>NC_091980.1:246719098-248206273 GCF_044704955.1 Pristiophorus japonicus
GCGAGGTGGGATCGGAGGGGAGAGAGGGAACTCAGGGAAGATAGATCAGGTACTTCCAACCCCATAAAAGGACATTGTTGGAGTGGATAATTTCCAGAAGTCAAGACACTGTCACTATTCACTTCATACCCAATAAACTTGCTAACCATCCGTATACAATGCCCATCTATGGGGGGGGGGGGGGGGGGGGGGTGGCGGCCAGTATGCACTTGAGCTGGGGTAAGGCACTTCGGCTGGGGGAGGCATGCAATTGGACTGGGGTACAGGACTTTGGCTGGCCATTGCTATCTTCTGGGGAACTCTGTCCTGTCACTTCAGGAAGTCAAAGTGGGTCGAGTTACAATTTGCAAAGTCAGTGAAACCTTGAGATGGGCGGTTCCAGTTACACATTCCTGTGAAACTTCAGGGTGTGGCTTATCCTCCAAGGGGACCAATCAGAAAGAAAGGGTGGAGCTTGTTGGCCATCCTTAAAAAAAATAAGGAGTTGTCTTTGAGGGGTTAGAAGAGATAGAGGCCCTTTCAACAGCAGAATGTTTCTTCCTTCATGGGCAGTCCCTCGGAATTGAGGAAGACTTGCTTCCACTCAGAACGAGTCCTTAGGTGGCTGAACAGTCCAATACGAGAACCACAGTCCCTGCCACAGGTGGGACAGATCACATTGAGGGTAGCGGAGGATGGGACAGGTTTGCTGCATGTTCTTTCTGTTGCCTGCGCTTCGGTTGTTAGGAACACACTGCAGCTGGGAAATCCTTATACTGCTCTATACATTTTGAATTATTTTGGGACTGAAAATATCACATAAATCTGGAAGATTTTGTTTAATTCTTCCAGATTTGAGAGATATTTTCATGTGATATTTTGTTTAATTCTTCACAATTTTCAACCCTTTCAGTATCTGCTTGTTTTAGCTACATCATCATACGCAGTTCCTCGGAGTCGAGGATGACTTGCTTCCACATTAAAAATGAGTTCTCAGATAACTGATAAATCCAATGCGGGAGCTACAGTCTCTGTCGCAGGTTGGACAAATGGTGGTTGAAAATACGTTGGTTGAAGTGCCGGTTTGTTGAAGTGCTTGGGTTGTCATGCGCTCCTTCCGCCGTATATGCTTGGTTTCTGCTTGCTCCTGGCGAAGAGACGCAAAGTGTTCGAGCCCTCACGGATTATTTTCTTCCATTTTGACCCATCTTGCGCCAAGGAATCCCAGGTGTTGGAGATGTTGAATTTTTTCAAGGATGCCTTGAGGGTGTCCTTGAAGCGCTTCCTCTGCCCACCTGGGGCTTAGTTGCCCTGTCGGAGATCCGAGTAGAGTGCTTGCTTTGGGAATCTTTGTATTTGGCTTACAGACGATGTGGCCCATCCATCGGAGCTGATCGAGTGTTGTCAATGCTTCGATGCTGAGGATGTTGACTTGCATGAGAAAATTGACTTTGGTGCGCCTATCCCGCCAATAAATTTGCAGGATCTTCCTAAGGCAGCGCTGATGAATTTCTCCAGTGCTTTGATGTGACTGCAGTATATAGTCTATGTCTCAGAAGCATATATAAGAACATAAGAAATAGGAACAGGAGTAGGCCATACTCGAGCCTGCTGATCTGATCATAGGCTCAGCTCCACTTCCCCGACCGCTCCCCATTATCCCCTATCCCCTTATCGTTTAAGAAACTGCCTATTTCTGTCTTAAATTTATTCAATGTCCCAGCTTCCAAGCTCTGTGAGGCAGCAAATTCTACAGATTTACAACCCTCAGAAGAAATTTCTCCTCATCTCGGTTTTAAATGGGCAGCCCCTTATTCTAAGAACATGCCCTCTAGTTCTAGTCTCCCCAATCAGTGGAAACATCCTCTCTACATCCACCTTGTCAAGCCCACTCATAATCTTATACATTTCGATAAGATCACCTCTCATTCTTCTGAATTCCACTGAGTAGAGGCCCAACCTCCTCAACCTTTCCTCATAAGTCAACCCCCCTCATCCCCGGAATCAACCGAGTAAAACTTCTCTGAACTGCCTTCAAAGCAAGTATATCCTATCGTAAATATGGAAACCAAAACTGCATGTAGTATTCCAGGTGTGGCCTCACCAATACCTTATATAGCTGTAGTTAGATTTCTCTGCTTTTGTACTCCATCCCCTTTGCAATAAAGGCTAAGATACCATTGGCCTTCCTGATCACTTACTATACCTGCATACTATCCTTTCGTGTTTCATACACAAGTACCCCCAAGGTCTCGCTGTACTGCGGCACTTTGCAATCTTTCTCCATTAAATGGTCTTGAATTTCCGTTTTGGCCTTCCCGACATTTTAGAGAAAAATTATAAGGGCAGGTATCACTACTCCTCTGTAGACCATGAGCTTTGTGCTGGTTTTAAGATTTTGGTCTTCAAATACTCTAAAGAAGTAGAAGGAAATCGAAAGGTGATGTCACAGCCAAGGGGGTAAGTGATTGGCAAATAGAGAAAAACAAAAAGAAAAACTATCAGCAAGTAACATTTAGCATTGTTGTTGCCAAATTAAATTTATCTAAGGGTTAAGTCATGGCAGGACAGCTCGGACACGTGTTATGCTCCTCCTGTACTATGTGGGAAGTCAGGGTGTCCAGGGAGACGGGAACCTATGCAGGGAGACAGAGGGAAATAAAATGGAGGCAGAAGCAAAAGATAGAAAAGGAGAATAGTAAAAGTGGAGGGTAGACAAACCCAAGACAAAAAACAAAAAGGGCCACATTACAGAAAAATTCTAAAGGGGCAAAGTGTGTTAAGAAGACAAGCCCGAAGGCTCTGTGCCTCAATGCGAGGAGTATTCGGAATAAGGTGGACGAATTAACTGCGCAGACAGCAGTTAACGGATATGATGTAATTGGGATCACGGAGACATGGCTCCAGGGTGACCAAGGCTGGGAACTCAACATCCAGGGGTATTCAACATTTAGGAAGGATAGGCAGAGAGGAAAAGGAGGCGGGGTGGCGTTGCTGGTTAAAGAGGGAATTAATGCAATAGTAAGCAGGGACATTAGCCTGGATGATGTAAAATCGGTATGGGTGGAGCTGCAGAATTCCAAAGGGCAGAAAACGTTAGTGGGAGTTGTGTACAGACCACCAAACAATAGTAGTGAGGTTGGGAACAGCATCAAAGAAGAAATAAGGGGTGTGTGCAATAAAGGTACAGCAGTTATCATGGGCGACTTTAATCTACATATTGATTGGACTAACCAAACTGGTGGAGGAGGATTTCCTGGAGTGTATTAGGGATGGTTTTCGAGACCAATATGTCGAGGAGCCAACGAGAGCTGGCCATCCTAGACTGGGTGATGTTTAATGAAAGGGGACTAATTAGCAATCTTGTTGTGAGAGGCCCCTTGGGGAAGAGTGTCCATAATATGGTAGAATTCTTTATTAAGATGGAGAGTGACACAGTTAATCCGGAAACCAGGGTCCTGAACTTAAGAAAAGGTAACTTAGACGGTATGAGGCGTGAATTGGCTAGAATAGACTGGCAAAGGATATTTAAAGTGTTGATGGTGGATAAGCAATGGCAAACATTTAAAGATCACATGGATGAACTTCAGCAATTGTATATCCCTGTCTGGAGTAAAAATAAAACGGGGAAGGTAGCTCAACCATGGCTAACAAGGGAAATTAAGGATAGTGTTAAAGCCAAGAAAGAGACATATAAATTGGCTAGAAAAAGCAACAAACCTGAGGACTGGGAGAAATTTAAGAATTCAACAGAGGAGGACTAAGGGTTTAATTAAGAGGGGGAAAATAGAGTATGAGAGGAAGCTTGCAGGGAACATAAAAACTGACTGCAAAAGCTTCTATAAATATGTGAAGAGAAAAAGATTAGCGAAGACAAACGTAGGTCCCTTGGAGTCAGATTCAGGTGAATTTATAATGGGGAACAAAGAAATGGCAGACCAATTGAACAAATACTTCGGTTCTGTCTTCATGAAGGAAGACATGAATAACGTTCCAAATGTACTGGGGGACAGTGGGTCGAGTGGGAAGGAGGAACTGAAGGATATCCTTATTAGGCGGGAAATTGTGTTAGGGAAATTGATGGGATTGAAGGCCGATAAATCCCTGGGGCCTGATAGTCTGCATCCCAGAGTACTTAAGGAAGTGGCCCTAGAAATAGTAGATGCATTGGTGATCATTTTCCAACAGTCTATCGACTCTGGATCAGTTCCTATGGACTGGAGGGTAACTAATGTAACACCACTTTTTAAAAAAAGGAGGGAGCGAGAAAATGGGTAATTATAGACTGGTTAACCTGACATCAGCAGTGGGGAAAATATTGGAATCAATCATTAAGGATGAAATAGCAGCGCATTTGGAAAGCAGTGACAGGATCAGACCAAGTCAGCGTCAATTTATGAAAGGGAAATCATGCTTGATGCATCTTCTGGAATTTTTTGAGGATGTAACCAGCAGAGAGTGGACAAGGGAGAACCAGTGGATGTGGTGTATTTGGACTTTCAAAAGGCTTTTGACAAGGTCCCACACAAGAGATTGATGTGCAAAATCAAAGCGCATGGTATTGGGGGTAATGTACTGACGTGGATAGAGAACTGGTTGGCAGACAGGAAGCAGAGAGTCGGGATAAACAGGCCCTTTTCAGGATGGCAGGCAGTGACTAGTGGAGTGCTGCAAGGCTCAGTGCTGGGACCCCAGCTCTTTACAATATACATTAACGATTTAGATGAAGGAATTGAGTGTAATATCTCCAAGTTTGCAGATGACACTAAACTGGGTGGTGGTGTGAGCTGTGAGGAGGACGCTAAGAGGCTGCAGGGTGACTTGGACAGGTTAGGTGAACAGGCAAATGCATGGCAGATGCAGTATAATGTGGATAAATGTGAGGTTATCCATTTTGGGGACAAAAACACAAAGGCAGAATATTATCTGAATGGCAGTAGATGAGGAAAAGGGGAGGTGCAACGAGAGATGGGTGTCATGGTACATCAGTCACTGAAAGTGGGCATGCAGGTACAGCAGGCGGTGAAGGCAGCAAAAGGTATGTTGGCCTTCATAGCTAGGGGATGTGAGTACAGCAGCAGGGAGGTCTTACTGCAGTTGTACAGGGCCTTAGTGAGGCCTCACCTGGAATATTGTGTTCAGTTTTGGTCTCCTAATCTGAGGAAGGACATTCTTGCTCTTGAAGGAGTGCAGCGAAGGTTCACCAGACTGATTCCAGGGATGGCTGGACTGTCATATGAGGAGAGACTGGATCAACTGGGCCTTTATTCACTGGAGTTTAGAAGGATGAGAGGGGATCTCATTGAAATGTATAAGTTTCTGATGGGACTGGACAGGTCAGATGTGGGAAGAATGTTCCCGATGTTGGGGAAGTCCAGAATAGTGGATAGGCCATTTAGGACTGAGATGAGGAGAAACTTCTTCACTCAGAGTTGTTAACCTATAGAATTTCCTGCCAGAGAGTTGTTGATGCCAGTTCATTGGATATATTGAAGAGCGAGTTAGATATGGCCCTTACGGCTAAGGGGATCAAGGGGTATGGAGAGAAAGCAGGAAAGGGGTACTGAGGGAATGATCAGCCATGATCTTATTGAATGGCGGTGCAGGCTCGAAGGGCCAAATGGCCTACTCCTGCACCTATTTTCTATGTTTCTATTCCTTCGGCGACCAAAGGCTGGCACAGTGATGGTGGTGTTGGACCTCCTCATCGATGTCTGCTCTTGCTGACAGTAGGCTCCCGAGGAATGGAAAATGGTTCACGTTGTCCAAGACCTCATTGTGGATTTTGATAATCGGGGGGAGGCGGGGTGGGGCAGTGCTGTGTGGCGAGGGCATTTTTTACGGATGTTTAGTGTAAGACCCATACTCTCGTACACCATGTTGAACGTGTTGACGATGGTTTGGAGTTTGTCCTTCGAGTGAGCGCAGACGCAAGAGTCATCTGCATATTGTAATTCGATGAGAGGATGACACGACTTTGGATTTGGTCTGAAGGTGACATAGGTTGAATAGTTTCCCGTTTATTCTATAGATTATCTCCACTCCAGCGGGGAGTTTACTGACGGTGAGATGTAGCATTGCAGCAAGGAAGATCGAGAAGAGCATTGGTGCAATGACACAGCCTTGCTTCACCCCGGTTCGTACATGAATTGGGTCTGTGGTGGATCCATTGGTCGGGATCATGGCTTGCACATTATCATGAGCAAGTGGAGGATGGTGACAAATTTTTGAGGACAGCCGAATTGAAGAGTACGCTCCATAATCCCTCATGGTTGACAGTGTCAAAGTGCTTTGCCAGGTCAAAGAAGGCCATGTATAGAGGTTGGTGTTGTTCCCTGTGTTTCTCTTGAATTTGTCGTGCGGTGAAGTAATGTCCATTGATTAGTGGGTGAAATCCGCATTGCAACTCAGGGAGGAGCTCTTCTGCCACAGGGAGAAGACGGCTGTGGAGGATTCTTGCGCTAACTTTCCTTGTGGTAGACAGCAGGGAAATTCCTCTGCAGTTACTGCAATCAGACTCATCTCCTTTCTTGAAGATGGTCACGATTACGGCGTCTCTGACATCCCCTGGCATGCTCTCCTCCTTCCAAATAAGAGAAATGACCTCATGAATTTGTACCAATAGTGCTTCTCCTGCATGCTTTAGTGCTTTGGCGGGTATTCCATCCGCTCCCGAGACCTTGTTGTTCCTCAGTTGTCGAATGGCCTCGTCAACCTCATGTAGGGTTGGGGTTGTACTGCGATGGTGGTGTGTAGTTTGCTGTGGGATGGAGTCGAGTACACTCACATCAAAGACAGAGTCTCGGTTAAGGAGATCTAGAAAGTTCTCCCTCAAGCGAGTACTGACTGCCTCTCTATCCTGGATTAAAACTTCTCTGTTCTTCGACTGCAATGGGCTAGGACCTTGGGTGCTTGGTCCATAGGTGGTCTTTACTGCACTGAAGAATCCAATTTTAGCTGCACAGAAGTTCTGACCATCTTAACAGGGAACTAGCCTAACAGGTGCTATGTCCTCTTGAACTATATTTAATGTCATTAAATATATCTGTGTGCTGTGAATATCTGGTTGATTCCTTGTGCTATCATATTCCACAAAACAGGGCCTGGATTTCCCTGCTCTTGACAGGAAACTCAGCTGGGCTCATTAAGTTTTGGCAGAATCTGCACCACCAAGATGGATGTCGTCTGATGCTAATCTGGAAGATATAGTAGCACTGCAGTGGGACACAGATGTTTTTTGTCTTACTGAAATGACTAAGTTAGTGATCAGCAAAGGGGATCATATTTTCTGGAAAAATATCTATTGCATCAAATATTGAACTAATCTTAACACATTAGTATTGCATTGACATGAAGGAAAGGAAATAAAATGTTTGACAATAGGAACATGCTTCAAAAAAACTGCATCTAAATCAAAGTTGTATTTCCTAATCAGAATTGTGTGGTGTTATTGATGACATTTCAGATTGAGTTTTTGAATGTGGTGTGCACACAACTATTTAATTGGTAAAATGCATGGTTTCAAAAACGTACCAAAATCTATGTCGAGTAATGCTGCATTGGCACCTTCCACAAGAATTTTTTTTGCTGGACCATGAAGAGCCTCATACATAAAGTAAACACCATCTCGTACCATTGGTCTTATACGTTCAGCATATTCCTAACAACGAGAGTTCAAATATTACAGCATGCTTTTGCTAAAGAACACAGATAAATTTGAAATATAAGCTACTCTAATTAAGAGCAAGCTTCAGTTAACAGCAGGTTTGCCATACCACCACAAATTTTCCCATTCATTTCTATATTTCTTAATTACCATTAAATGTAATTTGTTTCTCTTGTAAATACAAAAAGTGTTTTTTCTACTTCAGGAATCTGTTAGGTGAACATGTAGGAAACCAAATTTTGCATTGAAATGCTCTCAAACATCCACCAGAGTAAAAATGGATTCAAACAGTGGTGACAACATTTTAATGTGAATGTGTCCCCAGCAGGAGGTGACAATCCACCGCTGACCTATATTGTAGGTCTCCTGGCTGCAGAGAATACCAATTTGATGAGTTGAAGTACATTATTTGAAGTAACTGATACATACTACCTATCTAGTAGGGTCTTCCTCATTCTTTTAATTATATATCTCCTCCACACACAGTAGTATAGCCTAGCTTGATAAGTTAGCGCTGTTTATGTAAATAAATGTCTTCATAATGGGCCAGAATTTACTGTAAAAATAACGGTGAGGCTAACGGCACTCACCATTATTTACGCACAAATTGGACAGCAACTTCAGGGAAGTGCAGAAAAGCAGTTAAACGCGAAAATCTGGAAGTTGTCGTCGGAGATGCTCAGTTCCTCCATATGCAGCGTGGAAACAACGGGCCTAAAATTCCAGTCAGAGGCTTCCTTCAGACAAACGCCTCCGACCTGAAAATGTTTTACGAAAATACCCGGTGGTCCCGGATGCACCTTCGATTCCGGTCGGAGGCCTTCATTCGATGCGTAGCGTATGGGAAGATGATTTTCCCGTACGTATGAAAATGCTGGAGTCATGTGGGCCTAGACCACCAATCACTCTGCAGTATTCTCATTGATAATAATGGGAACTCGTAAAAACAGAGTTCCCATTACTATCAATGAGTTTAGACCCCTAAATCAAGAAACACAACATAATAATAAAAAAAACACCTCACATTTAAAATTAATTTAAATTAGTTAATTATATGTTTCAGAAAAAAAATATATTTTTGGGAATTTTTTTGAGAGAATTTAATAGGGTTTAAAATAAACTTACCTTAATGGACAGGCTTTTTACTATAAAAATGTGTATTTAAATTTAATTTTACATGTTTACGCTGATAAAAGTAGGCTAGCTTGAAAGACATTCGCTGGGCAAGAGTTGGGCAAATAACCCAATCTCACCCGTGCGAATGTCCTTCTCCTGGGGATGCAAAGGATCGGTAAAGAAAAATCTTGACAAATTGGAAAAGCCGGTTTTCGTCACACCAAAAACTGCCTTTTACGAGGCCTCGCCGGGTCCGTGTGCACTTTGTACTGACCCGGTGAGGCCGGAATTTTAGTCCCAACATCTCCCAGTCTTTCTCCCTTTCAAATGTACTGAACAGTGGGAATTTCCGAAAGGAACGTTATACATACGGACTAAATTCGCCATGGAAAGTTAGGGCTTGTCCATTTCAGATTATGTACCCTTTTTAATGGCATGATAAATTTTAATTACTGTCATACAAGCTCTCTGGCACTGAAAATTAACTTTTACAAATGCGTTGTCTCAATCCTTCAGATTTTAATTATTGGAGATTTTTGTTTAAATCAATTTTTATTGTACTTTTTCTCTCTCTTTTTTCTCTCCCATAATCCAATCTTTGTTTCCCTCTCTTATTTCACTTTCTGTACCCGATTTTGACATTGCATTCACTATTCTAACTTACATTTCTTGGTTCAGATTCTGCATTGTTCATTAACAATACTTCAATCTGATTAGTTAAGGGGAGACACAATTGCTTGCCGTGTTCATACAGATCCCAGATACCCTGTAGAGAGCACTGTGCTGGTTGAATCTCTTACAACAACTTCCAGTGCAAAAGTTCATAGAAACTAAATGGGTAAGGGTAATTCTAACAAATGACAGTTACCGTAATAAAGGTATTTCCTTTTAATATGTAATTAGTGTGCTACACAAAGGTTACACTGAATCTCCATGGACTCTCTACACTCAATCTACTTTAGGGTTAGCTATAGATAATTGGCAAATGTCTGTTCAGACCTTTGTTATTGTGCTCCACAGAGCTATGAATCACAATAAATCCAAAGCACAAAAACTGCTTGCTATGGTCTATCATCAGGAAAAGAGTGACTGAGCATTTGAACAAGTATGAAGTGATCAGAAATTAACATGGGTTTGCGAAGGGTACTCCCATGACTGACTAATTTAGTTGAATTTTAGTTGTATCCCACTGGATATCAACCCAGTATTCAGAGCTGGAGCTCCAGTCTTCACTCATCGGGACTGTCTGGAATGGGATTTGAATCCTGCCCTTCAGAGAATGCTACCTGTAAACCAAAGGCTCATTCCAACATCATGGTAAATAACTCTTGTTCACCAAAGTAAACATCTCAGCTTACAGTTAAAAGAAAATGTTTCTTCTATATTTCGTATTTACTTTCCAGTTCTCTAGGGCCTCTTATGGAATAGCAAAACAAGGAAGAAAGGGCAGAAGATTATTTGAACCATCCACCGGGAAGTATTCAAAGGCAGCCAGAGGTGGGTTTTCACAGGGATTCTGTCACTCGAGAATGGAATCCTGAACTCAGTATGGTGAAATGTAATGGTAGCCTGCACTTTAGCACTCTAGTATAGCACACCCATATTTAAATGACCAGTAGGACCTGGAATTATACGGTTTAATTTTGAGGGTACCTATCCTCGTATGTTACGTTACCCTCTCAATGCTAATTTCCCACCATTTTTACATACCCTCCAGGTCACTATAAAACTTTATAGAAATGAATAGGAAGTATGATGGATTATTATTTTTTTTTTTTTTTAAGCACAGTTACACTTTACCGAAAGATTCATTTGGAATCATTGTAACAGTAGGTGAATTAATATAGAGGGTAAATGCTTTGTTACATGAAGTAAGTTTACCATGCAATGACCGAATAGCAATAGATTCTCACATACAATTTTGAGTAACAACAGTAAATATGTTGACTTAGGATATTTCCTTCATCGTTTTACCTTTAATTTTTTAAGTTGTCCTTCAATATCTATTTTCAGACTAGGGAACATGGACTGATATTGTTGAGCCAGAAGTTTAAATCTGTTAAGGATTCAAGAATCATACAAAAGTCTTTATTAGTGTCACTTTCATTCTATTGATGAGGATTTGTTTCTAATCAAATAAAGAACCATAGATTTTTACAACACAGAAGGCAGTCATTTGTCCAATTGTGTTTTTGCTGGATCTTTACCAAATCAATCCAAAACTAGTCCCACTGCCCCACCCTTTCCCCATAGCCCTGTATCATCATCTACTTCAAATATTTATCCAATTTTCCTTAAAGGATGCAATGGTCTCTGCCTCCAGTACTCCCTGTAGCAAAGCATTCCATGCTCCAACAACCCTAGGTAAAGACATTTTCCTAACCTTTCTGTTCACTCCCCCAGTGACAATTTTAAATTGATGATTCTTCGTGACTAACTGTTCAACCAGAGGAAATAGTCTTTCCCAGTTCACGACAAAAATCCTTCAGAATTTTAGATACCTTTATTAAATTTCTCCTCAGCCTTCACTACTGGAGTAGAAAGTCCCAATATCTCAAGTGCCTCCTCATAACTATAGCTCCCCATCACTAACACCATCCTGCTGAATCTATGCTGTGTGCTTTCTATGGCTTTAATGTCCTTTCTATAATGGGATTACCATAATTCTCTAACTGCAAACAGTTCTCTAACTGTGGCCTAATCAATGATTAGTATAAATTCATTACTTCTTTACTCTATGCCCCTAATTATAAAACACAAAATGCTATACACATATTTTATTGTTGCACACATATTTGATGGAAATTATGTCTTTGAATCCCTAGGTCTCTTAGTTCATCCACACCTTCACCATCTTTCCATTGAATGTGCTTTCATTTCCAATGTTTCCTCCCAAAATGTATTACTTAACACAGCCATGTTAATTTTCACCTGCTTGCCCATTCTGCTAACCTGCCTATGTCTTCCTGAAGTCTTTTAGAATCCACTTCGCTTTTAACAAACGTCCTACTTTTGGGTCATCAGCTAATTTCTAAATTGTGGGCTAAAGATACGCCACCCGTTATCGTAAAAAGAAATTGGGAAAAGAGGGCGGTCACCACTCTTTCGCCAGTTAGTGGCGGATCCCGCGGCATCCTCCATTATCCAAGGCCCGGCAGCACTGCCGGTAAGATGCATTGCCCTGCAAAGTAAAATGAGGGAGCGGTGACACCAGTCAGTGAACTTGGATCTTTGCGCTGAGGTCAGCGCTGGGTCCTAAGCTGGCCATGTAAACCCAACATGCAAGCGGACTCACAGTCAGCACCTCTTAAAGGGACACACACAGCTTTCAGCTAAGTTTGCATTTAAGCTTTTGGACTGTAATTTTCTGTTGCAATACATGTTACAAGTTTCGTTTTAATTATCTAGGGAGTGCTGTGGATGCTTGCAAGGCCTCAGGTGGTAAAGGAAAGCCCCCAGGATGAAGAAAAAGCTGCAAATGTTTTCAGTAGGTCAGGTAACATTCGTGGAGAGAAACAGAATCCACATCTCAGGTCAAGATGCTGACTGAGCTGTTGAGTATTTCCAGCATTTTATGCTGGCATTTCAGATTTACAGCATCTGCTCGCAGAGAGATGATGCAGAAGAGGAGGAGGAGGGAGCAACCCAGGAGCCTGAGCCAAAAAAGTTAAGGACGGTGTTGACTTTGACAGTCAAAGCATGGCCAACTGGGCCAACAAGCTTTCGGTCTTGTTGGTGAAGGCTGCAAAGATCAGCAACAGCCTGACTGGTGAAGTGCAGCCTCCTGATGCAGAGCTCCTCCTGACTCAGGGGCTATAAGCCCTGTGGGCTCATTCAGGACTTCCACAAGCAGCCCCCTCACTTGCTGTCTTCTAATCTGTTTGTCCTGGTTGTTGAAGCTGTTGCTGCTGCTCCTCTTGGTCCAACTGTTCCCCCATCCAAAGCAATGAACACAAAAACGGCACCCATAATAAGCTGAGAGCGCTTAATCAAGGTGCGCAAAACAAAGAAACAGAAGCAATCCCCAAGCTCAAAAATCCACAAACCACGATATAACGCAGATCCCTATAATTGGAGTGCCTGGAGCGGAGTGCCCCTTTATATAGTGCTTCCAGTCAGTCAGTATCTGAAGCCAATCCAGTGAGCTTTGTCTGCTGGGCGGGGCTTCTGTCCCACCGGGTTAAAATAGTGCGAATGTACTAATTAAATCATAGGACCGCAATTTGTATGGGTTCATGAGGCACCTGTCTGCTTCCGGGGGCCACCTCAGCCACATAAATTGTATTCGGAGTTTAAATGGCAGCCAGCATCATTATCGTGGGAATAGAGTGATAAGTCCAATCAATCTATTTTAATGGCCACTGCCCTGTTACCACCATGTGGAGTGGGTTAAATTCTACTCCTTTCCGTTTCAATGATGATTAAAAGATAGGTTTGAAGTTCATTTGTATTTGATAATACTTTACATTATTTGCTGCACTATTATAATAAACCAAATGCTTCCCATATCTGACAACTGTAGGTAGACCTTTTTAAAAAAAAAAATAAACTGTCAACATTTCACATGTAGTAAATCACTTTTAGACAACTTGCAAAACAAACAAGTTTAGCAGATCTGAAAATGCTTTGTGAATCTGGGACTAAGATTTTTTTAATTTTCTATAGATTAAATTTCCCCTCTAAAAATATTTTCTCCTCCTTTCCCCATATCCAGCAACACTTGGTGATCAAAGGGTATGGCTGGCAACTTGATTCCAGGCCTGTAATCAAGTAAGGACGTGCACAAGAGTGGCTTGACTACTTGGTGTCTCCTCCAACTTAGTCAACACAACAACAGGCGTAAGCCAACATCAGTACCATGCTGAATTGTTAATTCAGATGTTTACACATAATTTCTGTATTGTTACCTGGAACTAAAGTCACTGAAGTCAGCCAAAAGGTCACAGACTCGCAGACCGGTTCGTGCTGCTTTTGAAGAGTATGTTGGTCCTATCCCTTTCTTTGTAGTGCCAATACTAGAAAAACAACATATGCTTCTTTAATGTACTGTGTAAGAAAGAAGCCTACTCTTTATGTTCTCATTTTAAACAGAAGTACAGCAACAGTTATCGTCTCATCATTTTAAAAATAGCTTAGCAAAGGAAAGTTGTACAAGAAAACTCTCAAAGATAAATACAGATTTGTTCTCTTCTAAGTTGATATATTGGATACCTCACTTGAAGCTATTCTGTAATGTGATCCAGTTCACTTGCTGCCAAAGCTGCTCCATTTGCACTGTATTTATCTTGTGTATGTGTAGTAAATTTAAGGATATATTTGCTGGTCAGGACACAGATCGTTCCTAAAGTCATGAGTAAGTCTGTACAGACTAGTATTGCTGAAAGCACATTACTGATTGCTAGCCTTTATAGATGGGCTGAGAAATCAGTCTGCCTACATCAAATCTAAAATCACAGACATTATCTTAAAGCCATTGGTGGCCACTATTTATACTTGCTGCTAGAAATTCCCAGTGGTCAGAAATACCTAGGAAAGCCCCCTCTCAAGGGGAATTTTGATACCACACACAGCATTGCCATCATTATAATTACCAGGTTGACTCGGATAGTGCTTTTAACATCAGAAGCAATCCTATAAAAGTAAATGTAGTTTAGGAGAGACTCTTGGTACCACTCATTTGGCCCAAGTTTCCACACGCGCCTAGAACAACGCAGTCCCGACCTGGACGCCGTTTTTCGCGCCACAAAGTGCGCCTAAAAAAAATCCTCGGTATTCTCCACCTACTTGCAGGTCCTCTGGCCCTCGGCGCAGCCAGCACGAGCTGTGGGGGGACGGAGCCAGGTCCCGGCGCTGAAAACAGTGCCGGGACCTCTGCACATGCGCGCTACAGTGGGCACGCAAGTGCAGTCGCTCCAGGCGCCGAACTGTGTGGGAGGGGCCCGAAGCACGCAGCCCCAAGCCCTGGCCCAATGGCCTCACTGGGGCTGCGTGAAAAAGGCTCATCCCACGGCCAGCTCCTGCTTCCCCCTCCCCCCCGACCAGACACGACACTCGCTCCCCGCCCCCGCCCTGCCTTCGGACCAGACCAGACACCCGCTCCCCACCCCCCCTGCCTCCGGACCAGACCCGACAACCACTCCCCCCACCCCCCTGCCTCCGGACCAGACCAGACACCCGCTCCCCCCACCCCACTGCCTCCGGACCAGACCAGACACCCGCTCCCCGCCCCCCCCTGCCTCCGGACCAGACCCGACAACCACTCCCCCCACCCCACTGCCTCCGGACCAGACCAGACACCCGCTCCCCGCCCCCCCCTGCCTCCGGACCAGACCCGACACCCGTGCCCCCCCCCGACTGACCCGACCCGCGCTCCTGTTCCCGCTCCCCGCCCCCCCCCGACCCGCGCCTCCCCGACTGAACCCGACCCGACCCGCGCTCCCCGCCTCGACCCGACCCGCGCTCCTATTCCCGCTCCCCGACTGGGCCCGACCCGGGCTCCCGCCCCGACCCCCGCTCCCGGACTGGATCCGACCTGATCTCCCCCCCTCCCTCTCTCACTCTCTTTCTCCCTCTCCTCTTTCTCCCTCGACCCAACCCAACACCACCTACCTGTAAATCTGGTGCTGGGTACGGCCCGTTCAGCCTTCGGTCCCGAAAGGCCTGCCTGAAGCACTTTCACACAGGAGAGAAGATTTAATCTTTTCTTTGCTTATAAATGTTTATTCAGGTTGGATTTATTTGTATAATATTTGTATAAGTATAAATAAGGATTTATTATAGAATTTAATGACTTCCCTTCCCCACCCCCCCCCCCCCCCACCTCATTCTGGGCGCCTAATTTGTAACCTGCGCCTGATTTTTTAATGTGTAGAACAGGTTTTTTCAGTTCTACAAAAATCTTCACTTGCTCCATTCTACTTTAGTTTGGAGTACATTTTCACTGTGGAAACTTTCAAATCAGGCGTCAGTGGCCGGACACGCCTCCTTTTGAAGAAAAAATTCTGTTCCAAAGTAGAACTGTTCTACCGGACTAGAACTGCAGAAAAAAAAGTGGAGAATTGCGATTTCTAAGATAGTCCGTTCTCCATCAGTTGCTCCTAAAAATCAGGCGCAAATCATGTGGAAACTTGGGCCCATTAACTTGTTCTAACTTCTAATATCCTGTTGCAGCACTTATTTAGCACTGATGAGCATATTTACTTTTTTCCCTCTTGCTCTTGTCGCTGAATTTCTTGGAGTCCATCAACAGTTTGATGAAAATCAAACACTGTCAAATTAAATAGAAAAATATGTTGAGTTTAAAACATATGCCACATTGCAGGTGCATTTTCTGTTTTTCTTAAATTTAGCCTGAGAGAAAACATTAAAGCAAAAATCTGCACCAATTGGTGGCAATAAATTCAAAGTTTGACACTTTTAAACGAACCAGATTTTAAAATGATGCTGAACAGCTTTTCCATCACTTACCCAAGTGTGCTCTGTCTGAAATGATCAGCCTCTTCTCCCACTCTTTTAATCCTAATAAAAATACATATTAGCAAAGGAGATCAAAACAAAATTGGAGAGTTAGAAGAAATCATAGGTCGGTAAATTCCTCAGAGCAGTTCCCAAACTGCTGAGGTAAAGCCAGCTGAGATTGGAGCAGCTCGAAGGAATTTCACAGCCATGGTAGCTATAATAGAAGCAGCGGTTTGGCCAGAACTGGGAAATTTGTCCTGGTTATAATGTTTTCAAAGATTTACAAAACAAAATCATTCCTGGGATGTGGGCATTGCTGGCAAGGCCAACATTTATTGCCCATCCCTAATTGCCTTGAGAAGGTGGTGGTGATGAGCCGCCTTCTTGAACCGTTGCAGACCTTGTGGTAAAGGTACTCCCACAGTGCTGTTAGGGAGGGAGTTCCAGGATTTTGATCCAGTGACGATGAAGGAACGGCGATATATTTCCAAGTCAGGATGGTGTGTGACTTGGTGGGGAACTTGGAGGTGATGGTGTTCCCATGCACCTGCTGCCCGTGTCTTTCATTATGAATACAACTCAGAAATAGGAAGGGAAATGATACAATTCCGAATATGCATTCTCTTGGCCAATGACTGAGTATTGATACTTGTAATAGACCACCAGGTCAAGGAGCTGATTATGATAAACACTCTGGAAATAAATTACTACGGCTTCATTAGTCAGTGTACAACATGTCAATCGGTAAGCAAGAAACCACCATCAGTACCATTACAGCCATGGAAATGGCCTTCCAGGTTGTGGCAAAGGTTACACATAGATTTTGCTGAGCTAGAAGGAAAACAATTGTTCATTGTGATTGATAGCCATTCGATGTGGGTAGAGTAAAACACTAGACAATTTGCGAAGATTGTTTCTTCATTTGGCCTCCCAGAAGAAATAGTGTCTGATAATGGGCCGCAATTTTGTTCAGAAGGCTACACTTGGGGAAAAAAAACTCTCCTCAGGCTCAGCCAATAATGAGTAAGTTCAACACCAAGTTTGGAAAGTTCTGTTCAAGAGCAAAGGTATCCTCGTCGAAACAGAAAACAAGTGGTTAAGTTTGATTTGGAGAGAGAGCGAGAGAGAGTTCAAGGGGCCGAAATTCATTACCTCACGGCCTGCTGCCGCTGATTGTCGCCCACTGCCGTCAACATTCCTCCTGAAGATCTGCCCAGTGCCACTTTGGAGGTGGCCTGGAGCAGGCTGCAGCAGGCAGGAGGGGAGAGCCGCCGGGAACCACCTGCTGACGTCAGCGGACAGCCGAGTGGGGCAACTGATCTCCCGCCCACCGAGCTCCCATATTCCTGTGGGCAGGACTCGTTGGCAGAATGGGGGTGGATCACTGCAAGGAGGCTGGTCTGTCCCCAACGGCAAGTCTGAAAAACCTGAAAAAAAGGTAAGTGAACATTTCAAAAACATTTTTTAACAGCGACTTACCTGCATGGCAAGACCTGAAAGGTCTTCTGATAACAGTAAAAACATTTTTTAAACTAAGATTTTTTTCAGGTCTTCGAGCCTCCATGGGCCCGACTCCATCCTTGGGTGACATGCGCCTCTGCCGCCGAGAATGAGACTTCCCGCCCGCTGCCGCCCAGATTGGCAGTGTGCCACCCACCGACCTTCAAGGAACCTGGGCGATGAATATCCTGTTCAAAGTACCGTCCGGTACCTCAACGGCCATTGACGGCACTTTGGGTGGGCAGAGGCCTGATGAAAATCGCCCCCCCCCCCCCACCATGTCTCAGGTCGAGATGCTGCCTGAGTTGCTGAGTATTTCCTGCATTTTATGCTGGCATTTCAGATTTATAGCATCCACTTGTACAGGGAGGAAGACACAAGAGGAGAAAGCCGAAGAGGAGGAATCAGAAGAGGAAGAATCAGACAGAAGTATGCAACCCAGACTGCCCCTTTGTGACTAGGATATCCGGGATGGAATCATTCGCCTACGGTCTCAGTGACCACAACCCCAATTCCCCTTTCAACATTAGTCCCACACCTTCCTTTCCCTCTGTTACGAATCATCACAGCGTCCTTTTGGCCACGATGCTGAAATAAATGCCATCACAAAGCAAAGTGTCAAACCAATAATCTTCTTGTTCTTTTTCACTCAGCTCTGCCTCTTCTTGGTCACCCACTGGCTGGGTAGGCTGCATTTCTTGGGTGCGTGGAATGAGGAAGGCACAAGGGTATAGTTGTGGTGAGTGGAGGGCAGGAAAGCAAGAGGTGCATGCGAGAAGGAGGACAGCATATGAGGATACCAGCATCTTGTATCCTTTCAGCTCCACCGCTGACAAAGGGCTCGGCCATTGTCCTGCCAAGGATGGCCTCCATCATCTCCCCCAAGTGGCTGAGCTGAAGCTAGGAATGGGAGATGTGCCTCACGATTGGTACAAATTGTTGGCAGGTGAGTGACGGGGCGAGGTAAGGAGGGGGAGTTGTGAATTGAGCAGTGTGTGATGCTAGTTATGCACTTGGTAGAAGATGGCTTTTGAAGAGGCATTCATTGATCAGTGACCTAACATTGGTGGTGGAAAAACTTTGAGACACAATAACCATGCCAAAATTAATTTGGTTACTAAATGAAAGCCAGCATGGATTTGTTAAAGACCAATCATGTTTGACTAACTTGATTGAGTTCTTTGATGAAGTAACAGAGAGGGTTGATGAGGGTAGTACGATTGATGAGGGTAATACGATTGATGTTCAATGGCATTTGATAAAGTATCACATAATAGATTTGATAGCAAAATTGAAACCCATGTGATTATAGGGACAGTGACAGCATGGATACAAAATTGGCTAAGAAAGCAGACAGTAGTGGTGAACAGTTGTTTTTCAGACTGGAGAAAGGTATACAGTGGTGTTTCCCAGGGATCGGTATTAGGACTACTGCTCTTTTTGATAGACATGAATGACCTGGAATTACGTATACAGGTCATAATTTCAAAGCTTGTAGTGTGAAATAATACATTTTGGTAGAAAGAATGAGAAGAGGCAATATAAAGTAAATGGTACAATTTTAAAGTAGGTGCAGGAACAGAGAGCGACCTAGTGGTGTATGTACACCAATCTTTGAAGGTGGCCGGAGAAGTTCAGAAGGCTGTTAAAAAAGCATACAGGATCCTTGGCTTTATAAATAGAGGCATGGAGTACAAAAGCAAGGAAGTTATGCTGAACCTTTATAACTTCCCGTCATGGGGCTCGGCGGGACAAATGGCCGCCTTCCGTGCTGTAACCATTCTAAACATTGGTTAGGCCCCAAGAATGGTACCGAAGGATATCAGATACATGGAAAGACTGGAGAAGCTGGGGTCGTTCTCCTTTGAGCAGAAAAGGTTAAGAGATTTGATAGAGGTGTTCAAAATCATGAGGGGTTTTAATAGGGTAAATGAGGATTTAAAAAAATGTATTTATTTATTTTAAACACAGCAAGTTATGATGATCTGGAATGCACTGCCCGAAAGGGTGATGGAAGCAGATTCAATAGCAACCTTCAAAAAGGAATTGGATAAGTAGTGAAAAGGAACATTTTGCAGAGCTATGGGGAAAGAGCACGGGTGTAGGACTAATTGGATAGCTTTTTCAAAGAGCCAGCACAAGCACGATTTGCTGAATGGCCTCCTCCTGTGCTGTATCATTCTATGATTCTAGTCACCTTAGACTGCTCTCGCACATGTCCTAGTGACAGATTAGAGAATAATCATGGCATTTGCCTGGGAATAGGTAGCCTAACTGTTTTCTTGGCTGGGGAATTACAAGGGAAACTAACAAAAAGAACAATTAAGATTGTATGGAGAAGAAGAAAAATATAAATGTCTATCTTCATTCTACTATAAAGATCTAAACATTTATTAATGTATTTACTAATCTCAATGAAAGTGCTCATAAAAAGATTGTAAAATACTTGATAGCTGAACCAGAATACCTTTCTTTTCATTTTTATCAGCTTCTTCAAACAAGCCAGGCAGATGTATTACAACACCATTCCCTAAAGTAGAAAAAAATAAGTAATGCATTAAAGGTACGGCAATTAAGGACAGCTTAAAATTTCAAAAAAATCAGAAGTATACTCAAACTTCAGGTTAAAATCAATGCCCTAAAACATCCTTGGCTACAGAGGTAACATCCCTTACTGCAGAACGGCCCCAAACATTCTTTTCTTGTAAAATTTACTGTCTGTTAAGGGCGCAAGGGTTTTGAAGATGACAGGTTTCTCTCACTCTGAGAACAGTTTTACAGGTTACTTCCATTTTGAACGATTTCTGCAAATAGGGTGCAGTTTGAACAATTTGACAGGCTGATCTGCAGTAAAATCCTCTGGCATTGTGTCCTTGCAGAGTCCCAATAGCCCTGAAAGCTGGGACTCAGATTTTACTGCAACTAATTATCTTCATCATTGTCTTTCAGACACTCTTGGATACAGCTATTTCTAGTTAAGTAATTCTCATTAATGGACAACAGGTGATTTTAACCATAAAACATAATGCTAAATTGCATCTTTATAATGCAGGTATGCAGATATTTTTATTTTATTCCCTTCTTCAATTCTGCTACTGATCTCTCATCTCCAGTACTTAGTGATTTATGCTCGAGTATTGTACCACAGATGGCAGATCCCCTTTACGTTACTTGTGCTAGTGGTCATTCATCATGTTTGATGTGGACAGCAAATATTTGTGCCTATTCCACCATAGGAGGGGATATAATAGACAAGCCTTACCAAGTGGTCTCCAAATGCCTTCCAGTAGAAGTTACTGAGTAATCACAAGAACAGAAACCTTAGCTGATTCTCCTTCCCCTAAACCAAGGATGCTGAATTGAATTGTAGCAGTGATTATCTAATGGTACAGAACAAGGATAAACCAGAATATCTTTTTGATTTGTATGACAATGACACATTTACCCATCACTTCTTTTAAACTCTGTACATCCACCAAGTTAGTTTACTTACCAATAAAGGAAATAGCTTTAGGGTTAATAATACCACTTGGGAAAAGGTGAAAATCATATTCTTTTCCATCTACGACAACTGTGTGGCCAGCATTGTTTCCACCCTACAAGACATATACAATTGTAAATTAGTGTTTGTAGCAAAACATTTAAAAGTGAAATTGTATTACTTGGAAAATTAGTAGATTTGTAATCTTAAGAAATAATATATATACGGATAATGTGAATAAAAAAAAAAAGAGAAATATTTTATTCAGAAAGCTGCCATTTTGAAAGCAGTTGTACATTGAAGGTGGGGTCGTCAGAGAGTAAAGAAAGACTTGCATTTATAGAACGCCTTTCACGATCACCAGACGTCTCAAAGCACGTTACAGCCAATGAATTACTTTTTGAATGTAGTCACTGTTATAATATGGGAAATGCAGCAGCCAACTTGCGCGCAGCAAACTCCCACAAACAGCAATGTGATAATGACCAGATAATCTGTTTTTGTTATGTTGAATGGGGGATAAATATTGGCCAGGCCAGTAGCAGGAAACAGCTTTGGGTCTACACTTCCCTGCAAGATGAGTTCTCAATCTCAAATGCTACACCAGGAATAGACGTTAAGCAGAAGTCAGGTACTTCTCCAGAGGGAGGGAGAGGGGAAAAAAAAAAAATCAACAGATAGACAAGAAAATATATAAAAATAGAACACTGGGTTTTGGTACCCTGACAAGTATATGCTAAGGAACCAGATGAATCCTTAATACCCTTACTTACCCCTCATCAAGGCATGGTCTGGGGTTTTACAGTCTAGTTTTAGATCTATGAGTGAATGATGCCCAAGCTTGCTTGCTGAATTGACCAGTTTGGATTTAATTTATCACCTGATCAACCCTTGATTAGTATATCCACAAGCCACTGAACAAATTAATCAATCCTTTCTTGCCAAATCATTAAGGAATTCAGACAATGGGTCATGCATGAACAACTCTTCATGAAGTTAAATGCTTGGTATCCAAGTATAAGCAGAAGCAGTCAGGGACATGAACAGGTTTGAACAGCAAATCATTAATGGACAAAGTTAGTTACTTAACAAACTGAATAGCAGAGAATCAAGCAGTTTAGAACTAGCAGTTTAGTGCATCACTGTAATTCAGCACGAGCAGACACTGGCCTAGAAATTGAAGCCGTTAGCACTGGCTTTAGAAAAAATGGTGTCCACCTCATTCCGCCAACTGCCGGTGCCTGCGCTCTCAGCAAGTATTTTAATTACCAGGAGCGGGACATGAATTGGCTGCAATGCCGAATTGATGACGCACGCTCAGCGATTCTGGATGTCGCCGCTCCTTTTACTGCTCGTGCATGCAGCCGTCAACAGCATGTAGAGCTGGGAGAAAGTGCCGGTGAGCTATAAACTATAGTAAACATTCTGCACAATTCACATCTACTGTGCTACTTTTAAATTAGTTACACCCAAATAACAGACTTAAATTGTTTTTCAGTTTATTGCAAAAATTTAATATGATCCAGATCGAGTTGGCTTTTTATTTTGTTGTTGCTTTATTTAATTTCTTTTTTTGATCTTTTCATCATGATCCAAAGTTGCCTCTAATGACAAGGTCCCACACAAGAGATTGGTGTGCAAAATTAAGGCACATGTATTGGGGGTAATGTATTGACATGGATAGAGAACGGGTTGGCAGAGAGGAAGCAAAAAGAGTGGGAATAAACGGGTCCTTTTCAGAATGACAGGCAGTGACTAGTGGGGTGCCGCAGTGTTCAGTGCTGTGACCCCAGCTATTTACATTATACATTAAATGATTTAGATGAAGGAATTGAATGTAATATCTCCAAGTTTGCAGATGATACTAAGCTGGGTGGCAGTGCGAGCTGAGAGGAGGATGCTAGGAGGCTGCAGGGGGACTTGGACAGGTTAGGTGAATGGGCAAATGCATGGCAGAGGCAGTATAATGTGGATAAGTGTGAGGTTATCCACTTTGGTGGCAAAAACAGGAAGGCATTTTATTGGAATGGTGACAGATTAGTAAAAGGGGAGGTGCAATGAGACCTGGGTGTCATGGTACATCAGTCATTGAAGGTAGGCATGCAGGCACAGCAGGCAGTGAAGGCAGCAAATGGCATGCTGGCCTTCATAGTGAGGGGATTTGAGGATAGGAGCAGGGAGGTTTTACTGCAGTTGTACAGGGCCTTGGTGAGACCACACCTTGAGTATTGTGTGCAGTTTTGATCTCCTAATCTGAGGAAGGACATTCTTGCTATTGAGTGCAGCGAAGGTTCATCAGACTGATTCCTGGGATGGCAAAACTGACATATGAAGACAGACTGGATCGACTAGGATTATATTCACTGGAATTTAGAAGAATGAGAGGAGAGCTTATTGAAACATATAAAATTCTGACGGGATTGGACAGGTTAGATGCAGGAAGAATGGTCCCGATGTTGGGGAAGTCCAGAATCAGGGGTCACAATCTAAGGATAAGGGGTAAGCCATTGAGGACCGAGATGAGGAGAAACTTCTTCACTGAGAGAATTGTGAACCTGTGGAATTCTCGACCACAGAAAATTGTTGAGGCCAGTTCGTTAGATATATTCAAAAGGGAGTTAGTTGTGGCCCTTATGGCTGTAATGTCTGTAAGCTTGTAATGTTTGTAGCTCCACATTGTGGATGTGGACGTATTGTGTACTGCAACTGCAGAGTTAATAATAAACAGAACCAGGCAGAT
Source organism: Pristiophorus japonicus (assembly GCF_044704955.1). NCBI lineage: Eukaryota > Metazoa > Chordata > Chondrichthyes > Pristiophoridae > Pristiophorus > Pristiophorus japonicus. Next base: position 246,743,039 of record NC_091980.1, read on the forward strand.
TCCGGAGGCTTCCGAGAGAGCTGCCTGCCATGTTAGGAGCTGTGTGTGCTGTGCTCGGAGACTATATCACAACGGCTAAAGGGATCAAGGGGTATGGAGAAAGCAGGAATGGGGTACTGAAGTTGCATGATCAGCCATGATCATATTGAATGGTGGTGCAGGCTCGAAGGGCTGAATGGCCTACTCCTGCACCTACTTTATATTTCTATCCCAAAAACAAATAAAAATTTGTTCATTTAGGATACTTTTGCATTATAATATTCACTGCATGTTGTCCTGTTAACTCTAACTATTTGCTACATTTGTTCTTCTAACTGTTCCAGTTTATTTAGCTGTAGAAAGTTTATTTTTTCTTTGTATTTTTAATTTCTCCTTCTTGGATTTCTGCCACACTACTGCTATGGTTAAAACAACATGATGGACATCTGCTTCCACACTTCAGCCAACACTGACTAAAGTCAGCCTGTGACTGGTGTGTGAGATGAGCCCAGAGTGACAGGCTACTTAATTTCTGGCTTTCTTCTAGCCCCATCTTTAGGGAAATGGCTGGTCTTCATTCCACAACTTCCTACAGTTGCACAGCTGAGCTTGGGAACTTAATATGAGACTCATAAGTGCTATCAATCTGTGATACAGCATGTTGAGGCCCCAATGTGCTGAACCACCATATCACTTCAAAAAGGGTGAAGCTGTAACATCAAACTTACATTTACAGATAAAGAATTTGGAGTTAAAAATTAAATTTGGAAAAAGTTATTTTATAACAAGTATAGACAAGCAGGGGGTGGGATCATGTATTGTTCCCGTACCCCTGGGAATCTATCCGAGAACAGGCACAGAAGGGCCACCCATCCCTGGCAGGCTTTGTATTGGATATTCTAATGACATCATCAGCACCGCTATGGAATTTTAACTTCTGGATTCTGGAGGCCCGCAAGGACCAATCCTGACAGCTGAACCATATCGGCCGGGCGGGAGGGGGGTGGTAGGAGACTGTCCTGCTTTATTCAAATAGTGCCCAGGAGTTAAAATTGCCTGGAGCTTTTGTAGAACTCCCTATGAGGGTTTCCCTCCCAGTTAAAATCAACCTTGGTATGTTGTGCTTCTACTATTTAATATTTTCAGTACATACCAGTACAGTTTATCATGTATTTTTGAGTAGATAGTTGTGGGTTAGTAGACAAAGGTATTATTTAATAAAGTCTTGGTAGGTGAAGTATTGTGGACAAGAACTCCTGCTTGAATAGCTCATTGCTGACAAAGTAAGGCACCAAGCTCATGGTCTACTGAGCAGTAATGATACCCGCCCTCCTATATGCTTCAGAGATATGGACAGTGTACAGTAGGCACCTCAAAGCACTGAAGAGGTACCACCAATGCTTCCTCCGCAAAATCCTGCAAATTAATTGGCAGGATAGGCGCACCAAAGTCAGCGTTCTCTCAGGCCAACATTCCAGCACCAAGGCATTGGCGACGCTCGATCAGCTCTGATGGACGGGCCACATTGTCCGCATGCCCGATACTAGATTCCCGAAACAAGCACTCTCTCTACTCCAAGCTACATCATGGCAGGTGAGCCCCAGGAGGGCAGAGAAAATGCTTCCAGGACACCCTCAAAGCCTCCTTGAAAAAATGTAACATCCCCACAAATCAAGCACCCTATCCACCCGTCCCTCCAACCACCATCGGCCCCACCTGTGACAGAGACTGTAGATCCCACATTGGTCTCATCAGTCACCTTAGAACTCATTTTAATGTGGAAGCAAGTCATCCTCAACTCTGGGGAACTGCCTAAAAAGGTTTCTCTATCCACTGCTCTATGCAGTTTGCACTAAATGATTTTTTATCTGTATATCATACCCGTGCCTAGAACAGTAGTTATACCACTGGTGTGATACTAGAGCAGCACGAATTACAGATGCCTTGCTGAGGAAGTAAGCTTCAGTATTTCCATCTGTACAATACAGCAAGGCCAAGAAGTCTAAAACATGCTGCTTTATCACATGCTCGGTGAGACTTGCTGAAATTGATTCACATTTCTGGAAAGCTTATTCATTTATTTCAGAGAACACAGACTGGTTTCGAAACATGCTTCACTAATATCAAGTTGTATTGTTTCTAGTAGTCTGTCTTTTTCTAACAATTGTACTTGGGACAGGAAATGCTTTACAAAATATGCAGACAGTATTGCAATGTATTTTTACTTCTAAACTACAACCTAACAATTCATTATGATTGGGTTTCTGAATGAGTTTTTAAAGCACTTTCATTATGCAAAGAAATCTTGATATGTCTGCAGTGACTTATGTCACAGCATCAGATCTTGTGTGACTGCCAACAACTGAAACATTTAACTGACCTTCTCATGTTCTTAGGACTCCAAACTGACCTTTAGCTATCCAACAAGGGAGAATTGGACTAGATACATTGCCCTGATAAACAAGAATTATAGTAGTGCTTATGTGTACAGCGCATTGAACAAACAATTTGCATTTTCATACAGGACCATAAACAGGACTAACAATGAATAAAAGAAGAAACAGACACTTCAGCTGTGATTTTGGGAGCGCTAAATACTTACATAGACGTTTTGGGGAAGAAATTCAACTCACGGCCACCTGTTTTTCTGGCATAAAACCTCCAAATTTCACGTTGTGATTTAACTGTTCTGGAATTGTACAGGACACCACATTGAATCGGGCAACTCTTAGCCATCCAAGGCATCCACTTGAAATCAACAGAGGCCCAATAAATATTTGTAGATTGTTATTCTTGGGCCTACTTTTGGAGCCCCTCTGCAAAGTTGAAATTTGGGAATGCTGTAATCGATCATTCTAAAAGCTACCCACAAATCATTGGCGGCAACAGTCAGGAAGGAGACAGCAACGGTTATTTAAAGGAATCCTTAGCTGCATTCAGGTACATCTCTGGTGTTATTTTAAACTGGTTGCAGACTTTTGGGCCCATTTCTGGCTTTGTGTGCTGCTTCTGGCTTTGTATGAGAGTTCAAAAATTGTGCAGTTATTTGGAAATGTAGGACAATATTTGCCCAGGAGCTTATGCACAAAGTTGCTCTGCCAGCATGGGTGCACTGCTTGGTTTGCCATTGGGGCTGGAGCACCAGTAGGAAGAACAGCAGCATGTCAGAGTACAAAGACCTTTAGGTGCTGAGGGAAGGGGCGCTTAGTAGTGGAGGGCACAGGATCCCCAACAGGAACAAAATATCTCTCCTCCAGTTAACGGAGCAGCAGTATCTCTGGCAACTCCGCCTCATCATGGAGGCTGTGACAGAGCTATGTAATCTGATGCAACACCAATTGCAGCCCTGCACCAGGTCACATATCGCATTGCCTGTGGCTCTGAAGGTTGCTATAGACCTGAATTTCTATGCCTCAGGGTCATTCCAGGTGACATAAGCAACATCAGTCAATTTGCAGTGCATTGCTGCATCAAGCAGGCGACGGATCTACTCTTTACTAAGCAAAACAAATTGATCTTGCCTCCGTGGTAGCAGTCTCGCTTGAGTCAGAAGGTTGTGGGTTCAAGTCCTACTTGAAGACATAGCTATCAATTCAGTTCAGTACTGAGGGAGTTCTGCACTGTCAGAAGTGCTGTCTTTTGAATGAGACATTTAACCAAGGCCCCATCTGCCCTGTCAGGTGAATGTAAAAGATCCCACGGCACTATTTGAAGAAGAGCAGGGTAGCTCTTCCAATATTTATCTCTCAACCAACACCTTAAAAAAAAAAGATCTGGTTGTTTACTTTATTACTGGGGCCTTGCTGTGTGCAAATTGGCTGCCACGTTTCCTACATTACAACAGTGACTACATTTCATAAGTATTTCATTGGCTGTAAAGCACTTTGAGACTCCTTAGATGCAAGGAGAAAAATGCAGAATAATAATCTACACTCTGCTACACCCAGAGGCTGCCTGCCAATGAAAAAGTTCCTGGCAGTAAGGTAGGTCTGGGAGGAGGGTGTTGCCAGAGTGCTGGCCGTCATGGGACGCTGATTTGCATTCATCTGCCACCAAAACCATCGGTGTTAAAATTGCAGATTGACGGGAAGGAAGCAGGAAATGAAGCTGCTCAAATTTAAACTGTTCCTACACCGATCAGGGAGAGTTAAAATTGCCCCTCTAATCTGTGTATCAGAAAATAGATGCAAATCTACTTCAGAAAATGTTCTAATACATCAGTGATAAACATGATAGCATTCATGCATATAGCAATGACAAAACAAAGCTCTTGTACATTTTCTGCCTACTTACAATTTCTCATCTATTATATTTACCAACAATGTGCTGTAATTATTAATTTTAAAAGTCAGTACTTTACCTTGCTATGATTGACAAGTAAGATACTGTGGTCAACTTATTCCAGTGGGGTCCAATTTGACAGTTTTAAATATCTCTGCTTCCACTGCACAATTTACTGGTAAGGTGCTATACAAATGCAAATATATTACCAGAACTGAAAGGTTATAACTATCAGGAAAGGTGTGGTCATATTTACAAATTTATGACAACAAAAACAAATACGAAAAGTGGTGGCAAGTGTGTGGAACAGAACTATTTACACCGGTGGTGGAACAAGAAACTCCAATGGGATTCAAGAAGGAACATATCAACACGTGGGATTCAGGGTTATCAGATAGGCGCCATGGGAATACTGTGGTTAGATGGGCAAGATGGACCCAAGGTCTTCTCCTATCTGAAACTGTAACTATGATACTGTTACTATGTAAAGTGCTCTTGCCTGGTGTGCAAAGGTCTACAGAATGCAAAATAAATGTGAAAGACACAACAAGTAACATACAATGATTACTATAGTCCTATCTTGTTCTAATTATGGCAAACAGAGAAATGGTTTAAAATATTGTTTTTATTATCAGAATGTGGGTGATGCTGGCAAGGTTGGCATTTATTGTCCACCTCTAGTTGCCCAAAGTGGCGGAGGGCCACCTTCTTGAACCGCAGAAAGAGGTTTGATACAACTCAGTGGCTTGTTAGGCCACTTCAGAGGGCACTTAAGAGTCAACCACAGTGTTGCAGCACTGGAGTCACATATAGGCCAGATCGGGTAAGGGCAGAAGGTTCCCTTCCTTAAAAGGCATTAGATCAAATCCAAAATAAGCGTGTCAAAAACAAAACATTTACATAGATCCTCATCATCATCATAGGCAGTCCCTCAGAATCAAGGCAGACTTGCTTCCACTCCTAAAGTGAGTTATTTGGTGGCTGAACAGTCCAATATGAGAGCCAGAGACTCTGTCACAGGTGGGACAGATAGTCGTTGAGGGAAGGGGTGGGTGGGATTGGTTTGCCGCACGTTCTTTCCGCTGCCTGCGCTTGATTTCTACACGCTCTCGGCGATGAGACTCGAGGTGCTCAGCGCCCTCTCTGATGCACTTCCTCCACTTAGGGCCGTCTTTGGCCAGAGACTCCCAGGTGTCAGTGGGGATATCGCACTTTATCAGGGAGGCTTTGAGGGTGTCCTTGTAATGTTTCCGCTGCCCACCTTTCCTCGTTTGCCGTGAAGGAGCTCCGCGTAGAGCAATTGCTTTGGGAGTCTTGTGTCTGGCATGCGAACTATATAGCCTGCCCAGCGGAGTTGATCGAATGTGGTCAGTGCTTCAATGCTGGGGATGTTAACCTGGATGAGGATGCTGATGTTGGTGCACCTGTCCTCCTATGGGGATTTGTAGGATCTTGCGGAGACATCGTTGATGATATTTCTCCAGCGACTTGAGGTGTCCACTGTACATGGCCCTTGTCTCTGAGCCATACAGGAGGGCGGATATTACTACAGTCCTGTAGACCACCAGTTTTGAGGGCCTGGTCTTCAAACACTCTTTTCTTCAGGCAGCTGAAGGCTGCACTGGAAGCGGTGTTGGAAATCGTCGTCGATGCCTGCCCTTGTTGATTGGAGGCTCCTGAAATATGGGAAGTGGTCCACGGCCGCGCCGTGGATCTTGATGACTGGGGGGCAGTGCTGTGCAGCGAGGACAGGCTGATGGAGGACCTTTGTCTTACGGGTGTTCAGCGTAAGGCCTATGCTTTCGTACACCTCAGTAAATACGTCGACTATGTCCTGGAGTTCAGCCACTGTATGTGCGCAGATACAGGCATTATCCACGTATTGTAGCTCGGCGACAAGAGGTTTGGGTGGTCTTGGACTTGGCCTGGAGACAGCGCAGGTTGGAACAGGTTCCCACTGGTTCTGTAGTTTAGTTCCACTCCAGCGGGGAGCTTGTTGACTGTGAGGTGGAGCATCACCTGTGAGGTGAGTTAGAACAAAGTTTCTCTGAAAATATGAAGCTAATTCTGACTCCATAAATGTGGCACTTTCTAAATTCCATCATTCCAATCCATACAGAGACCATGAGACTACTCACTAACACCAGTTCAGGAGGCTATATACAAGCTTGTCAACTTGAAAGTCATTGGTGAGGGAAGGACCGTGAATCTGGTGAGCAAAATTTTCTTAATAATAAAGGGGCACTATCTTTATTAAAATGTTTGGGCTTACAAATGCACAATGAAATGATTGATGTAAATCAGATCATGAATGATTAGCACGTAATTCAATCTTATTGTTGTGACAAAGTTGACAAGCCTGTTCTCTATTCCAAATAAAAGAAAAGTTTGACAAACACTGTTTAATAATGAACACAGTACACTTTTAAAACCCAGAATAATAATGGCTGGAATATGTACATTTATGTTTACAATTTGTAATGGTAAAACACCCAAGCTTCAAAAGCATGCATCAATGCAGCATAAATAATCTGCCAACCATTTGTTCAAGTGCAACACTACATATATTGATAATGGACACATTAACAGTGACATCATTCTTTTATAATCGCATGGAGTGACTTGTTGTGGTGTCTATCCAATCTATAGTAATCAGCTGGTTGCCGACAAATCCAATTGTTCTCTGGATATTCTGGACACACACATTCGGGTAGAAATTGTTATGCGTTGTGCCTGTTTATCAATTTAGCAGTGGGACAGCTTACACTCCATCTGCGCAGGTAGTGGTCCCACTGTTAAATTCTCGCAGCCTAATTTTTAGGCATCCCAAGCGGATGCCTAAAACAGGCTTTAGGCCCTTTAAATATGTTAATTAGGGGCCCAACACCTGTTGATGTTCCCAATGAGTTAGGCAGGTTTTGGACGTGTTCCACTCAGGATTCTCCAGCGACTTCCATTTTTACTCCATTATATCTGGGAGACAGAATCCTGCTTGCCACAAGGGTTGATGTTGACAGCATTGTGTGGCCAACTGGCAAAATGCACTGGCCAGCTGCCTATTCCGCAGCAAAGATGCGGCCGCGATTTTGGGGTCCCAGCCATGTTTGAATTTGGCAGGCTAGCTGTGGATGCCAAACATGCCTGTCGCCAGCAGGTAAGTGCTCGCTCGGTGAGGGGGCCAACAATGGCCATTTTCTCAACAGAATGCCAGTACACATGAACAGAGCGCTTGCATCACTACGTCATTGGGACCCTAATTTGCATAGGAAAGAGGCCTAGCATTTACTTTAGGCAGGTACTTCAGCCGCCCAGTGGTCGATCTTTGACGTTACAGTGGGACAATCGTCGGGCTTAACAGGGCAGCAAGGCTACTGACCCCAACTTTAGTCCCTTACTGATGAATTTTCCAAGTAAAAATCATCTTGTGACTGTTCTTTCAATAATGCTAATTGGTCAGAGAAAAATTTATATGGACACTTATTCAGGATCATATGTCATAATTATCACAAAATGTAATAGGTTCAACTGTTATGCAGGTTTTATGAACTGCTAATTTTCCATTTTAGAAATATTGCAAACCTGGTTTTCACATTGGTCTGACCAATGGAGAAGATTTAAGTCTAAATAGAATTTGAACCTAAAGTTGTGGCATTTCAGAAAGGATCAGAAACTTGATGAAAATACAGTTGACTGTTACATCTGATTTCTGCTGAAAAATGTGTGGAACATACAATGTTCCCAAAGCAATGCTGCCTGACCAATAAAGTCAAGTAGAAAAATAGTCTATAGACAACTGCTAAATAATTCTTCATTTTTTTTTAAATAAATGACTTCAACATTTGTATGTTTGTTTTATTTGTAAAGAATAGCCAGTTAATTTGATCACCTATCATGATTTGAGAAGACAGTTTCCCTCTAAGATTGCCCAGTATTGCTTCAAGATTTTACTTTGATCATGAAGTTAGATAATTACACCCCCACAGTCTGCTGTCTGCAAATGTTAGTTCAATACTTCTTTTAGTTCAGTGTTTAATTGTTTTCTAAACTCCAATCCTCATTCACAGAAAGCCTGATCTCAGAAAATTGGTTAGTATTTGTTAATGGCAACATCAGCAGCTGCTGCTATGGTGATTCCAGTTGGGAATTTCTACTTTCATCATTGTTTCTTCCTTGGATTGTTCTTACAAAAGATGCAGGGCAGAGTTCTATAACTCAGAGCTTCTCTTCTCCTTGTCTACTAGATGTAATCAGGGCCCAGGGGAGGCAGGAGTTCAGGGCCCAGAAGAGGCATGGGCCCAGGGGCAGCACGGGCCAGCCCACACTGCGATGTGTGTGCGCACTAGATCCGTGCGGCAGAGCTGGTCTCCAGTCATCTTGGATAACCATTGCCACTGGACCAAGACCAAGCTCTGTCAAGCCTGTGTGGTGGCTGCTGTGCAACGACCACCAAACGTTAAAAAAAAATCCACGTGCATCTTCAAACCCTTCAATATGCAGTTCTTGAATCTTAGGTCCTTCATTGAAACACCTGTGAACTCATTGAACTCATCCCTTTTTGGCGTGGAAGCAAGACCGTCTAAGAAGATGATATACTCTGCTCAGCCCAAGTAATAAGAATCTTCATATTCTGACTCTTATGACAACCACGCCAAGGAATCAAAGCTCTCCCATAAACCTTGTATTGTTCTACATTACAGTTACAGCTGGGGAACCAGGAATATTTGGTATGTTTTTCAGTTGCAAGTCATTTGGAAGCTACAATGTACATTCTGGCATTTTTCAAATTGTAGTCCAATGCTACATATATGAACAGAAAAGATATTGAGCTCCACTGCTCATACAAATATACTCTCTGATGGGATGATAATCCCAACACAGCAGTTTAGTTAAGGATTATTCTACAGGCAGCAATTTGAACAAAACCTGTAAAATATTTTACACAAAACATTTCCCTTTAAAGTAACATTCTCCTTTATTGAAACAAGGGAAAGATGATTTTATTAGAAAATCATGGCTCACGCCCACTGATAATGTATAAACATTTGACACAAAAACAAACTTGTACTAGTAAACTAGTGATTTCCGTTAATGGCAAAGTACTCTACAAGCTAAGGTTTTGAGGTGACAAAAATCCATTCGTATGGTAAGAGAAATGAATTAGGTTTAAACAAGCAAAAGGCAAACTTAGGACTGATTACAGGAAGTTCTTCAAGCACTGTGCAATACTTGAAATACCATACTGGGTAGGGCAACGTTCTTGTAATCATTTAAGAGACCGTTGCAAGGGGTGACTATGTTTTTCCCTGTATAGGTGAACTAATACGGGCCAAATTACTTTCTTCGACGTGGATTTATCTTGATCACGCCACACTTCAAATAAAAATCTTATTTGAACTGAATATATATCCATATCGATTGTCTCAACATTAACAGACATTCTTGATTTAGCTTTGATATTTATTCTCGTGCAGCATATGTTGGCTCACAGAATTGTTAAAACTCATGCCTTCACTATCAGTTACAGTTGCGTCAGAGGACGACCGACCTTGCTTGAATCAGAGGCCACTTTTTAACTACACAAAATAAGCATTCTATTTTTAGTTACATTTGAAGTTGCATTTCATTCCCTGGTCTGGATGGTGTTCAATGTCTGACCTACTCTCAAGTCAGACTGGTGTCATAAGTAGAAGGATTCAAGTCAGACCTGATTTCTATGATCAGGGCTCGTATACACAAACTGCAAAAATACCTTCGGAGATGTGAAATACCGAAATGAAACAGAAGCTACATGCCATATGTAATTTTATTATAAACTTTTAAAAAAGTTTTATGAATAGATTCTCACAACACAAGACAGCAGCATATTCCTAATCTCCTTTCTGTTTAGTTGCAGGAAGACGCCAATGGTACCTGTCCTTACCCACGCGGGTGCTGCCTACCTGACACCTGCACACAATGTCAGCATCGGTCGCCAACAGGTCGATGACCTTCCCCTTCCCTTCGTCTCCCCACTGCGCACCCAGGGCCACGGTCACTTTGTTGCCTCCGTTTCGGGGCCGTTTGCAGCCGGTGTAATTTCTGTGCTCACTGCTACGCCGGCTGGACTCGCTCATGATGCTCTCTCTCCGTGCCGAGGCCGAGCGTACACTGCTCGCCGTTTCTGCTCCGCGCGCACCCGGGCCGGCGCGCGACTGCGGCACACGTCACCACAGCCCACTCCTCCTCCTCGGCCTGACGCTGGGACTCCTCGAGCGTTGGGCGCCTGTGTCCTCAGCCATGAAATGCCCCTTGGCCAGTGACTTATCAGTGGGTGTGTCTCACTGTTCCAATGAAAAGTTCTCAACCCTCCGACCCCTTGCAAGCAGGCGTTATATTGATATGCAAGAAGTTGTCTGTATGGACGCAGTTCCCCGCCCTCAAAATCAGCATTGCTGGAGGTCTTGGTACTTGAATTGCCTGTCTTTGGCCTGGAACTCCAAGAGGGAGGGGAGTTTAACCTAACCCACCTGTGGTGAAATTGACCAGATGGCGTGCTAGTTTTTTACACCCCGCCTAACTTTATGCTCTATTTAAGTAAACGGAGAGTACAAAAGAAATAAGAGCAGGAAGAGGCCATAAAGCCCCTTGAGCCTGCTCCGCCATTTAATACTGTTATATATGCAGACTATAGTTGTACTCTCTGTGTAGTCACTGTATAGTTGCATAAGATGGAGACTTGTTACCTGATGTACTATCAATAAGTTTACACTGTGTATATACACTATGCTGGCATCACTAGAGGGTGCAACTGGTGGAGACTAGGGTCCAACAGAGGGCACTGCAATAGGAGGCCTGAGGGTCACCTGCATAGGTGTGCAGGGCCCAGTGTAAAAGGCTGCCCACCATGCTTGTGCCTCACTCTGGAGTTACAAATAAAAGGACCAAGGTCACTACAGTTTGAGTACAACACAGTGCCTCGTGGAGTTATTCATAAGTACATTACAGACTTAACAACTGGCGACGAGAATACAGACTTTCACACAATTATGGCTACCTTTGGCACACTAAAAGACTTCGCAGAGGGTGATGATTGGGATGCCTTCACTGAAAGGCTCGAGCAATATTTTGTGGCAGGGGAGATGGACGTATTGGCGGAGAAACGTAACGCTATACTGCTGACCAGTTGTGGGCCCAACGTCTATCGCCTCGTCAGGGACTTGCTGGCACCCATAAAGGCCAAGGATAAGACATACGATGAGCTGACTGAACTAATTCTCGACCAACTAAAATCAAAACAGCATCCTCACGGCCAGGCACAGATTCGACACTCATAGAAACATAGAAACATAGAAAATAGGTGCAGGAGTAGGCCATTCGGCCCTTCAAGCCTGCACCGCCATTCAATGAGTTCATGGCTGAACATGCAACTTCAGTACCCCATTCCTGCTTTCTCACCATACCCCTTGATTCCCCTAGTAGTAAGGACTTCATCTAACTCCTTTTTGAATATATTTAGTGAATTGGCCTCAACAACTTTCTGTGGTAGAGAATTCCACAGGTTCACCACTCTCTGGCTGAAGAAATTCCTCCTCATCTCGGTCCTAAATGGCTTACCCCTTATCCTTAGACTGTGTCCCCTGGTTCTGGACTTCCCCAACATTGGGAACATTCTTCCTGCATCTAACCTGTCTAACCCCGTCAGAATTTTAAACGTTTCTATGAGGTCCCCTCTCATTCTTCTGAACTCCAGTGAATACAAGCCCAGTTGATCCAGTCTTTCTTGATAGGTCAGTCCCGCCATCCCGGGAATCAGTCTGGTGAACCTTCGCTGCACTCCCTCAATAGCAAGAATGTCCTTCCTCAGGTTAGGAGACCAAAACTGTACACAATACTCCAGGTGTGGCCTCACCAAGGCCCTGTACAACTGTAGCAACACCTCCCTGCCCCTGTACTCAAATCCCCTCGCTATGAAGGCCAACATGCCATTTGCTTTCTTAACCGCCTGCTGTACCTGCATGCCAACCTTCAACGACTGATGTCCCATGACACCCAGGTCTCGTTGCACCTCCCCTTTTCCTAATCTGTCACCATTCAGAAAGTAGTCTGTCTCTCTGTTTTTACCACCAAAGTGGATAACCTCACATTTATCCACATTATACTTCATCTGCCATGCATTTGCCCACTCACCTAACCTATCCAAGTCGCTCTGCAGCCTCATAGCATCCTCCTCGCAGCTCACACTGCCACCCAACTTAGTGTCCTCTGCAAATTTGGAGATACTACATTTAATCCCCTCGTCTAAATCATTAATATACAGTGTAAACAGCTGGGGCCCCAGCACAGAGCCTTGCGGTACCCCACTAGTCACTGCCTGCCATTCTGAAAAGTCCCCATTTACTCCTACTCTTTGCTTCCTGTCTGACAACCAGTTCTCAATCCATGTCAGCACACTACCCCCAATCCCATGTGCTTTAACTTTGCACATTAATCTCTTGTGTGGGACCTTGTCGAAAGCCTTCTGAAAGTCCAAATATACCACATCAACTGGTTCTCCCTTGTCCACTCTACTGGAAACATCCTCAAAAAATTCCAGAAGATTTGTCAAGCATGATTTCCCTTTCACAAATCCATGCTGACTTGGACCTATCATATCACCTCTTTCCAAATGAGCTGCTATGACATCCTTAATAATTGATTCCATCATTTTACCCACTACTGATGTCAGGCTGACTGGTCTATAATTCCCTGTTATCTCTCTCCCTCCTTTTTTAAAAAGTGGGGTTACATTGGCTACCCTCCACTCCATAGGAACTGATCCAGAGTCAATGGAATGTTGAAAAATGACTGACAATGCATCCACTATTTCCAAGGCCACCTCCTTAAGTACTCTGGGATGTACTCACCGCAGACCTGAGGCCAGGAGATTGCAAAATATGCTGCCGACCTCAAGAGACTTGCAGCACTGTGTGATTTTGGATCGCACCTCAACAAAGCATTGCCAGACATCTTCGTTATGAGAATTGGCCACGAGGGCCTCCTTCACAAGCTATTATCTGACGACACCACAGTCAACCTGCAGAAGGCCATCAGCATCAGTCAGGCGTTCATGACCTCGACCTGCAGCACCAAGCAAATTATTGATCCTGTGGACACAAACCCAGCAAGTACTGTACACAGAATGGTGCCTTTCACAGGCAAGACTAGAACATGGCTCTGCCCAGGGCAGAGAGAACAGACCTCAGGGTTCCAGAACTCAGAGTCCACCGAGGGGTGCTAATAGAGTACCACCATGTTGGCGTTGCAGAGGAAACCATAGGGCTCACCAGTGTCGGTTTGCTGAGTACGTATGCAAAGCCTGTAACACGAAGGGCCACCTCCAGCATATGTGTAACAGAAATACGACTCACCACCTAGCAGAAGAGTCGGTAGATGACTGAATCCAGTGGGGAGTATGATGATTTGGCTAGAGAGGCAGCTCAGCCCCAAGCAGAAGTGTATGGAGCATATACCTGCACCACCGATTGTCCTCCAGTGAAGATGGAAGTCGAGATAAACGATGAGCGAGCCAGTGATGAGCCAAGATGCCTTTGAGAGGCTATGGAATGAAAAATGACCCGAGCTGGTTCGAGTACAGGAAAAGTTGCACACCTACACCAAGGAGCTGAACCCAGTCCTTGGTAGTGCGGATGAAATTGTAATCCATAATGGTGTGATGCACAGATACCTCTGTGGATTGTTGCAGGTGATGGTCCAATGCTACTCGGAAGAAGGTGCATAGGGAAGATCCAGTGGAAATGGGAAGACTCTTCACTCCAGCAATCGATGTCCCCCGTGCTCAGAGCAAAACCTCACCTTCGCTTGGGCCAGGCACCAGAGAACAGACCAGGGTAGCACCCGAGGCACAGACCGTCCATCACGATTGTGTGGCAATGATGTGACCGGAACGACCTAAAAGTACCTTCCCGGCTCCAGTGGCAGGACTCCTGGGGAGGAGGATCGAATTCACAGGCATTCTTGCAGCTTTTGTGACAAAATCGCAGGAGAGAAGGATCAAGGCAGTCGACCTCGAGGACAGAGGCAAGATGGCGTCCCTGCTGCAGCGAGATGCAGCGTGGCTGAAAACAAAGATGGCCGCGGCATCTAACAAAGGATTTGATTGGGGTAAAGCCAGCAGGGTTCTCTTAAAGGAGACCTGCAACCAACTGAACTTAAAGAGACATTGTATACTTGGCAATCAATGTAACAAACCGATTAAGATTGTGAACAAAATGTTGTTGCGAGATGTTGGTACGATTCCTAATGTAAAGAACAAAAGGTTGTTGTGAGATGTCGAGAATAGAGTGCCCCCAAAAGTAGCAAGCGAGCGAATTTGGGAGGGTAAAGGTGGTGTCCCTGATGCCCTGCCCCAGGTGTCCCCACAAGTTATAGGTCAGCAACATCAGGAGGGTGAAGGCACTGATCCTGATACCCTGCCCCAGGTCTATCCCATGCTGCAGGCACCCGATGGCACTATTCACCACGAACCTGGAAATGAAAATGGCGCCAATACGGGCAGGCGGCCGCCGTTGCCCACCACCCGGGTGGAGACGGCGCAGCCCCCAGACCCAGTCGCTACCTCGGCCATGTCCTGGAACAAAAGGTCAGAACTAAACGGGACCTGGAACAGCCAGGTGCCCAATGCCATTAGAGAGCAGGCAGAAGATTCTTCAGCCCTCAAAGGAGGACAGGGAGGCCACACACATCTGTGGCCCATGACTAGGCAACGGCAAAGGCCCCGAGACCTGGCTAGATGAGCGAACCAAGTCCACCCCGATAGCAGGGGGCGCAGCGCCGCTATCAGATGACTAGAACCCCGTCCGGTTGCTCCGGAACCTGCGTCCTCACATACCTGTACTGCTACCTCAGTGCTTACCATGACTGAACCATGAATGCAATCTACCCAATCCTGGCGCACGACCGCAAAACGTAACGAATGTAAGTCACTGAACCAAGGTATCACGATACAAACTGTAACTTCCTTTCTTTGTACTTGCACTGTGTCTGACCCTGTGGGCCCAAGTTTCCACATGATAAAAAACGGGCGCCCCTCCGAGCTGGGCTCCCGTTTTTCGCGCCTAAACCGGCACTGGAAAAAAAACGAGCGATTCTGGAGCATTCTGCAGCTCCTTGTCTGCTTGGCGCGGCGCCCGGGGGGCGGAGCCTACACTCGCGCCAATTTTGTAAGTGGGAGGGGGCGGGTACTATTTAAATTAGTTTTTTTCCTGCCGGCAACGCTGCACGTGCGCGTTGGAGCGTTCGCGCATGCTCAGTGTGAAAAAAACATTGGCACTCGGCCATTTTTGTAGTTGTTTAGTTTTTGAACATTTTTTAATAAAAGTACATTGCCATCAGCACAGAGGCTTCTTGTAGCAGTGAGAAGGTGCAGGAAGCCTCAGAAAGTTGAGGCAGTCGTTTCCCGACGACCTCCCCCTTTTGCCGTCGGGAAATGGCTCCTCAATTTCTGAGGCTTCCTGCAGCCTTTTCTCTTTCCCGCCAGCCGTCTGGAACGGCTCCATTCCCTCCCCCCCCCCCCCCCCCGCGTTCGGTCGGCTCCCTCCCTCCGCCCCCCCCCCACCGCGTTCAGTCGGCTCCCTCCCTTCCCCCCCTCCCCCCCCCCGCGTTCGGTCGGTTCCCTCCCTCCCACCGCGTTCGGTAGGCTCCCGCCCGCCCGCGTTCGGTCGGCTCTCTCCCTCCCGCGTTCGTCGGCTCCCTTCCCTTCCTCGCCCCCCCCCCCCGCCACGTTCGTCGGCTCCCTTCCCTTCCCTTCCACCCTCCCCCCCTCGCCTGCGTTCGGTCGGCTCCCTCCTCCCTCAGCCCCTCCCCCCCCCCCGGCCCTCATTCGGTCGGCTCCCTTCCACCCCCCCCCCACCGCGTTCAGTCGGCTCCCTCCCTTCCCCCCCTCCCCCCCCCGCGTTCGGTCGGCTCCCTCCCTCCCCCCCCGCGTTCGGTCGGCTCCCTCCCTCCCCCCCCGCGTTCGGTCGGCTCCCTCCCTCCCCCCCCTCATTCGGTCGGCTCCCTCCTCCCCACCGCCCCCCCCCCGCCCGCGTTCGGCCGGCTCCCTCGTTTTGTGAGGCTTGCTGCACCATTCTTCCTGGCTGAAGCACTTTCACACAGGTAGGAAGATGGTTTATTTAATCTGTTCTTTGCTTTTAAATGTTTATTCAGGTTGGATTTATTTGTATAATATTTGTATAAGTATAAATAAGGATTTATTGTAGAATTTAATGAGTTCCCTTCCCCCCCTCCCCCCCCACCTCATTCTGGACGCCTGATATGTAACCTGCACCTGATTTTTTAATGTGTAGAACAGGTTTTTTCAGTTCTACAAAAATCTTCACTTGCTCCATTCTACTTTAGTTTGGAGTACATTTTCACTGTGGAAACTTTCAAATCAGGCGTCAGTGGCTGGACACACCCCCTTTTGAAGAAAAAATTCTGTTCCAAAGTAGAACTGTTCTACCTGACTAGAACGGCAGAAACAAAAATGTGGAGAATTGCAAATTCTAAGATAGTCCGTTCTCCACCAGTTGCTCCTAAAAATCAGGCGCAAATCATATGGAAACTTGGGCCCAGTATGTTAATGTAATGGGCCAGCTGCACGATCTCGCTGGGGGGGGGGGGGGGGGGGGGAGGGGGCGGGTGCGGAAATGGATCAAACCCAGAACCTACTGGAACCTCCACTGCATCAAACTGGTAACCACTACCCAAAGTTGTGGCAAAAGGTTACTTGGGGTTTAACAGGGAGAGAGCCAAGCCAAAGCACAGCCAAGGTGCAAGGGCTATTGGCACTTAAGTCTGGCGAGAACCAAGCCAGAGCACATAGTGCAAAGGTAATCGGCACAAAGGACTTGGAGGTTATATATGCAGACTATAGTTATACTCTCTGTGTATTCACTGTATAGTTGCATAAGATGGAGACTTGTTACCTGATGTACTATCAATAAGGTTTACACTGTGTATATACTATGCTGGCACCACTAGAGGGTGCAACTGGTGGAGACCGTGGTTTCCTGCCCCTGTGGCAGAGGCTGTCCACCAGAGGGCACTGTGGTGGGAGACCTGAGGGTCACCTGCACAGGTGTGCAGGGCCCAGTATAAAAGGCTGCCCAGCATGCTTATGCCTCACTCTGGAGTTACAAATAAAGGACCAAGGTCACAATAGTTTGATCACAACACATTGCCTCGTGGAGTCATTCATAAATACATTACAGACTTAAATATGATCTTTGCTGATCCGATCATGGACTCAGGTCCACTTCCCTGCCTGCTCCCTATAACCCCTTATTCTCTTATCAGTTAAGAAACTATCTTTGTCTTAAATTTATTCAATGGCCCAGCTTCCACAGCTTTTCAACACAGCAGATTCCACAGATTTCCAACCCTCAGAGAGAAGAAATTCCTCCTCATCTCAGTTTTAAAGGTGCGGCCCCTTATTCTAAGATTATGCCGCCTAGTTCTCGTCTCTCCTATCAGTAGAAACATTTCTCTGCATCCACCTTTTCAAGCCCCCTCATAATCTTATATGTTTCGATAAGATCAGCTCTCATTCTTCTGAATTCCAATAAATAGATTTTTTCTGCCAAAGTGTATAACCTCACACTTTGCAACATTATACTCAATTTGCCAAATTTTTGCCCACTCACTTAGCCTGTCTATGTCCTTTTGCAGGTTTTTTGCGTCCTCACACATTACTTTTCCTCCCATCTTTGTATCGTCAGAAAACTTGGCTACGTTATACTCGGTCTTTTCATCCAAGTCATTAATATAGATTGTAAATATTTGGGATCCCAGCACTGATCCCTGCGGCACCCCACTAGTTACTGGTTGCCTACCAGAGAATGAACCATTTATCCCGACTCTCTGTTTTCTGTTAGTTAGCCAATCCTCTATCCATGCTAATTATTACCCTCAACCCTCAACCCCCTGAACTTTTATCTTGTGCAGTAAGTGGTACCTTGTGAAATGCCTTCTGGAAGTCCAAATACACCACATCCACTGATTCCCCTTTATCCACCCTGTTCGTTACATCCTCAAAAAATTCCAGCAAATTTGTCAAACATGACTTCCCCTTCATAAATCCATGCTGACTCTGCCTGACTGAATTATGTTTTTCCAAATGTCCTGCTACTGCTTCTTTAATAATGGGACTCCAACATTTTCTCAACCACAGATGGCTGACTGGTCTATAGTTTCCTGCTTTTTGTCTGCCTCCTTTTTTAAATAAGGGCGTTATATTTGCAGTTTTCCAATCTGCCGGGGCCTCCCCAGAATCCAAGGAATTTTGGTAAATTATAACCAATGCATCCACTATCCCTGCCGCTACTTCTCTTAAGACCCTAGGATGCAAGCCATCAGGTCCAGGGGATTTATCCGCCTTTAGTCCCATTATCTTACTGAATACCACCTCGTTAGTGATTGTGATTGTGTTAAGTTCCTCCCCCAATAGTCCCTTGACTATCCACTGTTGGGATATTTTTAGTGTCCTCGAACATAAAGACTGTCTGTCTGTCCTTCCAAATTGTCAAGTACCACTGAATGTCTCTGTTATGGCTACCAAATCATACCCATTTGTAACTATTTGTGCTGACAGCTCATCTAATTTGTTACGAATGCTGCGTGCATTCAGATAAATATTGGGTGTGGTGTAAAACTGGTGTTTCACCCAATCCCGCAGATTTCCTACCGGGCGAGTTAGGTAAAAAAAAATTGCCCACAAATGGAGAATAAAATGAGGGGGGAAATTTGAAAAACAAAAACAGTGGAGGTCCAAAGCAACTGCGGTGGGGTGTGGGGTGGAGTGGGGTGGGGCCAGGGAAGAGGGGGAAACCAGGTACATGGATTAAAATGTTATGAACAAGTACAAAAAATAATCAAAAAGGCCAATGGAATGCTGGCCTTTATATCTAGAGGACTAGAATACAAGGGGGCAGAAGTTATGCTGCAGCTGTACAAAACCCTGTTTAGACCACACCCGAAGTACTGTGAGCAGTTCTGGGCACCATACCTTCGGAAGGTCATATTGGCCTTAGAGGAAGTATAGCGTAGGTTTACTAGAATGATACCCGGTCTTCAAGGGTTAAGTTACAAGGAGCGTTTAAACAAATTAGGGTTGTATTTCCTAGAATTTAGGTTGAGGGGTGATCTGATAGAAATTTTCAAGATATTAAGGGGAAAAGATAGTGTCATTGGAGACAAACTATATCTGCTGATTGGGGATTCTAAGACAAGGGAGTATAGTCTAAAAATTAGAGCCAGACCTTTCAGGAGTGAAATTAGGAAACAAAAGGGGGCAAATTTTCCCAGCGCCCCATTTGGGGGCGGTAACCCAGTCCGGGAGGGACTTCCTGCACCCAGCACGGAAGTCACACCCCAGCTGCGAAATTGGGGTTACCAGCCCTGAGAAGAAGTGGAGCACAATGTCGTGCAACTTCCTGTTGGGGCGGTATCTGGGATGCTACTTGGGTGGGATCGGCAGCGTTACTTGGCTTCTCCACATAGCGCTGACGGGTTTCAATGGCTCTCCCCTACTATAAAAGTGGAGGGCTGCTGCGCACTCTGCAGTGCCTCTGATGGCCTCCACTGGGCCGCCTGTGCGGTGTGGTGCTGAGGCCTCAGCCGGCATGCAAACGGAATACCAGGCTGCGCGATGGAAGCCCGGACCATGCCACGGTACCTCAAGATGCGCTGACCGGTGAGTCGGCCAAAAGAACAAAATGATGGCGTAGTGCACCTCCCCTTTAACTTCCGCCCCACAAGCGGATGCCGGCTTGGTTCACGACTCATGAGGCTGGCGCTGACACCGCTCAAGGCAACCTTGTGGAGTGCTGGCCAATTTCTGCCATGGGGTGGAACAGTGTCGCCGCAGGGTGCAAAGGTGTTGTTGCGCACGGTGATGAAGTCATCGCTGGTTGCGCGGCGGCCTGGGGCACTACTGTGCACAAGCCGCCACTAACTCCCACAAATTTTGCAGGAGCTGGTAGATCTACCTCCCCCCTGCCCTCCCACCCCCCGACCCCATGTAAAAACAGTTTTGTGACCCGTAAGCAGCACCCGTAGGCGCTAATGGGACGCACACAACAGGAGAATTTCGCCCCCAAAGGGGGGGGGGGGGGGTAGAAGTTTGGAGCTCTCTTCCGCAAATGACAATTAATGCTGATCAATTGTTAATTTAAAAAAAGAGTTTGATAACTTGTTGTTAATCAAAGGTATTAAGAGATATGGGCCAAAGACAGGTATATAGCGTTAGGTCGCTGATTAACCATGATGCCATTGAATGGCGGAACAGACTCGAGGGGCTGAATGGCCGACTCCTGTGCCTATGTTCCTAAATCTATATGCATTTGAACTGCTTCATTAGCATTTTTGAGCATAGGTTTCACGTCATTTGTTTGTTTTTGCAGGATAGCAAAGATAAAAATACTAGAAAAAGTTATTGCTAAACTTGTTATTTTGAGCTAAAGTGACAATTTACTGTAGATAAATATATGTTTGGGGATATTCAGGGTGTGCGTGGGATAAGAACATAAGAAATAGAAGTAGGAGTAGGCCACCTGGCCCCGCGAGCCTGCTCCATAATTAAATAAGATCATGGACTCAGATCCACTTCTCTGCCCGATCCCTATAACCCTTTATTCCCTAATCGCTCAAAAATCTGTCTATCTCCGCCTTAAGTATATTCAATGACCCAGCCTCCACAGCTCTCTGGGGCAGAGAATTCCATAGATTTACAATCCTCAGAGAAGAAGTTCCTCCTCATCTCAGTTTTAAATGGGCAGACCCTTATTCTGAGACTATGTCCCCTATTTCTTATGTTCTTATCCCACGCACACCCTGAATATCCCCAAACATATATTTATCTACAGTAAATTGTCACTTTAGCTAAAAATAACAAGTTTAGTAATAACTTTTTCTAGTATTTTTATCTTTGCTATCCTGCAAAAACAAACAAATGACGTGAAACCTAAGCTCAAAAATCCTATGTGTGGAAATATCCTCTCTGCATCCACCTTGTCGAGCCTCTCATTATCTTATATATTTCGGTAAGATCACCTCTCATTCTTCTGAACTCCAATGTGTATAGGCCTAACTTACTCAACCTATCTTCATAAGTCAACCCCCTCATCTCCGGAATCAACCTAATGAACCTTCTCCGAACAGCCTCCAATGCAAGTATATCCTCCCTTAAATACGGAGACCAAAACTGTACGCAGTACTCTAGGTGTGGCCTCACACATACCCTGTACAGTTGTAGCAGGACTTCTCTGCTTTTATACTCTTATCCCCCTTGCAATAAAGACCATTTGCCTTCCTGATTACTTGCTGTACCTGCATATTAACTTTTTGTGTTTCATGTACAAGGACCCCCCAAGTCCCTCTGTACTGCAGCACTTTGCAACTTTTCTCCATTTAAATTATAAATTTGCTTTTCTATTTTTTTCTGCCAAAGTGGATAATCTCACATTTTCCCACATTATACTCCATCTGCCAAATTTTTGCGCACTCACTTAGCCTGTCTAGATCCCTTTGCAGATTTTTTGTGTCCTCCTCACAATTTGCTCTCCCACCCATCTTTGTATCATCAGCAAACTTGGCTACATTACACTTGGTCCCTTCATCCAAGTCATTAATATAGATTGTAAATAGCTGAGGACCCAGCACCGATCCCTGCGGCGCCCCACTAGTCACTGTTTGCCAACCGACTCTCTATTTTCTGTTAGTTAGTCAATCCCTTATCCATGCTAATATATTACCCCCACCCCCGTGAACTTTTATCTTGTGCAGTAACCTATTATGTGGCACCTTCTCGAATGCCGTCTGGAAATCCGTCGATGCTTGGTTGGCGAGTGAGTGCGGGGAGATGGAATGCTGTCATCTGGAGGAATGACGCCACCTCCCAAATCCCTGGACCCACCCTGTCGCCGACGGCGCTGACCCTTAGCAACCAGAGCACGATGTAAAGGAACACCTTTCTGGCCTGCTTCAGGGCCACCACTTCCCTGTGTGATAGTGGGGAACACAGCAAGTATGGAGGAAGGCAAGGACTGCATCACCTGCCCAAGCTGAAGCAGAGCTTGTGTCTGTGATGCACCCGAGTCTGCAACGTGGTCAAGGGCACACTCTCCATAACTCCACTGTCACTACTCGAGGCCACCAGCCTTGTGTGGGCAATGATGGCCTTGCTGGTATCACCGCTTGCAACAATCTGCGACCCTTTGGAATCCATCCCAAAGTGTCAAGGAGCGGACGCCTGATTTGGACACTATCCTTGGACATTTCCATCATGTCCAGTTCAATGTCTGCCTGTAAGCAGACTGACTTGGCATTGCTGCACACCACTGGGCCCAGGAGCCTCCCAGTCCTTAAAACCCAAGAATGCAACGTTGTCCCCAGAAGAGCTGAATCCCGATGGTGGATCAGGGGGTCTCGGATGGCTCATCCATCTCCTCCTCCTTCTCCTCCTCCAGCTGATGGCCTGACATGGAGGGGTCCCTTGAGGGATGCGGCACCTGTGGCTGGTCATCTGGAAATAGAAAGCAACAGACGAGTCATTAGCAGCATGGGAGGGGGCAGGGTGAAATGAGGAAGGTCGGATAGCACAGGCTCATTTGAAGGACCGCTGCTACTCCATTATATCTCCCAATGTAGTCTTTCTTACCCTCAGTATCCGAGGGGGGCTCAGCGCCCCCACTGGCAGCTACCTGACCTGTGGCGCCGATGAGCCCTGCCACTCTCTCCTCGACGTCGGTCAGTGGCAGTGTAAAGTCCTTATTCAATGGCACAAAACCCACACAAGGCACATTCTGTGGACAAGGTCACCATGACTTGAACCTTTATTCACAGGACCAAGAAGTAATGATCCTGCGTGGGACCTACCTTTATATACCTGGATGACCAGGTAAGGAGTGTCTCCCACAAGTTCACCCTCTGTTGTCAAGGTGTGCATTGCTTAAGTATATACAGTATTGCAGTGGTGTTACATAGAGGTTACATACATGATATCACCTCCCCCCCCCCCCAAAGTCTTATTGGGATCATAGGTTAAGCATTTCAGGTGGTCTATGCTCCCTCGTGGAGCGCCACAGTTGGGGCTCTGGTTGTTGAGCCTTGGCGTGAGTGTCTGTCACCTGTGGTGATTCCGGCCTGTCCGGGCTGACCGCCGGGACTGTGCATGCTGCTGAATGTTCTTGTTGCTCGTTCACTGGCGGTGGTGTGAGCACCATCTCATGATCTTCCTCGGGTTCCTCAGTGTCTATGCTGAACCTTTTTTTTACTTGGTCCAGATGCTTACGGCATATCTGCCCATTGTTAAGTTTAACCACGATGACCCTGTTCCCCTCTTTGTCTATTACAGTACCCTCAAGCCATTTGGGCCCCACGGCGTGATTGAGGACAAATACGGGGTCATTTATTTCGATACATCTCCCCCTTGAGTTTTGGTCATGGTACTCATTTTGGGACTGGCGCTTGCCCTCAACTATGTTGGTCAGGGCTGGGTGAATGAGGGACAACCGAGTTTTGAGTGTTCGTTTCATAAGTAGCTCAGCGGGCGGGACCCCCGTGAGCGAGTGCGGGCGGGACCTATAGGCCAGCAGGAGGCACGACAGGCGGCATTAAAGTGAGGGTCCTTGAATCCTGAGCATGCCTTGTTTAATGATTTGGACCGCACGTTCCGCCCGGCCATTGGAGGCCGGCTTGAACGGTGCTGTCCTGACATGGTTGATGCCATTGCCCGACATGAACTCCTGGAATTCGTAGCTCATGAAACATGGGCCATTATCGCTAACAAGGATGTCCGGCAAGCCGTGGGTTGCAAAGACAGTACGTAGATTCTCCACAGTGGTGGATGTCGTGCACGAATTCAAAATTATGCATTCGATCCATTTCGAGTGCGCATCAACCACAATGAGAAACATTTTTCCCATGAACGGGCCCACATAGTTTATATGAATACGTGACCATGGCCTGGTGGGCCAGGGCCACGGGCTGAGCAGGGCCTACCTGGGGGCATTACCCAGCTGGGCACACATCGTGCACCTGCGAATAGTGTTCCAGGTCTGAATCAATTCCCAGCTGCCAAACATGTGACCGGGCAACAGCCTTCATCAGAACGATGCCAGGATGCTCACTGTGGAGTTCCCTGATGAATGCCTCCCTGCCCCTCTGGGGCATGACTACCTGGCTGCCTCATAGTAGGCAGTCAGCTTGGATGGAGAGCTCATCCATCTGTCTGTGAAACGGTCTGACCTCCTCAGGGCATGCTCCGTGTGTGGGCGCCCAATCCCCAGTCAGGACACATTTCTTAATCAGAGATAGGAGGGGATCTCTGTTTGTCCAGATTTTGATCTGGCAGGCTGTGATGGGGGAGCCTGCGCTGTCAAAGGCATCAACGGCCATGACCATCTCAGCACTTTGTTCTGCTGCCCCCTCGGTGGTGGCCAGTGGAAGCCCGCTGAGCGGGTCAGCGCAATTTTCGGTGCCAGGCCGGTGCCGGATGAAGAAGTCATAAGCAGCCAGCGTGAGAGCCCATCGCTGTATGCGGGCTGACGCATTGCCATTGGCAGCCTTGCTGTCTGACAACAGGAATGTTAACGACTTGCGGTCCGTCTCTAATTCGAACCTGCTGCCAAAAAGGTACTGATGCATTTTTTTACACCATAGACACATGCGAGTGCCTCCTTCTCAACCATCCCATATCCCCGTTCTGCTTCAG
The DNA here is from genome assembly GCF_044704955.1 of Pristiophorus japonicus. Taxonomy (NCBI): domain Eukaryota; kingdom Metazoa; phylum Chordata; class Chondrichthyes; family Pristiophoridae; genus Pristiophorus; species Pristiophorus japonicus. Next base: position 246,768,027 of record NC_091980.1, read on the forward strand.
AGCGTGACCTGGAAGCATTAGCCACAGGTTGCAGTTGGCCCTCAGCATTACTCTGCTGCAACACGCACCCGACCCCATAGGACGGTGCATCACATGTCAGAACCAATTTCTTACAGGGGTTGTACAGGGTCAATAACTTATTTGAACAAAATAGGTTCCGCGCCTGATTGAAAGCCCATTCTTGACAGTCCCCGCAAAACTAATCACAACCCTTGTGCAGGAGCATGTGAAGTGGCTCCAACAACGTGCTTAAGTTCGGCAGAAAGTTCCCGAAATAGTTCAAGAGTCCCAGAAACGAATGCAACTCCGATGTGTTGCCGGGCCTGGGCGCTCATCGAATCACCTCTGTTTCCCACCGAATCCCATCTGCAGCAACCCTCCTGCCCAGAAACTCAACCTCAGGAGCCAAAAACACACATTGGACTTCTTGAGTCACAGGCCTACCCGGTCCAGTCGGCGTAGCACCTCCTCCAGGTTGTGGAGATGTTCCTCGGTGTTACGACCCATGATGAGGATGTCATACTGAAATACGATTGTTCCAGGAATGGATTTAAGCAGGCTTTCCATGTTTCTTTGAAAAATCGCGGCCGCTGATCGAATGCCAAACGGGCACCTGTTGTAAACGAACAGTCCCTTGTGCGTAGTGATGGTGGTCAGTAGTTTAGATTCGTTGGCCAGTTCTTGGGTCATGTAGGCTGAAGTGAGATCCAACTTGGTAAACAGCTTGCCGCCTGCCAGCGTGGCGAAAAGATCCTCCGCTCTCGGGAGCGGGTATTGGTCTTGTAGGGACACCCGATTGATAGTGGCCTTGTAGTCACCACAGATCCTGACAGAACCATCCGCTTTTAGGACGGGAACGATGGGGCTCACCCAGTCGCTGAATTCAATGGGCGAGCTGATGCCCTCTCTCAGCAAATGATCCAATTCGCTCTCAATTTTCTCCCGCATCACATATGGCACTGCTCTGGCTTTGTGGTGTACTGGTCTGGCGTCCGGGGTGATGTGTATCACTACTTTGGTACCTTTGAACGTCCCAACGCCAGGTTGGAATAGTGACTCAAATTGTTGTAGGACTTGTGAGCACGAGCCTCGCTGAACGGATGACATTGTGTGCCCATCCCCCCATTTCCAGTTCATCTCAGCTAACCAGCTCCTTCCCAACAGTGCGGGACCATTGCCCGGGATAATCCAGAGTGGCAGCCGGTTCACTGATCCATTGTGTGTGACTGCCAACATTGCACTACCTAGTACTGGAATGATTTCTTTGGTATACATCCATAGTTGTGTCTCAATGCATTCTAGTTTGGGTCTACTGGCTTTGTGTGGCCATAGCTTTTCGAATTGTTGAATGCTCATGAGTGACTGGTTGGCCCCCGTGTCCAGCTCCATGCGTACAGGGATGCCGTTGAATCAAACCTTCATCATCATTGGTGGCGTTTTGGTATATGAGCTGTGAATGTTTGCCACATGAACCCACTGAACTTCAGCATCCATTGATTTGCCCCAAAGGTCATCCTGCATCACAGACCCCTCTTCTGGTCCATCCACCTCATAAATTAACCTGGTTACAGGCTTTCTGCACATTCGAGCTAAATGGCCACGGAGGTTGCAATTTCTGCAGACAAATTGTTGCAACCTGCAAGTCCTGGCAGAATGTTTGCCCCCACACCTCCAGCATGAGCTGAGATTCCCATTGTTGTGAACAAAGGAGCTATGACCCGGCATTCCTCGCTGATTGTCTCTTTGACTGCCCTTGAGTACCCTGTTAGTGGGTGCCAATGGCCCTATCCCGGACCGCATTGTCCACTGTGATGGCATAAATGTCCGTTCAGCCTGCCATTGTCTCTGTTGAAAACCTGCTCTGGGGTCTATTGCTGCCTGGGGTGTGTCGAATTGCCCTTGCCTGCCTGCGGGGCTCTGAGTCGCGTTTATGATATTGACTCCCTGATCCTCTGCCGCGTTGGAAGAATTGCGTGCGTATTATATTTTGGTTTCCTCCTCCCCCACCATGAAAGTCTGAGCCATCAATGCCGCCGCTTCCAAAGTCAAGTCCTTAGTCTCAATTAACTTTTGGAAAATCCCCGCATGACCGATGCCCTCAATAAAGAAATCCTTTAACATCTCCCCACTGCAGGCGTCTGTGAACTTACAGAGGCTGGCCAAACGCCGGAGGTCCGCAACGAAGTCCAGTATGCTCTGTCCTTCACGACGTCGGTGGGTAGAGAATCTGTGTTGGGCCATGTGTATGCTGCTCGCCGGTTTGAGGTGCTCACCGATTAGTTTGCTGAGCTCTTCAAAGGTTTTGTCCGCCGGCTTTTCGGGTGCTAGTAGGTCCTTCATGAGCGCGTAAGTCTTCGGTCTGCAGCTGGTCAGCAGATGTGCCCTTCGCTTGTCGGCCGCTGCATCTCCCAGTCATTCTTTTGTGACAAAGCTTTGCTGGAGCCTCTCAATGAAATCATCCCAGTCCTCACCAACACAGTACCGTTCCTCTGTGCTACCGGTGGCCATTCTCGTGGGTCGTTGATTCCAGTTTTTCGTCGTCAATGTAAAGTCCTTACTCAATGGCACAAAACTCACACGAGGCACATTCTGTGGACAAGGTCACTATGACCTGAACCTTTATTCACAGGACCAAGAAGTGATGACCCTGCGTGGGACCTCCCTTTATATACCTGGATGACCAGGTAAGGAGTGTCTCCCACAAGTTCACCCCCTGTGGTCAAGGTGTGCATTGCTTAAGCATATACAGTATTGCAGTGGTGTTACATAGAGGTTACATACATGACAGGCAGGGTCTGAGGCAGACCATGCCTGTCCACAACTTTTCCCGGCAATTGTGTGACTGAAAAGAGGAAAAATGGGAATGGTTACAAGAGGGTCCATCTGCTCTTGTGGCACAGATGGCCACCCAACCACTTTATGTCATACTGACTGAATGTACTAGGGCCCTCTGTTTAATGGCCTTGGATGTTGCATGTGCTTCATCGGGAGGACATCGAAATGTGGAGCCATCTAAGATGAGGTGTGTATGAGGTCTTTCAGAAAGTGATAGGAGCAGTTAAAGTGCTTTGCGATGAGATCAGTCCTGCTTAGTCCCACATCCCTGCTTTTTGTCCATAACCCTGTAAGTTCCTCATCGTCAAGTACCTGTCCAACTCCCTTTTAAAATTATTCATGGAATCAGCTTCCACCACCTTTACAGGCAGAGCCATCCAGATCCTGACAATTCTCAGTGAAAAAAATTCTCCTTGTCTCCCCTGTAGATCTTTAGCCAATGAATTTTAGAGAGTGAATTCCAGAACTTTCGCAGCTGAAGGCACGGCTGCCAATGGTGGAGCAATCAAAATCGGGGATGCACAAGAGGCCAGAATTGGAAGAACTCCGAGATCTTCGAGGGTTGTGTGGCTGGAGGAGGTTAGAGATAGGGATCACATAGGATATACGGCACAGCCAGTCGGCCCAACCACTCCATGCTGGCATTTATACTCCACTCGAGTCTTTCCTCATCTAAATCTATCAGCGCAAGCCTCTATTCCCTTCTCCCTCATATGCTTGTCTAGCCTCCCCTTAAATGCATTTGTACTATTCACTTCAACCACTCCCTGTGGTAGCGAGTTCCACATTCTCACCACTTTTCGGGTAAAGAAGTTTCTTCTGAATTCGCTAGTGGATTTCTTGGTGACTATCTTATATTGATGGCCTCTAGTTATGCTCTTTCCCACAAGTGGAAACACTCTCTCTGTATCCACTCTATCAAAACCTTTCATAATTTTAACAACTTCGATTAGCTCACCCCTGAGCCTTCTTTCTCCAAGAGAAAAGAGAGGGAGGGGCGAGGCCATGGAGGGATTTGAAAACAAGGATGAGCACTTTAAAGTTGAAGTGTTGCTGGACCAGGAGCCAATGAAGGTCAGTGAGCACAGGGGTGATGGGTGAATGGGTCTTGGTGCGAGGTAGAACATGGGCAGCAGAGTTTTGGATGAGCTCAAGTTTATGGAAGGTACAAGGTGGAAAACCGGCAGGAGAGCATTGGAATAGTTGAGTCTAGAGGGAACAAAGGCATGGATAAGGGTTTCAGCAGCAGATGAACTGAGGCGGAGGCAGAGGCAGGCGATGTTACAGAATCACACATTGGCAAGTTTGGTAAGTACTGCCAATGGTTTTTGACCATGCACTGGGGCTTTGGGTTATTGGGGTCAAGGACTAACAGACCTCTTTAGATCTGGGGGTAGAGTTTCTGCTTTGGATGCAATCGGCAATCCAGGCACAAATTGGGATCGAAATTGTGCTGGTTTTCTGGTAAAGTTAAGGTAATTGGTAAAAGATTTAGAAGCGATTTGAGGGGAAATTTTTTCACCCAATGGGGGGTTGGGGTCTGGAACTCATTGCCTGAAAGGGTGGTAGAGGCAGAAACCTTTACCACTTTAAAAAAAGTATTTGGATGTGCACTTAAAGTGCCGTAACCTATAGAGCTAAGGACCAAGAGCTGGAAAGTGGGATTAGGCTGGATAGCTCTTTGTCTGCCGACATGGACACGAGGGGCCAAAATGGCCTCTTTCCGTGCGGAGCCCAGCATGTGAGTGCAAAAGATAAGGCTGAAGCGTTTGCAACCATCTTCAGCCAGACGTGCCGAGGGGATGATCCATCTCTGCCTCCCCCTGAGGATCCTACCATCACAGAAGCCAATCTTCAGCCAATTTGATTCACTCCACATGATATCAAGAAATGGCTGAGCGCACTGGATACAGCAAAGGCTATGGGCCCCGGCAACATCCCGGCTGTCACGCTGAAGACCTGTGCTCCAGAACTAGCCATGTCTCTAGCCAAGCTGTTCCAGTACAGCTGGAACACTGGCATCTACCTGACAATGTGGAAAACTGCCCAGGTATGTCCTGTCTACACAAAGCAAGTCAAATCCAATCTGATCAGTTACCACCCCATTAGTCTACTCGCAATCATCGGCAAAGTGATGGAAGGTGTCATCGACAGTGCTATCGGGCAGCACTTACTCACCAATAACTTGCTCACTGATGTTCAGTTTGGGTTCTGCCAGGACCAATCAGCTCCAGACCTCATTACAGCCTTGGTCCAAATATGGACAAAAGAGCTGAATTCCAGAGGTGAGTTGAGAGTAAACTGCCCTTGACATCGAGACAGCATTTGACTGAATGTGGCATCAAGGAGCCCTAGTAACATGAAACTCAATGGGAATCAGGGGAAAGTCATACCTAGCACAGCTTGTGTCATACCTAGCACAAAGGAAGATAGTTGTGGTTGTTGGAGGCCAATCATCTCAGCTCCAGGACATCACTGCAGGAGTTCCTCAAGGCAGTGTCCTTGGCCCAACCACCTTCAGCTGCTTCATCAATGATCTTGCTTTCATCATAAGGTCAGAATGACTTTAAGAAACTGTAAAGAACCATTTACTAGTTTCATTGGTGTACACTAGTCAGTTTCTTAATAAATTAAATATTTTCATTCGCTGATGACGACACAGTCTCCCGCTCCATTCACAACTCCTCAGATAACAAAACAGTCCATGCCTGCATGCAACAGGACCTGGACAACATTCAGGCTTGGGCCGATAAGTGGCAAGTATCATTTGCGCCACCCAGGTGCCAGGCAATGACTATCTCCAACAAGAGAGCATTTAACCACCGCCACTTGACATTCAACAACATTACCATCGCCGAATCTCCCACCATCAACATCCTGGGGATCACCATTGGCCAGAAACTTAACTGGACCAGCCACATAAATACTGTGGCAACACAAGCAGGTCAGGGACTGGGTATTCTGCGGCGAGTGTCTCACTTCCTGACTCCCCGAAGCCTTTCCACCATCTACAAGGCACAAGTCAGGAGTGTGATGGAATATTCTTTTCTTGCCTGGATAAATGCAGCTCCAACAACACTCAAGAAGCTCAACACATCCAGGACAAAGCAGCCTGCTTGATTGGCACCCCTTCCAACACCTTAAACATTCACTCCCTCACCACCAGCACACCGTGTCTGTAGTGTGCACTGATGCAGTCTACAAGATGCAAGCTACTCGCCAAGGCTTCTTCGACAGCACCTCCCAAACCCACAACCTCTACCACCTAGAAGGACAAAGGCCGCAGGCGCATGGAAACACCACCACCAAGTTCCCTTCCTGACTTGGAAATATATCGCTATTCCTTCATCGTCGCTGGGCTAAAATCCTGGAACTCCCTACCGAACAGTACTGTGGGAGTACCTTCACCACATGGACTGCAGCGTTTCAAGGCGGCTCACCACCACCTTCTCAAGGGCAAATAGGGATGGGCAATAAATGCTGGCCTTATCAGCGATGCCCACATCCTAGAACCCGAATTTTTAATAAAAAATTGGCATAAACTCACCATGGTGATTAATTCGATTTGGAGACATAGCCAGCTTTGTGGGTGGGGCCGCTACCAGCATGATATTTTAAAAATCCGCGTAAAGGATCGCAAAAACTCGATTTGCTCTGAATGTAACTTGCGCTTGAAATTCCTCGATCTTTTATGTGGTCTGGCCAATTTCAGGTGAATTGCACTGGAAAAGCCTCTACACCTGTTATCAATTGAAAAAGTGGTCGTCGGGAGGGATAGACAACACCAAACCTTAGAACTGATTTTAGATGCTTTAAGATGGGTGATATTGTGAACAGCAGTGTTATCTATCTTGGGGTCGGAGTTGGGACATCTCAGACATAAGTATGTAAGTGCAACACTGATCTTGAAGCCCAAGTGCCGCCCAAAGGACTGCCGATGGTCACCGAGGTCCCTGACGGTACTTTCGGCGGGATTTTCATCGGAGGGGTCCCTCGAAGGTTGTCGGGCGGCAAATGAGCGACTTACGCCTCCAATCTGGGCGGCAGCCGGCGGGAGCTCTCATTCTCGGTGGCAAAGGCGCTTGCCGCTCAAGTGTCACCAAGGATGGAGTCGGGCTCACGGGGTCGAAGAGCTGAAAAGCAAAAGCATTAAAAAAAAATTTTAGAAACATCTGAAGACCTTCAGGTGACCCCATCTAGGTAAGTACCTGTAAAGAAAAAAATTACAAAAAATAGACTAACCTTTTTTTTACCATCTTCTTACCTCCATCGGGGACAGACCAGCCTCCAGCCAACGGTCCACCCCTGTTCTGCCGCCGAGTCACGCCTGCATCAATATCGCAGCTCGGCGGGCGAGAGCTCAGTTGCGCAACTCGGCCATCCGCTGACGTCAGCGGGCGCTTCCCAGCGGCTTTCTCCTCACGCCCACTCCAGGCCATGTCAAAAGTGGCACTGGGCGGTTTGACCAGAGGAATGTCGGCAGCAGTGACCGGCAAGTTCTTCAATTTCGGGCCACAAATTTTTTGGACTCAAAAATTGAATAAGTGAGCAAATTGAATAAGTACACTTAGTTCTGACAGAAAAGCGTGGCAGTCAAGCATGATGGAAATAGTACGTCAGAAGAAGCATGACAAAAATAGACATGATAGTAAGCAAATGAGACACTTACAGGAAGTGCTGCATTAGCAAGAATTTTAATCGAGTATGCACAGGTAGAATACTGGCTTCTGTAGAAAGGGTTGTACCTCAGTCCAGGTGTTCTTGATGTCTACAAAAGGTAAGTTTTTAAAAAACGTTCCTGTGAAGCCCAGAGGAGCAGGAGTGCCCTTTTGACTCCATTGTATTCTGATCGGCACCCTCATTGTTACTCCATCCCCACCCTGGGACTTGACTTCAGGTCACCGTCATCGAGGCAAGCGGCTCGAGATTCATCTTTTTAAAATTGGCAAAACTGCCTGTGGAGGCACAACAGACACCAGCAGCTCGTACAAATAATGTTAATGAGGCCCAATTTCAGGCTGTCCTAGGGTCTGCCGGTTGGGGCACACGCTCTGTGCATTCCATCTGTTTCAGGCCCCAAAAACTGGCCTAAAGCAATTTCACTCTTTCTGCTTTTAAGTTCAGTAAAGGGCTAACATACGTGTATATTTATTTTGTAACAGTATACAAACAGAAGATGACTTGCTTCCACTCAAAGTGAATTCTCAGGTGACTGAAGAGTCAGACTTGGTGTTGGTATGTAACTATAAACATGAGCTGCAATGCATGTTATGATTTCATGCTACTGTGACTATTATTATGGAATGTGTGTCCTCATAAGTATTAGTAACTTCTTTGTCTACTCCTGATAACTGAAAAGTAATTTTTTGCACAATTTTAAAAAATTATTAATTTGAATGAAGAAATGTAAATAACACAGCAACATGGGAATTTAATAGCACAAAAATGATCAGATAAGTTGAATTAGGTGAAGAATGAAGGAGTTGACTGTATTCCAACAGTTTAACACCTGCCTTGTAATGTACGGTACTGTTTGGGTACTAATTGCTCGCAGTTCCAGAGCAGAAATGAAAAAGATTGCCAGATATCAGAAATGTGAAACAGCAGAGTTTAAATGGTTTAGAATAAATGTTCAAGCTTCCTGAAGTAATTGTTGCAGGTTAAATGGATCAATCAAGAAATTGTAGAAATAGAAGAGCTGAAAAGCCTTTTTGAATTCTAAATATCCTGTTATTCAATTGTCCTCCTTTCGTGAATGTTAAGATTGTGTAAAGTAGTAAAGTTATTGATATATGTTGTTTCTTTCTGCTCTATTACAAATAATTATCACTATGATGTGATGAAGCACTAATTTTCTATGTTTGAATCTTTTCTATGATCTCCCACACCACAATATCAGGGGTGGCTTGGACCACAGCACTGCGTGCCCAGAAATGTTTGATCCTGATGGCCACAGGTTGTTCCCGCCCCCACAAAAAAATCTCATTCTCCGCCTCCTGCTCCGCCTAAAGTAAACTGACGGTGCGTTGTCAAGTCCTCCTCCTCCTCCGTCTCTCCTTCTGCGAGCTGTTGGAGGGGTTTGCATTGCTCAACGGACACTTGACCTTAGAAAGTTGAATGACATTTCTAAACAACTCATAACAATACATATCAATATATATGAATATTTCAATATCAATATCAATATTTCAATAACCCAAAACATTGCAATACTTTTCAAAACCACATATGCACAAGAGTTCATTCGTAGATCAAGACTATATCGAAATTATTGAATTATAATTGCATAATATTACATGCGTAACTATGATATTTTTCGTATATATTTAGTAATGTTTAACGCATTGCACATTTCCCATTACTCACGAGACTCAAGAGTGGGCTCGGCCATGCCACGGGTCGTGATCGAACGGCTTTCAGGCCCCACCAAGGCCACCGCAAGCTCCTCGTATGGATTAAGAATGTGCACCGTCACGGAGTCGCCATCCATCCTCCTTTGTTCCGTGCGGTTGATGCTTATCTTTTTCTGTAAATGATAATTTAACATTGCACGGCATAAGCTAATGTATTTGACAATAAACATTGAAGACTGACAGATTTAAATTTCAATTATTACATAACATTGTAGTGCATATGAATAATTTTTATTATTCTAATTACAATTTATAAACAGAAGTAAATAATACACGTATGATTTTAAATGACTTAAATATGTTTTAAATATTAAAATGCAACTTACTCTGGTAGCTGCATATGAATAATTTTTAATACTATAACATGCAACTTATTAGGGTGAATAAATGTAATTTAATTTAATGTAATTTTTAAATTAATGTAATTACTTTACAGTATAAGTACATTACATTGATATTATTTGCAATTTATAAACATCAAGTAAATAATACATAATAATTTATAAACATGAAGTAAATAATACGTGTGTGATTTTATATATGACTTTTAAATATGTTTTAAATATAGAATATATAATCCAACTTACTCTGGCAGCTGCCAGCAGGCTGTTCCATCTCTTGCGGCACTGGGGGTCAGCCATCCGCACCTCATTTGATGCCGATGTAACGACATCGGCAATCTCCAGCCAAATTCGCCTATAGACACGGGGTGGAGATTTTCCATGCCCACCCCGTTTCAAGTCCTCCCACCTTGTTGAGGCCACATTTAGAAGGGCCTCATTGGCCTCCTCACTGAAAGCTTTTGCTCTTTGCCTCTCCATCTCCCTTTGCTTTTGCGCTTGCATTGATGATTTTTAGAAGATAACAGATAGCTAATCAAAAATAGATAACAGCTACTATACTTGCTATTAATAGCTATCAATACAATCAAATTTAACAGATGTCAAATTTCAAAGATTTCTTCCTCATTACTTCTCTCCTTCTCTCTCTCTCCCCGCAGCTCTCTGCGACCTTCTCTGTGCTTCTGAGCATGTGCGATGACCCATGAACTCTCCAAACACGGCAAAAAAAAATCAACCCCCCCAAAAAAACATCCCGCACGTGCACAATAGCGTTTCTAGGGAAGATTTTTTTTTGACTTCCGCTTTTTTTGGGCGATCATGAGATCACCGAAAATCAAATCGCCCATTTGACATCGCCGGGGTAAGGCCGAGTGGAAAATCACAAAAAAAACAATAGGCCTTGTGCCGGCGATCAGCATGGGCGATACGTCCCACATCGGTGGAATAAGGCTCATTTTTTTGGGCCTTAGCCACCTAGTGGAAAGTCTAGCCCTATGTATATGACAAACATCCAAAACTACATTAGGAACTGCAATGAAGATGGGATGGATTATAGCCAATCAGGAGAACCAAGCAATTTGCAGAAAAAAATAATCAGCAGAGTCCTATCAAATAATTCAAACTCGTCTTGCAGGTAAGTTTGAAATTATTGATAAAATAGATGAATATTGTTACTGTCCAAGCACAGACAATCTATAATCAATAATTTTGGATTTGTTAGCAGAAACAGTGTACAGTTACTTGTTCATCACCCATTGTTTCGCTCTTTCAACCAGGCTCTATGAGTAATATCATAATAGATTTAAGTGTCGAGAATATCCTTGGGGATTCTCCTGATGAGCTGCCTTAACTTTGGTAGATAGCCATATAAACGGGGTTTCCGCTAATATTCCATCAAAGTTATGATAATCAATTAGGAGAGTCATCTAGGAAATTCCCTGTGAAGCTGTTCATAACTGTTGAATGCAAGCTTTGCCAAGAAAACACTCTAAAAACTTTGATGAAGGATCATCGACCTGAAACGTTAACTCTGTTTTTCTCTCCACAGATGCTGCCTGACCTGCTGAGATTGCTAGCATTTTCTGTTTTTATTTCAGATTCCGGCATCTGCAATATTTTGCTTTTGTGCTGAAAATTAATTCTCCAGTTTGTTTTCAAATCACTCAGAGTCAAAGAAGCTGATAAATCCTTATATACTTTGAAGAGACACAGTTTTCCACCGGCAATGTAAAAATTCTAATGCATGCTGAAAAAGCAAAAGTACAGGGGGAACTTGAACACACAATGCAGCAGAGTGCTATGGTATGAGATCACATCCATACATCTTGATAATGTTATCAGAGGAGGATAAAATTTATTAACAAGAATTCAGTTTTTTTGTTTTCTAGGCACGCACATGTACACACTGCATTATCTGGTATACTAAGGGGCATTTCTTTGGGAAATCAATGTAATAATTACATTGTTACATGCAATGGTGAAAAAAGTTCCACATTAATGCTTTATGCAGTTGTTTGCAATTGTTTGTGACAAAGCAAACTTTGAGGCAGTCTTAGCAGATTCTGTCTGTTTCAGGAGCAGAATGTTTTGGAGCAAATTCCCCTTTGCATCAGTTTGTAAAATTCCTTTTCTGGTGAAAACCTTTTCTAATATCAGATAGAAGGTTCTCAATTATATTGTTCCTGATACAGATAATGGCCCCAAGTTTCCACATGATTTGCTCCTGATTTTTAGGAGCAACTGGTGTAGAACGGAGTATCTTTGAAATCGGAATTCTCGTCATTTAGTTTGCTCCAGTTCTAGTCAGTTAGAACAGTTTCACTTTGGAACAGAATTTTGTTTTAAAAAGGGGGCGTGTCCGGCCACTTACACCTGATTTCAAAGTTTCGTGAGTGAAAACTTACTCCAAACTAACTTAGAATGGAGTAAGTGAAGATTTTTGTACACTCGAAAAAACCTTGTCTACACTTTACAAAATCAGGCGTAGGGAATGGTGGGGGGCGGTGTTTAAAGGGAAGTTTACAAACATTAAACACTTCAGTTTTACAAATAAAGAGCCATCATCAATAATAAATGATAAATACATCAATAAATCAACCAATAAATCAATCAAAAAAAATTAATGAGAAATAATTTAAAAAAAAATCAATAAATAAAACATTTTCTACTTACCGACTGCAGCACCGGGAGCCCTCCAACAGCGTGCTGGGATGCCCCCCTCAGTGTGTCTCTGTCAGTGACTCTATCTCTCTGTCTGTCTGTGTGTCTCTCATTCTCTGTCTGTCAGTGTCTGTGTTTCTGACAGCGAGGGGAGGGGGGTAGAGGGAGAGAGGGGGGAGCAGGGGGAGAAGGGGAAGGGGGAGGGATGAGGGAGAAGGGGAGGGGGAGAAGGGGGGGAGGGGGAGGGGAGGGGGGGAGAAGGGGGGAGAAGGGGATAAAGGGGAGAAAGGAGATGGGGGGAGGAGATTGGGGGGGGAAGGAGATTGGGGGGGGAAGGAGATTGGGGGGGGAAGGAGATTGGGGGGGGAGGGGATTGGGGGGGGAAGGAGATTGGGGGGGGTGGGGGGGAAGGAGATTGGGGGGGTGGGGGGGAAGGAGAAGGGGGAGGGAGGCTGAACGAGCCGGGCCCGAGACTTCGGGCAGGGCCCGTCCCCAGCACCAGATTTACAGGTAGGTGGCATTGGATCGGGTCGGGGGGATGGTGGGAGGGAGGTCGGTTCGGGTCGGGGGGAGGGAGGGAGGGAGGGAGAGGGAGGTCAGGTCGGGGGGAGGGAGGTCAGGTCAGATCCAGTCCGGAAGTGGGGGGGGGGCGGGTGTCGGGTCCAGTCCGGGGGCGGGGGGGGGGAGCGGGTGTCCGGTCCGGGAGCGCGGGGGGGGGGAGGGGAGCCGGTGTCAGGTCCGGTCCGGAGGCGGGGGGGGAGGGAGCGGGTGTCGGGTCCGGGGGCGGGGGCGGGAAGCGGGAAGCGGGAGTCGAGTCGGGTCGGGAGGAAGCAGGAGCTGGCCGTGGGAGGAGCCTTATTCACGCAGCCCCAGTGAGGCCATTTGGCCAGGGCTAGGGACTGCGTGCTTCGGGCCCCTCCCACACAGTTTCGGGCGCCTGGAGCTACTGCACTTGCGTGCCCACTGTAGCGCGCATGTGCAGAGGTCCCGGCACTGTTTTCAGCGCAGGAACCTGGCTCCGCCTCCTACAGCTCCTGCTGCGCTGCGCCGAGGGCCAGAGGACCTGCAGGGAGGTGGAGAATACGGAGGTTTTTTTTAGGCGCACTTTGTGGCGTGAAAAACGGGCGTCCAGGTCGGGACTGCGCTGTTCTAGGTGCGGCTCGAAACTTGGGCCCAATAAAGGGTGAAACTGAGTACTGTGTACAATGAACAAGTGTGACCTTAGCTCCTTTAATAAGATTGCCGAGTGCAGGTACCTCGTGGGTGGCCTGTTTATATACTGTGCTCCCAAGGGATTTTGGGGTCCCTTGGGACTCCAACAGGTGGGCCCTCTGGTGGTCAGATGTCATGCAAATTACAAAGTGTTAAATACATAACAGTTCCCATCTTGTTTTGCTAATGATTTGTGAATTGAAAAGCAGAGAAAGGGCAAATTCTTACACTTTGAAGGTTAAACTCACATAATTAATTTCAGACTTCACATCATCTTTATCTTACACTTCAAGCATAAAGGTTCTAAAAAGCAGGAATAAGTCAAGAAATACAATCCAAAATATAATTATATTGCCCTGATAAAAAATAGTACAACAGTTTGAGTTTTTCAACAAGCAGTAGTAAAACTACTGTGACAGTATTAGTGCCATGAAGTATAACATTGAGAGAGTTTTCTGGTTGAAAGAATAGAGGTGGCCATAATACTTTTATACAACAAATGAGAGGCTGTCTGCTTGGGACCAAGGGTTATCTCCTGCACATTTGGCATTGTGCTTCAATCAGATCCAAGTGTCAACTAGAGCTCTCATGAGACATATCGTTCAAGTTGTCAAGCAACAATTCTGCTGCCTTTATGTCCTTTACAATAGAGGTTTGCTAAATGCTACATAATGCTGCTCTGCAATGGGGACAACGTATGGAGACACCATTAGACAAGGACAAGGACTTTCAGCACGATGAAGGAAAGGACGTTGATGACATAGAGGATGGCAAGAACGGGAGAGATCCAAATTTGTCAGAGCTCTTTGGCAACAACTCATTGAGCAACGCTTCAGCCAAACAATTTCTGCACCCCTGCATTAACAGTCATGTCCAACATGTCTCCCATTCCTTCCATCTTCAAATAAACTGCATCTTTCCAAAGGCCAACATTGATATTCATGTCCACTAATATTGCAGGACATTGTATATTATAGAAACACTCTCTCGCACTAAGATTTCAAAATGTCACTGGTCCGGGACTTGGCTTGGACTCCCAGAGACTGGTAGGCACGATGATTTTCTTCCCTTATTTTGGCATCCTTACAAAGGGGAGATAAAAGTCATTAAATGATCTTTCTAGGGAAGAGGAACCTGGCACTCTCCTTGGACAGCAGCAGTGGCCCACATTCTTGCTTGTGGGGGGAGGTGGGTACACAAGATGCAAAAATAATGATGTGGCCTCGGGGACATGCAAATACGGGAACCTCCTTCTGACCCCACATAATCTGGCAGGGTCGGTGGCAGAAGTGCCTAACCAGCACCACCCATCTATCCAGAAACATTGGCCTGCATCTTTTTGGGGTCTAAATGTTAAATTTATTTTTAAGAACAAAACACAGCTAAAGCTTAAATTTACTGAATGTTAATATAAAGCCTGTGTTACTGTATCGAAGCTTACTGATGTATTCATTTGGTTCCTTTTTGCTTCTTGCATTGCAAGCTTTTGCTCCCTTTTCTTCACTTTTTCTGTCTCTTCTTTTCTTTCATTATTGTCCTACATCTAGAATCAGAAAGAGTTGCTGGAGTGTGGAACGTTGTCGTTCTAAGACAGGTGAGCAGTTTTGTCACTTTTTGTGCCATTTTACAAGTTTGTTTACTTATTACCTTTAATGCTTGTAAGAACTGTTCTGTGAATGTTTTGATTGTGATGAACAATTCATCCAGTGAAAACTTATTTTGATCTTCACAGAAATATTCAGCCATGTGGTTTCTTTCACACTCTACAGCCTTCAGAAGATTGTTGAGCTCCTCAGATGTAGTGACACCTTGCTGCCATTTAATTCTTGTTAACAGTGGAATGTCACTGGATTTTGAGAAACTTAACTTAGAATTGTATATTCGCTTACCTGAATTAGATTTCTGAATTGTAATTTTACATCATCTATAGGTGATGCAATGTCATCATTGATCTTCAAGCGGTGTGAAAGGCTACTTCAGACTGGATTAAGTCAATTTTAATACTGCAGTGAAACCAGTCAAAATATTACAAAGATTTGTGTGCTGTATAAGCCACATCTTCTGCACAAAATAAAAACATGCACAAATTGACAAGTATCCATTCATAAAAAGACTCAAAATACAAGGTTACTGGTGTTATTTATAGTATGGCACTGCTGTAGTCCCTAAAGATCTGCGTCATATTTGAAATTTTGTTCAATTGCATCAAGCCGCAGTGCTTTGTACCATGAGATAATAAGACACTGATTTACACCCGTGGTTTTTCCCATGGTGAATTATTGGTATTAACGTTATTCTCAATACTGAATGGAAGCCAGGTGCTTCCGCAAAAGGAGGGATGAAAAATGACCCTAGGCTGCTGTTATACATATCCTGATTGGTTGTTTCCCATCTTTCCTGGAACTCCATGTTGAATCCCTTCAATCTGGTTTCCGCCCCTGCTACAGTATTAAAACGGCTTTCAACAAAATCACAAATGACACCCTTTGTGACTTTGACAAAGGTAAACTATCCCTCCTCATACTTCTCAACCTGTCTGCAGCCTTTGACATGGTTGACCACTCCATTCTACCCCAATGTCTGTCCACCACTGTCCAGCTGGATTGGACTGCACTTGCCTTGTTCCATTCTTATCTATCTAATCATAGCCAGAAAATCACCTGCAATGGCTTCTCTTCCCACCCCCACATCATTACCTCTGGTGTCTCCCAAGGATCTATCCTTGGCCCCCTCCTATTTTTCATCTATATGCTGCCCCTTGATGACATCTTTCAAAAACATGGCATCAGTTTCCACATGTACGCTGACCACACCCAGCCCTACCTCACCACCACTTCTCTCGACTCCTCCATGGTCTCTAAATTGTCAGACTACTTGTCCGACATCCAGATGAGCAGAAATTTTCTCCAATTAAATATTGGGAAGAACGAAGCCACTGTCTTTGGTCCCCGCCACAAACTGCGTTCCCTAGCCACTGACTCCATCCTTCTCCCTAGCAGCTGTCCGAGGCGGAACCAGATTGTTCGCAACCTTGATGTTATATTTGACCCTGAAATGAACTTCCGGCCACATATCTACAGCATAACTAAAACCACCTATTTCCACCTCCGTAACATTGCCCATCTCCGCCCCGCCTCAGCTCATCTGCTGCTGAAACCCTCATCCATGCCTTTGTTACCTCTAGACTTGACTACTCTAACACACTCCTGGCTGGCCTCCCACATTCTAACCTATGTAAACTTGAGGTCAGCCAAAACTCGGCAGCCTGTGTCCTAATTCGCACCAAATTTCACTCACCCATCACCCTTGTGCTCGTTGACCTACATTGGCTCCCGGTTAATCAACGCCTTGATTTCAAAATTCTCATCCTGGTTTACAAATCCCTCCATGGCCTCGCCCCTCCCTATCTGTAATCTCCTTCAGTCTCACAACCCCCTCTCAGATGTTTGCGCTCCTCAGATTCTGCCCTCTTGAGCATCCTTGATTATAACTGCTCAACCATTGGTGGCCATGTCTTCGGCTGCCAAGCTCTGGAACTCCTTGCCTAAACCTCTCTACCTCTCTTTCCTCCTTTAAGATGCTCCTTAAAACCTACCTCTTTGGTCATCTGCCGTAATTTCTTCTTATGTAGCTTGGTGTCAAATTTATTTGTTTTGTCTTAAACCACAGCGTTTAAGCAAAATGTAGTGTATCGAATGTGGTTATAGGTTGTGTGCTAAAGGTACTGTGGACTTACAGTCATTTCAAGATGACAACTTAAAATTCCTACCTTGCTGCCTTTGATACTGACTTCAGATCATCAGAACGATTTAGAAGATCAGGGTGGGATTTTTCAACCTCCTGTTATAAAGAACCAAGTGAGAAATACAGTGTAACATGTGGGTTGCAAAATATCTAATATTTGATTCATAGCATGGAATGCTATTGGAGCTCCACAGCATAGTATGGCAGTGAAATTCATGGCTGGCTTGTTTTTGTTTCTTTCAGTTTAAGTAGAGTGTTTATTTTAAACCCTTCTGCATTTCTTGTGGCACTGCCCTGATACCAGAAAAAGATATTGTAAACAATGTATTCTTTTTACAACTTTCTATTAATAATTACAGAACATGTCACTCTACTTCTGTGCTTCAGTAAATCAGTGATCAGTGTTATTTTAGTGAAAATTAGTCATTGCACACACTCTTGTGTAAAGCATCATTTTGTAACAATGGGACTCAAATTCTGCTACTGGTGCAATTGAAATTTATATACCCCCTCGGGAGCAGTGCACTGATTATCCCAAATTTCTGTTCCAGCTCATTTAAATATTTACATATAACTGCCAATGCAACTTTGTCCTTGAGCAGGGAGAAAGCCAAGTTAGGCTAATAGAATTTCTAGCCAGCTCAAATAAAAGGGGTGTACTCATTTAAAGGTAAGTGTCCATATATGGGGGGCAAATGTTTATTAAAAGTTTTATCAAACCTGATGCAGCATCATAGGGTCTTAAAAGAAGTGGCTGCAGAGATAGTGGATGCACTTGTTGTAATCTACCAAAATTCGCTAAATTCAGGAAAAGTCCCTACAGACTGGAAAACTGCAAATGTAACACCCCTATTTAAGAAAGGAGGGAGACAGAAAGCAGAAAGCTATGGACCAATTTGCCTAACATCTGTCATTGGGAAAATGCTGGAGTCCATTATTAAGGAAGTAGTAGCAAGACATTTAGAAAATCATAATGCAGTCAAAAAGAGTCAACATAGTTTTATGAAAGGGAAATCATGTTCGACAAATTTGTTGGAGCTCTTTGAGGATGTAACGAGCAGGGTGGATAAAGGGGAACCAGTAGATGTCGTGTATTTGGATTTCCAGAAAGCATTCAATAAGGTGCTACATAAAAAGGTCACTGCACAAGATAGGAGCTCAGGGGTTGGGGGCAACATATTAGCGTGGATAGAGGATTGGCGAACTAACAGAAAACAGAGAGAGTCGGGATAAATGGAGCATTTTCAGGTGGCCACAGGGATCAGTGCTGGTGCCTCAACTATTTACAATTTATATTAAATGACTTGGATGAAGGGACCGAGTGTAATATAGTCAAATTTGCTGATGATACAAATATAGGTAGGAAAGCAAATTGTGAGAAGGATGCAAAGAATGTACAAAGGGATATAGACAGGCTAAGTGAGTGGGCAAAAATTTGGCAGATGGATTACAATGTGGGAAAATGTGAGGTTATCCATTTTGGTAGGAAAAATAAAAAAGCAAATTATTATTTAAGTGGGGAGCGATTACAAAATGTTGCACTACAGAGGGATCTGGGGGTTCTTGTACATGAAATGCAAAAAGTTAGCATGCAGGTACAGCAAGTAATAAGGAAGGCAAAGGGGATGGCGTATAAAAGTAGGAAAGTCATAAGAACATAAGAATATAAAAAATAGGAACAGGAGTAGGCCATACGGCCCCTCGAGCCTGCTCCGCCATTCAATATTATAACTGATCTGATCATGGGCTCAGCTCCACTTCCCCGCCCACTCCCCATAACCGCTTATCGTTTAAGAAACTGTCTATTTCTGTCTTAAATGTATTCAATGTCCCAGTTTCCACAGCTCTCTGAGGCAGTGAATTACAACCCTCTGAGAGAAGAAATTTCTTCTCATCTCTGTTTTAAATGAGCGGCCCCTTATTCTAAGATCATGCTTGCTAGTTCTAGTCTCCCCCATCAGTGGAAACATTCTCTGTGCATCCACCTTGTCAAGCCCCCTGTCAGTAAGTATTTAGCATTGTTGTTGCCAAATTAAGTTTATCTAAGGGTTAAGTCATGGCAGGAGAGCTCGGACACGTGTTATGCTCCTCCTGTACTATGTGGGAAGTCAGAGACGCTTCCGGTGTTCCTGATGACTATGTGTGCGGGAAGTGCATCCGCCTGCAGATCCTGACAGACCGCATTGCGGCACTGGAGCTGCGGATGGATTCACTCTGGAGCATCCACGATGCTGAGAATGATGTGAATAGCACATTTAGCGAGTTGGTCACACCGCAGGTAAAGGGTACACAGCCAGATAGTAAATGGGTGACCAACAGGAAGAGCAATGCAAGGAAGGTAGTGCAGGGGTCCCCTGCGGTCAACCCCCTGCAAAACAGATACACCGCTTTGGGTACTGTTGAGGGGGTTGACTCATCAGGGGAAGGCAGCAGCAGCCAAGTTCATGGCACCGTGGGTGGCTCTGCTGCACAGGAGGACAGGAAAAAGAGTGGGAGAGTGATAGTGATAGGGGATTTAATTGTAAGGGGAATAGATAGGCATTTCTGTGGCCACAACCGAGACTCCAGGATGGTATGTTGCCTCCCTGATGCAAGGGTCAAGGATGTCTCGGAGCGGGTGCAGGACATTCTGAAAAGGGAGGGTGAACAGCCAGTTGTCGTGGTGCATATAGGTACCAATGATATAGGTAAAAAATGGGATGAGGTCCCACGAGACGAATTTAGGGAGCTAGGAGCTAAATTAAAAAGTAGGACCTCAAAAGAAGTAATCTCAGGATTGTTACCAGTGCCATGTGCTAGTCAGAGTAGGAATCGCAGGATAGCTCAGATGAATGCATGGCTTGAGCAGTGGTGCAGAAGGGAGGGATTCAAATTCCTGGGACATTGGAACCGGTTCTGGGGGAGGTGGGACCAGTACAAATCAGACGGTCTGCACCCGGGCAGGACCGGAACCAATGTTCTGGGGGAGTGTTTGCAAGTGCTGTTCGGGAGGAGTTAAACTAATATGGCAGGGGGATGGGATCATATGCAGGGAGGCAAAGGGAAATAAAAGGGAGACAGGCAAAAGATAGAAAGGAGAATAGTAAAAGTGGAGGACAGACAAACCCAAGGCAAAAACCAAAAAGGACCATATTACAACAAAATTTTGAAGGGGCAAAGTGTGTCAAAAAGACAAGCCTGAAGGCTCTGTGCCTCAATGCGAGGAGTATTCGAAATAAGGTGGACGAATTAACTGCGCAGAGAGCAGTTAATGGATATGATGTAATTGGCATCACAGAGACATGGCTCCAGGGTGACCAAGGCTGGGAACTCAACATCCAGGGGTATTCAACATTTAGGAAGGATAGACAGAAGGAAAAAGGAGGCGGGGTGGCGTTGCTGGTTAAAGAGGAAATTAATGCAATAGTAAGGAAGGACATTGGCTTGGATGATGTGGAATTGGTATGGGTGGAGCTATGGAATACCAAAGGGCAGAAAACGCTGGTGGGAGTTGTGTACAGACCACCAAACAGTAGTAGTGAGGTTGGGGACAGCATCAAACAAGAAATAAGGGATGCGTGCAATAAAGGTACAGCAGTTATCATGGGCGACTTTAATTTACATATAGATTGGGCTAACCAAACTGGTAGCAATGCGGTGGAAGAGGATTTCCTGGAGTGTATTAGGGATCGTTTTCTTGATCAATATGTCAAGGAACCAACTAGAGAGCTGGTCATCCTAGACTGGGTGATGTGTAATGAGAAGGGACTAATTAGCAATCTTGTTGTGTGAGGCCCCTTGGTAAGAGTGACCATTATATGGTAGAATTATTTATTAAGGTGGAGAGTGACACAGTTAATTCAGAAACTTGGATCCTGAACTTAAGGAAAGCTAACTTCGACGGCATGAGGAGTGAATTGGCTAGAATAGACTGGCAAATGATACTTAAAGGGTTGACGGTGGATAGGCAATGGCAAACATTTATAGATCACATGGATGAACTTCAACAATTGTACATCCCTGTCTGGAGTAAAAATAAAATGGGGACGGTGGCTCAACCGTGGCTAACAAGGGAAATTAAGGATGGTGTTAGATCCAAGGAAGAGACATATAAATTGGCCAGAAAAAGCAGCAAACCTGAGGACTGGGAGAAATTTAGAATTCAGCAGAAGAGGACAAAGGGTTTAATTAGGAAGGGAAAAATAGAGTTCGAGAGGAAGCTCGCCAGGAACATAAAAACTGACTGCAAAAGCTTCTATAGATATGTGAAGAGAAAGAGATTAGTGAAGACAAATGTAGGTCCCTTGCAGTCGGACTCAGGTGAATTTATAATGGGGAACAAAGAAATGGCAGACCAATTGAACAAATACTTTGGTTCTGTCTTCACGAAGGAAGACACAAATAACCTTCCGGAAGTACTAAGGGACTGAGGGTCTAGTGAGAAGGAGGAATTGAAGGAAATCCTTATTAGGTGGGAAATTGTGTTAGGGAAATTGATGGGATTGAAGGCTGATAAATCCCTGGGGCCTGATTGTCTGCATCCCAGAGTACTTAGGAAGTGGCCCTAGAAATAGTGGATGTATTGGTGATCATTTTCCAACAGTCTATCGAATCTGGATCAGTTCCTCTGGACTGGAGGGTAGCTAATGTAACACCACTTTTTTAAACAGGAGGGAGAGAGAAAACGGGTAATTATAGACCGGTTAGCCGGACATCAGTAGAGGGGAAAATGTTGGAATCAATTATAAAGGATGAAATAGCAGGCAAATGGCATGTTGGCCTTCATAGCTAGGGGATTTGAGTATAGGAGCAGGGAGGTCCTACTGCAATTGTACAAGGCCTTGGTGAGGCCTCACCTGGAATATTGTGTTCAGTCTTGGTCTCCTAATCTGAGGAATGACGTTCTTGTTATTGAGGGAGTGCAGCGAAGGTTCACCAGACTGGTTCCAGGGATGGCTGGACTGATGTATGAGGAGAGACTTGAGCAACTGGACCTTTATACACTGGAGTTTAGAAGGATGAGAGGGGATCTCATAGAAACGTATAAGATACTGATGGGACTGGACAGGTTAGATGCGGGAAGAATGTTCCTGATGTTGGGGAAGTCCAGCACCAGGGGACATAGTCTTAGGATAATGGGTAAGACATTTAGGACTGAGATGAGGAGAAACTTCTTCACTCAGAGAGTTGTTAACCTGTGGAATTCCCTGCCGCAGAGAGTTGTTGATGCCAGTTCATTGGATATATTCAAGAGGGAGTTAGATATGGCCCTTACGGCTAAAGGGATCAAGGGGTATGGAGAGAAAGCAGGAAAGGGGTACTGAGGTGAATGATCAGCCATGATCTTATTGAATGGTGGTGCAGGCTCGAAGGGCTGAATGGCCTACTCCTGCACCTATTTTCTATGTTTGTATGTTTCTATTGCTTTTTCTCCCATCGTTGTATTGTCAACAAGCTTGGCTACATTATACTCAGTCCCTTCTTCGAAGTTGTTAATATAGATTGTAAATAGTTGGGGTCCCAGCACTGATCCCTGTGGCACCCCACTAGTTACTGGTTGCCAACCAGAGAATGAACCATTTATCCCGACTCTCTGTTAGTTAGCCAATCCTCTATCCATGCTAATATATTACCCCCCAACCCCGTGAACTTTTATCTTGTGCAGTAAGCTTTTATGTGGCACCTTGTCAAATATACCACATCCACTGGTTCCCCTTTATCCACCCTGTTCGTTACATCCTCAAAGAACTCCAGCAAATTTGTCAAACATGACTTCCCCTTCATAAATCCATGCTGACTCTGCCTGACCGAAGTCCTGCTCCAACTGTACAGTACGTTGGTAAGACCCCACAACTAGAGTACTGCATACAGTTTTGGTCTCCTTATTTAAGGAAGGATATACTTGAATTGGAGGCAGTTCAGAGAAGGATCATGAGGTTGATTCCTGAGATGAAGGGGTTGTCATTTGAAGAAAGGTTGATCAGGTTGGGCCTACAGTCATTGGAGTTCAGAAGAATGAGAGGTGCTCTTATTAAAACATAAGATTCTGAGGGGGCTTGACAGGGTAGATGCAGAGAGGATGTTTCCCTTATGGGGAATCTAGAACTAGTAGGCATAGTTTCAGAATAATGGATCACCTATTTAAAACAGAAATGAGGAGGAATTTCTTCTCTGAGGGTCGTGAATCTTTGGAATTCTCTACCCCAGGGAGATGTGGAGGCTGGGTCATTGAATATATTTAAGGTGGAGATAGACAGATTTTTGAATGGTTAAGGGAGTCAAGGGTTATGGAGAGCAGGCAGGGAAGTGGTGTTGAGACCAGGATCAGATCAGTCATGATCTTATTGAATTGCGGAGCAGGCTCGAGGGACCAAACGGCCTACTCCTACTCTTATTTCTTATGTTCTTATGTAAAATAAATTTCCAGTGCAGGTCCATGGGAAGCGTGGCGCAGTGTATCTAAATGCACACTGGATGGAAGACCTCTTTCCCAAGTTGCTTGCTCTCTCTGCACCCAATACGCACTTGTATGGCAGTGCAAAAAGGTGGGAATTTCAGCACGTGTATTTTTTAAAATTGATTGATTGACAGTTTTGAAAACAAGAAATTATTTGGCTCTTTGTATACAATTGGAAAATCAAAACTTTTGTAGCATTTCCCAATTTATGCAGGAATATTTTTATATATTTTCTAACTAGTTAATAAGCTTGGTAAGTCATTATGAGAAACTGTCCTCAAAACTACTACAAACATGAATTTTGTAACATTCACAATATACACACATAGTTGAGAAAGTTTCCAATTTTAAGAATCAATTGACAGAAATGGGGCAGTCGAGGTAAATAGAAGATCTGTACAAAAATAGAAAATGTGGAAAATCACATCTCATGGTACTGAACACCATGACTATATTCATGGGGGAGAAATTTGATTGGTTAGCGCCCCTGGAAAGGGTCGGAACAGGGGTGCTATGGATCACCTCTCTTAGCGCTCCACTCCACTCTCAGGGCGTAGCAACCAAATCGTTTGGCTGCTGTTGTAAACCATTTTCCGGTGCAAAATTTACCGACCCACTGCCATTAGCGACCGAAGAAGCCTTCAACTGAATTTCCAGTCCATGGTCTGTTACACTTTTTTTTTACAGATCTGTTGGATCCATAGACCTTTAGAGTGCAGGTTTATGGTGGTATGAAGCAATTTCATTTTGCAACTGAAAGATAAACTGGCAGTATAAATCCAGACCCGATTCTGGAGTGAAGTGGATCGAGACTAGCTGGAGGTGGTAGTCTGACACAAGTTCGGTTTGATACCACATGGTCCTCAACTTCATAAATGGTGCTGAACCTGGTTAGCAAAATGCATAGGATATCTAAACATTTCAATTTCCAACTTCTGGGAGACAGCTCTGTGCATGCTCTGTACAAAGCATATGCAAAGCTCTCTCCTAAACAGGACAGCTAAAGTTCCAACCAGACAGGAACCAACAATTGCAAACAAGTTTTGCCTGACTGAACTACAGCTATTGCTCAAGAAAAATGCAGGGAACACCACCAACCCTTATTCATGGCCTTTTTTGAACTTAAAGGCCTTTGACATTGTCAACCGCGAGGGTCTATAGAGTGTCCTCCTCCATTTCGGCTGTCCCCAAAAGTGTGTCACCATCCTCTGCCTGCTCCACGACGACATGCAAGCCCTGATCTTGACCAACGGATCCATCATGGACCCAATCCACGTCCGGACCGGGGTCAACCAGGACTGTGTCATCACGCCAACCCTCTTCTTGATCTTCCTCGCTGCAATGCTCCACCTCACACTCAACAAGCTCCCCGCTGGAGTGGAACTAAACTACAGAACCAGTGGGAACCTAATTAACCTTTGGTGTCTCCAGGCCAGATCCAAGACCGTCCCAACCTCTGTCGTCGAACTACAGTACGCAGACGACGCTTATGTCTGCGCACATTCAGAGACTGAACTCCAAGTCATAGTCAACATCTTCATTGAGGCGTATGAAAGCATGGGCCTTACACTAAACAGCCGTAAGACAAAGGTCCTTCACCAACCTGACCCCGCCACACAGCACTGCCCCTCAGCCATCAAGATCAATGGCACAGCCCTAGACAACGTGGACCACTTTCCATACCTCGGGAGCCTATTATCAGCAAGGGCAGACATCGACGACGAGGTTCAACATCGATTCCAGTGCGCTAGCGCAGCCTTCGGCCCCTGGACAAAGAGTGTTTGAAGATCAGGCCCTCAAATATGCCACCAAGCTCATGGTCTACAGGACTGTAGTGATACCTGCCCCTCCTGTTTGGCTCAGAGATATGGACCATATACAGTAGACACCTCAAATCACTGGTGAAATACCACCAATGATATCTCCGCAAGATCCTGCAAATCCCCTGGGAGGACAGATGCACCAACATTAGCATCCTCGATCAGGCCAACATCCCCAGCATCGAAGCACTGACCACACTCGACCAGCTCCGTTGGGTGGGCCACATTTATTTCAGGCGTAAGAACAGACTCCTAAAGCAAGCACTCTACTTGGAATTCCTACACGGCAAGTGAGCCCCAGGTGGGCAGAGGAAACATTTCAAGGACACCCTCAAAGCCTCCTTAATAAAATTCAACATCCCCACTGACACCTGGGAGTCCCTGGCCAAAGACCGCCCTAAGTGGAGGAAGTGAATCCGGGAGGGCGCTGAGCACCTCGAGTCTCGTCGCTGAGAGCATGCAGAAAACAAGCGCAGGCAGCGGAAGGAGCGTGCGGCAAACCTGTTCCAGCCACTCTTTCCTTCAATGACTGTCTGTCCCACCTGTGACAGAGACTGTAATTTCCATATTGGACTGTTCAATCACCTCAGACTCACTTTTAGAGTGGAAGCAAGTCTGTCTCGATTTCGAGCCACTGCCTATGATGAGGATTGCTCTCAGCCCAGTAGGTCATGCAGCAATAATCTGCTGGGCAACATATTTTGTACATTTACAATTGGATTAAGCAAAATATGGGGCCTTGTAAGGTGTGCAGCCTCCACATATCCCTTAAAAGTTCCAGGAACACGACGGGACAGGGACGGGGACAGGGACAGGGACTTTTTATCTCGGGTGCCTCCACAACCTTGACCATGCAGAAGTTTGGTTTACTCAGAGATAAACATTCAATGTATCTTTTACATAAGTAAAGCTTTTATATTTGTCCTCGAGCTTTTCTTCAAATAATTTTGAACAACAACCAAGCAACTACTGAAGAAAAACATTAGCGGACATTTTACTGGGTCTGCACCCAGGCGCAGTGAATCGTCTAAGCACAATGAACAATGGAAAACTGAGCACTTATGGTCACAGAGTAGCCCCTGACAGGGCTTATTTTAATATTGGGGTTGTTCTGTGGGCAAGTGCTGATGCCTCCAATTGGATGCAGTGATAAATGCGCAAGAAATTACAACACTGCTGCAGGCCATAAAGCTCTATAGCTGTCTAAAGGGGCTTGTGCATCTTGAGGCTTTGGGAGAGTTTGTCGACAAAACAAAGTTAATTGAGCTAAGATCAATCCTGGAACTTGCTGCGAGAATTCCAAAAGAGTAGCTGAGCCCAGTCCATAGTGCCAGCAGACCGAAGGGCTGAAATTGCCCTGTGCTGGATTTGAGGCGATCATTTCACTGATGGAGATGTTTTTGCGCCGGTGTGGGATGCGCTGGTCCCGGCGTGGATTTGGGCTCTTTGCTGACTGTTGACTTGGCGTTCCCCCAGTGTTTGCGCACCGTGCTCAGCACAATAGCACCGCTCTGATGATGTCAGCGTGTCGTTGACGCATTGCGTCATGCGCCGCGTCATAACATCTCTCTTCTTCTTTTAAAGGGAAGGGATGCTGCAATTTGAGCAGCACATTCAGTGACGTCCATTGGGCCAACAGGGAGGGTATCATCTGGGCCAACGACCCGGCACCCAAGAGGAGGTGCCGGCCTATTTGTTGGCGGCCCAGCTGAACCAGCGGCCGCCATTGTTGGGTTGGCCAAGACAAAAAAAAATGGCTGCCGCTGCAGTGGCACCTCACCTTTAAGGACGGCTGTGGTGCCACAGCCACCACAGTGTGCGCCACGGTGATGCGCTAATCATGGGGTGCGGCGCAAACCACTTTTCATCAATGGAGCCCCAGGGGGCAAATCCGTTCGGGTCGATGTGGTCGCCGCACCTGTAATATATAGCACCGCCCAGTGGACTACTGTGGTAATACAGCCATTGCTGTTTACAAAAATAAAGAGGGAACAGGTCACCTGACAGATTCCTGAAGTTATCAGCCATCTTAAAGCCTATGTGTTTTGTGAGATCGTACAGAAGATATCACATTGGCGATGAGGATGTGATTTCTGGATAACCTAGCTGAGATTTTTGTTGGTGGATGATTCAGCCAACTGACAGAGAGACTTTGAGAGCTTCTTTGTTTTGATTAACTGCTAAAAATCCAAGGTAAATTACAAGCACATTTGGCCGAACTGCCAGAGTCCAGATGGCCATGCATATGGGAATAATAGGGTGCTTGGGTGAGTTTCAATGTCACTTTTGGAGTGTATGTAGAGCGGCTAGAAATGTTTTTCACTGCTAATAATATCAGCAAAGTCCCCAATGATGAAAACCGTAACCAGGTGGTGTAAGAAAGAAAACAGGCTATTTTCTCAACTGAAGTAGGCCCCAAGGTGCATGAAACCCTGAAAAATGTGCTTGTGCCTGTCAAGCCAAAGGACACATCACTTAAACAGATTCTAACAGCACTACAGTCCTGATCCCCTGGAAATTGCTGAAAGTTATCGTTTCAGAATACGAGATCAGTTAACCGACAAAAGTATCAGTGAGTACATTGTAGCATTAAAAAAGCTATCTATTCACTGTCATTTCAGAAGCTTTCAGGACCGAGCATTGCATGACCGTTTTGTTTGTGTGATGGAAAATGAAGTGATCAGAAGAAAGTTGTTGACAACTCCGAACTAGACTTTGGATTTAGCTTGTCAGACAGCTATTTCAATGGATATGGCCGACCAATATTCCCGAGAATTTTGTACCATTTTGAGTTATCAGACAACCAAGGTGAATCGCCTGCAGGTTAAAAGTAAAAGGTTGTTGGGCCCCAAGGTCTCAGAAACTGGCCAAGGTAACAAAACTCGGTGCCTGGGACAACACATTGCTCAAAGTTGTCCATATGTGAAGGCAGAGTGTTTCTTCTGCAGGAAATCTGGGCATCTTGCGAAGGCATGCTGACTGAAGAGTAAACCAACTTTCAAGGCTATAAGTAGAAATCCCCATTGACTACATAGCATGGAAGAAAAGCAACAGGATGAAGAGATACATCATCAGGAGCACAAGGATATCTAACAGCGATTTGAAAAGTATCAATCAAGTAGATGTTGCAGGAACCAGGATACCCAAGGAAATTGACACTGGTGCATCAGTGAGCGTAATACTGGAATCGCTATATCTTAACAAATTGCTTGATTTCCCATTGGAAAAATCCAAGATAGAGCTGCGAGGCTACTCAGGAGAGAACATTCCTGTGGTAGGTCGTAACCCCACTTTTTAAAAAAGGAGGGAGAGAGAAAACAGGGAATTATAGACCAGTTAGCCTGACATCGGTAGTGGGGGAAATGCTGGAATCAATTATTAAAGATGTAATAGCAGCGCATTTGGAAAGTAATGACAGGATCGGTCCAAGTCAGCATGGATTCATGAAAGGGAAATCATGCTTGACAAATCTTCTCGAATTTTTTGAGGATGTAACTAGTAGAGTGGATAAGGGAGAACCAGTGGATGTGGTGTGTTTGGACTTTCAAAAGGCTTTTGACAAGGTTCCACACAAGAGATTAGTGTGCAAAATT
This sequence comes from Pristiophorus japonicus, assembly GCF_044704955.1. NCBI lineage: Eukaryota > Metazoa > Chordata > Chondrichthyes > Pristiophoridae > Pristiophorus > Pristiophorus japonicus. The sequence continues at coordinate 246,797,082 of NC_091980.1, forward strand.
AAGGCACATGGGATTCAGGGTAATGTATTGACGTGGATAGAGAACTGGTTGGCATACAGGAAGCAAAGAATGGGAATAAACGGGTCCTTTTCAGAATGGCAGGCAGTGACTAGTGGGGTACCGCAAAGTTCAGTGCTGGGACCCCAGCTATTTACAATATATGTTAATGATTTAGACGAAGGAATTGAATGTAATATCTCCAAGTTTGCAGATGACACTAAGCTGGGTGGCAGTGTGAGCTGTGAGGAGGATGCTAAGAAGCTGCAGGGTGACTTGGACAGGTTAGGTGAGTGGGCAAATGCATGGTGCAGCGTTAGTCCATCACCTGCAACAATCCACAGACGTAACTTGTGCATCGCACCATCATGGAGTACCTTTACATTTGCACTACCAATGACTGGGATAAGTTCATCGGTGTAGGTGTGCAGCTTTGCCTGAACTGGGACCCTGAACTGGGACCAACTTGTGTCATTCAGCTTGATTGTCCCATAGCCTCTCAAAGGCTTCTTGATTCATTATTAACTGGCTCGCCCCCATGTCCACTTCCATGAAGACTGGAACGCCATCTATCTCGACTTCCACCTTCAGCGTGGAACACTCGGTGGTGCAGGTAAACATGCTATATACCTCATCGTGGGGCTGAGCTGGCTCTCTGCCTATCGTTTCATAATCCGCGCTGGATTCATGGCCATCTGCAGACTCTTCATCGACACAGTGAGTCATGTTTCTCTTACACATTCGCTGGAGGTGGCCCTTTGTGCTGCAGCCCTTGCATACATAGTCTTTAAAGCGGCACTGGTGAGCCCTGTGATTCCCTCCACAATGTCAGCATGGAGCTACTCGATTAGCCCCTCTTGGCGGACTCTGAGTTAAGGGAATCGGGGGCCTGTTCTCTCTTCCTTGAGAGGGTTCGCGCTCTTGGAGCACAGTACCTGCCGGGTTTGAATCCTGAGGGTGAGTTATCTGCCTAGAACTGCAGGTCGAGGTCATGAATGCCTGGCTCACAGAGATGGCCATCTGCAGTGTGACTGTGGTATCCGCCGACAGTAGCTTATGAAGAAGGCCCTCATGGTCGATTCCAATGACAAAAATGTCCCGCAGTGCTTTGTTGAGGTGGTTGCCAAAATCGCATGGTGCTGCCAGCCTCCTGAGGTCTGTGGCGATTTCCTGGCCTTCGGGCCATCGGTGGGTGTAGAAACGGTGTCTGGCTGTGTGGATGCTCTCCTTGGGCTTGAGTTGCTCATGGATCAGCATTACGAGCTCCTCGTACGTCTTGATCGTTGTCTTCACTGGTGCCAGCAAGTCCCTGACGAGGCCATAGACGGTGGACCCACAACTGGTTAGCAGGATAGCTCTGCACTTATCAGCCAGTGTGGCCGGGTCGTCTCCTGCCAGGTCGTTTGCTATGAAGGAATGGTCGAGCCTCTCCATAAAGGCGTCCCAATCATCACCATCGGTGAACTGCTGCAACATACCAAGGGTAGCCATTTTTGTGTGACAGTCCGTAATCTCGTCGCCAATTGTTATGTCCTTGGATGCTCTAATAATGACTCCATGAGGCAATGTGTTGCACTTGAACTATCGTGACCTTAGTCCTTTATTTGTTAACTCCAGAGTGAGGATCACACCTGGTGGCCTGCCTTTTATACTAGGCCAGGCACACCTGTACAGGTAACCTACAAGCCTCCCACTGCTGTGTCCTCTGGTGGCACACCTTGTGATAGTACCAACAGTAACCATGTAGGATACATGACAGCCTTCCCCATCACAAGTTGCACCCGATATGGAAGAAGTGTTCTATTTTTCATACACTGCCAGTCACAGCTGAAGAGATTGGTAGAGCAACCAAACATAACCCAGTTATGCCAAAGGTGCATGATTACACAGCAAATGGCTGGCCAAACCAGGTAACAGAGGAAGATATTCATCGTAGGATAGTCGTAGGAATGAATTATCAGTGATAAAGATTGTATCATGTGGGGATCAAGGATGAACTTCAACAATTGTACATCCCTGTCTGGCATAAAAATAAAATGGGGAAGGTGGCTCAACCGTAGCCAACAAGGGAAATTAGGGATAGTGTTAAATCCAAGGAAAATAAATTGGCCAGAAAAAGCAGCAAACCTGAGGACTGGTAAAAATTTAGAATTCAGCAGAGGAGGACAAAGGGTTTAATTAGAAGGGGGGAAATTCAGAATGAGTGTAAGCTTGCAGGTAACATAAAAACTGACTGCAAAAGCTTCTATAGATATGTGAAGAGAAAACGATTAGTGAAGACAAATGTAGCTCCCTTGCAGTCAAAATCAGGGGAATTTATAATGGGGAACAAAGAAATGTCAGACCAAATGAACAAATACTTTGGTTCTGTCTTCACGAAGGAAGACATAAATAACCTTCCGGAAATACTAGGGGACCAAGGGTCTAGTGAGAAGGAGGAACTGAAGGAAATCCTTATTAGTCAGGAAATTGTGTTCGAGAAATTGATGGAATTGAAGACCGATAAATTCCTAGGGCCTGATAGTCTGCATCCCAGAGTACTTAAGGAAGTGGCCCTAGAAATAGTGGACGCATTGGTAGTCATTTTCCAACATTCTATAGACTCTGGATCAGTACCTATGGATTGGAGGGTAGCTAATGTAACCCCACTTTTTAAAAATGGAGGGAGAGAGAAAAGAGGGAATTATAGACTGGTTAGCCTGACATCAGCAATGGGGAAAATGTTGGAATCAATTATTAACATAGAAACATAGAAAATAGGTGCAGGAGTAGGCCATTCGGCCCTTCGAGCCTGCACCACCATTCAATAAGATCATGGCTGATCATTCACCTCAGTACCCCTTTCCTGCTTTCTCTCCATACCCCTTGATCCCTTTAGCCATAAGGGCCATATCTAACTCCATATCAGGGCTGCCATGTACTTCCATGGAAAATGAGGTAGTCACTGGTCCCTAGCTATTTCTGAGGTGGGGAACTGTGAAAGATTCTAGTGAAGCAGTCACATGTTCCATTGATGTCAGAAGTGAGGAAAAATATTCCCTGATATCAATGTAAATAACTGTTATAGACTCCAGAGTCTTCCCTGTCAGTTGCCACACATCACTGGAGGCCGATCTCTACGTACATGACAAACTCTAAACATCTTTCTTTACAGGTGAGTACACAGAGATCGGAGTCCCATGATTCCTAAACCAATGGCAATCTTCTCCACAGCCTCCACTGGAAAGCTGGCACATCCTTACCCATTCCCTACTTCTCTAGCACCCTCATGTTTTATTAATCACCCAGTACCACATCCTCATTTAGACAATCAACTTCTTCCCTGAGAAAGTATCTAAGCTGGTGCATGAGCGAGGCAAAGCAAGCATTGCAGGAGGCAATATCAATGAGGTTGGAGGAAATACATATACATATATATTTATATATCAAAAATGCAAAAATGTATGCACAAATACAACATTTACAATAAATATGAAATAAATTTAAATTTCCAACCCACCTTTGTGCAACCCTCCCATATTACAGGGGTAGTTTTTTTGGGGGGGTCAGGGCCACACTTAGTGGTGGGTCAGGTGGGAAAAACATTTTTGACAGCAGGTTGGGAACCCACTATCAACCTGCCGTCACGCTACTTTTCCAGATGTCGGCTTGGTCAGTGGCGGGGGAGGCAATTTAGGTCATTATGACCTTGTTAACAGCCCTTTAAATAGTATTTTGAGCTCACATCACCATTTTACCAGGTTGTCCATGGGGTATACACTGCTTGGGGATCACGTCAGGTAAAGACGTCGGGAGTTGTGTGACCAATAATTCATTTCTTTACTCGACAGCTGCAAATGTGTTATAAAAGCTCCCATCTCACAGCTGTTCACTTTCCAAGAACAAAAGCTATTGCTTACTGCATTTGGAAGGCAGATTGAGCTTTATGCAGGTTGCAAGTGTTTGGAGCAAACTCTCGATCCAGTGTCACCTCATTGGAACAACCTCTCTCACCATTGACAGATTGCTGCTATCATCTCAAGTTCACCTGCCATCTATTATATTAGCATCGGTGCCCTTGAACAAATCTCACCTAGGTCCTCAGAATCCCACCAGGATCAACCCCAACACCAGCAGCACCAACAACACCACCAACCTTCCTCTGCAATCAACTGATGCTGCAGAGGACACAGGGTATCAGCACCCGACCACATTGCTGCCTGGGAAACCAGGGATGGCCTCACCATGTCCAGATTTACTTCACTTGACGCTCTACACCCTGACTGCCACATGATGCACCAGGTTGGCACCACCCCACACCAATATCATAAAGCATCCCTATAATACCAAAGCCATTCTTTTCACACTCATCACCATTGCGGGGGATACCGTTATGTCTCACCATTCACTGCAACTCATTAAGCCACTTCCAAAGGTGTACTCAAATCTGTCCAAGAACACAAAGTGTTGAAAAGAATGATTTCAATATTTGACACCACATTAACAGAAATTTTACATGAACATTGGCTGAAAGACCCAAGTACCTACCCGTTTGTTGTTAGTTGGTTTAATTGCACCAGGATGAGGGCAAGTGTAAGGAGTGGCTAGTAATATGGGGAAGTGATAATGTAGATAGAGAGTGATGGGTGGAGGTGCAAGGTAAGTTGGTCTGAGGGAATCACCATCATAGGCAGTCGCTTGGAATCGAGGAAGACTTGCTTCCGCTCTAAAAATGAGTCCTTAGGTGGCTGAACATTCCAATACGAGAACCACAGTCCCAGTCACAGTCTCTGGGACAGACAGTCATTGAGGAAAAGGGTGGGTGGGACTGGTTTGCTGCACGCTCTTTCTACTGCCTGCGCTTGATTTCTGTATGCTCTCGGCGAGGAGGCTCGAGGTGCTCAGCACCCTCCCGGATGCACTTCCACCACTTAGGGCGGTTTTTGGCCGGGGACTCCCAGGTGTCAGTGGGGATTTCGCACTTTATCAGGGAGGCTTTGAGGGTGTCTTTGTAATGTTTCCTCTGCCCACCTTTGGCTCACTTGCCGTGAAGGAGTTCCGAGTAGAGCGCTTGCTTTGGGAGGCTCGTGTCTGGCATGCGAACGATGTGGCCTGTCCAGCGGAGTGATGGGGATGTGATGAGTGGCACAGTAGGATGAGGTGAAGTGTGGCTTTGCAGTAACGTTTCGTGATCCACTGAGATCATTGAAAGGTTTGCACTACTACAGCCTGATCCTCCAGACAACATCCCTGCTTGTGGGACATATGTGTAGGCATATGGAGAGCATCATGGGGGAGCCTAGGTGCAGCCCTGCACCTCTGTGCAGTGTTTGTCATTGTTTGCAGCATCTCAATGCTGTAGAACACTGACAGCACAACTGTCAAACTAAATATGCGCATGGTCCTTTTAAGGCGATCTGCTGATGATGGGTCATCAAATGATATCTTCAGACCCGCTTCAGTCAATTGGCCAGTAAACCTGCTGGGCGGGCTTAATCATCATAAAATAATTTCACAGAGAGGGCTGGAGCCAGCAACGAGGTGAGGAACCCACCAATAACCCTGGCTGTTCCGGACCCGCCAAGGTAGGGGAAATCGCAGCCTATAGTCCGGAGCTGTACTCAGCCCTGCTGGTGGGTGGGAAAATGAGCTGACCAACAATTCTCAGCAGAATCAGCATGGAATGAATTAGGGTCAGATTTCCCTATTCAGCAGGGCAATATCAGGACTAAAGGCCACATGGAATTTTTGGGTCACTGTTTCCTGATTTCATTTATAGGTTTCATGAATGGAGTTTTTAATACTTGAGTTTGAGTGAATTTGGATATTTCTTATCTATAACCAGGATTTGACTACGCTTGCACTAAAAGCTAATTTGTTGCATTAATGCAGGCTTAGTGAATTAATTTGCATTGACAGGCAATGCGCCAAACTTTACACTATATCATTTACATTATCTGAAAATGTACATGTAGCTAGTATAAAACATTGCTTTCATTTTTATTTTGTGTGTTGCATTTATGCACAAATTGTTGGTTTTCCACAGAGTGGATACGGCAAAAGGAATCGGGTAGTTACAGCCGCAAATCCAGCAGCCATTTACATTGTGACTCAGGCCTTATGTGCATTAACCCCCTCTCCCTCCTTCCCCACCATTAGCGACCATTCATTCAGACTAGTTTTAACTGACAATGTCTAGGCCCCGTGCCCTGGAATTCCCTCCCTAAACCATTCTGCCTCTCCATCTCCCTCTCTTCCTTTAAAACCTTTTTATGCTTACATTATTACTTTCTTAAAAAAGAGAACTTTTGATGTTTTTAATAATAATTTTGAATCAGGTCATTTAACATGCAGACTGCTCTGTTCGGTGTTATTTTACTGTATTAACTATTAACACACTAAATTATGAGACAGACTAGTTTTAACTGACAATGTAAACCAGAAAAGAATATTGTGAGAAGAAATATTGTTATGGCTAAAGCATAGTACTCACTTTCACATGCCTTTCTACATTTGGCTGGTGGAAGATTTGTTCAACAATTACATCTTCACATGGCAGCAAGTAGTCAATCCGTAGCTTATAGCTGTTGGAGGGATAACAAATCAATTATATTACATAGTTCTTAATTGTCTTTTGTCATTTCTTTAGTAAGATTGAAAATATATCTTCAACTGGTGCATGGCACACTTTTACACCATACAAAAATCAGCCACCATTGAATGTTGCTGGGGAAGAGGGTGTGAGCAGGTATAGGAGGGAAGAGATTGCAACATGTTGCACATTTGATGCCCCAATGCATACCGTGATAGTCTGACAGAACACAGATTCATGTCAGATTCTCCACATAGAGTTCTTGACCTTGTCACGTCATCAGAGGGAGCCACAGACTTCTCCACAATTCTGATGGACAAACCAAAAAAAAGCATTGGCAAAGGTCTGGGAGTAGATTGCCTTTCCGTTCTGTTACCCAAAAAATATATGGCTGGGGAGATCCAAGGAAAGTGGGAAAAATTAAAACTAACAAAAATTAGGATTTTAAAAACTCATGTTTTGTATACAGTTTAACAAGTTATTCAGTCCGGACCTGCAAAGCATACAAGCATTACAACATTCCCCAGAATGGCAGGATCTGTGTTTGAGCTTGTAAATCTGCACATGACAAATTTCAGGTCATTGAATTAGGCATATGGGAATGTATAGGGTAGAGTCTAGGGAAAGAGGGAAAATTGGAGGGCAAGTCACTTCAAATACTGTGATACATCGCCTATTGCTGGCTCAAGATCACAGTCCTAACAGAGATCTCCTGCAAGCACTGATGATTGGTTATTGATGGTATCTGACTGCAAATCTAAAAGGGGAAATAAATGGAGAGGAGGTGGTGGTGGTGATGGTGGGGTGCAGGGGAGGGAATAGGGTCATTTCATTCTCAGTTTTTCTATGGAAGAGAGTTTATAGGGCTGTTACATCATTGGAACTTATAATGTCATATATACCAGGGCACATTGAGAAGACAAAAGTAGAAATGATCTCCATTTGCTAATTTTTCTTTTTCTTCTTTCTAAGATGTTAAATGTTCTCTTTGTATGTACATAGAACATAAGAAAAGAAATTGGAGCAGGATTAGGCCATTTGGCCTCTCAAGACTGCTCTACCATTCAATAAGATCATGGCTGATCTGATCCTGGCCTCAACTTCATTTCCCCGCCTGTTCCCCATAACCCTTGACTCCCCTATCTTTAAAAAATCTGTCTATCTCCACCTTAAATATATTCAATGACCCAGCCTCCACAGCTTTTTGGAGGTAGAGAATTCCAAAGATTCACGATCCTCAGAAGAAATTCCTCCTCATTTCCGTTTTAAACGGGTGACCCTTTATTCTGAAACTATACCCCCATTTCTAGATTCCCCGAGGGGAAACATCCTCTCTGCATCTACCCTGCCAAGCCCCCTCGGAATCTTATACATTTCAATAAGATCGCCTCTCAGTCTTCTAAACTCCAATGAGTATAGGCCCAACTTGCTCAACCTTTCCTCATATGACAACCTCTTCAACTCAGGAATCAGCCTAGTGAACCTTCTCTGAACTGCCTCCAGTGCAAGTATATCCCTCCTTAAATAAGGAGACCAAAACTGTAGCAAATTACAATAATAAAAGTATAACCAGCTAAATAGAGTATTAAAACTGAGCTCATATTATTGTGTCTGTAAGCACTCTAGTAATGACTCCACGAGGTAAGATATTGCACTTGAATTGTTGTGACCTTAGTCCATTTATTGCAGCTCCTGAATGAGGGCACAGTAAGGTGAGCTCCCTTTTATACTTGGTTACCTGCAGTACGCAGGTGAGCCCTAGGTCCCACCAGTTGCACCCACTGGTGGTACAGGCATAGTGTATCCAGTGTGAAGATACATTCAGTGGTCTTATGTAACTGTACATTGAGTGTACAGAGTATATACATATATTGTACATACACAACATGTATCTACTTATCTCATGGTTTTCTGGCAGCAATTTCATGAGTTGTTTCAAAACTTCTACATCAAACCTTCTACCCTTTTGGATCATACCTGCTGGTTCTTCATTATAACTGTAATTATATGAAATGGAAATCATTGTATTAATTATGTTGTGATCAATGCTGGATTCACTACTTGTAAAACCAGGGAACAGGTACAAGAAAAGATGCTACATCAAGGAAGGTGCCAAAATAAGCTTCTTCAGTGGTTCCATATATCAAGTATAGGGCCCATATAATGCCACAAGGTTTTTCTGGGCAATCTGTTGAATGTTTACTGCTGATCCATCTCACAACTCATTCGCTGCTGAAATGCAAACCCAGATAGCACATATTACAGCTGCTGCCACATACAATTAAAAGCTTTACGCAGTCACATCTTCAAACGGCTTCACACTTGGAAGTACTTTGACACAACTTAACTGCATGAACGACGGTGATTTAATGAGACCTGGAATGGGCTGCAGCTGTCTGTGTCATGGTGTGTGCTCTTTCAACTTACAGCATGTCAAGACTTCCACTCAAGACTAGTTACAAAACAAGATGGGACCTAGTATAAGGCAAGAGATCCAAACAGGAGGATAGCTGATGGCGAAATCATGCTGGATAACCTTGTCTGTAAGATCATTAAGTGATGTCAAAGAAGATGAAGTCACAGATCTCCTCTATACTATATCCGAGTATTATTCATCTTACCTCTCTTTTCATTCACTCAGACATACACACCACTGCAAAAATATACATTATCCTGAAACATATTCTGTTGCAAAGTGTGTCAAGATGCCAGACTTGGCTAAGTGGTAACATGCTTGCCTGAGTCAGAAGGCTATGGGTTCAATTCCCATGCCAGACATTTGAGCATATAAATCAAAGCTAGTACGAGTACAATGCCGAGGGGGTGCTGCACTGTTGGAGCTGCTGTCTTTCCAGCACTATTACCATCCTCTGCCTGCTCCATGACGACATGCAGGCCGTGATCCTTACCAACGGATCCATTACAGACTCAATCCACGTCCAGAGTGGGGTCAAACAGGGCTGCGACATTGCCCCAAACCTTTTCTCAATCTTCCTCGCTGCCATGCTCCTCCTCACAGTCAACAAGTTCTCCGCTGGAGTGGAACTAAACTACAGAACCAGTAGGAACCTGTTCATTCTTCGCAGTCTCCAGGCCAGGTCCAAGACCACCCAAACCTCTGTCGTCGAGCTACAGTACATGAACGACGCCTGCGTCTGCGCACATACAGAGGCTGAACTCCAGGACATAGTCGATGTATTTACTGAGGCATACGAATACATGGGCCTTACGCTAAGCATCAGCAAGACAAAGGTCCTCCACCAGCCTGTCCTCACTGCACAGCACTGTCCCCCAGTCATCAAGATCCATGGCACGGCCCTGGACAACGTGGACCACTTCCTGTCATGTATGTAACCATAATGCAAGGGTAATCTTCATGTAACTGTAACCTTCATGCCACTCCTGTACACTGTACTTATACCCTAGAAATGCACACCCTGACCACAGGGGGGTGAACTTGTGGGAGACACTCCTCACCTGGGTTCCAGATGTAAAAGGGGAGGTCCCACCCAGGGTCAGCACTCCTTGGACCTGGGAATAAAGTTTAAGGTCACATAGTGACTGTGTCGACAGTACATGTCTCGTGTGAGTTTGTTGTACGGTGCAGGGACACCACATTTGGCGACGAGAAACGGGAATCACCGAACCACGAGGATGGCCACCGGTAGCACAGAGGAACGTTACTGTGTGGGTGAGGACTGGGACGACTTCATGGAAAGACTCCAGCAGAGCTTTGTCACGAAGGACTGGTTGGGAGCGACAGCGGCTGACAAGCGGAGGGCCACAGACGTATGCATTGATGAAAGACCTGCTCGCACCCCAAAAGCCAGCGGACAAGTCCTTTGAAGAGCTCAGCCAGCTAATCAGTGAGATCTCAAGCCGGCGAGTAGCGTACACATGGCCCGGCACCGGTTCTACACACACTGGCGCCAGGAGGGACAATACATCTCGGACTGCGTTGCGGACCTGCGGCGCTTGGCCAGTCTCTAAGTTCACAGACGCCTGCAGGGGGGAGATGTTAAGGGACTTTTTCATTGAGGGCATTAATCATGCCGGGATTTTCAGGAAGCTCATAGAGGCCAAGGACTTGACTTTAGAAAGGGCAGATTTGATAGCTCAGACTTTCATGGCAGGGGAAGAGGAGGCCAAGCTAATTTACGCGCACAGCCCTGGTCCCAACGTGGCAATGGACGAGGGAGTTAACATTGTGAATGCGGCCAGGGACCCCGCAGGCAGGCAAGGGCATTTCAAAACTGCCCAGGCAGCAATAGACACTAGGGTGAGCCCGCAACAGGGACAATGGAAAGGGGATCGGCAATTCACGCCATCTCAAGGAACAATGCGTCTCGCGATGGGACCATTAACACCCACCATCAGAGTGCTTAGAAACAACCAAATGGGCAATCAGAGAGGAATGCCGAGTAACAGTCCCTTTGTTAACAATCTTAGCTCATGCTGGAGATGCGGGGGTAGACATACTGCGAAAAGCTGCAGGTTCCAGCAATATACCTGCAGGATTTGTAATGTCAGTGGACATTTGGCCAGGATGTGCAAAAAGGCTGTAGCGAGGCTAATCTGCGAGACAGAGGAACCAGACGAGGGGTCTGCAATGCAGGATGATGCCTGGGGAAAAGCCATGGATGCTGAAGTTCAGCGGGTTCACGTGGCTGACGTCCACAGCTCATACACTAAAACGCCACCCATGATGATGAAAGTTTTATTGAATGGCATCCCAGTACACATGGAGCTGGATATGAGAGCTAGCCAGTCACTTATGAGCGCCCAACAATTTGAGAGACTATGGCCACACAGAGCTAGCAGGTCCAAACTGGAACGCATTGACATGCAGCTAAGGACGTACACCAAAGAGATCGTCCCAGTGCTAGGCAGTGCAAATTTGGTGGTGACACATAATGGATCACAGAACCAGCTGCCACTCTGGATCATCCCGGGGAATGGCCCAGCGCTCTTGGGGAGGAGTTGGCTAGCCGAGATGAATTGGAAATGGGGGGAATGTGCACGTCATTTCATCTGTGGAGCGAAGTTCATGCTCACAGGTCCTACAAAAATTCGGGTCACTGTTTCAACCCAGTGTCGGAACTAAAGTGGTGATACGCATCAGTCCGGATGCCAGACCAGTGCGCCACAAAGCCAGAGCAGTGCCGTATGTGATGCGCGAGAAAATTGAAAGTGAATTGGACAGGCTGCTCAGAGAGGGCATAATTTCGTCCGTTGAATTCAGCGACTGGGCAAGTCCCATTGTTCTTGTCCTTAAAGCAGATGGCTCGGTCAGGATTTGTGGCGACTACAAAGCCACCATCAACCAAGTGTCGCTGCAAGACCAATACCCGCTCCCAAGAGCGGAGGACCTTTTTGCCATGCTGGCAGGCGGCAAGCTGTTCATGAAGCTGGATCTCACTTCGGCCTACATGACTCAGGAACTGGCTGAAGAATCCAAGCTTCTGACCACCATCACAACGCACAAAGGATTATTTATCTACAACAGGTGTCCGTTTGGCATTCGTTCGGCTGCAGCTATCTTTCAGCGGAACATGGAAAGCTTGCTCAAATCCATTCCTGGAACAATTGTATTCCAAGACGACATCCTTATAACGGGTCGAGACACCGAGGAACACCTCCACAACCTGGAGGAGGTGCTACGCCGATTGTATCGGGTAGGCTTGCGGCTGAAAAAGGCCAAGTGTGTGTTTTTGGCCCCAGAGGTCGAGTTTTTGGGTAGGAGGGTTGCCGCAGACGGGATCCAGCCCACTGAATCAAAAACGGAGGCGATCCGCCGGGCGCCCAGGCCCGGCAACACGTCAGAGTTGCGATCATTCCTGGGACTTTTGAACTATTTCGGGAACTTTCTGCCGAACTTAAGCACATTGTTGGAGCCGTTACATATGCTCCTGCGTAAAGGTTGCGAATGGCTTTGGGGGGACTGTCAAGAACGGGCTTTCAATAAGGTGAGGAACCTGCTGTGTTCTAACAAACTGTTGACTTTGTATGACCCCTGTAAAAAACTGGTTTAACATGCGATGCATCGTCCTACGGGGTTGGGTGTGTGTTGCAGCAGGGTAATGACGACGTCCGACTCCAACCGGTGGCTTATGCCTCCAGGTCATTTTCCCAGGCAGAGCGTGGATACGGCATGGTCGAAAAGGAAGCACTCGCTTGTGTTTACGGTGTGAAAAAGATGCACCAGTACCTTTTCAGTAGACGGTTCGAGCTTGAGACGAACCACAAGCCGTTAACATCCCTGTTGTCCAACAGCATGGCTGTCAATGCCAATGCGTCAGCTTGCATACAGTGATGGGCTCTCACACTGGCTGCGTATGACTACACCATACGGCACTGGCCAGGCACCGAAAATTGCGCTGACGCGCTCAGCAGGCTCGCACTGGCCACCACCGAGGGTGCAGCGGAGCAAAGCGCTGAGATGGTCATGGCCGTTGAGGCTTTTGACACTGCATGCTCCCCCATCACAGCCCGCCAGATCAAACTCTGGACCAAAAGAGACCCCACCCCCTATCCATGATAAAGAAATGTGTCCTGACTGGGGATTGGGTGCCCGCACACAGGGCGTACCCCGAGGAGGTCAGACCGTTTCAGGGATGGATGGATGAGCTCCGCATCCAAGCCGACTGTCTGCTATGGGGCAGCCGGGTAGTCATGTCCCAGAAAGGCAGGGAAGCGTTCATCAGGGAACTCCACAGCGAGCACCCTGGCATCGTGTTAATGAAGGCCATTGCCCGGTCACATGTATGGTTGCCGGGGATTGACTCAGACCTGGAACACTGGGTTCGAATGTGCACGACATGTGCCCAGCTGGGCAATGCCCACAGGGAGGCCCCACTCAGCCCGTGGCCCTGACCCATCAGGCCATGGTCACGTATTCATGTAGACTACACGGGGCCGTTCATGGGAAAAATGTTCCTGATTGTTGTCGATGCATACTCGAAATGGATCGAGTGCATCATATTAAACTCGTGCACGACATCCATCACCGTGGAGAGTCTGCGTACGGTTTTCGCGATCCACGGCTTGCCGGACATTCTGGTCAGCAACAATGGCCCGTGTTTCACCAGCCATGAATTTCATGGGTTTATGTTGGGCAATGGTATCAAACACGTCTGGACAGCGCCGTTCAAGCCGGCTTCCAATGGCCAGGCGGAACTTGCGGTCCAAGTCATAATACAGGGCATGCTACACACCCAAGGACCCTCCCTTCAGTGCCACCTATCGCGCCTCCTACTGGCCTACAGGTCCCGCCCGCACTCACTCACGGGAGTCCCGCCAGCGGAACTCCTCATGAAACACACGCTTAAAACGCGGCTGTCCCTCATTCACCCAGCCTTGGCAGACATTGTCGAGGGCAAGCACCAGTCCCAAACCGGGTTTCACGATCGAAACTCAAGGGGGAGCTGTACAGAAATGGATGACCCGGTATTTGTTCTTAACCATGCTTTGGGACCCAAGCGGTTTGAGAGCACAGTAATTGGCAAAGAAGGGAATAGGGTCATAGTGGTCAGACTAAACAATGGGCAGATATGCTGCAAACACTTGGACCAAGTAAAGCAAAGGTTCAGCATAGACATGGAGGAACCTGAAGAAGAGCATGAGATGTCACCCACACCACTGCCAGTGGACAAGCAACGAGGACGAGCATGCACAGTCCCTGCGGCCAGCCCGGACAGGCCGGAATCACTTCAGGTGACTGAGACGCATGCCGAGGCTCAGCCACCAGAGCCACAACTGCGGCGCTCCACGAGAGAGCATCGACCACCTGAAAGACTTAACTTTTGACACAAAAAGACGTAAGGGGGGAGGTGATGTCATTTATGTAACCATCATGCAACGGTAATCTTCATGTAACTAACCTTCATGCAACTCCTGTACACTGTACTTATACCCTAGAAATGCACACCCTGACCACAGGGGCTGAACTTGTGGGAGACACTCCTCACCTGGGTTTCCAGGTATAAAAGGGGAGGTCCCACCCAGGGTCAGCACTCCTTGGTCCTGGGAATAAAGGTCACATAGTGACTGTGTCTACAGTACATGCCTCGTGTGAGTTTGTAGTACGGTGCAGGGACACCACACTTCCCATAGCTCGGGAGCCTTCTATCAACAAGAGCAGGCATTGACGACGAGATCCAACACCGCCTGCAGTGCACTACTGCAGTCTTCGGCCACCTGAGGAAAATGGTGTTTGAAGACCAGGCCCTCAAAACTGCCACCAAGATCATGGTCTACAGGGCTGTAGTAATACCCGCCCTCCTGGATGGCTCAGAGACATGGACAATGTACAGTAGATACCTCAAGTCGCTGGAGAGATACCATCAACAATGTCTCTGCAAGATCCTACAAATCCCCTGGGATGACAGACATTAGCATCCTCAACCAGGCTAACATCCCCAACACACTTGATCAGCTCCGCTGGGCAGGCCACATAGTTTGCATGTCAGACACGAGACTCCCAAAGCAAGCGCTCTACTCAGAACTCCTTCATGGCAAACGAGCCAAAGATGGACAGTGGAAATGTTACAAGGACTCCCTCAAAGCCTCGCTGGTAAAGTGCAACATCCCCACTGACACCTGGGAGACCCGGGGCAAAGACCACCCTAAGTGGAGGAAGCGCATCCGGGAGAGCGCTGAGCACCTCGAGTCTCGGAGCCGAGAGCATAAAGAAATCAAGCAGAAAGAGCATGCAGCAAACTAGTCCCACCCACCCCTTCCCTCAACGACTATCTGTACCACCTGTAACAGAGACTGTGGTTCTCGTATTGGACTGCTCAGTCACCTAAGGACTCATGCTAAGAGTGGAAGCAAGTCTTCCTCGATTCCGAGGTACTGCCTATGATGATGATGATTTCCAGAAAAGCAGGCAAATTTCCTGGCCAACGTTCATCCCTCAACCAACACCACCTGAAATTGATTAACTGGTTATTTACCTCATTGCTGTTTCTCTAACCTTGCTGTAATCAATTTAGGTGCTGTGTGTTCCTACATTACAATAGTGACTATGCTTTAAAAGGTACTTGATTAGCTATGAAGCTCATTGGGACATCTTGCGGTCATGAAAGGAGCTATATAAATGCAAATTCTTAGAGATAGTAATAGAAGATTAGTCATGGGTAAGTCTGAAAGAGCAGTCTTTCAGCATACTCAGCTGTGCAGGAGAGGACAACTACTCACAACACTTTGAATCCATCACACCAACATTTGTAATTAGCCTCCTGGAGGGTACAGTTACTTTGCTTGAGGTTATAGCACTGGATGAGTTGCTGGTACAAAGGAAGAGGAACCAGAAGAGGAACAGGATCCTGCAAGGATGCCCTGTGTTGTGTATCTGTAAAGCATGCACTCCCATGTTTCGCCACCAGGGAGCTCATCCCCTGAAGTCCCAAGGGATTCCAGCATCCCTTGGGAGCACTGTATATAAGCCGACCCATAAGGCCTGTTCCTCACTCTGGAGTGTCTTATTAAAAAGACTGAGGTCACTGTTACTTTAACCTCCCTGTGTGCAGCCTCATCTGTGTTAGGAACACAATACCCTGCACTTTGGGAAATGCAACAGACATTGGGCAGCTGTGTAATGTTTCAGTTGCTAGTCAGTAGGAAAGATGAAATTTCTAGCTATGTTAACCAATGCATCAGTTTCTTAATACATAGTGTGGCCTACACTATGTCTGGTAGTGTAGATGATGCCTATATTAGGCAAGAAGATGGCACAGTCAAAATATTATGCTGGTAAACTTGTCTGCCACTGATGTGCTAACCTTATTGTACAGATTGGTTGTACTGTCCTTGAAGCATGAGACACTATTCTGTCACAACCTCTCTGGATAATCATACCTTCTGAAGAAACTGTTCCACAGTGGAGTCCAGGTAAATCTATCTCTACCTATATATGGAGTGGAGGGTAATAGTGGTTGGAAGCAGTTATTCCGTAGTGCCTGGATCACTTCATTTTTCCTCCTCTCCCTCCAGAAAACAAATATCGCTATATTTCCATAGTAAATACTATTATTGTAATTTGTATGACCCAATCAAAATATGGCAGTGCCAGAACCTGTTCTGCAAAACCTTTTCATTAAAAAAACACCGAGAAAAAGGGTGCAAAAAAACATAAAATATCCTTTAAAGCCATTAATTATACTTGCTCCCTGCCCTGTCCATTTAAATCTCTTCCTTATCAAGCACAGCACTGAACAGCATTATGGTGGTACCTTCGCCATATGGATTACAGCAATTTTAGAAAAAGGCTTACCAACACCTTCCCAAAGGCAACTAGGGATAGGCAATAAATGCCACCATTTACATCGACCATATCCTGAGAATGAACTTTTAAAAACTTGGCTACCTTGGAGCACATGTAGGCAAATCGATGCAACAGCACATTCGATGTTCCATACTAAAAATAATGTGGACATCACATCAGGCCGATTATAATATTGAAATAAAGCTCCTCCCCATGTCTGGTGGACCTTCGTACACACCACCTTGTTTCAAATATATTGTGGGTGGAGATCTAAAGTAAATGATTTCAACCCAAACTTGCATTCCATAATGCTCCAATTTTATGTAGCTATGGAGATGAAAATCTGGGCCATTAACTCACATCAGACCAATAGTAACAGGAATCCTAAAGGCATAGACATTTATGGCAGAGAAGGAGGTCATTCGGCCCATCATATTTGTGCCAGCCTAAAAAGAACTAAACAGCCTAATGCCACTTTCCAGCTCTTGTTTCATAGCCTGGTAGGTTACATCATTTCAAGTGCATATCCAAATACTTTTTTGAAGTGATGAGCATTTCTGCCTCTACCACCCTTTCAGGCTGTGAGTTCCAGAACCCCCCCCCCACACCCCGCAACACCTTCTGGGTGAAAAAGGGTCTCCTCAGCTCCCTTCTAATCCTTTTTCCAATTACTTTAAATGTATGTCCCCTGGTTATTGACCACTCTGCTGAGGAAAATAGGTCCTTCCTATCCAGTCTAGGCCCCTCATAATTTTATACATCTCAATTAAGTCTCCCCTCAGCCTCCTCTGTTCCAAAGAAAACAACCCCAGCCTATCCAATCCATTCTCATAACTAAAATTCTCCAGTCCTGGCAACATCCTCGTAAATCTCCTCTGTACCCTCTCTAGTGCAAGCACATCTTTCCTGTAATGTGGTAACCAGAACTGTACTCTAGCTGTGGCCTAACTCGAATTTTATACAGTTCAAGCATAACCTTCCTGCTCCTATATTCTATGCCTCAGCTAATAAAGGACAGTATTCCATAAGCCTTGTTAACCACCTTGTCTACCTATCCTGCTGCCTTCAGGGATCTTTGGATATGCACTTTAGGTCCCTGAATTCCTCTACAATTCTCAGTATCCATTTATTGTGGGGGGAGTAAAA
Organism: Pristiophorus japonicus; assembly: GCF_044704955.1. Lineage (NCBI taxonomy): Eukaryota > Metazoa > Chordata > Chondrichthyes > Pristiophoridae > Pristiophorus > Pristiophorus japonicus. The sequence goes on from NC_091980.1 coordinate 246,815,060, forward strand.
AGAAACGTTGTAGTGGTAGGGGACAGTATCATTAGGGGGATAGATACTGTTCTCTGCAGCCAAGAGCATAAGTCCCAAAGGCTGTGTTGCCTGCCCGATGCCAGGGTTGAGGATATCTCCTCTGGGCTGGAGAAGAACTTGGAGGGGGAGGGGGAAGATCCAGTTGTTGTGGTCCATGTGGATACCAACAACATAGATAGGACAAAGGAATAGGTTCTGCTAAGGGAATATGAGCAGCTAGGAGCTAAATTAAAAAGCAGAACCACAAAAGTAATAATCTCTGGATTACTACCTGCACAAGGTAAATAAGATCAGTAAGATAAACACGTGACTCAAAGACTGGTGTAGGAGAAATGCATTTTGGTTCATGGGGTACTGGCACCAGTACTGGAGTAAGAGGGAGCTGTTCCATTGGGATGGGCTTCACTTGAACCATGCTGGGACTGGTGTCCTGGCGAATTGAATAACTATGGCTGTAGAGAGGGCTTTAAACTAAATAGTGGGGGGGGGCTTCGGGAGGGCGGAAATTCAAAAAGAGCAAGGCGGCGGCAATAGAGCACTGAGGGAAATGATAACCAGAGTGTGACAGAAAGGGACAGACTGTATAAACATAAGTGGGGGTCAAAGCATGGAAAAATGGTAAAAAAACACAAAATTAAAAGCTCTTTATCTGAATGAACGCAGCATTCGTAACAAAATAGATGAGTTGACGGCACAAATAGATATAAATGGGTATAATCAGATAGCCATTACAGAGACATGGTTGCAAGGTGACCAAGGCTGGGAACTGAATATTCAAGAGTATTTGACAATTCGGAAGGATAGACAGAAAGGAAAAAGAGGTGGGGTAGCTCTGTTAATAAAGGATGAGATCAGTGCAATAGTGAGAAATGATATTGGCTCAGAAGATCAAGATGTAGAATCAGTTTGGGTGGAGATAAGAAATAATAAGGGGAAGAAGTCAGTAGTGGGCGTAGTCTATCGGGCCCCTAACAGTATCTACACTGTTGGATGGAGTGTAAATCAAGAAATAATGGAGGCTTGTAAAAAAGGAACGGCAATAATCATGGGCGATTTTAATCTTCATATTGATTGGACAAATTAAATTGGCCAAGTGGATTGGAAAACTACAAATGTAACACCTATTTAAAAAAAGGAGGCAAACAGAAAGCGGAAAACTATAGACCAGTTAGCATAACTCTGTCGTTGGGAAAATGCTACAGTCCATTATTAAGGAAGCAGTAGCAGGATATTTGGAAAAGCATAATTCAATCAAGCAGAGTGAGCATGGTTTTATGAAAGGGAAATCACGTTTGACAAATTTGCTGGAGCTCTTTGAGGATGTAACGAGCAGGGTGGATAATGGGAACCAGTGGATGTGATGTATTTGGTTTTCCAGAGGGCATTCGATAAGGAGCCACATAAAAGATTACTGCACAAGATAAAAGCTCACGAGGTTGGGGGTAATATATTAGCATGGATAGAGGATTGGCTAACTAACAGAGAGTCGGGATAAATGGTTCATTTTTTAGTTGGCAAATGGTAACTAGTGGGGTGCCACAGGGATCGGTGCTGGGGCCTCAACAATTTGCAATTTATATTAATGACTTGGATGAAGGGACCGAGTGTAATGTAGCCAGGTTTGCCAATGATACAAAGATGGGTGGGAAAGCAAATTGTGAGCAGGATACAAAAAATCTTCAAAAAAGGATATAGACAGGCTAAGTGAATGGGCAAACAATTGGCAGGTGGAGTATAATGTGGGAAAGGGTGAGGTTATCCACTTTGGCAGGAAAAATAAAAAAGCAAATTATTATTTAAATGGAGAGAAATTACAAAATGCTGCAGTTCAGAGGGACCACAAAAAGTTAGTATGTAGGTACAGCAAGTAATCAGGAAGGCAAATGGAATGTTGGCTTTTATTGCAAGGGGGATAGAGTATAAAAGCAGAGAAGTCTTGCTACAACTCCACAGGGTATTGATGAGGCCACACCTAGAGTACTGTATACAGTTTTGGTCTCCTTATCTGAGGAGGGATATACTTGCATTGGAAGAAGTTCAAAGAAGGTTCACTCGGTTGACTCCTGAGATGAAGGGGTTGACTTATGAGGAAAGGATGAGTAGGTTGGGCCTATACTCATTGGAGTTTAGAAGAATGAGAGGTGATCTTATTGAAACATATAAAGATACTGAGGGGGCTCAACAAGGTAGATGCAGAGAGGATGGTTTCCCTCGTGGGGGAGTCTAGAACTAGGGGGCATAGTTTCAGAATAAGGGGCTGCCCATTTAAAACTGAGATGAGGCGGAATTTCTTTTCTCAGAGGTTTGTAAATCTGTGGAATTCTCTACCCCAGAGAGCTGTGGAGGCTGGGTCATTGAATATATTGAAGGCAGAGATAGACAGATTTTTGAGCGATAAGCAAGTGAAGGGTTATGGGGAGCGGGCAGTGAAGTGGAGCGGAGTCCATGATCAGATCAGCCATGATCTTATTGAATGGCGGAGCAGGGTCGAGGGGCCAAATGGCCTACTCCTGCTCCTATTTCTTATGTTCTTATGTATTCCCTTGCCTTGCTATCCCTCCCCAAATGCATTGCCTCATACATCCAGTTGCCACTTTGCTGCCCACCTGACCAATACCTTGGATATTTTCCTGCAGTCTACAGCCTTCTTCCTCATTATCAACCACACAGCCAATGTTTGTATCATATGCAATCTTCTTAATCATACCCCCTACATTCAAGTTCAAATCATTGATATATACCACAAAAAGCAAAGGACCTAGTACTGAGCCCTGCCTTCTAGTCACCCGTCGAACATTATCCTTTGGTCCTGCCTCTGAACCAATTTTGGATCCAACTTGCCACGTTCCCTTGAATTCCGTGAACTTTTACTTTTCTGACCAGTCTGCCATGTGGGACCTTGTCAAATCTTTGCTAAAATCCATGTAGATTGCATCAAACACGTTACTCTCACCAACCCTCCTTGTTTCCTCCTCAAAAAAATTCAATCAAGTTGAATTAGTCAGACACGATCTTCCCATAACAAATCCATGCTTACTGTTCTTGAAGGAGAAAAGTTCAAGCAAAGCTAACATTTATTTTGTAAAAATAATTACAACATCAAAACAATTATGCAGTATGACTCACCATTTGAACTGTTTTAAAAATATGTTCAAATTAAGGCTTTTTTTTAGGATCTAGATATGTGATCTGAAAAAAGAGCAGAAACAATTATATTTTGGTGGAAGGTGGGGTTCCCAACTTTGTTTTCGTAGCATTTTTTCTGATTTAGAAACAATGCGGAGGAGAACTTCGGGGTGCTTGCGCCTCCCGTTAGCGCTCTCGGGGGTTCTAACTGGACGCAAATGACTTTTTGCCCGGGTGCCGCGCTGCTATCAACTCCAGCTAAATTCCACGGGAATTTAGCAGCGGGGGTAACCGGTAGCACCCCGCTCCACTGCGCCGCCGATGACAACGTCATCACCATGTGCAGCGACCCATTTACGCCCTGGAACGAAAATTAGGTAGCGCCCCCTGAAGCTGTGCTGGGTGATGCCAGCAACATCTTCAGGGAGCTGTAGGCAGATCGCATGTTGAAATTTAAAAGGGAGGTGGCAATTTCAAAACAAAACAAAAAAATGGCTGACTTACCCCCAGTTGTGGTCGTCTTCATGTTGGATTGTGGGGTCTGTGCCACAATCTTGGCTGCCCGGCACTCTGCTTGTGTGCCGGGCTACTGCAACAACACCCTGCTCCCTGGTGGTGTTTGGTGCTTTTTAGACTTCTTTAAAGTTGCCTAAATTCTACAAGGAGTGGTGTCGCATGTGCTCAAGGACTTGGTACTGACTTGAAAGGGGTCTGTTTACACCAGTTGCTCTCAGACATGGGTGCAGTAGTTTGTATCGCCCTTGGCCAGAAGCATGACAGCAAGAATGAGCAGAGGCAACACAGAGCAGGACAAGTTACTAGAAGAGGCAAGAGGAGGAGGAGGGGTAGGAGGTCTCTCAGCAGGAGGCCATATCCACTCAGGGTTTTCAGGGAGCAATTCTCTTTCCTCAACCTCAGCAAGAAACATTGCACGCCATGTCTCTCTGTTTTACTAAGAAGGTGTTCAATGAAATCTACCACCTGCTGCAGGCAGACCTGCAGCCTCAGTGCAGGGCGAGGCCAGCATTGCCAGTGGCTGAAAAGGTGGCGGTGGCCTTGAACCTCTTCTCGTCGGGCTCCTTCCAGACTGGAGCAGACGATATCCATCGGGAACAGTAGAATAGTGGTAATGTTACTGGACTAGTTATCTTAGAGGCCTGGACTAATGATCCAGAGACTTGAGATTCAAATCCCACCACGTCAGCTGGGGAATTTAAATTCACTTAATTAAATAAATCTGGAATAAAAAGCTAGTATCAGTAATGATGACCATGGGTCCGAAATTCATTGACATACCGCCCTAAAATGCAATTTTGGTGAAAAAACACCTACATACGGCCGACATATCGCCCGGCGGAGAATTCAGTGACATACCGTCGGGTGGTATGCAGACCGCCCCCCCTATGCAGACCGCCGACATACCACCTAAAAGTGAAAAATTCATGACATACCGCCAGAACTGCATGCCGTGCTGGAGAAGGTACTTTTAAGTGGATCATAAGTGGGTGGTATGTACACAGAGCTGACAGGTTTGTTTGATATTACACAGATCTTTATAGTTCTCCACAGTTTGATGTATTTTGAAATGGATTGTAATAGTGTTAGGCAATAATATAAATTGTCTAATAAAGCCTTTATTAATGAACTATAATAAAAATGTTATTAGTCTCTCTCACCCCCCAGTCTCTCTCTCCCTCTTTCTCACCCATCCCCCAGTCAGTCAGTCTCTCTCTCCCTCTCTCACACCCCAGTCTCTGACTCTCTCTCACCTCTGTCTCTCTGACATCTGTGTCTGTCTCTCTCTCTTCCCCCCCTCTCCCTCTCCCCGTCTGTGTTTCTCTCTCTCTCTCTCCTTTCCCCCTCCCCCCTCCCCGCGTGTGCGCACAACTCGGGAGCTGAAGATTCCCGAGTCAAAAGGCCTCGTCCGCTGCACCCCTCCCGCTGCACTCCACTCACTGCCGAGAAAAGTGGAATGAAATTCCCATCCACTTGGTCCCAATGGTACCAGGTGGTGAAAAATGACGCACTGCCCGGGGGCCACCGAAAAATAGGCGGAACTTGTGTTTCACCAATTTCGGCCCCTATGTGTTTGTCTCTGGAGTGAGGCTTGAACCCACAACCTTCTAATTCAGGCAACAGTGATACCACTGAGCCAAGGTTGACACTTACAGAATATGAATTAATATGCTACGGTAGAAAATGCAATCTTACCATTCAAAAACTACTGAGTTTCTTATATGGCCTATAACATCATCAGAACTGCTAAATTGAACTATCCTCTTATGGCTCACTTAAACTAATGTATTATTCTGTAGTTACCTTCTTTGACTCTTTTTTGATGTGGGCTTTATCTTTCTCTTTTGTTTGTGCTACCGAGAAGCAGAAAAGTTGTTCAATGCTGGCATAATCAGGATTTATAGAATTACTTTGGGCAAGTGACCATAAAGAGTTGCTTTCTGAAATAACAGATACAGATTTGAAACGTTATGTGAATTACTAAATGGTAGAACATATAATTTTTCACAAAGGAATCCTAACAGTAAGGCTAACGATCCAATTAGTACAGTGTTTCCTCGGCATCTGGCTCAGAAGTGAATAGAGGCAGCACTATAACTTTCAAAGAGATAGGGAGCTACTGAGTATGAGGGAGTATGGCCTAGGAATTACAATAAATGTCCAAGTCAGGATGGTTTGTGACTTAGAGGGGATGGTATTCCCATGACATTGTTCTTCTCTGTGGTAAAGCTAGAAGGACTGTGAGGCATTGTCAAAGTAATGTTAGCGAGTTGCTGTGGTATATTCTCAGGTTATGGTTAATGGTAACCCCCGGGTTATTGATGGTGGGGGATTTAGTAATGGTCGTTCCCTTGAATGACCAGATACAAGCCTGGATCCCGGAGGGTAGACTCTTCTTTGTTAACCCACTGCATCACCCAGCTTCCTGTAACAGTGCATTTCACTCTTAAATTTGACATCTTCAAAAACAAATTCCTACTTTTCAAGTGGCAACTAATTGAGATTTAGCTGCCAATTTCTGCTAGTTTATACTGCGAATCTATTATGTACATTTGCTAGCAGGTTCTAGTAACAGTAAATAAAAACTGAAAACTGCTATAATGCTGCACAGCCACTCATTGTCATTCCTTCATTGTCATGAGGTCAGAATTCTGGAACATCATTGTGGGAGCACGATCGCCATAACAAGGAATGCAACCGCTCTAGGAGAAAGTCCACCATCTAAGTGCAATTAGGGATGAGCAATAAATGTGGCTTTGCCGAAGTTGCTATAGCCAGTTAACAAATAAAAGAAGAAAGGAATGTATTGTTGAGACGAAGATAAATTCAAAATCTATCCACAAAAAATCTGAAGTATTAGTAAGATAAAGTACACACAAGCTTCACAATCTGGCATACAAATGATTCTTGCAGAATAAAACCTTGTGATTTCTGACTAATAAAGAAGATATGGGCTGCAACTTGAGAAATGAAGATAGCACTCTCAAAATGCCACAGAACATTTCAAGTGTGTCTGGTAATGGCTCCAATATCTTCAATCACAGCAGTGGCTTTCAACATTTTCTTCAACCCGCCCATGAATCAGATCTTCAGCTGTGAGCTGTTACGTGCTTGGTCTGTGCAGCAGAGCTGGTCTCCAGTTAGTCTTGGGTAATCCTTGCCACTGGACCAAGACCTAGCTCTATCAAGCCCACGTTAAAAAAAAAATCCAAGCACAGACATCTTCCACCCTTCATGATGTAGTTAAGGATCTGGAATATTGATTCCTTCATTAAAACACCCCTCGCCCGCCCACCGCATTCTGCCGACTCGCCGCCCCTAGCCCTGGCCGAAGGGCTTGCCGGTGCATTCTTTTGCCTGCCGTGATCTGTGAGTTCTCTCTTCTGCCTGCCTGCCTGCAGTGTTCTGTGAGTTCCCTCTCCTGACTGCCTGCCGCGTTCTGTGGGCTCTCTCTCCTGCCTGCAGTGTTCTGTGAGTTCCCTCTCCTGACTGCCTGCCGTGTTCTGTGGGCTCTCTCTCCTGCCTGCCACGTTTTGTGAGTTCCCTCTCCTGACTGCCTGCCACGTTCTGTGGGCTCTCTCTCCTGCCTGCCTGCCTGCCTGCCTGCTGCTTTTTGTGAGTTCTGCTCCTACCTGCCTGCCAGTTCATTCTCCTAGGTGAGTTCTCCCGCCCCTATCCCCGGCCGAGTGGCCTCCCGGCCCACTGACTTCCCCGGCCCAATATGAAGGAAGGACTTAAGTTTTATTTTTTATTTTTCATTTATTTACTTTTTAATTATTATTGATGGTTTTTTTGCTTCATGAATATTGTTGAGAAGGTGTTTAGTGCTTTGCAAGGTCCTCTGTGCTTCCCTTCCCCCCCGCCCTTATCTCTGTCTACCTGCGCTGATTTCTTAACTCTGTAAGGTTTTTCTGTGCGGACACAAGCAGCCACGTACGCTGGCTTAAGTTAGTTTGGAGCAACTATTCGCTGGCCAAACTGGCTTAAATGACCAAACAGGCATAGGTGGCTGGTAACGGCCCCTTTTGAACAAAACTAAACTAAACTAAAAAAAATCCCAACTAACTCACTTACACTGGAGCAAATTAAATGTGCAGAATTGAGACTTTTAAGATACTCCAGAAAAATCAAGTTGTTCCAAAAAAAACAAAGCAACTCCTGGGGAAACTTGGGCCCTGTATGTCTACATTTAAAAAATGTAATCTATTTTTCCTCCCCTTTTCTCATGAAGGTGCTGATTCATGATAGGATTTGGCTCTATGAGCTCTGACCACCCTCTGGTATCTTTCTAAGTGACAATTCTTTATTTGTAAACCTAGGCAAGTGTCAGCAGGCGATTCAACTATTGGGTGATATCACAGCTGAGCCTGATTTGCCTTCACCCTGTATCCACACTGGCACACTTTCCAAGATCTTTCCCCTCCTTAGCCCATTGATGCCGATATCTTTTTAGCATCTCTACTGCTTGATTGCAGAGATCAGCTAACTAAGCACAGGATAGGGATCAATCCTATAGATCGAACTTGTGAGCTTCCTGGTCTGTATTGTTGAGCTCAATGCACTTACAAACTAAGCCTTCAGGTCAGCCTATGTATTGATGAACTGTATTAAAAATGATAGATGCTTGAAGATCTACTTTAGTGATCTTCTTTTTCACCTTGGCAATTTTCTCTCACCCACTTCTCTCCTTGCTGGGATACTTAGGGTAATTTCATGTAACTCACGTAAGTGGATATTATTTACAGGAGCCTTGATATCAAGTATAATCAGGCTGTTTGACCCCAGGGGCACCAGAGCAGTACCAGATCCTGCCTTCATCCAATAATTACATAGGTCACTGGATATCAATGAATTTTGGCTGATCTTTCTCTCTTTAACGTATGGCATTCATAGCTTACAGTCACTCTGAGTGGCATAAACTAACTCAGTACAAACTGAGGACCGAATCTTGGATCTCGACATTACCTTAATCAGCTGGACAACCGAGGGGAGCTGCAATATAGTTTCCTCACACACAGGTGTATTGTTTTATACATATTTAATATAATGTTGTGGTGTTTTGGGGAAGTTGCAAATGTTTTGCTGGAATTTCCCATGTAAACTTCTTGCTGTACTATTTGTAGAATTGGAAAAATAGATGGACAATTATGACTTTTGTTAGCTATGTTCTAATGAACTGCATTATGCCAAATTGAAGTAAAGTGAACAAGTATTATAACATGAAGTCAAATAGCATATTGCAACAAGTCTCCGACTTCCCCAATGTCCAACTCCCCAACCCCATGCCTGCCACCCCCATGATCTCTGACCCCCCCATCCCACCAATCTCCAATTGCCCCCACCCTCCACAATTTTGACTCACCCTACCCCCTACTTTCTTCGACTCCTCCACCCTCGCCACAGCAGCTTTTAGTATTATAGGAATAGTCCTTACTTCATAAATGGCAGCACATCCAGCAAGTGAAGGCCTACAAGAAAAAGGAATAATTCTTGCAAAATTATTCTACACACAATATCATAATTCATTTGTATCTTTTGTGCTTAAGAAACAATTTAAGTGGTCAATTACAGTTTTTAAATTACTGTCTTCATGTGATATTTTCACACAACAACATTTCTGTTAACCTTGGAATATTATGCAGGTAATTTTTTGAAACTGTGCTGTTGAAGGGTGCCTCACCGGTAAGTATCCCATATCCAATATTTAGATGTGCACTTCCCACCATTTTTTGACCACTCATTTTATTGTTTATATGTTCTAGCAGCAGCGTAGATTTGTAAAAGTACACCTTGTGTATCAAATATCAGGAGAACAAGATACAAATTAGGAAGTTATGAAAATAAGGGATGTCAGATGGAACATTTATATCCAAAGTGCAACAGAGTATGTAAGTCATTTACCAGGGAGGACCATTGAACTGCATAGAATAAATAGGCTTGAGAGCCTAATAGATGCATTTGTGAAGGGAGAATTGATTAAGAACTTTTCTGAGAGGAAAGATAGGTGGTCTTATTGGGTCTATTTGTTGTTTTTATTGTTCCCAACAACACTTATTGTCTCATCACTGGTAACAAAAAAGACTAAAGCTAATTCCTTTTTGCAAGTGGACAACTACAGTTCTCAAAAAACTAGGATTATACATATATAGTTACAGGAGTAGGCCATTCAGCCCCTTGAGCCTGTTCCACCATTCAATTCGATCATGCTGATCTGTACTTCAACTCCATTGATCCATCTTTTGTTCGTACTTTTTGATATCCTTACCTTACAAAAATCTAACGATCTCAGTTTTGAAAATTTTAATCTGTTACCAATTTTCCATGCTCTTCAAATGGAAAAAGTTACACATCTTATGTAATGATTTTTCTGAAATTTTCTCTGAATCTTTGTTTAAAAGTTCTATTTCCTGGGCCAGTGAGACCATGACTTCTGCCTAAAGTTCTCTCTTCAGCAATACAAGAACTCAAACTATGATTGCTGTCATTAAAAATAATAATAATAATTTTAAAAATAATAATAATAATTTTAAAAAATTGAAGTGGTGAACACACTATTGCATGTTACTCCTTTCATTCTTGGGTTTGTAGATACAGGAAACAGCCACCAGATACCATCTAAACTGCCTGGAATTCATTGTCATATAAAAATGTTCAAATGCCATCAATGAGGGAAACATTCAGTTTGGGGACTTTACTTTTGGTTCCATTGTCATAATTGGCTTTAAATCCACTACCAGATCGGTGGGAAACATTTTGTCCATTGTCTAAACAGTGTTTTTTGTATTGCATCACTGAATACGCCATAATATTCTGCATCTTAATACAAATATTACTTTAACTATATTAGCAGGTAATGTAAGTCAAACAACATAATATGTGAAGAAAATATTACGGGTGAATTCATTTCTGAGGTGTGCATGCGATTGCAAGTTTTCAGTCCCCAAAATAATAGCATTGATAACACGAAGTAGTGTTACCACATACGGAACATTATCTGTTTGGAGTTCATTCATAATGACACTAAATCGATATTGATGCTTATTCACAATCTGTCAAGAAAAATATATCAAATAACGATCTGTTTCTTCTATTCATATATCGTTAAGAGTAAAATAGATTTAAGCATAAATCTAAATCTTGCTTGTCCAACACAAACATCATTGCTACTTTAAAACATGCGAAATACAATATATTCTTTCTCATCTCTGAAGTGCTTTTGCATAAAAATATTTTAGTAGTTAAAATAAATTAATTTTGTAAGTTAATCAAGAATAGCATCAAATATTTTTTGATTTAATACTTTAATTTAATGAGGACTAAAACAGATCTTTTGCATCTTTGAGCCAATAACTAGAATTTGTGATAGTGACATTACAGTTCCATGCCCTTAACTTACAATATCTCTTTTTGCGGAGAGCAAAAAAAATGGGGAAAGAACGGATAGAGTGAATTACGGGATAGGCCAAGGAGTGGAAAAAGTTCTGAGAAGCCTTTTTAAAGCAGGAAGAGAAGAAATGTTGAAGCAATTTAGGAAGTTCCAGAGGGAAGGGGCAGGTTAGCTGAAACAATAGCCACCAATGATGGTGTAAATATCGGAAACAAGAAACAGACCAGTGTCAGAGAAACAAAGGTACCACTAGGGACATAAAGCTCAGAAAGTCACTGAGATAGTTCGGGTAAGGCTTTGGAGACATTTGAAGTTGAGGATCTGGATTAAAAAATTGATACAGGAGCACAGGGATCAAATAGAGCCTGGGAGGAACTGGGCTGAGTGAAAAGAAAGAAAGACTTACATTTATATAGCACCTTTCACGACCACCGGACGTCTCAAAGTACTTTACAGCCAATGAAATACTTTTGGAGTGTAGTCACTGTTATAATAAGAACATAAGAAATAGGAACAGGAGTAGGCCTTACGGCTTCTTGAACCTGCTTCGCCATTCAATAAGATCATGGCTGATCTGATCATGGACTCAGCTCCACTTCCCTGTCCGCTCCCCATAACCCCTTATCCCCTTATCGTTTAAGAAACTATCTATTTCTAACTTAAGTTTATTCAATGTCCCAGCTTCCACAGCTCTCTGAGGCAGTGAATTCCACAGATTTACAACCCTCTGAGAGAAGAAATTTCTCCTCATCTCTGTTTTAAATGGGCGGCCCCTTATTCTAAGATCATGCCCTCTAGTTCTAGTCTCCCCCATCAGTGGAAACATCCTCTCTGCATTCACCTTGTCAAGCCCCCTCATAATCTTATAAGATAAGATCACCTCTCATTCTCCTGAATTTCAATGAGTAGATTTTTTCTTCCAAAGGGTATAATCTCACACTTTCCAACATTATAGTTCATCTGCCAAATTTTTGCCCACTCACTTAGCCTGTCTATGTCGTTCTGCAGGTTTTTTGTGTCCTCCTCACACATTGCTTTTCCTCCCATCTTTGTATCATCAGCAAACTTGGCTACATTACACTCGGTCCCTTCATCCAAGTCGTTAATATAGATTGTAAATAGTTGGGGTCCCAGCACTGATCCCTGTGGCACCCCACTAGTTACTGGTTGCCAACCCAAGAATGAACCATTTATCTCGACTCTCTGTTTTCTGTTAGTTAGCCAATCCTCTATCCATGCTAGTATATTACCCCCAACCCCGGGAACTTTTATCTTGTGCAGTAACCTTTTGTGTGGCACCTTGTCAAATGCCTGCTGGAAATCCAAGTACACCACATCCACTGGTTCCCCTTTATCCACCCTGTTTGTTACATCCTCAAAGAACTCCAGCAAATTTGTCAAACATGATTTCCCCTTCATAAATCCATGCTGACTTTGTCTGACCGAATTTTGCTTTTCCAAATGTACTGCTACTGCTTCTTTAATAATGGACCCCGACATTTCCCCAACCACAGATGTTAGGCTAACTGGTCTATAGCTTCCTGCTTTTTCTCTGCCTCCTTTTTTAAATAGGGGCGTTACATTTTCAGTTTTCCAATCTGCTGGGACCTCCCCAGAATCCAGGGAATTTTGGTAAATTACAATCAATGCATCCACAATCCCTGCTGCTACTTCTCTTAAGACCCTAGGATGCAAGCCATCAGCATCAGGGGATTTATCTGCCTTTAGTCCCATTCTCTTACTGAGTACCATCTCCTTAGTGATTGTGATAGTGTTAAGTTCCTCCCCCCTATAGCCCCTTGACGATCCACTGTTGGAATATTGTTAGTGTCCTCTACCGTAAAGACTGATACAAAATATTTGTTCAGAGTTTCTGTCATCTCCATGTTCCTCATTACTAATTCCCCGGTCTCGTCCTCTAAGGGATCAACATTTACTTTAGCCACTCTTTTTCTTTTTATATACCTATAGAAACCCTTGCTATCTGTTTTTATATTTTGTACTAGTTTACTTTCATAGTCTATCTTCCCTTTCTTAATCATTTTTTTAGTCGTTCTTTGCTGGCTTTTAAAAGCTTCCCAATCTTCTGTCCTCCCACTAGTTTTGGCCACTTTGTACGCCCTTGTTTTTAATTGGATACCGTCCTTTATTTCTTTAGTTAGCCATGGATGGCTATCTTTTCTCTTACACCCTTTCCTCCTCACTGGAATGTATTTTTTTTGAGAGTTGTGAAATATCTCCTTAAATGTACACCACTGTTCATCAACTGTCCTACACTTTAATCTATTTTCCCAGTCCAGTTTACTCAACTCTGTCCTCATACCTTCATAGTCTCTTTTATTTAAGCTTAGTACTCTGGTTAGAGATCCAACTTTCTCACCCTCCATCTGAATCATGCTACAATCACTCATTCTGAGGGAATCCTTTACTAGGAGATTGTTTATTAATCCTGTCTCATTACACAGGACCAGATCTAAGATAGCCTGCCCCCTGGTTGGTTCCGTTACATACTGCTCAAGGAACCTGTTCCTTATGCACTTCTGTGAACTCCTCCTTAAGGCTACCCTGACCAATTTGATTTGTCCAATCGATATGGAGGTTAAAATCACCCATGATTATTGCTGTTCCCTTTTTACAAGCCCGCACTATTTCTTGGTTTATGCTCTGACCAACAGAGTTGCTACTGTTAGGGGGCCTATAGACTATGCCCACCAGTGACTTTTTACCCTTATTGTTCCTTATCTTCACCCAAACTGTTTCAACACCCTTATCATTTGAGCCAATATCGTTTCTTACTATTGCAGTGATTCCATCCTTTATCAATAGAGCTACCCCACCTCTTTTTCCGTTCTGTCTGTCCTTCTGTATTATGAAGTACCCCTGAATATTTAATTCCCAGTCCTGGTCACCTTGCAACCACGTCTCTGTAATGGCTATCAGATCATACCCACAACGTGCCCTTAAGTTTGTTTTTTTACCCTTTTTTCCTGCTTGTTTCCTCTCCCCTTCAAACTCACTTTCTTTATTTTTGCTTTCTAATTCCTGGTTGACTCCCTCCTTACTGAATCTATTTTCAGGTTCCTATCCCCCTGCCAAGCTAGTTTAAACCCTCCCCAACAGCACTAGCAAACCCCATTGCGAGGATATTGGTCCCGGCTCTGTTGAGGTGCAACCCGTCCGGCTTGTATAGGTCCTACCTCCCCCAGAAGCGGTCCCAGTGCCTCAGGAAACTAAAGCCCTCCCACCTGCACAATCTCTCCAGCCACGTATTCATCTGCTCTATCCTCCTATTTCTGTACTCACTAGCTCGTGGCACTGGGAGTAATCCGGAGATTACTACCTTTGAGGTCCTGCTTTTTAATCTCTCTCCTAGCTCCCTAAGCTCTGTCTGCAGGACCTCATCCCTCTTCCTACCTATGTCATTGGTACCGAATGGTCCACGACCTCTGGCTGTTCACCCTCTCCCCCCAGAATGCCCTGCAGCCGCTCAGTGACATCCTTGACCCTGGCACCAGGGAGGCAACATACCATCCTGGAGTCACGTCTGCGGCCGTAGAAACACCTGTCTGCTCCCCTGACTAGCGAATCCCCTACCACTATAGCTCTTCCATTCTTTTTCCTCCCCCCCCACCCCCGCCACCCCCTGTGCAGCTGATGTGGGAAACGCTGCAGCCAATTTGCACATAACAAGCTCCCACAAGCAATGTGATAATGACCAGATAGTCTGTTTTTATTATGTTGATTAATGAATAAATATTGGGCAGGACCCCAGGGATAACTCCCCTGCTCTTCTTTGAAATAGTGCCATGGGATCTTTTACGTCCACCTGAGAGAGCAGAGAAGGCCTTGGTTTAACATCTCATCTGAAAGACGACACCTCCGACTGTGCAGCACTCCCTCAGTAGAGTATCAGCCCAGATTTATGTGCTTAAATCCCCGAAGCTAAAAAGGATAATGTAGTTTTGGCTTAGAATAAGAGGCCGCCCATTTAAAACTGAGATGAGGAGAAATTTCTTCTCTCAAAGGGTTGTAAATCTGTGGAATTCACTGCCTCAGGGAGCTGTGGAAGCTGGACATTGAATAAATTTAAGACAGAAATAGACAGTTTCTTAAACGATAAAGGGATAAGGGGTTATGGGGAGCGGGCAGGGAAGTGGACCTGAGTCCATGATCGGATCAGCCATGATCTTATTGAATGGCGGAGCAGGCTCGAGGGACCGTATGGCCTACTCCTGTTCCTATTTCTTATGTTCTTATGTCCTTTTGCAGATTTTTTGTGTCCTCCTCACACATTGCATTTCCTCCCATCTTTGTATCGTCAGCAAACTTGGCTACGTTACACTCAGTCCTTTCTTCCAAGTCATTAATATAGATTGTAAATAGTTGGGGTCCCAGCACTGATCCCTGCAGCACCCCACTAGTTACTGGTTGCCAACCAGAGAATGAACCATTTATCCTGACTCTCTGTTCTCTGTTAGTTAGCCAATCCTTTATCCATGCTAATATATTACCCCCAACCCCGTGAACTTTTATCTTGTGCAGTAACCTTTTGTGTGGCACCTTGTCAAATGCCTGCTGGAAATCTAAATACACTACATCCATTAGTTTCCCTTTATCCACCCTGTTCGTTACATCCTCAAAGAACTCCAGCAAATTTGTCAAACATGACTTCCCCTTCATAAATCCATGCTGACTCTGCCTAACCGAATTTTGCTTTTCCAAATGTCCTGCTATTGCTTACATAAGAACATAAGAACATAAGAATTAGGAACAGGAGTAGGCCATCTAGCCCCTCGAGCCTGCTCCGCCATTCAACAAGATCATGGCTGATCTGGCCGTGAACTCTAACATTTTTCCAACCACAGATATTGGGCTAACTGGTCTATAGTTTACTGCTTTTTGTCTGCCTCCTTTTTTAAATATGAGAAGAGGTTGTAGGGAGTAAAGAGGAGAGGATACAGTCGATGGTTGGTAGTGGATAATTGAAGTTTGAAATTATGTCTGTTCTCCAGGATAATTTAATATAATTGAAAGATTTAGCCAGGGATATGGTATGATGGTAAATCTTCAGATGTTCAAGCCAGAGTTTACATGGAGATAACCTTTGTACAAAGGATGGTAAAAGATGTGAGTCTCCATGTGAGATCTAATGGGGACAAGCTTATTGAAGGCAGAGGTGAGGCAGTTATGGAGATCATTGTTGGCATATCTTCACAGGTGAAGAGCTAGAGAAGGGGTAGGTTAGAGTTTGAGAGAGCACCAAGAAGGGAATTTGAGGGTACTTTTTCCGAGATGGAATGGCTTTGGACTACCATGGGCTGATGGAAGTGTAGGGCTTTGAGTGGGTAAGGATGCAGACGGTGGTATTCTGAATGAGTTACAATTTATGGAAGTTGGAGACCGGCTAGAAAAGCATTAGAAAAGTCGACTCACAGAGCCATAAAGCTATGGATTAGAGGCTTGGCATTTGTAAGGGAGAGTTAGGGTGATGTTTCAAAGGTGAGAAAATATGGTTTTAGTGATGAACTTGATGTGGGGAAGAAAACTAAGCTCTCTCAATCAAGCAATATGTCATAGTTCTGAGCTACCAGACTTAGTCCGAGAGGGAACTAAGAAAGTGGTCCAAGACAGCGTTAATAAAGATGGAATATTTGGAAATTTCAAAGCTCGGTGTGATCACAATGCCATGCATATGGTTTGGAGAGTCAATGTAGAGGGTAAGGTTAAGGGATTCAAGGATGGGAAAAAAGTCAGTGATGGAAAAGGAAGGTGAGTTTAGATGCAAGTTGAAATTATTGATGATATGTAGTCATTCCATGAAGATAAAGGGCAGACTGGAGGAAAGAATGTCCAATGAGGAAACAATCTGGAGCTTAGGGGGATGATAGATGAGGATGATTTTAAAGGAGAGTTGGCCAGAGTGGTAAAGGGTGAGGTGTTCAAAAGTAGAAAAAGTGTTTGAAATGTAAGGGGATTTGGAGATGACTACCACAGTGAGAGGAGAATGAAACCGGCAGGGCGGGAAACCTCACTGAAGGGGGAAAAAAAATCGCTATTCGCTGGAGCGGAGGGAAGGCAATGGGCCTGTCTGGGAGGAACATGAGAATGAAGTGACAGAATGAGAGCAATTCAAAATGAGGAAATGGCAGATGGAACTAAATTGAGGTTGTGGAGGTAAGGGAATGGGAGAAGTATGGGAGTTTCAGGAGAAAGCAGGGTATCACATAGAGGAGAAAACTAGGGCAACAGGAGAGTTTGGATCCAGAGGAGTGGCCATGTGCACATGCAATAGGATAGGAGCAAGAGCAACTAAATTAGAATGTATTTGAGACAATGAAAAGGAAGCAAAATAAAACTGGGTGACAATAATTAGCAATGCTGAGAATTAGAAAAAGGGGTGGCAATAAAAATGTCTATTTAAAAAAAGGTAGAAAGTTCAAGATGTAAGCATTTTGAGCAGTGCAAAGAAATGGAAGAGCCTCAAGCGTATCCAGCCAGCCGATTCTGGAAATACTGCTGCAGCACTTAAATAGCTGCAACCACTTAAAGGACCCAGGAAACCATTCACTGTTAGCAACAAATTAGATCATGGTAATATCTCAGGCTTGGTTCTTCAGGGCACACAGCAGCCACATTTTCAGATTATTTAGTGATTTGTTATTGGCTGAAAACTGTCAAAGGAAGACTCAGACTTTTGACAGTGGGGTAGGAAGCCCATGAAGGACATGGTCTAGACCAGTGGAACAATGTGGCCTTGACACATTTGAGTGGACGCATTTGTGCTTGGTGTGTTGTTTGAGTCAGTCGTTAGGTGGTCATTAAGGAAGAAATATCTCAGATTTCTGGAGCCAATTGAAAATGAAATCCTACCAATAGTCAATATGGATCCTGAAAATAAGCAATGGAAATTAAATAATCAGAAACATTTTTCTGTTTGCAAGATCAAAGGAGTAAGTGGAATAATATATTACAGAGCTTTCAGTCTGACAGTCTAATGAAGCCACTGTAATGTACCATCTACTGCAGCAAAAAACTTGATCTAATTACTAATTGGTAAAGATGTTAATCACAATCTGTCAATGGGCAAGGCAACAGGCACTGACTAAGGGAAACAATATCAATTAGGTTGTAGATGGAGGGTACAATTTACAGATGAAATTTTCAGCCATCTTTTCGCTGGACTGCTTTGACCAGATGTTACTGTTAAGCAGCACGTGGTATAATTTGTTTAATGAGTATTGCTGGATATCATCAAGATGCATTAGGATTGTTGTCTTGTATAATTGTTACAATTATTTTGCAGAACACTGTCACAGTTTCTATTTCCTGTGAAACTAATCCTTTGCAAATGGAAATCAGTGGCAAGAATATTAAACTGTACTACAAGGACATGTTCAGTATTATTCATAACTTCTGCTAAACCGGGAACTGAAATTGTAACTCTGCAGATTTTCTGCTCTACATATGCCTCATTTCACTTGACTGGCTGTATTATTGTACTGTAGTAGTTTTTCTGCCAGCTGTAACATATTTCAGCATAGAAAGCCAATGTTACAAGCAATTTTTATCTTTTAATATGTACCAGATAGAAGTGTTAATTCTTCTAACTGAGAGCTATTTGGATCTTCATAAGGTGACTAGTCTGGACTTTCTGCAATTTGTGTGGCTTAGACTTGAATGTCTCATGGCAGAGTTTAGACAGTGTATATATGTATGTAATGGTTGTATGGATGCGAGTGTTGCTGTCTTTAGGCACGTCTGCCCACTACTGGAGAAATGACAGCTCCTCATTAATGGACTATTGTATTTTAGACTTGACAGGAACACAACAGGCAATTTTCATTTTCTTGAATTATTAGTTTCACCAGATAGGGAAGCAGGACTGATGTATGGGTTCAATATTCCCCAGTGATTTGCGCTGATTTTTTGGTGCACGCTGCTTTTTTTGGATAAGTTTAAAAAATACATGTTTCCCCAATCAATGTGTGCCAGCGTAACTCAGTTAGTTATGATTTTTTTTAGGTTCCTTTTCTTTTGTGTCATAGGGGGCGTAACCTACCATCCGCGCCAATTCTGGCCAGTTAAGCAAGTTTGGCCAGGTCCGATTTACTCCAATTCTTCTTAGGCCGCGTATGTGGCCTCTGTGGAAAAACCTTCTGGTGAATTAATAAAATCGGTGCTGGTAAGTAAATCAGCGCAACAGATGCCCGGACAGCAGCAGCAGGAGAGGTGAGAGAGAGTGGGAGAGAGAATGGGAGAGAGAGGGGAAAAGCCTTTCGGGCATAGTTAGGAGCGGGGACCGGGAGGGAAGAGACCGTTCGGCCAGGGATAGGAGCGGGGACCGGGACCTGGAGGTCATTAGGCCTGGGATAGGTGTGGGGACCGGGACAGGGAGGCCCTTTGGCCTGGGATAGGAGCGGGGATCGGGCATCGGGAGGGGGGGGGGTTTGGAGGTAGACTTTTGTTAGCACACTTTAATAATTTAATGGAGGTAAGTTGCTGCAATGTTTAATGTGCTTGCACAGGTTGCTGTCAGCTGGCTGTGTGTTTCACTTACCAGCCTCAGCCCGCACTGTGTCCCTGGTTACGGTGGCAACCTGATCATTTTGGCGCAGATCTTGAGCTCCACCTCCAAAACTAAAGGACAGGCTAGGCGGCGCCAAAATGAAGAATTCAAAGAGGGATACTTGGATGATTTTTTTTTATGTACTTGGGCCCCAAAAAAACAGGCGTAACTCTTCAAGTACACCAAAAAACAGCTTCGGGGAAAATTGAGCCCCATGTCTCAGCCATTTAGGGTTAAAATGTGATGAATTTGGATATATTTCACTTTTAAAAATAAATATAGCTCCATGGGTTTACATGGATCTGCATCCTGTCTCACTCTTTTTGATGTGAGATAGAACAAATGTTTCACTGATGTTGACAGCCCCATAGTCACTGGAGCCAAATTTCTTTGGCCATTACACCAGACTCCCAATATCACTCCATTCATAACATAAGGACATAAGAAATAGGAGCAGGAGTAGGCCATACGGCCCCTCGAGCCTGCTCCGCCATTTAATACGATCATGACTGATCCGATCATGGACTCGGGTCCACTTCCCTGCCGGCTCCCCATAACCCCTTAATCCCTTATCGGTTAAGAAGCTGTCTATCTCTGTCTTAAATTTATTCAATGCCCTGGTGTCCACAGCTCTCTGAGGCAGAGAATTCCACAGAATTACAACCCTCTGAGAGAAGAAATTCCTCTTCATCTCAGTTTTAAATGGGCGGCGCCTTATTCTAAGATTATGCCCCCTAGTTCTAGTCTCCCCTATCAGTGGAAACATCCTCTCTGCATCCACCTTGTCAAGCCCCCTCATAATCTTATATGTTTCGATAAGATTACCTCTCATTCTTCTGAATTCCAATGAGTAGAGGCCCAACCTACTCAACCTTTCCTCATAAGTCAACCCCCTTATCTCCGGAATCGATCTGATAAACTTTCTCTGAATTGCCTCCTGTCATGTACTTCACCATCTTGCAATGACAATAGTAATGTAACTGTAACTCATGCACACTGTACCTGTACCCTTGAAATGCACACCCTGATCACAGGGGGTGAGCTTGCGGGAGACACTCCTAACCTGGGTTTCCAGATATAACAGGGGAGGTCCCACCCAGAGTCAGCACTCCTTGGTCCTGGGAATAAAGTGAAGGCCACAGAGTGACCGTGTCTGATATATACATGCCTTGTGTGAGTTTGTAATAAGGTGCAGAGACACTACATTTGGCGACGAGAAACGGGAATCCCAAACCACGAGGATGGCCACCGGTGGTACAGAGGAACGCTAATGTGTGGGTGAGGACTGGGACAACTTTGTGGAAAGACTCCAGCAGAGCTTTGTCACAAAGGACTGGCTGGAAGAGACAGCGGCTGACAAGCGGAGGGCGGATCTACTGTCCAGCTGTGGTCCACAGATGTATGCGCTGATGAAAGACCTGCTCGCACCCCAAAAGCCAGTGGACAAGTCCTTCGAAGAGCTCAGCCAGCTGATCAGTGAGCATCTCAAGCCGGCAAGGAGCATACACATGGCCCGGCACCGGTTCTACTCTCACCGGCGTCAGGAAGGTCAAAACATCTCGGACTTCGTGGCGGAACTGCGCCGTTTGACCAGTCTCTGTAAGTTCTCCGATGCCTGCAGGGGGGAGATGTTAAGGGACTTTTTCATCGAGGGCATTAATCATGCCGGCATTTTCAGGAAGCTCATAAAGACTAAGGACTTGACTTTAGAAAGAGCGGCGTTGATAGCTCAGACCTTTATGGCAGGGGACGAGGAGACTAAGCTAATTTACACACGCAGCCCTGGTTTTAACGTGGCGATGAACCAGGGAGTTAATGTTGTAAAAGTGATACAGAACCCCGCAGGCAGGCAAGGGCAATTCGACACCGCCCAGGCAGGCAGGCAAGGGCAATTCGACACCGCCCAGGCAGCAACAAGCTCCAGGGTGGGCGCGCAACAGGGACAATGGAAAGGGAATCAGCAATTCACGCCATCACGAGGAACAATGCATCCCGTGATGGGACCATTAACACCCTCCATCAGAGTGCTTAGAAACAGCCAAACGGGCCATCAGAGAGGAATGCCTGGGAATAGTCCTTTTGTTAACAGCAATCTCAGCTCATGCTAGAGGTGTGGGGGTAGACACACTGCCAAAAGCTGCAGGTTCCAGCTTTATACCTGTAGGATTTGTAATGTCAGTGGACACTTGGCCAGGATGTGCAAAAAGGCAGTAGCGAGGCTAGTCTGCGAGACAGAGGAACCAGACGAGGGGTCTGCAATGCAGGATGAGGCCTGGGGAACAACCATGGATGCTGAAGTTCAGAGAGTTCATGTGGTTGATGTCCACAGCTCATACACTAAAATGCCACCCATGATGATGAAAGTTTTACTGAATGGCATCCTGGTGCACATGGAGCTGGATACAGAAGCTAGCCAGTCATTCATGAGCGCCCAACAATTTGAGAGACTATGGCCACACAGAGTTAACAGGCCCAAACTGGAACGCATTGAGACGCAGCTACGTACGTACACCAAAGAGAGAATCCCAGTGCTGGGCAGTGCAAACTTGGTGGTAACGCATAATGGATTACAGAACTGGCTGCCATTCTGGATTGTTCCAGGAAATGGCCCCGCGCTTTTGGGGAGAAGTTGGCTAGCTGAGATGAATTGGAAATGGGGGGATGTGCACGCCATTTCATCCGTGGAGTGAAGTTCATGCTCGCAGGTATTGCAAAAATTCGAGTCACTCTTTCAACCCGGTGTTGGAACGTTCAAGGGCACTAAAGTAGTGATACACATCACTCCGGACTCCAGACCAGTGCACCACAAAGCCAGAGCGGTGCCGTGAGAAAATTGAAAGTGAACTGGACAGAGAGGACATAATTTCGGCCGTTGAATTCAACGAATGGACAAGTCCCATCGTTCCCGTCCTCAAAGCAGATGGCTCGGTTAGGATTTGTGGTGACTACAAAGCCACCATCAACCGAGTGTCGCTGCAAGACCAATACCCGCTTCCGAGAGCTGAGGATCTCTTTGCCACGCTGGCAGGTGGAAAGCTGTTCACGAAGCTGGACCTCGCATCGGCCTACATGGCTCAGGAACTGGCGGAAGATTCCAAGCTTCTGACCACCATCACGACGCACAAAGGTTTATTTGTCTACAACAGGTGTCCGTTTGGCATTCGTTCAGCAGCGGCTATCTTTCAGCAGAACATGGAAAGCTTGCTCAAGTCCATCCCTGGAACGGTCGTATTCCAAGACGACATCCTTATAATGAGTTGAGACACCGAGGAACACCTCCGCAACCTGGAGGAGGTGCTACGCCGATTGGATCGGGTAGGCTTGCAGCTGAAAAAGGCCAAGTGCGTGTTTTTGGCCCCAGAGGTTGAGTTCCTGGGCAGGAGGGTTGCCGCAGATGGGATCCGGCCCACTGAATCAAAAACTGAGGCGATTTGCCGAGCGCCCAGGCCCGGCAGCACGTCGGAGTTGCAATCATTCCTGGGACTTTTTAACAATTTTGGGAACTTTCTGCCGAACTTAAGCACGTTGTTGGAGCCGTTACACATGCTCCTCCGTAAAGGGTGTGAATGATTTTTGGGGGATTGTCAAGAACGGGCTTTCAATAAGGCAAGGAACCTGCTGTGTTCCAACAAACTGTTGATTTTGTATGACCCCTGTAAAAAACTGGTTTTAACATGCGATGCGCCATCCTACGGGGTTGGGTGTGTGTTGCAGCAGGCTAACGATGACGGCCGACTCCAACTGGTGGCTTACGCCTCCAGGTCGCTCTCCCAGGCAGAGCGTGGATACGGCATGGTCAAGAAGGAGGCACTCGCGTGTGTGTATAGTGTGAAAAAGATGCACCAGTATCTTTTTGGTAGACAGTTCAAGCTAGAGACGGACCACAAGCCGTTAACATCCCTGTTGTCCGACAGCAAGGCTGTCAACGTTAAAGCGTTAGCTCACATACAGCGATGGGCCCTCATGCTGACTGCGTATGACTACACCATACGACACCGGCCAGGCACCGAAAATTGCGCTGACGCACTCAGCAGGCTCCCACTGGCCACCACCGAGGTGACGTCGGAGCAGAGCGCCGAGATGGTCATGGCCATTGAGGCTTTTGACACTGCGGGCTTCCCCATCACAGCCCGACAGATCAAACTCTGGACCAACAGAGACCCCCTCCTATGTGTCCGGACTGGGAATTGGGCGCCTGCACACAGGGCGTGCCCTGAGGACGTCAGGCCGTTTCAGAGACGGATGGATGAACTCTCCATCCAAGCCGACTGCCTGTTATGGGGCTGCCGGGTAGTCATGACCCAGAAAGGAAGGGAAGCGTTCATCAGGGAACTCCACAGCGAACACCCTGGCATCGTGTTAATGAAGGCCATTTCCCGGTCACATGTATGATGGCCGGGGATTGACTCAGACCTGGAACACTGGGTTCGCAGGTACACGACGTGTGCCCAGCTGGGCAATGCTCCCAGGGAGGCTCCACTCAGCCCGTGGCCCTGGCCCACCAGGCCATGGTCACGCATTCACATAGACTATGCGGGCCCCCGATCATGGGGAAAATGTCCCTGATCATTGTCGATGCATACTCGAAGTGCATCATATTGAACTCGTGCATGACATCCATCATTGTGGAGAGTCTGCGTACGGTTTTCACGACCCACGGCTTGCCGGACATCCTGGTCAGCGACAATGGCCTGCGTTTTACCAGCCATGAATTCCAGGAGTTTATGTCGGGCAATGGGATCAAGCACATCCAGACAGCGCCGTTCAAGTCGGCTTCCAATGGCCAGGCGGAACGGGCGGTCCAAGTCATAAACAAGGGCATGCTACGCATCCAAGGACCCTCCCTTCAGTACCGCCTATCGCGTCTCCTGCTGGCCTACAGGTCCCAGCCGCACTCGCTCACGGGAGTCCCTCCAGCGGAACTCCTTATGAAATGCACGCTTAAGACGCGGCTGTCTCTCATTCACCCAGCCCTGTCAGACATTGTTGAGGGCAAGCGCCAGTCCCAAACCGAGCTCCATGATCGAGGCTCAAGGGGGAGGTGTATAGAAATAGATGACCCGGTATTTGTTCTTAACCATGCTTTGGGATCCAAATGGCTTGAGGGCACCGTAATTGGCAAAGAAGGAAACAGGGTCATGGTGGTCAGACTAAACAATGGGCAGATATGCCGCAAACACTTGGACCAAGTAAAGACAAGGTTCAGTGCAGACACGGAGGAACCGGAAGAAGAGCATGATGAGATAGCATCCACACCACTGCCAGCGTACGAGCAACAAAGACAGCCCTCAGCATGCACAGTTCCGGCGGCCAGCCCGGACAGACCAGAATCACTTCAAGTGACAGAGACGCGTGCTGAGGCTCAGCCACCAGAGCCACAACTGCGGCGCTCCACGAGAGAACATCGACCACCCGACAGACTTAACCTCTGAAACTAAAAGACTTAATGGGGGCGGTGATGTCATGTATTTTACCATCTTGCAATGACAAAAGTTATGTAACTGTAACTCATGCACAATGTACCTGTACCCTTGAAATGCACACCCTGACCACAGGGGGTGAACTTGCGGGAGACACTCCTCACCTGGGTTTCCAGGTATAAAAGGGGAGGTCCCACCCAGAGTTAGCACTCCTTGGTCCTGGGAATAAAGTGAAGGTCACAGAATGACCATGTCTGATATATACATGCCTCGTGTGAGTTTGTAACAAGGTGCAGAGACACTACACCTCCAAAGCAACTATATCCTTTTGTCAATATGGAAACCAAAACTGCACGCAGTATTCCAGGTGTGGCCTCACCAATACCCTGTATAACTGTAGCAAAACTTCCCTGCTTTTATACTCCATCCCCTTTGCAATAAAGGTCAAGATTCCATTTGCCTTCCTGATCACTTGCTGTACCTGCAAACTATCCTTTTGTGTTTCATGCACAAGTACCCCCAGGTCCTGCTGTACTGCAGCACTTTGCAATCTTTCTCCATTTAAATAATAACTTGATTTTTTTCTGCCAAAGTGCATGACCTCACACTTTCCAACATTATACTCCATCTGCCAAATTTTTGCCCACTCACTTAGCCTGTCTATGAACTTTTGCAGATTTTTGGTGTCCTCCTCACACATTGCTTTTCCTCCCATCTTTGTATCGTCAGCAAACTTGGCAACATTACACTCAGTCCCTTCTTCCAAGTCGTTAATATAGATTGTAAATAGTTGAGGTCCCAGCACTGATCCCTGCGGCACCCCACTAGTTACTGATTGCCAACCCAAGAATTAACCATTTATAACGACTCTCTGTTCTCTGTTCACCAATCCGTTATCCATGCTAATATATTACCCCCAACCCCGTGAACTTTTATCTTGTGCAGTAACCTTTTATGTGGCATCTTGTCAAATGTCAGAGAGTGGAAGCTCTAGTAGTTGAAAAAGTTGAGAGTTCTTTTGTAACAGCTCATGAACCAATCTATTGCATCCCGGACCTTGGAAAAGTCAGCAAATCCATCAAGCTGCATGGCTGCACCTTGGTGCTATCTGGCTGTGATGCCAAATGCAATGAATTCCCCAGCTTTCCTATAAAGTACATCAGTCACCTGACAAATTACATAGATCCCCTATGGCTGCCTGAAATGACCACAAAAATTGAGTACAGTTATCAGATTCTTAGCCACAGGTAGAGCAGTGCAGACTCACGGCTGAAGGTCCTCATACAATAGATGGTAGAATTTCCCTATTGCCTCTTTGGTGATGCTCCTATACACATCTCCTCACTAAGGTCCTCGAGTGACCTGTGTTGCCTGGATATTCTATAAAGGCACTGGCAGGGCATATGCCTGTAGGGAATCTCGTGGTTGCTCCTCAGAAGCCCTCACTCTGGGTGGGGGCTGTGGAGGTTTAAAACCTCCCAGTGGTCTCACACTCTCAAGTTTAGGTCTGTGTAGCCAGAATGGCAAATGAAAATCCTGCAAAAAGTGGTTTCCTGCTGCAGAAATTGCTGTTGAAACTCTCCACACTCTTCAGGTTTACAAACTCTTCACTTGCTCCAGCCTCAGCTGAGCCTAGAAATAGTTCCACTTATATATAGGGCTCAATTTTCCCCAGTGATTTGCGCGGCTTTTTTTGGCCGAAATTAAAAAATCTAAGTTTCCCCAAAGATTGTGCGCTAGCGTAACTCAGTTAGTTACGATTTTTCAATTTTTGCTTTTTTTAAAAAAGTGCCATGCCACCACCGAACGTCTCCAAACCAGGCTCGAGGGTCGGAGCGTCGGTCGACAGAATCGGTTCCTCACCCGGACATGGGCCCGGGGCTTAGCTTCAACACCCGGGCTCAGCCCGGGTGGTGTTCGCGATCTAAGCATGCCTATTGCGCATGCTCAGACCTGGGTATGGTCCATATTAGGGCGTCGACCTTGGGGAGAGAGACAACAAAGAAGTTTGTCCTGCCTCCTGTCTTGAGCTTCTTGCAAAGGTACAATTTAATCATAGGAGCAATACTGACCTTTTACAAGCCTTCTGCACGATGGTGCTGTGGAGGAAACAACTGATTCGACATCATCGCATGAGGAACCTCAGAGAACGTAGGATAATGGGCAAGAGGCCTTACCCATGTTGGATATATTGAGGCAGGTGTTCGTACCGGCACCTGAGTGTGTAAGAAGGCTGCGTTTCCGCAAAGAAGTTGTAACTGAGATCTGTGAGTTAGTAAAAGCAGATCTGCAACCTAGAAGAGTCAGAAGGACTGCTTTGTCAGTTGAAGTGAAGGTTACAGCTGCACTTTCATTCTATGCATCTGGATCGTTCCAGGTCACAACTGGGGATGTGTGTGCCATTTCTCAACATGCAACACAAAACTGCATTTGGCAGGTAACTACTGAACTATATGCCCGGAGGAATGACTACATAAAGTTCCCCATTACCACCCAGGAAATGCGTGACAGAGCTGTGGGCTTCTCCAGGATTGCTGGCTTCCCAAAGGTACAGGGCTGCATTGTACTCACATCGCCTTGTGAGCACCTTTGGAGGATTCTGAGATGTGCAGGAACAGAAAAGGCTTCCACTCCATTAATGTGCAGCTCGTGTGTGACGACATGCATCACATCATGTCAGTTGATGCAAGATACTCTGGGAGCACCTACGTTAATCCTGCGCGAGAGCATTATATCTGCCATGTTTCAGCAGCAGCCAGAAGGGCAGAGCTGGCTGCTGGGAGACAAATGGTACGGCCTCACCACCTGGCTCATGATGCCCCTACGTGTAACCCGGACGGAAGCTGACCGGGAATACAACATGTCGCACATTGCAATGTGCAGCATAATAGAGAGGACCATTGGCATATTGAAACAGCGTTTCCGATGCCTGGACCATTCCGGAGGCTACTTGCAATACTCCCCTGAGATTGTCAGTCAGTTCACTGTTGTGTACTGCATGCTGCATAACTTAGTCATCATGAGGCAGCAGCAGCTGATAGTAGAAGACCCACCTAAGGTGAGAGTGGCTGATGATGATGAGGAAGATGCAAATGACAAGGAGGCGGAGGAGAACGAGGAAGCCATGCAACTAGATGAACCCAGAGCACGACGGCGAAGGAGGGCGGGCTGTCATGTCTCTTTAACGATTGCTCAAGCCTTGCGCCAGCAGCTCATCCGCGAACGCTTTGCTGCCTGAAGGCTCAGTGGCAACTATTCCAAATGGACCATGTTTACTGTTTGGACCTGTTCCGTAATGTTGTGTTATGTTAATGGAACAAATAATGGAAATGATTTTTCTATGGTTCAAAAAGTTGTGTTAATAATGAAACAAATAATGGAAATGATTCAGTTATAATTTAAAATAAATTTTATTCAAAAGTTTAACATTTGTTTGCACTTAACTTAACTTTAATAAAAATATTCTAGTATCAAACTTTAAAGTTTTTAATTAAGATCACTTACAAATTTTAAAATCACTTGCAAACTTTTAAACTTGTAAATTTACATAATTTACAAAAAACTTTTAATTTGACAACAGTAACAACAATAAAAACAACAACAGCAAAGAAAGGCTGCACCATCTCTGCTCCACCTTATTCTAATACGATCCGTTGTGCTTGGTCTTGTTGACTCCTCCTCTGCCCGCATTTCTGGGGTTGGTACCAAGCTTATTCTTTCGAACATCTCGGGTAAAGCGCACTTCTTGATGGGGCGGGGCAGCTGGTAATGTGGCAGGCCTGCTTGGACCTCTTCAAAGGCTGGTCTAGGGATTGGAGTGGGAGTGGCAGTTGATTCTGTCAACGGCCGCGGGGTCTGGATGTGTTTCCTTATTGCAGCAGCTAACTCCGACATTCCCTCCCTCATGTGCCCTGACAGTGTCTCAATTACCTCCAACATTCCCTTCCTCATGTTCACCGACAGTGTCTCAGATACCTGTGACCTTCCCGCCCTCATGTTCACTGATAGCGCATCAGCTACCTGCGACGTTCACTCCCTCATATGCACCGACATTGTATCCGTTGCCTGAGACATTCCCTCCCTCATGTTCCCGGACAGTATTCCCATTTCTCGTGAAAGTGTTGTTACTTCTCCCGACAGTCCCGTATCTCATCACCCACCCCACTGATGGTGTCCAGGAGTGATCGTGTCAGGCCGATGCTCTCCGCACTCATTGCCATCATCTGAACCACATCTGTTAGATCCTGCACCTCAGGAGAACGCGGTCGAGCTCTCCTTCCCTTCCTTGCCCTGCATCCCACTGGGACCCACAGCCTCGGATAGTGGGGCCCTGGGTGTGCCTTGCTGCATCCCACTGTGACCCACAGCCACGGACGGTGGGGCCCTGGGTGTACCTTGCTGCACCCCACTGGAATCCCCAGCCTCAGACTGTGGGAAACCATGGAATGTCCCAGCAACACTCATACCACCCAGGAAGGGGCTGGCACCTCAATGGGTGGCACCTGAACCTCCTCCAAAGTGAGTATAACAGTGGGGGCATCATCCATCACCTCCCCCTCTCCCTCACCCCCATGCAATTGGTCTGGAAGGTGGGATTGGAAGATGTTCTCCTCTTCAGGCCCGTCCGCATCTGAATCTTCTTCTGCATCATCAGGGTTGGCCTCAAATTCTGCAAAATATAACAGAACAGACAAATGGTTAGCAGCAGAGGAGGGGGTAGGGTGTGTGGCATGAGTAGGCTCACACAGCGCAGGCAGCAGGCTGATTTGAAGGATCACGATGATTAACAGCGCATTGTATCAACCGAAGCATAACTGATGGAGACATCCCCATGAACTGAAGCATGGCTAGCCCGCGCAATACTTAACATTTAGGAAGGCCAGACCGTGGAATTTGCAGAACTTACCCTCTCCCTCGAGTGTGGGCCCAGCTTGTGCAGTGGTGGTTGCTTTTCTCCAGGCAGGACCCATCAAAGCAGCGACCCTCTCTTCCAAGGCTGTCAGTGGGTGTAGATTAGCCGGGCCTCCTCCTGTTCGAGTTCTTTTCCTTTTGTTTTGCGCCACCTTCCTCTGCAAAGATGAAAATATAACTTTTTAGAGAGGGTGTCTTTCTGCTGGGTAGGACATATACAGATGGTCACATTTACAAATGCGATTCCATTGAATAAATAAAAATATTACTTACTCTAACTGCTTGACCAAGGTCTTGCCACTTCTTTTTGCACTGGTCTCCAGACCTCGGGGTGGTCACCATTGCACAGTAATCTTGTGCAAGTTGGTTCCAGCGTTTCTTCATTTCTTTTGGTGAAACATTTATGTGACCTCTGCTGGTGTCCAGCTCCTGCCATCTGCCCTCAATTACAGTAACTAGTGCCTCCACTTCAACTGTAAGAAAGTTTTGGTCCTTGAGCCGCGTTGCATCTTGTATTGCCGCTCCGATTTTTCCAATGAGAATTATAGTTCTCACTCACAACTGGCTCTTTAAAAATGATCGAATGTAGACCAGGAGCTGTACTGGGCATGCACCTATAGCAATCACATCAAAAACGTCCATTTTTTTCCCGCGCATGCGCAGAAGTGGGGGGGCATCGTTTTTTTCAGCGCAGACATTAGGCTCCACCCCGGGAGCTAAAGGACAGGCTGCGCGGTGCCAATTTCAAAAAATAGAACGGGGAAACTTGGTTATTTTTTTGGTGTAGTCAGGGCCAAAAAAAATGGCGTAACTCTGGCAATACGGCAATAAATGACATTGGGGAAAATTAAGCCCAAATTCTCATTCTAACTTTCCCCAAGTGCATGCCAGCATGCAAGCAGGAAACCCGGAGCTGCAGCAGCATTGGTCCTCATTATAATATATGTAAATGAGCTTACTTGAGATTTGGTGGGCATATCGCGAGAACACCTAAAAAGTGCAAAGTAATTTGTTTTATGGGATGTCAATCTGTCATAAATGGCTACTGTCCAATTTTGCTCCATAACAAGTTACTTGCCCTGGTTATACACTGAAATTACGCTGAAATGATGTGGAATTTCTGAGCCTGTGTTGTACAGGTACTTCTTTATACCATCAAGAAGTCAGAGGCTGTCCTTCGAAACCGGAGTGTTTTATCTTACAAAGAGTTTGTAATTGCGAGCACTCCACAATAGCCAATACTTCTGAAAAATGTCCAGGGATTTGCTCAGCTATACACCAGATGGTGGTGCTATTCTAGAAATCTATATCTAAGCTTGCTGTTATTTGCTTCAGTATAGCAATTTACCTTTCTGTATTTGGCATCTCAAAGGTATTTCTCAAACATCCTAGCACAATGCGCTTAATCGTAAGTGCAGCTGCCTGCTTTTTACATGTAAGGTGAGAGTTTCCTGGATCACCTGGCACAACGGATTTTGGAAAATCAGGCGGGTCGGAACCTGATTTTCCTCCCATCTAAATTACTGCACCTGGGTACAGACCCCTGAAAATCTCCCCTGTTCTTTCAATAAACAGTCATTGTTGTGTTTTCTGAGTCAGAAGATTGTGGGTTCAAGTCCCACTTCAGGAACTTGAGTACAAAAATCGGACACTCCAGTGCAGTGCTGAAGGAGTGCTGCAATGTCGGAGTTGCTGACTTTTAGATGAGATGTTAAACTGAGGCCCCATCTGCTCTCTCAGGTGGATGTAAAAGATCCTATGGCACTATTTCAAAGACGAGCTGGGGAGTTATCCCCGGTTTCCTGCCCAATATTTATCCCTCAATCAATATAACTAAAAACAGATTATCTGGCCATTTTCACATCACTGTATGTGGGGTCTTGCTTTGTGCAGATTGCCTGCCGCATTTCCTACATTAAAACAGTGACTACACTTCAAAAAGTACTTAATTGGCTGTAAAGCACTTTGTGACGTGAAAAACTTTATATATTTATATATCGCTATATAATTTCAGAACAAATATACTTGCCTTGTAGTGTTGTAGCGCATGTAAAACCAGATCATACCCTTCTGGTGAGTACATACAAAGTGCTGCCAGCAACTCAAACACTTGTTTCTTCACTAGGATCACAGATGTGTCCAGGGCTGTAAGTAAGCAGAATTCATCCAACGTAAGTGTCAGAATTTACACAAGTGCACATATTTGAGAAGATAAAAATACCAGGATAAATAATACTAGTTGTACCAGAAATCAACATAAATTATATTCTGCTATGTAAAGAAATTATCTAATAAATTCTGTACATGACACATTATAAGTCTAGGTTTGGAAAACTGTGTTAACTTGTATGCAGACATGCTAAATGAAATACTATGTTTGAACTTAGATTTTTTATTAATTTCTGTGCATATAAACATCTTTGAATCATAATAAGGAGCATAAGAAAGTATAGAATGCAAAAAGGGCATTAGTCTTAACAAATCTACTCCACAGATGGGCCTGGAATTTGCTGTCAGCAGCAAATGAACAGTGCTCGCCACTCCTTACACTTACAGCTGCCCACAGACTTTTTAGTAACATAGAAACATAGGGCCCAAGTTTTCCCCCAGGGTTAGAATGGTACATCTCCATGTGGTGCGCCAACTTTTTAGAACAGAAACGACGCCTATTATATACCTTGGTATCCTCCCCTCCGTCCGGTCGATCCAGGCCCTTGGTGTAGCGCAGCAGAGCGCATGGGGGGCGGAGCCAGGTCCCGGCGCTGAAAACAGTGCTGGGACCTCTGCACATGCGCACTAGAGTGCACGCGCATGTGCACAGTAGCTCCAGGCCCCCAAGACTGTGTGGGAGGGGCCCGAAGCACACTGCCCCTAGCCCTGGCCAAATGGGCTGCCAGGGCGAAGATCGGACTCTGGCGTCCTTCCCTCCCTCCCATTTAGCTCCCGCTCACACCCCCTCCCTCCCTCCCATTTAGCTCCCGCTTCCCCCCGTTTAGCTCCCGCTCCCACCCCCCTCCCTCCCTCCCATTTAACTCCCGCTCTCCCCCTCCTCTTCCCCCCCATGTCGTCGTCGTCGGGACCGCCTGCCCATCCGGCATCTTGCTGGGGGCGGGCCCTGCCTGAAGTCTTCGGCGGTCCGGCCTGGCTTCTATGTCCTCGGTGGGGTCCGCCCATCCGCCCCGCGCGAAGTCTTTGCCGTGGCCCGTTCAGCCTCCCTCTCCCTCCCTCCCTTCTCCTCTCCCCCTTCCCTCACCATCTTTTCCCCCCTCCCTCCTCTCTCTCTCTCTCTCCCTTCCCCCTCTCTCCCTCCCTCCCCCCTCCTCTTCCTCCCTCTCCCTTCCCCCTCCCCATCCCTCCTCCTCTCCCACCTCCTCCCATTCCTCCTCTCCCCCTCCCTCCCTCTCCCTCATTTCTTTCTCTCCCTCCCTCCCTCCTCTCCCCCTCCCCTCCCCCCTCCCCCTCACTGTCAGAAACACAGAGAGACACTGACAGAGAGAGAGAGAGACACTGACAGAGAGACACACTGACAGAGAGAGAGAGACACTGACAGAGAGAGAAAGAGACAGTGGGTGGGCCCTGTCCTAGCACGCTGTTGGAGGGCTCCCGGTACTGCAGTCGGTGAGTAGAAACTTAACTTTTTATTTATTGATTGATTTTTATTTTTTTTATTTTTTATTTTTTTATTTTTAAATGTTTTTATTGGTTGATTTATTGATTTATTTATCATTTATTATTGACGATGGCTCTTTATTTGTAAAAGTGAAGTGTTTAATGTTTGTAAACCCCCCATTCACACCTCCCCACCCCCCCCATCTCTCGTTCCCTACGCCTGATTTATAAGTGTAGGCAAGGTTTTTCTGAGCGTACAAAAATCTACACTTATTCCATTCTAAGTTAGTTTGGAGTAAGTTTTCGCTGCCTAAACTTGCAAAACAGACATAAGTGGCTGGACATGCCCCCTTTTGAAAAAAAAAATCTGTTCTACAATGAAACTATTCTAACTCACTAGAACTAGGGCAAACTAAATGCCGAGAATTGCAATTTCTAAGATGCTCAATTCTAAACTAGTTGCTCCAAAAAAATAGGAGCAACTCAGGCCGAAACTTGAGCCCATAGAAAATAGGAGCAGTAGTTGGCCATGCGGCCCTTCGAGTCTACACTGCCATTCTCCCACTTAAATATATTCCGTGACTTGGCCTCCACAGCCTCTGAGTGAAAAAATGTCTCCTCATCTCGGTTCTAAATTTCCTGCCCTGTATCCTGAGTTGTGACCCCTTGTTCTAGGGTTCTAGGCTTCCCAGTCAGTGGAAACATCCTCCCCGCATCCAGTCTATCCAACCCAGTCAGAATTTTATACGTGTCAATGAAATCCCCTCTCATTCTTCTAAACTCTAGTGAACACAGGCCTTGTCAACCCAATCTCTCCTCATACGACAGTCCTGCCATCCCAGGAATCAGTCTGGTGAACCTTCGCTGCACTCCCTCTATGACAAGTATATCCTTTCTTAGGTAAGGCGACCAAAACTGCACACAATACTCCAGGTGCGGTCTCACCAAGGCCCTGTATAACTGTAGTAAGACATTCTTGCTCCTGTACTCAAATCCTCTTGCAATGAAGGCCAACATACCACTTGCCTTTCTAACTACTTGCTGCATCTGCATGTTTGCTTTCAATGACTGGTGTACAAGGACACCCAGGTCCCTCTGTACATTGACACTTCCCAAGCCATCACCATTTAAATAATACTTTGTCCTTATATTTTTCCTACCAAAGTGGATAACTTCACATTTATCCACATTATTCTGCATCTGCCATGTGTTTGCCCACTCACTCAACCTATCTAAATTGCCTTGCAGTGTCTTTGCATCCTCCTCACAACTCACAATCCCACCTAGTTTTGTGTTGTCAGCAAACTTGGAAATCTTACATTTGGTTCCCTCATCCAAATTAGTTATATATATTGCAAATAGCTGGGGCCCAAGCACTGATCCCTATGGTACCCCACTAGTCACTGCCCACCACCCCGAAAAAGACCCGTTTATTCCTACTCTCATTTCCTGTCAGTTTACCAATTTTCAATCCATGCCAATACATTACCACCAATTCTATGTGCTTTAATTTTGCACACTTATGTGGGACTTTATCAAAGGCCTTCTGAAAATCCAAATACACTACATCAACTGGTTCTCCCTTATCTATGCAAACCAAAGGTGGGCAGCAGAAACATTACAAGGACACCATCAAAGCCTCCTTGATAAAGTGCGACATCCCCACTGACACCTTGGAGTCCCTGGCCAAAGACCGTCCTAAATAGAGGAAGTGCATCCGGGAGGGTGCTGAGCTCCTCGAGTCTTGTTGCCGAGAGCATGCAGAAATCAAGCGCAGGCAGTCCCACCCACCCCTTCCCTCAACGACTATTTGTCCCACCTGTGACAGAGACTGTAGTTCTCGTATTGGACTCTGCAGCCACCTAAGAACTCATGTTACGAGTCGAAGCAAGTCTTCCTTGATTCCGAGCAACTGCCTCTAATGATGATCTATTCTATCAGTTACATCCTCAAAAAACTCCAGTAGGTTTGTCAAACATGATTTTCTTTTCACAAATCCATGTTGACTTTGTTTAATCCCGTTGATATTATCTAAGTGTGCCGTTATCACATCCTTTATAATAGACTCCAGCATTTTCCCTACTACTGATGTCAGGCTAACCGGTCTGTAGTTCCCCATTTTCTCTCTCCCTCCTTTTTTAAATAGTAGGGTTACATTTGCCATCTCCAATCTGCAGGAACTGTTCCATAATCTATAGAATTTTGGAAGATGACAACCAAAGCATCTACTATTTCCATGGCTACCTCTTTTAGTACTCGAGGATGCAGATCATCAGGCCGTGGGGATTTATCTGCCTTCAGTCCCATTAGTTTCTCCAGCACTATTTTCTTACTAATAATCATTTCCTTTAATTTCTCTTGCTCACTAGACCCTTGGTTGCTATCATTTCTGGGACGTTATTTGTGTCCTCTTCTGTGAAGACAGACCCAAGTATTTATTTAATAGTTCTGCCATTTCCTTGATCCCCATTACAAATTCTCCCGTTTCTGTCTGTAAAGGACCTACATTTGTCTTCACTAATCTTTTTCTTTTTATGTATTTGTAGAAACTTTTGCAGTCGGTTTTTATGTTCCTTGTAAGTTTACTCCTACTCTGTTTTTCCCCTCTTAATCAATCTCTTGGTCCTTTTTTGCTGAATTCTAAACTGCTCCCAATCCTCAGGCTTGCAACTTTGTATAACTCCTCTTTGGATCTAATACTATCCTTAATTTCTTTTGTTAGCCATGGTTGGGCCACTTTTCCTTTTGTGTTTTTACGCCAGAAAGGAATGTATAATTGTTGCAATTCATGCATTCGTTCCTTAAATATTAGTTATTGCCTATCCACCGTCATGCTTTTTAATGAATCTTCCAAATCTATCATAATCAATTCATTCCTTATACCTTCGTAGTTTCCTTTGTTTAGATTTAGGACCCTAGTTTCGGATTGGACTACTTCACTTTCCATCTTAATAAGGAATTCAATCATATTATGGTCACTCTCCCTAATGGACCCCGCACAACAAGACTGTTAATTAATCTCTTCTCATTACATAATACCCAATCTAGGAGAGCCTGTTCCCTCATAGGCTCCTCAACATACTGGTCTAAAAAGCCATCTCGTACACAATCCAGGAATTCATCTGCCACAGTATTATTACTAATTTGGTTTGGCCAGTCGATATATAAGTTAAAATCACCTACCATAACTGTAGTAACCTTGCTCCATGCATCTCTAATTTCCTCTTTGATGCCATCCCCTACACTACCACTACTGTTTGAAGGCCTATAGATAACTCCCACTAATGTTTTCTGTGCCTTGGTGCTCCTTAGCTCGACCCAGACTGATTCTACATCTTTATTTTCTGAGCCAATATCCTTTCTCACTATTGCTCTGATTTCATCCTTTATTAACAATGCCACACCACCCAATCTTCCTTTTTGCCTGTCCTCCTAAATATTTAATATCCTTGGATATTCAGTTCCCAACCCTGGTCACCCAGCAACCATGTCTCCGTAATTGCAACTATATCGTATCTGTTTACATCTATTTGCACTGTTAATTCATCAACCTTATTACAGAAGCTTCGTGCATTCAGATACAATGCTTTTAAATTTGTCTTTTTAACATTATTAGACATCTTAACATTATTTAGTACTATAGCCCTATTGTCTTATCGCTATTTTTTCTTACCTGGACCCTATTTGTTAGTGCACTCTTTTGTGTGTATGCCCTGTCCCTACCTGACATAGAAACATAGACATAGAAAATAGGTGCAGAAGTAGGTCATTCGGCCCTTCGAGCCTGCACCGCCATTCAATGAGTTCATGGCTGAACATGCAACTTCAGTACCCCATTCCTGCTTTCGCGCCATACCGCTTGATCCCCCTAGTAGTAAGGACTACATCTAACTCCTTTTTGAATATATTTAGTGAATTGGCCTCAACTACTTTCTGTGGTAGAGAATTCCACAGGTTCACCACTCTCTGGTTGAAGAAGTTTCTCCTCATCTCGGTCCTAAATGGCTTACCCCTTATCCTTAGACTGTGACCCCTGGTTCTGGACTTCCCCAACATTGGGAACATTCTTCCTGCATCTAACCTGTCTAAACCCGTCAGAATTTTAAACATTTCTATGAGATCCCCTCTCATTCTTCTGAACTCCAGTGAATACAAGCCCAGTTGATCCAGTCTTTCTTGATATGTCAGTCCCGCCATCCCGGGAATCAATCTGGTGAACCTTCGCTGCACTCCCTCAATAGCAAGAATGTCCTTCCTCAAGTTAGGAGACCAAAACTGTACACAATACTCCAGGTGTGGCCTCACCAAGGACCTGTACAACTGTAGTAACACCTCCCTGCCCCTGTACTCAAATCCCCTCGCTATGAAGGCCAACATGCCATTTGCTTTCTTAACCGCCTGCTGTACCTGCATGCCAACCTTCAATGACTGATGTACCATGACACCCAGGTCTCGTTGCACCTCCCCTTTTCCTAATCTGTCACCATTCAGATAATAGTCTGTCTCTCTGTTTTTACCACCAAAGTGGATAACCTCACATTTATCCACATTATACTTCATCTGCCATGCATTTGCCCACTCACCTAACCTATCCAAGTCACTCTGAAGCCTCATAGCATCCTTCTCGCAGCTCACACTGCCACCCAACTTAGTGTCATCCGCAAATTTGGAGATACTACATTTAATCCCCTCATCTAAATCATTAATGTACAGTGTAAACAGCTGGGGCCCCAGCACAAAATCTTGCGGTACCCCACTTGTCACTGCCTGCTATTCTGAAAATTACCCATTTACTCCTACTCTTTGCTTCCTGTCTGACAACCAGTTCTCAATCCACGTCAGCACACTACCCCCAATCCCATGTGCTTTGACTTTGCACATTGATCTCTTGTGTGGGACCTTGTCGAAAGCCTTCTGAAAGTCCAAATACACCACATCAACTGGTTCTCCCTTATCCACTCTACTGGAAACATTCTCAAAAAATTCCAGAAGATTTGTCAAGCATGATTTCCCTTTCCCAAATCCATGATGACTTGGACCTATCATGTTACCTCTTTCCAAATGCGCTGCTATGACATCCTTAATAATTGATTCCATCATTTTACCCACTACCGATGTCAGGCTGACCGGTCTATAATTCCTTGTTTGCTCTCTTCCTCCTTTTTTAAAATAATCTGGTTAACCTTACCACAATCACTTTCCTGCATTGCTTTCTTTTCTCTTTAGCATTCTAGATTGCTCTTCACTGCGACAGTCCTTCCCCTCCCCTTATTTAGTTTAAAGCCCTGTCTACCTCCCTAGTTAGTCATGGGGGGAGGGTCCGTGCGTCGAGGGAGCAGGGGCTCCAGCCCAGCGGAGCTCCAGGGACACCAGCCGTGCCCAGCTCGCACTCTGCACTGGCCGCTTCTATCCCCGGCCGAAGCGACTCTGCACCGGCCGCTTCTGTCCCCGGCCGAAGGGACTCTTCACTGGCCGCTTCTATCCCCGGCCGAAGGAACTCTGCACCAGCCACTTCTGTCCATGACAGAAGGGACTCTGCACTGGCCGCTTCTATCCCCGGCCGAAGCGACTCTGCACCGGCTGCTTCTATCCCCGGCCGAAGGAACTCTGCACCAGCCACTTCTGTCCATGACAGAAGGGACTCTGCACCGGCCGCTTCTATCCCCGGCCGAAGGAACTCTGCACCGGCCACTTCTGTCCATGACAGAAGGGACTCTGCACCGGCTGCTTCTATCCCCGGCCGAAGGGACTCTGCACCGGCCCGGACCAACAGGTCTCTGCTGATGTTTCCGCATCGTCTTCACATCACAAAGAGCGGCTCCAGCTCGGTACAACGCAACGTCTTCCAGCCAGCCACCTGGCCCGGGAGGGGCGCTTGGTCCGCGGCCGCCCGGCCCGGGAGGGGTACCGGATTCGGGGGTGTCTGGCCGGCCGGGGGGACTCGAGGACGTGGGGCCAGCCGAAGGGACTCCAAGGCCGGTGTTCAATCCGCCAAAGGGACGAACCGGCTGAAGGGACCAAGGCATGGCGTTAGCTCATACTCCCAACCAACTTTTAATTAATTTGTAAACTTTTAGCCAGCTTTTAAACTTATTAAACAATTTAGGAGAACTTTTAAAACTTACATTTTAGACTCAACCAAAATACTTTTCAGCATCTATTATTAACTTACATCTTTGACTTTTAACAACTTTTAGAAACTTTTTAAATTGGGGAAACATTTATAATCTATTATTGACTTACATCTTAGATTTTTAACAATTCTTAGAAACTTCTTAAAACGTTTCAACATATCTTAGAAACTTTTGAAATAAATTGGGAGCATTTATCAACTTTTAACTTTTAAAATAACTTTGGAAGTGATCTTCCTAATGCCTGTCCCCCAACCAAGCCTCGGGCCATCTACCATCAACGGCACTACTCGGCGCCGAGCTTGCGGCCAACACTTTGCCGTAGGCAATTAGGCTTATACAGCCGTGCCTGGTCTCCAGTTGTCTTGGACCCCCTTGCCGCTGGACCAAGACCTTGCTCAGCTAAGCCCGTGTGGTTGCCGGTGTGCAGCGGCCACCCCACGTTAAAAGAACTCACGCACAGGCACCTTCCACTTCGTCAGTATGAAGTTCGGGACCTGGAATGTCAGGACCCTCATGGACAATCCCAACAGCAACAGGTCGGAATGCCACACCACCATAGTTGCACGGGAACTCAGACGTTTTGACATTGTCATCGCCGCCCTAAGCGAGAACCGGCGGGCAGGGGAAGGCCAGTTGAAGGAACATGGTGGAGGTTACACCTTCTTCTGGAAAGGGAAACCAGAGGCAGAACACTGTCTTCATGGAGTCGGCTTTGCCGTCAAGAATGAGCTGGTCGACCGCCTCAAAGACTCCCCCTGTGGGGTTAACGAACGCCTCATGACTCTCCGTATCACCCTATCTTGGAACAAATGTGCCACAGTCATCAGTGCGTACGCCCCCACACTCGATGCAACGGATGAGGCTAAAGGGGGTTTTTATTCCAACCTCGAGACATCCTTGTCCCGTGTCCCCACGGATGACAAATTGATCCTCCTGATTGATTTTAATGCCAGGATCGGCAAAGACACAACCCTCTGGGGAGGCGTGATTGGCAAAGAGGGGGTAGGGAAAGCCAGTTCCAGCAGTACCCTACTCCTCATTACCATCATGCTGTTCCGCCAGAGGAACAAATACAAGGCATCGTGGCAACACCCTCGCTCCAAACACTGACACCTGCTTGACTACGTCATCGTCCGAGCTAGGGATCGCAAGGATGTGCACATCACCCGCGCTATGACAGGATCTGACGACTGCTGGACGGACCACCGCCTAATCTAATCCATCATCAACATTAACATTGCCCCAAAGCAGAGGGGACAGCAGAAGCAGTTCCGCAAAAAAAGTTAATGCCAGGGCATTTAGAGACCCAGCTAAGAGAGCCCTATACAGCCAGCGCCTCACAGCTAATCTGGCGTGCCTTGATGATCCTGAGATGCTGACTGCCCACAGCGCTTGGTCTGCCCTCCAGGCCTCTATAACCAGTGCCTGTGAAGAGCCACTTGGTCACTCAACCAGAAAACATCAGGACTGGTTTGATGAAAATGATCAGGAGATTAAAGAACTAATAGATCGCAAGCGCAAAGCATTTCTGAGCCTCAAGCAACAGCCCAGCTCTGGAGCTACAAAACAACATTACAGACGGCTCAAGGCTCAGGTCCAATTAAAAACTCAGGACCTAAAGAACAGGTGGTGGATGGAGAATTGATGAAAATGATCAGGAGATTGAAGAACTAATAGATCGCAAGTGCAAAACATTTCTGAGCCTCAAGCAACAGCCCAGCTCTGGAGCTACAAAACAACATTACAGACGGCTCAAGGCTCAGGTCCAACTAAAAACTCAGGACCTAAAGAACAGGTGGTGGATGGAGAAAGCACAGGAGATACAACAACTAGCCGACAGCCATGATATGCGAGGATTCTTCACTGCAGTCAAGGCCACCTACGGTCCAAACTCTCAAGGCCCCACCCCACTCCTGGCCAAGAACGGGGAAACACTCATCAAGGACACCAAGGCTGTCAGGGTCCAATGGAAGAGGCACTTTGAAGATCTCCTCAATCAAGACGCTGCCTTTGACTCGAGTGTTCTCGATTCCATCCCGCTGCATGCCACCCACCACCACCTCAGTGAAACTCCAACATTGCATGAAGTTGGCAAAGCCATAAAACAATTTAAGAATAACAAGGCTACGGGTGCAGATGGAATCCCTGCT
Organism: Pristiophorus japonicus; assembly: GCF_044704955.1. Taxonomy (NCBI): domain Eukaryota; kingdom Metazoa; phylum Chordata; class Chondrichthyes; family Pristiophoridae; genus Pristiophorus; species Pristiophorus japonicus. The sequence goes on from NC_091980.1 coordinate 246,856,900, forward strand.
GAGGCGCTAAAATATGACAGAGAGGTGCTGTTGGCGCGGATACATGACCTCATCTCTCTCATTTGGAGGGAGGAGAGCATGTCGGGAGATCTCAGAGATGCAGTGATTGTGACCATTTTTAAAAAGGGGGACAAGTCCGACTGCGGCAACTACGGGGGAATCTCCTTGCTTTCAGCCACTGGGAATGTTGTCGCTCGAGTTCTCCTCAATCGTCTCCTTCCTGTGGCCGAGGAACTCCTCCCGGAATCACAATGCAGATTACGTCCCCTATGGGGCACAACAGACATGATCTTTGCAGCGTGCCAGTTGCAGGAAAAATGCATGGAGCAGCGCCAGCCCTTATACATGGCCTTTTTCGATCTTACAAAGGCCTTTGACACTGTCAACTGTGAGGATCTATGGAGCGTCCTCCTCCATTTCGGATGCCCCCAAAAGTTTGTCAACATCCTTCGCCTGCTTCATGATTACCAACGGATCCATTACAGACCCAATCCACATCCGGACCGGGGTCAAACAGGGCTGCGTCATCGCCCCTGTCATGTATGTAACCACAATGTAACACCACTGTATTACTTTATACACTCAACCTAAATGCACACCTTGACCACAAGGGGTGAACTTGTGGGAGACACTCCTTACCTGATCACACAGGTATAAAAAGGGTGGTCCCATGCAAGATCATGGTCTTTGGTGTCCTGTGAATAAAGTGTTAAGGTCACAGAGTGACCTTGTCCACAGAATGTGCCTCATGTGGTTTCATACTGTAGAGTAAGGACTTTACAGCCCCAAACCTCTTCTCAATCTTCCTCGCCACCATGCTCCACCTCACAATGAACAAGCTCCCCGCTGGAGTGGAATTAAACTACAGAACCAGTGAGAAGCTGTTTAACCTACGACGCCTCCAGACCAAGTCCCAGATCATTCCAACCTCTGTCATTGAGCTGCAGTATGCGGCGATGCCTGCGTCAGTGCACTTTCAGAGGCTGAACTCCAGGATATAGTCAATATGTTCACTGAGGCATATGAAAGCATGGGCCTTACGCTTAACACCCGTAAGACAAAGGTCCTTCACCAGCCTGTCACCACCGCACAGCACTGCCCTCCAATCATCAAGATCCATGGCACGACCCTGGACAACGTGGACCATTTCCCATATCTCGGGAGCCTCTTATCAACAAAGGCAGACATTGATGCGTAGATTCAGCCATCACCTCCAGTGCGCCAGCGCAGCCTTCGGCCACCTGCGGAAAAGAGTGTTTGAAGATCAGGCCCTCAAATTTACCACCAAACTCACGGTCTGCAGGGCTGTAGTAATACCCGCCCTCCTGTATGGGTCTGAGGCATGGACGATGTACTGAAGGCACCTCAAGTCGCTGGAGATATATCACCAAAGACGTCTCCGCAAGATCCTGCAAATCTCCTGGAAGGACAGGCTAACATCCCGAGTATTGAAGCACTGACCACGCTCGATCAGCTTCACTGGGCAGACCACATAGTACGCATGCCAGATCTGAGACTCCCTAAGCAAATGCTTTATGCGGAGCTCCTTCATGGTAAATGGGCCAAAGGAGGACAGCGGAAACATTATAAGGACACCCTCAAAGCCTCCCTGGTAAAGTGCGACATCACCACTGACACCTGGGAGACCCTGGCTGCAGACCGCCCGAGGTAGAGAAAGTCCATCCGGGAGGGCGTTGAGCTCTTTGAGTCTCGATTCAAGGAGCATGAAGAGGCCAGGCGCAGGCAGCGGAAGGAGCGCACAGGTAACCAGCCCTTCCGACCCCTTCCCCCGACGAATGTCTGTCCCACCTGTAACAGAGTCTGTGGCTCACATATTGGATTGTTCAGCCATCAAAGAACTCACTTAGGGACTGGAAGCAAGTCCTCCTCGATTCCGAGGGACTGACTATGATGATGATGAGTTAGTTGGTTCGCTAGAACTCTGGTCTCGGCATAGTTCAAGTGAAGCCCGTCCCCACGGAACAGCTCTCTCTTTCTCATAACATAAGAATTAGGAACAGGAGTAGGCCATCTAGCCCCTTGAGCCTGCTCTGCCATTCAACAAGATCATGGCTGATCTGGCCGTGGACTCAGCTCCACTTACCCGCCCGCTCCCCATAACCCTTAATTCCCTTATTGGTTAAAAATCTATCTATCTGTGACTTGAATACATTCAATGAGCTAGCCTCAACTGCTTCCTTGGGCAGAGAATTCCACAGATTCACAACCCTCTGGGAGAAGAAATTCCTTCTCAACTTGGTTTTAAATTGGCTCTCCCGTATTTTGAGGCTGTGCCCCCTAGTTCTAGTCTCCCCGACCAGTGGAAACAACCTCTGTGCCTCTATCTTGTCTATCCCTTTCATTATTTTAAATGTTTCTATAAGATCACCTCTCATCCTTCTGAACTCCAACAAGTAAAGACCCAGTCTACTCAATCTATCATCATAAGGTAACCCCCTTCATCTCCGGAATCAGCCTAGTGAATCGTCTCTGTACCCCCTCCAAAGCTAGTGTATCCTTCCTTAAGTAAGGTGACCAAAACTGCACGCAGTACTCCAGGTGCGGCCTCACCAATACCCTATACAGTTGCAGCAGGACTTCCCTGCTTTTGTACTCCATCCCTCTTGCAATGAAGACCAACATTCCATTCGCCTTCCTGATTACCTGCTGCACCTGCAAACTAACTTTTTGGGATTCATGCACAAGGACCCCCAGGTCCCTCTGCACCGCAGCATGTTGTAATTTCTCCCCATTCAAATAATATTCCCTTTTACTGTTTTTTTTCCCAAGGTGGATGATCTCACACTTTCCGACATTGTATTCCATCTGCCAAACCTTAGCCCATTCGCTTAACCTATCTAAATCTCTTTGCAGCCTCTCTGTGTCCTCTACACAACCTGCTTTCCCACTAATCTTTGTGTCATCTGCAAATTTTGTTACACTACACTCTGTCCCCTCTTCCAGGTCATCTATGTATATTGTAAACAGTTGTAGTCCCAGCACCGATCCGTATGGCACAACACTAACCACCGATTTCCAACCCGAAAAGGACCCATTTATCCCGACTCTCTGCTTTCTATTAGCCAGCCAATTCTCTATCCATGCTAATACATTTCCTCTGACTCTGCAGTAACCTTTTGTGTGGCACCTTATCGAATGCCTTTTGGAAATCTAAATACACCACATCCATCGGTACACCTCTATCCACCATGCACGTTATATCCTCAAAGAATTCCAGTAAATTAGTTAAACATGATTTCCCCTTCATGAATCCATGTTGCATCTGCTTGATTGCACTATTCCGATCTAGATGTCCTGCTATTTCTTCCTTAATGATAATCTCAAGCATTTTCCCCACTACAGATGTTAAACTAACCGGCCTACAGTTACCTGCCTTTTGTCTGCCCCCCCCTTTTTAAACAGAAGCATTACATTAGCTGCTTTCCAATCCGCTGGTACCTCCCCAGAGTCTAGAGAATTTTGGTAGATTATAACGAATGCATCTGCTATAAATTCCGGCATCTCTTTTAATACCCTGGGATGTATTTCATCAGGACCAGGGGACTTGTCTACCTTGAGTTCCATTAGCCTGTCCAGCACTATCCCCCTAGTGATAGTGATTGTCACAAGGTCCTCCCTTCCCACATTCCTGTGACCAGCAATTTTTGGCGTGGTTTTTGTGTCTTCCACTGTGAAGACCGAAGCAAAATAATTATTTAAGGTCTCAGCCATTTTCACATTTCCCATTATTAAATCCCCCTTCTCATCTTCTAAGAGACCAACATTTACTTTAGTCACTCTTTTCCGTTTTATATATCTGTAAAAGCTTTTACTATCTGTTTTTATGTTTTGCGCAAGTTTACCTTCGTAATCTATCTTTCCTTTTTTTATTGCTTTCTTAGTCATTCTTTGCTGTTATTTAAAATTTTCCCAATCTTCTATTTTCCCACTAACCTTGGCCACCTTATACGCATTGGTTTTTAATTTGATACTCTATTTCCTTGGTTATCCACGGCTGGTTATCCCTTCTCTTACCGCCCTTCTTTTTCACTGGAATATATATTTGTTGAGCACTTTGAAAGAGCTCCTTAAAAGTCCTCCACTGTTCCTCAATTGTGCCACCATTCAGTCTGTGTTCCCAGTCTACTTTAGCCAACTCTGCCCTCATCCCACTGTCGTCCCCTATATTTAAGCATAGTATGCTCGTTTGAGACACTACTTCCTCACCCCAATCTGTATTACAAATTCAACCATACTGTGATCACTCATTCCGAGAGGATCTTTTACTAGGAGATCGTTCATTATTCCTGTCTCATTACACAGGAATCGAAACCTATTTCTCCCACACCAACCGCTGAGCCACACATTCATTTCCCTGATTCTATTGACAGAATGCCAATTTGCTCATGGCTCAGGTAATAATACAGAGATTATTATCATTGTGGTTCTGCTTTTCAATTTAGTCCCTAGCTGTTCAAACTCTCTCAGCAGAACCTTTTTCCTAGTCCTACCTATGTCATTGGTACCTCTGTGTCCCACGACAACTGGATCCTCCCCCTCCAACTCCAAGTTCTTCTCCAGCCCGGAGGAGATGTCCTTTACCCTGGTACCGGATAGGCAACACAACCTTCGGGACGCACGCTCTTGGCTGCAAAGAACCCTATCTATCCCCCTAACTATACTGTCCCCTACTACAACCACCTGCCTCTATACTCCCCCCACTTGTATGGCTTTCTGCACCACGGTGCCTTGGTCAGTCTGCTCGTCCATCCCGCAGTCTTCACAATTGTCCTCAAGGGTTGCAAGAACCTCAAGTCTATTGGACAAATGCAGGGACTGAGGCTCTTGCAATACTACCTCCTGGATCCCCTTACCTGCTTCACTTGCAGTCACACCCTCCTATCCCTGACCACGTGTCAATTTTAAAGTATTTAATCTAGAGGGTGTGGCTGCCTCCTGGAGCAAAATGTCCAGGTAACTTTCTCCCTCCCTGATATCTCGCAATGTCTGTAGCTCAGACTCCAGCTCCTCAACTCAGAGCTGAAGTTCGTCGTGCCGCAGACACTTACCGCAGATGTAGTTGCCCTGGCCCAAAACATGCAGCAGCAACATATCTCCTGTTTTCCCATTATTTTATTTAATTAATTAATTTAGCGTTACTCAAGTATTTACCCTATATAGTTTATTAAATTAGGGAGCTTTTGAGCAGAAAGTTACGGTTATCGGAGTCCGATACAGCGCAAAGTCTCCTACGGGGATCTGGGACCTGTGTGAACAGGGAAGCAACAGTGTGTCTCTTCATCCAATTAGATTGAAGCATCCTTACTGAGGAATGCAGATTCTGAATCAGAAAGTGTAAGTTGGAATATTCAACGTAAAATCATGTATACAAAGCAAAATAAAGAGAGGTGAAGATGTTGGGACTAAGAGAGAGAGATAAAAGAGACAGAAAGAAAAAAATACATTTTTAATTTAAAACAAAGTCTGCAACAATAGTTAAAACCTGAAGGAATGAGACTCCACACTTGTAAAAGTACATTTTCAGTGCCAGAGGGTTTGTTTAGTAGTAATTAAGACTTATCATGTCGCTAAAAATTCACTTACACTTGAACAGACAAGCCCTAACTTTTTATGGCGTGTTCAATGGGTATCTCGTGGGTAAGTACCACAACTTCATGTCCTTCGTGTATTTGAATGCCGAGTCTCTCAGTGTAGTGAAGCTTGTGGAGGAGCAGGACAGCAACTTCCTTCCCATGTGGATACGCTGGAAGTTGCTGTTCAATTTCCTCTTTAATAAGCTGTTAGCATTACCATTATTCTTATTGCAATGCGCATGCGCGAAAACCCTTGAACTTGCGATCTGTCAAGTTTTTCCTTTACAGATTGTACCCACCCGCTACAAATTCACTTTCTCTGGCACAGAGTTGGGCTGTTTGCCTAACTACTACCCAGAAATTAATCACAAAGCCCTTATGTTTTAAACATTAACTTACATTTAAAATTAGTTTAGGTCAATTTTGTCCCGTTTTTTAAAAGTTTACATTTATTTTTCAAAAAAGTAATTTTTTATTTAAATGTTTAATTAAAAGATATTTTAATTCATTTTGAACCTATGATTTATTTATATTTCAGTGTTGTGAAATTGTATTTTTGGGTGATTTCTGTTGTGCTTATGGGGATTCCGAACGTAAATGGAATCCTCATAAGCATAATGGGAATCCCCCTGTGTCATTGATTGGGCCGCCCCACATGATCCAAGAGATGCTTGCGAACCGCATGCGCCCCTAGGATGCTTGGACTTTACGCAGACATATGCCTGCAGGCCCAGGACTGCAAGAGTCCAAAGCTCCGGAGACAGCAGGTAAGTACAGGGTTTTCCTGCGGTTCGAAGACATATGCAAGCCTCCGACCACAATTTCCAGGCTATTCTGTACAATCCACTCTGAGGGAAAATTGTGCAAACAGGTAATCAAGCAAATTCCAGAATATTTATACATTCCTACATTTCCACTATTCAATCATGGCTGAATACTTGCTATCTAAAAATTCAAAGTGCTGAAAGTGGGCAGCGTGTCCTCTGCGCTTGATTCTATGATCTGTGTTTCTGTTGAGGGAGGCACCACATTGGGAGCGTAGCATAATGAAATGTATCCTTTATTGGATTCACTATCCATACCTTGTGATAGTTTTCTAATGTGGTCTTCATTCTTCACAATATGCTCAATTCCATTTTGGGAATTCATCACAGCTCTTACACAATTAACACAGGTAAATTGTAGAAGGGCGTCATAAATCTTAGACACACCTCTGCTTGACAGCCTATCTAAGGCATCTAGCATCAGCTCGAGGCCACTGAGCTCCAGAAATTGTAATTCCATATATTGTTACTATTTATCAGATGCTTTTTCAGGTAATAGTAGTTTCTGAGAGGAGGGTCCTGCAACAAGATGATGCAGAATTCAGGATCGTCATTTTCTGGATTATTTGTTTCTGTTTTTCTTTTCCCTTTAAGAAATGCTTCCTTCAGCACAATCCATTTCTGTTGTGCATCTTTTTTACTAGCCATAGTTCTCTGTAAAAACAAATAAAACATGTATAATTATCAATGCATTAGAACATAGCATTACATTACATTACATTTATGTGATTCATGTTCAGATATTATGCTGGATAAGGAATTTGTAATGAATGTAATGACTCAAAAGACTTGTTACTGTAAACTGTCTCAGGTGTAAACCTGATCCAACTTTATTCGCGCTCAAAGTAACCTGCGTGACATGGTACCCGCGCTTATACACCAGTGACCGTGCACGCGAGCATACAGTCCGATGACCTCCGACAGTGGTGCCCCCTGGTGTCTGGTGACCCCAAGCATAAATACATAACAACGTCCCCTTTCAAGATCTTAATATCAGTCTTTTTACAAATTAAGACGGTCTGGGACTTTCATCTCACGAGTTAATCGTCTCAGTTCAACTTCAGTTCTAGGCGAGCGTTCTGAGTCAGTTGTGACTGAAGGCTGAGTAACCGATTTGATGGGAGTGGTAATGACCACATCAGGGACTGGAGGTCAGTTTCAATAATGACAGCAAAGTCCTCTGATGAATGAACATTGGTTGGTTGGTTACTGACTGCATCTTCATCAAGCGGTTCTAGTTCATCCGTGTGCCGCAGTTTTATCTGATCAACATGTTTCCTGCATGTTTGCCCATTCTTGAGCATGACAATAAACACTCTATTACCCTCCTTGGCTGTATCAGTACCGGTGATCCATTTTGGACCTAGACCATAGTTTAGTACATAAACCGGATCGTTGACAGAGATGTCACGTGACACAGCAGCACGATCATGATACCTTTGCTGACTATGATGTCTGTTTTCAACACGATCATTCAAATCGGGATGAACAAGAGGGAGATCGGTCTTGAGATTTCTTTTTATCAGTAGTTCAGCAGGGGAGACCCCAGTAAGCGTATGAGGTGTGGTCCTGTAACTGAGCAGGATACAGGACAAGCGAGTCTGCAGTGAACCCTGAGTTACACGTTTCATACTCTGCTTGATCGTTTGAACAGCACGCTCTGCTTGACCATTAGAAGCAGGTTTGAATGGGACTGACCTCACATGTTTAATATCATTGAGTTTCATGAACTCTTGAAACTCCAGACTTGTGAAGTTAGATCCGTTGTCACTCACAACAATGTCAGGCAAACCATGAATAGCAAACATGACACAAAGGCTCTCAATAGTAGTTGTAGACATACTGGATGACATAATAATACACTCTATCCACTTTGAACATGCATCCACCACAACAAAAAACATCTTTCCCAGGAAAGGGCCCGCAAAATTGATATGGATCCTCGACCATGGTTTAGATGGCCACGACCAAAGACTCAGCGGAGATTCCGCTGGTACTTTACTTAGCTGCATGCAGGTATTGCACTGATGCACACATGATTCCAGGTCAGAGTCAATTCCAGGCCACCATACATGAGCCCTAGCAATGACAAGTACATGGTGAGTGCTATGTAGTTCACGTACAAATTTTTCTCTACCTTTCTTAGGCATAACAACATGATTACACCACAGTAAACAATCTGACTGAACGGGCAGTTCATCTTTGCGATGGTTGTAAGGTTTGGTCTCATCACACATTTCCATAGGTATTGCAGACCAATCACCACTGAGGACACAATGTTTCACAACCGATAAAATAGGGTCATGGCTGGTCCAGATCCTAACTTGTTCAGCAGTGACAGGAATTCCTTCACTCTCAAAAGCATACATTACTAACAGTAGATCTGCAGGTTGAGGCGTCTCCGCCTCAGGTGTGGGCAATGGCAGACGATTCAGTGCATTGGCACAATTCTCAGTGCCAGGTCTATGACAAATAACACAATTATAGGCAGGCAATGTCAACGACCAATTCTGGATACGGGACGATGCATTGGTATTAATACCTTTGTTTTCCGAAAACAATGAAATGAGTGGCTTGTGATCCATTTCGAGTTCAAAATGAAAACCAAACAGACATTGATGCATCTTTTTGATCCCATACACACAGGCCAAGGCTTCTTTTTCTACCATGCTGTAAGCTCTTTCCTCCTTTGAAAAACTTCTTGAAGCATTCGCAACAGATTGTAGCTTACCCAACTCATTAGCTTGTTGGAGTACACAGCCAACCCCATATGATGAAGCATCACAGGCCAATACAAGATACTTACACGGATTATAATGAACAAGCAATTTGTTTGAACAGAGCAGATTCTTAGCTTTCTCAAAGGCTCTATCTTGAGATATACCCCAGACCCAGTTGTCGCCTTTTCTGAGCAGCACGTGCAATGGCTCTAAAAAGTGCTCAATCTGGGTAAGAAATTACCAAAGTAGTTGAGTAGCCAAGGAATGAACGCAGCTCCATCACATTCTGAGGCCTGGGTGCATTTTTGATGGCCTTGGTTTTTGAATCAGTAGGCCTGGTGCCATCAGCAGCAATCTTCCTCCCCAGGAATTCAACTTCAGGTGCCATGAAGACACACTTCGAACATTTCAACCTGAGTCCCACTTTGTCCAGATGATGGAGGACTTCTTCAAGATTGTTCAGATATTCAGTAGTGTCACGACCTATGACCAGAATGTCATCTTGAAACATGGCAGTTCTAGGAACGGACTTCAGTAGACTCTCCATATTCCTCTGAAAGATGGCTGCAGCCAAACGAATTCCAAAAGGACACCTGTTATAGACAAACAGTCCTTTATGGGTGTTGATGCAGGTGAGTTTCTTCAAAGTGTCGACAAGCTCCTGTGTCATATAGGCCGACGTCAGATCCAGTTTAGTGAACGACTTTCCACCAGCTAGCATGGCGAACAGGTCATCAGTTTTCAGTAATGGGTACTGATCCTGTTTTGAAAATCAGTTAATTGTAACCTTGTAGTCTCCACAAATCCTGACAGTGCCATCACTCTTCAACACAGGAACTGTCATGTATTCAACTATCATTGTAACCCATGTATAAGCTGACCTAAGTTGTACACCTTGAGAACATTAACCACAAGGGGGTGAACTTGTGGGAGACACTCCTAACCTGGGCTTTCAGGTATAAAAGGGGAAGCGCCAGCCACCTTCATCACTTGAGGTCTTGGTAATAAAGGTAACTGGTCACAGAGTGATCTTCTTTCAAGTATGGGCCTTGTGTGCATTTATACTGTATAGTAAGGACATATCATTGGCGACGAGAAACTGGGATTTAAACCATGCGAGCATGGCCACTAGCAGCACAGAAGAGAGGTACTGTGTTGGTGATGATTGGGACGACTTTATTGAGAGACTACAGCAACGTTTTGTCACTAAGGAATGGTTGGGACAAGATTCGGCCAACAAATGCAGGGCTCATCTCCTGACGGTTTGTGGATTCAGAACGTACTCCCTGATGAAGGACCTTCTAGCACCAGAGAAGCCAGCGGACAAGACGTTCGAAGAACTCAGTAAGTTGATCGTGGAGCACCTTAAACCGGCGAGCAGCATGCACATGGCGAGACACCGATTTTACACGCATCGGAGGCGAGAAGGGCAAAGCGTTCCTGACTTCGTGGCAGATCTCCGGCGACTGGTGAGCCTATGTAAGTTCCCAGATGCATGCAGAGCGGAGATGCTGCGAGACTTTTTTATTGAGGGCAGCGGGAACACTGGGGTTTTCAGGAAACTGATTGAAACCAAAGACTTGACCTTGGAAGCGGCGGCTCTGATAGCCCAGACATTTATCTCAGGGGAGGAAGAGACCAGAATGATGTATGACAACAATCTTGGCTCAAATGTGACAAATGACCAGGGAATCAACATTGTTAACGTGGCACACAGTTCTCTAGGCAGACAAGGGCAATTAGTCGAACCCAAAGGGAGAATTCAACAGAGACAATGGCTAGCTGAATGGCGATTCATGCCATCGCAATGGATAATGCAGCCAGTAATGGGGCCATCAACACCTGTTAATGATGTGCTTAAGGACAGTTACAGAGACAGTCAGAGACAATTGACTGGTAATGGACCTTTTGTTTTCAACAACGGCCTCCATATGTGATGAGGCAAACACCCATCCAGAGCTTGCAGATATCAGCAATATACCTGCAGAAACTGAAACGTTAGCAGTCACTTGGCGTGTATGTGCAGGAAGCCTGCAGCCAGGTTGATGTATGAGGAGGATAGGCCTGATGTAAGCCCTACGAGGCCAAATGAATACAGGGGGAAATCGCTGGAAGCTGAAGTTCAGCGAGTTCATGTAGAGCACATATACAGTTCATATACCAGGACGCCATCGATAAAGATGAAAGTGCTCCTCAATGGCATCCCAGTAATAATGGAGCTAGACACGGGGGCCAGCCAATTCCTGATGAGGATCAAACAGTTTGAAAGGTTGTGGGTGTCCAAGGCCAGGAGGCCACAATTATTGCCGATTGACGCACAGCTACGGACATATACAAAGGAGATCATTCCGGTGCTAGGCAGCGCCACGGTAGTCGTGACCCACAAAGATTCGGAGAACAGGTTGCCACTCTGCATTGTCGAAGGGCGACAGTCTCGCACTACTGGGGAGGAGTTGGCTTGCTGTCATGAACTGGAAATGGGGCGATGTCAATGCAATTTCTTCTGTGGAGTGAGTATCATGCTCACAGGTCCTGGACAAATTTGACTTATTATTTCAACCCGGCATCGGCAGTTTCATGGGGACCAAGGTAGTGATTCACATAAACCCGGACGCCAGGCCAGTGCACCACAAGGCCAAAGCAGTGTCGTATATGATGCGGGAAAAGATAGAATGCAAATTGGACCGCCTGCTGAGGGAAGGCATCATCTCGCCAGTCGAATTCAGTGACTGGGCGAGCCCGATCGTGCCGGTGCTCAAGGCGGATGGGTCGGTCAGGATATGTGGCGATTACAAGGCCACCATCAATCCAAGACCAGTACCCGCTATCGAGAGCGGAGGATCTCTTTGCAATGTTATCCAGTGGCAAACTTTTTTCAAAATTGGACCTGACCTCAGCTTACATGACCCAAGAGCTGGTGAGTGAGTCGAAGAAGCTGCCCACCATCACGACACACAAGAGGTTGTTTGAGTATAACAGATGTCCGTTCGGGATTCGTTCGGCCGCCACGATCTTTCAGCGAAATATGGAAAGCCTCCTCAAGTCGATTGCAAGGACGGTGGTTTTTCAAGATGACATCCTCATCACGGGTCGGGATACTGAAGAACACCTCCCCAACCTGGAGGAGGTGCTACGCAGACTGGACCGGGTAGGGCTGCGACTGAAAAAGGCGAAGTGCATCTTCCTAGCTCCAGAGGTAGAATTCCTAGGGATGAGGGTAGTAGCAGATGGGATCAGATCCACTGCGTCCAAAACGGAAGTGATCCAGAGAGCACCCAGTCCCCGTAACGCGACGGAGCTGCGTTTATTCCTGGGGCTCCTGAACTATTTTGGTAACTTTCTTCCCAAATTGAGCACGCTGTTAGAGCCGGTACACATGCTCCTATGCAAAGGTCGCGATTGAGTCTGGGGGGACAGCCAGGAAAGGGCTTTTGATAGAGCACGCAACTTGTTATGCTCCAACAAACTGTTAACATTATATGACCCGTGTAAGAAACTTGTTTGACCGTGCGATGCGTCGTCCTATGATGTCGGGTGTGTGTTGCAGTATGTGAATGCCAATGGTCAGTTACAGTCGGTAGCTTATGTCTCCAGAAATCTGTCCCAGGCAGAAAGGGGCTATGGGATGGTAGAAAAGGAAGCGCTAGCATGTGTATATGCGGTAAAAAAAATGCACCAGTACCTGTTTGGCAGGAAATTTGAGCTGGAGACAGATCACAAACCCCTAACGTCCCTTTTGGCCAACAACAAATGCGAATGCATCGGCCCGCATACAGAGGTGGGCACTTACGTTAACCACCTGTGACTACACAATTCGGCACAGACCGGGCACTGAAAACTGCACCGATGCACTCAGCAGGCTCCCACTAGCCACCACTGAGGGGGCAACTGAGCATAATGCTGAGATGGTCATGGCTGTTGAAGCTTTCGAAGGCGAAGGCTCACCTGTGACAGCCCGTCAGATTAAAGTCTGGACAAATAAAGACCCGCTACTGTCTTTAGTAAAGAAATGTGTCCTGAATGGGGACTGGGCAGCCATCTACGGGGCATGCCCTGAGGAATTTAAACCGTTTCATAGGCGGAAGGATGAACTCACAATTCAGGCCGATTGCCTACTGTGGGGAAACCGAGTAGTCATGCCCCAGAGGGGCAGAGAGGTGTTTATCAGAGAACTTCACAATGAGCAGCCGGACATTGTCATGATGATGGCAATTGCCAGGTCACACGTTTGGTGGCCAGGGATAGATGCAGACCTGGAACTTTGTGTTTGCAGGTGCAACACGTGTGCTCAGCTGGGCAACGCACCCAGGGAAGCTCCCCTTAGCCCCTGGTCCAGGCCCGCCAAGCCATGGTCACGCATCCATGTGGACTACGCAGGACCTTTCATGCGAAAAATATTTTTGGTTGTAGTAGACGCCTACTCCAAATGGATTGAGTGTGCTATTTTAAATTCAAACACATCCTCTGCTACAGTAGAATGTCTATGGGCAATGTTCGCCGCCCATGGGTCTACCGAATGTCTTGATCAGCGACAATGGCCCGTGCTTCACAAGCATTGAATTCCAGGACTTCATGGCAGGCAATGGAAACAACCATGTCAGAACGGCACCGTTTAAACCGGCCTCAAACGGCCAGGCAGAACGAGCAGTGCAGATAATCAAACAGGGGATGCTCAGAATCCAAGGGGGTTCCCTACAAAGCCGCTTATCATGCCTCCTGTTGGCCAATAGATCCAGACCACACTTGCTCACAGGTGTTCCACCTGCAGAGCTGCTAATGAAGAGGACGCTCAAAACCAGGTTATCCCTTATACATCCTACTATGAAAGAAATTGTTGAGAGCAGGCGTCAGTCACAATGTGACTACCATGACAGGAATGCGAGGGCGTGATGTATTGATGTCAATGACCCTGTTTTTGTCCTTAATTACGCTGCAGGGCCCAAATGGCTTGCAGGCACTGTGATTGCCAAAGAGGGGAATAGGGTTTTGGTAGTTAAACTTACCAATGGACAAATCTGCCGCAAACACGTGGATCAAACTAAAAGGAGGTTCAGCAACCCCATAGAAGAAGCAGAGGAAGAACACGACGTAGAATTTACTCCACCACAGGTGATCGAACACCGGAACCAAGTGGAGGAGAACCCAGTCACTGTGGGCAGTCCGGACAGGCCTGAGGCACCACAAACAGCAGACACTCAGGCCAGCGCCCAATAACCGGAGCCTCAACTCAGGCGCTCTACAAGGGAGCGTAAACCACCAGAGAGACTTAACCTGTGATCCCAATAAGACTTTGGGGGTGAGGTGATGTCATGTATTCAACTCTCATTGTAATCCATGTATAAGCTGACCTAAGTTGTACACCTTGAGAACATTAACCACAAGGGGGTGAACTTGTGGGAGACACTTCTAACCTGGTCTTTCAGGTATAAAAGGGGAAGCTCCACCTACCTTCATCACTTGAGGTCTTGGTAATAAAGGTAACTGGTCACAGAGTGATCTTCTCTCAAGTATGGGCCTCGTGTGCATTTATACTGTATAGTAAGGACATATCAGGAACAATAGGACTGGCCCACTCGTTAAACTCGACCAGTTTCACGATGGAGTCTGTCAAGCTCAATTTCAAGCTTCTCCCTCAGCATGTAGGGATCAGACCGATCTTTATGATAGACAGGCCTTGCATCAGAATCCAGGTTAATTTGCACCTTGGCTCCAGTAAAATTACCAATGTCCGGTTCAAACAAAGAAGGAAACTTCTTCAACACTTGAGCACACAAAGTGTCATCCACCGATGACAACGCTTTGACATCATTCCAATTCCACTTGATTTTCTGGAGCTAATTCCTGTCGAACAGTGTTGGACCATTACCTGGGACAATCCATAAAGTTAGATTATGAACGACACCATCATATGACACCTTGACTACTGCACTGCCAATCACCGGTATGAGTTCCTTAGTGTAAGTACGCAACTTGGCATTGACTGGACATAGCTTAGGCTTCACAGCCTCAGTGTCTCACAGTTTGTCGAATATCCTTTGGTTCATTATCGACTGACTCGCATCCTTGTCCAGCTCCATTGATGCAGGCATGCCATTCAGCTTCACATTAACGATTATCAGCTGGCTCCTTCCCAAGAACAAATACAAACCATACACTTCCTCCTCGGGTTGTGTATCCGGGCCAGTACTGGACTGGGCATCATCATCAATGTGATGAGCGGCAGCATGCTTGCTCACTTGTGGGCACAATTTCTGAAGATGCCCCAGTTTCGAACAGCCATTACAGGAGTACTGTTTAAACAGACACTGATGAGGCCGATAATTGCTCCCACAACACCAACAGGGTGAAATCGGATTCGTACCAGTTGGCAAACTTTGAGCAACTACAGGCTTCACATAAGCAGTCGAGTAGGCCCTGCCATAAGCAGCTCTGCCAAACGACGACACAATCTTGTTTACAGTACTTGCCGTGGAGCTCCGATTCTTCGATGATATCTGCCTGAAATTATCATCCGTTGCCATGCATGCCTGCGCAGTCGCGATGGCCTTGCTCAAATCCAACTTCTCTTCAGCCAATAACTTCCGAAGAATCACATCATGATTGATGCCTATCACAAAGAAATCTCGCAGCATGTCTTCCAACATTTCCCTAACTTACACGGCTCAGCAAGGTGTCACAGGTCGGCGACAAATCCCGACACATCCTGGCCCTCAGCACGAACATGCGTATAGAAGCGATAGCGTGAGATGATGATCCCCTCTTTTGGCTTAAGATGGTCAGGTACCAAAGCACACAAATCCTCACATTCTTTGTCCGTTGGACGTAAAGGTGAGAGAAGATTCTTCATGAGGCCATAAAGTTTTGGACCACAAATGGTGAGGAAAACCGCCCTGCGCCGAACTGTGTCAGCCTCTCCCTCTATTTTGTTGGCCACAAAATATTGATCCAGGTGGTCAATAAAATCCGCCCAATCCTCACCATCCGCGAATCTCTTCAGAATTCCAATAGTGCCCATTGTACATGCGAAGGTTCTTAAGTTACCTCGTCGCCAAATGTAATGAATATAATGACTCAAAAGACTTGTTACTGTAAACTGCCTCAGGTGTAAACCTGATCCAACTTTATTCGCACCTGTTGTGTATGGAGAAAGAGTCAGACTAAACACTGTGAGCTCAAAGTAAAGTGTGACCTTAGTCTTTTATTGCAGGTCCCCAGAGTGCCTCTCCAACCTGTGAAATCTCCTTAAATATCTGTGCTCCCAAGGGATTATGGGAACCCTTGGGACTCCAGGGGATGAGCCCTCTGGTGGCTGTACAGAGTAAATACAAGTTTACAGATATAACAACATATATCCCCCCCAAAGTCAATCGTGTAACTATTTACAATGTGAGTCAATCTGAAGCCCTTCTTGCCCTGGTTGATCGCCTCAGTGTGAAAGCTGGTGTTGTTGAATCATTTGTTGGGCCCTCACTGGGCTGCTGTGCAGCTGGCCTTGCTGGGCTGCCTGGTGTTTTGGGCTCTGTCGGGCTGCTGTGGATGATGGGTTCTGCTTCGTGGTCAACCGTGGTGCCAGTTGCCACTGGTGTGTATGTTGGGGGATCAATAAAGGTAGGGTCCAAGGTGGGTTGCTCAGGATAGTCCGTGAATCTGAGTTTAATTTGGTCCAAGTGTTTCCGGTGAATGAGTCCATTTGAAAGTTTGACCCGAAACACCCTGCTCTCCTCTTTGGCCACGACAGTGCCGGGAAGCCACTTGGAACCTTGTCCATAATTTAATACAAATACAGGATTATTGATTTCAATCTCGCGTGACACACTTGCACTATCATGGTATGCATTTTGTTGAAGCCGCCTGCTCTCTGCCTGTTCATGTAGATCAGGGTGAACTAACGAGAGCCTAGTCTTAAGTGCTCTTTTCATGAGCAGTTCAGCAGGTGGGATTCCAGTGAGTGAGTGGGGTCTCGTGCGGTAGCTAAGCAGGACTTAGGATAGGCGAGTCTGCAGTGAGCCTTCAGTTACCCTCTTCAAGGCTTGCTTGATGGTTTGCACTGCTCTCTCTGTCTGACCATTGGACGCTGGTTTAAACGGGGCACATGTGATATGTTTGATCCCGTTACGGGTCATGAATCTTTTGAACTCAGCACTGGTAAAACATGGCCCGTTGTCGCTCACCAGGACATCGGGTAGGCCGTGTGTGGCAAACATGGCCTGCAGGCTTTCAGTAGTGGCAGCGGACGTGCTAGCCGACAGTATCTCACATTCAATCCACTTGGAGTACGCGTCTACAACCACAAGGAACATTTTACCCAAGAACGGGCCTGCATAGTCGATGTGTACCCTAGACCACGGTTTGGAGGGCCAAGACCATAATCTTAGCAGCGCCTCCCTGGGTAACTGCGAGCATGTATTAGATCTGTGAATGCAGGACTCTAAGTCCGCATCGATACCGGGCCACCACACGTGGGATCTGGCTATCGCTTTCATCATTTCGATGCCTGGGTGGGTACTGTGGAGGTCATTGATGAAGGTGTCTCTGCCTTTCTTGGCGACCACTACTTGATTGTCCCACAGAAGGCAGTATAGACATTTCACCTTTGCGCCGCTGGAACGGCTTTATCTCTTCCTGCATTTCCACTGGGACACTGGACCAGCTCCCGTGAAGCACACAGCTTTTGACTAGAGATAATAAGGGGTCCTGGCTTGTCCAGGTTTTGATCTGCAGGGCAGTGACAGATTATTGCTCACTCTCAAATGCTTCCATAACCATGGCTATATCTGCGGGCTGTGCCATTTCCACCCCTGTGGTGGGCAATGGCAGCCGACTGAGAGTATCGGCGCAGTTTTCTGTGTCTGGCCTGTGGCGGATAGTGTAGTTGTATGCGCCCATCTCTGGATGTGGGCCGATGCATTGGTATTTATCCCTTTACTCTCGGAGAACAGGGAAATAAGTGGCTTATGATCAGTTTCCAATTCGAATTT
Organism: Pristiophorus japonicus; assembly: GCF_044704955.1. Taxonomy (NCBI): domain Eukaryota; kingdom Metazoa; phylum Chordata; class Chondrichthyes; family Pristiophoridae; genus Pristiophorus; species Pristiophorus japonicus. Next base: position 246,875,016 of record NC_091980.1, read on the forward strand.
TAGCCCAAACAGATATTGATGCATTTTCTTTACCCCATAAACACACGCTAACGCTTCTTTATCAATCATGCTGTCAGTTCTCTCAGCCTTAGACAGACTCCTGGATGCATAAGCAACCGGTTGCAGTTTCCTGAAATCATTAGCTTGTTGCAATACACACACAACGCCATATGACGATGCATCATATGCTAGTACCAAACGCTTACGTGGATCATACAACACAAGCAACTTGTTTGAGCATAACAATTTTCTCGCTTTTACAAAGGCATTTTCTTGGCTTTTGCCCCAAACCCATTCATCCACTTTTCGTAGTAAGACATGCAATCATTCTAACAGTGTGCTGAGACCCGATAAGAAGTTACCAAAGTAGTTCAGAAGTCCCAGAAATGACCACAGCTCCGTCACGTTCTGTGGCCTTGGTGCATTATCGATTGCCTCCGTCTTTGCTTGGGGGGCCTGATGCTGTCCACCGCAATCCTCCTTTTACTGGAACTCCACTTCAGGTACCAGAAACAAGGAATTCGAGCGTTTTAACCTGAGCCCCACGCGGTTGAGTCGACTAAGAACCTCCTCCAGGTTCTGCAGATGCTCGACTTTGTTCAAGATGTCGTCCTGGAAGACCACGGTGTGCGGGACTGACCAGTAAGCTTTCCATGTTTCTCTGGAATATCGCCACTGCCGATCGGATTCCAAACGGGCATCTGTTATAAACAAAAAGACCTTTGTGCGTGTTGATGCAGGTGAGGGCCTTCGATGATTCCTCCAGTTCCTGCATCATGTAGGCTGAAGTCAGATCCAGCTTCGTGAACGTCTTTCCTCCCACCAGCGTTGCAAAGAGGTCGTCGGCCTTTGATAGTGGGTATTGGTCCTGCAGGGAGAAACGATTGATAGTTACTTTGTAATTGCCACAGATTCTGACGGTGCCGTCTCCCTTGAGGACTGGAACAAAAGGACTGGCCCACTTGTTGAACTCGATCGGTGAAATGATGCCCTCTTTTTGCAGCCGGTCTAGCTCGATCTCTACCCTTTCTCTCATCATGTACGGTACTGCTCTCGCCTTGAGATGGATGTGTCGCGCCCTCGGAATTAGGTGAATCTGCACTTTTGCTCCTTGGAATTTCCCGATGCCTGGTTCAAACAGCGAAGGAAATTTGTTTAAGACCTGGGCACATGGTGTCGTCAGCGGGCTATAGTGCTCGGACATCGTCCCAGTTCCAGCGTATCTTTCCCAGCCAGCTCCTGCCGAGCAGAGTGGTACCTTGTGCACCGCTCCATCGTCGGAGACCTTTACGGTAGCACTGCCGATTACAAGTATCAGTTCTTTCGTGTAAGTTCTTAGTTTCATGTGAACTGGAGTTAAGACTGGCCTTGAGGCCTTGTTGCACCACAACCTTTCAAAAGTCTTTTTGCCCATGATGGACTGGCTCGCACCCAAGTCCAGCTCCATTGACACCGGGAGTCCATTTAATTCAACATTCAGCATTATCGGGGGGCAATTTGTGGTGAATGTGTGCACCCCATGTACCTCTGCCTCCTCGATCTGAGGCTCTGGTTCTTCGTGATCCTCCATGAATCTGTCCTCCTCTGCAACATGGTGGTTTGCAGGTTTAACAGGCTTTGCAGCTTGCCTGCACACTTGTTGGAAGTGTCCCATTGTTCCACAGCCCTTGTAAACGTACTCTTTGAATTGGTATGAATGGAAACGATGAACACCCCCGCAGCGTCAACAAGGTGTTAATGGCCTTGCATTCATCACCCGTGATGGTAGACTCTGAGACATCTGCGGACGTGTAGCTGCAGGTATGTGTGACCTGCCCTGTATGTTACGATTCGAAAACAACATCACTTTGTTCACAGTACTTGTAGCAGCACTTGTGTGCTGAGAGATTTGCTTAGTATTGTCGCTATGGCCTTACTCAAGGTTGGGGTCTCTACAGTCAAAAGTTTGCGAAGTATGGTTTCGTGGCTAATGCCAAGTATGAAAAAGTCTCTGAGCATGTGCTCCAAATGTCCTTCAAATTCGCAATGTCCTGCAAGGCGTCTTAGCGCGGCGATATAACTCGCCACTTCCTGGCCTTCAGACCTTCTGTAGGTGTAGAACCGGTACCTCGCCATCAGAACACTTTCCTTCGAGTTCAAATGCTCTCAGACCAGTGTTCACAAATCGACGTACGATTTCTCCGTTCATTTCGCTGGAGTGAGCAGATTCTTCATGAGGCCATACGTTAGTGCCCCAGAGACGGTGAGGAGGATCGCCCTTCATTTGGCAGCGCTCTCTTCCCCATCTAGTTCGTTGGCCACGAAGTATGGGTCGAGTTGCTCCACAAAAGTTTCCCAATCATCTCCCTCCGAGAATTTCTCCAGGATGCCCACTGTTCTCTGCATCTTTGGGTTCGCTATCTGTATCTCGTCGCTTGTTGTTGTATATGGAGAAAGAGTCAGACTGAACGTTGTGAGCTCAAAGTAAAATGTGACCTTAGTCTTTTATTGCAGGTCTCCAGAGTGCCTCTCCAACCTGTGAAGCCTCCTTAAATACCTGTGCTCCCAAGGGATTATGGGATCCCTTGGGACTCCAGGGGATGCGCCCTATGGTGGCTGTACAGAATAAATACAAGTTTACATATATAACAGCACCCAAAGTAACCCTCGTGACATGTTACCCATGCTTATATATCAGTGACTGCGCACGCGCGCCTACAGCCCGATGACCTGCGACAGTGGCGCCCCCTTGTGTCTGGTGACCCCAAGCATAAATACATAACAGAACTGATTGTGATTTCACAGGAAACAGGTCTTCCCAATGGATCTGTATGTGGCTAGGACAGGAGGGCTGTGTTTTGGGACAATTGCTGTTTACCATCTTCATTAACGATTTGAATGAGAACATTAGTGAAAACATTCATAAGTTTAGAATTACACAAAAATATTCACAGTGTTTGGAATTTACACCATATCAAAAATCTCCCTGCCTTCAATGTGGATAAGTGCAGTGTTGTATATTTAGTTTTGGGAAACTCCATATATATACCATTAAAGGATAACCTCTAAAGATTTCACAGTAAGAGAGGGGCCTGAGGCAATAGTTTATTATTAAAGGTCCACAAGCCGAATGACAAGATCATTAGGATAGCAAATAAGGTTTTAAGTTGCGTAGCTAGAACTGTTGATTTTAAAATAAGACCATTATGTTTCGGGTATATGTGGCTTTGCTATAGCTGCATTTGGGATATTCTGTCCAGCTTTGATTCCCAGATATGATGGAGGATATTGAGAACCTGGAGAAGATACAGAGGAGGATGGGCAAACACACAGGCAGTCTTAGGGCTCTTAGTTATCAGAATCCACTAATTTCCCCAACATCAACATCTTGGGGGTCACCATTGATTAGAAAATTAACTGGAAAAGCCACATAAATACTATGGCTACAAGAGCAGGTCAGAGGTTGGCTATTCTGTGCCTAGTGTCTCACCTCCTGACTCCCCAAAGCCTTTCCACTTTCTACAGAGCACAAGTTAGGTGTGTGATGCAATACTTTCCACGCCTGGATGAGTGCAACTCCAAGAACGCTCAAGCAACACCCATCAACCACCTTAAACATTCACTCCCTCCACCACCGGAGCACCATGACTGCAGTGTGTACTATCTACAAGATGTACTGCAGTAACTTGCCAAGGCTTCTGTGACAGCATCTCCCAAACCCACAACCTCTACCACCTAGAAGGACAAGGACATCAGGCGCATGGGAACACCATTACCTCCAAGTTTCCCTCCACTTGTAAATATATCGGCGTTCCTTCATCGACGCTGGGTGAAAATCCTGGGACGCCCTCCCTGACAGCAAAATGGGAGAACCTTCACCTCACGGAATGCAGCGGTTCAAGAAGACAGCTCACCACCACCTTCTCAAGGGCAATTAGGGATAGGCAATAAATGCAGGTCTTGCCAGCGATACTTACATCCCAGGAACGAATAAAAAAAACACAGGCTCTTGGAATTTGGGCTATTTTCTTTAGAGAAACATGTGCTTGGAGGAGTGGTTTTTAAATTGTTGAAGTGATTCTATTCAGTTGGATAGATTATTTGAATTTGATAGAGGTGGAAGGATTAGGTGGGGATACATATAAAATCCTTAGGAAAAGAGTTAGATATGAGAAAGTATTTCTTTCCACAAAGACTCATGGGGGAGAAATCGATGGTGCATTGAAATCATGTGCCTGAAGACAGATGCCCGAGACACGTCCCAAATCGTCGGCTGTAGGGCCCTGATTGTCATTCTCATATACAAATGGCAAGATTGTGCACAGTGCACATTAAGCCCAATTGTATCATGCGTTGAATGGCCTAACCTGTGATCTTTAAAGGGATCACTAGAGGCCATTCTAAAAACAGCCTAGGAAATCTTTTGGGGGAATTTTTGTGGGGCCTAGAGAAGCAGGAGTGCTCTCCCGCCTCCCACAAAACTACAGTGGCCTGCTACCGACCCATTCTCATACCTTGCTTCCCCCCGCCCCAGATTGGCTGGTCCCTTCAACAGGCCTGACTTGCCTTCAGTCTTCAAATTGGAGAGTTGCCGCGCGTTGCCCTTATAAATGATGCCTGAACCCAAAAATGGCTTGGGTTTCCTGACAGCGGCTTTGGGCGGATTTATACAGCGCCTTTCATGACCACCTGACGTCTCAAAGTGCTTTACAGCCAATGAAGTACTTTTGAAGTGTAGTCACTGTTGTAATGTAGGAAACACGGCAGCTAATTTGCGCAATGTGATAATGATCAGATAATCTGTTTTTTTGTTATATTGATTGAAGGATAAATATTGGCCAGGACAACGGGGATAACTCCCCTGCTCTTCTTCGAAATAGTGTCATGAGATCTTTTACGTCCACTTGATAGAACAGACCGGGCCTCGGTTTAGCGTCTCATCCGAAAGACAAGACATAACCATAGACACAATGCCAACTGCGTAACTATTTTAAGCCAAAGTTAAAAATTATCTCGATGTTGATAGACGGAGCCAGCGGAGGTTGGCGAGGACAGAAACGACGACAGCGCGAGTCAGGATTGATGAACCAGAGTTTTGGACAGTTTGCAGTTTTTGTAAGGAGAAGTTCAGCGGCATTTGAGAAGTCAAATCTTGAAATAACAAAAGGGTTTCAGTTGCAGAGGTCATGAGGTGGGGCTAAGGCAGTCAATGTTATGGAAGTGAAAGCATCTGTCTTTGTCCTGAATAGACTGCAATGAATATAATGCTTTTTTAATGATTAAACCAATAAATGCTACATTTATTTATTTCAAAAGCATGTGTTGCTATTGCCTTTATTTAATAAAATTATGCAAATGAACTAACCCATTAAAATTATACATGAATTGAAAAAGCAAACCTCTTCAGTGGTGCTGTTGGTGTTTTGCTGTCAAACTGCATTTCGTGATGGCCCATATAGCAATAATGGAGCTAAAACCGCAATCTAGTTCCCCTTCAGCAACATTTTCTATTCTGTTTCAAGACAGCTCACATAGTTGACTGCATCTTATTCAGAAAGGTAATTTTTATGGATGCCAACCAATCACAAAAGTCAATTCATACAACTTATTGAGAAACATGAACGATCCATCCGTTCTGTCAAAAATTTCAAACAAAGAGAGGGAGTGCTATTTTGTCACCATCAGGTGGCAGTATGCGTTTGTGCTAATCTTGAGTTTCTATTTCTGACAGCTAAAAGGGTCTCAAGGAAATGGCCGGCCCTAATATTCTTTGGGGTTTTGACTGGTTTCTTGCCAGAGTTATCTGTGTCTGGTGTAATCTGATTGATGGAAGGAACCCTCCAGCACTACAGCAGCAGTGACATACACAGCAACACAGACATACAGAAGGGGGCCGAACTACTTGGCTATTTTACCACATTCCCGCCATAACTCCAGTAGGGCCCAGTGGACTGGCTCAGAAAACGGCTAGGACCTGGATACGCTGGATCTTAACTTTAATTGGGAACTTTCGCTCAGCCTGGTTGGGGTGGAGCCTCCACCCACCCCTTACAAGGCCACTTACACGGAAGGGGAGGGGCTGGGGGGGTTGAGGAATCTCTACGCTGAGAGTTGCTGCTTTCCCAGCTGATAAGGGAGCCAGCGTACCATGGGAGGTTGGTGTGCTGAATAAGATGAGGTGCACTGCCCTCCAGAAGGGCGTCAAGTGGCGCTCCTGTTGGGGTGGTTTAGGGTAGACAATTAGCTTGGAACTCTGAAGATGGTGAGAAGTTTCTTTGAAAGATATGATTTTACCTCCTTACACAGGAGGCCGAGGAGGATGGACAAGATGGGGTCTATGGGAGAGCAGTCTGGGAACCTCCTCTCCCAATAGCAGTTAGTCAACAAAGTTTCCTGCAGCATGGGATGCCTAAGATTGAATCCATAATGGGGTGGACATCCATAGGCCCCCATGCAAATTAGGTGCTCACCCACTGTCCCTGCCAACTCCAGTGGAGTCAGTGCTGGAGGGCATGATCCCAGTGCTATTGAAGCGTGGGGCACAGTCCTGTATAAATGTTTCCTGATGTCCAAAAGTAATCGACAACACTCCAGATTATCTCTCCATTTCCACTATGCATCCCCCTTGACCATTGTCAACAGACAACTCCCCTCCCAGGGTATTAAAAGAGATGGCGGAAGTTATAGCAGATGCATTCGTTAAAATCTACCAAAATTCTCTGGACTCTGGGGAGGTACCAGCGGATTAGAAAGTAGCTAATGTAACGCCTCTGTTTAAAAAAGGGGGCAGACAAAAGGCAGGTAACTATAGGCCGGTTAGTTTAACATCTGTAGTGGGGAAAATGCTTGAAACTATCATTAAGGAAGAATTAGCGGGACATTTATATAGGAATAGTGCAATCAAGCAGACGTAGCATGGATTCATGAAGGGAACATTATGTTTAACTAATTTACTGGAATTCTTTGAGGATATAACGAGCATGATGGATAGAGGTGTACCGATGGATGTGGTGTATTTAGATTTCCAAAAGGCATTCGATAAGGTGCCACACAAAAGGTTACTGCAGAAGATAAAGGTACGCGGAGTCAGAGGAAATGTATTAGCATGGATAGAGAATTGGCTGGCGAACAGAAAGCAGAGAGTCGGGATAAATGGGTCCTTTTCGGGTTGGAAATCGGTGGTTAGTGGTGTGCCACAGGGATCGGTGCTGGGACCACAACTGTTTACAATATACATAGATGACCTGGAAGAGGGGACAGAGTGTTGTGTAACAAAATTTGCAGATGACACAAAGATTAGTGGGAAAGCGGGTTGTATAGAGGACACAGAGAGGCTGCAAAGAGATTTAGATAGGTTAAGCGAATGGGCTAAGGTTTGGCAGATGGAATACAATGTCAGAAAGTGTGAGGTCATCCACCTTGGGAAAAAAAACAGTAAAAGGGAATATTATTTGAATGGGGAGAAATTACAACATGCTGAGGTGCAGAGGGACCTGGGGGTCCTTGTGCATGAATCCCAAAAAGTTATTTTGCAGGTGCAGCAGGTAATCAGGAAGGCGAATGGAATGTTGGCCTTCATTGCGAGAAGGATGGAGTACAAAAGCAGGGAAGTCCTGCTGCAACTGTATAGGGTATTGGTGAGGCCGCACCTGGAGTACTGCGTGCAGTTTTGGTCACCTTATTTAAGGAAGGATACACTAGCTTTGGAGGGGGTACAGAGACGATTCACTCGGCTGATTCCGGAGATGAAGGGGTTACCTTATGATGATAGATTGAGTACACTGGGTCTTTACTCGTTGGAGTTCAGAAGGATGAGGGGTGATCTTATAGAAACATTTAAAATAATGAAAGGAATAGACAAGATAGAGGCGGAGAGGTTGTTTCCACTGGTCGGGGAGACTATAACTAGGGGGCGCAGCCTCAAAATACAGGGGAGTCAATTTAAAACCGAGTTGAGAAGGAATTTCTTCTCCCAGAGGGTTGTGAATCTGTGGAATTCTCTGCCCAAGGAAGCAGTTGAGGCTAGCTCATTGAATGTATTCAAGTCACAGATAGATAGATTTTTAACCAATAAGGTAATTAAGGGTTACGGGGAGCGGGCGGGTAAGTGGAGCTGAGTCCACGGCCAGATCAGCCATGATCTTATTGAATGGCGGAGCAGGCTCGAGGGGCTAGATGGCCTACTCCTGTTCCTAATTCTTATGTTATGTTCTTATGTTCTCCCCCTCAAGGCCTCAGCAGCCCAGAAGTCACTGTGTTCTGTGGAGTATTGGATCATCTCAGTCTATACGTTTTCAGTAAAATTTCAATCCATTTCGCAACTAAGGCATCGCCAGTCCTCCGGTAATTCTGATGGAACCCCAACAAAATAGCATAGACCCAGTTGCTCTATGTTTCCATCATTTCAAGGAGCTTCTTGGTTGCATTGGAAGGAAGGAACCCTCTGTCCATAAATGATGGCCAAGAGGCAGCGCCCTGAGTTAGGGGTTCCTACTCCTCAAGCTAAACAGCGATGTGGTGTAACAGTGGAGGCCATGCACTGAGTATCAGCCTCTAAAAGGGCAGCCTATATGGCCCCCACTGGTGGAGTCCAAGCTAGGTAAGTGGCCTGGACCCTGAGGAAAGGATTTTTCTTCAGATCAGCCTCCTTGCTCAGGGGGCCGAGGGGAATGTTGCCCAGGGCTGGGGTTTGGGGCCGGCAACCCTTCACCACCACCGCAATAAAATGGCAAAGTTTTCGTGAGCATGGGTGCTGGACATGCATCCGTAATGGCAATTGAGCCCAGGCTATTTAAAAGCCATTCCGCTGACCCCGCAAACGTTAGTGGAGTAGGTGCAGGAGGACACCAGGGACTTGATTCTGCCACAACTGGCAAAATTACATCCTAAGGTATCTTGGGCCCAGATATAAATCTTTGTACATTCTTTATGTCAGGGTTCCTATATCTTGTAGATATAGGAATGTTGCAATAAGGAAATGCCTCATGCCTCATAAAATATGGCATTTTGATTGCTCTAGTTGCTTGCTATGGTGCATAAATTGTACTCAGTGCTTGAAAACCCTAACTTAATCATTTTGTTTTATCATAGAAGATAGAATGTGGTAGTGGATGAAAATATCTTAAAGCAAGAAACAGTGGGGTGCCGCAAGGTTCTGTGCTGGGGCCCCAGCTGTTTACATTGTACATTAATGATTTAGACGAGGTGATTAAATGCAGTATCTCCAAATTTGCGGATGACACTAAGTTGGGTGGCAGTGTGAGCTGCGAGGAGGATGCTGTGAGGCTGCAGAGTGACTTGGATAGGTTAGGTGAGTGGGCAAATGCATGGCAGATGAAGTATAATGTGGATAAATGTGAGGTTATCCACTTTGGTGGTAAAAACAGAGAGACAGACTATTATCTGAATGGTGACAGATTAGGAAAAGGGAAGGTGCAACGAGACCTGGGTGTCATGGTACATCAGTCATTGAAGGTTAGCATGCAGGTACAGCAGGCGGTTAAGAAAGCAAATGGCATGTTGGCCTTCATAGCGAGGGGATTTGTATACAGGGGCAGGGAGGTGTTGCTACAGTTGTACAGGGCCTTGGTGAGGCCACACCTGGAGTATTGTGTACAGTTTTGGTCTCCTAACTTAAGGAAGGACATTCTTGCTATTGAGGGAGTGCAGCGAAGATTCACCAGACTGATTCCCGGGATGGCGGGACTGACCTATCAAGAAAGACTGGATCAACTGGGCTTGTATTCACTGGAGTTCAGAAGAATGAGAGGGGACCTCATAGAAACGTTTAAAATTCTGACGGGTTTAGACAGGTTAGATGCAGGAAGAATGTTCCCAATGTTGGGGAAGTCCAGAACCAGGGGTCACAGTCTGAGGATAAGGATTAAGCCATTTAGGACCGAGATGAGGAGAAACTTCTTCACCCAGAGAGTGGTGAACCTGTGGAATTCTCTACCACAGAAAGTAGTTGAGGCCAATTCACTAAATATATTCAAAAGGGAGTTAGATGAAGTCCTTACTACTCGGGGGATCAAGGGTTATGGCGAGAAAGCAGGAAGGGGGTACTGAAGTTTCATGTTCAGCCATGAACTCATTGAATGGCGGTGCAGGTTAGAAGGGCTGAATGGCCTGCTCCTGCACCTATTTTCTATGTTTCTATGTTTCTATGTTTTGTGCTCTTTCCCATTAATTTATAAAAATCTATTCTTAGCATGTAGAATGTAACTTATTTGCAAAATATAAACAGGTAAGGAATGTCCATTTTATTTTTAGTGGTTCGGATTATTAATTGAAAAGATTGTGAGAATTATGGTCATATCTGTAGAATAAACAGGCCTCAATGTGCATGAAATAACACTTCACGTTCTCGTGATATCAAAGCATTTCACAGCCAATTTATTATTTTTGAAATTTTGCTATTGTTATGTTGGCAAATGTGATTTTGGATACAGTACACAGCAAAGTCCCACAACTAGCAAGTAAAATTATTAGTTAATCTTTATTTTTTGGGGGATTGGTTGTTAATTGAGGAAGAAATGTTGGGGAAGACACCAAGACAATTCACTGATGTTCAAATAGTGCCATGGGATTTTTGTAAACTTCCAGTTAAATAGGTAGACTGGGCCTTGGTTTAATATTTCACCCAAAAGACTGCAAAAGCCTAGAAATTTGTCTCGGGCAGTGATGTTAAATGGGCTGTATTGGATCGGCGGCCCGTTATACGCAGCACCTGATATTCAGCTCCATTGCTGTCAGTATGTACAATGGGCGGCTGATCCGATACACCCGTTTTGAGCCACCGCCCGAGATGAGTTTCTAGACCTGCATCTCTAACAGTGCAGCACTCCTTCAGTACTGCACTGAATCATCACCTTAGATCAATTGCTCAAGGTATGGAGTGGAGCTTGAATCCACAACTTGCTGAGCTGAGAGTGTCACTGACTGAGCTTAGCTGACACTTAAATGTAAGAGATTGCGGAGTGACTGACACTTGTCCTGGATTGACTGTACACATCGCAGGTGCTAGGTTGGAACCCCTAGTCTGAAATGTCTGTATTTGTTTCAAATGCAACAGAAGGTCACTTTTTCTGTTACTGATTTTTAATAATTGAATAATGAATCTGGACTGAATCTGCTTTTTCAAATTATGCACTACAGCAAAACCATACAGTACTAAACCTTTTCTCGTCCTAACAATTATTTGCTGACCATTAAAATTGTGCTCTTATCAGGTCAACAGCATTGCGCTATATAAAAATATCTCTAAATAGCTTGTTTGTAATGCCTTATCTTTCTGTTAAGTACTTCTATAATCCTAGACGTAGAGCATAAATTAACACTGAAAAAATACATTATAAATGAATATTTATATTTTTTATTAGTGTAGTAATTTGTTGATGATTATTTCACAAAGTAAAATTAATTTACCGTGCAGCAGTAATTTTCTGAGCAGTTAGCAGTTTTCAGTTCTTTTTTTTCAAAACAGCGCTTGTTCCAATCAAAGTTGCTTTGTAATCTCTGACTATTAATTTTTTCTTAGTATTAGAATGTGCAATATGTTGCTCATTTTAACCTCAAAACAACGAAGATGTGAACTTTTCCAGTCGCATTGATCCATACCATTGAATGTGATCGTCACATTTATTCATGCAATGGCTCCACCCCAACATTATCGTATCCCCTGGTGCCATGGCCAGAAGCAATTTTTTTAATGAAATGGTAACCACACCCTTGAACTGGGGCAGTGATACATTAAGTTTTCATGTTTTAAATTCCATCCTCCACATGTATTAAATAATGTCAGCATTGCCCATTCCAGCGCCCAATTGAAGCCAGTTCCTACACTGGAAATGCAGTGGGTCACGACCTCTGCCCACCCACGTGATTGCTGGATACACACAGCATGTTCCAGGGGTGGTTCTCATTTTATATCCAGGGAGTCCTCCCACTCCTGAGCAGTCCTCACTGTTGGGAGGGATGGAAGTGCAATGTAGTTTGAAAAGCTGCAACTGCTTAAAATGACCAGAAAAAAACGTTAGCTAATTTGGGAAGATCTGAGAATGGCAGGAGAAGCAGCATCAAAGGCCTTTGCTGTGACAGAGCCCTCAGATTCTCAGACACTTCTGTGGATTGATGAAATGAAGTCAAGGGGAGACCGCTTTTCTGACACTCAAGACAGAAAGCCCCAGAAGAGAGTTGTGCAGGCATTATGTAGGGAAGTGGTTCAAGCAGTCAGCTAAAGTCCATCACACCACACTATCAGCTTCAATGTCTATTTCACAGGAAAGAAACAGTTTAATGAACTCATGTAGTTGACCAAGTTAAGTTACACAAGTATCCATACACAAAATTAAAGACTGATGGAAGCATGACTCAACCTCCTTTTTACTATTGCCTCACAGTGTAAATGATGAATGAATGTGATGGTTAATATTCACAAGGCATCTTGCATACTCCACATTCCTTTTCTACCATTCCACTGTTGGATTGCCAGCACTTCCAAGTATTCTCACCATGGAATGACATGTAGATGTCTGTATGAAATTAATAGTTATATCAATCAGGTACCTTTCTCAATCTGTATTCTCCTTGCAAAAGGTTGATCATAATCATTCAAAAAATCTACCATGGGTGGAGGAATGGCAGCCATTAGACTGATCAGTGCACATGAGGAGGAAACACTTCAATTCTTTGGTGGACATACAGGAAAGGTGGTGGGATATGGGGAGGTTGGAGGTGAGCTGCCAGGAGCAGGTTGACAATGGCAGGGATTGTCTACAGTAAAGTGAGCTGTCACAGACTCTAGATGTTCACCTTAATTGTAAGATGTCTATCGTTGCACAGTTGCATCTTCAAAATCATAAATGAGAGTTCACTCTCCTAAAAGTATTCCCTCTGTAACCCTATCAGATGCTACTCATTAAGATGATGGGTGGTCTCAAGGGCAGTCTGGCGCCTCCAGCTTGACAATACGCTGCAATCTCACCAACTCTGACATGGCACTAGCCTGGATATACCCACTCAGGAGGGTTTAGTAGTGAGCCAGATAGAATATTGCAAAGTGATGTACTGAGCACCAATGAACAGGAGAAGCTGGAAGTGGAAGAGGAGGAGCCAGCCGAGGAGCCTAGGTGACCCTTATCTCTGGAGCCCATTTTTTCAAGAAAAAAATGAAAGCGCATGAATTTCATCTGCAGGTCGTGGAGACAGTTTGCATGTTTGCAAAAAGGTGGACAAGTTGGAGGTGTCCACTTCCCCCCGCATTATGAAGGAAGTGTCCAAGGCCATTCAGATCACCCTGGAGAGTGTGGCAGTCTAAGAGACACCTGTGGCAATAAGAATCAGGAGGAGCATCTAAGGACAATCATGGCTTCCAGGACAGTGGCTGTGGCTGCTTCCCTAGAAACCTTGTAAGACAATCATAGCAATATGATTTCCCAGATCTGCCAAGACTTAATTGAGATTCCCGGTTTGTTGTCCAGCTGATCATGTCAAAGTGAGCCTGAGCCGAGCATGAATGGGTTACAAACAGTTGTAACAGGTTTCACTCTCCGGAATGCCTCACCGGCAGCGGCACTCTGGTAAGTCCCAGGAGGGCGGATTGGAGCGGGTTATGGGCAGGGGTGATCACGTCTCCCAGAATGATTTTTCTTTATAAAAATATTTTAATTACTTACAACAACTTGCATTTATATAGCACCTTTAACATAGTAAAACGCACTTCACAGGAGCATTAGCAAACAAACTTTGATATCGAGCCACAAAAGGAGATATTAGGACAGATGACCAAAAGCTTGGTCAAAGAGATAGGTTTTAAGGAGTGTCTTAAAGGAGGAGAAAGAGGTTTAGAGGCGGAGAGGTTTAAGAAGAGAATTCCAGAGCTTAAGGCCTAGATACCGGAAGGCACAGCCACAAATGGTGGAGTGATGAAAATCAGTGGTTTGAAAGACACCAGAATTCGAGGAGCGCAGAGATCTCGGAGGGTTGTAGGGCTGGAGGAGGTTACAGAGGCAGTGAGGGATGAGGCCATGGAGCGATTTGAAAACAAGGATGAGAATTTTAAAATTGAGGCATTGCTGGACCGGGAGCCAATGTAGGCCTACGATAACAGTGGTGATAGGTGAATGGGACTTGGTGTGGGTTAGGTTCGAGGCAGTAGAGTTTTGGATGAGCTCAAGTTTATGGAGGTGGCAATGTGGGAGGCCGGCCAGGAGAGTGTTGGAATAGTTGAGTCTAGAGCTAACAAAGGCATGGATGAGAATTTCAGCAGCAGAAGAGCTGAGGCAGGGGCGGAGATGTGTGATGTTACAGAGGTGGAAGTAAGTGGTCTGGGTGATGGAGCGGATATGGGGTCAAATCGAACGGTAAGCTTGCAAACAATCTGGTTCAGCCTCAGACAGTGACCAGTAATTGTTTCTGCTTTATTCTGCTTTCCACACTCAGCTAAACATGTCTCAATCAGGGAAGCTAATGCTGTTAGACTCAGCCACGAAGAGGTGGTTTGGAACTGAGATCAGGTGCCACAAATTCTGGAACACACTGTCGCTGCTGAAGGCCATCAGACTCTGTTTGTGGGCAATGTTGGCCTCGCTGGAGTCCTGAGTTGCACCGACAATGCGTGATGCTGCCTCTACAACAGTCATGGCAAGTTTGTCGATGCTCTCTGGGATCCCACCCAATGCACCCATGAGCTCACGGTGCATGTCTGTGTTGTCCCTGGATATTTCCACCAAGTTCAGTTCCATGTCTGCCTGTTGTTCAGCATGCCTACTTTGCCGACTCGCCCTCCAGAGAGCTGGCCGGCGAGATTCCCTTCTCACACAGCATTGCTGTAGGCAACTGGGGCAGGAGCCTCCGACAACTCAAAGCGATGGAAATTGGGTTTGTCCCCAGATGTGCTTTATTGTGACGGGCCAACTGGTGGGATCTGCGGCTCAGGCACTGCAGTCTCGTCACACATCTCATCACTTCCCCTATGGTCAGATGTCAATGGCTCCCTGGATGCCTGTCACGACTGTGGCGGGTTTTCTGCAAGCAGAAAACAACAGGTTAGCAGGGTTGTGGGCAGAGTGATCGCAGGAAGGTGGCATTGCACATGTACACGCCACTTCATAATACGCCTCAATTAAGTCACATCAATCGCACATGCCCTCACTACCTGAAGGGCATCGCCCCCGGCAACTGTCCGAGCTGGTGGTCCAATGAGGGCAGACACCCGTTCCTCAACATCTGTTAAGTCCACGATCTGAGGCCGGCCCCCGCCTGTCCAGCACTGCTCACGCCTGTTGTGTGAAATCTTCACCTGCAGTGAGAAAAATAGGAAGAGTTCAGAAATGGTACACCTCCTGTTGTGCCACATATGCCTACCATAGTTTAACAGCTGAGACTGTGTGGATGTACAAATGTCTTCACTTCAATCTGTGTGGATGTTGCATGAGCTTTGTGAGTGATTGGTAGGAGGTGAGAGGGAGGTAGCCTAGGGGCTGCAAGTGATCTTTATGAAACCCATCTAAGCAGTGGGAGAGTGTTGTGACGAAGGTTCTCAATGATTAGGGAACAAGAGGGTATGTGCATCCTTAATTAAGAGGCAATGGCTGGAGAAGTCAGCCTTCAGCTTTCAGATGCATTGTTAAACCCACACTACAGGCTGCGAGACTTTGAGAATGGGCAGATACATGAAATACTTCACATAGTGTCCGAGATTCATGTTGGAAGGATAGCAGGCATACATAAATGTGAAGAGTACTCACCCTGATGAGCCTAGTAAAGTCATTGAACTTTTTGCAACATTGGGTGCCAGTTCTGGCAACCTTGTCTGCCGCAGACACCTCCTGGGCAATTTCACGCCATAACGCCTTGAAAATTGTTGCCAGTGGTCTCCCTCCCCCAACCAGATGGCGTGATGTCCATCTGCTCTCCACTGCATGGACTAAGGCCTCAGCAGCCTCCGTTGAAAAACATCTGACACGCTGCCTGCCCTCCTGCTGCTTCATCTCTGCAGAAGTGCCAGAAGTCGGGCGGGTCATCTGTGCAAGGAAGCCGCTGTGCCCTGAAATAATGTCTGCACCCGGGAAAACAAAAACGCGACTGTGCATGCGCAGAATGGCCGCCTCTTTTAATGCCACGATTTTAGGCTCGGGCGCACAAAATCCATTGTGTAACACCTGATTTAATGCCCCTGATAATGGATCCTCATTTTTTGCCAAAATTTCCAGTCGAAGGCACTGTAATGTATGCACCTGTGAGCATGCTCACAGGTTTGTAGAGCTGTTGATTCAGACCCTGTACATCGAGCACCCTCCTAGATGGTGTGCGCTGGCGACGTATTTCTTCCGCCAGCAGTACTGCCTCAATTATGACACGCAGCTCCTGTTTGTGAACCTGGGGGGCGTCAGGATCACTATGTGGGGGCTATCTGTCTTTTACCAGGAACTCACCAGGGTCTGGAACAGAGTCGCTACCAAGCGCAGCTCTCCACCGGCTGGAGTGGCGGCTGTCCTGCAGGAGCCACTGCTCGGGAATCCGTACCTCCACGACCGAGGTTTTAGGTGGCGGTCGGACGAGAGGGCTGTGGCTGGTGAGGTGACCAGGGTCAGGGACCTGCTCGATGGCGGAGGAGCGGGCTAGATGGCGCCAGACATGCTGGCACGGCGCCTAAATTCAGCCGATGTCTGCCACGTGGCCAATACCATCGAGTCGCTAAAAAAAGCTTTGGGCCCTGACTCCGTTAGGTGTGTCGAGGAGGCTCAAGTACGTTGGGAGATCCCGTCCGAACTGACCCCCGTCCGGACGGAATTCCTCATCGGCGCAAAACCCCGGAACCTCCCTCGGGAGCCGGCGCCTCACAACTTGAGCCGCCTCAGGGAAATCTCCTCCGTGCCTTTCAGTTCTGCGCGGAGGGGTTTCCTGTACGGGCTGCTCCTGCACACTCTCAACCTTGCAATCCTCGTCTGTCGTCCGGACACGCCATGGCGCAACATCTTGCCGTCCGGAGGATGCGGGGGTCCTCGATGGAGGGCACTCTACGCGGGAGTCCTCCCACTATTTATCGGGGACTTGGCCTGGAGGGTGGTGCATGGAGCAGTCCCGTGCAACAAATTTTCAAGCCGGTTCACGGGCTCCCAGGCCGCCTGCAATTTCTGCGGTCTGGAAGAGTCTGTGTTCTATGTTTTTATTGAATGTGTGAGGTTGCAGCCCCTGTTCCACTATTTAAAGGGGCTGCTCCTGAAATTCTGGTTGCACTTCAGTCCCACACTCCTGATCTTTGGGCACCCTGTGCGGAGGGGAGCGGGTAGGTCCGAGGGCCTCCTCGTAGGACTGCTCCTAGGCACGGCCAAGGGTGCCATCAGCCAGTCCAGGCAGCGGGCGGTCGAGGGGGTCGTTCAGCCAGACTGCCTGCCTCTCTTCCGCCCCTACATCCAGGCCAGGGTGTCCTTGGAGATGGAGCATGCGGTGTCCACCGGTACGCTCGCGGCATTCCACGAGAGGTGGGCGCCGGAGAGGCTGGAGTGCATCGTTACTCCCGGCAACCAAATTTTAATTTGATTTTATATGTTTTAAAGTTTAATTTGTTTTAAATGCCGCTTTTAGTGTCCCCCACCCCTTTTACAGGGGGCACTTGTAAACTATGGTTTTAGAGCCCAAAAAAAACCCACAAAAAAAAACTACAAAAATACAAAAAAAAAGGTCCTGGGAAATGTTTGTAGTGTCCCCCAGATCGGGGGGCACTTGATCTAATGTTTGTTTTGTTTACTCAAAAAGAGTTCTAGAGCTGTTGATTCGGACCCTGTACGTCAAGCACCTTCCTAGATGGTGTGCGCTGGCGACGTATTTCTTCCGCCAGCAGTACTGCCTCAATTATGACACGCAGCTCCTGTTTGTGAACCTGGGGGGCGTCAGGACCACCATGTGGAGGCTACCTGTCTTTTACCAGGAACTCACCAGGGTCTGGAACAGAGTGTCCACCAAGCGCAGCTCTCCACCGTCTGGAGTGGCGGCTGTCCTGCAGGAGCCGTTGCTCGGGAATCCGTACCACCACCACCGCGGTTTTAGGTGGCAGGCAGACAAGAGGGCTGTGGTTAGCGAGGTGACCAGGGTCAGGGACTTGCTCGATGGCGGAGGAGCGGGCTGGATGGCGCCAGACTCGCTGGCATGGCACCTAAACTGGGCCGACGTCCAACGCGCGGCCAATGCCATCGAGTCGCTAAAAACAGCACTGGGCCCTGACTCCGTTAGGTGTGTCGAGAAGGCTCAAGCACGTGGGGAAACCCCATCCGAACTGACCCCCGTCCGGACGGAATTCCTCATCGGCGCCAAGCCCCGAAACCTCCCTCAGGAGCCGGCGCCTCACAACTTGAGCCTCCTCGGGGAAATCCCCTCCATGGCTTTCAGTTCTGCGCGGAGGGGTTTCCTGTACGGGCTGCTCCTGCACACTCTCCATCCTGCCATCCTTGTCTCCCATCCGGACATGCCATGGCACACCATCTTGCCGTCTGGAGGAGGCGGGGATCCCCAATGGAGTGCACTCTACGCGGGAGTCCTCCCACTATTTATTGGGGACTTGGCCTGGAGGGTGGTGCACGGAGTAGTCCCGTGCAATAAAATTTTTAAGTTGGTTCACGGGCTCCCAGGTCGCCTGCAATTTCTGCGGTCTGGATGAGTCCGTGTTCCATGTTTTTATGGAATGTGCGAGGTTGCAGACCCTGTTCCATTATTTGAAGGAGCTGCTCCTCAAGTTCTGGTTGCACTTCAGTCCCACTCTCCTGATCTTTGGGCACCCTGTACGGAGGGGAGCGGATAGGTCCGAGGGCCTCCTCGCAGGATTGCTCCTGGGCACGGCCAAGGGGGCCATCAGCCGGTCCAGGCAGCGGGCGGTCGAGGGGGTCGTTCAGCCTGACTGCCTGCCTCTCTTCCATGCTTACATCCGAGCCAGGGTGTCCCTGGAGATGGAGCACGCGGTGTCCACCGGTATGCTCGCAGTCTTCCGCGAGAGGTGGGCGCCGGAGGGATTGGAGTGCATTATCACACCAGGCAACCAAATTTTAATTTGATTTTATATTTTTAAAGTTTAATTTGTTAACTGTTTAATTCACATCTCTGATCATTGTTCTATCACTGAAACAACAGTAAAAGTCCCAGAATACATAAAAAAAATGGAACTTGACTTATTCAGTCACTGTCAATAAGGGTTCTCATGTTATCCTGTATTTGGTATGGACAAACTACTGTTATAAAATAGCAAACATTTTGAATCATCATGAGCAATGCCATGGGAGATATATTAAGGATTTTTATATGTTAAAGATGCTATATAAATACAAGATGTTATTACAGTAATTTATTAAAAATCATATGAATTTGCTCATTTCTTGTCAACGTTTTCCATTCTAAATTTCTATCTCCTAATAGGAACTGCCTTTGTAAACTTTTCAAACTATATTACACCCACCCTTCAGCACTGTCACTGGCAGGAGAGCGTTACTACAGTGTGACAAGTTTAAATAGGCAGTTTCTATTATTAATGCAGGCATAGGAATTCTTATGGAAATATAGAAAGGAAAGAATACATGACTTTAAAATGGGGACTGAATTACATCTGCACACCCTGGTGCAATTATTTCAAGGTCTCTAACCCTGCTTCACATGAAGACCACATTTCGTCCTGACTTTCCATGTGAAAATTAGTATTTTAAGTTGGTAAAGGAACATGATAACAAGTTATAACAAAGGTCAATGAACAAATGAAAAATTCTGCTCAAAAATGGATAGCTATAAGTGAAGACAGTGGAAACCTTCTGCTGATTACTGCCTACCGCCCTCCCTCAGCTGATGAATCAGTACTCCTCCATGTTGGATACCACTTGGAAGAAGCACTGAGGGTAGCAAGGGCACAGAACATACTCTGGGTGGGGGACTTCAATGTCCATCACCAAGAATGGCTCGGTAGCATCACTACTGATCGAGCTGGCCTAGTTCTGAAATAGATAGCTACCAGACTGGGCCTGCGGCAGCTGGTGAGAGACTTAACACGAGGGAAGAACCTACTTGACCTCGTCCTCACCAATCTACCTGTTTCAGATGCATCTGTCCATGACAGCATTGGTAGCAATGACCACCGCACAATCCTTGTGGAGACGAAGTCCCGTCTTCACACTGAGGACAACCTCCGGCGTGTTGTGTGGCACTACCACTGTGCTAAACGGGATAGATTCAGAACAGATTTAGCAGCTCAAAACTGGGCACCCATGAGGTGCTTTGGGCCATCAGCAGCAACAGAATTGTAATCCACCACAATCTGTAACCTCAAGGTTTGGTATATCTTTCACTCTATCAGAACAGGGGACCAATTCTGGTTCAATGAGGAGTTTAGAAGAATATGCCAGGAGCAGCACCAGGCGTATCTAAAAATGAAGTACCAACCTGGTGAAACTACAACACAGGACTATGAGCATGATAACAGTGGAAACAGAGGGAATGTTTCCACTTGTGGGAAAGAGCATAACTAGAGGCTGTCAATATAAGATAGTCACCAAGAAATGCAATACTGTTCTAACATCCAACAAACATTGTAAAGAAAGCTGAAGTTTAACATCTAATCAATAGTCATGGATTTAAAAGATTCTCTAGATCCCTTTTACTCGTATCCATCCATTGTGGATATTTCTGACTAAATGTATTTCTCCCTAGCCTTCAATTCTCCCAATCCAAATTCCATATTGTTTTAATCCCTCTGACCAGTGTGTTTAACTCTTTTCTGGCCGTTTCATCAATTAGATAGTTTCTCAATGGAGTATGTGTCAATGCTTTAAAAATTGTCTCACTTCCTGAGCCAAATTTGCCATTTCATGTTTTGTTATTTTCAAGTAACTAAGCATTTCTGAGACCTGTGCACATTCACCATGCATTTCACATGCTAATTGCTTCATACGTAACAAATCACGTCTTCACACTTACACCGGTATCTCAATATCATGCCATCCAATACAAGCCATCTCGGGCTTTCAGGTAATCTTATCAAAAAATTGTCTGGATATCTTTGTTCATCTTCCATTGCATGTCTCAGATAGTGGCCAGGCTATCAATGCAATGTTCTTTAAAAGTTCATAGGCTAGGACACAAATGTCTCCAAGAGAAAGCTATTGCTTTACTATTCTTAACTACACTTTCCTGACTTTCTCTAGAATGTTTGGAAAATTCTCACTTGGCGGTGTAATTTTCCTGTTTCTATCTTGTATCTTAAGTGGGACATCCTATTAATTACTATCCATATTCATGAGCTCTGGAGTAACCTTAACCTTTAATATTGTATTCGACATTAACATTTAAAAAAAAAATCTTTAGAACCAACTATACAGGGCCTCAAATACTCCTTCCAGGTGAAACAATGATTTGCTTGTACTTCTTTCAATTAGTGTACTGTATTCGCTGCTCACGATGTGATCTCCTCTACATTTGGGAGATCAAACATAGATTGGGTGACCACTTTACTGAACACCTCAGTTCAGTCTGTACGTGTGACCCTGAGCTTCTGGTCGCCTGTCACTTTAATTCTCCACTCCACTCCCACTCTGATATCTCCGTACTTGGACCCCTGCACTGTTTCAATGAAGCTCAACGCAAGCTCGAGGAACATCCTTCTGGACTCAACATTGAGTTCAACAATTTCATAGCATAACTTCTGGCCATCTTTGGCTTCCTTTCTCTTTGTCTCTAATGGCAGCTGGTCATTCCTCTGCCAATCACACCCTATCCAGATTAACCTTTTTCTAACTTCTGAAATTACCATTTCAATTCGGCACATCATCCCTTTTGTCTCTCTAATCTCTCCTGCCTTCCATCCTATCATAGACCTTCCTTTTTGTTCTTTTTTCCCCTTCCCTTTCAGTGCTTAAGAATGTGCTCTTTTCGAACATTTGGCAGTTCTGACAAAGGGTCGTCGAACCAAAACATTAACTTTGTTTTTCTCTCCACAGATGCTGCCTGACCCGCTGAGATTTCCAGCATTCTCTGTTTTTATTTCAGATTCCAGCATCCGCAGTATTTTGCTTTTGTATTAGTGTTTAATTCACTGCCACTTCTCTTCTAAGAATGCCCACCCTGAAGAAGTTCTGCTCTTCCCTCAGACAGGATTTCTGTTTGTCTCTTTTATATTGTAGATCTTCTTTGCTTTCTGTTTCCCTTCTCGTGTTTGATCAAGTATCTGCCAAGACTTGCTTTCACAGCCACATCTCTTGCCTCAGTAACTGTCTCCGCCTCAGACTTAATCCACGTGGATTTCAACTGAAATTCCACCCTTCATATTTTGGATCCACCCAGGATTACAGATATCTCCAAGATATTCAACATTCCTCCAACCACTGCTCTCGCCGCATCCTGGGATCCACACTCAACGCTATGCGTCGTCACATGCACACTCGCGACCTCTCTCTTCAGCAGCACCGACTCACTCTGTATCTCTAAACTGTCCTGGTCCGCAGTTCAATTTCATCCTTTGCCTCATCCGACGCTTTAACCAAATACTTTTTTCCTTCCTTTCAGGTGTCAAGGATCGTAAATTTCAACAACTCTTGGACACCAACGCCTCTCCGGAATCTTCTTTCCCCACACTTCCCTTTGATTCCATCCCTTCTTCCAATCTCAACCACCTGCTGTGTTTTCACTATCCCCTCTGACCTTCCCCTCTCTGACCCCAAAAAATCAGTCCTCAGCAAAGGCCTGAGCTTCATTCCCTTACGCTCCCACCTCAATGAATTTCGAGCTCGGCACGATGCTGAGCTCTTTTTCCACCGCCTTCGCCTCCATGCCCACGTCTTTGGCCAGGAGTCTTTCCCCGTACAGCTGACCGTTTCTCATGCTTTCAGAAATATCGCGCTAATTGGACCCCTCCCTCTGGCCTCTTGCCCTCTCTAGACCACTTCATTGCAAACTGCTGACGGGACATCAGCCATCTCAATTTCTCTATTTCCCTCATTAACTCCAACCTATCTCCCTCTAAACTTGCAGCACTCTGCTCGCTCAGATCCAACCCCAACCTTTTCATTAAATTTGCTGACGAGGGTGGCGCTGTTATTGTTTGGCGAACCGACCTCTACCTTGCAGAGGCTGATCGCCAACTCTCTGACACCTCCTCCTACCTCCCCTGGACCATGACCTCATCACTGAACATCAAGCCATCATGTAGTTGCAGTATAATGTGGATAAATGTGAGGTTATCCACTTTGGTGGCAAAAACAGGAAGGTAGAATATTATCTGAATGGTGACAGATTAAGAAAAGGGGAGGTGCAACGAGACCTGGGTGTCATGGTACATCAGTCATTGAAAGTTGGCATGCAGGTACAGCAGGCGGTGAAGAAGGCAAATGGCCTTCATAGCTAGGGGATTTGAATATAGGAGCAGGGATGTCTTACTGCAGTTGTACAGGGCCTTGGTGAGGCCTCACCTAGAATATTGTGTTCAGTTTTGGTCTCCTAATCTGAGGAAGGACGTTCTTGCTGTAGAGGGAGTGCAGAGAAGGTTCACCAGACTGATTCCCGGGATGGCAGGAATGACATATGAGGAGAGACTGGATCGACTGGGCCTGTATTCACTGGAGTTTAGAAGAATGAGAGGGGATCTCATAGAAACATATAAAATTCTGACGGGACTGGACAGGTTAGAGGCAGGAAGAATGTTCCTGATACTGGGGAAATTCAGAACCAGGGGTCACAGTCTAAGGATAAGGGGTAAGCCATTTAGGACCGAGATGAGAAGAAACTTCTTCACTCAGAGAGTTGTTAACCTGTGGAATTCTCTACTGCAGAGAGTTGTTGAGGCCAGTTCATTAGATATATTCAAAAGGGAGTTAGATATGGCCCTTACGGCTAAAGGGATCAAGGGGTATGTAGAGAAAGCAGGAAAGGGATACTGAGGTGAATGATCAGCCATGATTTTATTGAATGGTGGTGCAGACTCGAAGGCCTGAATGGCCTACTCCTGCACCTATTTTCTATGTTTCTATGTTTCCAGACCATCACTGACCTCATCTCCTCTAGAGATCTTTCCTCCACAGCCACCAACCTCACAGTTCTCCAATCCTGCACAGTCCGATTCTACTTCCTTCCCAAGATCCAAAAAGAGGACTGCCCCGGTAGACCCATTGTTCCAGCCTGTTCTTGCCCCACAGAACTTATTTCTTCCTATCTTGACTCTATTTTTTCTCCCCTTGTCCACTCTCTTCCCACCTACACCCACGACTCCTCCAACGCCCTCCGTCACTTTAACAGTTTCAGTTTCCTGGCCCCAACCGTCTCCTTTTCATCATGGGCTTCCAATCCCTCTACACTTCCATCCCCCACCAGGATGGCCTGAGGGTGCTCCACTTCTTCCTCGAGCAGAGGCCCAACCAGTCCCCATCCACCACCACCCTCCTCCGTCTGGCTGAACTTGTTCTCACATTGAACAACTTCTCCTTCAACTCCACTCACTTTCTCCAAATTAATGGGTCCTAGCTATGCCTGCCTTTTCGTGGGATATGTGGAACATTCTTTGTTCCAGTCCTCCCCAGGTCCCCTCCCTCACCTCTTTTTCCAGTACACTGATGACTGTATTGGTGCCGTTTCCTGCTCTCGCCCTGAACTTGAACATTTCATTCACTTTGCATCCAACTTTCACCCTTCCCTCACCTTCACATGCTCCATCTCTGACTCTTCCCTTCCTCGACTTCTCTGTCTCCATTTGTGGGGATAGGCTTTCGACCAGTATCCACTCTCAGCCCACAGCTACCTGGACGACACTTCCTTCCACCCCGCATCACGTAAGGACTCCATTCCATTCTCCCGGCGCATCTGCTCTGATGATGCCACCTTTCACACTAGTGCCTCTGACATGTCTTCCTGTTTCCTCAACTGTGGATTCCCCTTTGCCATGGCTAACAGGGCCCACGACCGTGTCCGTTCTATTTCCCGCACCTCTGCTCTCACCCCTTCCCCTCCCTCTCAGAACCACGACAGGGTTCCCCTTGTCCTCACCTTTCACCCCACCAGCCTCCACGTTCAACGGATTATCCTCCGCCATTTCCACCACCTCCAGCGTGATCCCACCACCAATCACATCTTCCCCTCCCCTCCCCTCTCAGCGTTCCTCGAGGAACAGTACCTCATCTTTCGTTTAGACACTTTACAGCCTTCTGGACTCAAAATCGAGTTCAACAATTTCAGAGCATAACCTTTGGCTCCCTTCACCACCCCCCCGCCCCCCCCCCCACCCCACAATCTTAGTTTTTGGCAGCTGGTCATTACTCTGCCATTCACACCCTATTTGAATTAACCTTTTTCTAACTTCCGCCATTATCATTTCAATTTGGCTCATCATCCCTTTTGTCTCTCTAATCTCTCCTGCCTCTCACCCTATCACAGGCCTTCCATTTTGTTCTTTCTTCCCCTCCCACTTTCAGTGCTTTTCGAACAGGCGGCAGTTCTGACGAAGGGTCATCAACCTGAAACGTTAACTTTGTTTTTCTC
The DNA here is from genome assembly GCF_044704955.1 of Pristiophorus japonicus. Taxonomy (NCBI): domain Eukaryota; kingdom Metazoa; phylum Chordata; class Chondrichthyes; family Pristiophoridae; genus Pristiophorus; species Pristiophorus japonicus. Next base: position 246,900,492 of record NC_091980.1, read on the forward strand.
TCCACAGATGCTGCCTGACCAGCTGAGATTTCCAGCATTCTCTGTTTTTATATGGGTCCAAGTCCATTTTATCAATTCATGCTTATCACAAATCAAAACAGCAGATTTGTTGTACTGACAGGTTATGTGAATGTTTAATTTTATTTCCCCACAAACTTTTTGTCTTGATATACAGCAATTAGTAGGACCACCTAAACTGTTCTCAACCAGTTTCTTTTGGAGAAAAATTAAAATTAATTATCCCTTTAAACTTGAGTTAGATTTTCCCTACTCCAGTGCTTGAAACAGTAACTCATATCAATTTATAAGAAAATAAGAACATAAGAATTAGGAACAGGAGTAGGCCATCTAGCCCCTCGAGCCTGCTCCGCCATTCAAAAAGATCATGGCTGATCTGGCTGTGGACTCAGCTCCACTTACCCGCCCGCTCCCCATAACCCTTAATTCCCTTATTGGTTAAAAATCTATCTATCTGTGATTTGAATACATTCAATGAGCTAGCCTCAACTGCTTCTTTGGGCAGAGAATTCCACAGATTCACAACCCTCTGGGAGAAGAAATTCCTTCTCAACTCGGTTTTAAATTGGCTCCCCCGTATTTTGAGGCTGTGCCCCCTAGTCCTAGTCTCCTCGACCAGTGGAAATAACCTCTCTGCCTCTATCTTGTCTATCCCTTTCATTATTTTAAATGTTTCTGTAAGATCACCCCTCATTCTTCTGAACTCCAACGAGTAAAGACCCAGTCTACTCAATCTATCATCATAAGGTAACCCCCTCATCTCCGGAATCAGCCTAGTGAATCGTCTCTGTACCCCCTCCAAGGCTAGTATATCCTTCCTTAAGTAAGGTGACCAAAACTGCATGCAGTACTCCAGGTGTGGCCTCACCAATACCCTGTACAGTTGCAGCAGGACCTCCCTGCTTTTGTACTCCATCCCTCTCGCAATGAAGGCCAACATTCCATTCGCCTTCCTGACTACCTGCTGCACCTGCAAACTAACTTTTTGGGATTCATGCACAAGGACTCCCAGGTCCCTCTGCACCGCAGCATGTTGTAATTTCTCCCCATTCAAATAATATTCCCTTTTACTGTTTTTTTTTCCCAAGGTGGATGACCTCACATTTTCCGACATTGTATTCCATCTGCCAAACCTTAGCCCATTCGCTTAACCTATCTAAATCTCTTTGCAGCCTCTCTGTGTCCTCTACACAACCCGCTTTCCCACTAATCTTTGTGTCATCTGCAAATTTTGTTACACTACAATCTGACCCCTCTTCCAGGTCATCTATGTATATTGTAAACAGTTGTGGTCCCAGCACCGATCCCTGTGGCACACCACAAACCACCGATTTCCAACCCGAAAAGGACCCATTTATCCCGACTCTCTGCTTTCTGTTAGCCAGCCAATTCTCTATCCATGCTAATACATTTCCTCTGACTCCACGTACCTTTATCTTCTGCAGTAACCTTTTGTGTGGCACCTTATCGAATGCCTTTTGGAAATCTAAATGCACCACATCCATCGGTACACCTCTATCCACCATGCTCGTTATATCCTCAAAGAATTCCAGTAAATTAGTTAAACATGATTTCCCCTTCATGAATCCATGTTGCGTCTGCTTGATTGCACTATTCCTATCTAGATGTCCCTCTATTTCTTCCTTAATGTTAGCTTCAAGCATTTTCCCCACTACAGATGTTAAACTAACCGGCCTATAGTTACCTGCCTTTTGTCTGCCCCCTTTTTTAAACAGAGGCGTTACATTAGCTGCTTTCCAATCCGATGGTACCTCCAGTTACACGAAGATTACCATTGCATGATGGTTAGATACATGACACCGTAGTTTCAGCTCATCCCAGTCCCTCCATAGTGGTTTAAGTTTTGGTCCGACATTGGATGCTTTCGAAAGTCCAGAGGTTGCAGGTTCCAGTGTTGCTGGAATGCAGTATGGAACAATCAGTGCCCCAAAAACCTAGCCTGTGCCTCCCAGTGCTGTTGGAATGGAGTATGGAACATTCAATGCCCCACCGTCCGAGGTTCCAGGTACCACTGCTGCTGGAATGCAGCATGGAACACCCAGGGCCCCATCGTCCCAGCCTGCGACTCCCAGTGCTGCTGGAATGCAGCCTGTAACACCCATGGCCACACTGTCCCAGCCTGCGCCTCCCACTGAAGGGATTCCACGACACAGACCCAGGGCGAGGTCAAGGAGAAATGTACCACGCTGACCTGAGATGGAGGGTGCAACAAATGTGGCTCAGGTGATGGCATTGGGTGTGGAGACCAATGATCTTACCCGATCACTCGTGAACACCGTCAGTGGGGTGGGTGATGAGGTAATGGCACTGACTGGAGAAATAGCAATAATTACACGGGACATGAGGGAGGGCATTACAGAGGCAGCTTTCCAATCCGTTCGTACCTCCCCAGAGTCCAAAGAATTTTGGTAGATTATAACGAATGCATCTGCTATAACTTCCGCCATCTCTTTTTATACCCTGGGATGCATTTCATCAGGACCAGGAGACATATCTACCTTGAGTCCCATTAGCCTGTCCAGCACTACCTCACCAGTGATAGTGATTGTCTCAAGGTCCTCCCTTCCCACATTCCCGTGACCAGCAATTTTTGGCGTGGTTTTTGTGTCTTCCACTCTGAAGACCGAAGCAAAATAATTGTTTAAGGTCTCAGCCATTTCCACATTTCCCATTATTAAATCCCCCTTCTCATCTTCTAAGGGACCAACATTTACTTTAGTCACTCTTTTCCATTTTATATATCAGTAAAAGCTTTTACTATCTGTTTTTATGTTTTGCGCAAGTTTACTTTCGTAATCTATCTTTCCTTTCTTTATTGCTTTCTTCGTCATTCTTTGCTGTCATTTAAAATTTTCCCAATCTTCTAGTTTCCCACTAACCTTGGTCACCTTATAGGCATTGATTTTTAATTTGATACTCTCCTTTATTTCCTTGGTTATCCACGGCTGGTTATCCCTTCTCTTACCGCCCTTCTTTTTCACTGGAATATATTTTTGTTGAGCATTATGAAAGTGCTCCTTAAAAGTCCTCCTCCACTATTCCTCAATTGTGCCACCATTTAGTTTGTGTTCCCAGTCTACTTTAGCTAACTCTGCCCTCATCCGACTTAAGGTTCTTTTCACCCAGTAAATCTTACATTTTATCTTTGTCGGCACAAAGGCTGAAGCTTCGGTGTCAGTTTCATTTTCTTTATTTAAAAATTGTCGTCTCAGCAACTTATTCTCTCATTTCCTGTTTTTTTCCTTCCTTTGCTGAGTTCTCAGGCCATATGAGTTGAGCTGAAGAATATAAAAACGACAAACAATCACACTACTGGGAGTGTACTATAGACCCCCAAACAGTCCGAGGAAGACAGAAGCGCAAATATGTTGGCAAATTTCTGAGAAATGCAAAAACAATTATATTTTAGTAATTTCAGAAACGTGTTATTGCCAAGCTTGGTAGTTTACATTAGAGGCACAAGTGCTCGCAACTCATTTACAGGGTAACTTCTATATCTTATCTCGACTGTAGTGTTGTGTAGAGGACACAGAGAGGCTGCAAAGAGATTTGGATAGGTTAAGCGAATGGGCTACGGTTTGGCAGATGGAATACAATGTTGGAAAGTGTGAGGTCATCCACCTTGGGAAAAAAAAACAGTAAAAGGGAATATTATTTGAATGGGGAGAAATTACAACATGCTGAGGTGCAGAGGGACCTGGGGGTCCTTGTGCATGAATCCCAAAAAGTTAGTTTGCTGGTGCAGCAGGTAATCAGGAAGGCGAATGGAATGTTGGCCTTCATTGCGAGAGGGATGGAGTACAAAAGCAGGGAAGTCCTGCTGCAACTGTATAGGGTATTGGTGAAGCTGCACCTGGAGAACTGCATGCAGTTTTGGTCACCTTACTTAAGGAAGGATATGCTAGCCTTGGAGTGGGTGCAGAGACGATTCACTAGGCTGATTCCGGAGATGAGGGGGTTACCTTATGATGATAGATTGAGTAGACTGGGTCTTTACTCGTTGGAGTTCAGAAGGATGAGGGGTGATCTTATAGAAACATTTAAAATAATGAAAGGGATAGACAAGATAGAGGCAGAGAGGTTGTTTCCACTGGTCGGGGAGACTAGAACTAGGGGGCACAGCCTCAAACCAGAGGTCACAGTCTAAGGATAAGGGGTAAGCCATTTAGGACCGAGATGCGGAGAAACTTCTTCACCCAGAGAGTGGTGAACCTGTGGAATTCTCTACCACAGAAAGTTGTTGAGGCCAATTCACTAAATATATTCAAAAAGGAGTTAGATGAGGTCCTTACTACTAGGGGGATCAAGGGGTATGGCGAGAAAGCAGGAATGGGGTACTGAAGTTGAATGTTCAGCCATGAACTCATTGAATGGCGGTGCAGGCTAGAAGGGCCGAATGGCCCACTCCTGCACCTATTTTCTATGTTTCTATGTTTCTATGTAAACGGGGGAGCCAATTTAAAACCGAGTTGAGAAGGAATTTCTTCTCCCAGAGGGTTGTGAATCTGTGGAATTCTCTGCCCAAGGAAGCAGTTGAGGCTTACTCATTGAATGTATTCAAGTCATAGATAGATAGATTTTTAACCAATAAGGGAATTAAGGGTTATGGGGAGCGGGCGGGTAAATGGAGCTGAGTCCACGGCCAGATCAGCCATGATCTTGTTGAATGGCGGAGCAGGCTCGAGGGGCTAGATGGCCTACTCCTGTTACTAATTCTTATGTTCTTATGTTCTTATGACTCCCCACCTCAAGCACTTCTGTCTCTTATCAGAGAAAACAGCATTTTAGATTGTTTCTAAACTTTTTAGTATTATTTCTTTTTAAATGTTTTCCAAACCCAAGATTTTCCAGTACAACCAAAATGTTTAACAAGGGGAATCACCTCAAATGTCTCAAAATTCCAATTCAAATACTACCAATCTTATTTTTTAAATGTGAGAATCTCTTTTACGGAACTAGAAACTCTAACATAATTTAAAATAACCAGAATTTCATTGTGGCCATATGCAAGTCAGGTTTTTCACAATTTGTAATTTCAAGAAAACTTTCAATAACCAAATTAAGAAGCCAGTGCTTTCTTACAATTCGAATTGATTGATAACGAAACGATACATTTTAATTAACAAACTTAATAGCACACAAAAGAATAAACAGCTTTAGCTCTCAGCATAGAAAAGTGGGTGGAGCTAAAACAAACATGACACTTTTTTTTACACAAAGACAGCCTTTCACATAAATTGAAATTCCAGCATTTTTTTAAGGTTATTTTCACCCAGTAAATCTTACGTTTTATCTTTGTCGGCACAAAAGCTGAAGCTTCTGTGTCAGTTTCATTTTCTTTTTTAAAAAATTGTCGTCTCAGCAACTTACTCTCTAATTTCCTGTTTTTTTCCTTCCTTTGCTGAGTTCTCAGGCCATATGGGTTGAGCTGAAGAATATAAAAGGGACAAACAATCACACTGCTGGGAGTGTACTATAGACCCCCAAACAGTCCGAGGAACACAGAAACGCAAATATGTTGGTAAATTTCTGAGAAATGCAAAAACAATAGGGCAGTAATAGTAGGGGATTTCAGCTACCCCAACATTAACTTGGAAAAAAGTAGTGTGAAACGTATAGTGGGTGGAGATTTACTAAAATACATTCAGGAGAACATTTTTAGTCAGTACGTGGCAAGCTCAACTAGGGAGGGGACAGTGCTGGACTTAATTTGAGGGAATGAAGCTGGCAGGTGGAAGGGGTATCAGTGGGAGAGCATTTGGTGGTAGTGATCATAATTCATAGAAACATAGAAAATAGGAGCAGTAGTAGGCCATTTGGCCCTTCGAGTCTGCACCACCATTCAATAAAATCATGGCTGATCCTCTGTCGCAACACCATATTCCCGCTTTTTCCCCATACCCCTTGATGCCTTTTGATTCTAGAAATCTAACTCCCTCTTAAATATATTCAGTGACTTGGCCTCCACAGCCTTCTGTGGTAGAGAATTCCACAGGCTCACCACCCTCTGAGTGAAAAAGTTTCTCCCCCTTCTCGGTCCTAAATTTTCTACTCCATACCCTGAGAACCCCTTGCTCTAGACTTCCCAGCCAAGGGAAACATCCTCCCCGCATCCAGTCTATCCAACTCAGTCAGAATTTTCTACGTTTCAATGAGATCCCCTCTACTTCTTCTAAACTCCAGTGAATACAGGCCTAGTCGACCCAATCTCTCCTCATATGATAGACCTGCCATCCCAGGAATCAGTCTGGTGAACCTTCTCTGCATTCCCTCTATGGCAAGTATATCCTTTCTTAGGTAAGGAGACCAAAACTGCACACAATACTACAGGTGCGGTCTCACCAAGGCCCTGTATAACTGTAGTAAGGCATCCTTGCTCCTGTACTCAAATCCTCTTGCAATGAGGGCCAATATACCATTTGCCTTCCTAACTGCTTGCTGCATCTGCATGTTTGCTTTCATGACTGGTGTACAAGGACACCCAGGTCCCTCTGTACATCGACACTTCCCAAGCCATCACCATTTAAATAATACTTTGTCTTTATGTATTTCCCACCAAAGTGGATAACTTCACATTTATCCACATTATACTGCATCTGCCATGTGTTTGCCCACTCACTCATCCTATCTAAATTGCCTTGCAGCATCTTTGCATCCTCCTCACAACTCACAATCCCACCTAGTTTTGTGTCATCAACAAACTTGGAAATATTACATTTAGTTCCCTCATCCAAATCATTTATATATATTGTGAATAGCTGGGGCTCAAGCACTGATCCATGTGGTACCCCACTAGTCACTGCCCACCATCCCGAAAAAGACCCGTTTATTCCTACTTTCTGTTTCCTGTCAGTTAACCAATTTTCAATCCATGCCAATACATTATCCCCAATCCGATGTGCTTTAATTTTGCCCACTAACCTCTTATGTGGGACTTTATCAAAGTCCTTCTGAAAATCCAAATACACTACATCCACTGGTTCTCCCTTATCTATTCTATCAGTTACATCCTCAAAAACCTCCAGTAGGTTTGTCAAACATGATTTTCCTTTCATAAACCCATGTTGACTTTATTTAATCCCATTCATATTATCTAAACGTGCCGTTATTACATCCTTTATAATAGACTCCAGCATTTTCCTTACTACTGATGTCAGGCTAACCGGTCAGTTAAATTTAGGGTAGTTATGGAAAAGGACAAAGATAGACCATGAATAAAAGTTCTCAATTGGGAAAAAGCCAATTTTACTTAGCAGAGATGTGATTTAGCCAAAGTAGACTGGAAACGGCTACTTGATCGTAAATTAGTGTCAGAGCAGTGGGAGGCATTCAAGAAGTTGACCGTGAGGGTTTAGAGCAAGTATGTGCCCTTAAAGAAAAACGGTGGGACTAACAAATCTAGAGCTCCCTGGATGTCAAGGGGCATACAGGGTGCGATATAGAAAAAAGGGAAGCTTATGACATATGCCGAGGGCTCAATACTGAAGAAATCTGAGAGATGTTTTGAAAGTGCAGGGGTGAAATTAAAAAGGAAATTAGGAAAGCAAAGAGAGAGCATGAAAAAATATTGGCAAATAAAATCATGGAAAACCCAAAGATGTTTTATAAATACATTAAGAGCAAGAGGATAACTAAAGAAAGAGTAGGGCCTATTAGAGACCATAAAGGTAGTCTGTATGTGGAGGTGGAAGGCATGCGTATGGTTCTTAATGAATACTTTGCGACTGTTTTCACATAAGAGAGGGGCGATGCAGAAATTGAAATCAGCGAGGAGGAGTGTGAAATATTAGATAAGAACATAAGAACATAAGAAATAGGAACAGGAGTAGGCCATTTGACCCCTCGAGCCTGCTCATGGCTGATCTGATCTTGGGTTCAGCTCCACTTCCCTGCCTGCTCCCCATAACCCTTCACTTCCTTATCGCTCAAAAATCTGCCTATCTCCACCTTAAATATATTCAATGACCCAGCCTCCACAGCTCTCTGGGGCAGAGAATTACACAGATTTATGACCCTCTGAGAGTTCGAAATGGGCGACCCCTTAATCTGAAACTATGCCCCCTAGTTCTAGATTCCCCGATGAGTCAAAACATCTTCTCTGCATCTACCTTGTCAAGCCCCCTCAGAATTTTATATATTTCAATAAGAACATCTCTCATTTTTCTAAACTCCAATGAGTATAGGCCCAACCTGCTTAACCTTTCTTCATAAGTCAACCCCTTCATCTCCGGAATCAACCTAGTGAACCTTCTCTGAACTGACTCCAATGCAAGTATATTCCTTCTTAAATAAGCAGATCAAAACTGTGCGCAGTACTCCAGGTTTGGCCTCACCAATACCCTGTACAGTTGTAGCAGGACTTCCCTGATTTTATACTCTATCCCCTTTGCAATAAAAGCCAACATTCCATTTGGCTTCCTGATTACTTGCTGTAATCTGATGAAATAAACATAGTGAGAGAGGAAGTATTAAGGAGTTTAGCAGCTTTGAAAGTGGATAAATCCCCAGGCCTGGATGAAATGTATCCCAGGCTGTTAAGAGAAGCAAGGGAGGAAAGAGCAGAGGGTTTGACCATCATGTTTCAATCCTTTCTAGCTACAGATGTGGTGCCGGAGGACTGGAGGTCTGCTAACATTGTGCCGTTGTTTAAAAAGGGAGAAAGGGACAGATTGAGTAATTACAGGCCAGTCAACCTAACCTCGGAGGTGGTCTTTGACCGCAGCTCCCAAACCCGTGACCTCTACCCCCAAGAAGGACAAGGACAGAAGGCACATGGGAACACCACCACCTTCAAGTTCCCCTCCAATCACACACTATCCTGACTTGAATATATATCGCCATTCCTTCATCGTTGCTGGGTCAAAATTCTGGAACATTCTCCCTCACAGCACTATGGGAGTACCTTCACCATACGGACAGGAGAGGTTCAAGAAGGCACCTCACCACCATCTTCTCAAGGGCAATTAGGGATGGGCAATAAATGCAGGCTTTGCCAGCGATGCTCACATCTCAGGAACGAATAAAAAAACTAGGAGAAGACATGGACTCATGGCAGATTTGACACCTAGGAAATCCTACATTATCATAAATTGAGTGTACAAAGTTACACTTTGGTTTGTAGGGAGTGATACTTGGTGTTGAATACAAGAGTAATATCAGAGTAAAACCCTAAGATGAATCAATGTAGAAGGATGGTTTAGATGACTCTTCCTTCAATTCTCTCTCCTCCATGTGAGGAAGTGCTGTGTGACTTGGCAGCTTGCCACCGTGGGATGGCTACATTTAGTAACTTATCATGGGAGTGAACCTGTGTCCTATCACTCAAAGGTACACTCCACTCTATCTCAATTACATTGCCCCACTATGCTAGCCATCCAAAGTTTGCCTTCAAATAATATGAAGCCCAATCAGCAATATTTGAAATTTACACAGTACCACCGACTTGCTTTACAGCCATAGATGTTCAAGTGTTCAGTTAGAAACCTGAGCAGGCTGAAAAACTCCACCCTGGGTTTATCGGTCAATTGCCGATGTGATCTACTTGTTTACACAGAGCACAAAATGACTCGAGGGATTGAGCAATAACTTTTCTAACATAAAAATGCCCTGCAGGATAACAGGCTCTTTCTGTGAGAGTTGTTATTGACCACATTGGAGAAATATTGGATAATAATTACAGAATAATTCAAAATCTGAATTGTTTCAGAGCATTGCAGTTACGTGCATTCAAGTAATATTTGATTAACAAAAACTGATGGATCAGATTAATGTAGAATAACTCTTTCCTTCGTTAAAATGAGATATAAATGATTAAAAGTCACCTTCGACTTCAGTGGATCCATTTCAGAGACTGAAGCTACATAACTGGCAGAGGAATCTGCTGGCAGAAGCATTCTTTCTATTTTAGAAACTGGTGACTGAAAAATGATCTTTCCCTTGCTGCTTAAACCTGCCATGCAATTCCCATACTGTACCACAACCTAAAATATCAAGGGCGGGGTGGGGGGAACTTTCCTAACATAGAAACATAGAAACATAGAAAATAGGTGCAGGAGTAGGCCATTCGGCCCTTTGAGCCTGCACCGCCACTCAACAAGATCATGGCTGATCATTCCCTCAGCACCCCTTTCCCGCTCCCCCTCCACACCCCCCGATCCCCTCAGCCGCAAGGGCCACATCTAACTCCCTCTTAAATATATCCAATGAACTGGCATCAACAAATCTCTGCGGCAGGGAATTCCACAGGTTAACAACTCTCTGAGTGAAGAAGTTTCTCCTCATCTCAGTCCTAAATGGCCTACCCCTTATCCTAAGGCTATGTCCCCTGGATCTGGACTTCCCCAACATCGGGAACATTCTTCCCGCATTTAACCTGTCCAGTCCTGTCAGAATCTTATACATTTCTATGCGATCCCCTCTCATCCTTCGAAACTCCAGTTAATAAAGGCCCAGTTGATCAAGTCTCTCCTCATATGACAGTCCAGCCATCCCTGGAATCAGTCTGGTGAATCTTCGCTGCACTCCCTCAATAGCAAGAACGTCCTTCCTCAGATTAGGAGACCAAAACTGAACACAATATTCCAGGTGAGACCTCACTAAGGCCCTGTACAACTGCAGTAAGACCTCCCTGCTCCTATACTCAAATCCCCTAGCTATGAAGGCCAACATACCATTTGTCTTCTTTACCACCTGCAGTACCTGCATGCCCACTTTCAGTGACTGATGAACCATGACACCCAGGTCTCGTTGCACCTCCCCTTTTCCTAATCTGCCGCCATTCAGATAATATTCTGCCTTTGTGTTTTTGCCTCCAAAATGGATAACCTCACATTTATCCTCATTATACTGCATCTGCCATGCATTTGCCCACTCACCTAACCTATCCAAGTCACCATGCAGCCTCTTAGCATCCTCCTCACAGCTCACACCGCCACCCAGTTTAGTGTCATCCGCAAACTTGGAGATATTACACTCAATTCCATCATCTAAATCGTTAATGTATATTGTAAAGAGCTGGAGTCCCAACACTGAGCCCTGCGGCACTCCACTAGTCACTGCCTGCCATTCTGAAAAGGACCCGTTTATCCCGACTCTCTGCTTCCTGACTGCCAACCAGTTCTCTATCCACATCAGTATATTACCCCCAATACCATGCACTTTGATTTTGCACACCAATCTCTTGTGCGGGACCTTGTCAAAAGCCTTTTGAAAGTCCAAATACACCACACCCACTGGTTCTCCCTTGTCCACTCTGTTAGTTACATCCTCAAAAAATTCCAGAAGATTCGTCAAGCATGATTTCCCTTTCATAAATCCATGCTGACTTGGTCTGATCCTGTCACTGCTTTCCAAATGCGCTGCTTTTCATCCTGAATGATTGATTCCAATATTTTCCCCACTATTGATGTCAGGCTAACCGGTCTATAATTACCCGTTTTCTCTCTCCCTCCTTTTTTAAAAAGTGGTGTTACATTAGCTACCCTCCAGTCCATAGGAACTGATCCAGAGTCGAAAGACTTTAGGAAAATGATCACCAATGCATCCACTATTTCGAGGGCCACTTCCTTAAGTACTCTGGGATGCAGACTATCAGGCCCCGGGGAGTTATCGGCCTTCAATCCCATCAATTTTCCTAACACAATTTCCCGCCTAATAAGGATATCCTTCAATTCCTCCTTCTCACTAGACCCACTGTCCCCTAGTACAGTCAAAAGGTTATTTGTGTCTTCCTTCGTAAAGACAGAATTGAAGTATTGGTTCAATTGGTCTGCCATTTCTTTGTTCCCCATTATAAATTCACCTGAATCTGACAGCAAGGGACCTATGTTTGTCTTCACTAATCTTTTTCTCTTCACATATTTATAGAAGCCTTTGCAGTCAGTTTTTATGTTCCCTGCAAGCTTCCTCTCGTATTCTATTTTGCCCCTCTTAATTAAACCCTTAGTCCTCCTCTGTTGAATTCTAAATTTCTCCCAGTCCTCAGGTTTGTTGCTTTTTTTAGCCAATTTATATGTCTCTTCCTTGGCTTTAACACTATCCTTAAATTCCCTTGTTAGCCATGGTTGAACCACCTTCCCCATTTTATGTACAATTGCTGAAGTTCATCCATGTGATCTTTAAATGTTTGCCATTGCTTATCCTTTGCCAGTCTATTCTAGCCAATTCACGCCTCATATCATCGAAGTTACCTTTCTTTAAGTTCAGGACCCTAGTTTCCGAATTAACTGTGTCACTCTCCATCCTAATAAGGAATTCTACCATATTATGGTCACTCTTCCCCAAGGGGCCTCGCACAACAAGATTGCTAATTAGTCCCTTCTCATTACACATCACCCAGTCTCGGATGGCCAGCTCTCTGGTTGGTTCCTCGACATATTGGTCGAGAAAACCATCCCTAATACACTCCAGGGAATCCTCCTCCAACGCATTGCTATCAGTTAGGTTAGTCCAATCAATATGTAGATTAAAGTCGCCCATGATTACTGCTGTACCTTTATTGCACACCTCCCTTATTTCTTGTTTGATGCTGTCCCCAACCTCACTACTACTATTTGGTGGCCTGTACACAACTTCCACTAGCGTTTTCTGCCCTTTGGTTTTCTGTAGCTTCACCCATACTGATTCCACATCATCCACATCATCCTCTATAAAATGAAGGGACGTGATCACACCAGCGCCAGATTGTAATTTTCTTTAGGGTGACCTCATTGAATATTGGGGGAGTAGGACAAGTTGAAGTGCTCTTGCAGAAAGCCAGCATGGGCTCGACTGGTCGAATGGCCTCTTTCTGTGCTTTAACCATTCTATGATTCTATTCAAATATGCAGAGTGAGATTTCAGTGAGAATCGCACTGGGTCCGTTGGTGTGGAGACGGAGGGAATGTGGGGCAGGCTCCAGGAGTTACAAGGTTGCTCCAGCTGAAATGGCCAGAAACTGGGGGAGGTCCCAGCAGATTGGAAAACTGCAAATGTAACACCACTATTTAAAAAAGGACACAGACAAAAATCAGGAAACTATAGTCCAGTTAGCCTAACATCTGTGGTTGGGAAGTACTAGCAGGACATTTTTTAAAAGCAAAATTCGGTCAGGCAGAGTCAGCATGGATTTATGAAGGGGAAGTCATGTTTGACAAACTTGCTGGAATTCTTTGAGGATGTAACGAACAGGGTGGATAAAGGGGAACCAGTGGATGTGGTGTATTTGGACTTCCAGAAGGCATTTGACAAGGTGCCACAAAAAAGGTTACTGCACAAGATAAAAGTTCACGGGGTTGGGGGTAATATATTAGCATGGATAGAGGATTGGCTAACTAAGAGAAAACAGAGAGCCGGATTAATGGTTCATTCTCTGGTTGGCAATCATAACTAGTGGGGTGCCGCAGGGATCAGGGCTGGGACCCCAACTATTTACAATCTATATTAATGACTTGGAAGAAGAGACTGAGTGGAACGTAACCAAGTTGGCTGACGATACAAAGATGGGAGGAAAAGCAATGTGTGAGGAGGACACAAAAATCTGCAAAAGGACATTGACAGGCTAAGTGAGTGGGCAAAAATTTGGCAGATGGAGTATAATGTTGGAAAGTGTGAGGTCATGCACTTTGGCAGAAAAAATCAAAGAGCAAGTTATTATTTAAATGGAGAAAGATTGCAAAGTGCTGCAGTACAGCGGGACCTGGGGGTACTTGTGCATGAAACACAAAAGGATAGTATGCAGGTCGGATCAGGAAGGCTAATGGAATCTTGGCCTTTATTGCAAAGGGGATAGAGTATAAAAGCAGGGATACCTTGCTACAGCTATATAGGATATTGGTGAGGCCACATCTGGAATACTGCGTGCAGTTTTGGGTTCCATATTTACGAAAGGATATACTTGCTTTGAAGGCAGTTCAGAGAAGGTTCACTAGGTTGATTCCGGAAATGAGGGGGTTGACTTATGAGGATGGGTTGAGCAGGTTGGGTCTCCACTCATTGGAATTCAGAAGAATGAGAGGTAATCTTATCGAAATGTATAAGATTATGAGGAGGTTTGACAAGGTGGATGCAGAGAGGATGTTTCCACTGATGGGGGAGACTAGAACTAGCGGGCATGATCTTAGAATAAGGGGCCGCCCATTTAAAACAGAGATGAGGAGAAATTTCTTCTCTCAGAGGGTTGTAAATCTGTGGAATTCACTGCCTCAGAGAGCTGTGGAAGCTGGGACATTGAATAAATTTAAGACAGAAATAGACAATTTCTTATACGATAAGGGGATGTTGGCTTTCATAGCGAGGGAATTTGAGTTCGGGGCAGGGAGGTGTTACTACAGTTGTACAGGGCCATGGTGAGGCCACACCTCGAGTATTGTGTACAGTTTTGGTCTCCTAACTTGAGGAAGGACATTCTTGCTATTGAGGGAATGCAGCGATGGTTCACCATATTGATTGCTGGGATGGTGGGACTGACATATCAAGAAAGACTGGATCAACTGGGCTTGTATTCACTGGAGTTCAGAAGAATGAGAGGGGCTCTCATTGAAACGTTTAAAATTCTGACGGGTTTAGACAGGTTAGATGCAGGAAGAATGTTCCCAATGTTGGGGAAGTCCAGAACCAAGGGTCACAGTCTAAGGATAAGGGGTAAGCCATTTAGGACCGAGATAAGGAGAAACTTCTTCACCCAGAGAGTGGTGAACCTGTGGAATTCTCTACCACAGAAAGTTGTTGAGGCCAATTCACTAAATATATTCAAAAAGGAGTTAGATGTAGTCTTTACTACTAGGGGGATCAAGGGGTATGGTGAGGAAGCAGGAATGGGGTACTGAAGTTGCATGTTCAGCCATGAACTCATTGAATGGCGGTGCAGGCTCAAAGGGCCGAATGGCCTAATCGTGCACCTATTTTCTATGTTTCTATGATAAGGGGTTATGGGGAGTGGGCAGGGAAGTGGAGCTGAGTCCATGATCAGATCAGCCATGATCTTATTGAATGGTGGAGCAGGCTCGAGGGGCCGTTATGCAGTGGAGGTAATGTTGACAGATTTGAGGGCTGGAAGAGAAAGGTCATATGGAGTTATGTCCTAGAAAAATTATGTGCAGGAAAGTTGCACTGATGTCCAATGCGAACTCATTCAATTAAATGAAAAGCAGAAATAGCTATTTTGTGCCAGAAATATCTTATTGACCTCCCAAGCTGACGAGGGTAAGTGAAGACACATACCCATGCAGATGTTGAGATATTTAGGGCAGTTTTAATTTTTGGTGATAGTGTAAACTACCGAAAATTGGGGGAAGTTTAAAATGAGCATCCGATCTGATATCACACCATTGACTCTATTGCCAAAAGTTAAAATTACCCCCATTGAGAGAAGCATAACTTGCCTCCACACTATCCAAGACCACATGGAGTCTAAGATGAAATGAATGAGACCCTTACAAGGCTCAAGAGATCCCCACCATACCCTTCATGAGTACATCTTCTCTCCTACAAGTGCACTGTTCCACATCATATTTCCTGCAACGTTTGACTGAGAAAGGAAGAGATTACTGTATTGCCTGCACCTGATAGCATGCTCACTAGAGAAAATCTGCAGATACCTGGATAAAACACTCAGTGAATTGGACTGTAGCATGTCTAAATATGTGTGTTTTTTGCAAAGGATAAACATGTACAGCACCAGAGATAACAACAGTGAAGTTGTGAAATGAACCTGCTGCAGGCTGCATCTCTTGTACTACTGCCTGGCCTTGCCTCCTTTCTGTTGTAAATGCATCAGTGGGGGCAGTTGGGTGGGAACACATCTGTTATCCTGAGGGACAGCACCATCATCCTTGTCTTTTTCTGCCACACCACTAGTGTCGGACACTGATTCAACATGGCCAATGATCTGTGAGAAAGCAGACATTTTGGTACAGTACCAATATCATCATCATCGGCAGTCCCTCAAAATCTAGGAAATAAGTTCTCAGGTGACTGTACAGTCCAATACGGGAATTACAGTCTCTGCCACAGGTGGGACAGACAGTCATCGAAGGAAAGGGTGGATGGGGAGTCTGGTTTTCCGCACGCTCCTTCCGCTGTCTGCGTTTGGTTTCTGCATGCTCTCGGCGATGAGACTCAAGGTGCTCAGCGCCTCCCGGATGCTCTTCCTCCACTTAGGGAGGTTTTGGGCCAGGGATTCCCAGGTGCCGATGGGGATGTTGCACTTTATCAGGCAGGTTTTGAGGGTGTCCTTGAGACATTTCCTCTGCCCACCTGGGGCTCAGTAGCAGTGAGATCAGTGAAGCGCTGCATCATGGTTATCTGTCACACGTGTTGAAGCTGGAAGACACAGCTTTCTCCAGTTTGGCACCACAGCCTTTATAGTAGCAGTCTGAGCATCCATGGAAGAAGAACAGACTGCCCTTAGAGCCTCTCTCATGGGGCTTTCACTGCAGATGTCCCTGAAGCTTTATAGTGACCTGCATGTTGTTAGATATCCTCCATTGTTCTGCATGTGATGCTAGTGGACTCCTTCATCTGAGCCACCATCTGCAGTACATTGTCTGACGTAGCTCTCAATGCCTACGTGAATCCTTGATAATCTGTCAGCATCATTCTTTAAAAAGCAGGACCCATGAGTTTCAAATCACCAGGTTCTTCACCCGAGAAGTGATGCAGCCTGACCCACTGACCAGCAACACCTTTCTCTTCATATACCATCAGCAGTTGCCTCGATTCATAGGAGTAGGCCATTCAGCCTGTGAATAATGGCCTCCTGTAGGATGGGAATGAAACATGTAAAAGAAATCCTCAGCAAGCTGTGGGGGTACACATGCAGTAAACATTGTGCATTGAGGCAGGTTATGGCCTAATAGGGTTTGATCTGTCCCTATCAGCTTGGTATCCTTAGCATACCTAGTAGGTTGAGGCAGTGGTTCTCCAATTGGTAAGGTTCAAATATATCCTGCAGGGATACTAAATCCAACTTCTCTGGTGCTGTCTTAGCTAAAGTGAGAACACTGACCTGGGGAGGTTCCCAAGGCTGGTCTCTTCAAGCCACCTTTTTAGCTGTCCTATCGGCCAGTGCGTTTTCCTGTCTTAGTATGTGCCATTACCAATGTATCACGATGTCCGTCTAGATTTGAGCGCATACCATAAAGAAATCAATAGTGATCCGTGTAGTAACGATTTCCCGTCGGTCATTTTAAAATTATTTTTAGGGTATAGCGGAAGGGACAGTGTAGTGTTAACAGCATAGGCACTATCAGACCAGATATTGATGGGTTGTTGAAAGGTGTCCTTCACAGGGGTCAGCAAAGCAGCTAGTTTGGCATACTGAGCTGAATGAGGGGTACACTGGTACTGGCTGACATCATAATGAATAAAACAGTGAAGCCAGTCACAGGTGTTCCATCTTGATGAAAGGAAGACCCATCAATGTATACATCTTTGCCATCTGGCAGTGGTTCCTTCAGCATGGGATGTGTTTAGAATTCCAACAGAGGCAGTGGACACTGGTGAGGTTCTCCTGGGTAAAGTCAAAGTTGCGGTCACGAGGTAGTTTTCTTTGAGGTGATGTGCAAATCACACTCCATTAGTAACAAGTCTAACAGTTCAGCCCTGCAGAGGAAACCAGAGTGTCTCCCTGCCGCATCAAGAGATTCAAGGGTGTATGAAGAGAGTGAAAAATCAGCAACTGCAGACCAGTGATGAATAGAATGTTGGACTGCTCAAAACATGCTTAATAAATGTCTCTCACAGATGTTATATGTATTCTCCACTCTGGTCAGAATCCGTGAGGCAATGCAATAGGAAGTAATTTGTTCTGACCCCTTGGCACAAAACTGCAGCCAAGCTTTGTAGCAGCGACTTCGAGGTGGAATGCTTTTTCTGGTTCAGGAGAGATAAGGCAAGTAGCTACCATCACTGCAGCTTTTAACTGTTCGATTGCCTTGCTGTGTGCTTCTGTCCAGTTAGCTTCAGTAGGTCACACAATGGTCTGGCGAGTTCAGCAAATTGTGGAATAAATGATCGCTGGTAGCCCACAATCCAAGAAAATATCGCAAAGCTGTTGTAAAAGCAGGCAGGGGCAATCTTTGAATCACAGCTCCTTTATGTTGGTCAGGGCTGCGAGATATTAATATCGAGGAAAATAACTTCAGGTTGCAGGGAGTTTGTCTTTTGAAGGTTAATTTTAAGATCAGCATCTGTCAGCAGCTGCATCAGTTCCTGAAGCAGTTGTATATGTTGGTCACGGGTTTCAGTGGCAAGAAGCAAATCATTAACATACTGCAACAAACAATCTGGATATAAAAAGTTACTGACTGCCGCAGCTATTCTCAAGAGAAATAGTAGGAGAATTATGAAACAGGCAAGTATACTGTTGATTCCTAAAAGTAAAAGCAAATTTATATTGGTCCTTCCTCTTTACAGGAATACTCCATGTAATATAGAGCTCCCCCGAGTGGACTACTGCTCCTCCTAGAGGACTACTGTGGTAATGCAACTGCTGATGTAATGACAAGTTCCTGTAGAGCCATCTTGTGTGTAGTGTGCTTAGTGATGTCATAAAGAATATATCACATTGGCGGTGAAGATAGCATAATCGGATTCCCTAGCTGAAATTTTTGTTGGATCATCCAACCAAACAACAGAGAGACTTTGAGAGATTCTTTGTTTTGCAGCACAGCTAAAAATCCAAGGCAAGCACACTGTTGACATTGCCAGAGTCCAGATGTCCGTGCCTATGGGAATAATAGGGTATATGGGTGAGTTCAATCGTGACCAAGAGACTTTCGGAGTGTATGTGGAGCGGCTAGAGATGTTTTTCACCGTAAATAGTATCATCAAAGTCTCCGATGTTGAAAACCGTAAATGGGTGGAGTTAGAAAGAAAATGGGGCTATTTTCTTGACTAAAGCAGGCCCCGAGGTGTATGAAGCTCTGAAAAATTTGCTCGTTTCCATTAAGCCAAAGGCCATGCCACTGACAGAGATTAGAACAACACTACAGTCCTGAGCCCCTGGAAATCGCTGAAAGTTATTGTTTCGGAACACGAGATCAATGACGAGAGTATCAGTGAGTACATTGTAGCTTTATAAAAGCTATCCATGCACTGTCATTTCGGAAACTTTCAGGACCGAGCATTGCTTGACCGCTTTGTTTGTGGATGAGAGGGCACGAGATCAGAGCAACAGATAAAACAGCATGAGATCGGAGCAACAGATAAAGCAATGTGAGTGCTGACCCGGGAGATCGGAATGGGAGATAAAGCAGCACGAGATCAGAGTGGGATATAAAACAGCCAGCCAACCCGGGAGATCGGAGTGGGAGATAATGCAGCCAGCCGACCCGGGAGATCGGAGCGGGAGATAATGCAGCCAGCCGACCCGGGAGATCGGAGCGGGAGATAACGCAACCAGCCGACCCGGGAGATCGGAGCGGGAGATAACGCAGCCAGCCGACCCGGGAGATCGGAGCAAGAGATAACGCAGCCAGCCGACCCGGGAGATCGGAGCGGGAGATAATGCAGCCAGCCGACCTGGGAGATCGGAGCGAGAGATAACACAGCCAGCCGACCCGGGAGATCAGAGCGGGAGATAATGCAGCCAGCCGACCCAAGAGATCGGAGCGGGAGATAATGCAACCAGCCGACCCGGGAGATCGGAGCGGGAGATAACGCAGTGCCGGAGCAACACCAACAGACCTGTGAGGGGTGAGAAGAAAAAGTAATCAAAGAGTGACATCACAGGAAAGCACATAAGTGATTGGTTGGTCAGTATTTCTCTCTTTTTCTTGAACATTGGTTTAAATTAAGAGCCAGGATTAAAACTAAACATTCAAAACTTGAAAACTTAATCTCTACCTCTCTCTTCTGCTTTAAGATGCTCCTTAAAATCCACCTCTTTTATCAAGCTTTTAGTTACCTGCCCTAATATCTCCTTGTTGTGTATCTGTAAAGCATGCACTCCCATGTTCCGCCACCAGGGAGCTCATCCCCTGAAGTTCCAAGCGATCCCAGCATCACTTGGGAGCACTGTATCTAAGCCGGCCCCTAAGGCCTGTTCCTCACTCTGGAGTGTCTTATTAAAGACTGAGGTCACTGTTACTTTAACCTCCTTGTGTGCAGCCTCATCTGTGTTAGGAACACAATAACTGGCGACGAGAATAAGAATCCAACGCAAAGTTGCAGCAAACTGTGGGCATCCTGGAGAAGTTCTCGGAGGGTGAGGACTGGGAAACCTATGTCGAACGGCTAGACCAGTACTTTGTAGCCAACGAGCTGGAAGGAGAAGGAAGCGCTGCAAAAAGGAGAGCGGTCCTCCTCACAGTCTGCGGGGCACCGACCTACAGCCTCATGAAGAATCTTCTGGCTCCGGTGAAACCCACAGATAAGTCATATGAAGAGCTGTGTACACTGGTTCGGGAGCATCTTAACCAGAGGGAGAGTGTGCTGATGGCGAGGTATCGGTTCTACACGTGCCAGCGATCTGAAGGTCAGGAAATGGCGAGCTACATCGCTGATCTAAGGCAACTTGCAGGACAATGTGAGTTTGATGGCTACCTGGAGAAAATGCTCAGAGACATTTTTGTACTGGGCATTGGCCTCAAGACCATCCAATGAAAACCTTTGGCAGTAGAGACACCGACCCTCAGCAAGGCCATTGCGATAGCACAGGCGTTTATGTCCACCAGTGATAACACCAAACAAATCTCTCAGCACACAAGTGCCAGTAATGTTCATAAATTAACTGGAACTGTGTTTGCGAGCAGAAATGTACAGGGCAGAAACCACGAGTCTGCAACTGCCGGCAGGCCTCAGGTGACCCAGATGACTCAGAGTCCCCAACAAAGGATGAATGCAAGACAATTCACACCTTGTTGGCGTATGGAGGCTTCCATTCAGCCTATTCATGCCGCCTCAAAGGGTATGTTTGCAAGAGCTGTGAAACAATGGGGCACCTCCAACGCATTTTCAAACGAGCTGCAAGCTCTGCAAAACCTGCTAACCACCACATGGCAGAGGAAGATCGGTCCATGGTGGATCAAAGCAATTTCAAGCCTCAGAGAGAGGAGGCAGATGCTGAAGTATACGGGGTGCGTACATTTTCGACGAAATGTCCACCTATAATTCTAAACATTAAATTGAATGGCTTACCCGTAGCCATGGAACTGGACACTGGCGCTAGCCAATCCATCATGAGTAAAAAGATGTTTGAGAGACTGTGGTGCAATAAAGCATTCAGACCAGCCCTGAGCCCTATCCACACGAAACTGAGAATGTATACCAAAGAGCTTATCACTGTCCTGGGCAGCACCACGGTCAAGGTCACCTACGAGGGCATGGTGCACGAACTGCCACTCTGGATTATCCCGGGCGATGGCCCCACACTGCTTGGAAGGAGCTGGCTGGGCAAAATTCACTGGAACTGGGATGACATCCGAGCATTATCACATGTCGATGAGGCCTCATGTACCCAGGTTCTTAACAAATTTCCTTCCCTTTTTGAGCCAGGCATTGGAAACTTTTCCGGGGCAAAGGTGCGGATCCACTTGGTCCCAGAGGCACCGACCCATTCACCACAAGGCGCGAGCGGTACCTCACATGATGAGGGAGAGAGTGGAAATTGAGCTGGACAGGCTGCAATGCGAGGGTATCATCTTCCCAGTGGAATTCAGCGAGTGGGCCAGCCCGATTGTTCCAGTACTCAAAAGTGATGACACGGTCAGGATTTGCGGCGATTATAAAGTAACTATTAATCGTTTCTTGCTACAGGACCAATACCCGCTACCTAAGGCAGACGACCTATTTGCGACGCTGGCAGGAGGCAAGGCATTCACCAAGCTCGACCTGACTTCGGCCTACAAAACGCAGGAGCTGGAGGAGTCTTCGAAGGGCCTCACCTGCATTAACACACACAAGGGACTGTTCATCTGCAACAGATGCCCGTTTGGAATTCGGTCGGCCGCAGCGATCTTCCAGAGAAACATGGAGAGCCTACTCAAGTCAGTACCACACACGGTGATCTTTCAGGATGACATATTGGTCACAGGTCGGGACACCGCCGAGCACCTACAAAACCTGGAGGAGGTCCTCCAGCGACTGGATCGCATAGAGCTGCGGCTGAAGAGGTCGAAATGCGTCTTCATGGCAACAGAAGTGCAGTTTTTGGGGAGAGCATTCGGCCCACAGACGCCAAGACAGAAGCTATCAGGAACGCGCCCAGACCACAGAACGTCACGGAGCTGCGGTCGTTCCTGGGACTCCTGAACTATTTTGGTAACTTCCTACCGGAGTTAAGTACCTTTTTAGAGCCCCAACATGTGTTATTGCGCAAAGGTGAGAACTGGGTACGGGGAAAAAACAAAGTAATTGCCTTTGAGAAAGCCAGAAACATTTTATGCTCCAACAAGCTGCTTGTATTGTATAACCGGTGTAAAAGACTTGTGCTAGCATGTGACACGCCGTCGTACGGAGTCGGGTGTGTATTGCAACAAGCTAACGTTGCGGGGAAGTTGCAACCTGTAGCCTATGCCTCCAGGAGCTTGTCTAAGGCCGAGAGGGCCTACAGCATGATTGAGAAAGAGGCATTAGCATGTGTGTTTGGGATAAAGAAAATGCATCAGTACCTGTTTGGTCTCAAATTTGAGCTGGAAACCGATCACAAGCCCCTCATATCGCTGTTCGCTGAAAACAAGGGGATAAATACTAATGCCTCAGCCCGAATACAAAGGTGGGCACTCGCACTATCAGCGTATAACTATACCATCCGCCACAGGCCAGGCACCGAGAACTGTGCAGATGCTCTCAGTCGGCTACCATTGCCACCACGGGGGTGGAAATGGCGCAGCCTGCAAACTTGTTGATGGTGGCACAGCCCGCAGACTTGTTGATGGTCATGGAAGCGTTTGAAAATGATAAATCACCAGTCACGGCCCACCAGATTAGGACTTGGACCAGCCAAGATCCTCTGCTGTCCCTCGTAAAAAAACTGTGTACTGCATGGGAGCTGGGCCAGCATCCCTGTTGAAATGCAAGAGCCAATCAAGCCATTCCAGCGGTGAAAGGACGAGCTGTCCATTCAGGCAGACTGCCTGTTATGGAGTAATCGCGTAGTGCTACCAAAAGGTCAGGGAGACGTTCATCTCGGATCTCCACAGCACACACCCGGGTATAGTAATGATGAAAGTGATAGCCAGATCACACGTGTGGTGGCCCGGTATCGACTCTGACTTAGAGTCCAGTGTACGGCAATGCAGCGTATGTGCTCAGTTGAGCAACGCGCCCAGAGAGGCACCACTAAGTTTGTGGTCCTGGCCCTCCAGACCATGGTCAAGGATCCATGTCGACTATGCGGGCCCATTTCTCGGTAAAATGTTCCTGGTGGTGGTGGATGCTTTTTCAAAATGGATTGAATGTGAAATAATGTCGGGAAGCACCGCCATCGCCACCATTGAAAGCCTGAGGGCCATTTTTGCCACCCACGGCCTGCCTGACATACTGGTCAGTGACAACGGGCCATGTTTCACCAGTGCCGAATTTAAAGAATTCATGACCCGCAATGAGATCAAACATGTCACCTCAGCCCCGTTTAAACCAGCTTCCAATGGGCAGGCAGAGTGGGAAGTGCAAATCTTCAAACAGAGCCTGAAACGAGTCACAGAAGGCTCACTCCAAACCCGCCTGTCCCGAGTACTGCTCAGCTACTGCACGAGACCCCACTCACTCACAGGGGTGCCCTCGGCTGAGCTACTCATGAAAAGGACACTTAACACCAGATTCTCGCTGGTTCACCCCAACCTGCATGATCAGGTAGAGAGCAGGCGGTAGCAACAAAATATAAACACTGGTCACGCCACTGTGTCATGGGAAATTGATCTGAATGACCTTGTGTATGTGCTAAACTATGGACATGGTCCCAAGTGGATTGCAGCCATGATGATAGCTAAAGAAGGGAATAGATTGTTTGTTGTCAAACTAGACAATGGACAAATTTGCAGAATGGACCAAACGAGGCTGCAGTTCAAAGACTGCCCTGAACAACCCACAGCAGACACCACCTTTTTCGAGCCCACAACACACACCCGAAGGATCAACGACACCACTCCGGACCAGGAAATTGAACCCATCACGCCCAATAGCCCAGCAAGGCCAGGCTCACCTAGCAGCCCTGCAGGGCCAACAACACGCCAGCCCAGCGAGGGCACAGCCAACACACCAGAACAGACATTTGTACCGAGGCAGTCCACCAGGGAAAGAAAGGCTCCCGACCGCCTCACCTTGTAAATAGTTTTCACTTTGACTTTGCAGGGGGAGTGATGTTGTGTATCATAAAAGCATGCACTCTCATGTTCCGCCACCAGGGAGCTCATCCCCTGAAGTCCCAAGGGATCCCAGCATCCCTTGGGAGCACTGTAAATCAACAACAACAACAAAAACAACAGCAGCAAAGAAAGGCTGCACCCATCTCAAATCCACGTGGTGAATGTGCATTGTTTCATGGGGGTGGGTGAAGGGGCGGGGTTTGGTGGTGGTAGGGTGGAAGGGATGGGGGTTATGGCTTGGGTCTCTCAGAGACTAGTGTGGGGATTGCCATGGGAGTGGCAGTGGATTGGCGTGGCTGTGTTTCCCTTATTGCAGCAGCTACCTCCCTGATAGCCTGTGCCGTTGTTTCGGCTGCCAATGACATTCCCTCCCTGATGGCCTGTGCCGTCGTTCCCACTACCTCTGTAATGCCCTCCCTCATGTCCCGTGTAATTATTGCTATTTCTCCAGTCAGTGCCCATTACCTCATCACCCACCCCACTGATGGTGTTCACGAGTCTCCACACCCAATGCCATCTCCTGAGCCACATCTGTTGCACCCTCCATCTCAAGGCAGCGTGGTACATTTCTCCTTGACCTCGTCCTGGGTCTGTGTCGTGAAATCCCTCCAGTGGGAGGCGCAGGCTGGGACAGTGTGGCCATGGGTGTTACAGGCTGCATTCCACCAGCACTGGGAGTCGCAGGCTGGGACGGTGGGGACCTGGGTGTTCCATGCTGCATTCCAGCAGCAGTGGAACCTGGAACCTCAGACATTGGGGCATTGAATGTTCCATACTCCATTCCAACAGCACTGGGAGACATAGGCTGGGTTTTTGGGGCACTGATTGTTCCATACTGCATTCCAGCAACACTGGAACCTGCAACCTCTGGATTTTTGAAAGCATCCAATGTCGGACCAAAACTTAAACCACTATGGAGGGACTGGGACGAGCTGAAACTATGGTGTCATGTATGTAACCATCATGCAATGGTAATCTTCATGCAACTGGAGGTACCATCGGATTGCAAAGCAGCTAATGTAACGCCTCTGTTTAAAAAAGGGGGCAGACAAAAGGCAGGTAACTATAGGCCGGTTAGTTTAACATCTGTGGTGGGGAAAATGCTTGAAGCTATCATTAAGGAAGAAATAGTGAGACATCTAGATAGGAATAGTGCAATCAAGCAGACGCAACATGGATTCATGAAGGAAAAATCATGTTTAACTAATTTATTGGAATTCTTTGAGGATATAACGAGCATGGTGGATAGAGGTGTACCGATGGATGTGGTGTATTTAGATTTCCAAAAGGCATTCGATAAGGTGCCACACAAAAGGATACTGCAGAAGATAAAGGTACGCAGAGTCAGAGGAAATGTATTAGCATGGATAGAGAATTGGCTGGCTAACAGAAAGCAGAGAGTCGTGATAAATGGGTCCTTTTCGGGTTGGAAATCGGTGGTTAGTGGTGTGCCACAGGGATCGGTGCTGGGACCACAACTGTTTACAATATACATAGATGACCTGGAAGAGGGGACAGAGTGTAGTGTAACAAAATTTGCAGATGACACAAAGATTAGTGGGAAAGCGGGTTGTGTAGAGGACACAGAGAGGCTGCAAAGAGATTTGGATAGGTTAAGCTAATGGGCTAAGGTTTGGCAGATGGAGTACAATGTCGGAAACTATAGGTCATCCACCTTGGGGAAAAAAAAACAGTAAAAGGGAATATTATTTGAATGGGGAGAAATTACAACATGCTGCGGTGCAGAGGAACCTGGGGGTCCTTGTGCATGAATCCCAAAAAGTTAGTTTGCAGGTGCAGCAGGTAGTCAGGAAGGCGAATGGAATGTTGGCCTTCATTGCGAGAGGGATGGAGTACATAAGCAGGGAGGTCCTGCTGCAACTGTACAGGGTATTGGTGAGGCTGCACCTGGAGTACTGCGTGCAGTTTTGGTCACCTTACTTAAGGAAGGATATACTAGCTTTGGAGGGGGTACAGAGACGATTCACTAGGCTGATTCCGGAAATGAGGGGGTTACCTTATGATGATAGATTGAGTAGACTGGTTCTTTACTCGTTGGAGTTCAGAAGGATGAGGGGTGATCTTATAGAAACATTTAAAATAATGAAAGGGATAGACAAGATAGAGGCAGAGAGGTTGTTTCCATTGGTCGGGGAGACTAGAACTAGGGGGCACAGCCTCAAAATACGGGGGAGCCAATTTAAAACCGAGTTGAGAAGGAATTTCTTCTCCCAGAGGGTTGTGAATCTGTGGAATTCTCTGCCCAGGGAAGCAGTTGAGGCTAGCTCATTGAATGTATTCAAATCACAGATAGATAGATTTTTAACCAATAAGGGAATTAAGGGTTATGGGGAGCGGGCGGGTAAGTGGAGCTGAGTCCATGGCCAGATCAGCTATGATCTTGTTGAGTGGCGGAGCAGGCTGGAGGGGCTAGATGGCCTACTCCTGTTCCTAAATCATATGTTCTTATGTTCTTATGTAACCTTCATGCAACTCCTGTACAGTGTACGTATACCCTAGAAATGCACACCCTGACCACAGTGGGTGAACTTGTGGGAGTCACTCCTCATCTGGGTTTCCAGGTATAAAAGGGGAGGTCCCAACCAGGGTCAGCACTCCTTGGTCCTGGGAATAAAGGATAAGGTCACAGAGTGACTGTGCCTGCAATACATGCCTCGTGTGAATTTGTAGTAAGGTGCAGGGCCACCACATACGGAATGTCAAACCAGACTGTAAAGTCCTTACTCTACAGCATGAAACCACACGAGGCACATTCTGGGGACAAGGTCACCCTGTGACCTTAACTCTTTATTCACCGGACTGCAAGTGATGACCCTGCATGGGACCTCCCTTTTTATACCTGTGTAATCAGATAAGGAGTGTCTCCCACAAGTTCACCCCTTGTGGTCAAGGTGTGCATCTAGGTTGAGTGTATACAATAATACAGTGGTGTTACATTGTGGTTACATACATGACATCACCTTACCCTCCCAAAGTCTTATTGGGATCATAGGTTTAGTCTTTCAGGTGGTCTACGCTCCCTTGTGGAGCGCCGCAGTTGGGGCTCTGGTTGTTGGACACGGACGTGAGTGTCTGTCACCTGTGGTGATTCGGGCCTGTCCGGGCTGACCGCAGGGACTGTGCATTCTTCTGAATGCTCTTGTTGCTCGTTCACTGGCAGTGTTGTGAGCTCCATCTCATGGTCTTCTTCAGGTTCCTCCGTGTCGATGCTGAACCTTTTTTTTACTTGGTCCAGATGCTTATGGCATATCTGACCATTGTTGAGTTTTACCACGATGACCCTATTCCCATCTTTGTCAATTCCAGTACCCTCAAGCCATTTGGACCCCATGGCGTGATTGAGGACGAATACAGGATCATTTATTTCTATACATCTCCCCCTTGAATTACGGTCACGGTACTCGTTTTGTGACTTGCGCTTGCCTTCAACTATGTCGGTCAGGACTGAGTGAATGAGGGACAACCGAGTTTTGAGTGTCCATTTCATTAGTAGCTCTGCGGGTGGGACCCCCGTGAGCGAGTGCGGTCGGGATCTATAGGCCAGCAGGAGGCGTGATAGGCGGCATTGTAGGGAGGGTCCTCGAATCCTGAGCATACCTTGCTTAATGATTTGGACCGCACATTCCGCCTGGCCATTGGAGGCCAGTTTGAACGGCGCAGTCCTGACGTGGTTGATGCCATTGCCCGACATAAACTTTCGGAATTCGTGGCTTGTGAAACATGGGCCATTATCGCTAACTAGGATGTCCGGCAAGCAATGGGTTGCAAAGATCGCACGTAGGTTTTCCACGGTGGTGAATGACATGCATGAGTTCAGAATGATGCACTCGATCCATTTTGAGTATGCATCTACCACAATAAGGAACATCTTACCCATGAACGGGCCCACATAGTCAACATGAATGCGTGACCACAGCCTGGTGGGCCAGGGCCACGGGCTGAGCGTTCCTCCCTGTGGGCATTACTCAGCTGGCCACATGTCATGCATCTGCGAACAGTGTTCCAGGTCTGAATCAATTCCAGGCCACCAAACGTGTGACCGGGCAATGGCTTTCATCAGCACAATGCCTAGGTGCTCGCTGTGGAGTTCCCTGATGAATGTCTCCCTGCCCTTCTGGGGCATAACTACATGGCTGCCCCATAGTCGGCAGTCGGCTTGGATGGAGAGCTCATCCATCCGTCTGTGGAACGGTCTGACCTCCTCAGGGCATGCTCTGTGTGCGGGCGCCCAATCCCCAGTCAGGACACATTTCTTAATCAGGGATAGGAGGGGATCTCTGTTTGTCCAGATTTTGTTCTGGCGGGCTGAGCTGGGGGAGCCTGCGCTGTCAAAGGCAGCGACAGCCATGACCATCTCGGCGCTTTGCTCCGGTGCCCTCTCAGTGGTGGCCAGCGGAAGCCTGCTGAGCTCGTCAGCGCAGTTTTCGGTGCCGGGCCGGTGCCGGATGGAGTAGTCATAAGCAGCCAGCATGAGGGCCCATCGCTGTATGCGAGCTGAAGCCTTGATAGCCTTGACAGCATTGATAGCCTTGCTGTCAGATAACAGGGATGTTAATGGATTGTGGTCCGTCTCTAACTCAAACTTCCTACCAAAGAGGTACTGATGCATTTTTTTTGCATCATAGACACATGCAAGCGCTTCCTTCTCGACCATGCCATATCCCTGTTCTGCTTGAGTGAGCGACCTGGAGGCATAAGCCACAGGTTGTAGTTGACCCTCAGCATTGCCCTGCTGCATCATGCACCCAACCCCATAGGACAATGCATCACATGTAAGAACCAATTTTTTTACAAGGGTCGTACAGGGTCAACAACTTGTTTGAACAAAGTAGGTTTCGCGCCCAATCAAAAGCCCGTTCCTGACAGTCCCCCCAAAACCAATCGCAACCCTTATGAAGGAGCACGTGTAGCAGCTTCAACAACGTGCTCAAGTTCGGCAAAAAGTTCCGGAAATAGTTCAACAGTCCCAGGAATGAACGCAACTCCGATGTGTTGCAGGGCCTGGGTGCTCGTTGAATCGCCTCTGTTTTGGATTCGGTGGTCCGAGCCCCATCTGCAGCAACCCTCCTGCCCAGAAACTCAACCTCAGGGGCTAAAATCTCACATTTCGACTTCTTGAGTCGCAGGTCTACCTGGTCCAGTCGGCGTAGCACCTCCTCCAGGTTGTGGAGGTGTTGCTCGGTGTCTCGACCCGTGATGAGGATGTCGTCCTGGAATACGATCGTTCCAGGAATGGATTTGAGCAGGCTTTCCATGTTTCGTTGAAAAATCGCGGCTGCTGATTGAATGCCAAACGGGCACCTGTTGTAAACGAACAGTCCCTTGTGCGTGGTGATGGTGGTCAGTAGTTTAGATTCGTCGGCCAGTTCCTGGATCAGATAGGCTGAAGTGAGGTCCAACTTGATGTACAGCTTGCCGCCTGCCAGTGTGGCGAAAAGGTCTTCCGCTCTCCGGAGCGGGTATTGATCTTGTAGGGACACCCGATTGATGGTGGCCTTGTAGTCGCCACAGATCCTGACAGAGCCATCCATTTTTAGGACGGGAACGATGGGGCTCGCCCAGTCGCTGAATTCAACAGGCGAGATGATGCCCTCTCTCAACAGCCAATCCAATTCACTCTCGATCTTTTCCCTCATTACATATGGCACTGCTCTGGCTTTGTGATGCACTGGCCTGGCGTCCGGAGGGTGATATGTATCACTACTTTAGTGCCTTTGAAAGTCCCGATGCCAGGTTGGAATAATGAATCGAATTGTTGCAGAAATTGTGAGCACGAACTTCGCTCCACAGATGGCATTATGTGAACATCCCCCCATTTCCAGTTCATCTCGCCTAACCAGCTCCTCCCCAACTGTGCGGGACCATTGCCCGGGACAAACCAGAACGGCAGCCGATTCACTAACTCGTTGTGTGTGACAGCCAACATTGCACTGCCTAACACTGGAATGATTTCTTTAGTGTAAGTCCGTAATTGTGTCTCAACACATGCTAATTTTGGTACTACTGGCTTTAAATGGCCATAGCTTCTCAAATTGCTGAACGCCCATGAGTGACTGGCTGGCCCCAGTGTCCAGCTCCAGTGTACAGGGATACCATTTAACAAAACCCACATCATTATGGGTGGCGTTTTGGAATATCCGCCACATGGACCCGCTGAACCTCGGCGTCCATCGATTCACCCCACAAGTCATCCTGCCTCAGAGGACCCTCTTCTGGTCCATCCGCCTCATATATTAGTCTGGTTGCAGACCTCCTGCATATTCGCGCTAAATGGCCACTGAGATTTCAGTTCCTGCAGACAAACTGTTGAAATCTGCAAGATCTGGCTGGGTGTTTTCCTTCACACCTCCAGCATGAGTTAAAGCTTCCATTGTTGGGAACAAAGGGACTATGGCCAGGCATTCCACGCTGACTGTCCCTTTGACTGCTCTTAAGTACCCTATTAGTGGGTGTCAATGGCCCCATCCCGGGCCGCATTGTCCGCTGTGATGGCATGAATGTCTGTTCAGCCTGCCATTGTCTCTGTTGAAGTCCTACTCTGGGGTCTATTGCTGCCTGGCGGATGTCGAACTGCCCCTGCCTGCCTGTGGGGCTCTGGGCCGCATTGATGATGTTGACTCCATGATCTCTCGCTGCGTTAGAGGCAGAATTGCGCGTGTATATTATTTTCGTCTCTTCCTCCCCCGCCATGAAAGTTTGAGCTAGCAATGCCGCCGCTTCCAAGCTCAAATCCTTGGTCTCAATTAACTTGCGGAAAATCCTGCATGATCGATGCCCTCTATGATGTATGTAGCACACAAATCACTGATTTCACACGGTCTGGTGTTGATCTAACTGCTGTGACCTTAGTCCTTTATTGAGCAGCTTCTGAGAGGCCTCCAGGTGTGGTGGGCAGCCTTTTATACTGCCTCGTGCAGGTACTTTCAGGTCTCCCACCACAGCGCCCTCTGTGGTGCACCATTGTACTTATATCATACATTTAATGTACCAGAGCAATACACAACATCTCACTCCCCCTCCAGTTTAAAAAGCCATTGCTTGAATTCCCTAAATCGAACATCGCATTAGCCCATTGGTAATTTAATCACGGATCCTTGTCCCTTTTTCTTGAACCTCGTGGTATCAACTCTTCCCGTGATTCATGTCCATGATTTCAAGCACAGTGACCATTCTGCATTGAAATATTAACTCTTATCATATTTCGTAATTCATATCCATTATTTTAAACAAAGTAACCATTCAGCATTGAAATATTCATTCTTATCATAAATCCATCATCCTACATTCACATAGCCTATTTAGACTCGCTCTTGCCTTACAGAAGTCTTTATGTGGGGACCGCCAATGGTGTAAGGCCCTTTTAAGACTCCTGGGAGCATTTCCCTTTTAAGACACCATCTTGTGGCTTCCCACGAGGCGCCGCCATCTTAGGTGCTCTGCTGGCCTTTGTCTGTCGGGCTCCGTTGCCACGAGGCTCACCGCCATCTTGAGCTCGCTGGCGAAGAAAGAAGAGGGTACAAGGAAGCAGGGAAGGGGAGAAAGAGAAGAAAAAACTGGCCCATCTTGCAGAAGTCGGTCTGCACTCGATCAGTCACAGTCCCTGTGAGTCGCTCCGTGCCTGCTGCCACATCCGCCACTCTGGCTCGCGTTCCCCCGAGTCATGCCCGCCGCCGCCGCAGCCTTTCGCTCCCCGCCGTTGTCTCCACACTTGCTCGGTGCAAACGCCAGCTGTTGATCTCCCCACTTGTTGCCCCTCCTGCTGCCGCCGTGGTCTCCCCTCCTGCTGCCGCCGTGGTCTCCCCTCCTGCTGCCGCCGTGGTCGCCTCTCCTGCTGCCGCCGTGGTCTCCCCTCCTGCTGCCGCCGTGGTCTCCCCTCCTGCTGCCGCCGTGGTCGCCTCTCCTGCTGCCGCCGTGGTCGCCCCTCCTGCTGCCGCCGTGGTCGCCTCTCCTGCTGCCGCCGTGGTCTCCCCTCCTGCTGCCACCGTGGTCTCCCCTCCTGCGGCCGCCGTGGTCGCCCCTCCTGCTGCCGCCGTGGTCACCCATCCTGCTGCCGCCGTGGTCGCCCCTCCTGCTGCCACCGTGGTCTCCCCTCCTGCTGCCACCGTGGTCTCCCCTCCTGCTGCCGCCGTGGTCACCCCTCCTGCTGCCGCCGTGGTCGCCCCTCCTGCTGCCGCCGTGGTCTCCCCTCCTGCTGCCGCCGTGGTCACCCCTCCTGCTGCCGCTGTCGCTGCCCCTCCTGCTGCCGCCGTGGTCGCCCCTCCTGCGGCCGCCGTGGTCTCCCCTCCTGCTGCCGCCGTGGTCGCCCCTCCTGCGGCCGCCGTGGTCTCCCCTCCTGCTGCCGCCGTGGTCGCCCCTCCTGCTGCCGCCGTGGTCGCCCCTCCTGCTGCCGCCGTGGTCGCCCCTCCTGCTGCCGCCGTGGTCGCCCCTCCTGCTGCCGCCGTGGTCTCCCCTCCTGCTGCCGCTGTCGCTGCCCCTCCTGCTGCCGCTGTCGCTGCCCCTCCTGCTGCCGCTGTCGCTGCCCCTCCTGCGGCCGCCGTGGTCTCCCCTCCTGCTGCCGCTGTCGCTGCCCCTCCTGCGGCCGCCGTGGTCGCCACCATCGCAGCCACTGCCGCCGCCGCCCGACTGCTCCGCTGTGTGGGCCCCCCGGATCCGCCGGCCACCGATGGGCCTCCCGCTTCTCGCACGCAGTGCCCCGCCGGCCCGCACCCCAGCAATAGGCTCACACCTACAACTTTGTTCTTCCAGGGTCTGCTCATCTATGGAGGCTGACCTGCAAACCTGTTCTTCCAGGGTCTGTTCATCTGTGGAGGCTGAGGCTGCAGGATTGCTTGAGGTCAGGAGTTCTGGGCTGCTGTCGCCTGTGTATGGATTTAGGCTGCAGCTCCAGCTCGGTTGGCGCTGCTCTTTGGGAACCCGGGGAGCAGCAGTCTGTGGAGGAGTGAAGTCTTCCCAGCTCCCACGGACTGTTCCCATCCATCTTCTGCCGAGGAGCGTTGGCCCATCGCCTGCAATGACCCACAAGGGTAAACCGTGCGTCTCGCTCCCGTGAGATACCTGCACATCCGCTCTGCCGAGAACAGGTATCAGTTCCTTGGTGTAAGTACGCAGCTTTGCCGTGACCGGGACCAGCTTGGTTCGTGCAGCTGGGTTACCCCACAGTTTCTCGAAAGTTCTCAGACTCATCAACGACAGACCCGATCCTGTATCCACTGCCATGCTCACTGGGACTCCGTCAATTTTTACTTCCATTGTCACTGGGGGCGAATCATCGGTGCACATATACAGTCCCAACACCTCATCTTCTTCTGCCTGCTCCTCGCTGAACAGTGGATCATCCCCCATCTCCTCAGCCGGTGAGTCCGATTTCTTTTACACATACGCTGAAGGTGGCCTTTCAGGTGGCAGGTATTGCACGTGTACTCCACAAACCTGCACCGGTGAGCCCCATGGCTTCCTCCGCAGCACCAGCACGGTGCTGCTTGATTGGCCCCCCTCAGCGGACTCCGAGTTCCAGGACCCCGAGGTCCATGCTCTCTGCCCCGGGCAGAACCACGTTCTACAGTTATGTCTGTGGTGAGCGCTATCCTGTGGACAGTGCCTGCCAGGTTCAAGACTGTGTGGATCATTTGTTTGGTGCTGCAAGTCGAGGTCATATGTGCCCGGCTGATGGTGATGGCCTTTGTGAGGGTGACTGTGGGTTCCGTGACTAGCAGCTTGTGGAGGAGGCCCTCATGGCCAATCCCCATGACGAAAACATCCCGCAATGCCTCGTCAAGGTGTGCGCCAAAATCACATGAGTCTCCTGAGGTCCGCGGCATATTTGGTGACATCCTGGCCCTCGGGTCTGCAGTGATGGTAAAATTTGTATCTGGCCGTGAGGATGCTCTCCTTCGGTTTCAACTGGTCATGAATGAGTGTGACCAGCTCCTCATATGACTTGTCCCTGGCGCTCGCGGGTGCCAGCAAATCCCTGACGAGACAGTAAACCTCATTGCCACAACTGGAAAGCAATATCGCGTTACGCTTATCTCTCAGTGCGTCCGTGCTCCCAGTCAGGTCGTTTGCTGTGAAGTAGTACTCGAGCCTTTCCATAAAGGCCTCCCAATCATTGCCCACGGTAAAATCCTTTAGCAAGCCCAGAGTAGCCATGGTTGCGTAGAGTTCGTCCGCTTCCTCGTCGCCAGTGTGGTGTATGTAGCACACAAATCACTGACTCCACACGGTCTGGTGTAAGTCTAACTGCTGTGACCTTCGTCCTTTATTGAACAGCTCCATAGTGGCCTCCAGGTGTGGTGGGCAGCCTTTTATACTGCCTCGTGCAGGTATTTTCAGGTCTCCCACCACAGCGCCCTCTGTGGTGCACTATTGTACATATATCATACATTTAATGTACCAGAGCAATACACGACACCCTCGATAAAGAAGTCCCTTAGCATCTCCCCCCTGCAGGCGTCTGTGAACTTACAGAGGCTGGCCAAATGCCGGAGGTCCGCTACGAAGTCCGGTATGCTCTGTCCTTCCTGACGTCGGTGGGTGTAGAATCTGTGTCAGGCCATATGTATGCTACTCGCCGGTTTGAGGCGCTCCGCAATCAATTTGCCACGT
The DNA here is from genome assembly GCF_044704955.1 of Pristiophorus japonicus. NCBI lineage: Eukaryota > Metazoa > Chordata > Chondrichthyes > Pristiophoridae > Pristiophorus > Pristiophorus japonicus. The sequence continues at coordinate 246,935,441 of NC_091980.1, forward strand.
TCTTCAAAGGTTTTGTCTGCCGGCTTTTCGGGTGCTCGTAAGTCCTTCATGAGTGCGTAAGTCTTTGGTCCGCAGCTGGACAAAAGATGAGCCCTTCGCTTGTTGGCCGCTGCATCCCTCAGCCATTCTTTCGTAACGAAACTTTGCTGAAGCCTCTCGACAAAATCGTCCCAGTCTTCCCCAACACAGTACCGTTCCTCCGTGCTACCGGTGGCCATTCTCGTGGGTCGTGAATTCCTGTTTCTTGTCGCCAATGTAAAGTCCTTACTCTACAGCATGAAACCACACGAGGCACATTCTGGGGACAAGGTCACTCTGTGACCTTAACTCTTTATTCACCGGACTCCAAGTGATGACCCTGCATAGGACCTCCCTTTTTATACCTGTGTGATCAGATAAGGAGTGTCTCCCACAAGTTCACCCCTTGTGGTCAAGGTGTGTATCTAGGTTGAGTGTATACAGTAATACAGTGGTGTTACATTGTGGTTACATACATGACACAAACCCTAAACCACTATGCAGGGACTGGGCCGTGCTCAAACCACGGAATGACGAACCAGAAATCATGGAAGTGCTTGGCAACGCTAGTTCAAGATTCTCCCCTTCATACCTCTCCATGGCCACCCCCTCCCCCCAACAAAGTTGGTCTGGCTCGCCCGCGTCTGAATCATCTTCTGTATCTTCAGGATTGGCATCAGGTTCTGAAAAATATAGCAAGAACAGTCAAATAGTTAGCAGCAGAGGAGGGGGCAGGATGGGTGGCATGAGTAGGCTCACACATAGCAGGCCAGGCAGCAGGTTGATTTGAAGGGCCACGAGTAATTTTCAGTATGTACCCTCTCCTCCGCATGTGGGCCCAGCTTGTGCAGTACTGATTGCTTTTCTCCAGCTAGGACCCATCAAAGCAGCGACCCTCTGTTCCAAGGGTGTCAGTGGGTGCAGATTTGGCGGGCCTCCTCCTGTTTGCGTTCTTTCCCTTTTGTTGTGGGCCAATTTCTTCTGCAAAGATTAAAACATAACTTGTTAGAGTGTCTTTCTGCTGGGTGGGACATATACAGATGGTCACATTTACAGATGCAATTCCATTGACAAATGAAAATATTATTTACACTAACTGCTTGACCAAGGTCCTGCCATTTCTTTTTACACTGCCTTCCATTTCTCGTGGTATTCACCACTGCGCAGTAATCTTCTGCAACTTTGTTCCAGCGTTTATTAATTTATTTGGGTGACACGTTGTGCGATCTCTGTTGCTCGTATCCAGCTCCTGCCATCTTTCCTCGATTACATTAACTAGTACCTCCACTTCGTGATGCGTGAAATTCTTTGTTATTGGCGCACGGTGTTGCATTGCTCTATTGAATTGACACTCAGTGATTTTTCAAAACACAAAGTCCTTATTTTGCTTGCAGCAATGAATGATTCTCACCTATGCAGCACTCCTTGTGGAAGTTTAGCAGCTGATTTCTTGTACAGTACTCCAAACAGCATTCATATAGCTTTCAAAACATCAATCAGGCATCCAAAACTAAGTGAGAGGTTCGCCCTTTAAAAATGGCCGATTGCCAATGTTAATGCCCCACTGAGCATGTGCGAACGCTGCAACGCGCATGTGTGTGCTGCCAGCACTCCGATTAGGCCCCGCCCCCCCCCGCCGGCTCTGCACGGCCAGCACGGACCTAGCTTCCCCCCTCCCCTGCACCACCCCACCTCGACAGACGGCCCGAGAATCGGTCATAATTGCAAGTCATTTTTTCGGCGCTGCTTTTGCTCGGAGGTGCGCCGTTTTATCTCTGTGGGGACATTTGGGCCCCTTATAACCATTAAAACATTTTACAAAGCAGAAAAGAAATTGGCTTTTGAAAACTGTGGCCCTAAATTTCCACAGAGGTTTTCCTGATCTCCTGTCATAATTTTGGTGGGAGATTGCTGGAGCCCCAAAGAAACACATAAGCGGCTGTTATGGTCGGAGAATGGGATAACCTTGGGGAAATTCAGGGCCAATATACATAAATGAGTATGATTAGGCACTGTGAACTTGACTGGTGTTTGACATACACGTCATATTATCAAAATTATGTTCCATCATTACCCACACCTGCATGAGTGTTACATTTTATGATTTAGCATTCCCAGCACAGATCTTTTCACGCTGATAATATGTATCAAGAATTCGGGAGCAAAGGTTTGTGCAATAAATTCACAGCCCACACGGTTTTTCAACTATTGATTTTTATCTTAATAGATGGAAAGGTGTGCAGGCTGTGAGTTAGATGGACTGACCTCTAAGCCCAAATTCATGATATTCATTTCCAATGGGTTGAGCTCTGCATTGTGAGTGCTAAATCATCAAATTTGCCCCCTAAGTTAAGTTAATGTTCTATGAATTGTAAGTAAGACACAGCTGTATAAAGAATATCATTGTTAATTAATATTTGACTCTTTGATCCTAATGTTTGTATTCTATAAATATATTTTCATTTTCAAAATTGGATGTCTCAGACCATTTTTAAAGCTCGCTTTTAAGAATAAACAAGCATTTGGCAAGTAATCACATAAAATAAATCTTCCCGGTGGAAAACAATTTTGAAGCTATCAATTAAAATTTTACAGCAGAATCATGCTCTGTAATTACTCAATTGATCTTTCAGAGACTATAAAATTTAGTTTGAATAATTTTCAATTTTTAGAATTAATTAAAGATTTCCAAAGTTCACATGCTTGAATAGTACAATTTACTTATGCTAGAAGTTATCCCCTTCATTCGTTAATGTTTGTAACAGAATAACAGACCCAACATATTTCCTACCTTTTATTATAGGTGCAGAATCTGCTTTATTATAAAGATGAGATATACTTTTAACAGGAAAGCAGAATCCTTACTTGTGCCTTATATATACACACAATATAGAAATGTGGTATAAATGTAAAGAGTTTTATAATACTTTATAAACATTTAACAAAAAGTTTCTTTGTCATTCCTATGTGACCATAATAAACAATGAATAAAGTAAAATTGATCTGAAATATTCGAATCCGCAGCCAGCTGCCATTTTACAGGCTACCTACAAAACCATGTGGTGAACATGCCAACTACATGTCTGCCTTTTTACTGATCTGAAGCTATGCAAGACCAGCTATTTGAGGCATGCAGGAGAAACAAGCAAAAGTACATTGTTAAAATATATAGGGCCCGAAATTGAAGAAGTATCGCCACCGCCCGTTTCTCGGCAATACAAGGTATTTTACTGCCCACATACCGCTAAGATCGAGGACCGCTAAATTGGTGACTTTTTTTTCGGGCGGTAGTGGGAGCGATATGTAGCGGACGGTGGCGGGCATTGTAGTCGATCGAGATCGACTTTTTTCTCGATCACGAAAAGAACAGACTTCTGCGCATACAGGTTTTTATTTTCTGAGGTCTTTTTTCCCCACGATTTTTTATAACTAACGGTCTCTATTCTGAGGACTGCCAACGATTAGATTCAGCCCACTTGTGAAATTTATGCCAGTTTTCCATGTTCAACATTGGGGTGAAGAACAAGAGCCCAACAGTCAGCAAAATGACTGCAGCAACAGCGCAAAAATAACTTGGAGAAAATGATCAGTGTGGAATCATTTTGTAAATTCAACATAGAGACAGGGAGAGTGGGGAGGGAGTTGTTTAATCATCGATTTGAGTGAAAAGGCCTTGAATGATAAACTTTAAACTGGATAAAGAAAACAAAACAGAAAAAGAAATTCCAGTTTCTGAGGATACTAGATACTAATCTTAAGCAGCTTTTCATCAAATGCTCCAGATTCCAAAATGGCATCCATACCATTCGCTTAAGATCGGGTAAGATCAGGTAAGACCTGCTTTTTCAGGGCCGTATTTAGGGCCGGTGGTAAATGGATCTTAATAATGAAATTACTATTTTGGACGGTATTTGGGCCTTAAACGACGGGCGGGCAGTATTGAATACTGCCGGCTGTAAATGACTGATGAATTTTCCACCCACAGTACGGTGGGCAGTAAATGATTTTTTTTGATTAAATTCGCATTTCTGGATGGTAAATGGGCAGTAATATGATGAATTTCGGGCCCTATAAAGTTTATGCCTGGAGGATAACAGAACTATTGTCTGAATATTAAATCTTTTAAATTGATAATTCATTGTAATGATTTAACACACAAAAGTTCAAAATGAGATTCAGAATGAACAATAACTAAATAAAGATTGTATAGCCGATATTAGATTATTATTCTTTCTTTCAAAAGACTCTCATAAATTGTTCGCATCTACAACTTATCTGACCCAGTATAACTGGACACTTGACAGTTAATTACTCTTTTTGTAATCCTTACCATGCTAAATAATAACTCCAGAATATTAATACAACTGGTATTATGACTTATTATCTAGGGGCTGAAACCATAGGAAAATACTTTGTGTCATATTTTATGTTCCAGTTTGCATCGAGCCTATGAAAAATATTTTTACATTCTCTTTTATGGTACATTCACTTTACAAGCTTCGTGGTGTGGAGCAGTTTCAGCTTCACGCCAACCTGAAACATGTGAACTGTTAATTGTGTATTAAGGCTTGAATTGACTCCAAAATGAAACTGAATGGGACTACCTTCCAGGGAGCCTTGCTCCTCTTAGCTCCAGTGTCAGATTGGGCCCTGATACCAGACCAGGTTGCATTTACACTACAAATGCAATGTTGGTGCAAGTGGAAGAGATGCTGTCACCTGCCACTGTCAAACACAGTAATTCAAGTACCACAATCGAGTATTGTAATTTGAATATATAGCATTTTGCTTCTTGATAGTAACAATTTCACTGATTTTGAAATATTAGCACAACTCAATTGACATATCTTTTTCTTAACTATTTCCCACACAGACATTTCAAATGTTTCCATTCTTTCCAAGAAATGTTTTTTGTCTACTTTAGATGAACAAAAAATATAAAGTTAACCAACGTACTTTGAAATATGAGGTATATTCAATAATTTTGCATATTTTCATTTCTCAAAAGCTTTGGCTATATTTTGAAAACATCTACAATAGTCCAGCTAAACAGTTTCATTATTTTTGTTTTAGAAAAGACATTCTTGAATTAGTGCCACACGTTGATTAGTTTATGTTGCCTCCTTTCATATTCTTCCATTTATATTCCTTTCATATTCTTCCATTCTTCTGAAACAAATATCAGACAAAAACAAAAATTATATTTTTTGGACAATATGAAGCAACTCGTGATTCTTAGATATTTTTCCTGGTTTGAGTCCTAGAAGTGAAAGGTTTAATATCTTGCCTCTTTTCTCCCATACGTGCTCTCCTTAAGGCTTTGATTCCCTCATTGGGGTATGGTTTCACAGGCGTCAGGTGTCATTCAACACCTCACCCGGTTGACCATTATTCATGTGTGAGTCTTAACAGTAAGTAGTAAGAGGTTACCAGTGGAGGATATTCCTGCTATAGTTTGGATTTATAAAAGGATAGAAATACCTGAAATATATAATGTTTAAAGTGACTACTGGTTTCTTTAATTTTAGGTCAATAATTGCAGAATATTATGCAACCTACTACTTTCTGGGCAAACATGAATAGTTTATGCGTTATTTTCTCTTCTAAATAGTGGTTTGTGCTTGGGTATAGTTTTATCGTCCTCTGCTACTTCATTCAAGCAACCATTCTTCAAGTACGGGCAAGACAGTGAATTCACCAGTCATCGTCAGTGTCCACACAGGCACATTTCCCAGTAAGAGGCACTGGATAGTGATTAGAAGAGGTATCCTGTCAGAATTTCACATTACTTTAGCTGGGGGTGTGAAGGCCAATTGTACTGCCCAACATTGCTTCAGCTGGATCAGCTAACTCAGCATAGACCAGGTACAGAAGCTGGACTTTCAGGGCCCAAAATTGCCTAGGAGTTGCTCTGACTTTTTTTGGAGCAACTTGATTTTTCTGAGTATCTTAAAAATCCCAATTTTGCACATTCAATTTGCACCAATGTAAGTGAGTTAGTTAGGATTTTTTTTTAGTTTAGTTTAGTTTTTTTTCCAAAAGGGGGCGTTAGCAGTCACCTACGCCAGTTTTGACCATTTAAGCCACTTTGGACAGCTAATAGTTGCTCCAAATTAAACTTAGGCCAACGTATGTGGCCACTTGTGGTCACACAGAAAACCCTAGCGGAGAGTTAAGAAATCAGCACAGGGAGCCAGAGATAGGGGCGGGAAGGGAAGCGGAGAGGACTTTACAAAGCACTAAACAATGCACAACATTCAAGAAGCATATAAACCATCAAGAAGAAATAAAAAATAAAACTTAAGTTCTACCTTCCTAATTCGGGCCTGGGAAGTCAGCGGGCCGGCCGGTGCGGGAGGCCACTCGGCTGGGGATAGATGCGGGAGATGGGGAGAGCTGACATCAAAGCAGAAAATGACTTCTAAGATAAACTGCCAAACTGCCAAAGGAGACATGGAACCTCTACTTCTACTCTCTCTCTGACGCTCTCTCTGACTATTCCAGCGATCTGACTCTCTCTTTCTGACTATTCCAGCAGCCAGCCCGGCGACGCGTGTCATGAGGCCACTTGGCCGGGAATAGGGGTGGGACGCATCGGGTCCCACGCTGCAGCACGGCTGGGGACAGGAGCTACTGCGCATGTACTAAACCTCCAGTGCGCATGCGTTGAGCTGGCAGCACTGTTTTTCGCGCAGGGCCCTAGCTTCGTCCCCTAATCGACAAACCACGCCTCGCCAAACCATGGGAGAGGCCACAGAGCGGCCAGAATCCAGGGAATCTTTTCGGCGCCATTTTCACCCTAGGAAGTCAGCACATCTCCGGTGAGTGCGCCGAAAAAACGGGTGGGCCAAATTTGGGCCCTCAGAGTGTGAATGAGAAGGCTGCATGCTGACAGAGTAGTACTGGGGATAGTTTAATTGGACTCGATGCCCATTGCCTGCAGGGGGATGGGAAATCAGTCAAGGTTTCTACTCCTGTTCACTAGCCAATAATCAAACCTGCTGGTCGGTAACTCTATACCAGGCTATGCAGTACCTAACCACTGAGCCCACAAGAGAGCCATAGAAATTTATGGCACAGAGGAGGCCATTCAGCCCATCGTGACTGTGCCAGCTAGCCAGTGACTAGTGTGTTGGTCGCTGCACTGAAAAAGGGCTGAGTGTAGACTAAAGAATGCTTTTGTAGTCACAGGTCAAATTAATTAACATATTGTGGTCCCCTGCTATGGTGTAAATTCAAAAGTAAAATATGAATGTGCACAGAAAAGGTCCTTGTGATGAGAAGTCCCACAAAATAAATAGATTACACAATGCCATGTAGGTTTTTAAAAATGTTGTTAGCAATAAAAGATTTGGGTCGTGAAATTGGACTTGGACGGGGACACAAAACAAGACAGAATCACTTTTGCCACCTAATAAATGGCACACCTGATATTCAATTCTGCTAAATTCTATAGAATGGAATATCGTCGGAGTGTCTAACAGATGACAGATGCGATTCCGTCTGTTTTACATCTATGCCCAAGTCCAAAGATTTTTTGAAACAGAGCAGGAACTAATATAGTGGCCAGTCTTTTATCAGTAATGGAATGGTTCAGTAATAGTGTTCACTGACAGCATAGTCACATTTACATGCAACAAAGTAGTATTTTTTCATGTGAGGAAGTGGCCAAGTAGAAAATGATCAAATATGCTGGGGTTTAAAAAAAAAAGAGTATGCATGTCCGACTCATACATACCTCAGTGCAATAAACAGTGTTTTTTTGATTTATTGCTTCTATTTTCAAGGTGGTCATCTGTTTTGAAATGAAAAGTAACCATCAAACAACTGAGTATTTTCAACAAAGCACAATTCAGGATAAAAACATCAAGATTTTTATTAAAAATATAAGCACAAAAAATGTAGATTTGTTTTTTTTTTTAAATGGCTTGGGCAAGACTAGTCTCCTTCCATAAAAATTATACAGCAGACACGGATTCTCCAAGGGAGAGAGAGAGCGAGAGATGCACATGAAAGACATCCAGAAAATAAACACCCACCCTGGAACCTCACCTGCACCCATTCTTGTGCATCCCAATGACATTAAGAGAGCACTGGAAGCAGTTTGTCTCATTGCTTCACTGGCTGGTGGGAGGGGAGGAATGAGGAGGAGACAATACTCCTAGCAAAATAACTCAAGGTTCTTTGAAGCAATTAAACGCGCTTAAATTAAAGTTGTGCTGTTATGTCAAATTGCATGGTTCTGAGCTTTTCAGCACAAGAGGATTATGATTTTACTGAAAAGTAGCAAATCTCTGGAGATCAACGATTGATAACAGTTTACCTTATTCACAAAATAAACAGATGAAGGAGGATAAAGTCGCCTTCCCTCCCATTCCCAGTTTATTGAATTGGATGGGGAATTGATTTTAATAGTTTTCACTTCCACTACCATACAGAAATGACCATTCCAAATGTTGATAATTTGTTGCATGAATAAGTTCTTTCTGACAATACTAAATTTCCCGTTTACCAGTTTTAGTTTATAGCACCTCCTTCTATTGTCTTAGCTTACCCTCAAGTAGTGTTCTAAGCTCTGGTTTTACCTTATCTGTATTATTTACTATTTTATAAATCTCCATAAGGTTCTATCTCAGTCATCTCTTTGAGGCTCTGCCTCAGAGTTTCCTCATAACCCAAAACTCTAATGCTAGACATTAACCCTCCCCCTGCCAACTCTCTGCATTCATTCCAAAGCTTGGATGTTTCCTCTGTGGCTTGGCAAGCAAACTGGACACAATACAGTGTAATGGAGACCTCTACAGTTTCAGCGAAACGTCCTCGGATTTGTATTTAATTGATTTAGCAATATAGTACAGCATTTCATTCTTTGGATTAGTGCTGCTCCACATTGATTTGACATGTCAAGCCTACAGTCACCACCAGATCAAGTTCACCCTCACTTTTAGTTAATGTCACTTTGGCTCAGCGGTAGCACTCGTGCCTCTGAGTCAGCAGCTTGGGGATCAAGGGCCACTCCAGACGTCAACACTTAAGCTAGACTGACATTTAAGTGTAGTACTGAGGGAGTGGTGCATTGTTGGAGGTGCCATCTTTCCAAAGAAATATTAAACAGGGCCTCAGCTGCCTGTTCAAATAGACATAAAAAATCCTGTGCCATTATTTAAAGAGCAGCTGCTAAGAGTTGGTTTGATGTCCTGGCCAGTGTTCAACCAATACCACCAAAAAAAACAGGTGAACTAGTTAGTTATCTTATTTGCTATCTGTGGGATCGCACTATGTGCAGATCGGCTGCTGCATTTTTCCACAAACCAACATGGACTACACTTCAAAAGTAATTAATTGGCTTCAAAATGCTTTATATCCTGAGGATGTAACAGATGCTCTATAAGTGCAAGTTTATTTTGTGCTCTTACAGCATCAATGGTGTATGTATCACATCTATTTTATATTCCATTTGAACATGCAGCACACATCCCATTCCTTTCTGTTAAATTTTCTCTACCACTTCTCCACCCGTTTATAGATTGATCTAACTTTTTTGGATCCCTAACTGTCCTTAAATTGGATTAAAACTTGATTCACTACTGAGCTAGTTACACTCCAGTGGGCCAGCAGCTGTTAGTTAATAGTGTGTGCTGAAACACAGTACAATTCACAAAAGTGTGGAACAAGGATTATTTCTTGCAGCAGACTACAGGGCTTTCACTGCCACTAGGGATCTTTATTCCCTAAAAGATAGGTAAGGAATTTAGGTGTAGTACCCCTCACAATCTTCCGTCCTTTAATGGGCGGAAAGTCATGGGGTGCATGAATCTGTGATATGTGCTATCAATCGGTGAGGCTCCCCATGGGTAACAATTTAACAAAATTGGCCACCAACTCTCTGGAACGGCAGGTAATTGTTCAAACTAGGTAATTCTGGCAAGGTTATGTAGTTTGTAAACTGGATTTGTAGTTTCACAAATTGACTGAACTTTAAATATAGATAAGAAAGAATCATTTTAACTGCAGTTTAATTTTTCAGGTTTGAGACATTTTAAAATACAACATTTTCTGGTATGTCTCGGATGGAGTGAGTGCTTGGAAGAATCTGAAAACAATTACCTTTGGTTTTCTTACTTTTCCCACCAATTGAGTTCCTGCCAGATGGTGTTGAAGATGTACGTGCTGTAGATTTAATAGAATGAGCTGTTGAGCTTATGGCAGGTGACGCATGGCCAGAGTGATCGAGCTTTGGTTTAGGATGTGAAACATTTGTTTCAGGAATGGTTTGTTCCAGATTTTGTGATACTGTCATTTCAGTGACCATGTCAGGCACACCAGGTGTAGGGCCAACATGCTTGATATTAACTTTATTTGGGGAGTTTATTTCATTATCAGCTTTAGATAAATTCCCATCTACATTACTGTTAAGAGAGAGATTTTCTTCCTCTCTGTCCACTGTAGTGACATTATCTTCACCATGACTTTGTTTCAAATGTTCATGTTCTTTTGCAAATAGCATTTCAGAGTTAGATTTGGGGCTTTCTTTGCAAGCAGTTTCTTTATTTACTTCTCTTGTGGACAGTTCAGGATGTTTGTCAATCACATCCTTATGTCCTGATGCATTTATTTCAGGGCTAGATATGTGTTCAGCAGACGACTGGTGTGTAGTATTCTGCACTAGTTCTTCTTGAGCAGGCAACTGTTCAGCAGGTGGTTGCTGGGTGACTGCTTTTGGCATGGGAACAGAAATATCATCTGTCATTTTTGATATAGTTGTACATTGAGAATCCATTGCTTTTTCTTTGTCTTCTGCAGCAGGGGCACTTTGGTCTGTAAAAACACATATGAATAAAGTATTATGCATCAATGAAAGTGAAAACTTGCCCCATAGTTGATAGAGGTACTTTAAATAGTTCAAATGTTCAACATCTGCCCACCCCACCCCCATTTAAAATAAAAGCAATTACCACCACAACACTCATCAATGCATGCAAATTTATTTAAGTATGCTGGAGCCTCTCAGAAAGACAGTCCTTGAGGAGCTATGGATAAAGCATTTCCTAAGTTTTATTTCATTAGAAAGAAAGCCATAATCACTACATGGTATGAAACACAATGGTAGATGATGATAGAGGACCTCATATATAGCAGGTTGCTGGAAAGGCAAAATCTGTGCAAAAATTTCATCTAAACATACCAGATAGCTCACATGCATCAAAACTACACAAAACATGTAGAAAAGATCAAATTCAAACTTAAAAGCTAAACTTTAACAAGATTTATTTTTGCTAAATTAAGAATTAAAACTAATAGGAGGGTAATACATCTTACTTGGAAATGAGATTGTGGGCAGGGATGAGCAAATGTTTCACCCAATATGGTAAAATTGGTGATTGCAGGCATGAGTTGTGTCAAGATGTAGGGAAACCAAGCCAAACTGAACTTGTTTAGTGTAAACATATCATAGGGATTCCTGGTGCATATATTTCACACAAGAAACTGAAAATGACACACACACACACACACCTTATATGTATCCGTTTCCTGAGCCATTTTGTCCTGGGTCAGATTAGAGTTTTTGCACCCGGAGTTACTCATTACCCTACTTCTGAGCACCATTTTGAATACTGCATGGTGTTTAAAGTTTTTCAGCTTTAGCCTACTCTGTATTCATTTTTAAAACAAAAACATAAAATAAGCTAGCAATTCCAGTGCAAGCAAAGAAAATCTCACAAAAATAAACTTGCCATTATAACAAATAATCTCAATCATAATTTTTAATCGTGGAATAAGACAAGTACCCAGGCCAATAGTTCATGGCAAATTCTGTCATTTTCACTTTATATCTCAAAGAATGACAAAAAAAACCCCCACCAAATTCCATTGGACACTGCTTCTAAATAAATGAAAAGGCCCATAATTCAACCATTCTTTAAAATAGAAGGTCGTGGAGTAAGGAAAATATATCTAAAGATTTAAGGTCATAATGCATTTTTATACTGCTTTGACAGATTTGTAAAGATAGGCAAATTCAAGCTTCCACAAAGCCTATATTTATTTTTAATTATTATATATGCACACACCTGCCTATTTCAGCGAGCAATTTGAAAGCACGTGCACCTTGCATATTAAGCATCAAGCAGTGTTGAATTAACCTCTAAAAACCTTTATGATGATACAAGGCTGCAATTTTATTCACCTAATGAAAGAAGTAAAAATACCAGGTGTAGGGAAAATGAATTAGGTAAATACTACCTGCAGGTACCAGTAAAATAGAATCTGGTCAGATTCTCTCCTTTTGGGAATATTGCTATTTTCGATAAAAGCAAGTGAAGCTTACAGTTTGAAGCCTGTACATGCAGTCAATGTGCTCTTACCCAGTGATACTTTCCCCCTACATGTTTCAGTAGTAGTTTCAGTAATAGAACATTTTGGAGCAGACAGAGTATTGCACCTGCTCCTGGCAATCTTCTTCAATTGAAAACCTTTTCTTATGTCTGACAGAAGAGCATCAATAATGCATTCCTCCTCTTGCTTTATTTGTGATTTATGAACTATAAAACAAAGCAGTCACAATTTACCAGAGGTTCTCCAATATTAAAAATGATATCACAAATTTCAGATCAGACGTAAGCATCTTTGACTCAAAACAAAACCAGCAATAAACTTGACATGATGGAGCAACACTGCATTAAGACTTATATCAGCCATTCATCATGATGTTAAACTGGATCACCATTTTTATATTGGTATAGTTTATATTAACTGATAAACAATTCCACGATACATCCTCTGTCCTTATGCAAACTTTCATAAAGTAAACACAATCAATACAAGAAAGTAATGCTAAAAGGTGATTTAAAAGTACAATATAAAAAGTTACTCTTTAAATTGAGTAAAATAAAAATCTCCAATGCGACTTACCAACTTGTCCATTCTCTCCTTTTTGTCTTTTAGCTTCTTCTTCTTGAAGTTTTTGCTTCCTCTTCTCTGCTTTTGCAATCTGCTCTTTTCTGAGCTTATTTTCCTTTAACCACAAGGGGGGAAAAAAAGACAATTAATTTTCCAGTGTCAACATGAAAATGATGAAGCCTGACCAAAACAGCCACCCCACAGGCCTGGGATGCATGGAATCCGTGGGAGGGGAGGGGTCGCTCTGGATGCCTGTCTCTCTTCCGCAGTCTGGTCAGTGTCTGGGTAAGTCCTGGAGAGGAACCATGCAGTGTCCGCCAGTATACTTGAAGCATTTCGCAACCAGTGGGCACCGTAGGAGTAAACTGTATGATCAATCATGACAATGAGAGCTCGATATTGGACTCAATTTTCCCCAGTGATTTGTGCCATTTTTTTGGTACACGCCGCTTTTTTTTGGCCTAAATTAAAAAATCCAAGTTTCCCCAAAGATTGTGTGCCAGTGTAATTCAGTTAGTTATGATTTTTATAGGTTAGGTTTTTTTGCGCCTTAGGGGCATAACCTCCTGTCTGCGCCAGTTTTTCACATTTATGCAAGTTTGGCCAACTTACATTTCTCCTAGGACGGTGGATGTGACCACTCCCAAAAAACCATCTGGGCACTTAAGAAAAACCAGCGCATATCAAAAAATCGGCACAGAAAGGTGCCATTGTTTTTAGGCAAAGTTTTGGAGGGAGTCAAGAACACATATATATGCATCAGGAAGCTATTAAGAAAAGTGCCACGCCACCACCGAAAGTTTCCAAACCGGACTCGAGGGTCAGAGCGTCGGCCGGCAGAATCGGTCTCTCGCCAGGACACAGGGGCTTGGGTCTTGGCTTCAAAATAAGCCCGGGGGAGGGGATGGGGTGGTGGAAGCTGAACTGAAGGCATAAGAAGCCTTACATTATGCAGCAAACAGCATCAACTGAAGCCCGAGCGGGTGGGGTGCTTGTGTTTCCCGATCGAAGCAAGCCTATTGCACATGCTCAGACCTGGGTGTGGTCCATACTAGGGCGTTGACCTTGGGGAGAGAGGCAACAAAGAAGCTTGTCCTGCCTGCCGTTTTGAGCCTCTTGCAAAGGTACAATTTAATCTTGTACAGTACAATGTTCTCAACGCCATCCCGCAGCATGCAACCCGCCACCACCTCAGTGAAACTCCAACGCTGCAAGAAGTAGGCAAAGCCATAAAACAGCTCAAGAACAAAAAGGCTACGGGTGCGGATGGAATTCCTGCTGAGGCGCTAAAATATGGCGGAGAGGCGCTGTTGGCGCGGATACATGGCCTCATCTCTCTCATTTGGAGGGAGGAGCGCGTGCCGGGGGATCTCAGAGATGCAGTGATCGTGTCCATTTTTAAAAAGGGGAACAAATCCAACTGTGACATCTACAGGGGAATCTCCCTGCTATTAACCACTGGGAAGGTTGTCGCTAGAGTCCTCCCTCAACCGTCTTCTCCCGGTGGCCGAGGAGCTCCTCCCGGAGTCACAGTGCGGATTTACGGGGAACAACGGACATGATCTTTGCAGCACCACAACTGCAAGAAAAATGCAGGGAACAGCGGCAGCCCTTATACATGGCCTTTTTCGACCTTACAAAGGCCTTTGACACTGTCGACCGTCAGGGCTTATGTAGTGTCCTCCTCCGTTTTAGGTGCCCCCAAAAGTTTGTCAACATCCTTCGCCTGCTCCACGACGGCATGCAGGCCGTGATCCTTACCAGCGGATCCATTCCACGTCCGAACCGGGGTCAAACAGGGCTGCGTCATCGCTCCAACCCTCTTTTCAATCTTCCTCGCTGCCATGCTCCAGCTCACTGTCAACAAGTTCCCCACCAGAGTGGAACTAAACTACAGAACCAGTGGGAAGCTGTTTAACCTATGCTACCTCCAGACCAGGTCCAAGACCACCCAAATCTCTGTCGTTGAACTGCAGTACGCGGACGACGCCTGCGTCTGCCCACATTCGGAGACTGAACTCCAGGATATAGTCAATGTATTCACCGAGGCATATGAAAGCATGGGCCTTACGCTTAACATCCGTAAGACAAAGGTCCTACACCAACCTGTCCTCGCCGCACAGCACTGGCCCCCAGTCATCAAGATTCACGGCACGGTACTCGACAATGTGGACCACTTCCCATACCTCGGGAGCCTCTAGTCAACAAAGGCAGACATTGATGCGAAGATTTAACATCGCCTCCAGTGCGCCAGTGCAGCCTTCGGCCGCCTGAGGAAAAGAGTGTTCGAAGACCAAGCCCTCAAACCTACCACCAAGCTCATGGTCTACAGGGCTGTAGTAATTCCCACCCTCCTATATGGGTCAGAGGCATGGACGACTTATAGAAGACACATCAAGTCACTGGAGATATATCACCAACGATGTCTCCGCAAGATTCTGCAAATCCCTTGGGAGAGCAGACGCACCAACAGTGTCCTTGCCCAGGCTAACATCCCCAGCATTGATCATGCTAGATCAGCTTCATTGGGCAGGCCACTTAGTTCGCATGCCAGACACGAGACTCCCTAAACAACTGCTACATGTGGAGCTCCTTCATGGCAAACGAGCCAAAGGTGGGCAGCAGAAACAGTACAAGGACACGCTCAAAGCCTCCCTGGTGAAGTGCGACATCACCACTGACTCTTTGAATCTCAACGCTGCGAGCATGGAGATCAGGCGCAGGCAGCGGAAGGAACGTGTGGTAAACCAGTGCCACCCCCCCTTCCCCCGAAGAATATCTGTCCCACCTGTGACAGGGTCTGTGGCTCTCGTGTTGGACTGTTCAGCCACCAAAGAATTCACTTTAGGAGTGGAAGCAAGTCTTCCTAGATTTCGAGGGACTGCCTATGATGACAAATCATGCGGGCAATACTGACAATATCTTACCGCGGGCAAGCCTTCTGCATGATGGTGCTGCAGAGGAGACAATTGATTCGACGTCATCGCATGAGGAACCTCAGAACACACAGGATGATGGGCAGGAGGCCTTACCCACATCGAGTATATCGAGACAGGCGTTCGTACCTGCACCCGAGTGATGCAGACTGTGTGAGAAGGCTGTGTTTCCGCAAAGAAATTGTAACCAAGATCTGTGAGTTAGTAAAAGCAGACCTGCAACCGAGAAGCATCAGGAGGACTGCTTTGTCATTTGAAGTGAAGGTTACAGCTACATTTTCATTCTATGCATCTGGATCATTCCAGGCCACGACTGGGGATGTGTATGCCATTTCTCAACATGCAACACATATCTGCATTTGGCAAATGACTGCTACACTATATGCCCGGAGGAATGACAACAAAGTTCCCCATGACCGCCCAGGCAATGTGTGAAAGGGCTGTGGGCTTCTGCAGGATTGCTGACTTCCCAAAGGTACAGGGCTGCATTGATTGTACCCACATCGCTTTACGAGCTTTGGAGGATTCCGAGATGTACAGGAACAGAAAAGGCTTCCACTCCATTAATGTGCAGCTCGTGTGTGATGACATACATCACATCATGTCAATTGATGCAAGTTATCCTGGGAGCACCCATGATGCATTCATCCTATGCGAGCTCGCTATATTTGCCATTTTTCAGCAGCAACCAGAAGGGCAGAGCTGGCTACTGGGAGACAAAGGGTACGGCCTCACCACCTGGCTCATGATGCCCCTATGCGTAACCCAGATGGAAGCTGACTGGGAATACAACATGTTACATATTGCGACGCGCAGAATAGAGAGGATCATTCACATCTTGGAACAGCATTTCCGATGCCTGGACTATTCCGGAGGCAACTTGCAATACTCCCGAGATTTTGTGGTCAGTTCACTGTTGTCTGATGCCTGCTGCATAACTTAGCCATCATGAGACATTAGCAGCTGGTAGTAGAAGACCCACCTGAGGTGAGAGTGGCTGATGATGATGAGGAAGATGCAGATGATGAAAAGGAGAACGAGGGCGAGGAAGCCATGCAACTACCTCAACCTGGAGCACGAGGGCGGATCATCGTGCCCCTTTAACGATTGCTCGAGCCTTGCGTCAGCAGCTCGTCCATGAACGCTTTGCTGCCTGAAGGCTCAGTGGCAACTATTCCAAATGGACCATGTTTACCCTTTGGACCTGTTCCGTAATGTTGTGTTGTGTTGTATTAATAGAACAAATAATGGAAATGATTCAGTTATAATTTAAAATAAATTTTATTCAAAAGTTTAACACTTGTTTGTACTTCAATTTAATAAAAATATTCTGATATCAAACTTTAAAGTTTTCAGCTACGATCACTTAAAAACTTTTAAACTTGTAAATTTACATAACTTACAAAAAACTTTTAAGTTGAGAACAGTTACAACAATAATAACAATAACAGTAAAGAAAGGCTACGCCCATCTCTCCTCCACCTTATTCAAAGACCACCTGCTGCACTTGGTCTTGTTGACTCCACCCCTGCCCGCAGGTGGTGGCACAGCATTTCTGGGGTTGGTACCAAACTTATTCTTTCAAACATCTTGGATAATGCGCACTTCTTGATGGGGGGTGTGGTGGGCGGGGAGGGCAGGAGGCAGCCGTTAATGTGGACCCAGCTTGGGCCTCTTCAGAGGCTAGTCTGGGGATTGGAGTGGGAGTGGCAGTTGATTCCGTTAATGGGTGCGGGGTCTGGGCGTGTTCCCTTATTGCAGCAGCTAACTCCGACATTTCCTCCCTCATGCACCCTGACAGTGTCTCAACTACTTACAACATTCCCTCCCTCATGTTCGCCGACAACGTATCAGCTACCTGCGACATTCCCTCCCTCATGTGCACCGACATTGTATCTGCTGCCTGAGACATTCCCTCCCTCATGTTCCCGGACAGTGTTCCCATTTCTCGTGAGAGAATTGTTACTTCTCCCGACACCTCATCTCCCAATCCACTGATGTCGTCCAGGAATGTTCGCGTAAGGTCACTGCTCTCCGCACTCATTGCCATCATCTGAACCACATCTGTTAGATGGTGCGCCTCAGGAGAGCGCTCCTCACCCTGGGTGTGCCTTGCTGCATCCCACTGGGACCTGCAGCCTCGGATGGTGGGGCCCTGGGTGTGCCTTGCTGCATCCCAAGAAGGTGGGGCCCTGGGCGTGCCTCGCTGCATCCCACTGGGACCCACAGCCTTTGACGGTGGGGTTCATGGTGTGCCTCGCTGCACCCTACTTGAATCCCCAGCCTCGGACTGTGGGAAACCATAGAATGTCCCAGCAACACTTGTACCACTCAGGAAAGGGGCTGGCACATCAATGGGCAGCACCTGCATCTCCTCCAAAGTGAGTACAACAGTGTGGGCTTCAACCATCACCTCTCCCTCACGCTCTTGGTCTGGAAGGTGAGATTGAAAGATGTTCTCCTCTTCAGGCTCATCCGCATCTGAATCATCTTCTGCATCGTCAGGGTTGGCCTCAAGTTCTGCAAACATAACAGAACAGACAACTGGTTAGCAGCAGAGGAAGGGGTAGAGTGGGTGGCATGAGTAGGCTCACACAGCAGGCTGATTTGAAGGACCACATGAATGATAGCACATTGCATCAACCGAAGCATAGCTCAGGGAGACATTCCCATGAACCGAAGCATGGCTAGCCTGCACAGTACTTAACATTTAGGAAAGCCAGAATATGGAATTTGCAGGACATACCCTCTCCCTCAAGTGTGAGCACAGCTTGTGCAGTGGTGGTTGCTTTTTTCCAGACAGGACCCATCAAAGCAGCGACCCTCTCTTCCAAGGGTGTCAGTGGGTGTAGATTTGCCGGGCCTCCTCCTGTTCAAGTTCTTTCCCTTTTGTTGTGTGCCACCTTCCTCTGCAAAGATGAACATATAACTTTTTTTTTAAAGCGGGTGTCTTTCTGCTGGGTGGGAGATATACAGATGGTTACATACACAATTGCAATTCCAGTGAATAAATGAAAAGCTTACTTACCCTAACTTCTTGACCAAGATCTTGCCACTTCTTTTTGCACTGACTTCCAGACCTCGGGGTGGTCACCATTGGTTATAGCGTTTCGTCATTTCTTTTGGTGAAACATTTGTGTGACCTCTGCTGGTGTCCAGCTCGTGCCATCTAGCCTCAATTACAGTAACTAGTGCCCCCACTTCATCCTGCAAGAAATTCTTGGTCCTTGAGCCGCATTGCAGCTCTGATTTTTCCACTGAGAATTAAAGTTCTCACACACAACTGGCTCTTTAAAAATGGCCGAATGCAGACCAGGAGCTATGCTGGGCATGAGCGCCCATAGCAATCACATCAAAAACATCCTTTTTTTTTTGAACATGCGCAGAAGAGGGGTTGCGGGGGTGGGTGGGGGGGATCGTTTTTTCAGCGCAGACATTAGGCTCCACCCCCTGAAGCTAAAAGGACAGGCTACACAGTGCTAATTTCAAAAAAATAAAATGGGGAAACTTGCTACTTTTTTTTTTGAGTAGTAGGGGTCAAAAATAAATGGGCGTAACTCTGGCAATACGCCAAAAAAACTGCATTGGGGAAAATTGAGCCCATAGTTTTACTTCATGCTTCTTTTATTTTAGTGCCATCTTCAAATTAAGGGGGTATTTGTGGTGCCAATTTCTATTCTGGTGACACTGGGGTACCCAGTGCCATCCTTAAATGGTCCAGTTAAAATAATCTTGAACAAGGTGAAGGAGGTAAGATTAGCACTTTAGTCTGTTGACTCTAAGGGGGAGAAATTCACTTGCACCTCAGTTGGGATGGTGTCCCGGGTGGAGCGGTAAATTTTGCGCCGGCAAATGGTTTGCGTTTGCTGCCGCAAAATTCATTAGCTGGACCCGGAGTTGCACGACTCTTTTTAGGGTGTGAGGCCAGCTGAGCAAGGGAAAATCCCGAGCTAAGCAACTGGCCTTGGGAGCGCCATAACAGAGGCCTGGGGGAAAAAAACTGGGAAAAAAACACCAAAAACATTCCCAATACATAGCTCATGCCACCATAACATAAATCGCAAAAAAAAAAACTTAAAAAAACCCAAATCATTACTTAACTCACTGCGGCCGCTACAGCGTGGAATGCCTGCTTCCACAGGCGTTCCCACCAGGGTGTGCTGTGGAGCGCTAAGGGCCAGGTGGCAACCAAAAATCGAGCCGGTGTTGCAACCAGGGACGTTGCACACCGGCGCGCCACTTTCGGGCGGTAATGTTCCACGCCCCATCGATACCGGCACCAATTGTCCTCTGGAAGCTGGCCAACCAGGCACTAGTGCTTTCTGCTGCCACTGCCGCCCCTCTGGGGTGCTAAGAGGGGCAACAGAAGATCGAATTTCCACACTTAAATGTTGGTAGGCAGGAGGATATATTTAAATACATTCAAGGTAGAACTTTGAAAGTTGAGCTTTGGTAAAATATTTACTGAGGCTTTTATAAGCCCCACTGTGTTCCTCTGAAGGTTCAGCAAATGTATTCAATGAGTGATTGAGCCATACAGAACAGAAAGATCCTAAATTCCAATCCCTGGCACGTATTAGGCTAATCAACCTAGCTGGGGCTCATCAGCCCTAGGTTTGAGAAGGGGAAAAAAAGCCAGCCAGCTTTCATTCCTGACTGCTATCCAAAGACATCTTATGGAAGTGTGCATGTGTTATATTTAGTCAGGTTAGGATCAAGTTCACTCGTGACACACAATGTAGCTAGTTAGTGTGGCAATATGTATCATCAAAGCTCAATGAAGAATAATGTCCACTCAAGGATGCACAGCGGTTGTAGAACCAAATATTAGAAAAGTGTCAATATTTCATTACCTTAAGTTGGGGGGGACTGGAAGAGGATTGACATGCACTATTCGACATGTTTGTGAATATAAAGTATCGAGCTAATGTCAGAAAACATCTGGGGCTAGATTTTCCACTTTTGTGCATATCCTCCAAAAATGGGCGTTATTTCCGGCGTGGGTGATAAAAATGGATTGCCGGCTTCTCGCCCATTCTCAAAGAACTTAGTCTCCAGTTTTTAAAATGGCCGTTACCATGAGCAATATGAAATGGGCGGTAGCGTTAAATCTCGCATGCCTTCTGCCGCAAAGTGTCGCCGTCCTTAGCAATGGCATGGCAACGCTCGATTCAGGAGGTCATGACATGTGCAGAAGAGGAGACAGAGAGAGAGGGAGCTCAGAGGGACTGAAAGCGTGTGTGGGTGTGGTGTGGCTGCTTTGGGAGGAAGGAGGGAGACTTGAGCTTTACTACAACTAGGGAAACAAAAATTAGCTGTTACCAGCCACATATTTGCCCGAATTTGGCCTATAATGGAAGGAGGCATCATAGCACGCTGTGGATACTGACGCTGGAGAGAGCAGTGAGGTGGGAGAGGAGCACATTGGAGGGCGCAAAAGAGCCAGGAGGTTCTCGGACGAGGCAAATGCCTCTCTCCTGCAGGAGGTCGAGTTACGCTGGGGCGATTTGACAGAGAGGGCGTGGGAAGCCCACCCCAAAGGCCTACCAGAAGATATGGACCGAGATAGCAGAGGTGGTCTCGTCGGCGACCAACGGGGTGCTTGAGGGCAACCAATGCCACAAACAATGGAACGACCTTGTGGGATCCGCAAGAGTAAGTATTATATTGATTTACATGTACTTAAGTATTTATATAATTTGATTTGTAACAGTCATAAGTGACTAGCAGATGTGAGGTCTTTTACTTTTACCGGGAATGTTTTACTCAAAGCCTGCGGTCACGCTGCACGTCTTTAGGTAAAGAATGATAATTATCATAATAAGCATGATTACATCTGTCGGTTACGTGTTGTATCAGTCTCTGTGACAGTACCTAGCAATGATAGGACGACATGGCATGAGATCATTGCGTGATGTCATCTTTTACAGAAGAAGCCATCGACGATGAGGTCCGTGCAGAGGCGAACGGGTGGGGGGGCCACCAGTCCCCGGCGACTTCACTGAGATGGAGGAACGAGTGCTCGCACTCGTGGGGAAGCACCCCCAGACAGCCACGGAAGCATCTGCAGACCCTGAAGTGACGTCACGTGAGTAAAGCTTATACCATTGCGTGATGTCAAGTCAATAGATGCTACACCCACTCATATATGATAGATGATTTCTAAAATTGTCCTAAAAATAATGCTGGCCGAATGAAAATCATTGCAATGCAAATGTGTTGGTCATGAAATGTGATGCCTGTGAAGATTTTGAGAGTGGTGGTGCTTTTGTCATGCATATGCAGTATGTAGCGCTGGACTCACCTTGTGACCCAGCACCCCCTTCTCCTTTAATAACCTCATTTGTGTTTTGCAGCTCAGCCAGCAGTGTGGCCCCACGCAAAACCAGAGGCCAGAAGGTGGGGGCGCGGGACCCGACTCTCCGGACAATCCTACATCTGGTGCTGAGGAGCTCCGATTCTCGCCCGTCAATCCGCTGGCTCCGTTCTCCACGGATGAGAGCGCGGACTTCGAGGAACCTGCATCTCCATGCTCCAGAAGCCATTCCACCCTAAGGCCATTTAGTGGTCCTCCGGACATTCCCGCCTCCACTCTGGAGTTACCAGCCCCAAGCACCTCGCCACAGGGCACCCAATGTGTCCCCAGGACGGCGCCGACTCCACAGAGGCCTCGTGGATGCGGCAGGTCTGTTCCATGAGCGCCACATGAGAGATGGTACAGTTGTCCAGGAGGACTGTAGACATTGATGACCAGCTCATCGAAGCATCGGGGGGCATATCCTGACAGCTGACCACCATGACGGAGTACATTCTGCGGATGGCGGAGGCCCTGGATGCGATAGCTAGGAACACTGCTGGCACAGGCCTCCCAGTAGTCCAGAACTCAGCACTCCACCCCTAGGTTCCACACCATCACTGCGAACGACAGATGAGAGCAAGGACCAAGATCCTGCTTCTGCATCAGAGAATGTTGCCTCCTCTGCACTCCCTGTCTTCTCCCCATGGCCGAGGAGCTCTACCTGGAGTCATAGTACGGATTTTATCCCCTACGGGGCATAACAGACATGATCTGTGCAGCGCGACAGCTGCAGGAAAAATGCAGAGAGCGGTGCCAGCCCTTATACATGGCCTTCTTCAACCCTACAAAGGCCTTTGACACTGTCAACCGCGAGGGTCTATGGAGCGTCCTCCTCCGTTTCAGATGCCCCCAAAAGTTCCTCAACATCCTTCACCTGCTCCACGAAGAAATGCAGGCCATGATCCTTGCCAACGGATCCATTACAGACCCAACCCACGTCCGGACCAGGGTCAAACAGGACTGGCGTCATCACTCGAACTCTCTTCTCAATCTTCCTTGCTGCCATGCTCCACCTCACAGTCAACATGCTCTCAGGTAGAGTGGAAATAAACTACAGAACCAGTGGGAAGCTGTTTAACCTTCATCGCCTCCAGGCCAGGTCCAAGACCATCCCAACCTCTGTCGTCGAGCTACAGTACGCGGATGATGCCTGCGTTTGCACACGTTCAGAGGCTGAACTCCAGGACATAGTCGACGTATTTACTGAGGCGTACGAAAGCATGGGCCTTATGCTAAACATCCGTAAGGCAAAGATCCTCCACTAGCCTGTCCTCGCTGCACAGCACTGCCTCCCAGTCAACAAGTTCCACCACGCGGCCCTGGACAACGTGGATCATTTCCCATACCTCAAGAGCCTCTCATCAACAAAAGCAGACATTGATGAGGAGATTCAACACCATCTCCAGTGTGCCACCGCAGCCTTCGGCCGCCTGAGGAAAAGTGTCTTCGAAGACCAGGCCCTCAAGCTCGTGGTCTACTGGGCTGTCATGAAACCCGCCCTCCTGTATGGCTCAGAGGCATGGACCATGTATGGTGGACACCCCAAGTCACTGGAGAAATACCATCAAAGATGCCTCTGCAAGATCCTACAAATCCCCTGGGAGGACAGACGCACCAACATTATCATCCTCGACCAGGCCAACATCCCCAGCATTGAAGCACTGACCACACTTGATCAGCTCCGCTGGGCAGGACACATTGTCCGCATGCCAGACATGAGACTCCCAAAGCAAGCGCTCTACTTGGAACTCCTTCATGGCAAATGAGCCAAGGGTGTAGAGGAAATGTTACAAGGACACCCTCAAAGGCTCCTTGATAAAGTGCGGCATTCCCACTGACACCTGGGAGTCCCTGGCCAAAGACCGCCCTGAGTGGAGGAAGTGCATCCGGGAGGGCGCTGAGCACCTTGAGTTGCATCGCCAAGTGCATGCAGAAAACAAGCGCAGGCAGCGGAAAGAACGCGCGGCAAACCTGTCCCACCCACCCCTTCCCTCAACGACAATCTTTCCCACCAGTGGCAGGGAATGTGGCTCTCATATTGGACTGTTCAGCCACCTAAGGACTCATTCTAAGAGTGGAAGCAAGTCTTCCTCGATTCCGATGGACTGCCTATGATGATGGCCCGTGCAACCACCGCCTCTGCCTTTATCCCCCCCCCCCCCCCCCCCATGAGGCACCGCCTGAGGAGCTCCTCAGCTAGGTGCCATGGAGCGAGGGGGGAAGGAAAGGGAGGTGTATGTCTGCAGGTGATGGCTGTGTTATATCTCCATCTGGGTGTATGCAATTTGTTGTAATGTATGGGGGGAGGGGACCACGCTCCTGCTTTGCCTTTGTATTGAGTGTTGCTGGACATGTTGAACATTTGATTGATGTCAGTGGTGGAAAAAGTGGGGTGTGGGCGGGGGTTGGGTGTTATTGCCTGTGATACTTATGATTTCAGATCAATGTTAGTATAAAAAAGATTTTATTGAACATAACCTTATTGCGCATTGTCTCAGATAGCTGGACCGTTACACACTGGTGATTCCTTAACACAAAAGGGTTAAATAAAACTTAACTTCAATCAACGTAAACTTTAACTGGCACCAAAGTGATGGGCACCATTGATGTCTGAGCTGCACAAACACACAGCAGTATGTCAGCGTTGTCACTCACATCAACGTTCTTTCAGGCAAATCGTTCAGATATCAGCTCCTCACATAAGAGTCTTGCAGCTATGTAGCCACCACAGGAGTGAAATCCTTTTCTGTTATGAAAACGCTCTGGGTCCCGAGAAGTTGGCCACATGGCAATGTAAGTGCACTCTAATGCTCCCTGCACCCTGGGGATCTTAGCAATGGGATAGAATGCTCCAGCCCTGTCAGTCTGAGCCTCCGTAGTCATGGGGAAGCTGATAAAGTCCATCCTTCTCGTGTACAGGGCTTCCGTGACCTGTCTAATGCAGCAATGGATTGCATGGTGAGACAGAGGGCAAATCTCGACCACGGAGGCCTGAAAGGAACCGGACGCATAGAAAGACAGTGCCACAGTAACCTTGACCTTGACTGACACTGATGTCCTAATGGCAGGCTGCATATGTGAGCTGATGAGCTCACATATTTCATTGATCAGCATCTTGTGGAAGCGCAGTCTCCGAAGGAGAGTGTGGTCGGAGACATCGCGGTAAGACTCCTTTTCCCTGTATGTGTGGGGTGTGTATGGTCTGACCCTCCTCCTCATTGTTGCACGTCTTAAATTAGTGACATAATGATGTGCATCACACATTGAGCCATCTGCACTCTGCAGCATCTGCGTATTAATCGGTGCAGGCTGAGAAATGACTGGCCCCATTGCAATGAAAGTATAATAGTGATTGATCAGAAGCAATAATTTCCTCACTAAAATACACCTAGAGTAAACCCTCAATAGTCCAGAGTCTGAAAATATATCTGTTGAGATAGTCACTTCACCTGAGAAGAACTCCAAAGTCAATGCAAACTCCCCCGAAGTTGAAGCAACCTTTTGAATGAAGCGACCTGCGATTTAAAAAAAATGGCAGCCACACTGCTGGCTTTAATTCAGAACATTTTTTCTGGGTGCTTTTTTGGGGCGAGCGATATTGTGGGTGATGTGTGCGAGGTGATGAAAATAACAGTGGGCGATCTCCTGGGCGTTA
Source organism: Pristiophorus japonicus (assembly GCF_044704955.1). Classification (NCBI taxonomy): domain Eukaryota; kingdom Metazoa; phylum Chordata; class Chondrichthyes; family Pristiophoridae; genus Pristiophorus; species Pristiophorus japonicus. Next base: position 246,961,308 of record NC_091980.1, read on the forward strand.
GTTTCGCTAAATGTGCTCTTTACGATGAAAAAAAATGGACAGGCGATATTATTGAATCGCGGTATTAATTCCGTGTGGAAAGTAACGCTGGGTGATATTAAGGGCGTTGATTTCGCCCATTCTGATGATTCCGCCCCCAAAAAATGGGCGGGCGGTAATATTTTTTTCCCGGTGTTAAGCACATGGGGAAAGTAACGCTCGACGATAAGTTTCCTAAAAATACTTGTCAATTTCCATTTTGTGTCAAAATGGGCGATATATGGGTGTTATACGTCATTTCAGCGGTAAAATAGGCGTTAAGTGGGTGTTAAGCATGGAAAAAAAATGGAGGTCCTAGCCCCAGCTTTTTATAGTTGCAACTACTAACAAAGGTAATACTTCTTCTAGTTTATGAAAGGTTTACTTAGTATTCCATTTGTAACAATATTAGAGCTTGCCACATGAAGTACTTTTATGATGCCTGAAATTAAGTCTGTCAACTCAATACATACAAAGACTTTATACTGTATACTAAAAGGAGAAGGTTTATTCAGTGTGAAGACTATGAAGACTTACCTTCACTGCTTTGAGGAAAAAATCTCTGAAGGTTTTGATGGTTAGAAATAGCTCTTCCAGTGACAATTTACTAACATCATCGCAGAAGTACTCAGCCAGTTTCTTTCTCTCCAACTCGATATCTTCCAGTTGTTGCTTCAGTTTGTTTGTTGCAGATAGACTTTCCTGAAATAATTTTTTTTTTTTAATTAGTATTTCACAATAGGAAGCTAAAATACAGAATTATTTACAGTTGTTTTTACTTACCTGAATAGGTTTGTCAAACTGTAATTTTACATCATCTATAGATGATTTGACGTTACGACCAATCATCTTGAGACGTTCCAAAAGGTTGATTGTGTCAGACTGAATCAGGTCCACACTAAGGCTGCCAATAAACAGTCTTCAAGTTATAAAACTAATGGAGATAATTGAGAACTAGTAGAACACAGCAAGTGGGGTGGGGTGGAGGGGAGAAAGAGAAATGAGACGTGTGGCATATATTTCAACAGCAGCAATCTTGCCAATTGATTATATCACAGATGATCTTACTTTCCTTCTTCCACTCCCCTTTCAGTGCTTAAGGTGCTTTTTTCGAACATTCAGCAGTTCTGACGAAGAGTCGTCGACCCGAAACGTTAACTTTGTTTTTCTCTCCACAGCTGCTGCCTGACCCACTGAGATTTCCAGCATTCTCTGTTTTTATTTCAGATTCCAGCATCCACAATATTTTGCTTTTGTGATCTTACTTTCTATTCTCTTTCCCCACCCCGCTTTCCAGAATATAGTCTAGATTCTACTCTTTGGTGACATGCAGGGAGAAATACAAGCTGTGGAAATCAGTTTTCCCTTAATCAGCTAGGGGATCCTGGTAATACTTGTTTCGCTTGTAGACTAGCTGCAAATGTCAGTTGGATTGAGATTTGACCTTCTCACCAGGCCCCAAATGTTGCACTTTTAAACAAGATTTAGGATACTCAAAGGAGATACTTTAACTATCCTCAAAACACAGTAGTTCCAAGATCTGTATATTTTTCGACTAATATTTCTACCAGAAATGTACAAAATCAAACAGCAATGAACATGTGCAGTGTTGGAGAACCAATAATCTATTGATTTGAATAACATTATGCAATGGTCTCTGTTCAGTCCTGCACTGTAGAAAGGGTACTGCTTTTCAGTTTTGTTCATTAAATATAATTGTCATCTCAGACACTATTTAAGAAAACAGCACTGTTTTAATTAGATATCAAAGAATTCCAAATGGTCTTCTTACCCTCCTGCTTTTGAAATGGTTTCTAGGTCATTAGGAAGATTCAGAAGATCTGGATGGAACTTTTCAGCCTCCTTTCACATAAAAAAACAAAAAAGCAGTTAGATACTAATCAATTTAAAAATAAAAATTAAAAAAAAAGTGAAAGATATCACCTCTATCATGTGATGCAGCAACGTAATCCGCGTTTGGTTTGCTTTTGTCTCAGTAAGTTTAAGTAGGGTATTTATTTTAAAGCCATCTGCATCCCCTGTGTGACTGCCCTAATAGAAGGCAAAAATCACAAGTACACATGAAAATATATACACAAATATAATGAAAATAACTTGCAATATCATTTGATGCAGATTTCATCACGTAGTGTGAGATATCTTTTCTAATTTTGTACACCTTCTAGTGCAAATTATGATTATCTCAACCATTTGTGTTCATATTGGTTTATTGGAAAGAGTGTTCAAGGAAAATACTTGAATTTTCGCAAAAACAGTTGTTTTAAAAAAAAAATCATTAGCAGTGTAGCCCAATAACATGGAGGACTGTTTATTACATTTTCAACCATTAATTTTGTTTAATCAATGCAAAGTTGTTTCCGAGAAGATGCTGTATAAACCAGTAGATTTTGTATACTTCACAGAATACGTACATAGTTAAGGAAGTTTCCAATTTTAAGAGTCAGTTCACAGAAGAGGGGTAGTCTTGTAGCAGATAGAAGATCTATTTGAAAGCAGGAAACAATTATACATATTTGGTCCTGCTAATGCAAATTTTATACATATATTTGCCCTGGGATCTTTGAAAGTCACACAATGATAATACATTGTGTAAAACTTTTATGGATTGTTGATTATTTTACATTTCAAATTCAAATCATTTTTCTTTTGGATTTTATCATTCTGTGTTCACTGACCAACATTGGCTCCCGGTCCGGCATCGCCTCGATTTTAAAATTCTAATCCTTGTTTTCAAATCCCACCATGGCATCACCCCTCCCTCTGTCTGTAATCTCCTCCAGCCCTACAACCCCCCGATATCTCTGCGCTCCACCCATTCTGGTCTCATATGTAACCCTAATTTTCATTGCTCTGCTATCGGTGGCCACGCCTTCAGCTGCCGAGGCACTAAGCTCTAAACCTCTGTCTGTCTCTCTAACTCTCTCTCCTCCTTTAAGATGCTCCTTAAAAACGACATCTTTCACCAAGCTTCTGGCCACTTGTACTAATATCTGCTTATGTGTTTCGGTGTCAACTTTTGTTTGACAAGTGCTCCTGTGAAGCACCTTGGGACATTTTATCATGGTAAAGGTGCTATATAAATGCAAGTTGTTGTTATGTAGCAGTGCACTTGTGTAATTATAAGAGGAGACATTACCACATACCCACTAACAACTACACTATAAACACACATCTCTGTTCAGTAAACATTCACATCTGCCTTTAAAAGTGAGTAGATTAGCATTAAAATTTTATCATTAAATATTTACCTGTGTTTAGAGATGTGATGATCAAATTAGATGAGTGAAAGAATATCATATTTACTGAACGAAAAGATAAGTAACCAGGCAGATAATAGTCTTAAAGTTATTAGAAGCAAAAACTAAAGTGTAAAATCTTGAGATAGAATACAATATTTTATTTGAGCACTATTGGATCTAAAATTTAATTACTGCATTTTTCAAATTGAGGATGGGGATGAGCACATCAAGGTTGTGAATGGGCATCATTCAGTTGCAGTGCCATATTCTGAAGTCAATGCTAGATTACACTACATCAGCTCACGTGTGTAACAGCATTAATGTTCTGATCAGTCACAATGTTGTTCAGCTGTTTGTTGCGCTCTGCAATTTTATGTTGCAGCCTGAGCAGAACCATCAGACTTACCTTGACAAGCAATTTTAATTAGCTCTGCTCTTGGTTGGAGCATTTGCAGGGCAACAGCAGCCTCTTCACATAGCAACATGCAGTCAACCCTTAGCTGGTAGCTGTGGTGGGGCAAGGAAGGGAAATAAAAATGAACTGGATTGAGTGTAAAACTGGAAAATATTCGTAGAAAATTAAAAAGCCTCAAACAAATGTGATTAGAAGCTATTTTTTGCATTCCATATCATTAAAATTTGAAAAATACAAAAAAATTATTTGACTGATAAAAGTAAGGCTGTACTGGATATTTGGAATAAAACAGTTAATGCGAGATTTACATTTTTAAAAAATGTATCTGATTAAGAATGGGTTTGAGAATTAAAATAATATACAGAAAATGCCAAGAAAACAATGATTTTCTTGCTGCTTGAATATGTCAATTAAGGCAACTGGTTCTTAATGCATAATAGGAATACAAAATTTGAAGTTTGTTCAATTTGTGAGGAAGTTAACTTGATTAGCTAGAGTCCAAGATGGAACTGATTATACATGATTTGTGAAAATAATGTGCTCGATTTGCTAACTAGTCGACGTGATGCAGTTCTATATTAGAACAAAACATATTTTTATTGAATAAAAAAAGATGAAATTGATACAGCATTTACATTTCAGTTCAGTCAATATAAAGTAAATGTTTTAGCTTCCTCTTTATCAATGTTGGATCTCATGTATATTAAGCAATTATGTAATAATCTTTGCAGCACGACAGCTGCAGGAAAAATACAGGGAACAGCACCAGCCCTTATACATGGCCTTCTTCGACCTTACAAAGGCCTTTGACACTGTCAACAGCGAGGGTCGATGGAGCATCCTCCTCCGTTTCGGATGCTCCCAAAAGTTTGTCAACATCCTCCGCCTGCTCCCCGACGACATGCATAGAAACAAAGAAACATAGAAACTAGGTGCAGGAGTAGGCCATTCAGCCCTTCGAGCCTGCATCGCCATTCAATAAGATCATGGCTAATCATTCCCTCAGTACCCCTTTCCTGCTTTCTCTCCATACCTCTTGATCTCTTTAGCCATAAGGGCCATATCTAACTCTCTCTTGAATGTATCCAATGAACTGGCGTCAACAACTCTCTGCAGCAGGGAATTCTGCAGGTCAACAACTCTCTGAGTGAAGAAGTTTCTCCTCATCTCAGTCCTAAATGGCCTACCCCTTATCCTAAGACTATGTCCCCTGGTTCTGGACTTCCCTAACATCGGGAACATTCTTCCCGCATCTAACCTGCCCAATCCCGTCAGAATCTTATAGGTTTCTATGAGATCCCCTCTCATCCTTCTAAACTCCAGTGAATAAAGGCCCAGTTGATCCCATCTCTCCTCATGTCAGTCCAGCCATCCCTGGAATCAGTCTGGTGAACCTTCGCTGCACTCTCTCAATAGCAAGAACATCCTTCCTCAGATTAGGAGACCAAAACTGAACACAATATTCCAGGTGAGGCCTCACTAAGGCCCTGTACAACTGCAGTAAGACCTCCCTGCTCATATACTCAAATCCCCTAGCTATGAAGGCCAACATACCATTTGCCTTCTTCACCGCCTGCTGTACCTGCATGTCAACTTTCAATGACTGATGAACCATGACACCCAGGTCTCATTGCACCTCCCCTTTTCCTAATCAGCCGCCATTCAGATAATATTCTGCCTTCGTGTTTTTGTCCCCAAAATAGATAACCTCACATTTATCCACATTATACTACATCTGCCATGCATTTGCCCATTCACTTAACCTGTCAAAGTCACACTGCAGCCTCTTAGCCTCCTCCTCACAATGCCACCCAGTTTAGTGTCATCTGCAAAGTTGGAGATATTACACTCAATTCCTTCATCTAAATCGTTACTCTATATTGTAAAGAACTGGGGTCCCAGCACTGAGCCCTGCAGCACTCCACTAGTCACTGCCTGCCATTCTGAAAAGGACCAGTTTACCCCGACTCTCTGCTTCCTGTCTGCCAACCAGTTCTCTAGCCACATCAGTACATTACCCCCAATACCACGTGCTTTGATTTTGTACACCAATCTCTTGTGCGGGACCTTGTCAAAAGTCTTCTGAAAGTCCAAATACACCACATCCACTGGTTCTCCCTTGTCCGCTAGTTACATTCTCAAAAAATTCCAGAAGATTCGTCAAGCCTGATTTCCCTTTCATAAATCCATGCTGACTTGGACCGATCCTGTCACTGCTTTCCAAATGCACTGCTATGATCCTTACCAACGGATCCATTATAGATCCAACCCACGTCTGGACCGGGGTCAAACAGGGCTGCATCATCGCCCCACTCCTCTTCTCAATCTTCCTTGCTGGCATGCTCCACCTCACAGTTAACAAGCTCCCCGCTGGAGTGGAACTAAACCACATAACCAGTGGGAAGCTGTTTAACCTTCGTCGCTTCCAGGCCGGGTCAGAGACCACCCAAACCTCTGTCGTCGAGCTACATTACGTGGACGACGCTGCGTCTGTGCACGTTCAGAGGCTGAACTCCAGGACATAGCCGACATAGTTACTGAGGCGTGCGAAAGTGTAGGCCTTACACTAACATCCATAAGACAAAGGTCCTTTACCAGCCTGTCCTCGCACTGCCCCCCAGCCATCAAGATCCATGGCACGGCCCTGGATAACGTGGGCTATTTCCCATACCTCGGGAGCTTCTCATCAACAAAAGTAGACATTGATAAGGAGATTCAACACTGCCTCCAGTGTGCCAGCACAGCCTTCGGCCATCTGAGGAAAAGAGTGTTCGAAGTCCAGGCCCTTAAATCTACCTCATCATCTTCATCATAGGCAATCCCTCGAATGAGGATGACTTGCTTCCACGAGTTCACAGGTGTTTTGAAGAAAGAACCCAATGTTCCAGTCCGGAACTCCAATTGAGGGGGTGAAAAATGCCTGTGCTTAAATTTTTTTAATGTGTGGTTGAGAATGTGAGAAAGTATAGAGGAATGTTGAAAGAATGTGAAATATGTATAAGAGATTGAACATAATAAAATGCCATGTGTCCACAGACTTTGGTCACCAGTTGGGGTGCTAAGTCAGTGTGAATCAGTTAAAATGTGGTGCAGATAACAAGATAGGAAAAAGGGAAGGACGGTGTAGCAGAACCAGATGGTGCAGTACCGATATATTGTGAACATAGTCTCGATTGCAGAGGGGGAGGAAACTAAAGTGAGGCGGGCTGTGTCTGCCGACCATGTGCAGCAGAAAAGCCCTATTGTCCCAGAATGAAGTACGGAGGAAAATGATTGGATGAATCCTTTATGCATGAGCCGCTTGGAAAATGTATAACTACCGTGTGTATGCACTAAAACCTTGCTTGTCTTTGTAAAGTCAATGAACTCCCAGAGAGTCGGTGTTCCTTTGCTAAGACAAGCCAGCATCGATGTCGCATTAATAAAGTATAACTCAGAGTAACTTGGTGTTCGTGTCAGTGTTTTCGCTGAGACAGATTGAGGGAAAAGAATCCGTATCAACATTTGGTGTCAGAAGTGGGATCTCAACGCACGATCGCCGGGAACTTGCGAACTAAGAGCCGGACTAGCCTCGGACGAGACGGGAGGAAAATGGCCACCGGAGTGAGAACCTTTTAAAATACCACCTCGGTTTCCTCCAGTCCAAAAGTCTGAAGAAAGTTTTGCCGCTCACTAGTTCTCAGGTAGCGTCTGAACGAGATCCAGGTCAATCTGGCGAATCCCTTTTTAATTTAGGAAATAAGTGTCCAAGTCAGGTACGACGTCGACCTTGTATATCACTTGGCCCGTCTAGGCGCTGATTGGACTTAAACAGACTAACCGGGATATGATTACCGCTGGGCGACGCAAGAGGGATTGTGTAAAATTAACTTGCACTTATGCCAGGTACGGTGTTGACCTTGTATATCACTTGGCCCACCTAGGCTCTGGATAAGATAAGCTACCTTTTTACCGTGGGGCAACGCGAGAATGAGCAATCACTTAGACAGTACTATGGATGCGGGCAGCCCGCTACAGAAGTTATGCGAAGATTTCCCCGAGAAGGCTGAGCAATTTAGACAGTTATCTGGAGCCTTGAACAAATTATTAGGAGATGATCAGTGGCCCCTAGGGGGCACTAAGAGTGTAGAGGTGGCAAAAAGGGCACAAGAACTAATTTTGAAAAAGGGACAAGGAAAATGGGATAAAAGTTTAATTGCCACATGGAGACAATATTGTCAAAAACTAAAAGATGAATCACTTCTGTCAAGTTGGCAGGAAAACGCCACTAAGTTAGGATTCTCATTAATGGAAGGAGGACACGTTAAACCCCTAGATGTATTAAAGAAAGAGTGCGTGCACGAAAAACGTACCAAGAGCTCCACTCGGATCTCTGAGAAGGGTATTGACAGACTACGTAGTCAAATGGTTGGCCTTGCATTGACTGAGGCCGATGATGAGATCGAAGAATGGCCACTGACTCAGCGCCTGTCGGTGCCTCCCGCACCTGGACCCCCTGGTCCCTGCCATAACCCCCAACACAAATGTACCGCCCATACTACCGGAAAATCTCCGGTTGATATAGGGAACCGCTGTGCCAACAGAGAAGCCAAGCAGGCCTCTCGCGGACAACAGATGGTGGTGCCTAGAATGATGAGTCAGACTAAAAACCCTGCAAAGGATAAGTCAGCCTCGGAAAAACCAATGCCAACCATCCAAGATGTCATTAAAGCACAGGAGGATGCTCCTGAAAAAAGATAAACTGTTGTGGAAAGATTATGGATGTACTTATGACAATGTTTCTAAACTCTGGACCACTCCCACGGAACAGACTTGCTTGTCTGATGAGTTAGCCCTATAGGTTATTGAATGTATGCACTTTGCTACTCATTGTGGAGCAAGGACAAGTGACACGCTTTTGGCCACTTAGTGGCATCCTAGACTCCAGGCGCTGGCCCAGAACATCAGTAGTCGCTGCCTTGTTTGCCAACAGCATAATCCGGGGAAAGGAGTCCCCTGTGATTGGGGTAAGACGCCCCTACCAGAAGATCCCTTCGAGACCTTGCAGTTGGACTACATTGAGTTGCAAAGAGTTCAGTGTTACAAATATGTGTTAGTAATAGTAGATGTGTTTAGCAAATGGATCGAGGCTTATCCTACCCTGGACAATAAGGCTCAAACTATTGTTCAGGTGTTAATGAGGGAAATCGTTCCTAGATATGGTATCCCAGCTCGACTGAGTTCCGATAATGGCCCTCACTTTATTGGCCAAGTTAACAAGGAATTCTGTTCCCAGATGCGCATTAACCAGCAGCTGCATTGTGCCTACCGACCCCAAGCTGCAGGACTAGTTGAGCGGGCTAATCAAACTCTTAAAACCAAGCTTGCAAAACTGGTAACATCAACTGGACTCAATTGGCTCAAACTCCTTCCCATAGCCTTATTCCAGATCTGAACTACCCCCGCCGGGAAGGCTAGGCTGATCCCCGCTGAGGTCATTTATGGTAGGCCCCTTAGGACCCCATGGAATCAGAATGTCCCCTCCACTGTCCAATTCCACCACATGACTAAGGAAATGACTACCTATGTTCTTGCCCTGACTCAGGCTCTGCGAATAGCCCACAACCAGATTCGAGATGCTCACCTCGACCTCCCAGTCTTACCTGAATCGTCTCTCGTGGCACCAGGAAAGTATGTCCTGATTAAGAAATGGATTCGAAAGGGATTAGAGCCACGATGGGAGGGGCCTTTTCAGGTGTTACTCACTAGCCCCACTGCGGCTAAGATTGAGAGGAGGAGCGCCTGGGTTCACCTGCACCACTGAAAACTTATCACCCTATAATGAACCCATTTTACTGGCTTTCCTAACCCTTATTTCTATTCCAGACTTCCTCTTCTCCATAGCTGAATAAGGAGCTTCTTAGAGGCTTCCCGATTGGCAAAGTGAATCCCGAGGAAGGCAGTTTGGATCTCCGCCCGGCATGATAGACGAGCATTTGTACTGGCAGTAGACTAAAGAGGAAAATGAGGAAATCGGACTCTTCAACTCGGTGAAGGTTTTTTTTCAAGAGGCGGAAAAGACCCAGTTGTCATCCAACTTATGGCTACTACTAATGTGTAATATTGTTTGTGCGTAACAAACATGCCTAAGATAGCGTATATAATTGTGTTACTTTATGTTGTCACGGTTGTAAAGCTAAAGGGGTTAGAAGATAATTTGTTTTTCAAGACCCATATTCGGTTGCACAGCAATCGAACCGTGTGCTATCCACTAGCCCAATCAGCGGAAGCCCTGTTCGTGGCCACCCCTGGGTGGACCCCCCGTGACTTATGTACGGCAGATACCTCGGACGCGCCCTGCGAGGGACAAACGGGCGAATATAGAAGGGGTATACAGGGAAGATGTGTGGAATTAATAGACTCCATGAATCCTGAATGCAGCGGATCCCAGGGAACGAACGGAGCGGTATGCTCAGATAATGCAAGCTACCCGCTTTGCTTCTCAGGGCAAGGGTGGGGGGGTGTATATGCCCTGCTCCCCGGGAATGCCACCTGTATGCAGACGCAGTGTGCCGGTCAGCACTGTCGAGTGTGTAAAGGCCAGTTTACCTGTACCTGTAATGAGTAAAGATACCTGAACGTGACCGGGGGAAGGCAAGTTATCTGCGGTCAGTGTAACGGAACTCATGTCAGCTCAGAAACATGGGCATACCTGTTTGATGCTTACCAATTGGTAGGATCGGGCTCAAATTCAAGGGAACCGAGCAATTGGTGGTATAAGCAGTTCACGAGTGTTAGCAACACCAACGTAAAGTGTTATAGAGCTAAGGAAGGATTCGTGTTCCTCCTCAACGGCACCTTCAAGACAGCAACACCGACCCTCCCGGTCCTCTTCGCAGTAGGAACTATAGGACCACTCACTGTCCCATGCCCCAAAAGGGGGCATACCCGAGAAGGATAGTAACACGGGCCATCAGCAAGGAGTTCTGTGCCGATTGGGAGGATCCTATCACGCTGGGATCATCACTCGGCTACGGGTTCCTCGGGGCCCTGTCTGTGGGGGGATCAGCGGGGGTAATTAGTGCCAAAAATAGGAACTATCTTATTTGTGGATTAACTATTCTGGGAAACAGCACATCTAAGGGATTGGATGCCATTAACCGGGAGCTGTCTGAATTAAGATTGTATACTCAGCAGACCCGCTATGCCGTGGATTACCAGTTGGCCCAACAGGGGGGAGTATGCACAATAATAGGAGACAAATGTATAACGCATGTTACAGATGAATCATATAATATCACCCAAGCCATTGATGCTATAAGAAAGCAGCTTGACGAGTTTAGACAAGGCCCAAAGAAGGGGAATAGCTGGCTTGACTGGCTATTAGGGGAATCCTGGGAATCCTATTTAACGCATGGAGTAGTTATTCTCATTGTAATAATAATTACCTGTTGCTTGATCATCAGTTGTTTTAATGTCTGTTGTAAAGTCATGATGGCAAAGTTGGAAAACTCTCTTATGGCCATGGGCCCCCGGATTATGGTCCAACAAACTAAAGACCTACTCAATGACAAAAAAGAGGATCAGGAGTGGGAATGCGAATGGCTAAACACAATACTCCTGGATTAGCCACCAGAGTTATCATGAATTCCATGTGTCCACAGACTTTGGTCACCAGTTGGGGTGCTAAGTCAGCGTGAATCAGTTAAAATGTGGTGCAGATAACAAGATAGGAAAAAGGGAAGGACGGTGTAGCAGAACCAGATGGTGCAGTACCGATATATTGTGAACATAGTCTCGATTGCAGAGGGGGAGGAAACTAAAGTGAGGCGGGCTGTGTCTGCCGATCATGTGCAGCAGAAAAGCCCTATTGTCCCAGAATGAAGTACGGAGGAAAATGATTGGATGAATCCTTTATGCATGAGCCGCTTGGAAAATGTATAACTACCGTGTGTATGCACTAAAACCTTGCTTGTCTTTGTAAAGTCAATGAACTCCCAGAGAGTCGGTGTTCCTTTGCTAAGACAAGCCAGCATCGATGTCGCATTAATAAAGTATAACTCAGAGTAACTTGGTGTTCGTGTCAGTGTTTTCGCTGAGACAGATTGAGGGAAAAGAATCCGTATCAACATGGTGACCGTTGCACACTAGCCACCACATGGGCTTGACAGAGCTAGGCCTTTAACCAGTGGCAAGGGTAAACCAAGACGACTGGAGACCTGCTCTGCTGCACGGACCTAGTGCACACACATATCGCAGTGTGGGCAGGTCCGTGCTGCCCCTGGGCTCTCGGCTCTTCTGGGCCCCGTACCCGCATCTGTCACACTTGCGCCACGATCTCCCACTGCTCCTCCGCCACAAACATCCACCGCATCTCGCCAAAAACACTCGCTGCTCATCCGCCTCGACCTTGCCACTCCTCTGTACCTGGGCCCTGCCGATGTTCCTGCCCACGCTCCAAAGCAGCGACCAGGTTTTTGATGATGTCACCCAGTCGCCCATCTCAAAAACGTCGCACACTTGGAGCAGCTCACACTGGAGGTTGAAGTGATATGCCGCTCCAGCTCTTTTATGGCCCGACCTGTGGAGCTGTTCTCTCTAACACCAAGCTCATGGTCTACAGGACTGTAGTAATACCCGCCCTCCTGTATGGCTCCGAGACATGGACCATGTACAGTAGACACCTCAAGTCGCTGGAGAAATACCACCAACAATGCCTCCGCAAGATCCCCTGGGAGGACAGATGCACCAACATTAGCGTCCTCGACCAGGCCAACATCCCCAGCATTGAAGCACTGACCACACTTGATCAGCTCCGCTGGGCAGGCCACATCGTTCGCATGCCAGACACGAGACTCCCAAAGCAAGCGCTCTATTCGGAACTCCTTCATGGCAAACGAGCCAAAGGTGAACAGAGGAAATGTTACAAGGACACCCTCAAAGCCTCCCTGATAAAGTGCAACATCCCCACTGACACCTGGGAGTCCCTGACTAAAGACCGCCCTAAGTGGAGGAAGTGCATCCGGGAGGGCGCTGAGTGCCTCGAGTCTCATCGCCGAGAGCGTGCAGAAAACAAGCGCAGGCAGCGGAAAGAACGTGCGGCAATCCTGTCCCACCCATCCCGTCCCTCAACGACTATCTGTCCCACCTGTGGCTCTCGTATTGGACTGTTCAGCCACCTAAGGACTCACTAAGAGTGGAAGCAAGTCTTCCTCGCTTCCGAGGGACTGCCTATGATGATGAATAAGTGAAACTGAAGTGACTATGTGCCGGAAACAATTTATATTGCAGTTAAAATGTATGTTTCTTATCCAAATAATTAATTTTACACACAGATTAAGTTAGTCAAAATAGAGATTAATATCATTGTAGTATAATTATTCTTGAGAGTTTAACGTGGAACTTTCAAGCTTAATATTTTAGCAGCTTTACAGTGAATAACAGGGCTGTCTAACATTGGTAATCTCATGTTTTGAATGTGTCTACATTTTCCAGTATGTTATATATCAAATGTTGCAAAAGTACAAGTATTAATTAATTGTTATTTATAATTTATCAAGATTTTTGCACTTGCAAAATTCTGATGGAATGCTAAGTAGCTATGGGGAAAGGTTTCTGCCATTCATTATTTATAGAACAATCAGAAAGAAGCTCTTTATGTACAGGCGTACAATTTCACTATAGGTAACAAACAGCAGAAACCTTGCCCCGATTCAACGCGAGTGATGAACAGGGCAGAGGTTCAAGCAAGGATTGTAATGTAAATTTAGAGTTAAATTTACTACTTTTGAAACAAATTCCACTTTCTATCATTTTCTACACTGTTGGTTTACTCTGCAGTGAGTGTCTCACCTCCTGACTCCCCAAAGCATTTTCACCATCTACAAGGCACAAGTCAGGAGTGTGATGGAATACTCTCCACTTTCCTGGATGAGTGCAGCTCCAACAGGAAGCTCAACACCATCCAGGACAAAGCAGCCGGCTTGATTAGCACCCCATCCACCACCGGCACATCGTGGCTGTAGTGTGCATCATCCACTGCAGCAACTTGCCAAGGCTTCTTCGACAACACCTCCCAAACCTGTGACCCCTACCCACCTAGAAGGACATTGGCAGCAGGCTCATGGGAACACCACCATATCCAAGATCCCCTCCAAATTACACACCATCCTGACTTGTAAATATATCGCCTTCCTTCATCGTCGCTGGGTCAAAATCCTGGAACTCCCTCCCTAACAGTGTGGGAGTACCTTCATCACACGGACTGCAGCGGTTTAAAGCGGCTCACCACCACCTTCTCAAGGGCAATTAGGGATGGGCAATAAATGCTGGCCTTGCCGGCGACGCCCACATCCCATGAACTAATAAAAAAAGTGACGTAACTGACATTTTCAGGAGTGAGACCTTGTGTATAGTAATGGCACCAGTAATACATACCAAGGAACATCAAGGAGGACAAGGTAGAAGTGATCACCACTTGCTAATTTTTTCTTTTCTCCTTTGTAAGCCTTTATATTTTCTATCTGTACATGGAATGAATTTAAAGAAAAAGTTATGTCTAAAATAATATTGACTTGCTCAAATATCAGATCTGGTATTCATCATCTTATCAACTTGCCTCGTGATTCTCTGGCAATAGTTTCTTGAGTTGCTTTAATATCTCTACATCAAATTTAGCTCGGTCCCCTCTCCCGATCATATCAGCCATTTCTTCATTAGAGCTAATAAAACATTTAACTGAAACTGTCATTACATCATAATTTGCTTTTTTAAAAAACAATTCTAAGCATCAATGTTTTAAGCAAACCAAGAAGCAACATTATATATCATCATAGTTTGTTCAGTTGCAATCTGCACATTTAATTTCCAGGCAAGTCTCATCATTAATACTTAGTTAAAGAATATCCTTATTTACAAATCACTTTGTTGAGCCCGATATCCAATCCAATACTGTACTACACAAGAGCAAAAAACCTCAATCAGCTGTAAAGGGATTATCTCAGTGACAATGTACCATTGATGGATTGATGCTAGTTAAATCAAGGATCAGAAACGCAATTTGGTCCTTCGAAGCCTATTGGCAATGAGCAAAGGTCATGTGCATTCTTGCAAGGAGAGGCAAAACAGCAATGGGGAACTTTACTGGGCCTTTTTTGTTGCAACAAGAGAGCAGCATTGATGGTGAGCTGGAAACAGGAGTCAGAGTTTTATGGTTTAAAAGGGCTAATGAAATGGGGGGGGGGGGGTAGGGGGAGTAGCTTGAGCACCCTTCATTGGAGGGAAAGCATTCATTAAAATATGAAAAATGAAATAAGAGCAAGGAGGCACACCACTGACTTTAAGAAAGGTTGAAACAAACTTTTCAAGTGTGCCAGTCAGGGATTTATCCACAAATTTAGACAGAAAAGGTATTTTAGTGGTTATGTTACTGGACTAGTAATCTACAGACCTGGACTAAAAATCCACAGAATGCAAATTCAAATCCCACCAGGGAATCTTGAGAATTTGAATTTGGTTTAAAAAAAATCTGGAAATAAAAAGATGATAGCAATAAAAGTGACCATGAAGCTGTTAGATTATTGTCTTGTAGGGAAGGGAACCTGCTATCCTTACCAGTTTGGCCTATACGTGACTCCAGTCGCACATAAATGTGGTTGTCTCATAACTGTCCTCTGAATTAGCCTAGCTAGCTACTCAGTTGTATCAAACTGCTACCAGCGGTTCAAGAAGGTGGCCCACACTGCCTTCTCAGGTCAGCTAGGGATGGGCATTAAATGCCGGACGATAACAACCACCATTCCCTCTAAGGGGCTGCACACACGCAAAAAGTTAGGGAGAACATTGCCAACGACACCCTCATCTCAAGAATACATTTTGAAAAATTGATAACACGTGATACATCACTGGCTGATGAGGAAACAGCTGGAAAGACAATTGGCCATAATTTGCAGCTCCTACGGGCATGCGGTTAAACCCAGAACTTGCGATCTGTCAAGAATTTGTTTGACAGATCGCATGCATCCCTGGGAAAAGGGTCTCCGCAGGTGGAGAGTTGGACTATTTGCCCAACTTCTGCCCAGCGAATGCCCGTGAAATTCTTATCCCTGGTAAAATCAGGCATAAGGCCTACTTTTTCCAGCATATGAATTTAAAAAAAACAAACAACATTTTCTCATTCATTTAGGGATTAAAAACCCTTAAATAAGGTAAGTTTATATTTAGCCCAGTTAAAACATGTAAATTTATTTTTCAAAAAATTAAATTTTTGTTTTAAATATTTAATTAAATGCCATTTTAATTAATTTGAAATATGTAATTAAAAGAAAATGTATTTGATGTTGAGATGCATTTTTTTATGTGATCCCCATTCATGCTTCTGGGAATTCCATACATGTGGAATCCCATAACCATGAACGGGGATTCTCTTCCTTGATTAGTTGGGCCAGTCCACGTGATCCCAGGGCGCTTGTGAACTGCATGCGTCCCTGGGATACGTGGGTCTCTACGCAGGCCTAAGCATAGAGGCCCAGACGCACAAGTCTCCGTGGATCCAGAGGCAGAAGGCAAGTTTGCAGATTTTTTGCTGGTCAGAGGCATCTACCTGCGGGAAGCCTCTGACCGCAAATTCAGCCCAAAGAATAGTTACATTTCCCCTTTATAAAAATAATATATGGCGGGCAGAGGTGCACAGGCTATGCAAACATATACTTTTGAATACATCACCAATGATTGTAGAACATGAGCCTAAGCAAACTAGGAATGTAGCTTAACCATTTGATATTTGACAAAATGCCAACACTATTAAATATATGCAATTAAAAATTACATTTAATGTAACTCACCATTTGAATTGCTTTAAAAATATGTTCAAATTAAGGCTTTTCTTCGAATCCAGAAATGTGATCTGTGGTGGGAAGAGGACAGAAATAATGAGTTATACATAGAAATGATGATGTTTAAACTACTACATTGATTCAATGGCACTTACATCTTTTAGCTCTTTTTTGCTAACAGTTTGCTCTTTCTGTTTTGGTTGTGACACTGGAAAGCAGAAGAGTTGCTCAATACTGGCATAATCAGGATCCAAAGGTCCTTCCGCATTTCTTCGGATGGACGACCATAAAGAATTGTTCTCTGGAAAAGAAAACAAAAAAGACTTAGCATAAGAGAAGGAATTCAAGATTTTCTTATACAAATTAATTAAAACTTAGGAGATGATTATTGTTTGGTCTCTTCATGCCACACACAATTCCCTGACCAAGATGGAAAGTGACCTGCTCACAGGTCTGACAATAGTGCGCGAGGATGCTGCAGCTTCCAAATATGCCCCAGGGCAACCTGCCCCAATTTACTCTTCCTCCCTTCAGTGGCAAAAGTACCTTAACTTCACTCTGAAATTCCCCTAACTACATATATCTGGTCAGAAGTCAGAGACTGCCACCTATTATAAGGGTCACCTGGGAAGTTAAGATAGCAAAGATAACATTGCAGGGGGGGTGGGGGAGGGGGGGGAAGGGGGAGGGAGTTGCAGTGTGACGTTCTTGGACCAGTTGTATAGAACAGCTTTGTTTTTCTCTCCACAGATGCTGCCTGACCCGTTGAGATTTCCAGCATTTTCTGTTTTTATTTCAGGTTCCAGCATCCACAGTTTTTGCTTTTGTATATAAATATATATATGGGCCAAAATTCACCATCCCCGAAGTGACGGCTACCACGGATTTTGGGCGGGTGACTGAAAAAAAATCAATTGGTTGCCGCGGTCAGAAGATTTTCCCTCCCCGAGCCATATTCAGCTCGGGGAGGGGGCGGGGAGATTTGAGCAGTGCTCATTTCCGCCGCAAACGGTGCGGTGAAGTTGCATTCCAGCGGAGAGCTCTGCAGCGTGCGGGCCACTGGAAAGCGGCAAGGACAGGGACTCTCAGCTGCAAAAAGGCAAGTCTTTTCCCAGCAGTGCCCCAGTGAGGTATTCCAGTTGGTGCTCGAACGGGACACCGCTGGAGTGTTGCCACGATCGGGGCCCTTTGCTAGGGAAATAGTTTTATTCATTATTAGTGTTTTTATTTAAGATTACAGCATCCATTGTATTTATCTTATAGTTTTATTAATTGTTTTGGCTCCATTCAACCTGCTGAGTGCTGCTCAGAGGTTTGCACATACTTTTATACAACTTTCAGGTCTGACTCGTTAGTGGAAGCCTTGTGGGCTGCAGAGACCTGTTTGGCAGGGTTCACCATGAGGATGGGAGGAGTGTTGGGGGGGGCGACACCTGATTAGAAGCAGGGCGGCACGCAAGAGAAGGCATCGCCGTCAGCAATGTGCAGACAGGCAGCGGGCAAGGGAGGCAGCAACTATGATTCATTCGTTCTGCACCAGACCAGTGTGCCCGCCGTCTTCACCGGCCCGAATCACGATTGCGATTGGCTGCTTATTGTTGGATATCCCCTATCCACTTGGCTGCGGAACCCCAGAACAGCGCCAGAGCATGCATACAATGATGCTCTTTGGGCTACCGGGTGCATCATCGAGCAGTGCATAGGCACCCTTAGTAAGAGGTACCGGTGCCTGGACCGCTCTGCTGGCACCTTGCAGTACTCTCCTCAACTGGTCTCCGTCATCATCATCGTTGTCTACTGCATGCTGCACAACCTGGCCATCATGAGGGGACAGCAGCTGGAGGTCGAGCCAGCAGTACCACCTGAGGAGGAGGCGGCACAGGAGAAGGAGGCAGCGCAGGAGGAGGATGAGGAGAAGGAGGATCCCCGTCGCCCCAGAGCTAGGAGGCGTTGACCCATCGCCACCCTGGAAGGGCCGGGTGCAGACTGGCCAGCACCCTCCTGGGAGGGTGCGTCCTCACATATATGGAGGTGCCTGACACCTCCCCTGCAATCTCCCTCCGTGTATTATGTACCGGCGGTCTACCAGGTCTCCCCACATCAGGAAACAGTATTCTTTTCCTGTCCTCCACACCGTCCAGTGTCTCCAGCTCCATATCAGTGAACCTGTTGGCTCTCCTTGCATCTCCGACCTTCCAAACTCCTTCCCCCCTCAGGGCCTTGCTGTAAACTCTGCCCTTTAAAAAGGCCAGGGAGCAGCTGGCTTGTTAGAAACCCTTACCTGCATGCTGAATTTCTCAGTGGTGATAATGCTCAAATTAAGACAGCCACACCGCTGAAAAATCCACTTTGGAAGGGTTCATTAGCGCTCGAATCCAGTTGTTCACTTTTGGAGCTGAATATGAAAAAATTTCGGTACTAACGGCCACAAAAAGGTGGGGGGGAGCACCAGCTTTCCAGCGGGACTGAATTTCAGGCCCTATATATATATATAGAATAAGGAGTAGGTTAGAATAATATTTGGATTGCCTGGTGAATGCAAGGAGAATGATGCATCACGTTCTAATGATGAGAACTTCAATAAGTCAAACATAAAAGGACTTAGAGCCTGTCAATTTAATGCATTACTTCTTTCCAGCTCATTACATAGAATGTACACACAGAACAGTACATTGGAGGACCTACCATCTTCTAGAATTGGTTTGTTTGAGTGACCCAAACACTATTCACAGAGCAGAAATAGTTGAACCACTAAGTACCCACAGCCCAATAACATTCAAACTGAAACTGTGTAGGTCTAAGGCTAAACCCTAATATACAGAAAGCCAAATTTCAAGAGTTGTGCCAAGCTAGGTGACAGACTGATGGGGGCTGGGGAATGGGGAGTTAAATGGACATTTTTGCAAAACATTCTGCAGGGTATGAAAGACTAACACACACCAAGAGCAGCAAGAGCAAAATAAATAAAGTGCTCAAAACAGAACATACATTTAAAGGGGCTTTAAGAAAGTGAGGTAAGTTCACAAAGCTTATAGAGGGAATTTGAGGAAGAGACTAACTGGAAGGCTACACAGAAGTTTTACTATGATGAGATTAAGCTGCTCAGAGATAGAACTGGGAAGAGATGTAGCAGAAGCTGCAAAACACAACACCAAAAATGACTCAATATTATAATAATCAAATGGACCCGAGGAGGATGTCGAACCCTAAAAGACCCATTTGCCATTGAAAATTAGGATAATAAGCATCTTGGAGGTTTTAATCAGGGAAGATGCCAATAATATATCTAAAATCAAACACATGGTGGGAAATCAGACACTTTCGTATTACTGAAGTAGAGGGAACTAGATGGGATTAAGGAGCTGAAAAAACAATAAAACCCCTGGGGCCCGAAATTCATGGACATACCACCCAAAAATGCAATTTTAGTGAAAAAAACACTTGCATGCCACCGACATACAGCCCAGAAGAAAATTCATCAGTGACATACCATCAGCTGCACTCCACTCCGCTCGGCTTATCGCCGAGAAAAGTGCGATGAAATTCCCGCCCAATCTGCCCCAGCAGTACCTGGCAGTAAAAAATTGATGCACCGCCCGGGGACCGCCGAAAAACAGGCGGACCAGGTGTTTGAGAAATTTCGGCTCCCAGGAATTATATCCCCGGATGCTTACAGATTTGTTATGTTTAGGGAGTCAATGAAGTTCTGAAAACTAAACATGCAAGTGTAATTCCCGTATTCAAGAAAAGTGACAGAACCATATCTGGCAACTACAGACGTATTAGCCCAAGCTCAATAATTAAAAAATGTATGGAATTAATAACTAGAAGTAGAATGGAAGAGTAACTATATGAAGATAACCTAATAAATGACAGCCAACATGGCTTCAGGGGTGTAGATCAGCCCCAGGCTTTTTCTTTTGAGAAGTGGATATCCCACAATGACAAGACAAAGCAATATGATGTAGTGCAGGAATGTCCAAGCTTTCTTATCTTTGTAGAATATTTGGGTGCATACCATAGAATCCCCACACTCCCTCATCACTCCTCAAAATGTTTAGATTAACATTCCCTTTAATTTGCATACAACTTAAACTATAGATGCTAATACACCTTGGTATTTGGATTATAGATTTAACTACCAATGAGTCAACCTTAGGACAAGATTTTCCAAGCTTCACAACCCACAAAGTTCAAACAGAACAAGCCAACACGCAAGAAACAAAAGGACAAACAGAACAAATGGGCCAGACTGACCGGGGTTGCGGACCTCTAATGGTCCACAGCGTTTAGTTTAAACACCCAAATTGCCTTTGATAAAGTACGGCATGAAACAGTCCTATAAATTAAAACCGGTGGGTATTAAGAATAAGACATGGATGTGGATTATTATTTGACTAAAGGGGAGGAAACAGACAATAGTCCTTTTGAGAATTAGATTGAAATGGAGGCAGCGAGCAGCCCCGGGGTTTGAGTCAGGACCCTATCTGTTTCTGGTATAAGTGCGTATATTCACCTAGATTCTCAACTGCAATGAAAGGTAGTTAAATTCATAAATGGCACCAAATTGGGGAAGAAAGAAGAGAGGCTGGAGGTAGAAATTTGGTTGCACCTCTGTTGTGGCATTAATCGAGGTGGAGCGGTACTTTTAGCGCCTTGAAAAAGCTTGCGTCTCCTGCCCAGAAATTCGTCAGAATCAGTTGAAGAGCTCACAGGGGCGCTAAATCAGCTGTTGCACACCAGAGCTGGGGGGATGCTAATGAAAATGCCGGCTCTAAATTTAACCGAGTTATTGTGCATGCGCTGAATTCTGATTCAGATCCCGGGAAAAGCCGAGCCTTAAAGGCGGGGTATAGTAATGCACCCATTAAAGTTTTCAAAGTCACTTTTTCTCAAGCTGAACTCTTATTTCTGTCTGCCGCTGCAAACTCGAAGGATCACCACCGTGATGTGTGTAAACGTTGCACTGACAGTGACCTCCGCGGGAAGCGCTTCCTCATCTCTTTAAGTAGCCACCAGTTAGCAAGTCTACTTCCAGACGTTGTTCTTGGTGGCTGTTAAATGAGGCAGCCACACCTAATCTTCCAACCGGGGTGCAAGTGTGGGTGTTGCGCCAGGAATAATTCGTGATCAGAGTTTGTCAGCAGTCAGGCGCTACTGCTTTGTGCCCTCTTTGACCCTCTAATGAATTTTCGGTTGGGGCGCTAAATGCTGTGCTCCCAGGCAGTAACCGCTTACGCTTCCATTAACGCCCCCTCTGGCCGCTAACTGAGGTGTTAGACAATGGAAAATCCAGCAATGTGAATTTCGGGGAGGCAGCCAAAACTTTATAGAGAGTACTTGGCATAGTTTGTACTTTTCTGATCAGTGTCAAATGAAATGTAATATGGAGAAATATAAACCACTACAGATCAGAAGAAAAAATAGGAGGCACACCTATGGGTGGGACAGCATCTGCCAGCGGGGATGTTACAAAAGAGTTGAAGGTTTTGGTTAACTCATTTCTTACCAGGTCCAACAGTGTAAAGTGGCAATAAATAAAGCAAATAAAATAGAGTATTATTAGCAAGTCAGTTGAGTAAAAAAAAATCTCATGCTGAAGCTGTAAAGTGCACAGGCTACATCTGGGAAACCTGTATACGATATGGGTCACTGCAACTGAAGGGTAATGGTGCTGCTCACGTGTTAATGGGATGAACTAGGAGAAAAAATTTGGATTTGGAAGGAGAAGATAAACTGGTCACACAGTTTCAAATTCACCAGGGTGGTAACACAAAAGAGCAGAAAGGATGATCAACAGGTCAACAGTCGAAACCAGGACACTGGATTAAGTTAGAATATAATTAGATCTTGTAATGGAGACTCGTATCCTGTGATGACAAACTAAAGATGAATTGATTGACGAGATATAGGTTTCTGCTGCCACATTGTTGAAGCACCACTGCCTTCCTGCCCACTTAAGACTAAATTCTATTAAAGTAATATTTACCATTCTTCAAGATTGCTTTAAAGTTCATCTTTTAACAGCTCTCTTGCATACATACCTGAAACCATTCTGGAGGGGATTTTCTGCCAGTTCAGCTTCTTCATCCGTAATTTGGGTCGATGAACATGTCGGGTCGGAGGTGCATAGGAACCCAATAGATTGCCAGTTTGGTAAGCCACTATGGGTGCATCATTGTTAAATGCACCCGGTGGCGGTGGTGGGGGAGGGGGAAGTATACCACCAGCACCTGGAAGAGGGGGTGGAGGAGGAGGGGGTGGGATAGCACCAGCACCGGGAGGGGGAGGGGGAGGGGGAGGGGGAGGGATAGCACCGGCACCAGGAGGGGGAGGGGGAGGGGGAGGGATAGCACCAGGAGGGGGAGGGGGAGGGGGAGGGGGAGGGGGAGGGATAGCACTAGCACCAGGAGTGGGAGTGGGAGGGGGAGGGATAGCACCAGCATCTGGAAGGGGGGGTGGAGGGGGAATATTGCCAGGCTGATTTATACCAGCTAGAAATGGAGGTAGTGGAGGAGGAGGGGGAGGACGCAGTATCTGGCTAGCTGGTAGTGGCACTGGCACTGATGAGCTAGACTTCTGGCTTACTTCAGTTGATATTGTAGACAGAGATGATTCTGTTTGTACGCCTCTATCAACAGCCTTTTTATTAGCATTTTGCTTCACTGGCTGATCTTTTCCTAACTTTTTAACTAGCACAAGTCTCTCCATGATTGGGCCAACATCTTTTTCTTCATTTGCTGCAAAGAAAAAATAATTCGGTGGATTAATATTTGCATTATAGAATTTTACCGCATTACAATTATTTTGTCAAGCCAATTCAAGGTGGGTCAATAATAAAAAAAAAACTTTTCTAGTTATATTTTTTTAAAAATCACATTTTGTTTATTCTTTTCCCCATCACCTGCTGAATGCACTGATTTATACTGGGTTATGGTTCCACAGATGTTGGCTGCCCTCGAGTACCATATCCTCGTGGTAAGTCTTCATGGACGTGCAGAAAGTGAATAGTCGCAGGCTATTCAACTTGGGAACAGCTGTTCAAACAAGTGCACTTCAAGGGGAGTTTGCAGATAGCATTCTTGAGTAGGAACACAATGGATGTTTGCCCTTCCAGGACTGATGAGGCTAATTCTGCTACTCCAAGATCAACTAATTGAGCTCACAAGGAATGAAAGCCAGTAACCTTCCTAGCCTATATGCTCAGTACCGCACTGGTCGCTGCATTTACTCACTAAGTCATCAGAACAGCTCATCATATTGTGCTATTAAATGGTACTTAACATCAATGACAGTAGAAATAGAGCTTAGTTCTTGCCCTCATCCTATCCCCACCACGCCATTGTGTTATTCTAATGTCGCACGAATTAAATATTTTCCAATATACTATGGAGAAATCTTTCCTTACTGTCGTCAGCGATTAGGATGGCTCTATTCACCAAGATTTCTAGGGCTTCCCAGAGTAGGTGACTGCTGCTGTTGGATGGTTCCAGCTGCAGGAGCCCCTGGAGAATTGACAGCAGCTGAGTAGAGACTGGTGAGGTGCTCACCTAGAATTAAACATAAAAAAGGTGAAAATACAGTTAAATAGAATCATAGAAAGTTGAGCACAAAAGGACCCATTGTGCCATACCAGAGCTACCTACTCTGATCCTATTTTTCTGCCCATTCTCTAATATTTATCTTACTGGTCTTCGTATTCGAATAACCCTTTGCATCAAAAATGCTCTTGTTTCAGGTTCCACTGGAGATCATTTTTTACTTTTTACTTTCTCAAATCCTTTCATAATTTTGAGACAATGATTAGATTCCTTTGCTATATTAACCTTCGCTGCTCCAGTGACTAGAACCCTAGCTTTTGCATGTTGTCAGCAAAAATTATATCCTCTCATCCTTGCTACCATCTTAGATAATCAACATTGAACCTTTTCCATCGCTCCTATCACCCTTTCTACAATGCGTCCAAAGTTGCCTAAAGCCTTGTAGAGAGTCATTCTCACTGTTTTGTATTTAAGGTCCCTATATAGAAAATCCAGAATTGTGTTTCCTTGTTTTATGGCTGTTTCCACCTGTAATCCAACATTTAAAAGATCTGTGTATCTGCAGCCACTAGATCAGTTTTCTTTTACCATCGAGAATTTTTTCATTTAGGGCAAGGCTGTTTTTAGCACTGTTGCTTCATTGATGGAAAAATCCTAAATCAGATCTGATAGTATCAGCAACTTCATATACATGTAAATTCATGGGAACATAGAATTAAACTGTAAGTGAGCCCCAAGTTTCCGTGGTACACATCAATGTAGCAAGAAAGAGAAAAGGGTTGGATGATGCAAGTTATATTTTCATCCATTTCTCTTTCCATTCACCCACCACCCACAATGTACCACTTTACATTTATCTTCAATTAACTGCTTTTGCCACATAGCTGCCCGCCCCCTAAATATAAATAAGTAATCTGCCAGAGCTACACTGATGAACAAAGCCTCCATGATAAAGTGCAACATTCCCACCGGCACCTGGGAATCCCTGGCCCAAAGACCACCCTAAGTGGAGGAAGAGCATCCAGGAGGGCGCTGAGCACCTCGAGTTTCATCGCCGAGAGCATGCAGAAACCAAATGCAGACAGTGGAAGCAGTGTGCGGCAAACCAGTCCCACCCACCTCCTTCAATGACTGTCTGACCCACCTGTGACAGAGACTGTAATTCCCGTATTGGCCTGTACAATCACCTGAGAACTCACTTTTAGAGTGGAAGCAAGTCTTTTTCGATTTCAAGGGACTACCTATGATGATGGATGAACAAGGTGATGGAAGCATCTTCATGTAACAGATTATTTGGGGGGATGCAGAGAAAATGCTTGCAAATTATAATTTTTAAAGTTCTCAATCTCCATCCCTCTTCTTCTACAGAGGTTGACTTATATTGGTAGCTTGCCCAAGGAAACTTCATGCTTCAACCCAGATAGTGAGTGTTAACAATCTAGAGACCCATGAGGAGGAAAAAAAGCTGGGCCCAAACCTACCCTCAAATTTGCTACATCCATACTTTTCAGAATAGAATCAGGAATGAAAAGCTCTGGTTTGGGGGAGGGGAGCAAAAGGGGAGTTGTTATTTGAGAGAGATGCTCAGGAGTAATTACAAGGCAGTAATTTCAACTCGGAGTTTAGATAACATCATAAGTAATGTGAGGAAAACTGCTGTAACCGTTTATAACAATCAGCCAAACCTTAAAATGAGAACAATGCTTCATAATAACTCTCTGGGGTTCATAATTCTATAGAAACACATGATTTTATTTTATTTTGTAAAAGTGAGATGCATCAGCAGGCAGATGCTTCATACAATGGTCCTGTTAGGGCAGCCACAGAAGAATTGAGAATTATTGTGCAACTTTGTCAAGTGATAATCAACAGTCGATTTTCATAGATGTCATTTCACAGTTCAACACTTGATAATTTAATACAAAGATGGAGCACCCCTTCACACAATGCCTCATCTAGCAGATTCTGGCAACACTCTCTAAGGGTGACCAGGTGAAATTCAGAAACTGACATGATACAAGGAGTTGGACTTGCAACTCAGACGGTGATTCTAACTTTTTAACTACTGAAGCAATATCATTTAGTGCCATTTTATGATTACCTTGATAATAAATGTTTTCAATTTAAATTGAGGACAACTTTGCTTGATCATAAATCAAATGCCTAATAGATCAATACCATATATTTTTAAAATATTGTGGAAGCCAAGGACAATTAAACTAGAAACAAATCTCACTGAAAAACATGAATATTGTACACCACAGTACATTTGTAAAACACATCAGGCTCACTTATCTTAAAGTACATGCTGAAATTGAAGCAATAAATCAGTTCAGATTTTAAAATAGTACCTATAGTAAACCAAGTACTTACTTTATTAAACAATGCTGCAAATACTTCTTGGTGACTGTTCATATCAACGCCATCATAGATTCTCATTAATTCTTCATCATCATCTCCTTTGGCTTCCTCAAAAGTTAAACATTGGACTAATAGATCATCATCATCTTTTTCCCTGAAGTAATGCATAATCACACAGATTATGTTTGTGCATTTCCCTTTAAAGAAACATTGCTACACCTTTAAACAAACAATCAGGTAATGTCCTTCTGTGGCTTAAGCAGAGCACTCAAGCAATGTGGGAGTTAAATACAATTCATTCATATTTAGATTTAACTCTTTAAAAAAAAAAATCACAATCCAAAATGTGCATTAATTGATGGGTTGTGATCAGCAAATTTGAACACAAATTCAGGAAACATGAAACTAAATCTGCTAAAACTGGACAATTGACATGAATAACTCATACCTTAATAATGGCAATAAATCCAACAGATGGAGACCTAAAAGCAATAATTTTGTAAAATTATTTAACATACAACAAATGTAATCCAGGTGTCACAGATTGGATTCAGTTAATGTGATTTGGGTGGTCACTGATGGTTTAAAACCATTGTTTTACACAATGCTTGTGCAAAGCCACACTAGCATGAAGCTACTTATTAGAAGCAAAGAAAATAGGACCTTAAAAGTTCATTGCTACTGGAAAGAAACTAAGTATCTAAAGTAGAAGAAGTGAAGACTTTGGATGTATCAAATATTGAATTTGTAATGTTTTTATTTTTGAAGTAAACAGTTACTTTTGTGCACAAAAACAGCTCCAATTTAAGGTGTGTATTTCAGAACAAACCAGGGCTGAAACTTTGCAGGTGTCATTTATTTATACAAATATGTGTATTCTTCAAACATTTAAAGTGACATCATTTCTTTTGTCTCATAGTGCATTTTAAAACAACCAACAATAAAATCAGCACATTATTCCACTTTATTTATCCATACTTTTTCCACAGTCAGAATTTTAAAACGTTTTGATTTGGCATTTAGCAGTTATGAATTACAACCGATATCAACTAAGAATGTGTCTCTTTAAGGAGAGTTACCAATGAGAGAGTCAGAATCAAGTCATGAACTGCTCAGAATACCAATGGGAAACCATCTGAGGTATAATTGCTTAATCCAGGACATCTGTCTGCTAGGTTTACAAGTGTCTTAACTACATAGAAAAGCTCTCTTTAAAACAAAAGACTAGAAAAGTGTATTAATTGTGACAAGTAGAAGTGGAGTTGTATTTGGTCCCATACACTGACAAATTATAGGTTGCTTATCATAATCAGTATAGGTTAGTACAATGGTGTTCTTCTGCAAAAGATAATAAGTATTAAAATTAGTTTTGTGTCTTAGGCAGCATGATTTGTAGATGTCTCTTTGCCATAGCGAAGTACAGAAAGGGGAACATTTTAGAGGGAAAGGTATTAAGGCGAAGGCACTTTAATAAAAGTGATAAATCAACAATACAGAAATAGGGCAATGTGCTCTGATAATGTTTAATCTGAAATGGTTTTAATTCAGAAATAACTTTAGATTATCACTTCTAATGACTATTAAAACAGCAGAAACTGCTAGGTTTTACTACAATATTGTATTAACCCTTCAATTGCTAATCCTTTAAGTGTTCAGCTCCCATGTTGTGATGTTAAAATAAACACTAATATTACACTAGAAAAACAATGAAGCTACCTGAAATAAAAAGTTAATTTTGGTTGCCTGGCTTTTGCTTTTCCTTAATTCCACATTTTTCCTCCATTCTATTATTTTTTTCATTTTAATTTTATATTAAAATCTGCACATTCTGAACACTTTACTTGCCTGATGTTCTGTTTTCTAGATCTTATCATTCCTTTTGAAAGTGGAAGTAACTTTGGAAAACCTGACCTCAGTGGATTCACTGAAAACCAGTTTTGAGGCAATTGTGTGCCAGAACTATGAACATTTACTTTATTATTTTATGTAGATAGTTCTGACCACAGGTCAATGTATTTGTTTTCTACAGAACAGGAAGGGAAAACGAAGAAATATTGTCATTTACTTTCATAAAAAAAAAATGAATTACCAAATATAATTTGAACCTTTAGTATATTAATTTACCTCTTCATCTTTCAAAGACTTCATTGATATCACATGAGAAACTTATGTAATTGTTCAAGGAGACTGCACCATTGATACAATTACTGTAGTCAATGGATTATCAAAATGAATATTGTTTCCTTCAACACATTTAGGGTTTTCCCCTGCTCTCGGATACCTCACAAGCTTAACAACACCTAAAAAAATTACCTTACGATTAGTATGAAATGCCCAATTTAAAAATGAACAGACCATTAAGACAATTACAAGAGCCAACACATCTGTCATTCTAGAGTCCAATTTTACTGGTAACCCCCTTCCCAATCGTGAGGCACCTGCTCTAGTAATCTGTTAACACTACTTAAACAGTTACTGAGCCACTTAATCTGAACACAGCTGTGGAGTGCATTTGATTGGTTAAATTATAGCTAAAACTTGTTAATTTACAGATTTTATTGGTTGTGCCCCTTTATAAAGTGGGCATATGCTTGACTTTTAATTGACAATTGCCAGTATTTTAAAAGAGCCAACTGTGTCATGTGCAATTATTGTAACCCTCTTTAGTGAGAGAATCATGCTTTCAGTGACAAGGTGCTGAACTGGCATATCTCTGTAAGTTTCACCATTGGTCTTGTATCCAAGGTCAAGAAGTGACCAATACAGTATTTCTTTATCATAAAAGAATGGTGATGTTTTATGTTAATCATAAATATCATGTATGTTTCTTGCTATTGTTGCTTTCTGTGTTCTGGGAAATCCCAAAGCACTATATAGGGCAAACTGTAAGTAACTGAATAAACTGCATTAAATAAAGAACATTGTACCTATGAATTCATTCCGGAGCTGTGCACGAGATGTCAGTTCCTCAGTCCCCAAGATGATGGCATTGATGACACTCAGTAGTATAGTCATATATGGAACATTATCTGTGGTCTGGAGGTCATTCATGATAACACTAAATCGATATTGCTGTCTTTTCACAATCTATCAAGAAAGAAACAAGGAAAATCACAAACTTTAACAATGTTTTCTACTAATACATGGAGGGTGGGGTGATGGTGGTTCTGACAGTGAGGGGATAGTATGTGAGGAGAGGGAACTATTCACACCAGCAGCTAGCGTGGGGGCTAGGAAGGGAAATTCGGTGGTCAGAGATATAGTGGCAATAGGGTCAAGGGTGCAGAAGATGGTTCACGTGGACAAGATGAGCTTGGTAGAGGCACGAGGGGTTTTGGAAATAAACTAGAGAAAGCTGTGGCTTCAAGCTTGTGACTCGGGGGAAAGTTTGACTTGGTGGGCCAGAGGAAAGAGGGGAACAGCATAGACAGCTGAATGATCTTAATTTTGGCAGCAAAGAAGTTCATGAGCTCCTCATATTTATTGTCACAGGTGAGTGGGAAGATGGCAGGTTAGGGTGGTGGTTGTGAGGTTTAGTGAAGATAAAGCACGACCTCTTTCTATAGGAGATCATTAGAAATAATGATACCAAGAATGATAGAAAAAGTGCTGAATACAACTTGTTTATTGTTGGAATGAGGAAGATTTATATCACAATGCTCTCTTGAGGTTACTATAGGTAAAAGGACATTGTACATTGCATTTTTTCCCATTACAAGATCACAGTGCTCTCTGAATAATCACTTTACAGATAGCATTTAACAACAACAAATTGTATTTATATAACACCTTCAACGTAGTGAAATGTCCCAAGGCACTTCACAGGAGTATTATGAGACAAAAAATTTGACACCGAGGCAGAGAGGTCGAGGCAGGGAATTCCAGAGATTAGGGCCTAGGCAACAGAAGACATGGCCACCAATGGTTGAGCAATTATAATCAGGGATGCTCAAGAAGGCAGAATTTGAGGAGCACAGACATCTCGGGGGGGGGGGGGGGTTTGTGGGACTGGAGGAGACTACAGAGACAGGGAGGAGCGAGGCCATGGAGGGATTTGTAAATAAGGATGAGAATTTTGAAATCGAGGCGTTGCTTAATCGGGAGTCAATGCAGGTCAGCGAACACAGGGGTGATGGGTGAGCGTGACTTGGTGTGAGTTAGGACGCGGGCAGCCGAGTTTTGGATCACCTCTACTTTACGTAGGGTAGAATGTGGGAGTGAGTGCATTGGAATAGTCAAGTCTAGAGGTAACAAAGGCATGGATGAGTGTTTCAGCAGCGGATGAGCTGAGGCAAGGGCGAGATGGGCGATGTTACAGAGGTGGAAATAGGCGATCTTAGTTATGCTGCGGATATGTGATCGAAAGCTCATTTCAGGGTCAAATATGACACCAAGGTTGTGAACGGTCTGGTTCTGCCTCAGACAGAAGTTGGGGAGAGGGATGGAGTCAATGGCTAGGGAACGGAGTTTGTGGCGGGGACTAAAAACAATGGCTTCAGTCTTCCCAATATTAAATTGGAGAAAATTTCTGCTTATCCGATGTCGGACAAGCAGTCTGACAATTTAGAGACTGTGGAAGGGTCAAGAGAAGTGGTGGTGAGGTACAGCTGGGCGTCATCAGTGTACATGTGGAAACTGACACTGTGTTTTCAAATGATGTCACCAAGGGGCAACATCTAGATGAGGAATAGGAGGGGGCCAAGGATAAAGCCTTGGGGGACACCAGAGGTAATGATGCAGGGGCAGTAAGAGAAGCCATTGCAGGTGATTCTCTGACTACGATTAGATAGATAGGAATGGAACCAGCTGGACGACGGTGGAGAGGCATTGGAGAAGGATAGAGTGGTCAACCGTGTCAAAGGCTGCAGACAAGTCAAGAAGGACAAGGGGGGATAGTTTGTCTTTGTCACAATCACAAAGGATGTCATTTGTTAATCAGAACATTTATAGATTTTGAAATGGACCAAGGGAATTCATTATGTATTGAGTTGATTATCATGAAAAGGCAACTCACTGGGATTAGGAAACTGCTCTGAATTTTAGGAAATTGACTTTTAAATTTTGATTAAAAGTGAATAAACATCTGTTGTGTCTGTGAATGGTTGCTTCACTAGTTGTTGGTGCTTTGTCTACTGTAGTACTGCAATAGTTTGTCTGCATAGTCAATTAAGTTCAATTAGTAAAAATCGAATGGTCGAACAGGATAATACTTTAGTTTCAATCTTTTTAAAAGGTAAAGAATTGCTGATGGGAATCAAAACATTTTGAGATAATCTCTTCCAGGTTGTTTCACAGCAATACAGCCTTGTACCAACATTACACTGCACTTTTGACACAGATAAGTCAAGTCTTGACATGGAATGGACACAAAGGATAATATAACGATATCAATAAAAGTAACATAAAATGAAGTTACCTATCCTATGTTTTTTACTCTGTGTCAATCTGTATAACTGAATAATGAGTGCAGGTAGTGTTTTATTTAAGCAGTGATTTATGCAGGGTTTCTGTATTTTAATTGTGATTGTTGCAGTTTTTTTCTGGCAATCTTTTGAAGAGGTGACAGAAATTCTGAAGTACTGCCACTCCTCTCCCACAAAGAAAGACAAGTGATTTAACAGGAGGGTCTCGTTTCTGATCAGGGTGTTTTTACAGGTACAAATAGTCAAAGTGCAGAGTGTGTTTCAAACAGTAGCTTTACAACAAAAAACACTTGCCTTGTAGTGTTCCAGTGCATCCAAAGTCAGATTGTGACCTGCCAGTGAGTAGATACATAGTGCTGCTAACAGCTCAAACACCTGTTTCTTTACTGTGACATTGGCTGTGTCCAAAGCTATAAATCAGAGTTTGCATTATCATTATTTTTGGATAAAAGCAAAATGCAACATAAGGCAACAAAATATTATAATTAGGAACTGGTTTGTTCTTGTTGGTGTTTTGACAACAGTTTAAATCCAAATAAAATGTTTAACTATTAACTAAATTAACTCATAACTTATTATTCTGCAGCAATGATGCAAAATGTTTAAAAAATAAGTAAATTAATTGAAAATCTTTCATGTGTTGGGTAACTTAATGTCTTCAATGTCCTTATAATAGACCTTAAAATGCTATAATTCACAAAGTGTTAAGGCACCAAGAAAATGGGCATCGGAAAAGAGTTAGGAAAGAGTTGTTTAAATGTAATGGACTGCTGCATGTACATAATAACATAAATGTTGACCAATCGGATGTAAAATGGATTTCTGCTGTTACTGTCCTGTAAAGGAGCTGTGTGGGACCGGGCTTTGTGTCTTCCTCTGTAAACCTTTGGAAAAGATAGCCTGAGTGGAAAATATCCAACAGGACAGCCCTTTGAAAAACTAATATAATTTGGTTGGATTTAAAAACAACTTCCTCTCTCTCTCATCTTTTGAGCAGTGTGTAACTTTTGCAAAAAAAAAGTAGCATGCTTGCCAGTAACTTGTGATGTATTTTGTATGCAACAGAAATGTCTACTTGATTCAAATCACACTGCTTGACATTATACAGGCTGGAGCCTGAATCAAATGTTTTGATTGCAGCATGCCATTCAGCTGGCACTATATTGAGTAATAACTTTGTTTATTTGTATCCAATTTCTAAAATTGGTAATAAGAGGGGCGTTAGGGCCTGACGTGGAGTAGCGATGAGGCCGAGTCTGTTACATACTGATGGATGTCGATCAGTGCCTTGTCTCCTTAGGCGGTCCCTCGTATCGAGGATGACTTGCTTCCACGCCAAAAGGCGATGAGTTCACAGGTGTTTCAATGAAAGACCTAATATTCCAGGTCCCGAACTACATGTTGAAGGATGGAAGATGCCTGTGCGTGGATTTTTTTAACATGTGGTGGCCGTTGCACACCAGCCACCACACGGGCTTGACAGAGTGGCAAGGATTAACTAAGACGACTGGAGACCAGCTCTGCTGCACAGACCTAGCGTGCACACATATCGCAGTGTGGGCTGGCCCATGCTGCCCCTGGGCCCTCGCCTTTTCTGTGCCTCGAACTCACGCCTCTCCTGGGCCCCCGATCATATCGCTCTGCGATCTCTCGCCGCTCCTGCGCCCCGACCTTGCCGCTCCTGTTGTACCTGCCCACGCTCCAATCAGCGACCTGGCTTACGGTGACGTCCAATCCAGTCGCCCTCTTCACAGAGTGCCTTGTAGTATTGCACTGACCCACATGTGTAAATGAAGAATAAAAACCATCAAAGTTCTTATTATCCATCTCTAGAAGAAAAGTGTAATGTTAAAGATATGATGTTATACATTGTAGGTGTTGTACTGTAAGGAAAGATTTACTTATTACCTGGATAAATAAAAATCTGGATTGTTTAAACCAAAGTTGAATGCAAGTATTTAACCATGCTGATGCAGGGAAGTTGCTTAAAATTCAAGGGTATTCCCAGATTTCAGACAGATCCTTGAGATGCAGCCTTACTGATTCATGTCTATGCTCAACTACAGAACCTTGTTCACTTAAATGATAAAAGCAGCATTCTCTTTATTTTTTGGTTCTCTCTTTGTGTCTTTCTTTTCTTATATGCAATACTTGTCATCATTTCATAATGAAAGAAAAGTTGAAGCTATGAACCAACATTAAAACACCACTAATGGTAATCTACACACTTCCCTTGGTGTATTTCTAGAATGATGACAACATAGACATCTAATGAATACAAAGGGAAATGAGATTGTCTTTCAATGGGAAGGAAAATTAACCTTTAAACAGGTGTGGAATATACCGGAAAATTCCAGTTATTTTTATGTAAGGAGTTCCACAATACACTGAGGAATGGATTTTACTTGGGTAGTAGGATTCACACCGAGTAATTACTTGAACATCACCACAATTCGTGTTATTTTTGCTGACTTCAAATTTAACAGTTGGTCAAAAGTAAACAAAATTTTAATTTGTTTTTTCATTTTAGTAGTTTCTATTGAGTTGCAGCTTTTTTATAAACGTAATACTATTCTACAGCTGAAAATGATCATTTGGAGAACCTCCTCATTTCTTTTGTTAATCCTAGTTTTCATTTCCTGTGAGTTCTGACTCTATTGACATTCTCAGTTGCAGGATAAATGATATAGAAACCATTGAGAGTTCTAAAGCATTAAATCCCATAGACCGAAGCTGTACTGAGATACATTCACTCGTCGTACCTTGGGAAAGTTTCCGAATGTAGCCTTCATTATTCACAATGTAGTCAATGCCTTTTGGAGAGTTCATCACAGCTCGTACACATTTAACGCAGGTGAGCTGCAGGAGTGCATCAGCTATCTTTGCCACACCTCTGCCGGACAGCTTGTCCAGGGCCTCTAGCAGTAAATCAAGTCCACTGAGCTCCAGAAATTGTACCATCCAGCCATTATCGCTACTTTCCAGTCGCTTCTTTAGGCCGGAGTAATTCACAACAGTTGGGATCTGCAGCAAACGGATGCAGAGCTCAGGTTCAGCATTTTCCAGGTTGGCCTCCGTATTGTCTGTATTGACGGGGGTAACTTTTTCCTTCACGAGAGCCCACTTCTTGTGCATGCCTTCCTGTTTTGCAGACATATTGCTTATGTACTTTGTTCACCTGTAAAATGGAATGAGAAAGGACTTGTTAATATAAATATAGTGTTTTGCAATATAATCAATTCAGTTATCATCTTGCACCATCGCTGAATTCATGATTGCGCCTCAGGGTATCTTTACAATTTCACACCAGTGGCAGGAGGCCTCAGCTGCTCGAAGCATATACTGGAAGTTTGGATGCATGATCTGCGGGTTTGTCCAAAAATTAATTCCAGCTGGCAGACTGGTCTTGTAAAATTACCCCATGTTGTCCTTTTGTGGAATGCCGGTTAAAAAAAATGTCCATGTCGTATTATTTTTGTTCTAACACAATCAGTTTTTGTTTTCAACGTGTTACTAAGTGCTGAATATCCCAGCAGAATATCCCACTTAAGATCAATTTCAAGAGCTCAAGGGTTCTGATTCCGAACTTTGGTAGTGGAATCACGATGGGAAATGTTTCCCATTTTAATGGCAACAACATGCAGAAAAACAGGAGATAAAATCAATGCCAGTTTATATCCTTTTCTACTGCACTCGTTGTTTTTGCCGCATAGGGAAAGGGAGAGTGAAACTTGTAATTATGTTTTCTTGAGTTTGGTGCTGTTTGTTAAGATCTGCTTAATGAGCTTTCAGAGAATGATGGTCCAGTTTACCGCTGGCATAAGTTCAAACAACCAGGAATTAACTCCCCCACTAACGATCTCTTTCTATGATAGAGCAACAAAGTTCTTTGGCAGCTTATCTGTTCAACGTGGATTTTGCTACAATTTTCTACACTGATTGGTTCAGTGGTGGGAGAGAGCTTCCGGGACCACCAACCGCCATCTGTCGTTTAAAGAGTTTACTGCGCTGCACTCACAAGCACTTCATTAGTTGAGCAGTCATGGCTCAGGAGCACTTTGAAACGATTGGCAGTAAACTGTTGAAAAGCCCTGCTGCACTGCTGAGCTGAGCTTTATATTTCATATTCCCTCAGAAGAAAATCTCAAGATTTGACTGTTTAAATAAATAATGACAAGAACAAATAAGGCCAGAACTAATCAAGAATTTAGTAAAAAGTAGAAATTTCAATACAATCTACACAACATTTTTAAAACTAGAATTGTAGTTTACTCCCTAAGTAGATTTATGTTTTTAGTGCAAAGCTTCACACATTGGGAGCACATAATGAACACTTGGGTGGGTGCCCGCCACGATTTTCCACCCATTAATTTTTACCCCTTTGCTTCTCATTTTAGCTCTCAAGTTGAATACAGACATAAGAACAAAACTTTTGGCTCGAATCCCCTGGATCTATAATCCGGTCTTTAAAATTCAGGAAATGCTCGTGTCAGTGAATCAGGATGTAGAAGTTCCTGTGCAGCTTAATGTCCCGCTTTCCAGACTTGGAATAACATTGTTGGCTGCTACTTGATAAGGTTAAGTGGATATCAAACCACTTGAGAGGCACGAAAGAATATTATCATGGCTGAGTCCTGACTGGTTAGGTCTCTTTTGTTTTATTCA
Organism: Pristiophorus japonicus; assembly: GCF_044704955.1. NCBI lineage: Eukaryota > Metazoa > Chordata > Chondrichthyes > Pristiophoridae > Pristiophorus > Pristiophorus japonicus. The sequence continues at coordinate 246,997,803 of NC_091980.1, forward strand.
TTCACGGGATTTGGGCATTGCTGGCAAGGCCAGCATTTATTGCCCATCCCTACAAATATCTCTTAAATCTATGACTCAGTGGCTAATTTCAGGGATATAAAAATAAACTCAGCACTTCAATGCTCCCAGTAGGATGTTATTTTAAAGGGAGTACAAGTCAGAGATAGAGCTAGACACTGTAGTGACAATTCTCCCTTCGAGTATGGCTTCCTGCTGGGAGTATTAGATTGCTGAATTTTAGCTTATAATTCATAATTATATTTATTTATAAGTACTCTCGTGGTGAAAAATAAAAAGTGCGTTTAAAAAAAAATGAAAGAATTTATGCCGAGATTGGTATTAGCTTAAATCTTTTGTATAACATTCCTCTGTTTACTATTTGAGACATTTCCTTACTTCAGTGTCAATATTTTATATCAGTAAAAGAATTTACAGACAGGTCCTTAATAAGGGAATGAAATAGAGGGCTGTGCTCATGGTCTACAGGGCTATAGTAATACCTGCCCTCCTGTATGGCTCAGAGACATGGACCATGTATACTAGACATCACAAGTAGCTGGAGAAATATCACCAACGATGCCTCCGCAAGATCCAACAAATCCGCTGGGAGGACAGACGCACCAACATTAGCATCCTCGACCAGGCCAACATCCCCAGCATTGAAGCACTGACCACACTTGATCAGCTCCGCTGGGCAGGCCACATCGTTCGCATGCCAGACACGAGACTCCCAAAGCAAGCGCTCTACTCGGAACTCCTTCATGGCAAACGAGCCAAAGGTAGGCAGAGGAAACGTTGCAGCCTGAAAGCCTCCCTGAAAAAGTGCAAGATCCCCACTGACACCTGGGAGTCCCTGGCCAAAGACTGCCCTAAGTGGAGGAAGTGCATCCGGGAGGGCGCTGAGCACCTCGAGTCTCATCGCTGAAAGCATGCAGAAATCAAGCGCAGGCAGCGGAAAGAGCGTGGAGCAAACCTGTCCCACCCAACTTTTCCCTCGACGACTATCTGTCCTACCTGTGACAGAGACTGTAGTTCTTGTATTAGACTGTTCAGCCACCTAAGGACTCATTTTTAAGAGCAGAAGCAAGTCTTCCTCGATTCCGAGGGACTGCCTATGATGATGATGATGATGATGATGTGCTGATAGAGTTAGATGAAGACGGATGGGAGGTGGCTCGAGTGGAGCATAAATACTGGCAAGGACTGGTTGAGCCGAATGGCCTGTTTCTGTGCTGTATATTCTATGTAATCGGTACCTAACACTGTGTAGGGTATGGAACCAGTTAAATCAAGATTGCATAATAGGAATTTATAAGCTATCAGAAAAGAAAAACTTGTATTTTTATCGCATCTTTCACAAGCTCAGAATGTTCCAAAGTGCTTTACAGCCAGTTAGTACATTTGAAGTATAGTTACTGCTGCAATGGAAATGCAGCTTTCAATTTGCAAACCAGATACCACAAATAGCAATGAAATAAATGACCAGATCATGTTTTTTAGGTGTTGATTGAGGGATAAACGTTGGCCAGGACACCGGGGAAACTCCCTTGCTCTTCTTCAAAAGCTGCCATGGGATCTTTCATTGGAGAAAGCAGATTAGCATCTCAGTCATTGAAGGTTGGCATGCAGGCACAGCAGGCAGTTAAGAAAGCAAATGGCATGTTGGCCTTCATAGCGAGGGGATTTGAGTACAGGGGCAGGGAGGTGTTACTACAGTTGTACAGGGCCTTGGTGAGGCCACACCTGGAGTATTGTGTACAGTTTTGGTCTCCTAACTTGAGGAAGGACATTCTTGCTATTGAGGGAGTGCAGCGAAGGTTCACCAGACTGATTCCCGGGATGGCGGGACTGACATATCAAGAAAGACTGGATCAACTGGGCTTGTATTCACTGCAGTTCAGAAGATTGAGAGGGGATCTCATAGAAACGTTTAAAATTCTGACGGGTTTAGACAGGTTAGATGCAGGAAGAATGTTCCCAATGTTGGGGAAGTCCAGAACCAGGGGTCACAGTCTAAGGATAAGGGGTAAGCCATTTAGGACCGAGATGAGGAGAAACTTCTTCACCCAGAGAGTGGTGAACCTGTGGAATTCTCTACCACAGAAAGTTGTTGAGGCCAATTCACTAAATATATTCAAAAAGGAGTTAGATGTAGTCCTTACTACTAGGGGGATTAAGGGGTATGGCGAGAAAGCAGGAATGGGGTACTGAAGTTGCATGTTCAGCCATGAACTCTTTGAATGGTGGTGCAGGCTCGAAGGGCCGAATGGCCTACTCCTGCATCTATTTTCTATGTTTCTATGTTTCTATGTTTCTATGTAGCACCAAGTCTCTGGAGTGGGGCTTGGATCCACAAAGCTTTGACTCAGAGGCAACAGCCATCACCAAGTCATGCCTGACACCTTAGGCCTAGATTTTCGCCAACTTTGCGACTGGGTTTTCGCTGTGATTTGACCCTCCGCGGGGAAAGCCCGGTTGGCAGGATCCTCGGTGACCTCTTTGTGGCGGCTTTTTCATCTACTGCCGGGGAGAGGAGCGCCGACGTGCAACACCACAGATTGCGTTTGTGTCGCACTTTCGGCTCCCGCAGGAGCTGTACACCACACCCAGAATACCGACGGGTCAAACCTGTCGGTGCAGCCCTGCCAGCAGCGGTAAGTATGAAGACCTGCAAAAAGGTAAGTTAAAGTTTTTACTTTTTAATTATTTCTCAGCGATTTACTAGGTAACGGTTTTTTGAATGTTTTATGAATGTTTTGAATGTTTTTTGCAATTTTCTTTTCTCGTTTTCCCCCCTCCCAAGGCCTCTCTTGCAGTGCTACCGGCCCCGGACTAAAGTTGCCAAAAATCACGGTTCTTGCCACGACTCCTCGTGCAACAGTGACTTTACCGATGTGGATGTTAAGGCCGAATGTTAGGCCTACAAACGGTAGCGCAGCGAAAATGTTAATTTTGCCATAAAACTACCGTTTTCGCTGAAAACCGGAAATCTAGCTGATAATATACTGCTGTATATGATGATTCTTGCGTTGACGTTCCCTGTGGCTGACAACAGGGAGATTCCTCTGAAGTTACCGCAGTCGGACTTTTCCCCTTTCTTGAAGATGGTCACGATTACAGCAGCTCTGAGGTCTCCAGGCATGCTCTCCTCCTTCCAGATAAGAGAGATGAGGTCATGCATTCATGCCAATAGTGCTTCTCCGCCATGTTTTAGTGCCTCAGCTGGAATTCCATCTGCTCCTGATATCTTGTTGTTCTTCAGCTGATGGATGGCCTTTTCTACCTCGTGCCGGGCTGGAGTTGTGCTGAGATGGTGGCGGGTAGGATGTTGCCGGATGGAGTCGAGGGCAACGCCTCCAGTGTGCCAGCACAGCTTTCAGTCACCTGAGGAAAAGAGTGTTTGAAGACCAGGACCTCAAATCTAGCAGCAAGCTTATGGTCTACAGGGCAGTAGTGATACTCGCCCTCCTATATGGCTCAGAGACGTGAACTATGTACAGCAGACATCTCAAAATGTTGGAGAAGCACCACCAGCGTTTCCTCCGCAAGATCTTGCGAAACCATTGGGAGGACAGATGCACCAACGTCAGTATTCTTGCTCAGTCCAACATCCCCAGCATCAAAACACTGATCACACTCGATCAGTTCCGCTGGGCGGGCCACATCATCCGCAGGCCCGACACGAGACTCTCAAAGCAAACACTCTACTCAGAGCTTCGTCACGGCAAGTGAGCCCCAGGTGGGCAGAGGAAATGCTTCAAGAACACCCTCAAAGCCTCCTTGATGAAGTGCAACATTCCCACTGGCACCTGGGAGTCCCTGGCCCACGACCGCCCAAAGTGGAGGAAGAGCATCCAGGAGGGTGCTGAGCACCTTGAGTCTCATCTCCGAAAGCATGCAGAAACCAAGCGCAGACAGCGGCAGGAGCATGCATCAACCCAGGCTCCCCATTCCCCCCTTTCCTCCAACCACTGTCTGCCCCACCTGTGACAGAGACTGTAGGTTCCGCATTGGACTCTTCAGCCATCTGAGAACTCACCTTTAGAGTTTCTCTATGACATAGTTAAATTGCAGGCAAATCCAGAGTAAGGCCTCGATATTAACCCTTCCATGATGGGTGGAAGAGGATCGCGGAGGGGGGGAGGGGGGGGAGTGGGCATTTAAAGAGTTAAATACAGGGAATGCGAGCTCAAGATGCCACACACGTACCCGACGGATTTCGGGGCGTCCAAGTGTCCCACCATGGAGAGTGGGGCACTTAATGAACATATTTAAATCGGGCTCACACAGTGCAGTTGGGAGCCCAATTTAAAATGTACTGTTGCTGCACGGGTCTCCTAGGGGTCAGCAAACTTGGCAGTGCAACAGAGGCGTGAGTTGCCGGCTCCCCAAGGCAATAGCCTCTTTCATCACTCCTTGTGGGGCATGAGGGAGTGCTCCCCCTGGTCTTCTCAAAGGAAGCGTTCGGCCTCCTGCAGCCCGGACTACACCCCTCCTCTCCAGCCCCATTTGTCAGCTGCCCCCCCCCCCCCCCCCCCCACCCACCTCAGGCTGACCATTTGAATTACAAAATGTTAATGAGGTCCTGCGGCTGAGTTCAGCAGGACCACGCGTCGCTGGCTTTGCTGGATTCTTTGGCTGTTTTCGGCCTCACCCACCTCTCGGTAAATATCAGGGCCCAAGGGTGCAGTGCATCAGTGTGAAACTATTTTGCATGTTAATAACAAAAGAGCCGGGATATTACAGTGAGCAATGTTATGATACAAATGCTAAAATTGTTCATGCTAGATTCCTCTCTTTGCTGTTTTAATTGAAATGTTAACTTATTTATTTTAAATGGATTAACAGCTCTGTTAAAATAGTGGAAACAAGAACTTAGTATAAATATGTTAGGCACTGGTACAAAAATCTGGTTCTCAGTAATTCCTAGGTTTGTGTGTATCGTGGTGTGAAAGAAAAATAATCTTGAGGGATTTGATCTTGCGTTTTATCCATTGTAAATGACTGCAGTGAAGATGAATAATTTAATGCAAGATAAAAGCTTAAAATTCCTGTCTTCTGATGTGCTATATATCATTGGAATGCTATTATTTGTTTGCACGATTACTTTGGATAGACCACTTTATTCATACCAGCTACTTGCCAACTATGAAGCAGCATTGACCAACTGCAGAAGAACCTGCAGTCCTACCCATCTTACCCTTTCAGCTGGGGAAGGATGTGTAGCAGTGAGTAATCCTAAAAGAGACGAACATATCTTCAATGTGTTGATGTTATCTGCCTTGGGTACAGCCTTCCTTGCTTACCAGTAGAAATCATTAACAAACCATTCACCTCCCATATCAACTGCTTAGAATTTTATCTGAGCTGTCTGCCATCAGATAGAAGGAAGGAGTAGGGCATTTCTGCATTAATTTCTGTATATAATAATATAATAAATGTATTTATAATTCACTCAACCAGTGATCAACAAAGGCCATTATTGTATTGGTGGCAGCAGCAGAAGTAGAGCAGATGTCTCAAGAGTGGGGAGAATCAATACCCTTGTTTCATCATTAAAAAACAATGGAACAATATCTGTCAATATAGCAAACAAAGCTATGTTTTAACATAACATTAATCCTACAGAAACAATTAGGCCCCGGGTAAATTGGAATCAAAGATTAGCAAGCAAAACTGTAATTGAACAATGGGTTGCTTTTAAAGAGGTGATGGTTCGGGTACAATCGAGATGCATTCCCACGAGGGGTAAAAATACAGCAAACAAAGCCAGAGCTCCCTGGGTGATGAAAGTGATAGAGAACAAGATAAAGCAGAAAAAGAAGCTTATGACAGTTGTCAAGTTGAGAATACAAGTGAGAACCAGGCTGAACTTGAAAGTTCAGAGGGGAAGTGAAAAAGGAGGGGCAAAAAGAGAGTATGAGCATAGACTGGCAGCTAACATAAAAAGGGAATTCAAAAGTTTTCCATAGGCATATAAATAGTAATGAGGTAGTAAGAAGAGAGGTGGAGCTGATTAGGGACCAAAATGGAGACCTACGCATGGAGGCAGAGGGCATGGCTGGAGTACTAAATGAATACTTTGCATCTGTCTTCACCAAGGAAGAAGATGCTGCAAAAATCAGAGTGAAAGACGAGATAGTTGAGATACTGGATGGGATAAAAATTGATAAAGAGGAGCTACTAGAAAGGCTGGCTGTACTTAAAGTAGATAAGTCACCAGGATTGGATGGGATGCATCCTTGGATACTGAGGGAGCTAAGGGTGGAAATTGCAGAAGTACTGGCCATAATCTTCCAATCCTCCATAGTTACAAGGGTGGTGCCAAAAGACTGGGGAATTGAAAATGTTACACCCTTGTTCAAAAAAGGGAGTAAAGATAAACCAGAAACTACAGGTCAGTCAGTTTAACCTCGGTAGTGGGGAAGCTTTCAGAAACAATAATTCGGGACAAAATTAACAGTCACTTGGACAAGTGTGGATTAATTAAGGAAAGCCAGAATGGATTTGTTAAAGGCAAATCGTGTTTAACTAAATTGATTGAGTTTTTTGATGAGGTAACAGAGAGGGTTGATGAGGTTATAGAGAGGGTTGATGAGGTTATAGAGAGGGTTGATGTGGTGTACATGGTGTACACCTTCCAAAAGGTGCTTGCTAAAGTGCCACAAAATAGGCTTGCCAGCAAAGTTCAAGCCCATGGAATAAAAGGGACAGTGGCAGCATGGATTCCAAATTAGCTAAGTGACAGGAAACAGGGTTGTAGTGAACAGTTGTTTTTCGGACTGGAGGAAGGTATACAGTCGTGTTCCTCAGGGGTCGGTTCTTGGACCTCTGCTTTTCTTGATACATATTAATGACTTGGATTTGGGTGTACATGGGCACAATTTCAACATTTACAGATGACACTAAACTTGGAAGTATCGTGAACAGTAAGGAGGATAGTAATTGACTTCAAGAGGACATAGACAGACTGATGGAATGGGTGGACACGTGGCAGATTAATTTTAATGCAGAAAAGTGCAAAGTGATACATTTTGGAAGGAAGAACAAGTAGAGGCAATATAAACTATAGGGTACAATCCTAAAGGGGGTGCATGAACAGAGAGACCTAGGGGTATATGTGCACAAATCGTTGAAGGTGGCAGGGCAGGTTAAGAAAACAGTTAAAAACATAAGGGATCCTGGGCTTCATAAATAGAGGAATAGAGTACAAAAGCAAAGAAGTTATGATTAACCTTCATAAAACACTGGTTGGGCCTCAACTGGAGTATTGTGTCTAATTTTAGGAAGGATGTGAGAGGGTGCAGAAAAGATTTACAACAATGGTTCCAGGGATGAGGGATTTCAGTTACATGCATAGAATGGAGAAGCTGGGGTTGCTCTCCTTAAAGCAGAGATGGTTGAGAGGAGATTTGATAGAGGAGTTCAAAATCATGAGAGGTCCAGGCAGAGTAGATTGAGAGAAACTGTGGCAGAGTAGATAGAGAGAGAAACTGTTCCCATTGGCGGAAGGGTCGAGAACCAGAGGGCACAGATTGAAGGTAATTGGCAAAAGGCAACATGAGGCAAAACATTTTTACGCAGCAAGTGGTCTGGAATGCACTGCCTGAAAGGGCGGTGGAGGCTGATTCAATCATGGCTTTCAAAAGGGAATTGGATAAATACCTGAAGGAAAAAGAATTGCAGGGCTATGGGGAAAGGGCAGGGAGTGGGACTAGCTGAAGTGCTCTTGCAGAGAGCCGGCATGGGCTCGACAGGCTGAATGGCCTCCTTCTGTGCTGTAACCATTCTATGATTCTATCATTTTTTCTCTTCATTAAAGATGAATTTATTTGCTGACCCATATCCATACAATTGAAAATACACATTTTAAAAGGCATTAACATACATCTACGCACAACAGTATTGACATAATGGCCCCAAACTGATCTTGGAGAGGGGGGCAATTTTTGCAGTCCGAAGAACCGGTTTCCCTTAGATCCTGACGAATAGAATGGCGGGACCTGATTATCATTTTGTCTCTGTATCTCGGCTGCAGCCAGTCAGATTGAGAGGCTGACTGGCTGTTGGGTGGTTAGGCCTTGGGCAGCAGGCCACAGCTGTGAGTGGAGAGGAGGGAGGGATCAGAAAGGCTAGAGAGGCTGGGGCGGGGGAAGATTGGAGGCTAGAGGGAAGATTGGAGGTTGGGGGTCAGAGGAAGATTAGGATGCGAAGCAGAGGGGTGATCAGAGGATGGGGTCGGGGGAATATCGGGATCTGGAGCAGAGGAGAGATCAGAGGTCGGGGTCTGGAGAAGATCGGGATCCAGAGCAGACAGGAGATTGGAGGCTGGCATCAGGGGACGATCCAGTCAGGTTTCAGATTTTTTTACATTTTTACATCCCACCTGACCCAAATCCATCCATTTCTAGGGTTAGAATTCCTCCTAATGTGCCAGTTTTACATATTTACTTTAGCAAGGCCACTACCAGTAACTAGGTGAGCAGGTTAATGGTGATAACTATGCATCACAAAAACTTGAATTTATATAGCACCTTTAACAGAGTAAAACATCCCAAGGCCCTTCACAGGAGCGTGGTAAAAAAAATGTTGCTGAGGGAGCAAAGCAGTGAAGATATCTCAGTGAGAAATTTGGTGTGGCATAAGGTTCCTAAGCTCACCAAGCAGTACCCACTTACCAGAACGAACTACACCCTAACCTCTCCAAGGCCTGATTCCAGGTAGATAACAACCTATGCAAAGATTTATGTCAATTCATTCATAATGAGAATTATGTGATACTGTTAATGTCCACGACAGTAAAACAGAGTACATTTATTGTTCAACAAACTGTTCAGGTAGTTACTATTTTTGGAAATACTGAGTAAATGCAACATTAACCTATACATGCCTCATCTCAAAATGCTCAGTTAATTGAATCCCCACTACTGGAAAGTTTAACTTGTTCTTCAAAGCTATTCTAGTTTTGTTAAATAGTAATTCAATATAAAGAAACTTACCCAGCAGTTATCCGTGTGTTTTGGCCAAGAGATTAACTCACGCCTTCTCTTCAAAAGTCACTTGCTTTCGCATTTAAATCCTTTGAAGGCATATTTAACTTACATACTTTTAAAAGTAAATAATTTGTTTGCAAGGACCTCTTAACTCACGTGATTAGAAATTCTTCATGCAGATAGTATTGGTTGTGCAGGCAGTTGTACTGAATCTCTGCGACTGATTTACTGGGAGATCTTGCACAGTGCCTCTGCGGCAGATTTCAAAGAGATTGAAGTGCTAATTTCAGCAGAACTATTGCCAACATTGATGAGTAATTCTTTTCTGCTATACAGAGGATATTTCAGCCAAATACCCACAAGGGAATCTATTATACAATAGATTCTGTTTTTCTTTTTAGAAACTGGTACAATGCTCTGCAGCCCGTCACGTGACAACCATAAAATAAAACAAAAAAAACAGAAAGCATTTCACAGCGGAATTTAACCTCAACAATTGTGAGGGCCAATTTTTCAACTTTGGTACAAATGCTGATTTTTTTCTTTTGCTTCATTAATCATATTTTGTGAAGTGAAAAATGTATCAATTTGATATTTTGTTAATAAATTCAGGCAAAGTGAACCTTGTGCTTCATCAGATGTTGTGTAAGCTCATTAAAGAGCTGGTGCCAACATAGAATGTAAGTCACCAACCATCCTATTTTGGAGGAAAAAAGTTTTACATTTTGTGGTAAAATAATTGAAGGAATATTTTCTCCCTCTCCCTATTTGTCTGTTTTTTGTGAAACTTTTTTTCAAGTGATGTTTTTCATTATAGGAGTGGGGCAGTCAAAAATTCAAAACAGAATCAGGGTCTGATTACAAGAAAGCCAAGCTCTCTTTATAGCTCCAGTGCCAAGATATTGGCAAGCAGGGAAACTACTCAGCATCGTTAGACACAAAGCTTTCATTCTTAACCTGAGTCAAAAAGCCGAACAGCGCTGCTCAGTGGAAATAGCATTAACATCAGTGAACAGAGTGAAAAATTAAGGTAATGCAGCTCCCAAGCCCGAACAATCCTGCCCTCAAAGCCCAGTGAACTTAATTTTATTGAATCTATTTTTCTTATATGCTGGTTAGTTCTGTTTTAAAGTTGTAGGCCTGGAGTTGAGAAAGGGCTGTTTTTTAGCATGGTTCTCTTTTTGGAGATAAATCCTAAATCATAGTGCAAAGACCTGTTAGTATCAACAATTTGAGGTAAATGCAAATTAGTGGGAACATGAGGGGTGATTTCCCCAATTCCAGCAAGAGCCACATTCGTAGGAAGTGTGAATTGGAGAATCAAGACGACAGTGTTGCAGTCCTATCTCTGGCCTCTTCTCACTGTGAGCATGGCTACTCTTGGAACACAGGACCATGAATCACCCCAAGAGTTTTAAACAAGGACTTCAAGGATCTATGGTAGGCACCTATGCAGCTAATGAAGATAAAAGCTTGGACAGCCCTGAAGTATACCATCCCAACTGAGAGATAGGTGACCTATTCTTAGGCCAGTGTCACTCTAAAACTGGCCAAAAGGAGATGCACAAGAAAAGCATGCAATGAATCTCTTTGTTTAATCTTTATTTTCTTCCTTACTGGCCTCTATTCTGCTTTGTGTGTAATTTGTTGATGAGAGAAACACATGTGTGAACTCATGTTATGGTTCTGAAATCCTTTAGAATGCGATTATGTCGTAATGACAATTGCTGGTGCCCTCTGGTGTTGACCCTGACGAAGTCTGCAGGGCCAATGAGGGGGTACCTAATTTGCATGTTGCTGGCAGGCACATCTTTGTCACCTGTTTGTCTCATGCGGCCATTGGGGAGGAGATTATTTAGCCCTCCCCCCCATTTTCTAGGAGGTTCCAGTGGTCATCTGCCAAAGTTAAGGCGAGCGACCGGTGCACATCCTAAGGAATTTCAGCCCCTATACCATGGCACGTTGAAGCGCTGTGTGCTTTACTCAGCAGTGAGGTAGTGAGGTTTAGTCAACATTATCATAGGCAGTCCCTTGGAATCGAGGAAGACTTGCTTCCACTCTTAGCATGAGTTCTTAGATGGCTGTACAGTCCAATACGAGAACCACAGTCTCTGTCACAGGTGGGACAGATAGTCGTTGAGGGAAAGGGTGGGCAGGAAGCCTGGTTTGCTGCACGCTCTTTCCACTGCCCGCACTTGATTTCTGCATGCTCTTGGCGATGATACTCGAGGAGCTCAGCGCCCCCCCGATGCACTTCCTCCACTTAGGCGGTCTTTGGCCAGGGACTCCCAGATGTCAGTGGGGATGTCGCACTTTATCAGGGAGTATTTAGTATTCGATTGGAGTCTCCCCTTTAGTTCAGGTTGCATTCTGACAATGCAAGACGAAAATGCATGTTACCCTGACATAAGTCCATGGACCTATTCTAACCTCTATTCCACATGCAAAATGAGGTGGAGTCTGGGGGCCGAAATTGCCTCGCATTGGGTTTGGCCGGTCATTTCGCAAAAAGTGATTTTTTATTTTGCGCCGCATGGGAAGCGCCGTCCCCGTTGCGGATATGAACTCTTTGGAAAAAAAAGGTTGCCTCCGGTAATGGAACATTCCCCCGGCATTCGCGCAAATGTACTGCATCACGCTGATGCCTCACAATGTTCCTCCCCTTCTTTTAAAGGGGAGGGCCGCTGTGACCTCTGCAGCCTCTTTAATGGTGCCCACTGAGCCACCACAGACGGTGTCAGCCAGGTCAGCGACCTGACATCCAAGAGAGCGTGCTGGGCTGCAGGTTGGCGGCCCAGCCACACCAGCATCTGCCATTGTCAAGCCGACTCAAAAGTCGTCTGACAGGAAAAAGATGGTGGCGGCCGCAGTACCACCTCCCCTTTAAGGGCGGTCGGGGTGCCGCAGCCACCACAGCTTCTCGTACTGAGAAGCCATCGTTGGCATCGGCCCTTGCTGACCTCGCATCCCGCAGGGCAATTTCCCCCGAGGAGCGCAAAGGGGTTGGCGCGGGGCAATAAGGGGTCGGCACGCACGGCGATGACATCATCGGCGTGCATGCGCAGCGCCAGTGCACTAATTGCGGCGCAAACCACTGTTCGCTAGTGGAGCCCCAGGGACAATTTTGTGCGGGTCGATGTGGTGGCCACCCCATGCGCTAACTCATTAGCGTTCTGTTAGCACCAGTGCTACCTGGTCCTGTGCAAAGGGGCAATTTAGGCCTCCATATTAATATTCTTATGCCATTTTTATTTGACATTATGATATTATACCTACTGTGAGCAATGCACAATACACCACAGAAGCATATTTTTAAAAATCCTAATTTACTGATAAACCAAGTGGCCTTTTACCAACAAAAAAACCTCTCCTTGCCCTCTAATCCCAGGAAGGAAATAATATTGACCTTCATTCTCTGTCATATAAGATTACTTCCTTCCTGGTTCCCAAATGAACTATTGTTGTGCCAAAAATAAATGCAGATAGGTCGTTTGTTCAGCAGGAGAGGATAATACTTCTGTATGTAAAGATGAAACTGTGTTTAGATGCAGTGCATAAGTGCCAAGTTACTGTATGATTTTCAGTAAAATTTAAATGTAGCATTGAAGTATTCATCAATGAGTGGTGATTTGCATGTTGTGTTATTTGAATGATGCCAAAGTGTGCCGGACAGTGTTTATCAACTAAACATGGCTGTCATGGATTGATTTATTTTTCTGAGTCAATGTATTCCTCATCGGAAACTTACTTTCTCCTTCCACTTACTTATCACCCCATGCAACATTTATGCTGAAGAAGGCAAGGTGGGTGACTTGCTCCTAGGCCTTCACTAATACATCTGGCTGCTAGGTAATATCCAAGACTCGGCTTCCATTTCCTCCACACCTTTTCTCTCCCCAGATAATGTCTCGCCTCCATTTTGTATTGTGATCAAGAACTCAGCAGACTATGAATGGCAATTTTGCGTCCCTCCCGCTTTTGGTGATCTGTGTTGCCTCCCAGTTTGAAAGCAAGTAATCAGGAATGCAAATGGAATGTTGGTCTTGATTTCAAGGGGGATAGAGTATAAAAACAGAGAAGTCCTGCTACAACTGTACTGGGGTATAGGTAAGACCACACCTGGAGTACTGCGTACTGGTTTGGTTTTGTATTTAAGGAAGGATATACTTGCATTGGAGGCTATTCAGAGAAGGTTGATTCCGGAGATGAGGGGGTTGACTTGTGAAGATAGGTTGAGTAGATTGGGCCTATACTCATTGGAGTTCAGAAGAATGAGAGATGATCTTATCGAAACATATAAGATAACGAGGGGGCTCGACAAGTTGGATGTAGAGAGGATATTTCCACTCATAGGGGATCTAAAACTAGGGGGCATAGTCTCAGAATAAGTGGCCACCCATTTAATATTGAGATGAGGAGGAATTTCTTCTCTCAGAGGGTTGTAATTCTGTGGAATTCTCTGCCCCAGAGAGCTGTGGAGGCTGGGTCATTGAATATATTTAAGGCGGAAATAGACAGATTTTTGAGCGATATGGGAGTAAAGGGTTATGGGGAGCGGGCAGGGAAGTGGAGCTGAGTCCATGATCAGATCAACCGTGATCTTATTAAATGGCGGAGCAGGCTCGAGAGGCAAAATGGCCTACTCCTGCTCCTATTTCTTATGTTCTTATGTTCTAATGAAAGCAGGATAAAACCCGATGCAATGTTCAGAAAATTGACCAGTGTAATGGAAACTCACAGCTCAGTGGAAAATAGGAGAAACAAATTAATATAAAATTGTCTTCATGTCAAAAAATTTAGTCTAAACATTTTCCATGGCTTTTTTGGAGCAGAATTTTAAGCAATAGTTTACAATTGTTGGCAAAACATTTTAAATAAGCAAATATGAAAAAGGAAATGCTGGGTCCCAAGAATTTAATATACACAACACATTCTCAAGCTCCAGTCTGTCACTGCATTTCTACCTGATGACAAGTGGATCTGGGGCAGACAAAGGGTGGGAAATCGGCTAGAAAGCTGTCCTGCTGGTGCCTTGCCAGCCACCGTCATGGCTGTTGAATTCAAAGTGGGCAATGACATCATCTGTCATATTTTCCATCACTATCACTATAGCAACACTGGGCACACGGCACATCGGCATGTAACAAATATCCAGCATTGCGATAGTGGACAGGAGGGCACTTAAATTTTGGGGCAGGCAGGTGGTGCGGAGTTTTGGATGGGAAACCCGGAAGCCCGGGCAAGCGTCTGTTGTCCGTGACAGGTTCCCCGCCCAGAAGTCAGCCTGATTAGGCTTGGGTTCCAGTCGGGTGGGGAGTACTCGGGAGCAGGATGCAGGAGCAGGCAAGTCCGATCCCCACCCTGAGGAGGGGTTCCGATCCTGGGGAATGGTATCCCGGGGGTTGTCCAATCCCGGAGTGAGGGGCGATCCTGACCTGGGTGTGGAGAGTTCTGATCCCGCGGGGGTCTGATCGAGGCGGGGGGGGTGGGTGGTGTGGATCTGATCGATGACTCCGTGGTCATTGTAAGAGGTGTCTAATGGGTGGGAAGCTTGGGGTTTGGGGGGGTAACACACCTGCTCCCGCTGGCCCAAAAGCAGTGTTGTAAAGGGACTTACCTTCTCCCACAGCTGTCCTCGCTTTGCTTCAGCTGCCGGGTTTCCCAAGGCCTGGAAAGCCTGGCGCCCACTGTTAATCCTGGAAAGCAGGTTAACTCAGAGGCTGCCAGCCTCATTAAAATAGTTAAATTGCCAACCTGCCTCCGGGGAGTGGGTTGGCTGCCCACCCCTTGTCCCACCTTGGTTAAACCCGGAAGTGCTGGTGGGCTGGAGGTGGGTTGGGGACAGGTTTCAGATTTAAAAAATTTTAACATCTGACCCGAACCAAACTCACCTGTTTTTGGGTGTTAAAATTCACACCAAAATATTTTAATAATTTTATCCGTACAGTAACAGCTAATTCGAACGTGAATTTTGCCCCTTTTAACAAGATCAGTCATTACTTGTTGTTGAGAAATTCTTGTCAACCTGTTCCAGCAGAGCAAAATATCGTACTACTTACATGAAATAACAAAAACTGCAAGTGTTCTGTGTGTTTTAAAATTGATTTTTCTTTCACCTGAGGCATTAAAATGTTAACGTCAGCAGTAACACCCCCGCCTCTGAGTCAGAAGGTTGTGGATCGATGAGACAATAATCTGAGGTCCCATCTACCCTCTCAGATGGATGTAAAAGATCCCATGGCACTATTGCGAAGAAGAGCAGGGCAGTTAACCCCAGTGTCCTGGCCAATATTTATCCCTCAATCAACATACTAAAACAGATTATCTGGTCATTATCACATTGCTATTTGTGGGAGCTTAATGTGTGCAAATTGGCTGACACGTTTCCTACATTGCACCAGTGACTACACACCAAAAAGTACATCATTTGCTTTGAGACATCCAGTGGTCGTGAAAGGTGCTATATAAATGTCAGTCTTTTTTTAATATAGGGATCAGATCTCTTTTATTTATTCACTAGTAAACCATGGGGGAGAAATTTGCAAGATTTGCGCTTCCCGTTAGCTTCCCCGTGGGTGTGCTAATGGGGCGCAAATGACTTCTTGCCAGGGGCGCAGGACTGCTACCGACTCCCGTGAAATTCTGTGGGAGTTCGCGGAGGTACTAACCGGTAGCGTCCCGCTCCTGCCGGTAGTGTCACGAGCCACTGCGCCGGTGATGACAATGTCATCACCGTGCACAGCGACCAGTTTTCACCTGGAGCAAACATTCAGTAGTGCCCCGTGAGGGCACTGTGGGCGATGCCCGTGCCAGATTGGTGGGGTGCGTACCGGGCATCAGTCCGCTCGAGGGGCAAAAAGTAAAGGGGCGGTGCGGCGCTGACATTTTTTTAAATGGCCGACTTACCAGTCGCGGCCTTGCCCCCTTCAAATCGCGGGGTCCGTGCCGCGATGTTGCTTTCCGACACTCCACTTCTGTGCCGGGCTGCTACCACAGCATCCCGCTTATCAGTGGTGTAGTGGTAGCCCTTCTCCCCAATGCAGAGTACGCCCCTTTAATGGAAGGGGAGGGCCCTGTGCTCCCACCATCGTTACGTGCCACTCCACGTAGTGCTGGAAAATTCCTGAGGTTAGTGCCCCAGTCCCGCCCCCGAGTGGAAGTGGAGCACGAGAATTAGCGCTTCACTTCCTCTTGGGGGTTGTAGGCCCAATTTATTTGCCGGGGCGGGATTTTTGCATCTGGTGCAGGAAGCCCCCCCCTTGCAACTGTTCAGCTGCTGGGTTTCCCGAGGCCTGGAACGTCCAGAAGCCACTGTTAAACCTGGAAAGCTGTTTAATCAGAGGTTGCCAGCCTCATTAAAATAGGTAAATTGCCAACCTGCCTCCGGGGAGTGGGTTGGCTGCCCGCCCCTTGTCCCGCCTTGGTTAAACCCGGAAGGGCCAGTGGGTTGGAGATGGGTTGGGGATGGGTTTCAGATTTTTAAAACTTTAACATCTGACACCAACCAAACTCACCTGTTTTAAAAAGTAGGACCTCAAAAGTAGTAATCTCGGGATTGCTACCAGTGCCATGTGCTAGTCAGAGTAGGAATCGCAGGATAGCTCAGATGAATACGTGGCTTGAGCAATGGTGCAGCAGGGAGGGATTCAAATTCCTGGGGCATTGGAACCGGTTCTGGGGGAGGTGGGAGCAGTACAATCCGGATGGTCTGCACCTGGGCAGAATCGGAACCAATGTCCTCGGGGGAGTGTTTGCTAGTGCTTTGGGGAGGAGTTAAACTAATATGGCAGGGGGATGGGAACCAATGCAGGGAGATAGAGGGAAACAAAAAGGAGGCAAAAGCAAAAGACAGAAAGAAGATGAGGAAAAGTGGAGGGCAGAGAAACCCAAGGCAAAGAACAAAAAGGGCCATTGTACAGCAAAATTCTAAAAGGACAGAGGGTGTTAAAAAAACAAGCCTGAAGGCTTTGTGTCTTAATGCAAGGAGTATCCGCAATAAGGTGGATGAACTAACTGTGCAAATAGATGTTAACAAATATGATGTGATTGGGATTACGGAGACGTGGCTCCAGGATGATCAGGGCTGGGAACTCAACATCCAGGGGTATTCAACATTCAGGAAGGATAGAATAAAAGGAAAAGGAGGTGGGGTAGCATTGCTGGTTAAGGAGGAGATTAAGGCAATAGTTAGGAAGGACATTAGCTTGGATGATGTGGAATCTATATGGGTAGAGCTGCAGAACACCAAAGGGCAAAAAACGTTAGTGGGAATTGTGTACAGACCTCCAAACAGTAGTAGTGATGTTGGGGAGGGCATCAAACATGAAATTAGGAGTGCGTGCAATAAAGGTGCAGCAGTTATAATGGGTGACTTTAATATGCACATAGATTGGGCTAACCAAACTGGAAGCAATACGGTGGAGGAGGATTTCCTGGAGTGCATAAGGGATGGTTTTTTAGACCAATATGTCGAGGAACCAACTAGGGGGGAGGCCATCTTAGACTGGGTGTTATGTAATGAGAGAGGATTAATTAGCAATCTCGTTGTGTGAGGCCCCTTGGGGAAGAGTGACCATAATATGGTGGAATTCTGCATTGGGATGGAGAATGAAACAGTTACTTCAGAGACCATGGTCCAGAACTTAAAGAAGGCTAACTTTGAAGGTATGAGGCGTGAATTAGCTGGGATGGATTGGCGAATGATACTTAAGGGGTTGACTGTGGATGGGCAATGGCAGACATTTAGAGACCGCATGGATGAACTACAACAATTGTACATTCCTGTCTGGCATAAAAATAAAAAAGGGAAGGTGGCCCAACCGTGGCTATCAAAGGAAATCAGGGATAGTATTAAAGCCAAGGAAGTGGCATACAAATTGGCCAGAAATAGCAGCGAACCTGGGGACGGGGAGAAATTTAGAACTCAGCAGAGGAGGACAAAGGGTTTGATTAGGGCAGGGAAAATGGAGTATGAGAAGAAGCTTGCAGGGAACATTAAGACGGATTGCAAAAGCTTCTGTAGATATGTAAAGAGAAAAAGGTTAGTAAAGACAAACGTAGGTCCCCTGCAGTCAGAATCAGGGGAAGTCATAACGGGGAACAAAAAAATGGCGGACCAATTGAACAAGTACTTTGGTTCGGTATTCACGAAGGAGGACACGAACAACCTTCCGGTTATAAAAGGGGTCGGGGGGTCTAGTAAGGAGGAGGAACTGAGGGAAATCCTTATTAGCCGGGAAATTGTGTTGGGGAAATTGATGGGATTGAAGGCCGATAAATCCCCAGGGCCTGATGGACTGCATCCCAGAGTACTTAAGGAGGTGGCCTTGGAAATAGTGGATGCGTTGACAGTCATTTTCCAACATTCCATTGACTCTGGATCAGTTCCTATAGAGTGGAGGGTAGCCAATGTAACCCCACTTTTTAAAAAAGGAGGGAGAGAGAAAACAGGGAATTATAGACCGGTCAGCCTGACATCGGTAGTGGGTAAAATGATGGAATCAATTATTAAGGATGTCATAGCAGTGCATTTGGAAAGAGGTGACATGATAGGTCCAAGTCAGCATGGATTTGTGAAAGGGAAATCATGCTTGACAAATCTTCAGGAATTTTTTGAGGATGTTTCCAGTAGAGTGGACAAGGGAGAACCAGTTGATGTGGTATATTTGGACTTTCAGAAGGCGTTCGACAAGATCCCACACAAGAGATTGATGTGCAAAGTTAGAGCACATGGGATTGGGGGTAGTGTACTGACATGGATTGAGAACTGGTTGTCAGACAGGAAGCAAAGAGTAGGAGTAAATGGGTACTTTTCAGAATGGCAGGCAGTGACTAGTGGGGTACCGCAAGGTTCTGTGCTGGGGCCCCAGCTGTTTACACTGTACATTAATGATTTAGATGAGGGGATTAAATGTAGTATCTCCAAATTTGCGGATGACACTAAGTTGGGTGGCAGTATGAGCTGCGAGGTGGATGCTATGAGGCTGCAGAGCGACTTGGATAGGTTAGGTGAGTGGGCAAATGCATGGCAGATGAAGTATAATGTGGATAAATGTGAGGTTATCCACTTTGGTGGTAAAAACAGAGAGACAGACTATTATCTGAATGGTGACAGATTAGGAAAAGGGGAGGTGCAACGAGACCTGGGTGTCATGGTACATCAGTCATTGAAGGTTGGCATGCAGGTGCAGCAGGCGGTTAAGAAAGCAAATGGCATGTTGGCCTTCATAGCAAGGGGATTTGAGTACAGGGGCAGGGAGGTGTTGCTACAGTTGTACTGGGCATTGGTGAGGTCACACCTGGAGTATTGTGTACAGTTTTGGTCTCCTAACCTGAGGAAGGACATTCTTGCTATTGAGGGAGTGCAGCGAAGGTTCACCAGACTGATTCCCGGGATGGCGGGACTGACCTATCAAGAAAGACTGGATCAACTGGGCTTGTATTCACTGGAGTTCAGAAGAATGAGAGGGGACCTCATAGAAACATTTAAAATTCTGACGGGGTTAGACAGGTTAGATGCAGGAAGAATGTTCCCAATGTTGGGGAAGTCCAGAACCAGGGGTCACAGTCTAAGGATAAGGGGTAAGCCATTTAGGACCGAGATGCGGAGGAACTTCTTCACCCAGAGAGTGGTGAACCTGTGGAATTCTCTACCGCAGAAAGTTGTTGAGGCCAATTCACTAAATATATTCAAAAAGGAGTTAGATGAGGTCCTTACTAGTAGGGGGATCAAGGGGTATGGCGAGAAAGCAGGAATGGGGTACTGAAGTTGAATGTTCAGCCATGAACTCATTGAATGGCGGTGCAGGCTAGAAGGGCCGAATAGCCTACTCCTGCACCTATTTTCTATGTTTCTATGTTTCTATGTTTTTGGGTGCTAAAATTCACCCCAGAATATTTTTGCTGTTAGAGGATTCAGCCAAACAACAGAGAGAATTTGAGAGCTTCTCGGTTTTGATTAACAGCTACAAATCGAAGGTAAATTACAAGGACACTTCTGGGAACTGCCAGAGTCTAGATGGCCATGCCTATGGGAATAATAGGGCGCTTGGGGGAGTTTCAACGTGACCGTGAAAGTTTCGGAATGTATGTGGAG
This sequence comes from Pristiophorus japonicus, assembly GCF_044704955.1. Lineage (NCBI taxonomy): Eukaryota > Metazoa > Chordata > Chondrichthyes > Pristiophoridae > Pristiophorus > Pristiophorus japonicus. The sequence goes on from NC_091980.1 coordinate 247,017,891, forward strand.
CATCTAGAAATGTTTTTCACTGCAAATAATGTCATCGAAGTCCTCAATGATGAAAACCATAACCGGGTGGTATTACAAAGACAACAGGTGATTTTCTTAACTGAAGCATGGCCCGAGGTGTATGAAACCCTGAAAAATTTGCTTGTGCCTGTCAAGCCAAAGGACACAACTTTTAAGCAGATCCTAACTCAGTTAGAACAGAACTACAGTCCCGAGCCCCTGGAAATTGCTGAAAGTTATTGTTTCGGAATATGACATTAGTTAACTGAAGAAAATATTAGTGAGTACATTGTAGCATTAAAAAAGCTAGCTATTCACTGTAATTTCGGAAACTTTCAGGACCGAGCATTACGTGACCGCTTTATTTGTGGGATGAAAAATGTTGCGATCCAAAGAAAGTTATTGACAACTCCTAACTTGACTTTTGATTTAACGTGTCAGAGAGCTATGTCAATGGACATGGCCGACCAATATTCCAGAGAATTTCATACTATTTCCAGTCATCAGACAACTGAGCTGAATCACCTGCAGGTTAAAAGTAAAAGCCAGTTGGGCCCCAAGGTCTCAGAAACTGGCAATAGTAACAAAACATTGAAGTCCTGCTATCGCTGCCTGGGACAACACATTGCTCAAAGTTGTCCATATGTGAAGGCAGAGTATTTTATCTGCAGGAAAACTGGGCACCTTGTGAAGGCATGCCAACTGAAAGGTAAACCAGCTTTTAAAGCTATAAGTAGAAATCGCCAGAGACTACATAGCATGGAAGAAAAACAAAAGGACGAGGAGGTTTTAGAGCTACACATCGTGAGGAGCATGAGGTTAACTAACAGCGATTCGAAAAGTATCATAATCCACATAGATGTTGCCGGAACCAAGATACCCATGATTTACCATTGGAGAAATCAAAGATAGAGCTGCGAGGCTGCTCGGGAGAGAACATTCCTGTGGTAGGTCGCATCACCGTACCGGTGAATACAAGGATCAGTTTCAGAACTTGCCTCTATTAGTAGGAAGAAATTGGTTGGGATCACTGAAGCTGGATTTGAGTGAGATTTTTCGTGTTGAAACAACATTTGCATCAAAGGATGATGTCATCAAGAATTATGCAAAGGTGTTCTGTGGAACAGGCAGTCTGATCCAAGGCTTCAGGCAATTTTTAGGGTACAGAAGAACACTAGATTGGTTTACTGCAAGTCACATCCCGTACCACATGCACTCAAGGAGAAATTTGAGCAAGAACTCAAAAGACTAGAGACTGAGAACATTATTTCTAAGATAGATTTATGTAATTGGGCTACACCCATTGTTGTTGTACCTAAGTCCAATGGTACGGTAAGATTGTGTGGTGATTATAAAGTAACCGTAAACCAGGTTCTAGTGGGTAATCTCCCCAATACATTGCCAAATGTAGAAGATTTGTTCACAACACTGAAAGGTGGTCAGATCTTCGCAAAGGTAGATCTTACGAATGCCTACTTACAGCTTAAACTAGATGAGGAGTCAAAGTCATGCTTGACTATAAATACTCATCCAGGCCTATATCAATTTTATAGGCTTGCGTTTGGAGTTTCTTCTGCTCCTGCCATATTCCAAGGGATGACGAACCAGATTTTGCAACGTACTGAAGGGGTAGTATGTTATTTAGATGACATACTCATTTCAGCACCAAATAGGCAAATTCACAATGACATTTTGAATGAAATCCTCAACCGGCGAGAGAAGCACAGAGTGCGAGTGTCTGCTCGTAAGTGTGAGTTATTTCAAAACTCAATGGAGTACTTAGGGTACAGAGTAGACAAAGATGGTTTACATCCAACCAAGGGAAAGCAGGTCGCAATCAGAAATGCACCCACTCCCAAGAATGTCACTGAACTTCGATCATTTTTGGGTCTTTTGAACTATTATGGGAAGTTCCTACCAAATTTGGCTACAGTATTACATCCACTGAATGAACCATTGAAAAAACAGGTCTATTGGAAGTGGTCAGAAGAATGCGATACAGCATTCAAGGACTGTAAAAGCAAATTGGTAGAGAGCACCATGTTAGTTCACTATGATGTATCTAAGGAGATCAAGCTAGCATGTGATACCTCCCTGTATGGAGTTGGGGCAGTGATCTCTCATGTACTACATAGTGCGGAGGAGAGACCAATTGCTTTTGTTTCACGCACTCTCAGTGCCAGTGAGCGTAATTATGCGCAAATCGAAAGGGAAGCTTTGGCATTAATTTTGGGGCTCCAAAGGTTCCACAAATGCTTGTATGGTTGTAAGTTTACCATCATTACGGACCATAGGCCCCTGACAGCAATCCTCCATCCAAAGTCCCCAGTTCCAACATTAGCTGCAGCCCGAATACAGAGATGGGCTTTGATTTTGTCAGCATATACATATGATATTGAGTACAGACGATCAGCTGATCACAGTAATGCTGATGCTATGTCCAGATTGCCTTCCCCATCACAAGTTACACCCAATAGGAAATAAGTGTTCTATTTTTCATACATTGATGAACTGCCAGTCACAGCTGAAGAGATTGATAGAGCAACCAAACGTGACCCAGTTATGTCAAAGGTGTATGATTATATTGCAAATGGCTGGCCAAACCAGGTAACAGACAAAGATATTCATCCATTTTTCATTCGTAGGAATGAATTATCAGTCGATAAAGATTATATCATGTGGGGTGCAAGAGTGGTTATACCAAATAAATTCAGGTCCAAATTATTAGGAGACCTCCATGACCAGCACCTGGGAATGTGCTTGACCAAGAGTTTTGCAGGCAGTTACTTTGATAGAGGTAGAGTAAAAGAGAGAGGGTTCAAATGGAAATCAAGGGCATCCCTTGGAGGAAAACTTTCTTCAGGTTCAGCCTCGAATGAGTTTAAATTCGACACCATGTTTGGAAAATTCTGTTCGAGAGCGAAGGTATCCTCTTCGAAACAGAAAACAAGTGGTTCAGCTCAATTTGTAAATATGGCAAAATAAATCCATATCTTTTGTTGTGTATAACCATGCAAGTTATGTATGATCATTAATTTGTTATAATTACTTCTTCATTAAGGAGGGAGAAGTGTAATATATATAGCTCCACCTGTGAACTACTATGGCACTGCAGCCAGTGCTGTGTACAAATAAAGAAGGAACAGGTCACCTGACTAGAGTTCCGGAATGTTCTGCCATCTTAAGGTTGTGTGTGTGTTTGTGAATTGTACTGAAGATATAATACCTTGGTTAAACCCGGAAGTGCCGGTGGGCTGGGGACGGGTTTCAGATTTTAAAAATTTTAACATCTGACCCGAACCAAACTCACCTGTTTTGGTTTTTAAAATTCACCTCAAAATATTTTAATAATTTTATCCATACAGTAACAGCAAATTCTAATGTGAATTTTGCCCCTTTTATTAAGATCAGTCATTAATTGTTGTTGAGAAATTCTTGCCAACCTGTTCCAGCAGAGCAGAATATCGTATTACCTACATGAAATAACAAAAACTGCAAGTGTTCTGTCTGTTGTAAAATTGATTTTTCTTTCACCTGAGGGTGAATTAGCCATTAGAATGGTAACGTCAGCCGTAACACCCCCGCCTCTGAGTCAGAAGTTTGTAGGTGGATGAGTCAATAATCTGAGGTCCCATCTGCCCTCTCAGATGGATGTAAAGGATCCCATGGCACTATTGCGAAGAAGAGCAGGGCAGTTATCCCCAGTGTCCTGGCCAATATTTATCCCTCAATCAACTTACTAAAACAGATTATCTGCTCAGTATCACTTTGCTATTTGTGGGAGCTTAATATGTGCAAATTGGCTGACATGTTTCCTACATTGCAACAGCGACTACACTCCAAAAAGTAAATCATTGGCTGTAAAGTGCTTTGAAATGTCCAGTGGTCATGAAAGGCGCTATGTAAATGTAAGTCTTTTTTAAATATAGGGAACAGTTCTCTTTTATTTACTCACTGGTAAACCATGGGGGAGAAATTTGCGTAATTTGCTTCCCCGTGGGTGTGCTAATGGGGCGCAAATGACTTCTCGCCAGGAGCGCAGGACCGCTACCGACTCCCGTGAAATTCCGTGGGAGTTCGCGGAGGCAGTAACCGGTAGCGTCCCGCTCCTGCCGATAGTGCCGCGGGCCGCTGCGCGACGATGACAATGTCACCTGGAGCAAACATTCGGTAACAGCCCGTGAGGGCACTGCGGGCGATGCCCGTGCCAGATTGATGGGGTGCGTACCGGGGCATCAGTCCGCTCGCGGGGCAAAAAGTAAAGGGGAGGTGCGGTGCTGACAATTTTTTAAAATAGCCGACTTAACGGTTGTGGCCTTGCCCCCTTCAAATCGCAGGGTCCGTGCCGCGATGTTGCTGTCCGACACTCCACTTCTGTGCCGGGCTGCTACCACAGCATCCCGCTTACCAGTGGTGTAGTGGTGGTCCTTCTCCCCAATGCAGAGTCCGCCCTTTTAATGGAAGGGGAGGGCCCTGTGCTCCCGCCATCGTTACGTTCTGCTCTGCGTAATGCTGGAAAATTCCTGAGGTTAGCGCCCCAGTCCCGCCCCTGAGTGGAAGTGGAGCACGAGAATTAGCGCTCCACTTCATCCTGGGGGTCGTAGGTCCAATTTAGCTGCCGGGGCTGGGACTTCTGCGCCTGCCGCAGAAAGCCCCCTTTGCAACTCTTTTTGGGGACAAAAAGTAAACATTAGATCAAGTGCACCCCGATCTGGGGGACACTCCAGACACTTTTAACTGCCCTCTTTTTTTAACTTTTTGGGGTTTTTTTGTGGTTTTTTGGTGATTTTTTTTGGTGATTTTTTGGGCATTAAAATGATATATTTTACAAGTGCCCCCTATAAAAGGGGAGGGGGACACTAAAACCGGCAATTAAAACAAATTAAACTTTAAAACATATAGCCCCCCTTGCAACTGTTATCGCCTCCAAACAGGTGGTATGCAATTTTGCCCCATTAATGCAAATAAATGTAGTGTTATTGCATGTGGGTAGAGCTAATACCAAGGATTCAGTGTTCTGAACTTTAGTCTGTTGAACAGGAAAGACACCTAGATCAATGAATCTCTAAAGGCTCATGACCAATGCCACGCAGCTATAGCAAAAGCAAATAGAGTACTCGGATGTATTGGTCGGATGATGCAATATAAAACATAAAATAGTAAATGTCCTTCTATAAGATGTTGGTTAGGCCTCATTTAGAGGCTGTGTCCCGTTTTGGTCCCCTCATGTGGTGGGTGATAGAGAGGCCCTGGAAAAGATTTAGAGGAGAGCCACTAAATTGATGGTTTAAAAGCCCCTAGTTATCATGGCCTGGAGAACTGAGTCTTTTTACTCTAGAAAAGCATGGAATTCAGGGAGATCTGATTGAGGTATTTAAAATAATGGAGGGACAGTACTGTATTCACGTGAATAGACTATTTGAATTAGATGGGTTAGGTAGAGCGAGGCAACATGCATATAAGTTATGTAAGTATAGAACTAGATTAAATGCCAGCAGGTTTTTATTTTCGCACTCGGTTATCGAGCTTTGGAACTAGTTGTCAGCTTGTGCAGTGAGTGCAGATTCATGGTCAGGGTTCAGAAGGGTGCTGGGTGAGTTCCTGGCTGATGTCACTGCGTACAAAAGTAGGTGGAATTATGGATGATGTGCCTCATGGTCACTATAGTCTCCTGGAATTTAATTTGATCGTCTTCGGGAGTTGGAGAGAAATTTCCCAGCATTCTTTTTCCCCTGATTTAGCCTACTGCTTTTTGTCTGCTTGTTTGCCTCTCCCAGCAGATTACATGGCTGTTGGTGGGTGGGGAGCATTGGGGGTCATGATGCTTAGTGGCAACATGATTGTATGGGACAGGCTCAATGGACAAGCTGGTCTTTTCCTATCCATCAGTATTGTGTGTTTTGTAAGGTTTTCTTAAATCTACTTTTCAAATTCAGAGAGAATAGCATTACCAAGATCGTTATTATTTGTAGAGTTAAAGCTGATGTGATTTCACAACAATAGTGCAGCATCTATAGTGTTGCATAATGCAATGATAACAATGCTTTACCTTTCTATTTAAATGAGCAAGTTACCAGTCGTCATGATAAGTTAATGCCAGATACTTCTGTTAAAGATACCTGATGAGCTGCCTTTCTATAAAACTTCTGGTTGACAAATAATGAAGATATATTAAAATTATTCTATCTGAATTCTCAATATAGTTTTCAGGAGAGTAGAGCATTATATTTGCTCCAGTGCAGATTAAAAATAAGTTTAGGTTTCATAGCCTTATATTAGCAGAAATCATGAAAATGATGTTGAATTAATTGAAGACTGCAGTCAGGTAGAAAGGCTATATCAATAATGTTATTGAGAGCTGTTGCTACTCGGTTTCTAAATGCTACAAGAATTTTAAAAGGGACTGTCCTTTCTTTACTATAGAGAAGGCTTTGCTCCTTTTGTGAAATTAGATTAAGTAGCTACTTGTAAAGTGGAATGTTCATTTCTGAACCTTCCATTCCATTCAACTGTCTGGGAGCAGCATGAAGTGTGAAACAATGGGCTAGATTTTACACTTTTGTGCATATCGCACAAAAATGAGCGTTATTTCCGGCGTGGGCGGTAAAAATGGTTTTTCAGATTGTCTGTTTCTCGCCCATTTTCAAAGCACCTTGTCTCCATTTTTGAAATTGGCCGTTACCACAAGCGATATGAAATGCATGGTAGCGTTCAATCTCTCTGCTGTAAAGTGTCGCCGTTCTTAGCAACGGCATGGCAATGCTCGATTCCCATGATTCAGGAGGTCAAGGGTCATCATGACATGAGCAGAATAGGAGACAGAGAGAGAGGGAGCTCAGAGGCACTGAAAGCGTGTGTGGCTGTGATTTGTGCTTGTTTGGCTGTTTTGGGAGGCATGAGGACGATTCATAAGCAGCAAAAAGCCTACTAAGCACCAAGAACATAGTTGGCACAGAGTTACACAGAAAATAGGTGCAGGAGTAGGCCATTCGGCCCTTCAAGCCTGCACCACCATTCAATAAGATCATGGCTGATCATTCCCTCAGCAGCCCTTTCCTGCTTTCTCTCCATACCCCTTGATCCACTTAGCCGTAAGGGCCATATCTACCTCCCACTTGAATATATCCAATAAATTGGCGTCAACAACTCTCTGCGGCAGGGAATTCCACAGGTTAACAACTCTCTGAGTGAAGAAGTTTCTCCTCATCTCAGACCTAAATGGCCGACCCCTTATCCTGTGTCCCCTGGTTCTGGACTTCCCCAACATCGGGAACAGTCTACCCGCATCTAACCTGTCCAGTCCCATCAGAATCTTATATGTTTCTATGAGATCCCCTCTCATCCTTCTAAACTCCAATGTATAAAGGCCCAGTTGATCCAGTCTCTCCTCATATGTCAGTCCAGCCATCCCGGGAATCAGTCTGGTGAACCTTTGCTGCACTCCCTCAATAGCAAGAACGTCCTTCCTCAGATTAGGAGACCAAAACTGGACACAATATTCCAGGTGAGGCCTCACCAAGACCCTGTACAACTGCAGTAAGAGCTCCCTGCTCCTATACTCAAATCCCCTAGCTATGAAGGCCAACATACATTTGCCTTCTTCGCCGCCTGCTGTACCTGTATGCCAACTTTCAATGACTGATAAACCATGACACCCAGGTCTCGTTGCGCCTCCCCTTTTCCTAATCTGCGCCATTCAGATAATATTCTGTCTTCGCGTTTTTGCCCCCAAAGTGGATAACCTTACATTTATCCACATTATGCTGCATCTGCCATGCATTTGCCCACTCACCTAACCTGTCCAAGTCACCCTTCAGCCTATTAGCGTCCCCCTCACAGCTCATATTGCCACCCAGTTTAGTGTCATCTGCAAACTTGGAGATATTACACTCAATTCCTTCATCTAAATCATTGATGTATATTGTAAAGAGCTGGGGTCCCAGCACTGAGCCCTGCGGCACTCCTCTAGTCACTAACTGCCATTCTGAAAAGGACCCGTTTATCCCGACTCTCTGCTTCCTGGCTGCCAACCAGTTCTCTATCCACGTCAGTATATTACCCTAATACTATGTGCTTTGATTTTGCACACCAATCTCTTGTGTGGGACCTTGTCAAAAGCCTTTTGAAAGTCCAAATACACCACATCCACTGGTTCTCCCTTGTCCACTCTACTAGTTACATCCTCAAAAAATTCCAGAAGATTTGTCAAACATGATTTCCCTTTTATAAATCCATGTTGACTTGGACCGATCCTGTCACTGCTTTCCAAATGCGCTGTTATTTCATCTTTAATAATTGATTCCAACATTTTCCCCACTACTGATGTCAGGCTAACCAGTCTATAATTACCCACTTTCTCTCTCCCTCGTTTTTTAAAAAGTGGTGTTACATTAGCTACCCTCCAGTCTATAGGAACTGATCCAGAGTCAATAGACTGTTGGAAAATGATCAGCAATGCATCCACTATTTCGAGGGCCACTCCCTTAAGTGCTCTGGGATGCAGACTATCAGGCCCTTGGGATTTATCGGCCTTCAATCCCATCAATTTCCCGAACACAATTTCCCGCCTAATAAGGATATCCTTCAGTTCCTCCTTCTCACTAGACCCTCGATCCCTTAGTACTTCCGGAAGATTATTTGTGTCTTCCTTCGTGAAGACAGAACCAAAGTATTTGTTCAATTGGTCTGCCATTTCTTTGTTCCCCATTATAAATTCACCTGAATCCGACTGCAAGGGACCTACGTTTGTCTTCACTAATCTTTTTCTCTTCACATATCTATAGAAGCTTTTGCAGTCTGTTTTTATATTCCCAGCAAGCTTCTTCTCGTACTCTATTTTCCCCCTCTTAATTAAACCCTTTGTCCTCCTCTGCTGAATTCTAAATTTCTCCCAGTCCTCAGGTTTGCTGTTTTTTTTGGCCAATTTATATGCCTCCTCCTTGGATTTAACACTACCCTTAATTTCCCTTGTTAGCCACGGTTGATCCACCTTCCCCGTTTTATTTTTAATCCAGACAGGGATGTACAATTGCTGAAGTTCATCCATGTGATCTTTAAATGTTTGCCATTGCCTATCCACCATCAACCCTTTAAGTATCATTTTCCAGTCTATTCTAGCCAATTCACGCCTGAAACCATTGAAGTTACCTTTCCTTAAGTTCAGGACCCTAATTTCTGAATTAACTGTTTCACTCTCCATCTTAATAAAGAATTCTACCATTTTATGGTCACTCTTCCCCAAGGGGCCTCGCACAACAAGATTGCTAATTAGTCCTTTCTCATTACACATCACCCAGTCTAGGATGGCCAACTCCCTAGTTGGTTCCTCGGCATATTGATCTAGAAAACCATCCCTAATACACTCCAGGAAATCCTCCTCCACCGCATTGCTACCAGTTTGGTTAGCCTAATCAATATGTAGATTAAAGTCACCCATGATAACTGCTGTACCTTTATTGGGATGCATCCCTAATTTCTTGTTTAATGCTGTCCCCAACTTCACTACTACTGTTTGGTGGTCTGTCCAACAAATAAGATATAACATGGAAGGGATGGTGGAGGCCCTGGAGCTGGTAGCCAGGAACACTGATGGCAGAGGGCTCCCAGTGGTCCCGGAGCATGGCACTGCACCCCAAGGTGCCGCACGGCCATTGCCAACCACACATGAGAGCCAGGAGCAACATCTTGCTTCTGGCTCGGAGTCTGTTCCCACCTCGGGACCGTCCTCTCCCATATCCATCCAAGCAACGGTTCAGCCATCATTCCCCACCGCCCCCACCCCATGAAGCATTGCCTGAGGAGCTCCTCGGCCAGGCGGCTTAGAGTCAGGAGGAAAAGGGGTAGAGGTGGGGAGGAGAAGCGGTGGTGAATGCCGGGGGAGGGGGGGATGGCGGGGAAGATTTGTTTTTTATAGAAATACTGATGATTTCAGACAAATGTTCGGTTTAAATGTTTTTTATTTAACAAAACCTTGTTGCGCATTGCACCGTTACACGCTGGTGATTCCTTAACATCAAAGGGTATAATTACACTTAAGTTCAATTACTTAAACTTTAACTGTCACCGAGGTGAAGCCCACCATTGATGTATGACCTGCACACCCAGCAGTGTGTTAGCCTTGTAAATACCACCAACGTTCTTTCAGGCAAAGCGCTCATTGATGAGCTCCTGACGTAAGGCTCTTGCAGCTATCATGCCACCACAGGCCCTTTCATGTGCTCTACAGGGGGGGTGGGGGCACGGCTTCAGCATCAGCCTGATTGTCTGGGCCGATGTCAACATCCGCGTTATCGTCCTCCTCTTCCTCTCTGTTGTGAGGTGGACTGCCAGACTCATCAGACAATTCGTGTCCACTCCTGATAGCCAAGTTGTGCAGCATGGAGCACACCACCACGAATTGAGCTACCTGCTCAGGGTGGTATTGGAAGTCGCCTCCTGATTGGTCCAGGCATCTAAATCGCTGCTTAAGCACTCAAATGGTTTTCTCCACGATATTGCGAGTGGCTCTGTGGCTCTCGTTGTATCGCCTCTCGGCTTCGGTGCGGGTGTCACGCAGAGGGTTCATCAGCCAGCTGGTGAGGCCATATCCTTTGTCACCAAGCATCCAGCATTGACCTTGTGGCTGATTGTTAAACAAGTCAGATACAGTGCTCTCACGCAGGATGTGAGCATCATGGATGCTGCTCGGAAATTTGGCATTCACTGCAATAATTATTTGCTGGTGGTCGACAACGAGTTGGACATTCAGGGAGTGGAATCCCTTGCGGTTCCTGAAAACCTCTGCATCCTGAAAAGGTGCCTGCATCGCGATGTGCTTATAGTCTATTGCTCCCTGCACCTTGGGGAAGTTTGCAATTCTGGAGAATTGTAAAGCCCTCTCAGTCTGTGCCTCTCTGGTCATAGGGAAGCTGATCATGTCCCTGCTGCATGTGTACAGGGCTTCAGTGACCTGTCTAATGCAGCAATGTGTGGCATTCAGAGACAGACCGCAAATGTCATCAGCTGAGGCCTGAAAAGAACCCGGCATAGAACGACGGCACCCTCGGAACCTGGCCTGTTCTCGATAAGGGATTTTGCTGGACGATGGGAGGTCATGTTAAATTGGATGGTGCAGGTACTGCACAAGGGGGTATCGGGGCTGGCTGGCTTGGGGCAGGGAGTGCAGCAGAGAGATCGTAGGTGGGGGGGGGAGTAGAGGGGAGGGATGGTTGATCACAGGGTCAGGCCAACGATTGCGGGAGTCGGCAGCGAGGAAGGAATTCAATTTGTTCATGTCGGAACTGCCGGGAATGGTGCCGGACGTGGGGTGGTGCCGGATAAGGGAGTCCCGGATAAGGGAGGGTCAACCTGTATTTGTAAATTACAGTCTATTGAGCGCTTGAGGCTCCTGGGGAGTGACAGGTGGCAGGGGAGTCTGACAGTGGGGATTGTACGCACCACAGAGTCAAACCCTGGCTTTAGCGCCGCAGCACTTAGATCTCAGGGGTCTTGCTATATAAAGAATACTGGACTCAAGTAAAGTTACTGAGGATCACCTTCAAGGATCTGAGACAGCGCGCAGTGGTCATGGTGGAAACCAGTGTCATCCTCTGTGCTTGTATGCGGGATAGATTAAAAATGATGCAATGAAAGCTGGAATGAGTGGAACCTCTGCATTTGTGTTACCGCGCCCCCCCCCCCCCCAACTGAGACATTTGTATAAGAATTAGTGACTCCGACATGGAGGCAATGACCTTCAGGCCTTCAGGTTTGCACTCAAGCTGATCAATGGGTCGGCAGATTCAGCTCTGATGGAAGGATACCTCCGAGCTGTTCTGCTTCTCCCTTGATACAGCCTTATGCCGCACACCTCTCATTTCCTCATCATCCTCCTGCTCTTCTGCCCCTTTCAGAAGGACGTATATAGGACTGCCCATAGGGAACCCCATGCTTCTTCTTCTTAGGCAGTCCCTCAGAGTCGAAGATGACTTGCTTCCACACGAATATGACTTCTCAGGTGACTGATGAGTCCAAAAATAGAAAAGCAAATTATAATTTAAATGGAGAAAAATTGCAAAGTGTTGCAGTACAGAGGGACGCAAAAAGTTAGTCTGCAGGTACAGCAAGTAATCAGGAAGGCAAATGGAATTTTGGCCTTTATAAGAACATAAGAAATAGGAGCAAGAATAGGCCATACGGCCCCTCGAGCCTGCTCCGCCATTTAATATGATCTTGGCTGATCGGATCATGAACTCAGGTTCACTTCCCTGCCCGCTCTCCATAACCCCTTATTCCCTTATCGGTTAAGAAACTGTCTATTTCTGTCTTAAATTTATTCAATGTCCCAGCTTCCACAGCTCTCTGAGGCAGCGAATTCCACAGATTTACAACCCTCTGAGAGAAGAAATTTCTCCTCATCTCTGTTTTAAATGGGCGGCCCCTTATTCTAAGATCATGCCCTCTAGTTCTAGTCTCCCCCATCAGTGGAAACATCCTCTCTGCATCCATCTTGTCAAGCCCACTCATAATCTTATACGTTTCGATAAGATCACCTCTCATTCTTCTGAATTCCAATGAGTAGAGGCCCAACCTACTCAACCTATCCTCATAAGTCAACCCCCGCATCTCCGGAATCAACTGAGTGAATCTTCTTTGAACTGCCTCCAAAGCAAGTATTTCCTTTCGTAAATATGGAAACCAAAACTGCACGCAGTATTCCAGTTGTGGCCTCACCAATAGCCTGTATAACTATAGCAAGACTTCCCTGCTTTTATACTCCATCCCCTTTGCAATAAAGGCCAAGATTCCATTGCTCTTCCTGATCACTTGCTGTATCTGCATACTAATCTTTTGTGTTTCATGCACAAGTACCCCCAGGTCCCGCTGTACTGCAGCATTTTGCAATCTTTCTCCATTTAAATAATAACTTGCTCTTTGATTTTTTTCTGCAAAAGTGTGTGACCTCACACTTTCCAACATTATACTGCATCTGCCAATTTTTTGCCGACTCACTTAGCCTGTCTATGTCCTTTTGCAGATGTTTTGTGTCCTCATCACACATTGCTTTTCCTCCCACCTTTGTATCATCAGGAAACTTGGCTACGTTACATGATTAATAATACAATCATTAATATAGATTGTAAATAGTTGGGGTCCCAGCACTGATCCCTGTGTCACCCTACTAGTTACTGATTGTCAACCGAGAATGAACCATTTATCCCGACTCTCTGATTTCTGTTCGTTAGCCAATCCTCTATCCATGCTAATATATTACCCCCAACCCCGTGAACTTTTATCTTGTGCAGTAACCTTTTATGTGGCACATTGTCAAATGCCTTCTGGAAGTCCAAATACACCACATCAACTGGTTCCCCTTTATCCACCCTGTTCATTACATCCTCAAAGAATTCCAGCAAATTTGTCAAACATGACTTCCCCTTCATAAGTCCATGCTGACTCTGCCTGACTGAATTATGCTTTTCCAAATGTCCTGCTACAGCTTCTTTAATAATGGACTCCAACATTTTCCCAACCACAGATGTTAGGCTAACTGGTCTATAGTTTCCTGCTTTTTTCTGCCTCCTTTTTTAAATAGGGGCGTTATATTTGCAGTTTTCCAATCTGCTGGGACCTCTCGGAATCCAGGGAATTTTGGTAAATTACAACCAGTGCATCCACTATCCATGCCGCGACTTCTCTTAAGACACTATTGCAAGGAGGATGGAGTATAAAAGCAGAGAAGTCCTGCTACAATTGTACAGAGTATTGTTAAGGCCACACCTAGAGTACTGCGTACAGTTTTGGTCTCTGTATTTAAGGAAGGATATACTTGCATTGGAGGCTGTTCAGAGAAGGTTCACTAGGTTGATTCAGAGATGCGGGGGTTGACTTATGAAGATAGGTTGAGTAGGTTGAGCCTATACACATTGGAGTTCAGAAGAATGAGAGGTGATCTTATCGAAACATATAAGTTAATAGCGGGCTCGACAAGGTGGATGCAGAAAGGATATTTCCACTCATTGGGGATACTAAAACTAGGGGACATAGTCTCAGAATAAGGGGCTGCCCATTTGAAACTGAGATGAGGAGGTATTTCTCTCAGAGGGTTGTAAATCTATGTAATTATCTGCCCCAGACAGCTGTGGAGGGTGGGTTATTGAATATATTTAAGGCGGAGATAGACAGATTTTTGAGTGATAAGGAGTAAAGGGTTATGGGGAGCAGGCAGGGAAGTGGAACCGAGTTCATGATCAGATCAGCCATGATCTTATTGAATGGCGGAGCAGGCTCGAGGGACCAAATAACCTAATCCTGCTCCTATTTCTTATGTTCTTATGTTCTTATGTAATGCGGGACCGACAATCTCTGTCACAGGTGAGGCAGGTGATGGTTGAAGGGATGGGTGGATGGGGTGCTTTGGTTGTCGTGTGCTCCTTCCGCTGTTTGCGCTTGGCTTCCACTTGCTCCTAGCGACGAGACTCAAGGTTTTCAGTGCCCTCCCGGATGCTTCTCCTCCTCTTTGAGCGGTCTTGGACCAGGGATTCCCAGGGGATGTTGCACTTTTTCAAGGAGGCTTTGAGGATGCCTTTGAAGTGTTTCCTCTGCCCACCTGGGACTCGCTTGCTGTGTCGGAGCTCCGAGTAGAGCGCTTGTTTTGGGAGTCTAGTATCGGGCATGCGGACAATGTGACCCATCCATCGGAGCTGATTGAGCGTGGTCAATGCTTCAATGCTGGGGATATTGGCCTGAGCGAGAACACTGATGTTGGTCCACCTATCCTGCCAATAGATTTGCAGGATCTTGCAGAGGCAGCATTGGTGGTACTTTTCCAGTGCTTTGAGGTGCCTGCTGTACATAGTCCATGTCTCTGAAGCATATACAAGGGCGGGTATCACTGCTGCTCTGTCGACCATGAACTTAATGCTGGGTTTGAGGTCCTGGTCTTCAAACATTCTCTTCCTCAGGTGACTAAAGACTGCACTGGCGCACTGAAGGCGGTGTTGGACTTCATCATTGATGTCTGCCCTTACTGACAGTAGGCGCCCGAGGTATGGAAAATGGTCCACATTGTCCAAGGCCTCGTCATAGATCTTGATAATCGGGGGGCAGTACTGTGTGGCTGAGGCAGGTTGGTAGAGGATCTTTGTCTTACAGATGTTTAGTGTAAGGCCCATACTCTCGTACGTTTCGGTGAACGTGTTGACGATAGTTTGGAGTTCGGCCTCCGAGTGTACGTAAACGCAATCGTCGTCTGCGTACTGTACTTCAATGTCAGAGGATAGTATGACCTTGGATCTGGACTGGAGGCAACGGAGGTTGAATAATTTCCCGTTTGTTCTGTAGATTAGCTCCACTCCACCGGGGAGCTTATTGAGGGTGAGATAGAGCATTGCAGCAAGGAAGATCGAGAAGAGCGATGACACAGCCTTGTTTGACCCCAGTCCACACGTGGATTGGGTCTGTGATGGATCCGTTGGTCAGGATCACGGCTTGCATGTCATTGTGAAGCAGGTGGAGGATGGTGACAAACTTTTGAGGGCAGCCGAATTTGAGGAGGACACTCCATAATCCCTCACGATTGAGTGTCGAAGGCCTTTGTGAGGTCAAAGAAGGCCATGTACAGAGGTTGGTGGTGCTCCCTGCATTTCTCTCGAATTTGACACACGATGAAGATCATGGTCATTGTGCCGCTTAGTGGGTGGAATCCGCATTGTGACTTTGGAAGGAACTCTTCAGCCACTGGGAAAAGGCGATTCAAGAGGATTCTTGCAATGACTTTCCCAGTGGCAGTCAGCAGGGAAACTCCTCTGTAATTACCGCAGTCGGACTTGTCACCTTTCTTGAAGATGGTCACAATTACAGCAATCCCACAAGGTCTGCGCTCAAGCTAATCAATGGGCAGGCAGATCCAGCTCTGGTGGAAGCTGTTCTTCTTCTCCTTTGGTGCAGCCTTATGCTGCATATCTCTCATTTCCTTGTCATCCTCCTGCTCTTCTGCCTCTGTCAGAAGGACGTATATAGGACAGTCCATAGGGTACCCCATGGTACATGCACGATGACAGAAGATTGGAAAGAAAAAGATTTCCCTGCCTGGAACTGCTGAAAGACAGCTTGCAGAATCCTTTCTTAGCAGCATAGTGCAAAGATATTTTCAAATCGCTCCAATTACAGATATGAGGACAGTTAAAGCCTGTGAAAACAGCTATTTCTGGGTTTGGTAAGTCATACAAGTTTTAATTAACCCTGGTGCAATACTGGCAGATATGATGGGATTTCTCACCAATCTGAAGCATATCAAACTAGCCTGTGAGTTAAAATACCCAGGGCTTCAAAGCTGGCAAGTGTCTTTTGCACTCACCCTGCCCAAAACCTACTGGGGGTTACAATTGACCCCTGGATTTCATGCAGAGGGGAAGACTTGAGGAGGAGAAAGAAGTGTTCCATTCTGAACCTTTATGAGCACAAATATTTTACTTTAGCATTGAGCTCAATGAAATGATTAGCATTTCATTCCTTCCTTTTTCTATTTTTATTTGCAGTATTTAAAAAATTATTCTCAGCTTATAAACTTTGCAGCTAAATATTTGTAAATTTATCACTTAAGGTTACTTTGATAAAGGTAATTGTTCTTTAGGATTTTGAACAATAAAGGACAATTTACACAGATAGTAGGGAGGTCACACAGAGTTTCAGGGCCAAAGAGGGATTGTGATCCCTTTGCCTCTCCACCTGCTTTAAAGTTCTCCTAAAAACATATTTTTTTGTCTCGGCATTCATTTTTATCTGATTACGCTTCTGTGAAGCATTGGGATTTTTTCTATGTTAAAGGCTCTATATAAATGCAAATTGTTATTACTGTATCTCTTGTTTAGACTATAAGCCTTAACATAAAAGAAGTAGCAGCAATTTCAAACTCTTGTGTATTACAGATTTAGTTATTTAAAAATCTTTGGGAGCTACAATATTGGAGCATTGACCTTTGAAATAGGGAATATAAGTATAAATTTCCATCTCATTTAGGTCATGTGTCACAAAGTAGGAGAACTATCTAGAATTTCCTTCTGTACTCCTGCTCAAGCATGTTTGCCAAAGAGCAATCTCATGTCTGAGTCAGAATGTTGTGTGTTAAAGCTCAGAACATATGCAGACATTCCAGTGCAGTCAACAGACAAATTAGTATTTACAGATAGGTATTAACTTGTCTGTTCTCTGACTGACATGCTGAATGTTTATAGCATTTCCGCTTTTTGTCCAATTTCCAGCATTTGCTGTTTTTTTTTGCTTTTTATTTATTCTAGCACAGTATTGATCAGAGGTGCCGTCCTATGGATCAGAAATTAAGAGGTTCTGCCTGCCTGTTCCTGGGGTACAGATGGACATTAAAGATAATTTGAAGAAGAGCAGGGAGTTCTCCTCATGGTCTGGTCGATATTCTTCCAAACAACACAACCAAAAAGCAGATTAACTGGTGGCCTGTGGAAGATTGTTGGTGCAGAACAGCCAAATAGACTGCATTTCCAAAAGCAAATCATTTTGTGAAATGCTTCACGTTGTTTCGATAATTTGATAAATTGCTATATAAATGCAAGTATTTCTTTATCTGATGGTGTCTCTGATGTCTACAGGCTGCACCCTAAATTCCAATAGTGCTGTGTTACAGCAGGTAACTCATTTGTGAGCAAAAGGAAAGAAAAAGGGGAAAATGTTGTTTTTCTTAAAAAGTCAATAAAATATCAATGACATAAGAACCTGAGACATGCGATGAGAGGGTATTCAGCTCATGGAGGACACTCCTTCAAGTGGACCATGCGCAGTTTGTGCTGTCACCAATTCAGCTTAGCTTAATCAATATCCTTAGCTAGGCAAATAAATGCAGGTAAAAGCTACAAGAGAAGAATTATTTCCATGAACCTGAAGCCAATTAAAGAAACCATTCTAGAAAATCAGAACCCAACCAATCACGTAAGGGGTGAAATTGTAAATATGCGGCGAAGCAAAACAGGTGCTATTGCATCAGTCACTCAGATTATTATACACTCCGCCCGATATTCAGTTCCATTGATTTTAACGGTCAGAACATGCGATTCTGCCTGTTTTGTTCCAGTTTAACCCCGATAGTGTAGATGATGTCACCATATCCAGAATTGGACCAGAGCTATAATGCTCAGAGAATTTGATCATCTATGTCAGTACTTTTAATCCTTTTACTAAGCAGTCTCTTTGATAACCAGATACTTATCTGCTTCTATATTAAAAGAATTGATTTAACATATCATTAATTAGCTTTTGGAATTATACTGCAATATCTATTACTTTGTGTCTATGGGCCCAAATTTGATGACCCTACTGCCGGCTGCTGCCGAGTTTTCTTGGCGGTCTCCCTGTTTTGTCGGCGCTCTGTAGGGGGTGGTGGGTTTGTCAGCCTTTTCTGACCTTGACGGTTCAAATCGTCCCACTCCCTGGTTCTAGGGCTTGGAATTATTTAGGGAATGTGATAGATGTAGATAGACAACTGTTTGGTTCAAGAACAAATATTTTATTTAGAAAATAGCACACCACACTAATTAACTTAATAGCATATAACAAAATATACAGAAAAAGAGGGAAAACGTATACGCAATGGGTACAGAGGTTATGCAGTGAAAAAAAAAACCCTTCCCACCACTACACTAACTAAGCTAGGTTCTGAAATTGCAGGGATTATACTCATCAAAGGATTTCTCCACAGTTTAGACCAGTTGTATGCTGCTTTCTTGCTCCTCAATCTTGTAGATTCTTTGGCTGGTTGCGGTGTCTTCGGTATTAGTACTGATTGATGTTTTGATGGTAAATAAGTTTTTTCCTGTCAGCGCTGGATGATTGTTGGTTTTTCAGTGACTCCGAGGCTTCTTGTTAGGTTCTTCTTGTTGCGTTGCTGTAACCTCGTGTGGCAAGTTAGATGTTTCAAAGCCAGAGTCAAAGAGCCCAGAGTCCAAGTGCTTTTCCAGAGTGTTCTTGGGTACGTTTCCTCAAAAAGTGTTTCCTCAACCCAAAAGTTACCACCAGCCCAAAAGTTACCACCAAGGCCTCTAGTTATACCTGAGTGCACAATTGATTTTTGATGACTGCTTTTGTGCGATTTTGGCTGGCTGATCAACTTTAATGTGATCCCTTTACGAGAATTTTGGTGGGCTAATTGAGCATTAGCATGATACAAGATTCCCAAAGGTGTTGATGGGGTTTTCGAATGGTGCTATTAGAATGTAATCAGGTCTTGATACTGCCCATTGTGTGTTTTGCTGATGCTAGGCTTTTTACTGTATAGCCATTTTAAGAACTATTAAAATATGTATGTATCTGGGTCCCTGGTAAGTGGGCTTTTGTTAGACTGCTAATGTCTCCCTGGGGCCTGCCTCCCAGGTGGGTTAGCAACCCTATGCAGACCCAGCATACAATTTAAAATGTCCAAACTCAATCTAAAAGGCCCTAGTTTAGTCCAAAGGCACCTAATAGCAAGATATTTCTGTCCACATTTCTCCTCCAAAAGTCTAACACAGTTCCCTTTTAAATTCCAGACACATATCCATTGAATATGGGTCCCAGAATTTTGTGAATCCTACAGCTCTCCCCTCCGTGCAAGATTGGTGAAGCCCTCACGCCGGCATTTGAAAGGACCGCTGGGGAGCGTCCACTGGCGTGCAATGCCCCAAAAAGTCCTTCCGCCCGCTACCACCCGAGATTCATCCGAGTGATCCTCCGCTCCTACAGGAGAAAGGACCGCTGCATGGAAGCAGGTCTTACCTGGACGGTAGAACATAAGAACATAAGAAACAGGGGCAGAAGGAGGCCACCTGGCCTCGAGCCTGCTCCTCAATTTAATAAGATCATGGCTGATCTGATCATGGACTCAGCTCCACTTCGCTGCCCGCTTCCCATAACCTTGTATTACCTTATCGCTCAAAAATCTGTCCATCTCCGCCTTAAATATATTCAATGATCCAGCCTCCACAGCTCTCTGGGGCAGAGAATTCCATAGATTTACAACCCTCTGAGAGAAGAAATTCCTCCTCATCTCAGTTTTAAATGGGCGGTGCCTTATTCTGAGACTATATCCCCTAGTTTTAGTTTTCCCTATGAGTGGAAATATCCTCTCTACATCCTTCTCCTTGTCGAGCCCCCTCATTATCTTATGTTTCGATAAGATCATCTCTCATTCTTCTGAACTCCAATGTGTATAGGCTCAACCTACTCAACCTTTCTTCATTAGTCAACCCCCTCATCTCTGGAATCAATCGAGTGAACCTTCTCTGAGCAGCCTCCAAGTATATCCTATCTTAAATACGGAGACCAAAACTTTACGCAGTACTCCAATACCCTGCACAGTTGTAGCAGGACCTCTCTGCTTTTATACTCTATCCCCCTTGCAATAAAGGCCAACATTCCATTTGCCTTCCTGATTACTTGCTGTACCTGCATACTAACTTGTTGTGTTTCATGCACAAGGATCCCAATCTCTCTGTACTGCAGCACTTTGCAATTTTTCTCCATTTAAATTATAATTTGCTTTTCTATTTTTTCTGCCAAAGTGGATAATCTCACATTTTCCCACATTAGACTACATCTTCCAAATTTTTGCCCATTCACTTAGCCTGTCTATATCCCTTTGCAGATTTTTTGTGTTCTCCTCACAATTTGCTTTCCCACCCATCTTTATATCATCAGCAAACTTGGCTACATTACACTCGGTACTTTCATCCAAGTCATTAATATTAGATTGTAAATAGTTGAGGCCCCAGCACCGATCCCTGGGGCACCCTACTAGTTATTGTTTGCCAACCGGAATATAACCCATTTATCCCGACTCTCTGATTTCTGTTCGTTAGCCAATCCTCTATCCATGCTAATATGTTACTCTCAACCCCGTGAACTTTTATCTTGTGCAGTAACCTTTTATGTGGCACCTTATCGAATGCCTTCTGGAAATCCAAATACATCACATCCACTGGTTCCCCCTTATCCACCCTGCTCGTTACATCCTCAAACAGCTCCAGCAAATTTGTCAAACATGATTTCCCTTTCATAAAACCATGCTGACTCTGCTTGATTGAATTATGCTTTTCCAAATGTCTTGCTACTGCTTCCTTAATAAAGGACTCTAGCATT
This sequence comes from Pristiophorus japonicus, assembly GCF_044704955.1. Classification (NCBI taxonomy): domain Eukaryota; kingdom Metazoa; phylum Chordata; class Chondrichthyes; family Pristiophoridae; genus Pristiophorus; species Pristiophorus japonicus. The sequence continues at coordinate 247,039,011 of NC_091980.1, forward strand.
TTCCCAATGACAGATGTTAGGCTAACTGACCTATAGTTTCCTGCTTTTTGTCTGCCTCCTTTTTTAAATAGGGGCGTTACATTTGCGGTTTTCCAATCGGCTCGACTGCCCTAGAATCCAGAGAATTTTAGTAGAACGCAACCAATGCATCCACTATCTCCGCAGCCACTTCTTTTAAGACCCTAGGATATAAGCCATCAGGTCCAGGGGACTTGTCCGTCTTTAGTCCCATTATTTTACTGAGTACTACTTCTGTAGTGACAGTGATTGTATTAAGTTCCTCCCTCCCTATAGCTCCTCGATTTTCCACTTTTGGGATGTTTTTCGTGTCTTCTACCATGAAGACCAATACAAAATATTTGTTCAACGTCTCTGCCATTTCCCTGTTCTCCATTATTAATTCCCCAGTCTCATCCTCTAGGGGACCAACATTTACCTTAGACCTGCAAGAAAAAGTTAGTGAGATGTTTTTCTTTAATTCTTTTGCAGCGATTTTGTTTGAAAGGGTCCTCTGAAGGGTTTGTCATGTTTTGTTTTTTATTTGTTGAACATTTTTTTTTGCGTCTCCCCTCTCTGGGCCCAACTCCAGCCTCGGTGTAACTTTGTCAAGGATTGCATTTGCTGCCCAGAATCCCACCGACCGCCCTATAACGCCCGGAATCGCCGTGTAATGCCCATTTTTTCCGCCGGGTGTTTTATTTTCTATTTTTTCACCACACTTCCGCCCAAAGTACCGCCAGGATCTTTTCAACAGTAAATGGGCGAAACTTGGCTTTGATCAAATTCGGGCCTTATGTGTTGAAAGTACCCATCACAGACTATTTCTGTCCAAATACAGGAAACTATTACGAAACTACTGGCAACGCAATGGGATATTTCTAGTATGGTGTTACAGCAATACAACATTGACAGCAAAATAGCTACAATAGATATGAATGTTTCGAAGTTACAAAAATGTATCTTGCTCAGAGCAGAACAAAAATTATTTTATCTCACTCCATAAGTAATACACAAATCTTTCCCCACTACACAAATGTGTACCCATGCCTCACCTATGTTAGCAATCATTACGTTAGCAAACTGTAATGAGCTGTTTAAACAACAATGGTCAGTGATTCATATTTGTTAGAATCACGACATCTGCTTCATAATGGGTGAATTAACCAGAGCAGCAGTTCACCAGCGCGTACAGAACAACATTCCATTCTCGACAATTCAATCAGCCCTCTGGATACCGCACAAGTTTTGTGCTATCCTAACTTGAATATTCTGTTCTGTAAACCTTGCTTTACCAAGATAATTTTTTTAAAGTAGCAAGTCATATGAAAGCTACTTCAGGAAATCTTGGTTACTAATAATCAGGATTGCAACCTATTCTGAATGACGTTTGCCAGGCTTTGATATCAAATATAGGAAGTGAGACAACAAAAATATTGCTATTCTAAATTGACATTGATGGACGCCTGTGGGCTGGAGGTTTGTATCATGTGAATTCATATGCATTTAAGAAGTGCAATCTATAATTGTGGGACTGCTTAATCATACCAGATCCAGACTGACTTTAACAATTAAGAATTCCGAGTGCTGGGTGGGGTCACAAAACCTCTACATCCTGTTTCGTAAAATGTTATCTGGTGAGCTATTTATCAAAAATGTTTTTTTTTAACCCTGTAGATTTATGCTAGTACTGCATTTATAAAATACAACTGTATTCTAATCATTCAACTTGCATTTGATGTATGAAAAATAATTAAATTACCCAGAGTCAACGCGATCTATTTGGTAGCACTCTTGTTTCTGAGTCAGAAGGTTGAGGTCCCAGCCCCACATCCAGGATTTGAGCACATAAGCTAGGCTGACACTGAGTGGAGTACTGAGGGCATGCTGCACTGTCAGAGGTGCCACCTTTCAAATAAGATATTAAACCTACCTGCTTGTGGACTTAATTAATTCCATGGTACAATTTGAAGAAGAGCAGGGTGTTCTCCTGATGCTGTGGCCAACATTTCTGCTCCAGCTACCACCACTGAATAGAGTACCATTGGTGCTTCATCTCATTTTCTATTTGTGGGACGAGCTTTGTGTAAATTGGCTGCTGTATTTGCCTACATAACAAAAATGTCTGCACTTGAAAAAGTAGTTTATTGGGTGTGATGCGCTTTTGAGAGAGTGCTGTATGCAGCATTCCTCCTCACGCTGAGAACAGGAAAACATGAGTCCAGTGTTGGAAGATTTCCAAAAAATAACTCTGTTGTGATGTTTTGTTGACCTATTCAAAGTAACTGAAAAATCTATACAAGCTTACTCAGGTATAAATGAGCATCAAAATAGAGTCTCAACTAAACATTTTTGTTAGATTTTAGCACTGCAGTTAGAATGTAACAGAGTTCAGCTACTTACCATTAAATCTTAATTGTATAGATGGCAGGTTTTGGTTTTCTTAAAACAACTGTACAAGCCCAAGTTTCATGTAGTTTTCTTCTGTGACATTTTTCCAGCATTAGTACATTATCCAAGCAGCCAACACAGTAAAGCTGTGTTCTTTTCCAACTTGCTTTGCTCATCGGGGCGTAGCCACTTGGCTCCACCTCCACACTGTATGCTCACAGCACTGGTCAAAAATGTTTTCTTCAGAGTTGAAAATCTGCTATGTAAATGCCATTTTGAAATCTTCTAAAACTGGTCAAATCCATAACACGTATTCTGTAATAAGACATTAACTTTTTTTTATAATGAAGTCTTGGGACTGAAGAGTCATATTTCACAGCTAGAAAAAACACAAATTCCAAACTTTGGTCATGTGATTTTTTTAATGCTGACATTCTGTTCTCTTGTAACTTGAGAGTAGTGGAAATGCATCAGCATTAAGGAAAGTGGCTGCTTTCATAGGAAAAGCGATTATTCTAATGGCCGTTAAGTGCTCAGGAATTAAAAAAAAAAAAATCCCATAAAATGATTTAGGTTTTTTTATAGTTGATTGCAATTTCAGACAAAATAAGATGATGTATTGCATTCCTATTGCTGTGTTTCAGGAACTATTCAGAGGCTTTCAGAAAAAAAACACCGAATAAACATTCTAGGCTCCAAATAATTTCTGTTTAGCGCAGAGAAGATTCCTCTGGTGTGAACCCTAATTCCTTTTGTTCAATTTAGAATTAAAATGCATTGATTTTTGTAAATGCTTAAAACCAGAAATACATTTAAAAAAGAAGTAACTCTTGAGTCTAAACTCAAATTTGTAGGATGGGCATTGAGTTTAATGCTAGAGGCCTGCTGATACTTGGGAGCTGTACTTCAGTCCTTTCAGGAGCTGAAAGAAGAAATCAGCTTACAAAAAATATATTACGAACAGTTATTGCGATCACAAACTAATGTTGTAGCTGTTGCAATTCAGCAGATTGATTGCAGTTGTTTTGCAAAGGTTTAGTTGGTATTCATGTTGGAGCTTTGCACATGTGCAATGCCTTTGTATTGCTTTCTATCTCCTTCCTCCCCACTCCCATACCATAATTTTTCAGAGTGTTGCAAAACTATTGAGGTTACAATCGTCTCAGTAATAAAAGGGTGGATATTTCAGTGGCACAAGATAAAAATGCCGATCAGACAGAAAATCGTGCACAGTTCCATAAAGTCAGAATTCTGTGCCAAGTGTGATCTTCTGGAACTCTTAAAGGGACAGAGGGTTCTTGGCTATTTAAAATAAAAATGACAGTATACTTTTATTACAGATTATTATTAAAATTTCTGGCATATTTTGGAAATGTTTGGGCACCAGAAATTAGGTTGTTTTAACAGCATTTGTTGGGCCACATTGCAATATTAAAACAAACTTAAATAGGTTCCATGCTGAATGATCTGACTGGATAATACTCTGCCCATAAAAAGTGAGTGTACTGAAAGCCTGAGATTTGAACTGCTCCATCAGGTTTCTTAAAGAGAGATGGCAGCTTTATTTGTTGGTAAAACTCATTTTTTTGCATTTTAATTCCATTCACTGGCTGGTTTTGCTGGGTAGTTCCACTCAAGAAGCAAAGATCATCTGCATGGTCTAGATCATATAGGGGTGGAAATTCGGTCTGTTGTTGTCTGTTTGTGCCCTGGAGGGGTGGTAATGGCGGGTGTTATACTTTCAGTAACTCACAGACACACACACAATCTTAAGATGGCAGAACATTCCGGAACTCACCAGTCAGGTGACCTGTTCCCTTTCTTTATTATAAACAGCACTGGCTGCAGTGCCACAGGAGTCCACAGGTGGAGCTATATATATTGCACTTCTCCCTCCTTAATGAAGAAGTAATTATGACAAAATAATAATCATACATAACTTGCATGGTTATACATAACAATAGATATGGATTTATTTTGCCATATTTACAAATCAAGCTGAACCACTTGTTTTCTGTTTTGAAGAGGATACCTTCGCTCTCGAACAGAACCTTCTAAACATGGTGTCAAATTTAAACTCATTCCAGGCTGATCCTGAGGGAAGTTTTCCTCCAAGGGATGCCCTTGATTTCCATTTAAACTCCCTCTAACTTGAGACTGTTTGTTTTCCTGACTCAGACTCAGACTTAAATTCTGACTTTCTCTTGGATTTGTTTCCAGTACATTGGATGTAGGATATGCTACTGGTGTATCAAAACTATCTGATGAGAGTCAGAAATAATTGAATCACTCCCACTCTCAACTACGTCCATGTCTGTGGGTAAAATATGATCAATGTGAACAAACCTAACCTGTCCATTATCAAACATCTTGACCAAATATGTGAGAGGACCATATCTTCACCACTCTTCCTGGTAACCACTTTACCCATTTATGGTGATGGTTCTTCACTCTCACCTTCTGATTTAATTTCAACTTCTCTCTTTTATTCTACCTCCTTCATGATTCTCGTTTTGTCTTAATTGTGTTTCTTCTACAGTCTGTGCCAAGTTTGGTTTTAATAATGAGAATCTGGTTTGTAGCTGTCGTTTGAGAAACAACTCTGCTGGTGTTTTATCAATAGTTTTGTGAGGAGTATTACGATAAGTTATTAGAAAATTAGCCAATTTGTGGTCCAATGACAACTGTCGTTTCTTTGGATTTGGATCCAACATTTGTTTGATGAGGGCACGTTTTATAATTTGTGCAGTGCGCTCTGCTGCACCATTCAAAGCAGGGTTGTACAGCAGAACCTTGGTATGTTTCACACCATTTATGCTCGTGAACTGTGCAACTTCTTCTGACCGAAATTGTGGTCCATTGTCCAAAACAATTTCTTCTGGGAGGCCAAATGAAGAAAATAATCTTCTCAAAATGTCTAATAGAAACATAGAAACATAGAAAATAGGTGCAGGAGTAGGCCATTCGGCCCTTCTAGCCTTCACTGCCATTCAATGAGTTCATGGCTGAACATGCAACTTCAGTACCCCATTCCTGCTTTCCCGCCATACCCCTTGATCCCCCTACTAGTAAGGACTTCATCTAACTCCTTTTTGAATATATTTAGTGAATTGGCCTCAACAACTTTCTGTGGTAGAGAATTCCACAGGTTCACCACTCTCTGGGTGAAGAAGTTTCTCCTCATCTCGGTCCTAAATGGCTTACCCCTTATCCTTAGACTGTGACCCCTGGTTCTGGACTTCCCCAACATTGGGAACATTCTTCCTGCATCTACCCTGTCTGAACCCATCAGAATTTTAAACGTTTCTATGAGGTCCCCTCTCATTCTTCTGAACTCCAGTGAATACAAGCCCAGTTGATCCAGTCTTTCTTGATAGGTCAGTCCCGCCATCCCGGGAATCAGTCTGGTGAACCTTCGCTGCACTCCCTCAATAGCAAGAATGTCCTTCCTCAAGTTAGGAGACCAAAACTGTACACAATACTCCAGGTGTGGCCTCACCAAGGCCCTGTACAACTGTAGCAACACCTCCCTGCCCCTTTACTCAAATCCCCTCGCTATGAAGGCCAACATGCCATTTGCTTTCTTAACCGCCTGCTGTACCTGCATGCCAACCTTCAATGACCCAGGTCTCGTTGCACCTCCTCTTTTCCTAATCTGTCACCATTCAGATAATAGTCTGTCTCTCTGTTTTTACCACCAAAGTGGATAAACTCACATTTATCCACATTATACTTCATCTGCCATGCATTTGCCCACTCACCTAACCTATTCAAGTCACTCTGCAGCCTCATAGCATCCTCCTCGCAGCTCACACTGCCACCCAACTTAGTGTCATCCGCAAATTTGGAGATACTACATTTAATCCCCTCGTCTAAATCATTAATGTACAGTGTAAACAGCTGGGGCCCCAGCACAGAACCTTGCGGTACCCCACTAGTCACTGCCTGCCATTCTGAAAAGTACCCATTTACTCCTACTCTTTGCTTCCTGTCTGACAATCAGTTCTCAATCCATGTCAGCACACTACCCCCAATCCCATGTGCTTTAACTTTGCACATTAATCTCTTGTGTGGGACCTTGTTGAAAGCCTTCTGAAAGTCCAAATATACCACATCAACTGGTTCTCCCTTGTCCACTCTACTGGAAACATCCTCAAAAATTCCAGAAGATTTGTCAAGCATGATTTCCCTTTCACAAATCCATGCTGACTTGGACCTATCATGTCACCTCTTTCCAAACGCGTTGCTATGACATCCTTAATAATTGATTCCATCATTTTACCCACTACTGAAGTCAGGCTGACCGGTCTATAATTCCCTGTTTTCTCTCTCCCTCCTTTTTTAAAAAGTGGGGTTACATTGGCTACCCTCCACTCGATAGGAACTGATCCAGAGTCAATGGAATGTTGGAAAATGACTGTCAATGCATCCGCTGTTTTACTTGTTGTTATTTTCCACATTGGAAACACCTCGACCCACTTCAAATGGCTATCAATCACAATGAACAATTGTTGTCCTTCTCGCTCAGCAAAAATCAATATGTAGCCTTTGCCACACCCTTGGAGGCCATTTCCATGGCTGTAATGGTACTGATGGTGGATGCTTGATTATCGATTGACATGTCGTACATTGACTTACAATGTACTCTATATCTTTATCTAGACCTGGCCACCATAAGTAACTGCGTGCAAAACTCTTGGTCAAGCACATTCCTAGGTGCTGGTCATGGAGGTCTGCTAATAATAATAATGCTACAGACATTGCACTTCTCCCTCTTTAATGAAGAAGTTATTATATCAAACAATCATCATACATAACCTGCATGGTTATACATAACAAAGGATATAGACTTATCTCACCATATTTACAAATCAAGCTTAACCACTTGTTTTCTGTTTCGAAGAGGATACCTTCACTCTCGAACAGAACCTTCTAAACATGGTGTTGAATTTAAACTCATTCGAGGCTGATCCTGAGGAAAGTTTTTCCTCCAAGGGATGCCCTTGATTTCCATTTGAACGCTATCTAACTTCAGACTGTTTGTCTGCCTGACTCGGACTCAGATTTAAATTCTGACTTCCACTTGGATTTGTTTCCTGTACATTGGATGTAGGATATACCATTGGCACTCCACTTGTATCAAAACCATCCAATGAGTCAGAAATAATCGAATCATTCCCCCCTTTAACGACTTCCACATCTGTAGGTAAAATATGATCAATGTGAACAAACCTAACCTGTCCATGGTCAAACATCTTGACCAAATATGAGCGAGGACCACATATCTTCACCACCCTTCCTGGTAACCACTTTAATCATTTATGGTTATGGTTCTTCACTCTCACCTTCTGGTTTAATTTCACACTTCTGTCTTTTACTCTACCTCTATCATAATTCTCTTTCTGTCTTAATTCTGTCTCTTCTACTAACTGTGCCAAGTTTGGTTTTAACAACGAGAATCTGGTTCGTGGCTGTCATTTGAGAAACAACTCTGCTGGTGTTCTACCAGTAATTGTGTGAGGTGTATTACAATACATAATTAGAAAATTAGCCAATTTCTGGTCCAATGAGTCATTTCTTTGCATTTGGATCCAACATCTGTTTGATGATGGAACATTTTACAATTTGTACAGTGTGCTCTGCTGCACCATTTGACGCAGGGTGGTACGGTGGAACCTTGGTGTGTTTCATACCATTTTTGCTCGTGAACTGTACAAGTTCTTCTGATTGAAATTGTGGTCCATTATCAGAAACAATTTTTTCTGGGAGGCCAAATGAAGAAAATAATCTTTGTAAAATGTCTAATGTTTTACTTGTTATTTTCCACATTGGAAACACCTCGACCCACTTCGAATGGCTATCAATCACAATGAACAATTGTTGTCCTGGAGAGTGACACAGTTAATACAGAGACTAGAGTCCTGAACTTAAAGAAAGGTAACATCGATGGTATGAGACGTGAATTGGCTAGGATAGACTGGCGAATGATACTTAAAGGGTTGACGGTGGATAGGCAATGCCAGACATTTAAAGATCACATGGATGAACTTTAACAGTTGTTAAACTCAAAACTGCAACGGGATAATGACCAGATAATCTGTCGTTTGTGATGTTGCTTGAGGGATAAATATTGGCCAGGACACCAGATATAACTCCCCTGCTCTTCTTCGAAATAGTGCCACGGGATGTTTTACGTCCACCCGAGAGAGGAGAGGGGGCCTTGGTTTAACGTCTCATCTGAAAGATGACACCTCCGACAGTGCAGTGCTCCGACAGTATTGCACTGGGAGTGTCGGCCTGGGTTATGTGCTAGAGTGGGACTTGAACCCACAACTTTCTGACTCTCGAGGCCCACCGAGGCAAGTCCAACTTCTTAAGCCATATTTCAATGGCGGCGCTAACCCACTTAAGGTAAACTGGTTAATGCTGGAGTTAAAACAGCGGACAGGGCAATCGATAGGGACCTGTGTCAAGCATTCACTTAATGTTATCACATTCCTGTTCTGTTTCTATGTTTAGTGACAATAACCTGACAGAATATATTGCCACCTACTGGTGCGCATAGAAACTGCAGCACTTAACAGCTCCCACATTAATCACAGCTCTGTCTTGTGCTAATCACAACTTTTTTTCCTCTTCATTAAGCTAATCGGTTGTTTAACCTTATTGCTCTGAACACACGTGTGGACCAAGAATAATATAATGTTCGAACTTTCTCAAGCGTTTATTAATGACTTGACTTCTGTGTTACGGGGTTGGGAGGAGGTTGCAGAATTGGGTAGGGGGCTGGTACATGACCTGGGCAGGGGGGAGGGTGGAGGGCCGGGGTGAACTCCAAATGAGGATTAAGGCAGATTGAAAACTTACAAAACCAATTTAAATCATAGAAAGGTGGTGATTTTTAAATTTTAGTCCCCACCCCCACTGCTCAGTTGGTACATTCCTCTCCCAGTGAAGAAGGTTGGAGGGTTGTAGGAACAAAGAGTATTATGAGGGGAGCTGGTTATTAAGGGTAACTCCAGAGCCAGAGAAAGGCCACTCCGTCCATCGAAGGCCTACAACAGCTCTCCCTTTAGTCCCGTCAAACGCCTCAAGTGGTTTTGTACTCTACCGCAGGATTATTCCAAAGAATTGTGAACCTGTGGAATTCTCCACCACAGAAAGTTGTTGAGGCCAGTTCGTTAGATATATTCAAAAAGGAGTTAGATGTGGCCCGTACGGCTAAAGGGATCAAGGGGTATGGAGAGAAAGCAGGAATGGGATACTGAAGTTGCATGATCAGCCATGATCATATTGAATGGTGGTGCAGGTGCTGAATGGCCTACTCCTGCACCTATTTTCTATGTTTCTATGTTTCTATGTACATCCCTGTCTGGCATAAAAATAAAACGGGGAAGGTGGCTCAACCGTGGCTTACAAGGGAAATTAGGGATAGTGTTAAATCCAAGGAATAGGAAAATAATTTGGCCAAAAAAGCAACAAATCTGAGGACTGGGAGAAATTTAGAATTCAGCAGAGGAGGACAAAGGGTTTAATTGGGGGGGGGGGAATAGAATATGATAGCAAGCTTGCAGGGAACACAAAAACTGACTGCAAAAGCTTCTACAGATACGTGAAGAGAAAAAGATTAGTGAAGACAAATGTAGGTCCCTTACAGTCAGAATCAGGTGAAGTCATAAGGGGGAACAAAAAAATGGCAGACCAATTGAACAAATACTTTGGTTCTGTCTTCACTGAGGAAGACACAAATAATCTTCCGGAAATACTAGGGGACCGAGGGTCTCGCGAGAAGAAAGAACTAAAGGAAATCCTTATTAGTCAGCAAATTATGTTAGGGAAATTGATGGGATTGAAGGCCAATAAATCCCCAGGTCCTGATAGTCTTCATTCCACAGTACTTAAGGAAGTGGCCCTAGAAATAGTGGATGCATTGGTGGTCATTTTCCAACATTCTATAGACATTGGATCAGTTCCTATGGACTGGAGGGTAGCTAATGTAACACCACTTTTTAAAAAAGGAGGAAGAAAGAAAACAGGGAATTATCGACCGGTCAGCCTGACACTGGTGGTGGGGAAAATGTTGGAATCAATTATTAAAGATGTAATAGCGGCGCATTTGGAAAGCAGTGACAGATCGGTCCAAGTCAGCATGGATTTATGAAAGGAAAATCATGCTTGACAAATCGTCTAGAATTTTTTGAGAATGTAACCAATAGAGTGAACAAGGCGGAGCCAGTGGATGCGGTGTAGTTAGACTTTCAAAAGACTTTTGACAAGGTCCCACATAAGAGAATAGTGTGCAAAATTAAAGCACATGGTATTGGGGGTAATGTACTGATGTGGATAGAGAACTGGTTGGCAGACAGGAAGCAGAGAGTAGGAATAAACGGGTCCTTTTCAGAATGGCAGGCAGTGATTATTGGGGTACCGCAAAGTTCAGTGCTGGGACCCCAGCTATTTACAATATACATTAATGATTTAGACAAAGGAATTGAATGTATTATCTCCAAGTTTGCAGATGACACTAAGCTGGGTGGCAGTGTGAGCTGTGAGGAGGATGCTAAGAGGATGCAAGGTGACTTGGACAGGTTAGGTGAGTGGTCAGATATGGTATAATGTGGATAAATGTTAAAGTTATCCACTTTGGTGGTAAAAACAGGAGGGCTGATTACTATCTGAATGGTGACAGATGGGTAACGGGAGAGGTGCAATGAGACCTGAGTGTCATGGTACATCAGTCATTGAAGGTTGCCATACAGGTGCAGCAGGTGGTGAAGAAGGCAAACGGCATGTTGGCCTTCATAGCGAGAGGATTCGAGTATAGGAGCAGGGAGGTCTTACTACAGTTGTACACGGTCTTGGTGAGGCCTCACCTGGAATATTGTGTACAGTTTTGGTCTCCTAACATGATGAAGTACATTTTTGCTATTGAGCGAGTGCAGCGAAGGTTCACCAGACTTATTCCTGGGATGACAGGACTGACATTTGAAGAAAGACTGGATCGACTAGGCTTGTATTCAATGGAATTTAGAAGAATGAGAGGGAATCTCATAGAAACATATAAAATTCTGATGGGATTGGATAGGTTAGATGCAGGAAGAATGCTCCCGATGTTGAGGAAGTCCAGAACCAGGGGTCGCAATCTAAGGATAAGGGTTAACCCATTTAGGACCGAGATGAGGAGAAACCTCTTCACTCAGAGAGTTGTGGGCATGTGGAATTCTCTACCACAGAAAGTTGTTGGGGCCAGTTTGTTAGATATATTCAAAAGGGTGTTAGCTGTGGCCCTCATGGCTAAAGGGGTCAAGAGGTATGGAGACAAAGCAGGAATGGGGTACTGAAATGCATGATCAGCCATATTCATATTGAATGGTGGTGCAGGCTCGAAGGGCCGAATGGCCTACTCCTGCACCTATTTTCTATGTTTCTATGTTTCCATCGAGCTTAGCAAAGTCAATATGTAGCCTTTGCCACACCCTGGGAGGTCATTTCCATGGCTGTAATGGCACTGATGGTTGTTTCTTGCTTACCGATTCATATGTCGTACACTGACTGACGATGTACTCTATATCTTTATCAGACCTGACCACCATAAGTAACTGCGTGCAAAACTCTTGGTCAAGCACATTCCCAGGTGCTGGTCATGGAGGTCTCCTAATAATTTGGACCTGAATTTATTTGGTACAACCACTCTTGCACCCCACATGATACAATCTTTATCAACTGATAATTCATTCCTACAAATGAAGAATGGATGAATATCTTTGTCTGTTACCTGGTTTGGCCAGACATTTTCAATATAATCATACACCTTTGACATAACTGGGTCACGTTTGGTTGCTCTACCAATCTCTTCAGCTAGGACTGGCAGTTCATGAATGTATGGAAAATAGAACACTTCTTCCCTATTGGGTGTAACTTGTGGTGGGGAAGGTAATCTAGACATAGCGTCAGCATTACTGTGATCAGCCAATCGTCTGTATTCAATATCATATGTATATGCTAACAAAATCAAAGCCCACCTGTGCATTCGGGCTGCAGCTAATGTTGGAACTGGGGACTTTGGATGGAGGATTGCTGTCAGGGGCTTATGGTCTGTAATGATGGTAAACCTATGACCATACAAAGTATTTGTGGAACTTCTTGACCCCAGAAATTAATGCCAAAGCTTCCCTTTCGATTTGCGCATAATTACGCTCACTGGCACTGAGAGTGCATGAAACAAAAGCAATTGGTCTCTCCTCCCCACTACTTAATACATGAGAGATCACTGCCCCAACTCCATACGGAGAGGCATCACATGCTAGCTTGATCTCCTTAGATACATCGTAGTGAACTAACATGGTGCTCTCCACCAATTTGCTTTTACACTCCTTGAATGTTGTATCGCATTCTTCTGACCACTTCCAGTGAACCTGTTTTTTCAATAGTTTCTTCAGTGGATGTAATACTGTAGCCAAATTTGGTAGGAACTTCCCATAATAGTTCAAAAGACCCAAAAATGATCGAAGTTCAGTGACATTCTGGGGAGTGGGTGCATTTCTGATTGCGTCCAGCTTTCCCTTGGTTGGATGTAAACCATCTTTGTCTACTCTGTAGCCTAAGTACTCCACTGAGTTTTGAAATAACTCACACTTGTGAGCAGTCACTCGTACTCTGTGCTTCTCTAGCCATTTGAGGACTTCATTCAATATGTTATTATGAATTTGCCTATTTGGTGCTCAAATTAGTATGTCATCTAAATAACATATTACTGCTTCAATATCTTGCAAAATCTGGTTCATCACCCCTTGGAAATAGCAGGGGCAGAAGACGCTCGAAATGGTAGCCTATTAAATTGATATAGGCCTAGATGAGTATTTATAGTCAAACATGAGTTGGATTCCTCATCTCGTTTAAGCTGTAAGTAGGCATTCAAAAGATCCAACTTTGAGAAGATCTGACCACCTGTCAGTATTGTGAACAAATCTTCTACATTTGGCAATGTGTTGGGGACATTACCCTCTAGAACTGGTTTACGGTTACTTTATAATCACCACACAATCTTACCTCACCATTGGACTTAGGTACAACAACAATGGGTGTAGCCCAATTACATAGATCTATCTTAGAAATAATGTTCTCAGTCTCCAGTCTTTTGTGTTCTTGCTCAACTTTCTCCTTGAGTGCATATGGTACGGAACGCAGCTTGCAGTAAACCAATCTAGCGTCCTTCTGTACCCTGACACTCACCTTGAAGCCTTGGATCGGACTGCCTATTTCACAGAACATCTTTGGATAATTCTTGATAACATCATCCTTTGATGCAAATGTTGTTTCAACATGAAAAATCTCACTCCAATCCAATTTCAGTGATCTCAAACAATTTCTTCCTAGTAAGGCAGACTTGTCTCCTGCCACTACTAATAGAGGCAAGCTCTGAAATTGATCCTTGTATTTCACCGGTACGGTGATACGACCTACCACAGGATTGTTCTCTCCTGAGTAGCCTCGCAGCTCTATCTTGGATTTCTCCAATGGGAAATCAATTTGTCGAGGAATAGCGACTCTGGTACTATACTCACGGATGCACCAGTGTCGATTTCCATGGGTATCTTGGTTCCGGCAACATCTATGTGGATTATGATATTTTTCGAATTGCTGTTAGTTAACCTCGCGATCCTGACGATGTGTAGCTCTAAAACCTCCTCGTCCTGTTGTTTTTCTTCCATACTATATAGTCTCTGGCGATTTCTACTCATAGCTTTGAAAGCTGGTTTACCCTTCATTCGGCATGCCTTCACAAGATGCCCAGTTTTCCTCCAGATGAAACACTCTGCCTTCACATATGGACAACTTTGAGCAATGTGTTGTCCCAGGCACTGATAGCAGGACATCAATGCTCTATTACCATTGCCAGTTTCTGAGACTTTGGGGCCCAGCTGGCTTTTACTTTTAAATTGCAGGTGATTCACCTCGGTTGTCTGATGACTGAAAATAGTATGAAATTCTTGCGAATATTGGTCGGCCATTGACATAGTTGTCTGACAAGCCAAATTAAAAGTCAAGTTAGGAGTTGTCAATAACTTTCTTCTGATCGCATCATTTTTCATCCCACAAACAAAATGGTCACGCAATGCTCGGTCCTGAAAGTTTCCGAAATTACAGTGAATGGATAGCTTTTTTAATGCTACAATGTATTAACTGATATTTTCTTCGGTTCACTGATCTCGTATTCCGAAATGATAACTTTCAGCAAGTTCCAGGGGCTCAGGGCTGTAGTGCTGTTCTAACTTAATCTGCTTAAGAGTTGTGTCCTTTGGCTTGACAGGCACAAGGACATTTTTCAAGATTTCATACACCTCGGGCCCTGCTTCAGTTAAGAAAATAGCCCTTTTTCGTTCCAACATCACCTGGTTATGGTTTTCATTATTTGAGGTGAAAAGCATTTCTAGCTGCTCCACATACACTCTGAAACTTTCACGGTTGTGAGGGAAACTCCCCCAAACACTCCATTATTCCCATAGGCATGGCCATCTGGACTCTAACAGTTCGGCAAAGTGTTTACCTTGGATTTGTAGCTGTTAATCAAAACAGAGAAGGTCTCAAAGTCTCTCTGTCGGCTGGCTGAATCCTCCACCAACAAAAATTTCAGCTTTTTTTTCCCGATAAACACATCTTTGTCGCCATTGTTATATTTTCAGTACCTCACAGACCCACCTAAAGATGGCAGAACATTCCAGAACTCACCAGTCAGGTAACCCTGTTTTCTTTCTTTATTATAAACAGCACTGGCTGCAGTGCCACAGGAGTACACAGGTGGAGCTATATATATTACAGCGGGGGAATTGATTTTCGGGCAGCCGGCCAGCTTCCAGTGCCCCGCCAGGACATTCGGTGCCTGTTTTGCAGGGGCGTGGAGTAGTACCACCCGGGAGAGGCGAGCCGGTGTGCAACACCATTTTGATATTTGTTTTCTTGGGGGCCCGTAACACCTCGTAGCGCCCTAGTGGGTCCACCTGGGAAAGTGGGCAGTCCGAGCTGTTCCAGCCGTGGCGAGGGAAGGAATGAATACCTGAGGTAAGTGTGATTGTTTTGTTTTTTTGCGATGTATGTTTATGTGGGGCGAGCAAGGTATTGGGACTGTTTTTTTTGTGGGTTTTTTTGCAAATTTTTTTTTTCCCCAGGGAAGCCTCTCTGAGGGCGCTCCAAGACCAGCTCTTGAGCTCGGGATTTTCAGTTACTCAGCTGGCCTTGGAGCGCCCTAAGAGAGGTGTGGAACGCCTCCACACTCAGGGCCCAGCTGCTGAATTTTGCGGCTGCAGACGCAAATCATTTCCCAGCACAAAATTTACCGCTTCGCCACCATTTGTGCTCTAATTAGCCTCCCAAAGTCTTTGTCTTTTAATCCATAAATCTGCCTTTAGAAAGTAAAGAAAATTTTTTTAATGTTTCCTCCTAATGGAAAGCATTTTGAAATCTGTCACGCCTGAAGTTTTCTTGCTGAAGTGACAGTGCCATAAAATAGTTGGAAATACAGTACTGTCTTTCTATAAGCTCTCATTGTCTGTGAGCTGCTTCTCTGATACCAGAGGTTCAGTATAGTGCCATCTCATCTCAGCATTGCTCTCCCTCGCTTAAAACAGAACATAAACTGCCTAGTAACAGTTTGTTGTGCTTTTTTCAGTGTGAATGTAAAACTGTTGAGGAATCATATCGGTAAAGGTCATTCCTTTTTTTCTCAATGACTTGCTGATTACAGCGTTATTTTATCCAGTTATAAAATTAAAGCTGTTGACATTGTGGAATTTTTAATCATGTTAAATGCTTACAAGGACAGAAGAAAGTTAGGCACTGCCAGGTAAAAATTTAGCCCTCACAGTTATAACATTATGCAAGATGTATGTATCAATCATATCAGATATCATTTTCCAAATCCAAGGGTAGTGAAGTCACTTTTGCCCTCAGTGAATCCAGTTACCTAAAAAATCCTAATTCAGTTCAAGTATTGAGATAGTCCACCATGTAATCTGTAGTGTTAAATTTCTTTAGCTGCTATTAAACTATCAGGAAGCAACATAGCTCTCAACCTGCAGACTTAAATGTCAGGGAAATAGACCATAAAAGTCAGTGGCACAAATGGCCAAAATCAGGAACATTTTTTATGTGCATTTAAATAATCTATTGTTATCATTTAATTATAAATAATCTAGCATTATAATTTAACTATAAATAATTGAATATTAGCATTTAATTATAAATAATCGAATGTAATTATTTAATTATTTATTTACTTCTAGTTTCAGGTATTATTACAGTACCCACAGATCCAAATACAAATTACGGTGGTTGAAGTCTGGTACATGTTTAACGTTTTTCACCCTTCTTAAACAGTATCATTAACATCTTATTGTGGTTTAACAATATGTAGTTAAATCATTAAACTATGTGCCATTAGATGACAATCAAACTGGTCATTCCTGATGAAAGGCATCTCCTCACAATGCTCACTGGCCTGTGTGACTACAGAGCAGTGTATATCCAGATGGTTTTGGAATGCCTTCACCATGGTTGCCCATAACCATTCTGCAGGTGACTTGAAGCCAGGTGTGGCAGCACCTTTTAGTTGGAAACCAGGTCCCAAAAGCAGTAATCATGAAAGATGCTCCTACTCTGCCAAAGACCGGCAGTCTTTGAGTGAGGGCTCCTCTCGAAGGGCTCAATTTTCCCTGTTTATTTGCTTCATTGTTTTGGCGCACGCCTTTTTTTCTGGCGTATTTATTTTTTCAAAATTTCCCACTGTGATCTGCGCCGGCATAACTGACTTAGTTACGATTTTTCTAGGCCAATTTTTTTTTACATCATAGGAGGCATTCCCTCATGTCTCCGCCGGTTTTTTCAATTGTTCACAGTTTGGCCACAGCTTAGGTCGACGTATCTGGCCACTCCTGAAAACCTTCTGGTGAGTTAAGAAAACCAGCGCACATTCACAAATCTGTGCTGAAAGACGCCATTGTTTTTAAATCGAAGATTTTGGAGAGAGTCAAGAACACTGTCAAAATTAGTAATAAAGTTCAACTTTTTTTAACCTGTCAACATAGAAGTGTAAATTTGTTGGATTTCAAAAGATCTCTCATTTTTTAACTCACTCACACTCCACCAGTGAACATCTTGAAGCAGGGCTGGAAGGTCGTAGGTTTTGCCAACAGAAACGGCTCTGCGCCCGAACACAGCGGCTCAGGGTTCAGCTATAAAATAAGCCGTGGTGGGGGGAGGAGAGAGAGAGAGCGAGGTGACGATCGGAAGGCTTGGAGCCTGGGGAGGGAGAGAGAGAAGTCACAAAACCTTTGGGTGTGGTCCATCCATACAGACCTGGAGCGATACAACTGCGAATCTATGCTGCCTGCTTTCCTGCCATTTTGAGCTTCTTTCAAAGGTTAAATTTAAGTATGGGGACAATAGTGACAATGCCATACCTTGTGTGAGCCTTCTGCATCATGGTGCTATGTAAGAGACAATTAATTCGACTTTACCCCATCAGGAACATCAGAGTCCGTAGGGTGCTGGGCAGGAGGCCTTACCCACTCTGGGTATATCGAGACAGGCATTCGTACCTCCACCTGAGTGATGCAGACTGTGTCAGAAGGTTGTGTTTCTGCAAAGAAGTTGTAACTGAGATCTGTGAGTTGGTCAAAGCAGACCTGCAATCTAGAAGCATCAGGAGGACTGCTTTGTCAGTTGAAGTAAAGGTTACAGCCGCACTTTCATTCTGTGCCTCTGGATTGTTTCAAGCTACAACTGGGGATGTGTGTGCCATCTCTAAACATGCAACACATGTCTCCATTCACCAGGTCACGGCTGCACTGTACGCGCATACGAATGACTTCATAAAGTTCCCCATTACCACCCAAGCAATCCATGACCGGGCTGTGGGCTTCTCCAGGATTACTGGCTTCCCAAAGGTACAGGGCTGCATTGATTGTACCCACATCAACTTGTGACCACCTTTGAAGGATTCCAAGATGTACAGGAACAGAAAAGGCTTCCACTCCATTAATGTGCAGCTCGTGTGTGACGATACGCATCATATCATGTCAGTCGACACAAGATACCCTGGCAGCACCCATGATGCATTCATCCTATGCGACAGCACTATATCTGCCATGTTTCAGCAGCAGCAGCCAGAAGGACAGAGCTGGCTACTGGGAGACAAAGGGTACGGCCTCGCCACCTGGCTCATGTTGTCCCTACGCGTAACCCGGATGGAAGCTGACCGTCAATACAACATGTCGCACATTGCAATGCGCAACATCATTGAGGGGACCATTGGCATATTGAAACAGCGTTTCTGATGCCTAGACCAGGCACTCCCCTGAGATTGTCAGTCAGTTCACTGTTGTGTGCTGCGTGCTGCATAACTTAGCCATCATGAGGCAGCAGCAGCTGGTAGTGGAAGACCCACCTGCGGTGAGAGTGGCTGATGATAATGATGTGGAAGATGCAGGTGATGAGCAGGAGGAGGAGGTCGACGAGGATGAGGAAGCCATGCAAGTGCCTGAGGCCGGAGCACGACGGCGGAGGAGGGCGGGCCATCGTGCTCCATAAACAATTGCTCGAGCCTTGCGCCAGCAGCTCATCCGTGAATGCTTTACTGCTGCCTGAGGGCTCAGCGACAACTATTCCACATGGACATGTTTACTGTTTGGAGCTGTTCCGTAATGTTGTGTTGTGTTAATGGAACATGATTTAGTTTTAATGTAAAATATATTTTATTCAAAAGTTTACAATGTCCTTAACTTAACTTTAATAAAATTATTCTTGTTTCAAACTTTACTTTAATGTCACGCTTTAAGATCTTGTATTGCTCCAGCTGCGATTTTTCCAATGCTTTCACACAGCACTCCTTCTTACACAAAACTGGCTCTTTAAAAATGGCCGATTCCAAGTTGTACTGAGCATGTGCATCCATTGGAACGATGTCAAAAACGTAACTTTTTTTTCCCCACGCATGTGCAGAAGGTGCGGCTTCGTTTTTCGGCGCAGACAGCAGGCTCCACCGAATGGCCTTCTTCCGTGCTGTAATCATTCTATGGGGGTGAAATTCATTACCGCCCTGTTAGTAACATCCGGGAGGCACGATATATGCACCAGGCGTGGAAGTCCCGCTCCTCTCAAGAAATTCGGGTTACTGCCCCCGGAAGGAAGGGGAGCGCCCGGGAATCTTGCACCTACCTGCATATTGATGAAATGGAAGCCCTTGCGGTTGATGAATACTCCTGGTTGTTCTGCGGGTGCCCGGATTGCTAGGTGTGTGCTGTCAATGGTGCCCTACACCTGTGGGAAGTCAGCCAGAGTCGCAAAGCTGAGCGCCCACTCATTCTTATGGCATCATTGCAGGCAACGTTGAGATAATTGGCAAGTGACCTGTCTTATGCATTTGTGGGAAAAGCTGACTGGGGGAATCGTGCATATGTCTGCGGCAGAGCCCTGGAAGGATTGGGGGCAAAAAAGTATTGAGTGCGGTGCTGACTTTGAGAGCCACTGGTAACACTTGACCACCAGATCCAGCAGGCAGCTAGTCTTCTTCTACGAGACTGCAGATGTCTTCCACCACCTGATGTGACATCCTGAGCCTCCTAAGGTACTGATGTTTAAACATATCAAGAAAACTGAGCCTCATGCAAGCTGCACCTCTCTGCTGGTCCCCTCTCTGCTGGTCCCCTCTCTGCTGGACTCCTCCCTGCTGGACCCCTCCCTGCTGGTCCCCTCTCTGCTGGTCCCCTCTCTGCTGGACCCCTCTCTGCTGGACTCCTCCCTGCTGGTCCCCTTCCTGCTGGACCCCTCTCTGCTGGTCCCCTCCCTGCTGGTCTCCTCTCTGCTGGTCTCCTCTCTGCTGGTCCCCTCTGCTGCTGCCCTCTCTGCTGTTGCCCTCTCCCCTGGGCAAATACAAGTCTGTGAGCACCAGACTGATGCTGGTATTGTTGCTGGCGCTGTTGCTGGTCATCTTGGTCCTCATCTGAGGTCCAATCTAAGGTAGCATAAGCGGCACCCATCCTGATGTGACAGATCAAACCTCTAAACGGTAGATCAAATCTCCAAAGTGCTGAAGAAACCTCCAGTGGAAAAAGTAACCACTCAACAAAAGTACTGTGAACAAACCCTTTTCCACTAGCAGGTAAGAAAGCAGCTGTGAGTACTGAGTACTTCTTGGCATATTTCCCTCAATTGTGGTTGTGTTATTGCCTTGCTTTCACTGCCGAATTTCAGGAAGCCAGTGAAACCCATGGACCCGGATGTTAAACTCAAAAGCATGTTGGAATCTTGCTCTAATTGAGTGATTAATACATGGTAATTGACAAGCCGCCTCTCCCGAGGGGGTTGCGCGCACGCAGCCTGATCGCTCAAGTGAAATGCGTAAGACAGCGGGCCAGAGCTGGCTTCTTTACACCCTGTCAATTTCGCCGGTTTTAACTCCCACCTGCAACCAAACCCACACGCCCCTGCAGATTAAAATTCAGCCCTTTGTAGTTGAAGTGCAGATGTCTATCCCATGCGAATCCTTTTTATTCTGATAGTCTTCCTAGTTCTTTTTGAAGCTAGAATTGTTGCCTGGACAATAGTTAATCAGCCATTCATTTGCATTCTTAAAGGTTAATGCTGAACTTTTATCCTTTCGTAAATACTGGAAGTATATTTACCTACCCTGTTTTGCAACCCTTATCTTTTGTATTTTGAGGCAATCCTCGTCTATGTTTCTTTTAAAGCCTCTATATTATTTCTCCCTCTGCCATTTAGCGCTATGTGAACTACCGCCCAAGACTCCAGTCCTGACCCCCTTAGTATCCCTTTCGAACCTTTCCTCAATGTGTACTGCTCTAGCTCCAGGCAGACATGAGCTGCATTTTTTTAGATTCTCTCCCTGTATTTTAAGTTGCACTTGAAAACATTCAATGAATTCAAGAAGAAATAAACACCAGACCGAATCTGAGTGCCCATGTGTCTGCCAGTTTAAGCCTGCCTTTCGGTGTCTCTGCCATTACTGCAAAGAATGAGACAAGGGGGCTGAAATTCAGCTCCCCAAAAAGGCTGCTTACCGCCAGAAAGCGGCGGACAAGCGGTGGAGTCGAGCGGCTGCCGACTTCCAGTCCAAAGGCCGCCGCCAACAAAATTCAGCTTGGGGGGTGGGGAGGAGTTTTCTGGCAGTCCCCACTTCTGCCCCGCTGCTGCTGACCATCCTAAGTGTGTTATCAAAGGGCGCACCGCCGATCTCCCGCATCCCCCGCAAAATTTAGCTGCAAAAATCATAAATGCACGGTGCAGTGCCCCCGACAACTTTTCCTGTCGGTGCACCTTCCTTTCATTCTGTGAGCCATGTTTTTTTTTTGCCGGCCGAATTCCTGATTGGCCGGACAATTATACCCCCGGGTTTGGCTGGGCCGCCAACAGGCAGCCTGGCACACCCTCTTGGGTGCCAGGCTGCTGGGCCGACCGAAACCCTCCCTGGTGGCCCATTGGGCCGAACCTAAACAATCGCTGTGTCTCTCCCCTTTAAATGAGGGGAGAGATGTGGTGATGCACACGTGTACTGACATCATCACCGCTCCGCTGCTGATTGAATAAGAACATAAGAGCATAAGAACATAAGAATT
The DNA here is from genome assembly GCF_044704955.1 of Pristiophorus japonicus. Classification (NCBI taxonomy): domain Eukaryota; kingdom Metazoa; phylum Chordata; class Chondrichthyes; family Pristiophoridae; genus Pristiophorus; species Pristiophorus japonicus. The sequence continues at coordinate 247,061,027 of NC_091980.1, forward strand.
AGGAACAGGAGTAGGCCATCTAGCCCCTCGAGCCTGCTCCGCCATTCAACAAGATCATGGCTGATCTGGCCGTGGACTCAGCTCCACTTACCCGCCCGCTCCCCATAACCCTTAATTTCCTTATTGGTTAAATATCTATCTATCTGTGATTTCAATACATTCAATGAGCTAGCCTCAACTGCTTCCTTGGGCAGAGAATTCCACAGATTCACAACCCTCTGGGAGAAGAAATTCCTTCTCAACTCGGTTTTAAATTGGCTCCCCCGTATTTTGAGGCTGTGCCCCCTAGTTCTAGTCTCCCCGACCAGTGGAAACAACCTCTCTGCCTCTATCTTGTCTATCCCTTTCATTATTTTAAATGTTTCTATAAGATCACCCCTCATCCTTCTGAACTCCGAGTAAAGACTCAGTCTGCTCAATCTATCATCATAAGGTAATCCCCTCATCTCTGGAATCAGCCTAGTGAATCGTCTCTGTACCCACTCCAAGGCTAGTATATCCTTCCTTAAGTAAGGTGACCAAAACTGCACGCAGTACTCCAAGTGCGGCCTCACCAATACCCTGTACAGTTGCAGCAGGATCTCCCTGCTTTTGTACTCCATCCCTCTCGCAATGAAGGCCAACATTCCATTTGCCTTCCTAATTACCTGCTGCACCTGCAAACTATCCTTCTGTCATTCATGCACAAGGAAACCAAATTTTAATTTGATTTTACGTTTTAAAGTTAATTTGTTTTAATTGCCGGTGCTTTTAGTGTCCCCTTCCCTTTTATAGGGGGCACTGGGGAAAAATTGTGATTTTAGTGCCCAAAAAAAAAACCAAAAAAAAAGAAAAACACAAAAAAAAACAAAAAAAGGGGGGAAAAAAAGGGCCTTGGAAATGTCTGGAGTGTCACCCAGGTCGGGTGGCACTCTTTAATGTTTTATGTTTTCGCAGGTAGACTCTAAAAGAGTTTCATGCACAAGGAAACCAAATTTTAATTTGATTTTACGTTTTAAAGTTAATTTGTTTTAATTGCCGGTGCTTTTAGTGTCCCCTTCCCTTTTATAGGGGGCACTGGGGAAAAATTGTGATTTTAGTGCCCAAAAAAAAAACCAAAAAAAGAAAAACACAAAAAAAAACAAAAAAAAGGGGGGAAAAAAAGGGCCTTGTAAATGTCTGGAGTGTCACCCAGGTCGGGTGGCACCGTTTAATGTTTTATGTTTTCGCAGATAAACTCAAAAGAGTTTCATGCACAAGGACCAATTGTGCAGCAGTGGAGGCGTGTCCTGCTCAGTTGGAGCTGTGAGCAGTGAGTGGAGCAGCTTGCAACTTGAGCTCCTGCCTCGAGAGCCCTGAGACCAGCCCAGGAGGAGAAGGAAGGAAGGGGCTTCAACACAACTTTTATCCAGAGGGAGAGGAGGAAGCAGAAAACTTTTAAACAACTTTACCATTCTGCAAGGAGTTGGAGAGAGGGGGAAAAGACAAACAACATCCAGTGTGGAAGGAGGGAGACTCAACATTCTACAGGTGGGTGTGGGTGCATTTCCCCAAACAGACTTTGTTGTATCGGTGGGGGGAGGAAAGAAGACCACTGAGGGCCGGAACATCGCGGGGGGTGTGTGTGTGTGTGTGGTAGTGTGCGTGGGGGCCGTGCTTACAACTAGGCCCCCCCACAATTGGAACCCCCCCCACCCCCCACATTTGCCTAGCCTGGGATAGCTGGAGCTACCAGGCTGAAGATTGTTGTTTTTCTCAATCACCCAATTAAAGATCGTTAGGAGTGCCTGGTGGCTCCAGCTACCCCAGGTGAAGACATCTTCTCCCCCCACCTGAAGACCACCTCAAAGACTTTTGTGTTTTGCCATCTGGGGAGTGCACCCACCCACAGCTGCGAGGAGAGACCTGCCCTCGCAGCCCCCCCCCCTTCCCACCCCCCTCTCTCTTTTCTCTGCTACTCTGTTTCTCCCCTCTCTCTCTGAGAACCCTTTCCTTCCAAATTAAAAAAAAAACAATTAAGACAACTGAGCAGAGGGAGCAAGGCCTCTCCCCAATTGTCAACGAGGGGAGAGGTGCCTCGTTAAGGGCTCCTCTGCTCAGTTAAATACACGAGGCCATTAAAGACCATTAAGGCCTGTGACTTTGGGGTGGGTGTAGCCCTTAAAGGGACCCCGTGATGGCGACCCCATCCACGCCGGTGGCAGGGCCAGCAAGGACGTATGCGCAGGTGGCAACCGCTTCCACAGCACCTCCTGCGCCACCCGCTGCCCTGCCACCATTTACACTTATAACAAAAAAACACGGGGTCAAGAGCTACACTCACCCCACAATGAGCATCGAGGAGTGCGTGCGGGCGATGGCTGGGGTAGTCGGCCCCTCGGCCATTGTCGCAGCCTCCAAGATGTCTGGGAAGGCTGTTTTCTTCCTGGGGTCGGAGCGGGCGGTGTCCCTGGCCCTCGAAAAGGGGCTCACGGTGGGCGGGACGTTCCTGCCGGTGGATCCTCTCGAAGCCACCGCGCAGAGGGTCATCGTGTCGAACGTCCCGCCCTTTGTTCCCGCTGGGCTCCTCCTCCCTCACCTACAACAACTGGGGGAGGTAAGGTCAGGGATCAACCCCATACCGCTCGGCCTCAGGGAGAACAGCCTGCGCCACGTGTTCTCCTTCCGCCGCCAGCTCTTTGTCCGGCTGGCGCGGGAGGACATGACAGAAGGGCACTTTAATGTGGTGCACGAGGGGACTGCCTACCGCGTCTTCTGGACGTCGGACGGCGTGCGGTGCCATGCCTGCAGGGAGGTGGGGCATGTTCGCAAGAACTGCCCCGCCTCCAAGGCCGCCAAACCACCGAAGGCGGCCAAGGCTGGCGCTGCCGCCACCCCTCCCCCTAGTTGCGTCCGCGTGCCGGGAGCCATGGGTGCGCGGGCATCGTCGGAGGCCTTTGTTTTCAGGGCCTCCGGCGGGGGGGAGGGAGAGCGTCCGACCGGAAAGAAGGCGCGGAAGAAGACAAAACATCAAGAGGCGGGTCCCCTCGGTGCGCCGGATAATTTGACCACCGCGCTCAGCCCAACCCCGTCACCGGCGAGCGCGGGGTGCCCCGAGCCCGTGCCCGAGCCCTTGAACAACACCACAGAGGGGCCCGGGCGCGGGCAAGAAAAGGAAAAGGGGGGGGCGGAGCGGGAGGCCTCGGCAGACATGGAGGTCTCCCTGACTCCGCGCGCCCCCAGGAACAAAAAGAGGCACCGCCCCAATGACGCGGAGGGGGAACAACATCCCTCCGCGGAGGAGGCGGTGCCCGCCGCGTGTCCCGCGTCCCCCACCAGCGCCCCCAAATTGCGCTGCAGGCGCGAGGAGTCTTTCCCCGGGGAGGGTGAGGCAGTCGAGGCTGCCCAGCCGCTGCCTCCTGGGGAGGGCGTGGAAGATCTGCCTGTCGTGGGGGGCGTGGGGCCAGTGGAAGAATGCGTAGCCGCCGGGTCGAGCGTCCCGGGGACCGAGGCGGGCGGGGCCGAAAAGGCCGAACCTGAGCCCGCCCAGCTATTATCCAACTTCCCCCGGGAGTCGCTCGACCCGGCAGAAATACAAACTGATTTTAATGACACTGTAGATGCTGGGCCGGGGGGTGGCAGCGGGGAGGGGGAGGAACACCCACCCTCGCCTCTTACTTTGGAGCTGGAGCACTTGGGGAGCCTGGGGATCTCCTATGGCCGGGTCTCTCCTTGTTCTCCGGTTCCTGGGGCGGAGGGGGAACCCCTTCCGCTGTCATTTCCCGACCCAGCACCATTTTTAAAAGAGCCCAGTGGGGACTCCTCTGCCGACGATCCTGGGGGTGGGATCGGGGCAGTGCCAGGGCCGGTTGGAGCGGCCGGTTCATTTGCCGTACCTTGTGCGGTCGATGGGCCGGCTGCTGGCGGCCACCTCCCGGAGGAGGACGGGGACTCGGTGGGGGACGCGGGTGAAGACCTAGAGACCACCGCCAGTGAGGCGGTGGATCTGCTCGCGGCCGCCGCTGAGGCCCTCCTCGTTCCTGCAAAGGAACTCCGGGACTTTTTGGCCCAGAGCCGGGGTCGCCGCGACCAAGCCCGACTGGCCCTGGAAAAATGGTCCGAGCCGGAGCTGATCAAGGGGTCCGTCCGCGCCGCCGTTAAAACCTTGGCCGCGGGCGGGCCCTTGACAAAGGAGCAGCACCTTGAGCTGCGCGAGCTCGAGGGACTCCTCGCTGGGCTGCGGAGGGAGCGGAGTTCAACAAAAGACTCCGCTCCCCCCCCCACAATAGGTTAAGGTAGAGGTTGCACTATGCTTTTGCCATGAAGATAACCATAGCCAGCCTCAACATCAACGGCGGCAGAGGGGCACGCCGTAGATTTGACAATTTTTCGCTCCTGCGGGAGGGGAAATATGCGGTGTGCTTCCTGCAAGAAACCCACACCGTTCCGGGAGACGAAGCCACGTGGCTCCTGGAATGGCAAGGAGAGGTCCGCATGAGCCACCTCACCGCCATTTCTAGTGGGGTGGCCATCTTGCTGGGCCCGCATTTTCAGCCGGAGATCTTGGGGGTCGAGGAGCCCGTGCCAGGCCGCTTGCTGCACGTAACGGTTCGCCTGGGGGACGTGCCGCTCCATCTCGTGAACGTGTACGCCCCTCATCCCGGCCCGCAGCAAACGCGCTTCTTTGAAGAGGTGTCCGCTCTTCTTGGCTCCGTCGACGTCGGCGACTGCATTGTCCTCGGGGGGGATTTTAACTGCACCCTCGAGGCGAGGGACCGCTCCGGTGCCCCGCAGTGCATGACGGCGATGGAGAAGTTGAGGGACCTGGTCGGGTCCTTCGACTTGGTGGACGTCTGGCGAAATCTCCACCCCGACTCCAGCGCCTTTACTTGGGTGAGGCCTGGAGTTGGATGGTCTAGAGTCGACCGCCTTTACGTGTCTCGGGCGTACGTTTCCTGCGTCCCGGCGGCCTCCATGCGGCCGGTGCCGTGTTCGGACCACCACCTGGTGTGGGCGGAGCTCGCTTCGCTCCGCGCGAGGACGGGGTCCGCGTACTGGCACTTTAACAACCGGCTGCTGGAGGACGTGCGGTTCCAGGACTCGTTCCGTCGATTCTGGTCCGACTGGAGAAGGAAGCAGGGGGGCTTCCCCTCCTTGAGGCTATGGTGGGACGTGGGCAAGGCTCACGTCCGCGTCTTCTGTCAAGAGTACGCGAGGGGGTCGACCAAGAGGCGGGCGGCCAGAGTCGGGCGCCTAGAAAAAGAGGTGCTCGACCTGGAAGCCCGTCTCGGTCAAGTCGTCCAGGACCCGGCCCTGCGGACGGTGTACGAAGCGAAGAAGGCCGCGCTGAAGGACCTGCAGCTCGTCGGGTCCCGAGGCGCGTTCGTGAGGTCGCGGATCCGGTTCCTGCGGGATCTGGACCGCGGCTCCCCCTTCTTCTACTCGCTGGAAAAAAGGCAGAGTGTCCGTAAGCAGCTCTTGACGCTGCTGGCCGACGACGGCTCTCTCGTCTCGGATCCGGAGGGCGTCAACAACAGGGTCCGTGAATATTACGGGGCTCTGTTCTCTCCGGATCCGTCCAGCGAGGAAGCGCGTAGAGTTTTGTGGGAGGACCTGCCGAAGGTCAGCCCGGAGGGCGCCGAAAATCTGGAAGCTCCGCTAAGCCTGGCGGAGCTGACCGGTGCCCTCGCCCGGCTCTCGAGGGGAAAATCCCCGGGGCTGGACGGGCTGACCGTGGAGTTCCACAGGGCGTTCTGGGACGTCCTGGGGAGCGACTACGCGCGGGTCCTGGGGGAAAGTCTGGCGACCGGGGAGATGCCCCTCTCTTGGCGCAGGGCAGTCATCGTCCTGCTGCCTAAGAAGGGCGATCTCCGCCTCCTTAAGAACTGGCGCCCGGTCTCCCTCCTCAGCACGGACTACAAAATCTTCGCCAGGGCGATGTCTGCTCGCCTTGGTGCCGTGCTGGACCACATGATCCACCCCGACCAGTCATACACGGTCCCGGGCCGGACAATCCACGATAACATCCATCTGGTCCGGGACCTCATCCATTGTTCCCAGGAGGCTGGTCTGTCGGTCGCCTTCCTATCCCTCGACCAAGAGAAGGCGTTCGACAGGGTGGATCACGACTATCTGCTCGGAACTCTGCGCGCTTTCGGGTTCGGGACGCATTTCGTCGCCCGGATCCGACTTTTGTACGCCGCCGCGGAGTGTCTGATTAAGGTTAACGGGTCCTTGACGGCGCCCCTTCGCTTTAGGAGAGGGGTGCGCCAGGGATGCCCCATGTCCGGCCAGTTATACGCCGTTTGCGTGGAGCCTTTCCTGCGCCTCCTGCGGACGAGGTTGACGGGACTGGCTCTGCAAGGGCCGGGCGTGGAGGTCGTCCTCTCGGCTTACGCCGATGACGTGCTCCTCGCGGTAGAGGATCCCGCTGACCTGCGGAGGATGCGTGAGTGCCAGGAGATTTACTCGGCCGCGTCCTCCGCCAGGATCAACTGGGAGAAATGTTCCGGACTCCTGGTGGGTCAGTGGCGGGTGGACTCCCTGCCGGAGGAGCTCAGGCCTTTTGCCTGGAGCACGACCCATCTCCTCTATCTGGGAGTCTACCTTAGCCCCGACGAGGGAGCCTGGCCGGCGAACTGGCAGGAGCTGGAGGCCAAGGTCGCCGCTCGCCTAGGGCGCTGGACAGGACTGCTCCGAGTGCTGTCCTACAGGGGTCGAGCGCTAGTCATAAACCAGCTGGTGGCCGCAATGCTGTGGTACCGGCTGGTCACTTTGACCCCTCCCCCTGCGTTTGTCGCCAAGATACAGAAGAAGCTGGTGGACTTCTTCTGGAACAACAGGAAGCACTGGGTCTCTGCCGCGGTCTTGAGTCTCCCGCTTGAGGAGGGCGGTCAGTCGTTGGTGTGCGTCAGCGCCCAGCTCGCGACTTTCCGTCTTCAGACCCTGCAGAGATACCTTTACGTCGAGCCCCCTCCTAGGTGGTGTGCTCTGGCGAGGTATTTCTTCCGCCAGCAGCTCGACCTCAATTATGACACGCAGCTCCTGTTTGTGAACTTGGGGGGTGCCAGGACCGCCCTCCGGGAGCTGCCTGTCTTTTACAGGGAACTCATCAGGGTCTGGAACAAAGTCTCCACCAAGCGCAGCTCTCCACCGGCTGGAGTGGCGGCCGTCCTGCAGGAGCCGCTGCTCGGGAATCCGTACCTCCACGGCCGAGGCTTTATGTGGCGGTCGGAAGAGAGGGCTGTGGCTGGTGAGGTGACCAGGGTCAGGGACCTGCTCGATGGCGGAGGAGCGGGCTGGATGGCGCCAGTCATGCTGGCGCGGCGCCTAAATTCTGCCAACGTCCGCCACGCGGCCGATGCCATCGAGTCGCTAAAAACAGCTCTGGGCCCTGACTCCGTTAGGTGTATCGAGGAGGCTCAGGCACGTGGGGAGATCCCGTCCGAACTGACCCCCGTCCGGACGGAATTCCTCATCGGCGCCAAACCCCGGAACCTCCCTCGGGGGCCGGCGCCTCACAACTTGAGCCGCCTCGGGGAAATCCCCTCCGTGCCTTTCAGTTCCGCGCGGAGGGGTTTCCTGTACGGGCTGCTCCTGCACACCCTCAACTTTGCCATCCTCGCCGGCCGTCCGGACACGCCATGGCGTACCATCTTGCCGTCCGGAGGAGGCGGGGGTCCCCGATGGAGGGCACTCTACGCAGGGGTCCTCCCACTATTCATCGGGGACTTGGCCTGGAGGGTGGTGCACGGAGCAGTGCCGTGCAACAAATTTTTAAGCCGGTTCACGGACTCCCAGGCCGCCTGCAATTTCTGCGGTCTGGAGGAGTCCGTGTTCCATGTTTTTATGGAGTGCACAAGGTTGCAGCCCCTGTTCCACTATTTGAAGGGGCTGCTCCTGAAATTCTGGCTGCACTTCAGTCCCACTCTCCTGATCTTTGGGCACCCTGTGCGGAGGGGAGCGGGTAGGTCCGAAGGCCTCCTCGTAGGACTGCTCCTGGGCACGGCCAAGGGTGCCATCAGCCGGTCCAGGCAGCGGGCGGTCGAGGGGGTCGTTCAACCTGACTGCCTGCCTCTCTTCCGCTCTTACATCCGGTCCAGGGTGTCCTTGGAGATGGAGCACGCGGTGTCCACCGGTACGCTCACGGCCTTCCGCGAGAGGTGGGCACCGGAGGGACTGGAGTGCATCATCACGCCCGGCAACCAAATTTTAATTTGATTTTACGTTTTAAAGTTTAATTTGTTTTAATTGCCGGTGTTTTTAGTGTCCCCCTCTCCTTTTATAGGGGGCACTGGGGAAAAATTGTGATTTTAGTGCCCAAAAAAAAAAAACAAAAAAAAAAAAGAAAAAAAAAAAAAAAAAACACAAAAAAGGGGGGAAAAAAAAAATGGGCCTTGTAAATGTCTGGAGTGTCACCCAGGTCGGGTGGCACAGTTTTAATGTTTATGTTTTCGCAGGTAGACTCTAAAAGAGTTTCATGCACAAGGAAACCAAATTTTAATTTGATTTTACGTTTTAAAGTTAATTTGTTTTAATTGCCGGTGCTTTTAGTGTCCCCTTCCCTTTTATAGGGGGCACTGGGGAAAAATTGTGATTTTAGTGCCCAAAAAAAAAACCAAAAAAAAAGAAAAACACAAAAAAAAACAAAAAAAGGGGGGAAAAAAAGGGCCTTGGAAATGTCTGGAGTGTCACCCAGGTCGGGTGGCACTCTTTAATGTTTTATGTTTTCGCAGGTAGACTCTAAAAGAGTTTCATGCACAAGGAAACCAAATTTTAATTTGATTTTACGTTTTAAAGTTAATTTGTTTTAATTGCCGGTGCTTTTAGTGTCCCCTTCCCTTTTATAGGGGGCACTGGGGAAAAATTGTGATTTTAGTGCCCAAAAAAAAAACCAAAAAAAGAAAAACACAAAAAAAAACAAAAAAAAGGGGGGAAAAAAAGGGCCTTGTAAATGTCTGGAGTGTCACCCAGGTCGGGTGGCACCGTTTAATGTTTTATGTTTTCGCAGATAAACTCAAAAGAGTTTCATGCACAAGGACCAATTGTGCAGCAGTGGAGGCGTGTCCTGCTCAGTTGGAGCTGTGAGCAGTGAGTGGAGCAGCTTGCAACTTGAGCTCCTGCCTCGAGAGCCCTGAGACCAGCCCAGGAGGAGAAGGAAGGAAGGGGCTTCAACACAACTTTTATCCAGAGGGAGAGGAGGAAGCAGAAAACTTTTAAACAACTTTACCATTCTGCAAGGAGTTGGAGAGAGGGGGAAAAGACAAACAACATCCAGTGTGGAAGGAGGGAGACTCAACATTCTACAGGTGGGTGTGGGTGCATTTCCCCAAACAGACTTTGTTGTATCGGTGGGGGGAGGAAAGAAGACCACTGAGGGCCGGAACATCGCGGGGGGTGTGTGTGTGTGTGTGGTAGTGTGCGTGGGGGCCGTGCTTACAACTAGGCCCCCCCACAATTGGAACCCCCCCCACCCCCCACATTTGCCTAGCCTGGGATAGCTGGAGCTACCAGGCTGAAGATTGTTGTTTTTCTCAATCACCCAATTAAAGATCGTTAGGAGTGCCTGGTGGCTCCAGCTACCCCAGGTGAAGACATCTTCTCCCCCCACCTGAAGACCACCTCAAAGACTTTTGTGTTTTGCCATCTGGGGAGTGCACCCACCCACAGCTGCGAGGAGAGACCTGCCCTCGCAGCCCCCCCCCCTTCCCACCCCCCTCTCTCTTTTCTCTGCTACTCTGTTTCTCCCCTCTCTCTCTGAGAACCCTTTCCTTCCAAATTAAAAAAAAAACAATTAAGACAACTGAGCAGAGGGAGCAAGGCCTCTCCCCAATTGTCAACGAGGGGAGAGGTGCCTCGTTAAGGGCTCCTCTGCTCAGTTAAATACACGAGGCCATTAAAGACCATTAAGGCCTGTGACTTTGGGGTGGGTGTAGCCCTTAAAGGGACCCCGTGATGGCGACCCCATCCACGCCGGTGGCAGGGCCAGCAAGGACGTATGCGCAGGTGGCAACCGCTTCCACAGCACCTCCTGCGCCACCCGCTGCCCTGCCACCATTTACACTTATAACAAAAAAACACGGGGTCAAGAGCTACACTCACCCCACAATGAGCATCGAGGAGTGCGTGCGGGCGATGGCTGGGGTAGTCGGCCCCTCGGCCATTGTCGCAGCCTCCAAGATGTCTGGGAAGGCTGTTTTCTTCCTGGGGTCGGAGCGGGCGGTGTCCCTGGCCCTCGAAAAGGGGCTCACGGTGGGCGGGACGTTCCTGCCGGTGGATCCTCTCGAAGCCACCGCGCAGAGGGTCATCGTGTCGAACGTCCCGCCCTTTGTTCCCGCTGGGCTCCTCCTCCCTCACCTACAACAACTGGGGGAGGTAAGGTCAGGGATCAACCCCATACCGCTCGGCCTCAGGGAGAACAGCCTGCGCCACGTGTTCTCCTTCCGCCGCCAGCTCTTTGTCCGGCTGGCGCGGGAGGACATGACAGAAGGGCACTTTAATGTGGTGCACGAGGGGACTGCCTACCGCGTCTTCTGGACGTCGGACGGCGTGCGGTGCCATGCCTGCAGGGAGGTGGGGCATGTTCGCAAGAACTGCCCCGCCTCCAAGGCCGCCAAACCACCGAAGGCGGCCAAGGCTGGCGCTGCCGCCACCCCTCCCCCTAGTTGCGTCCGCGTGCCGGGAGCCATGGGTGCGCGGGCATCGTCGGAGGCCTTTGTTTTCAGGGCCTCCGGCGGGGGGGAGGGAGAGCGTCCGACCGGAAAGAAGGCGCGGAAGAAGACAAAACATCAAGAGGCGGGTCCCCTCGGTGCGCCGGATAATTTGACCACCGCGCTCAGCCCAACCCCGTCACCGGCGAGCGCGGGGTGCCCCGAGCCCGTGCCCGAGCCCTTGAACAACACCACAGAGGGGCCCGGGCGCGGGCAAGAAAAGGAAAAGGGGGGGGCGGAGCGGGAGGCCTCGGCAGACATGGAGGTCTCCCTGACTCCGCGCGCCCCCAGGAACAAAAAGAGGCACCGCCCCAATGACGCGGAGGGGGAACAACATCCCTCCGCGGAGGAGGCGGTGCCCGCCGCGTGTCCCGCGTCCCCCACCAGCGCCCCCAAATTGCGCTGCAGGCGCGAGGAGTCTTTCCCCGGGGAGGGTGAGGCAGTCGAGGCTGCCCAGCCGCTGCCTCCTGGGGAGGGCGTGGAAGATCTGCCTGTCGTGGGGGGCGTGGGGCCAGTGGAAGAATGCGTAGCCGCCGGGTCGAGCGTCCCGGGGACCGAGGCGGGCGGGGCCGAAAAGGCCGAACCTGAGCCCGCCCAGCTATTATCCAACTTCCCCCGGGAGTCGCTCGACCCGGCAGAAATACAAACTGATTTTAATGACACTGTAGATGCTGGGCCGGGGGGTGGCAGCGGGGAGGGGGAGGAACACCCACCCTCGCCTCTTACTTTGGAGCTGGAGCACTTGGGGAGCCTGGGGATCTCCTATGGCCGGGTCTCTCCTTGTTCTCCGGTTCCTGGGGCGGAGGGGGAACCCCTTCCGCTGTCATTTCCCGACCCAGCACCATTTTTAAAAGAGCCCAGTGGGGACTCCTCTGCCGACGATCCTGGGGGTGGGATCGGGGCAGTGCCAGGGCCGGTTGGAGCGGCCGGTTCATTTGCCGTACCTTGTGCGGTCGATGGGCCGGCTGCTGGCGGCCACCTCCCGGAGGAGGACGGGGACTCGGTGGGGGACGCGGGTGAAGACCTAGAGACCACCGCCAGTGAGGCGGTGGATCTGCTCGCGGCCGCCGCTGAGGCCCTCCTCGTTCCTGCAAAGGAACTCCGGGACTTTTTGGCCCAGAGCCGGGGTCGCCGCGACCAAGCCCGACTGGCCCTGGAAAAATGGTCCGAGCCGGAGCTGATCAAGGGGTCCGTCCGCGCCGCCGTTAAAACCTTGGCCGCGGGCGGGCCCTTGACAAAGGAGCAGCACCTTGAGCTGCGCGAGCTCGAGGGACTCCTCGCTGGGCTGCGGAGGGAGCGGAGTTCAACAAAAGACTCCGCTCCCCCCCCCACAATAGGTTAAGGTAGAGGTTGCACTATGCTTTTGCCATGAAGATAACCATAGCCAGCCTCAACATCAACGGCGGCAGAGGGGCACGCCGTAGATTTGACAATTTTTCGCTCCTGCGGGAGGGGAAATATGCGGTGTGCTTCCTGCAAGAAACCCACACCGTTCCGGGAGACGAAGCCACGTGGCTCCTGGAATGGCAAGGAGAGGTCCGCATGAGCCACCTCACCGCCATTTCTAGTGGGGTGGCCATCTTGCTGGGCCCGCATTTTCAGCCGGAGATCTTGGGGGTCGAGGAGCCCGTGCCAGGCCGCTTGCTGCACGTAACGGTTCGCCTGGGGGACGTGCCGCTCCATCTCGTGAACGTGTACGCCCCTCATCCCGGCCCGCAGCAAACGCGCTTCTTTGAAGAGGTGTCCGCTCTTCTTGGCTCCGTCGACGTCGGCGACTGCATTGTCCTCGGGGGGGATTTTAACTGCACCCTCGAGGCGAGGGACCGCTCCGGTGCCCCGCAGTGCATGACGGCGATGGAGAAGTTGAGGGACCTGGTCGGGTCCTTCGACTTGGTGGACGTCTGGCGAAATCTCCACCCCGACTCCAGCGCCTTTACTTGGGTGAGGCCTGGAGTTGGATGGTCTAGAGTCGACCGCCTTTACGTGTCTCGGGCGTACGTTTCCTGCGTCCCGGCGGCCTCCATGCGGCCGGTGCCGTGTTCGGACCACCACCTGGTGTGGGCGGAGCTCGCTTCGCTCCGCGCGAGGACGGGGTCCGCGTACTGGCACTTTAACAACCGGCTGCTGGAGGACGTGCGGTTCCAGGACTCGTTCCGTCGATTCTGGTCCGACTGGAGAAGGAAGCAGGGGGGCTTCCCCTCCTTGAGGCTATGGTGGGACGTGGGCAAGGCTCACGTCCGCGTCTTCTGTCAAGAGTACGCGAGGGGGTCGACCAAGAGGCGGGCGGCCAGAGTCGGGCGCCTAGAAAAAGAGGTGCTCGACCTGGAAGCCCGTCTCGGTCAAGTCGTCCAGGACCCGGCCCTGCGGACGGTGTACGAAGCGAAGAAGGCCGCGCTGAAGGACCTGCAGCTCGTCGGGTCCCGAGGCGCGTTCGTGAGGTCGCGGATCCGGTTCCTGCGGGATCTGGACCGCGGCTCCCCCTTCTTCTACTCGCTGGAAAAAAGGCAGAGTGTCCGTAAGCAGCTCTTGACGCTGCTGGCCGACGACGGCTCTCTCGTCTCGGATCCGGAGGGCGTCAACAACAGGGTCCGTGAATATTACGGGGCTCTGTTCTCTCCGGATCCGTCCAGCGAGGAAGCGCGTAGAGTTTTGTGGGAGGACCTGCCGAAGGTCAGCCCGGAGGGCGCCGAAAATCTGGAAGCTCCGCTAAGCCTGGCGGAGCTGACCGGTGCCCTCGCCCGGCTCTCGAGGGGAAAATCCCCGGGGCTGGACGGGCTGACCGTGGAGTTCCACAGGGCGTTCTGGGACGTCCTGGGGAGCGACTACGCGCGGGTCCTGGGGGAAAGTCTGGCGACCGGGGAGATGCCCCTCTCTTGGCGCAGGGCAGTCATCGTCCTGCTGCCTAAGAAGGGCGATCTCCGCCTCCTTAAGAACTGGCGCCCGGTCTCCCTCCTCAGCACGGACTACAAAATCTTCGCCAGGGCGATGTCTGCTCGCCTTGGTGCCGTGCTGGACCACATGATCCACCCCGACCAGTCATACACGGTCCCGGGCCGGACAATCCACGATAACATCCATCTGGTCCGGGACCTCATCCATTGTTCCCAGGAGGCTGGTCTGTCGGTCGCCTTCCTATCCCTCGACCAAGAGAAGGCGTTCGACAGGGTGGATCACGACTATCTGCTCGGAACTCTGCGCGCTTTCGGGTTCGGGACGCATTTCGTCGCCCGGATCCGACTTTTGTACGCCGCCGCGGAGTGTCTGATTAAGGTTAACGGGTCCTTGACGGCGCCCCTTCGCTTTAGGAGAGGGGTGCGCCAGGGATGCCCCATGTCCGGCCAGTTATACGCCGTTTGCGTGGAGCCTTTCCTGCGCCTCCTGCGGACGAGGTTGACGGGACTGGCTCTGCAAGGGCCGGGCGTGGAGGTCGTCCTCTCGGCTTACGCCGATGACGTGCTCCTCGCGGTAGAGGATCCCGCTGACCTGCGGAGGATGCGTGAGTGCCAGGAGATTTACTCGGCCGCGTCCTCCGCCAGGATCAACTGGGAGAAATGTTCCGGACTCCTGGTGGGTCAGTGGCGGGTGGACTCCCTGCCGGAGGAGCTCAGGCCTTTTGCCTGGAGCACGACCCATCTCCTCTATCTGGGAGTCTACCTTAGCCCCGACGAGGGAGCCTGGCCGGCGAACTGGCAGGAGCTGGAGGCCAAGGTCGCCGCTCGCCTAGGGCGCTGGACAGGACTGCTCCGAGTGCTGTCCTACAGGGGTCGAGCGCTAGTCATAAACCAGCTGGTGGCCGCAATGCTGTGGTACCGGCTGGTCACTTTGACCCCTCCCCCTGCGTTTGTCGCCAAGATACAGAAGAAGCTGGTGGACTTCTTCTGGAACAACAGGAAGCACTGGGTCTCTGCCGCGGTCTTGAGTCTCCCGCTTGAGGAGGGCGGTCAGTCGTTGGTGTGCGTCAGCGCCCAGCTCGCGACTTTCCGTCTTCAGACCCTGCAGAGATACCTTTACGTCGAGCCCCCTCCTAGGTGGTGTGCTCTGGCGAGGTATTTCTTCCGCCAGCAGCTCGACCTCAATTATGACACGCAGCTCCTGTTTGTGAACTTGGGGGGTGCCAGGACCGCCCTCCGGGAGCTGCCTGTCTTTTACAGGGAACTCATCAGGGTCTGGAACAAAGTCTCCACCAAGCGCAGCTCTCCACCGGCTGGAGTGGCGGCCGTCCTGCAGGAGCCGCTGCTCGGGAATCCGTACCTCCACGGCCGAGGCTTTATGTGGCGGTCGGAAGAGAGGGCTGTGGCTGGTGAGGTGACCAGGGTCAGGGACCTGCTCGATGGCGGAGGAGCGGGCTGGATGGCGCCAGTCATGCTGGCGCGGCGCCTAAATTCTGCCAACGTCCGCCACGCGGCCGATGCCATCGAGTCGCTAAAAACAGCTCTGGGCCCTGACTCCGTTAGGTGTATCGAGGAGGCTCAGGCACGTGGGGAGATCCCGTCCGAACTGACCCCCGTCCGGACGGAATTCCTCATCGGCGCCAAACCCCGGAACCTCCCTCGGGGGCCGGCGCCTCACAACTTGAGCCGCCTCGGGGAAATCCCCTCCGTGCCTTTCAGTTCCGCGCGGAGGGGTTTCCTGTACGGGCTGCTCCTGCACACCCTCAACTTTGCCATCCTCGCCGGCCGTCCGGACACGCCATGGCGTACCATCTTGCCGTCCGGAGGAGGCGGGGGTCCCCGATGGAGGGCACTCTACGCAGGGGTCCTCCCACTATTCATCGGGGACTTGGCCTGGAGGGTGGTGCACGGAGCAGTGCCGTGCAACAAATTTTTAAGCCGGTTCACGGACTCCCAGGCCGCCTGCAATTTCTGCGGTCTGGAGGAGTCCGTGTTCCATGTTTTTATGGAGTGCACAAGGTTGCAGCCCCTGTTCCACTATTTGAAGGGGCTGCTCCTGAAATTCTGGCTGCACTTCAGTCCCACTCTCCTGATCTTTGGGCACCCTGTGCGGAGGGGAGCGGGTAGGTCCGAAGGCCTCCTCGTAGGACTGCTCCTGGGCACGGCCAAGGGTGCCATCAGCCGGTCCAGGCAGCGGGCGGTCGAGGGGGTCGTTCAACCTGACTGCCTGCCTCTCTTCCGCTCTTACATCCGGTCCAGGGTGTCCTTGGAGATGGAGCACGCGGTGTCCACCGGTACGCTCACGGCCTTCCGCGAGAGGTGGGCACCGGAGGGACTGGAGTGCATCATCACGCCCGGCAACCAAATTTTAATTTGATTTTACGTTTTAAAGTTTAATTTGTTTTAATTGCCGGTGTTTTTAGTGTCCCCCTCTCCTTTTATAGGGGGCACTGGGGAAAAATTGTGATTTTAGTGCCCAAAAAAAAAAAACAAAAAAAAAAAAGAAAAAAAAAAAAAAAAAACACAAAAAAGGGGGGAAAAAAAAAATGGGCCTTGTAAATGTCTGGAGTGTCACCCAGGTCGGGTGGCACAGTTTTAATGTTTATGTTTTCGCAGGTAGACTCTAAAAGAGTTTCATGCACAAGGAAACCAAATTTTAATTTGATTTTACGTTTTAAAGTTAATTTGTTTTAATTGCCGGTGCTTTTAGTGTCCCCTTCCCTTTTATAGGGGGCACTGGGGAAAAATTGTGATTTTAGTGCCCAAAAAAAAAACCAAAAAAAAAGAAAAACACAAAAAAAAACAAAAAAAGGGGGGAAAAAAAGGGCCTTGGAAATGTCTGGAGTGTCACCCAGGTCGGGTGGCACTCTTTAATGTTTTATGTTTTCGCAGGTAGACTCTAAAAGAGTTTCATGCACAAGGAAACCAAATTTTAATTTGATTTTACGTTTTAAAGTTAATTTGTTTTAATTGCCGGTGCTTTTAGTGTCCCCTTCCCTTTTATAGGGGGCACTGGGGAAAAATTGTGATTTTAGTGCCCAAAAAAAAAACCAAAAAAAGAAAAACACAAAAAAAAACAAAAAAAAGGGGGGAAAAAAAGGGCCTTGTAAATGTCTGGAGTGTCACCCAGGTCGGGTGGCACCGTTTAATGTTTTATGTTTTCGCAGATAAACTCAAAAGAGTTTCATGCACAAGGACCAATTGTGCAGCAGTGGAGGCGTGTCCTGCTCAGTTGGAGCTGTGAGCAGTGAGTGGAGCAGCTTGCAACTTGAGCTCCTGCCTCGAGAGCCCTGAGACCAGCCCAGGAGGAGAAGGAAGGAAGGGGCTTCAACACAACTTTTATCCAGAGGGAGAGGAGGAAGCAGAAAACTTTTAAACAACTTTACCATTCTGCAAGGAGTTGGAGAGAGGGGGAAAAGACAAACAACATCCAGTGTGGAAGGAGGGAGACTCAACATTCTACAGGTGGGTGTGGGTGCATTTCCCCAAACAGACTTTGTTGTATCGGTGGGGGGAGGAAAGAAGACCACTGAGGGCCGGAACATCGCGGGGGGTGTGTGTGTGTGTGTGGTAGTGTGCGTGGGGGCCGTGCTTACAACTAGGCCCCCCCACAATTGGAACCCCCCCCACCCCCCACATTTGCCTAGCCTGGGATAGCTGGAGCTACCAGGCTGAAGATTGTTGTTTTTCTCAATCACCCAATTAAAGATCGTTAGGAGTGCCTGGTGGCTCCAGCTACCCCAGGTGAAGACATCTTCTCCCCCCACCTGAAGACCACCTCAAAGACTTTTGTGTTTTGCCATCTGGGGAGTGCACCCACCCACAGCTGCGAGGAGAGACCTGCCCTCGCAGCCCCCCCCCCTTCCCACCCCCCTCTCTCTTTTCTCTGCTACTCTGTTTCTCCCCTCTCTCTCTGAGAACCCTTTCCTTCCAAATTAAAAAAAAAACAATTAAGACAACTGAGCAGAGGGAGCAAGGCCTCTCCCCAATTGTCAACGAGGGGAGAGGTGCCTCGTTAAGGGCTCCTCTGCTCAGTTAAATACACGAGGCCATTAAAGACCATTAAGGCCTGTGACTTTGGGGTGGGTGTAGCCCTTAAAGGGACCCCGTGATGGCGACCCCATCCACGCCGGTGGCAGGGCCAGCAAGGACGTATGCGCAGGTGGCAACCGCTTCCACAGCACCTCCTGCGCCACCCGCTGCCCTGCCACCATTTACACTTATAACAAAAAAACACGGGGTCAAGAGCTACACTCACCCCACAATGAGCATCGAGGAGTGCGTGCGGGCGATGGCTGGGGTAGTCGGCCCCTCGGCCATTGTCGCAGCCTCCAAGATGTCTGGGAAGGCTGTTTTCTTCCTGGGGTCGGAGCGGGCGGTGTCCCTGGCCCTCGAAAAGGGGCTCACGGTGGGCGGGACGTTCCTGCCGGTGGATCCTCTCGAAGCCACCGCGCAGAGGGTCATCGTGTCGAACGTCCCGCCCTTTGTTCCCGCTGGGCTCCTCCTCCCTCACCTACAACAACTGGGGGAGGTAAGGTCAGGGATCAACCCCATACCGCTCGGCCTCAGGGAGAACAGCCTGCGCCACGTGTTCTCCTTCCGCCGCCAGCTCTTTGTCCGGCTGGCGCGGGAGGACATGACAGAAGGGCACTTTAATGTGGTGCACGAGGGGACTGCCTACCGCGTCTTCTGGACGTCGGACGGCGTGCGGTGCCATGCCTGCAGGGAGGTGGGGCATGTTCGCAAGAACTGCCCCGCCTCCAAGGCCGCCAAACCACCGAAGGCGGCCAAGGCTGGCGCTGCCGCCACCCCTCCCCCTAGTTGCGTCCGCGTGCCGGGAGCCATGGGTGCGCGGGCATCGTCGGAGGCCTTTGTTTTCAGGGCCTCCGGCGGGGGGGAGGGAGAGCGTCCGACCGGAAAGAAGGCGCGGAAGAAGACAAAACATCAAGAGGCGGGTCCCCTCGGTGCGCCGGATAATTTGACCACCGCGCTCAGCCCAACCCCGTCACCGGCGAGCGCGGGGTGCCCCGAGCCCGTGCCCGAGCCCTTGAACAACACCACAGAGGGGCCCGGGCGCGGGCAAGAAAAGGAAAAGGGGGGGGCGGAGCGGGAGGCCTCGGCAGACATGGAGGTCTCCCTGACTCCGCGCGCCCCCAGGAACAAAAAGAGGCACCGCCCCAATGACGCGGAGGGGGAACAACATCCCTCCGCGGAGGAGGCGGTGCCCGCCGCGTGTCCCGCGTCCCCCACCAGCGCCCCCAAATTGCGCTGCAGGCGCGAGGAGTCTTTCCCCGGGGAGGGTGAGGCAGTCGAGGCTGCCCAGCCGCTGCCTCCTGGGGAGGGCGTGGAAGATCTGCCTGTCGTGGGGGGCGTGGGGCCAGTGGAAGAATGCGTAGCCGCCGGGTCGAGCGTCCCGGGGACCGAGGCGGGCGGGGCCGAAAAGGCCGAACCTGAGCCCGCCCAGCTATTATCCAACTTCCCCCGGGAGTCGCTCGACCCGGCAGAAATACAAACTGATTTTAATGACACTGTAGATGCTGGGCCGGGGGGTGGCAGCGGGGAGGGGGAGGAACACCCACCCTCGCCTCTTACTTTGGAGCTGGAGCACTTGGGGAGCCTGGGGATCTCCTATGGCCGGGTCTCTCCTTGTTCTCCGGTTCCTGGGGCGGAGGGGGAACCCCTTCCGCTGTCATTTCCCGACCCAGCACCATTTTTAAAAGAGCCCAGTGGGGACTCCTCTGCCGACGATCCTGGGGGTGGGATCGGGGCAGTGCCAGGGCCGGTTGGAGCGGCCGGTTCATTTGCCGTACCTTGTGCGGTCGATGGGCCGGCTGCTGGCGGCCACCTCCCGGAGGAGGACGGGGACTCGGTGGGGGACGCGGGTGAAGACCTAGAGACCACCGCCAGTGAGGCGGTGGATCTGCTCGCGGCCGCCGCTGAGGCCCTCCTCGTTCCTGCAAAGGAACTCCGGGACTTTTTGGCCCAGAGCCGGGGTCGCCGCGACCAAGCCCGACTGGCCCTGGAAAAATGGTCCGAGCCGGAGCTGATCAAGGGGTCCGTCCGCGCCGCCGTTAAAACCTTGGCCGCGGGCGGGCCCTTGACAAAGGAGCAGCACCTTGAGCTGCGCGAGCTCGAGGGACTCCTCGCTGGGCTGCGGAGGGAGCGGAGTTCAACAAAAGACTCCGCTCCCCCCCCCACAATAGGTTAAGGTAGAGGTTGCACTATGCTTTTGCCATGAAGATAACCATAGCCAGCCTCAACATCAACGGCGGCAGAGGGGCACGCCGTAGATTTGACAATTTTTCGCTCCTGCGGGAGGGGAAATATGCGGTGTGCTTCCTGCAAGAAACCCACACCGTTCCGGGAGACGAAGCCACGTGGCTCCTGGAATGGCAAGGAGAGGTCCGCATGAGCCACCTCACCGCCATTTCTAGTGGGGTGGCCATCTTGCTGGGCCCGCATTTTCAGCCGGAGATCTTGGGGGTCGAGGAGCCCGTGCCAGGCCGCTTGCTGCACGTAACGGTTCGCCTGGGGGACGTGCCGCTCCATCTCGTGAACGTGTACGCCCCTCATCCCGGCCCGCAGCAAACGCGCTTCTTTGAAGAGGTGTCCGCTCTTCTTGGCTCCGTCGACGTCGGCGACTGCATTGTCCTCGGGGGGGATTTTAACTGCACCCTCGAGGCGAGGGACCGCTCCGGTGCCCCGCAGTGCATGACGGCGATGGAGAAGTTGAGGGACCTGGTCGGGTCCTTCGACTTGGTGGACGTCTGGCGAAATCTCCACCCCGACTCCAGCGCCTTTACTTGGGTGAGGCCTGGAGTTGGATGGTCTAGAGTCGACCGCCTTTACGTGTCTCGGGCGTACGTTTCCTGCGTCCCGGCGGCCTCCATGCGGCCGGTGCCGTGTTCGGACCACCACCTGGTGTGGGCGGAGCTCGCTTCGCTCCGCGCGAGGACGGGGTCCGCGTACTGGCACTTTAACAACCGGCTGCTGGAGGACGTGCGGTTCCAGGACTCGTTCCGTCGATTCTGGTCCGACTGGAGAAGGAAGCAGGGGGGCTTCCCCTCCTTGAGGCTATGGTGGGACGTGGGCAAGGCTCACGTCCGCGTCTTCTGTCAAGAGTACGCGAGGGGGTCGACCAAGAGGCGGGCGGCCAGAGTCGGGCGCCTAGAAAAAGAGGTGCTCGACCTGGAAGCCCGTCTCGGTCAAGTCGTCCAGGACCCGGCCCTGCGGACGGTGTACGAAGCGAAGAAGGCCGCGCTGAAGGACCTGCAGCTCGTCGGGTCCCGAGGCGCGTTCGTGAGGTCGCGGATCCGGTTCCTGCGGGATCTGGACCGCGGCTCCCCCTTCTTCTACTCGCTGGAAAAAAGGCAGAGTGTCCGTAAGCAGCTCTTGACGCTGCTGGCCGACGACGGCTCTCTCGTCTCGGATCCGGAGGGCGTCAACAACAGGGTCCGTGAATATTACGGGGCTCTGTTCTCTCCGGATCCGTCCAGCGAGGAAGCGCGTAGAGTTTTGTGGGAGGACCTGCCGAAGGTCAGCCCGGAGGGCGCCGAAAATCTGGAAGCTCCGCTAAGCCTGGCGGAGCTGACCGGTGCCCTCGCCCGGCTCTCGAGGGGAAAATCCCCGGGGCTGGACGGGCTGACCGTGGAGTTCCACAGGGCGTTCTGGGACGTCCTGGGGAGCGACTACGCGCGGGTCCTGGGGGAAAGTCTGGCGACCGGGGAGATGCCCCTCTCTTGGCGCAGGGCAGTCATCGTCCTGCTGCCTAAGAAGGGCGATCTCCGCCTCCTTAAGAACTGGCGCCCGGTCTCCCTCCTCAGCACGGACTACAAAATCTTCGCCAGGGCGATGTCTGCTCGCCTTGGTGCCGTGCTGGACCACATGATCCACCCCGACCAGTCATACACGGTCCCGGGCCGGACAATCCACGATAACATCCATCTGGTCCGGGACCTCATCCATTGTTCCCAGGAGGCTGGTCTGTCGGTCGCCTTCCTATCCCTCGACCAAGAGAAGGCGTTCGACAGGGTGGATCACGACTATCTGCTCGGAACTCTGCGCGCTTTCGGGTTCGGGACGCATTTCGTCGCCCGGATCCGACTTTTGTACGCCGCCGCGGAGTGTCTGATTAAGGTTAACGGGTCCTTGACGGCGCCCCTTCGCTTTAGGAGAGGGGTGCGCCAGGGATGCCCCATGTCCGGCCAGTTATACGCCGTTTGCGTGGAGCCTTTCCTGCGCCTCCTGCGGACGAGGTTGACGGGACTGGCTCTGCAAGGGCCGGGCGTGGAGGTCGTCCTCTCGGCTTACGCCGATGACGTGCTCCTCGCGGTAGAGGATCCCGCTGACCTGCGGAGGATGCGTGAGTGCCAGGAGATTTACTCGGCCGCGTCCTCCGCCAGGATCAACTGGGAGAAATGTTCCGGACTCCTGGTGGGTCAGTGGCGGGTGGACTCCCTGCCGGAGGAGCTCAGGCCTTTTGCCTGGAGCACGACCCATCTCCTCTATCTGGGAGTCTACCTTAGCCCCGACGAGGGAGCCTGGCCGGCGAACTGGCAGGAGCTGGAGGCCAAGGTCGCCGCTCGCCTAGGGCGCTGGACAGGACTGCTCCGAGTGCTGTCCTACAGGGGTCGAGCGCTAGTCATAAACCAGCTGGTGGCCGCAATGCTGTGGTACCGGCTGGTCACTTTGACCCCTCCCCCTGCGTTTGTCGCCAAGATACAGAAGAAGCTGGTGGACTTCTTCTGGAACAACAGGAAGCACTGGGTCTCTGCCGCGGTCTTGAGTCTCCCGCTTGAGGAGGGCGGTCAGTCGTTGGTGTGCGTCAGCGCCCAGCTCGCGACTTTCCGTCTTCAGACCCTGCAGAGATACCTTTACGTCGAGCCCCCTCCTAGGTGGTGTGCTCTGGCGAGGTATTTCTTCCGCCAGCAGCTCGACCTCAATTATGACACGCAGCTCCTGTTTGTGAACTTGGGGGGTGCCAGGACCGCCCTCCGGGAGCTGCCTGTCTTTTACAGGGAACTCATCAGGGTCTGGAACAAAGTCTCCACCAAGCGCAGCTCTCCACCGGCTGGAGTGGCGGCCGTCCTGCAGGAGCCGCTGCTCGGGAATCCGTACCTCCACGGCCGAGGCTTTATGTGGCGGTCGGAAGAGAGGGCTGTGGCTGGTGAGGTGACCAGGGTCAGGGACCTGCTCGATGGCGGAGGAGCGGGCTGGATGGCGCCAGTCATGCTGGCGCGGCGCCTAAATTCTGCCAACGTCCGCCACGCGGCCGATGCCATCGAGTCGCTAAAAACAGCTCTGGGCCCTGACTCCGTTAGGTGTATCGAGGAGGCTCAGGCACGTGGGGAGATCCCGTCCGAACTGACCCCCGTCCGGACGGAATTCCTCATCGGCGCCAAACCCCGGAACCTCCCTCGGGGGCCGGCGCCTCACAACTTGAGCCGCCTCGGGGAAATCCCCTCCGTGCCTTTCAGTTCCGCGCGGAGGGGTTTCCTGTACGGGCTGCTCCTGCACACCCTCAACTTTGCCATCCTCGCCGGCCGTCCGGACACGCCATGGCGTACCATCTTGCCGTCCGGAGGAGGCGGGGGTCCCCGATGGAGGGCACTCTACGCAGGGGTCCTCCCACTATTCATCGGGGACTTGGCCTGGAGGGTGGTGCACGGAGCAGTGCCGTGCAACAAATTTTTAAGCCGGTTCACGGACTCCCAGGCCGCCTGCAATTTCTGCGGTCTGGAGGAGTCCGTGTTCCATGTTTTTATGGAGTGCACAAGGTTGCAGCCCCTGTTCCACTATTTGAAGGGGCTGCTCCTGAAATTCTGGCTGCACTTCAGTCCCACTCTCCTGATCTTTGGGCACCCTGTGCGGAGGGGAGCGGGTAGGTCCGAAGGCCTCCTCGTAGGACTGCTCCTGGGCACGGCCAAGGGTGCCATCAGCCGGTCCAGGCAGCGGGCGGTCGAGGGGGTCGTTCAACCTGACTGCCTGCCTCTCTTCCGCTCTTACATCCGGTCCAGGGTGTCCTTGGAGATGGAGCACGCGGTGTCCACCGGTACGCTCACGGCCTTCCGCGAGAGGTGGGCACCGGAGGGACTGGAGTGCATCATCACGCCCGGCAACCAAATTTTAATTTGATTTTACGTTTTAAAGTTTAATTTGTTTTAATTGCCGGTGTTTTTAGTGTCCCCCTCTCCTTTTATAGGGGGCACTGGGGAAAAATTGTGATTTTAGTGCCCAAAAAAAAAAAACAAAAAAAAAAAAGAAAAAAAAAAAAAAAAAACACAAAAAAGGGGGGAAAAAAAAAATGGGCCTTGTAAATGTCTGGAGTGTCACCCAGGTCGGGTGGCACAGTTTTAATGTTTATGTTTTCGCAGGTAGACTCTAAAAGAGTTTCATGCACAAGGAAACCAAATTTTAATTTGATTTTACGTTTTAAAGTTAATTTGTTTTAATTGCCGGTGCTTTTAGTGTCCCCTTCCCTTTTATAGGGGGCACTGGGGAAAAATTGTGATTTTAGTGCCCAAAAAAAAAACCAAAAAAAAAGAAAAACACAAAAAAAAACAAAAAAAGGGGGGAAAAAAAGGGCCTTGGAAATGTCTGGAGTGTCACCCAGGTCGGGTGGCACTCTTTAATGTTTTATGTTTTCGCAGGTAGACTCTAAAAGAGTTTCATGCACAAGGAAACCAAATTTTAATTTGATTTTACGTTTTAAAGTTAATTTGTTTTAATTGCCGGTGCTTTTAGTGTCCCCTTCCCTTTTATAGGGGGCACTGGGGAAAAATTGTGATTTTAGTGCCCAAAAAAAAAACCAAAAAAAGAAAAACACAAAAAAAAACAAAAAAAAGGGGGGAAAAAAAGGGCCTTGTAAATGTCTGGAGTGTCACCCAGGTCGGGTGGCACCGTTTAATGTTTTATGTTTTCGCAGATAAACTCAAAAGAGTTTCATGCACAAGGACCAATTGTGCAGCAGTGGAGGCGTGTCCTGCTCAGTTGGAGCTGTGAGCAGTGAGTGGAGCAGCTTGCAACTTGAGCTCCTGCCTCGAGAGCCCTGAGACCAGCCCAGGAGGAGAAGGAAGGAAGGGGCTTCAACACAACTTTTATCCAGAGGGAGAGGAGGAAGCAGAAAACTTTTAAACAACTTTACCATTCTGCAAGGAGTTGGAGAGAGGGGGAAAAGACAAACAACATCCAGTGTGGAAGGAGGGAGACTCAACATTCTACAGGTGGGTGTGGGTGCATTTCCCCAAACAGACTTTGTTGTATCGGTGGGGGGAGGAAAGAAGACCACTGAGGGCCGGAACATCGCGGGGGGTGTGTGTGTGTGTGTGGTAGTGTGCGTGGGGGCCGTGCTTACAACTAGGCCCCCCCACAATTGGAACCCCCCCCACCCCCCACATTTGCCTAGCCTGGGATAGCTGGAGCTACCAGGCTGAAGATTGTTGTTTTTCTCAATCACCCAATTAAAGATCGTTAGGAGTGCCTGGTGGCTCCAGCTACCCCAGGTGAAGACATCTTCTCCCCCCACCTGAAGACCACCTCAAAGACTTTTGTGTTTTGCCATCTGGGGAGTGCACCCACCCACAGCTGCGAGGAGAGACCTGCCCTCGCAGCCCCCCCCCCTTCCCACCCCCCTCTCTCTTTTCTCTGCTACTCTGTTTCTCCCCTCTCTCTCTGAGAACCCTTTCCTTCCAAATTAAAAAAAAAACAATTAAGACAACTGAGCAGAGGGAGCAAGGCCTCTCCCCAATTGTCAACGAGGGGAGAGGTGCCTCGTTAAGGGCTCCTCTGCTCAGTTAAATACACGAGGCCATTAAAGACCATTAAGGCCTGTGACTTTGGGGTGGGTGTAGCCCTTAAAGGGACCCCGTGATGGCGACCCCATCCACGCCGGTGGCAGGGCCAGCAAGGACGTATGCGCAGGTGGCAACCGCTTCCACAGCACCTCCTGCGCCACCCGCTGCCCTGCCACCATTTACACTTATAACAAAAAAACACGGGGTCAAGAGCTACACTCACCCCACAATGAGCATCGAGGAGTGCGTGCGGGCGATGGCTGGGGTAGTCGGCCCCTCGGCCATTGTCGCAGCCTCCAAGATGTCTGGGAAGGCTGTTTTCTTCCTGGGGTCGGAGCGGGCGGTGTCCCTGGCCCTCGAAAAGGGGCTCACGGTGGGCGGGACGTTCCTGCCGGTGGATCCTCTCGAAGCCACCGCGCAGAGGGTCATCGTGTCGAACGTCCCGCCCTTTGTTCCCGCTGGGCTCCTCCTCCCTCACCTACAACAACTGGGGGAGGTAAGGTCAGGGATCAACCCCATACCGCTCGGCCTCAGGGAGAACAGCCTGCGCCACGTGTTCTCCTTCCGCCGCCAGCTCTTTGTCCGGCTGGCGCGGGAGGACATGACAGAAGGGCACTTTAATGTGGTGCACGAGGGGACTGCCTACCGCGTCTTCTGGACGTCGGACGGCGTGCGGTGCCATGCCTGCAGGGAGGTGGGGCATGTTCGCAAGAACTGCCCCGCCTCCAAGGCCGCCAAACCACCGAAGGCGGCCAAGGCTGGCGCTGCCGCCACCCCTCCCCCTAGTTGCGTCCGCGTGCCGGGAGCCATGGGTGCGCGGGCATCGTCGGAGGCCTTTGTTTTCAGGGCCTCCGGCGGGGGGGAGGGAGAGCGTCCGACCGGAAAGAAGGCGCGGAAGAAGACAAAACATCAAGAGGCGGGTCCCCTCGGTGCGCCGGATAATTTGACCACCGCGCTCAGCCCAACCCCGTCACCGGCGAGCGCGGGGTGCCCCGAGCCCGTGCCCGAGCCCTTGAACAACACCACAGAGGGGCCCGGGCGCGGGCAAGAAAAGGAAAAGGGGGGGGCGGAGCGGGAGGCCTCGGCAGACATGGAGGTCTCCCTGACTCCGCGCGCCCCCAGGAACAAAAAGAGGCACCGCCCCAATGACGCGGAGGGGGAACAACATCCCTCCGCGGAGGAGGCGGTGCCCGCCGCGTGTCCCGCGTCCCCCACCAGCGCCCCCAAATTGCGCTGCAGGCGCGAGGAGTCTTTCCCCGGGGAGGGTGAGGCAGTCGAGGCTGCCCAGCCGCTGCCTCCTGGGGAGGGCGTGGAAGATCTGCCTGTCGTGGGGGGCGTGGGGCCAGTGGAAGAATGCGTAGCCGCCGGGTCGAGCGTCCCGGGGACCGAGGCGGGCGGGGCCGAAAAGGCCGAACCTGAGCCCGCCCAGCTATTATCCAACTTCCCCCGGGAGTCGCTCGACCCGGCAGAAATACAAACTGATTTTAATGACACTGTAGATGCTGGGCCGGGGGGTGGCAGCGGGGAGGGGGAGGAACACCCACCCTCGCCTCTTACTTTGGAGCTGGAGCACTTGGGGAGCCTGGGGATCTCCTATGGCCGGGTCTCTCCTTGTTCTCCGGTTCCTGGGGCGGAGGGGGAACCCCTTCCGCTGTCATTTCCCGACCCAGCACCATTTTTAAAAGAGCCCAGTGGGGACTCCTCTGCCGACGATCCTGGGGGTGGGATCGGGGCAGTGCCAGGGCCGGTTGGAGCGGCCGGTTCATTTGCCGTACCTTGTGCGGTCGATGGGCCGGCTGCTGGCGGCCACCTCCCGGAGGAGGACGGGGACTCGGTGGGGGACGCGGGTGAAGACCTAGAGACCACCGCCAGTGAGGCGGTGGATCTGCTCGCGGCCGCCGCTGAGGCCCTCCTCGTTCCTGCAAAGGAACTCCGGGACTTTTTGGCCCAGAGCCGGGGTCGCCGCGACCAAGCCCGACTGGCCCTGGAAAAATGGTCCGAGCCGGAGCTGATCAAGGGGTCCGTCCGCGCCGCCGTTAAAACCTTGGCCGCGGGCGGGCCCTTGACAAAGGAGCAGCACCTTGAGCTGCGCGAGCTCGAGGGACTCCTCGCTGGGCTGCGGAGGGAGCGGAGTTCAACAAAAGACTCCGCTCCCCCCCCCACAATAGGTTAAGGTAGAGGTTGCACTATGCTTTTGCCATGAAGATAACCATAGCCAGCCTCAACATCAACGGCGGCAGAGGGGCACGCCGTAGATTTGACAATTTTTCGCTCCTGCGGGAGGGGAAATATGCGGTGTGCTTCCTGCAAGAAACCCACACCGTTCCGGGAGACGAAGCCACGTGGCTCCTGGAATGGCAAGGAGAGGTCCGCATGAGCCACCTCACCGCCATTTCTAGTGGGGTGGCCATCTTGCTGGGCCCGCATTTTCAGCCGGAGATCTTGGGGGTCGAGGAGCCCGTGCCAGGCCGCTTGCTGCACGTAACGGTTCGCCTGGGGGACGTGCCGCTCCATCTCGTGAACGTGTACGCCCCTCATCCCGGCCCGCAGCAAACGCGCTTCTTTGAAGAGGTGTCCGCTCTTCTTGGCTCCGTCGACGTCGGCGACTGCATTGTCCTCGGGGGGGATTTTAACTGCACCCTCGAGGCGAGGGACCGCTCCGGTGCCCCGCAGTGCATGACGGCGATGGAGAAGTTGAGGGACCTGGTCGGGTCCTTCGACTTGGTGGACGTCTGGCGAAATCTCCACCCCGACTCCAGCGCCTTTACTTGGGTGAGGCCTGGAGTTGGATGGTCTAGAGTCGACCGCCTTTACGTGTCTCGGGCGTACGTTTCCTGCGTCCCGGCGGCCTCCATGCGGCCGGTGCCGTGTTCGGACCACCACCTGGTGTGGGCGGAGCTCGCTTCGCTCCGCGCGAGGACGGGGTCCGCGTACTGGCACTTTAACAACCGGCTGCTGGAGGACGTGCGGTTCCAGGACTCGTTCCGTCGATTCTGGTCCGACTGGAGAAGGAAGCAGGGGGGCTTCCCCTCCTTGAGGCTATGGTGGGACGTGGGCAAGGCTCACGTCCGCGTCTTCTGTCAAGAGTACGCGAGGGGGTCGACCAAGAGGCGGGCGGCCAGAGTCGGGCGCCTAGAAAAAGAGGTGCTCGACCTGGAAGCCCGTCTCGGTCAAGTCGTCCAGGACCCGGCCCTGCGGACGGTGTACGAAGCGAAGAAGGCCGCGCTGAAGGACCTGCAGCTCGTCGGGTCCCGAGGCGCGTTCGTGAGGTCGCGGATCCGGTTCCTGCGGGATCTGGACCGCGGCTCCCCCTTCTTCTACTCGCTGGAAAAAAGGCAGAGTGTCCGTAAGCAGCTCTTGACGCTGCTGGCCGACGACGGCTCTCTCGTCTCGGATCCGGAGGGCGTCAACAACAGGGTCCGTGAATATTACGGGGCTCTGTTCTCTCCGGATCCGTCCAGCGAGGAAGCGCGTAGAGTTTTGTGGGAGGACCTGCCGAAGGTCAGCCCGGAGGGCGCCGAAAATCTGGAAGCTCCGCTAAGCCTGGCGGAGCTGACCGGTGCCCTCGCCCGGCTCTCGAGGGGAAAATCCCCGGGGCTGGACGGGCTGACCGTGGAGTTCCACAGGGCGTTCTGGGACGTCCTGGGGAGCGACTACGCGCGGGTCCTGGGGGAAAGTCTGGCGACCGGGGAGATGCCCCTCTCTTGGCGCAGGGCAGTCATCGTCCTGCTGCCTAAGAAGGGCGATCTCCGCCTCCTTAAGAACTGGCGCCCGGTCTCCCTCCTCAGCACGGACTACAAAATCTTCGCCAGGGCGATGTCTGCTCGCCTTGGTGCCGTGCTGGACCACATGATCCACCCCGACCAGTCATACACGGTCCCGGGCCGGACAATCCACGATAACATCCATCTGGTCCGGGACCTCATCCATTGTTCCCAGGAGGCTGGTCTGTCGGTCGCCTTCCTATCCCTCGACCAAGAGAAGGCGTTCGACAGGGTGGATCACGACTATCTGCTCGGAACTCTGCGCGCTTTCGGGTTCGGGACGCATTTCGTCGCCCGGATCCGACTTTTGTACGCCGCCGCGGAGTGTCTGATTAAGGTTAACGGGTCCTTGACGGCGCCCCTTCGCTTTAGGAGAGGGGTGCGCCAGGGATGCCCCATGTCCGGCCAGTTATACGCCGTTTGCGTGGAGCCTTTCCTGCGCCTCCTGCGGACGAGGTTGACGGGACTGGCTCTGCAAGGGCCGGGCGTGGAGGTCGTCCTCTCGGCTTACGCCGATGACGTGCTCCTCGCGGTAGAGGATCCCGCTGACCTGCGGAGGATGCGTGAGTGCCAGGAGATTTACTCGGCCGCGTCCTCCGCCAGGATCAACTGGGAGAAATGTTCCGGACTCCTGGTGGGTCAGTGGCGGGTGGACTCCCTGCCGGAGGAGCTCAGGCCTTTTGCCTGGAGCACGACCCATCTCCTCTATCTGGGAGTCTACCTTAGCCCCGACGAGGGAGCCTGGCCGGCGAACTGGCAGGAGCTGGAGGCCAAGGTCGCCGCTCGCCTAGGGCGCTGGACAGGACTGCTCCGAGTGCTGTCCTACAGGGGTCGAGCGCTAGTCATAAACCAGCTGGTGGCCGCAATGCTGTGGTACCGGCTGGTCACTTTGACCCCTCCCCCTGCGTTTGTCGCCAAGATACAGAAGAAGCTGGTGGACTTCTTCTGGAACAACAGGAAGCACTGGGTCTCTGCCGCGGTCTTGAGTCTCCCGCTTGAGGAGGGCGGTCAGTCGTTGGTGTGCGTCAGCGCCCAGCTCGCGACTTTCCGTCTTCAGACCCTGCAGAGATACCTTTACGTCGAGCCCCCTCCTAGGTGGTGTGCTCTGGCGAGGTATTTCTTCCGCCAGCAGCTCGACCTCAATTATGACACGCAGCTCCTGTTTGTGAACTTGGGGGGTGCCAGGACCGCCCTCCGGGAGCTGCCTGTCTTTTACAGGGAACTCATCAGGGTCTGGAACAAAGTCTCCACCAAGCGCAGCTCTCCACCGGCTGGAGTGGCGGCCGTCCTGCAGGAGCCGCTGCTCGGGAATCCGTACCTCCACGGCCGAGGCTTTATGTGGCGGTCGGAAGAGAGGGCTGTGGCTGGTGAGGTGACCAGGGTCAGGGACCTGCTCGATGGCGGAGGAGCGGGCTGGATGGCGCCAGTCATGCTGGCGCGGCGCCTAAATTCTGCCAACGTCCGCCACGCGGCCGATGCCATCGAGTCGCTAAAAACAGCTCTGGGCCCTGACTCCGTTAGGTGTATCGAGGAGGCTCAGGCACGTGGGGAGATCCCGTCCGAACTGACCCCCGTCCGGACGGAATTCCTCATCGGCGCCAAACCCCGGAACCTCCCTCGGGGGCCGGCGCCTCACAACTTGAGCCGCCTCGGGGAAATCCCCTCCGTGCCTTTCAGTTCCGCGCGGAGGGGTTTCCTGTACGGGCTGCTCCTGCACACCCTCAACTTTGCCATCCTCGCCGGCCGTCCGGACACGCCATGGCGTACCATCTTGCCGTCCGGAGGAGGCGGGGGTCCCCGATGGAGGGCACTCTACGCAGGGGTCCTCCCACTATTCATCGGGGACTTGGCCTGGAGGGTGGTGCACGGAGCAGTGCCGTGCAACAAATTTTTAAGCCGGTTCACGGACTCCCAGGCCGCCTGCAATTTCTGCGGTCTGGAGGAGTCCGTGTTCCATGTTTTTATGGAGTGCACAAGGTTGCAGCCCCTGTTCCACTATTTGAAGGGGCTGCTCCTGAAATTCTGGCTGCACTTCAGTCCCACTCTCCTGATCTTTGGGCACCCTGTGCGGAGGGGAGCGGGTAGGTCCGAAGGCCTCCTCGTAGGACTGCTCCTGGGCACGGCCAAGGGTGCCATCAGCCGGTCCAGGCAGCGGGCGGTCGAGGGGGTCGTTCAACCTGACTGCCTGCCTCTCTTCCGCTCTTACATCCGGTCCAGGGTGTCCTTGGAGATGGAGCACGCGGTGTCCACCGGTACGCTCGCGGCCTTCCGCGAGAGGTGGGCACCGGAGGGACTGGAGTGCATCATCACGCCCGGCAACCAAATTTTAATTTGATTTTACGTTTTAAAGTTTAATTTGTTTTAATTGCCGGTGTTTTTAGTGTCCCCCTCTCCTTTTATAGGGGGCACTGGGGAAAAATTGTGATTTTAGTGCCCAAAAAAAAAAAACAAAAAAAAAAAAAGAAAAAACAAAAAAAAAAAACACAAAAAAGGGGGGAAAAAAAAAATGGGCCTTGTAAATGTCTGGAGTGTCACCCAGGTCGGGTGGCACAGTTTTAATGTTTATGTTTTCGCAGGTAGACTCTAAAAGAGTTTCATGCACAAGGAAACCAAATTTTAATTTGATTTTACGTTTTAAAGTTAATTTGTTTTAATTGCCGGTGCTTTTAGTGTCCCCTTCCCTTTTATAGGGGGCACTGGGGAAAAATTGTGATTTTAGTGCCCAAAAAAAAAACCAAAAAAAAAGAAAAACACAAAAAAAAACAAAAAAAGGGGGGAAAAAAAGGGCCTTGGAAATGTCTGGAGTGTCACCCAGGTCGGGTGGCACTCTTTAATGTTTTATGTTTTCGCAGGTAGACTCTAAAAGAGTTTCATGCACAAGGAAACCAAATTTTAATTTGATTTTACGTTTTAAAGTTAATTTGTTTTAATTGCCGGTGCTTTTAGTGTCCCCTTCCCTTTTATAGGGGGCACTGGGGAAAAATTGTGATTTTAGTGCCCAAAAAAAAAACCAAAAAAAGAAAAACACAAAAAAAAACAAAAAAAAGGGGGGAAAAAAAGGGCCTTGTAAATGTCTGGAGTGTCACCCAGGTCGGGTGGCACCGTTTAATGTTTTATGTTTTCGCAGATAAACTCAAAAGAGTTTCATGCACAAGGACCAATTGTGCAGCAGTGGAGGCGTGTCCTGCTCAGTTGGAGCTGTGAGCAGTGAGTGGAGCAGCTTGCAACTTGAGCTCCTGCCTCGAGAGCCCTGAGACCAGCCCAGGAGGAGAAGGAAGGAAGGGGCTTCAACACAACTTTTATCCAGAGGGAGAGGAGGAAGCAGAAAACTTTTAAACAACTTTACCATTCTGCAAGGAGTTGGAGAGAGGGGGAAAAGACAAACAACATCCAGTGTGGAAGGAGGGAGACTCAACATTCTACAGGTGGGTGTGGGTGCATTTCCCCAAACAGACTTTGTTGTATCGGTGGGGGGAGGAAAGAAGACCACTGAGGGCCGGAACATCGCGGGGGGTGTGTGTGTGTGTGTGGTAGTGTGCGTGGGGGCCGTGCTTACAACTAGGCCCCCCCACAATTGGAACCCCCCCCACCCCCCACATTTGCCTAGCCTGGGATAGCTGGAGCTACCAGGCTGAAGATTGTTGTTTTTCTCAATCACCCAATTAAAGATCGTTAGGAGTGCCTGGTGGCTCCAGCTACCCCAGGTGAAGACATCTTCTCCCCCCACCTGAAGACCACCTCAAAGACTTTTGTGTTTTGCCATCTGGGGAGTGCACCCACCCACAGCTGCGAGGAGAGACCTGCCCTCGCAGCCCCCCCCCCTTCCCACCCCCCTCTCTCTTTTCTCTGCTACTCTGTTTCTCCCCTCTCTCTCTGAGAACCCTTTCCTTCCAAATTAAAAAAAAAACAATTAAGACAACTGAGCAGAGGGAGCAAGGCCTCTCCCCAATTGTCAACGAGGGGAGAGGTGCCTCGTTAAGGGCTCCTCTGCTCAGTTAAATACACGAGGCCATTAAAGACCATTAAGGCCTGTGACTTTGGGGTGGGTGTAGCCCTTAAAGGGACCCCGTGATGGCGACCCCATCCACGCCGGTGGCAGGGCCAGCAAGGACGTATGCGCAGGTGGCAACCGCTTCCACAGCACCTCCTGCGCCACCCGCTGCCCTGCCACCATTTACACTTATAACAAAAAAACACGGGGTCAAGAGCTACACTCACCCCACAATGAGCATCGAGGAGTGCGTGCGGGCGATGGCTGGGGTAGTCGGCCCCTCGGCCATTGTCGCAGCCTCCAAGATGTCTGGGAAGGCTGTTTTCTTCCTGGGGTCGGAGCGGGCGGTGTCCCTGGCCCTCGAAAAGGGGCTCACGGTGGGCGGGACGTTCCTGCCGGTGGATCCTCTCGAAGCCACCGCGCAGAGGGTCATCGTGTCGAACGTCCCGCCCTTTGTTCCCGCTGGGCTCCTCCTCCCTCACCTACAACAACTGGGGGAGGTAAGGTCAGGGATCAACCCCATACCGCTCGGCCTCAGGGAGAACAGCCTGCGCCACGTGTTCTCCTTCCGCCGCCAGCTCTTTGTCCGGCTGGCGCGGGAGGACATGACAGAAGGGCACTTTAATGTGGTGCACGAGGGGACTGCCTACCGCGTCTTCTGGACGTCGGACGGCGTGCGGTGCCATGCCTGCAGGGAGGTGGGGCATGTTCGCAAGAACTGCCCCGCCTCCAAGGCCGCCAAACCACCGAAGGCGGCCAAGGCTGGCGCTGCCGCCACCCCTCCCCCTAGTTGCGTCCGCGTGCCGGGAGCCATGGGTGCGCGGGCATCGTCGGAGGCCTTTGTTTTCAGGGCCTCCGGCGGGGGGGAGGGAGAGCGTCCGACCGGAAAGAAGGCGCGGAAGAAGACAAAACATCAAGAGGCGGGTCCCCTCGGTGCGCCGGATAATTTGACCACCGCGCTCAGCCCAACCCCGTCACCGGCGAGCGCGGGGTGCCCCGAGCCCGTGCCCGAGCCCTTGAACAACACCACAGAGGGGCCCGGGCGCGGGCAAGAAAAGGAAAAGGGGGGGGCGGAGCGGGAGGCCTCGGCAGACATGGAGGTCTCCCTGACTCCGCGCGCCCCCAGGAACAAAAAGAGGCACCGCCCCAATGACGCGGAGGGGGAACAACATCCCTCCGCGGAGGAGGCGGTGCCCGCCGCGTGTCCCGCGTCCCCCACCAGCGCCCCCAAATTGCGCTGCAGGCGCGAGGAGTCTTTCCCCGGGGAGGGTGAGGCAGTCGAGGCTGCCCAGCCGCTGCCTCCTGGGGAGGGCGTGGAAGATCTGCCTGTCGTGGGGGGCGTGGGGCCAGTGGAAGAATGCGTAGCCGCCGGGTCGAGCGTCCCGGGGACCGAGGCGGGCGGGGCCGAAAAGGCCGAACCTGAGCCCGCCCAGCTATTATCCAACTTCCCCCGGGAGTCGCTCGACCCGGCAGAAATACAAACTGATTTTAATGACACTGTAGATGCTGGGCCGGGGGGTGGCAGCGGGGAGGGGGAGGAACACCCACCCTCGCCTCTTACTTTGGAGCTGGAGCACTTGGGGAGCCTGGGGATCTCCTATGGCCGGGTCTCTCCTTGTTCTCCGGTTCCTGGGGCGGAGGGGGAACCCCTTCCGCTGTCATTTCCCGACCCAGCACCATTTTTAAAAGAGCCCAGTGGGGACTCCTCTGCCGACGATCCTGGGGGTGGGATCGGGGCAGTGCCAGGGCCGGTTGGAGCGGCCGGTTCATTTGCCGTACCTTGTGCGGTCGATGGGCCGGCTGCTGGCGGCCACCTCCCGGAGGAGGACGGGGACTCGGTGGGGGACGCGGGTGAAGACCTAGAGACCACCGCCAGTGAGGCGGTGGATCTGCTCGCGGCCGCCGCTGAGGCCCTCCTCGTTCCTGCAAAGGAACTCCGGGACTTTTTGGCCCAGAGCCGGGGTCGCCGCGACCAAGCCCGACTGGCCCTGGAAAAATGGTCCGAGCCGGAGCTGATCAAGGGGTCCGTCCGCGCCGCCGTTAAAACCTTGGCCGCGGGCGGGCCCTTGACAAAGGAGCAGCACCTTGAGCTGCGCGAGCTCGAGGGACTCCTCGCTGGGCTGCGGAGGGAGCGGAGTTCAACAAAAGACTCCGCTCCCTCCCCCACAATAGGTTAAGGTAGAGGTTGCACTATGCTTTTGCCATGAAGATAACCATAGCCAGCCTCAACATCAACGGCGGCAGAGGGGCACGCCGTAGATTTGACAATTTTTCGCTCCTGCGGGAGGGGAAATATGCGGTGTGCTTCCTGCAAGAAACCCACACCGTTCCGGGAGACGAAGCCACGTGGCTCCTGGAATGGCAAGGAGAAGTCCGCATGAGCCACCTCACCGCCATTTCTAGTGGGGTGGCCATCTTGCTGGGCCCGCATTTTCAGCCGGAGATCTTGGGGGTCGAGGAGCCCGTGCCAGGCCGCTTGCTGCACGTAACGGTTCGCCTGGGGGACGTGCCGCTCCATCTCGTGAACGTGTACGCCCCTCATCCCGGCCCGCAGCAAACGTGCTTCTTTGAAGAGGTGTCCGCTCTTCTTGGCTCCGTCGACGTCGGCGACTGCATTGTCCTCGGGGGGGATTTTAACTGCACCCTCGAGGCGAGGGACCGCTCCGGTGCCCCGCAGTGCATGACGGCGATGGAGAAGTTGAGGGACCTGGTCGGGTCCTTCGACTTGGTGGACGTCTGGCGAAATCTCCACCCCGACTCCAGCGCCTTTACTTGGGTGAGGCCTGGAGTTGGATGGTCTAGAGTCGACCGCCTTTACGTGTCTCGGGCGTACGTTTCCTGCGTCCCGGCGGCCTCCATGCGGCCGGTGCCGTGTTCGGACCACCACCTGGTGTGGGCGGAGCTCGCTTCGCTCCGCGCGAGGACGGGGTCCGCGTACTGGCACTTTAACAACCGGCTGCTGGAGGACGTGCGGTTCCAGGACTCGTTCCGTCGATTCTGGTCCGACTGGAGAAGGAAGCAGGGGGGCTTCCCCTCCTTGAGGCTATGGTGGGACGTGGGCAAGGCTCACGTCCGCGTCTTCTGTCAAGAGTACGCGAGGGGGTCGACCAAGAGGCGGGCGGCCAGAGTCGGGCGCCTAGAAAAAGAGGTGCTCGACCTGGAAGCCCGTCTCGGTCAAGTCGTCCAGGACCCGGCCCTGCGGACGGTGTACGAAGCGAAGAAGGCCGCGCTGAAGGACCTGCAGCTCGTCGGGTCCCGAGGCGCGTTCGTGAGGTCGCGGATCCGGTTCCTGCGGGATCTGGACCGCGGCTCCCCCTTCTTCTACTCGCTGGAAAAAAGGCAGAGTGTCCGTAAGCAGCTCTTGACGCTGCTGGCCGACGACGGCTCTCTCGTCTCGGATCCGGAGGGCGTCAACAACAGCGTCCGTGAATATTACGGGGCTCTGTTCTCTCCGGATCCGTCCAGCGAGGAAGCGCGTAGAGTTTTGTGGGAGGACCTGCCGAAGGTCGGCCCGGAGGGCGCCGAAAATCTGGAAGCTCCGCTAAGCCTGGCGGAGCTGACCGGTGCCCTCGCCCGGCTCTCGAGGGGAAAATCCCCGGGGCTGGACGGGCTGACCGTGGAGTTCCACAGGGCGTTCTGGGACGTCCTGGGGAGCGACTACGCGCGGGTCCTGGGGGAAAGTCTGGCGACCGGGGAGATGCCCCTCTCTTGGCGCAGGGCAGTCATCGTCCTGCTGCCTAAGAGGGGCGATCTCCGCCTCCTTAAGAACTGGCGCCCGGTCTCCCTCCTCAGCACGGACTACAAAATCTTCGCCAGGGCGATGTCTGCTCGCCTTGGTGCCGTGCTGGACCACATGATCCACCCCGACCAGTCATACACGGTCCCGGGCCGGACAATCCACGACAACATCCATCTGGTCCGGGACCTCATCCATTGTTCCCAGGAGGCTGGTCTGTCGGTCGCCTTCCTATCCCTCGACCAAGAGAAGGCGTTCGACAGGGTGGATCACGACTATCTGCTCGGAACTCTGCGCGCTTTCGGGTTCGGGACGCATTTCGTCGCCCGGATCCGACTTTTGTACGCCGCCGCGGAGTGTCTGATTAAGGTTAACGGGTCCTTGACGGCGCCCCTTCGCTTTAGGAGAGGGGTGCGCCAGGGATGCCCCATGTCCGGCCAGTTATACGCCGTTTGCGTGGAGCCTTTCCTGCGCCTCTTGCGGACGAGGTTGACGGGACTGGCTCTGCAAGGGCCGGGCGTGGAGGTCGTCCTCTCGGCTTACGCCGATGACGTGCTCCTCGCGGTAGAGGATCCCGCTGACCTGCGGAGGATGCGTGAGTGCCAGGAGATTTACTCGGCCGCGTCCTCCGCCAGGATCAACTGGGAGAAATGTTCCGGACTCCTGGTGGGTCAGTGGCGGGTGGACTCCCTGCCGGAGGAGCTCAGGCCTTTTGCCTGGAGCACGACCCATCTCCTCTATCTGGGAGTCTACCTTAGCCCCGACGAGGGAACCTGGCCGGCGAACTGGCAGGAGCTGGAGGCCAAGGTCGCCGCTCGCCTAGGGCGCTGGACAGGACTGCTCCGAGTGCTGTCCTACAGGGGTCGAGCGCTAGTCATAAACCAGCTGGTGGCCGCAATGCTGTGGTACCGGCTGGTCACTTTGACCCCTCCCCCTGCGTTTGTCGCCAAGATACAGAAGAAGCTGGTGGACTTCTTCTGGAACAACAGGAAGCACTGGGTCTCTGCCGCGGTTTTGAGTCTCCCGCTTGAGGAGGGCGGTCAGTCGTTGGTGTGCGTCAGCGCCCAGCTCGCGACTTTCCGTCTTCAGACCCTGCAGAGATACCTTTACGTCGAGCCCCCTCCTAGGTGGTGCGCTCTGGCGAGGTATTTCTTCCGCCAGCAGCTCGACCTCAATTATGACACGCAGCTCCTGTTTGTGAACTTGGGGGGTGCCAGGACCGCCCTCCGGGAGCTGCCTGTCTTTTACAGGGAACTCATCA
Source organism: Pristiophorus japonicus (assembly GCF_044704955.1). Classification (NCBI taxonomy): domain Eukaryota; kingdom Metazoa; phylum Chordata; class Chondrichthyes; family Pristiophoridae; genus Pristiophorus; species Pristiophorus japonicus. Next base: position 247,099,129 of record NC_091980.1, read on the forward strand.
GGGTCTGGAACAAAGTCTCCACCAAGCGCAGCTCTCCACCGGCTGGAGTGGCGGCCGTCCTGCAGGAGCCGCTGCTCGGGAATCCGTACCTCCACGGCCGAGGCTTCATGTGGCGGTCGGAAGAGAGGGCTGTGGCTGGTGAGGTGACCAGGGTCAGGGACCTGCTCGATGGCGGAGGAGCGGGCTGGATGGCGCCAGTCACGCTGGCGCGGCGCCTAAATTCTGCCAACGTCCGCCACGCGGCCGATGCCATCGAGTCGCTAAAAACAGCTCTGGGCCCTGACTCGGTTAGGTGTATCGAGGAGGCTCAAGCACGTGGGGAGATCCCGTCCGAACTGACCCCCGTCCGGACGGAATTCCTCATCGGCGCCAAACCCCGGAACCTCCCTCGGGGGCCGGCGCCTCACAACTTGAGCCGCCTCGGGGAAATCCCCTCCGTGCCTTTCAGTTCCGCGCGGAGGGGTTTCCTGTACGGGCTGCTCCTGCACACCCTCAACTTTGCCATCCTCGCCGGCCGTCCGGACACGCCATGGCGTACCATCTTGCCGTCCGGAGGAGGCGGGGGTCCCCGATGGAGGGCACTCTACGCAGGGGTCCTCCCACTATTCATCGGGGACTTGGCCTGGAGGGTGGTGCACGGAGCAGTGCCGTGCAATAAATTTTTAAGCCGGTTCACAGACTCCCAGGCCGCCTGCAATTTCTGCGGTCTGGAGGAGTCCGTGTTCCATGTTTTTATTGAGTGTACGAGGTTGCAGCCCCTGTTCCATTATTTGAAGGGGCTGCTCCTGAAATTCTGGCTGCACTTCAGTCCCACACTCCTGATCTTTGGGCACCCTGAGCGGAGGGGAGCGGGTAGGTCCGAGGGCCTCCTCGTAGGACTGCTCCTGGGCACGGCCAAGGGTGCCATCAGCCGGTCCAGGCAGCGGGCGGTCGAGGGGGTCGTTCAACCTGACTGCCTGCCTCTCTTCTGCTCTTACATCCGGTCCAGGGTGTCCTTGGAGATGGAGCACGCGGTGTCCACCGGTACGCTCGCGGCCTTCCGCGAGAGGTGGGCACCGGAGGGACTGGAGTGCATCATCACGCCCGGCAACCAAATTTTAATTTGATTTTACGTTTTAAAGTTTAATTTGTTTTAATTGCCGGTGCTTTTAGTGTCCCCCTTCCCTTTTATAGGGGGCACTGGGGAAAATTGTGATTTTAGTGCCCAAATAAAAAACCAAAAAAAAAAGAAAAACACAAAAAAAAAAGGGGGGAAAAAAAAGGGCCTTGAAAATGTCTGGAGTGTCACCCAGGTCGGGTGGCACCGTTTATTGTTTTTATGTTTTCACAGGTGAACTCAAAAGAGTTTCATGCACAAGGAAACCAAATTTTAATTTGATTTTACGTTTTAAAGTTAATTTGTTTTAATTGCCGGTGCTTTTAGTGTCCCCTTCCCTTTTATAGGGGGCACTGGGGAAAAATTGTGATTTTAGTGCCCAAAAAAAAAACCAAAAAAAGAAAAACACAAAAAAAAACAAAAAAAAGGGGGGAAAAAAAGGGCCTTGTAAATGTCTGGAGTGTCACCCAGGTCGGGTGGCACCGTTTAATGTTTTATGTTTTCGCAGATAAACTCAAAAGAGTTTCATGCACAAGGACCAATTGTGCAGCAGTGGAGGCGTGTCCTGCTCAGTTGGAGCTGTGAGCAGTGAGTGGAGCAGCTTGCAACTTGAGCTCCTGCCTCGAGAGCCCTGAGACCAGCCCAGGAGGAGAAGGAAGGAAGGGGCTTCAACACAACTTTTATCCAGAGGGAGAGGAGGAAGCAGAAAACTTTTAAACAACTTTACCATTCTGCAAGGAGTTGGAGAGAGGGGGAAAAGACAAACAACATCCAGTGTGGAAGGAGGGAGACTCAACATTCTACAGGTGGGTGTGGGTGCATTTCCCCAAACAGACTTTGTTGTATCGGTGGGGGGAGGAAAGAAGACCACTGAGGGCCGGAACATCGCGGGGGGTGTGTGTGTGTGTGTGGTAGTGTGCGTGGGGGCCGTGCTTACAACTAGGCCCCCCCACAATTGGAACCCCCCCCACCCCCCACATTTGCCTAGCCTGGGATAGCTGGAGCTACCAGGCTGAAGATTGTTGTTTTTCTCAATCACCCAATTAAAGATCGTTAGGAGTGCCTGGTGGCTCCAGCTACCCCAGGTGAAGACATCTTCTCCCCCCACCTGAAGACCACCTCAAAGACTTTTGTGTTTTGCCATCTGGGGAGTGCACCCACCCACAGCTGCGAGGAGAGACCTGCCCTCGCAGCCCCCCCCCCTTCCCACCCCCCTCTCTCTTTTCTCTGCTACTCTGTTTCTCCCCTCTCTCTCTGAGAACCCTTTCCTTCCAAATTAAAAAAAAAACAATTAAGACAACTGAGCAGAGGGAGCAAGGCCTCTCCCCAATTGTCAACGAGGGGAGAGGTGCCTCGTTAAGGGCTCCTCTGCTCAGTTAAATACACGAGGCCATTAAAGACCATTAAGGCCTGTGACTTTGGGGTGGGTGTAGCCCTTAAAGGGACCCCGTGATGGCGACCCCATCCACGCCGGTGGCAGGGCCAGCAAGGACGTATGCGCAGGTGGCAACCGCTTCCACAGCACCTCCTGCGCCACCCGCTGCCCTGCCACCATTTACACTTATAACAAAAAAACACGGGGTCAAGAGCTACACTCACCCCACAATGAGCATCGAGGAGTGCGTGCGGGCGATGGCTGGGGTAGTCGGCCCCTCGGCCATTGTCGCAGCCTCCAAGATGTCTGGGAAGGCTGTTTTCTTCCTGGGGTCGGAGCGGGCGGTGTCCCTGGCCCTCGAAAAGGGGCTCACGGTGGGCGGGACGTTCCTGCCGGTGGATCCTCTCGAAGCCACCGCGCAGAGGGTCATCGTGTCGAACGTCCCGCCCTTTGTTCCCGCTGGGCTCCTCCTCCCTCACCTACAACAACTGGGGGAGGTAAGGTCAGGGATCAACCCCATACCGCTCGGCCTCAGGGAGAACAGCCTGCGCCACGTGTTCTCCTTCCGCCGCCAGCTCTTTGTCCGGCTGGCGCGGGAGGACATGACAGAAGGGCACTTTAATGTGGTGCACGAGGGGACTGCCTACCGCGTCTTCTGGACGTCGGACGGCGTGCGGTGCCATGCCTGCAGGGAGGTGGGGCATGTTCGCAAGAACTGCCCCGCCTCCAAGGCCGCCAAACCACCGAAGGCGGCCAAGGCTGGCGCTGCCGCCACCCCTCCCCCTAGTTGCGTCCGCGTGCCGGGAGCCATGGGTGCGCGGGCATCGTCGGAGGCCTTTGTTTTCAGGGCCTCCGGCGGGGGGGAGGGAGAGCGTCCGACCGGAAAGAAGGCGCGGAAGAAGACAAAACATCAAGAGGCGGGTCCCCTCGGTGCGCCGGATAATTTGACCACCGCGCTCAGCCCAACCCCGTCACCGGCGAGCGCGGGGTGCCCCGAGCCCGTGCCCGAGCCCTTGAACAACACCACAGAGGGGCCCGGGCGCGGGCAAGAAAAGGAAAAGGGGGGGGCGGAGCGGGAGGCCTCGGCAGACATGGAGGTCTCCCTGACTCCGCGCGCCCCCAGGAACAAAAAGAGGCACCGCCCCAATGACGCGGAGGGGGAACAATATCCCTCCGCGGAGGAGGCGGTGCCCGCCGCGTGTCCCGCGTCCCCCACCAGCGCCCCCAAATTGCGCTGCAGGCGCGAGGAGTCTTTCCCCGGGGAGGGTGAGGCAGTCGAGGCTGCCCAGCCGCTGCCTCCTGGGGAGGGCGTGGAAGATCTGCCTGTCGTGGGGGGCGTGGGGCCAGTGGAAGAATGCGTAGCCGCCGGGTCGAGCGTCCCGGGGACCGAGGCGGGCGGGGCCGAAAAGGCCGAACCTGAGCCCGCCCAGCTATTATCCAACTTCCCCCGGGAGTCGCTCGACCCGGCAGAAATACAAACTGATTTTAATGACACTGTAGATGCTGGGCCGGGGGGTGGCAGCGGGGAGGGAGAGGAACACCCACCCTCGCCTCTTACTTTGGAGCTGGAGCACTTGGGGAGCCTGGGGATCTCCTATGGCCGGGTCTCTCCTTGTTCTCCGGTTCCTGGGGCGGAGGGGGAACCCCTTCCGCTGTCATTTCCCGACCCAGCACCATTTTTAAAAGAGCCCAGTGGGGACTCCTCTGCCGACGATCCTGGGGGTGGGATCGGGGCAGTGCCAGGGCCGGTTGGAGCGGCCGGTTCATTTGCCGTACCTTGTGCGGTCGATGGGCCGGCTGCTGGCGGCCACCTCCCGGAGGAGGACGGGGACTCGGTGGGGGACGCGGGTGAAGACCTAGAGACCACCGCCAGTGAGGCGGTGGATCTGCTCGCGGCCGCCGCTGAGGCCCTCCTCGTTCCTGCAAAGGAACTCCGGGACTTTTTGGCCCAGAGCCGGGGTCGCCGCGACCAAGCCCGACTGGCCCTGGAAAAATGGTCCGAGCCGGAACTGATCAAGGGGTCCGTCCGCGCCGCCGTCAAAACCTTGGCCGCGGGCGGGCCCTTGACAAAGGAGCAGCACCTTGAGCTGCGCGAGCTCGAGGGACTCCTCGCTGGGCTGCGGAGGGAGCGGAGTTCAACAAAAGACTCCGCTCCCTCCCCCACAATAGGTTAAGGTAGAGGTTGCACTATGCTTTTGCCATGAAGATAACCATAGCCAGCCTCAACATCAACGGCGGCAGAGGGGCACGCCGTAGATTTGACAATTTTTCGCTCCTGCGGGAGGGGAAATATGCGGTGTGCTTCCTGCAAGAAACCCACACCGTTCCGGGAGACGAAGCCACGTGGCTCCTGGAATGGCAAGGAGAGGTCCGCATGAGCCACCTCACCGCCATTTCTAGTGGGGTGGCCATCTTGCTGGGCCCGCATTTTCAGCCGGAGATCTTGGGGGTCGAGGAGCCCGTGCCAGGCCGCTTGCTGCACGTAACGGTTCGCCTGGGGGACGTGCCGCTCCATCTCGTGAACGTGTACGCCCCTCATCCCGGCCCGCAGCAAACGCGCTTCTTTGAAGAGGTGTCCGCTCTTCTTGGCTCCGTCGACGTCGGCGACTGCATTGTCCTCGGGGGGGATTTTAACTGCACCCTCGAGGCGAGGGACCGCTCCGGTGCCCCGCAGTGCATGACGGCGATGGAGAAGTTGAGGGACCTGGTCGGGTCCTTCGACTTGGTGGACGTCTGGCGAAATCTCCACCCCGACTCCAGCGCCTTTACTTGGGTGAGGCCTGGAGTTGGATGGTCTAGAGTCGACCGCCTTTACGTGTCTCGGGCATACGTTTCCTGCGTCCCGGCGGCCTCCATGCGGCCGGTGCCGTGTTCGGACCACCACCTGGTGTGGGCGGAGCTCGCTTCGCTCCGCGCGAGGGCGGGGTCCGCGTACTGGCACTTTAACAACCGGCTGCTGGAGGACGTGCGGTTCCAGGACTCGTTCCGTCGATTCTGGTCCGACTGGAGAAGGAAGCAGGGGGGCTTCCCCTCCTTGAGGCTATGGTGGGACGTGGGCAAGGCTCACGTCCGCGTCTTCTGTCAAGAGTACGCGAGGGGGTCGACCAAGAGGCGGGCGGCCAGAGTCGGGCGCCTAGAAAAAGAGGTGCTCGACCTGGAAGCCCGTCTCGGTCAAGTCGTCCAGGACCCGGCCCTGCGGACGGTGTACGAAGCGAAGAAGGCCGCGCTGAAGGACCTGCAGCTCGTCGGGTCCCGAGGCGCGTTCGTGAGGTCGCGGATCCGGTTCCTGCGGGATCTGGACCGCGGCTCCCCCTTCTTCTACTCGCTGGAAAAAAGGCAGAGTGTCCGTAAGCAGCTCTTGACGCTGCTGGCCGACGACGGCTCTCTCGTCTCGGATCCGGAGGGCGTCAACAACAGGGTCCGTGAATATTACGGGGCTCTGTTCTCTCCGGATCTGTCCAGCGAGGAAGCGCGTAGAGTTTTGTGGGAGGACCTGCCGAAGGTCAGCCCGGAGGGCGCCGAAAATCTGGAAGCTCCGCTAAGCCTGGCGGAGCTGACCGGTGCCCTCGCCCGGCTCTCGAGGGGAAAATCCCCGGGGCTGGACGGGCTGACCGTGGAGTTCCACAGGGCGTTCTGGGACGTCCTGGGGGGCGACTACGCGCGGGTCCTGGGGGAAAGTCTGGCGACCGGGGAGATGCCCCTCTCTTGGCGCAGGGCAGTCATCGTCCTGCTGCCTAAGAAGGGCGATCTCCGCCTCCTTAAGAACTGGCGCCCGGTCTCCCTCCTCAGCACGGACTACAAAATCTTCGCCAGGGCGATGTCTGCTCGCCTTGGTGCCGTGCTGGACCACATGATCCACCCCGACCAGTCATACACGGTCCCGGGCCGGACAATCCACGACAACATCCATCTGGTCCGGGACCTCATCCATTGCTCCCAGGAGGCTGGTCTGTCGGTCGCCTTCCTATCCCTCGACCAAGAGAAGGCGTTCGACAGGGTGGATCACGACTATCTGCTCGGAACTCTGCGCGCTTTCGGGTTCGGGACGCATTTCGTCGCCCGGATCCGACTTTTGTACGCCGCCGCGGAGTGTCTGATTAAGGTTAACGGGTCCTTGACGGCGCCCCTTCGCTTTAGGAGAGGGGTGCGCCAGGGATGCCCCATGTCCGGCCAGTTATACGCCGTTTGCGTGGAGCCTTTCCTGCGCCTCTTGCGGACGAGGTTGACGGGACTGGCTCTGCAAGGGCCGGGCGTGGAGGTCGTCCTCTCGGCTTACGCCGATGACGTGCTCCTCGCGGTAGAGGATCCCGCTGACCTGCGGAGGATGCGTGAGTGCCAGGAGATTTACTCGGCCGCGTCCTCCGCCAGGATCAACTGGGAGAAATGTTCCGGACTCCTGGTGGGTCAGTGGCGGGTGGACTCCCTGCCGGAGGAGCTCAGGCCTTTTGCCTGGAGCACGACCCATCTCCTCTATCTGGGAGTCTACCTTAGCCCCGACGAGGAAGCCTGGCCGGCGAACTGGCAGGAGCTGGAGGCCAAGGTCGCCGCTCGCCTAGGGCGCTGGACAGGACTGCTCCGAGTGCTGTCCTACAGGGGTCGAGCGCTAGTCATAAACCAGCTGGTGGCCGCAATGCTGTGGTACCGGCTGGTCACTTTGACCCCTCCCCCTGCGTTTGTCGCCAAGATACAGAAGAAGCTGGTGGACTTCTTCTGGAACAACAGGAAGCACTGGGTCTCTGTCGCGGTCTTGAGTCTCCCGCTTGAGGAGGGCGGTCAGTCGTTGGTGTGCGTCAGCGCCCAGCTCGCGACTTTCCGTCTTCAGACCCTGCAGAGATACCTTTACGTCGAGCCCCCTCCTAGGTGGTGTGCTCTGGCGAGGTATTTCTTCCGCCAGCAGCTCGACCTCAATTATGACACGCAGCTCCTGTTTGTGAACTTGGGGGGTGCCAGGACCGCCCTCCGGGAGCTGCCTGTCTTTTACAGGGAACTCATCAGGGTCTGGAACAAAGTCTCCACCAAGCGCAGCTCTCCGCCGGCTGGAGTGGCGGCCGTCCTGCAGGAGCCGCTGCTCGGGAATCCGTACCTCCACGGCCGAGGCTTCATGTGGCGGTCGGAAGAGAGGGCTGTGGCTGGTGAGGTGACCAGGGTCAGGGACCTGCTCGATGGCGGAGGAGCGGGCTGGATGGCGCCAGTCACGCTGGCGCGGCGCCTAAATTCTGCCAACGTCCGCCGCGCGGCCGATGCCATCGAGTCGCTAAAAACAGCTCTGGGCCCTGACTCCGTTAGGTGTATCGAGGAGGCTCAAGCACGTGGGGAGATCCCGTCCGAACTGACCCCCGTCCGGACGGAATTCCTCATCGGCGCCAAACCCCGGAACCTCCCTCGGGGGCCGGCGCCTCACAACTTGAGCCGCCTCGGGGAAATCCCCTCCGTGCCTTTCAGTTCCGCGCGGAGGGGTTTCCTGTACGGGCTGCTCCTGCACACCCTCAACTTTGCCATCCTCGCCGGCCGTCCGGACACGCCATGGCGTACCATCTTGCCGTCCGGAGGAGGCGGGGGTCCCCGATGGAGGGCACTCTACGCAGGGGTCCTCCCACTATTCATCGGGGACTTGGCCTGGAGGGTGGTGCACGGAGCAGTGCCGTGCAATAAATTTTTAAGCCGGTTCACGGACTCCCAGGCCGCCTGCAATTTCTGCGGTCTGGAGGAGTCCGTGTTCCATGTTTTTATTGAATGCACGAGGTTGCAGCCCCTGTTCCACTATTTGAAGGGGCTGCTCCTGAAATTCTGGCTGCACTTCAGTCCCACTCTCCTGATCTTTGGGCACCCTGTGCGGAGGGGAGCGGGTAGGTCCGAAGGCCTCCTCGTAGGACTGCTCCTGGGCACGGCCAAGGGTGCCATCAGCCGGTCCAGGCAGCGGGCGGTCGAGGGGGTCGTTCAACCTGACTGCCTGCCTCTCTTCCGCTCTTACATCCGGTCCAGGGTGTCCTTGGAGATGGAGCACGCGGTGTCCACCGGTACGCTCGCGGCCTTCCGCGAGAGGTGGGCACCGGAGGGACTGGAGTGCATCATCACGCCCGGCAACCAAATTTTAATTTGATTTTACGTTTTAAAGTTAATTTGTTTTAATTGCCGGTGCTTTTAGTGTCCCCTTCCCTTTTATAGGGGGCACTGGGGAAAAATTGTGATTTTAGTGCCCAAAAAAAAAACAAAAAAAAAAAAAGAAAAAACACAAAAAAAAAAACACAAAAAAGGGGGAAAAAAAAATGGGCCTTGTAAATGTCTGGAGTGTCACCCAGGTCGGGTGGCACCGTTTAATGTTTTATGTTTTCACAGATAAACTCAAAAGAGTTTCATGCACAAGGAAACCAAATTTTAATTTGATTTTACGTTTTAAAGTTAATTTGTTTTAATTGCCGGTGCTTTTAGTGTCCCCTTCCCTTTTATAGGGGGCACTGGGGAAAAATTGTGATTTTAGTGCCCAAAAAAAAAACCAAAAAAAGAAAAACACAAAAAAAAAGAAAAAAAAGGGGGGAAAAAAAGGGCCTTGTAAATGTCTGGAGTGTCACCCAGGTCGGGTGGCACCGTTTAATGTTTTATGTTTTCGCAGATAAACTCAAAAGAGTTTCATGCACAAGGACCAATTGTGCAGCAGTGGAGGCGTGTCCTGCTCAGTTGGAGCTGTGAGCAGTGAGTGGAGCAGCTTGCAACTTGAGCTCCTGCCTCGAGAGCCCTGAGACCAGCCCAGGAGGAGAAGGAAGGAAGGGGCTTCAACACAACTTTTATCCAGAGGGAGAGGAGGAAGCAGAAAACTTTTAAACAACTTTACCATTCTGCAAGGAGTTGGAGAGAGGGGGAAAAGACAAACAACATCCAGTGTGGAAGGAGGGAGACTCAACATTCTACAGGTGGGTGTGGGTGCATTTCCCCAAACAGACTTTGTTGTATCGGTGGGGGGAGGAAAGAAGACCACTGAGGGCCGGAACATCGCGGGGGGTGTGTGTGTGTGTGTGGTAGTGTGCGTGGGGGCCGTGCTTACAACTAGGCCCCCCCACAATTGGAACCCCCCCCACCCCCCACATTTGCCTAGCCTGGGATAGCTGGAGCTACCAGGCTGAAGATTGTTGTTTTTCTCAATCACCCAATTAAAGATCGTTAGGAGTGCCTGGTGGCTCCAGCTACCCCAGGTGAAGACATCTTCTCCCCCCACCTGAAGACCACCTCAAAGACTTTTGTGTTTTGCCATCTGGGGAGTGCACCCACCCACAGCTGCGAGGAGAGACCTGCCCTCGCAGCCCCCCCCCCTTCCCACCCCCCTCTCTCTTTTCTCTGCTACTCTGTTTCTCCCCTCTCTCTCTGAGAACCCTTTCCTTCCAAATTAAAAAAAAAAAAACAATTAAGACAACTGAGCAGAGGGAGCAAGGCCTCTCCCCAATTGTCAACGAGGGGAGAGGTGCCTCGTTAAGGGCTCCTCTGCTCAGTTAAATACACGAGGCCATTAAAGACCATTAAGGCCTGTGACTTTGGGGTGGGTGTAGCCCTTAAAGGGACCCCGTGATGGCGACCCCATCCACGCCGGTGGCAGGGTCAGCAAGGACGTATGCGCAGGTGGCAACCGCTTCCACAGCACCTCCTGCGCCACCCGCTGCCCTGCCACCATTTACACTTATAACAAAAAAACACGGGGTCAAGAGCTACACTCACCCCACAATGAGCATCGAGGAGTGCGTGCGGGCGATGGCTGGGGTAGTCGGCCCCTCGGCCATTGTCGCAGCCTCCAAGATGTCTGGGAAGGCTGTTTTCTTCCTGGGGTCGGAGCGGGCGGTGTCCCTGGCCCTCGAAAAGGGGCTCACGGTGGGCGGGACGTTCCTGCCGGTGGATCCTCTCGAAGCCACCGCGCAGAGGGTCATCGTGTCGAACGTCCCGCCCTTTGTTCCCGCTGGGCTCCTCCTCCCTCACCTACAACAACTGGGGGAGGTAAGGTCAGGGATCAACCCCATACCGCTCGGCCTCAGGGAGAACAGCCTGCGCCACGTGTTCTCCTTCCGCCGCCAGCTCTTTGTCCGGCTGGCGCGGGAGGACATGACAGAAGGGCACTTTAATGTGGTGCACGAGGGGACTGCCTACCGCGTCTTCTGGACGTCGGACGGCGTGCGGTGCCATGCCTGCAGGGAGGTGGGGCATGTTCGCAAGAACTGCCCCGCCTCCAAGGCCGCCAAACCACCGAAGGCGGCCAAGGCTGGCGCTGCCGCCACCCCTCCCCCTAGTTGCGTCCGCGTGCCGGGAGCCATGGGTGCGCGGGCATCGTCGGAGGCCTTTGTTTTCAGGGCCTCCGGCGGGGGGGAGGGAGAGCGTCCGACCGGAAAGAAGGCGCGGAAGAAGACAAAACATCAAGAGGCGGGTCCCCTCGGTGCGCCGGATAATTTGACCACCGCGCTCAGCCCAACCCCGTCACCGGCGAGCGCGGGGTGCCCCGAGCCCGTGCCCGAGCCCTTGAACAACACCACAGAGGGGCCCGGGCGCGGGCAAGAAAAGGAAAAGGGGGGGGCGGAGCGGGAGGCCTCGGCAGACATGGAGGTCTCCCTGACTCCGCGCGCCCCCAGGAACAAAAAGAGGCACCGCCCCAATGACGCGGAGGGGGAACAACATCCCTCCGCGGAGGAGGCGGTGCCCGCCGCGTGTCCCGCGTCCCCCACCAGCGCCCCCAAATTGCGCTGCAGGCGCGAGGAGTCTTTCCCCGGGGAGGGTGAGGCAGTCGAGGCTGCCCAGCCGCTGCCTCCTGGGGAGGGCGTGGAAGATCTGCCTGTCGTGGGGGGCGTGGGGCCAGTGGAAGAATGCGTAGCCGCCGGGTCGAGCGTCCCGGGGACCGAGGCGGGCGGGGCCGAAAAGGCCGAACCTGAGCCCGCCCAGCTATTATCCAACTTCCCCCGGGAGTCGCTCGACCCGGCAGAAATACAAACTGATTTTAATGACACTGTAGATGCTGGGCCGGGGAGGGGGAGGAACACCCACCCTCGCCTCTTACTTTGGAGCTGGAGCACTTGGGGAGCCTGGGGATCTCCTATGGCCGGGTCTCTCCTTGTTCTCCGGTTCCTGGGGCGGAGGGGGAACCCCTTCCGCTGTCATTTCCCGACCCAGCACCATTTTTAAAAGAGCCCAGTGGGGACTCCTCTGCCGACGATCCTGGGGGTGGGATCGGGGCAGTGCCAGGGCCGGTTGGAGCGGCCGGTTCATTTGCCGTACCTTGTGCGGTCGATGGGCCGGCTGCTGGCGGCCACCTCCCGGAGGAGGACGGGGACTCGGTGGGGGACGCGGGTGAAGACCTAGAGACCACCGCCAGTGAGGCGGTGGATCTGCTCGCGGCCGCCGCTGAGGCCCTCCTCGTTCCTGCAAAGGAACTCCGGGACTTTTTGGCCCAGAGCCGGGGTCGCCGCGACCAAGCCCGACTGGCCCTGGAAAAATGGTCCGAGCCGGAGCTGATCAAGGGGTCCGTCCGCGCCGCCGTTAAAACCTTGGCCGCGGGCGGGCCCTTGACAAAGGAGCAGCACCTTGAGCTGCGCGAGCTCGAGGGACTCCTCGCTGGGCTGCGGAGGGAGCGGAGTTCAACAAAAGACTCCGCTCCCTCCCCCACAATAGGTTAAGGTAGAGGTTGCACTATGCTTTTGCCATGAAGATAACCATAGCCAGCCTCAACATCAACGGCGGCAGAGGGGCACGCCGTAGATTTGACAATTTTTCGCTCCTGCGGGAGGGGAAATATGCGGTGTGCTTCCTGCAAGAAACCCACACCGTTCCGGGAGACGAAGCCACGTGGCTCCTGGAATGGCAAGGAGAGGTCCGCATGAGCCACCTCACCGCCATTTCTAGTGGGGTGGCCATCTTGCTGGGCCCGCATTTTCAGCCGGAGATCTTGGGGGTCGAGGAGCCCGTGCCAGGCCGCTTGCTGCACGTAACGGTTCGCCTGGGGGACGTGCCGCTCCATCTCGTGAACGTGTACGCCCCTCATCCCGGCCCGCAGCAAACGTGCTTCTTTGAAGAGGTGTCCGCTCTTCTTGGCTCCGTCGACGTCGGCGACTGCATTGTCCTCGGGGGGGATTTTAACTGCACCCTCGAGGCGAGGGACCGCTCCGGTGCCCCGCAGTGCATGACGGCGATGGAGAAGTTGAGGGACCTGGTCGGGTCCTTCGACTTGGTGGACGTCTGGCGAAATCTCCACCCCGACTCCAGCGCCTTTACTTGGGTGAGGCCTGGAGTTGGATGGTCTAGAGTCGACCGCCTTTACGTGTCTCGGGCGTACGTTTCCTGCGTCCCGGCGGCCTCCATGCGGCCGGTGCCGTGTTCGGACCACCACCTGGTGTGGGCGGAGCTCGCTTCGCTCCGCGCGAGGACGGGGTCCGCGTACTGGCACTTTAACAACCGGCTGCTGGAGGACGTGCGGTTCCAGGACTCGTTCCGTCGATTCTGGTCCGACTGGAGAAGGAAGCAGGGGGGCTTCCCCTCCTTGAGGCTATGGTGGGACGTGGGCAAGGCTCACGTCCGCGTCTTCTGTCAAGAGTACGCGAGGGGGTCGACCAAGAGGCGGGCGGCCAGAGTCGGGCGCCTAGAAAAAGAGGTGCTCGACCTGGAAGCCCGTCTCGGTCAAGTCGTCCAGGACCCGGCCCTGCGGACGGTGTACGAAGCGAAGAAGGCCGCGCTGAAGGACCTGCAGCTCGTCGGGTCCCGAGGCGCGTTCGTGAGGTCGCGGATCCGGTTCCTGCGGGATCTGGACCGCGGCTCCCCCTTCTTCTACTCGCTGGAAAAAAGGCAGAGTGTCCGTAAGCAGCTCTTGACGCTGCTGGCCGACGACGGCTCTCTCGTCTCGGATCCGGAGGGCGTCAACAACAGGGTCCGTGAATATTACGGGGCTCTGTTCTCTCCGGATCCGTCCAGCGAGGAAGCGCGTAGAGTTTTGTGGGAGGACCTGCCGAAGGTCGGCCCGGAGGGCGCCGAAAATCTGGAAGCTCCGCTAAGCCTGGCGGAGCTGACCGGTGCCCTCGCCCGGCTCTCGAGGGGAAAATCCCCGGGGCTGGACGGGCTGACCGTGGAGTTCCACAGGGCGTTCTGGGACGTCCTGGGGAGCGACTACGCGCGGGTCCTGGGGGAAAGTCTGGCGACCGGGGAGATGCCCCTCTCTTGGCGCAGGGCAGTCATCGTCCTGCTGCCTAAGAGGGGCGATCTCCGCCTCCTTAAGAACTGGCGCCCGGTCTCCCTCCTCAGCACGGACTACAAAATCTTCGCCAGGGCGATGTCTGCTCGCCTTGGTGCCGTGCTGGACCACATGATCCACCCCGACCAGTCATACACGGTCCCGGGCCGGACAATCCACGACAACATCCATCTGGTCCGGGACCTCATCCATTGTTCCCAGGAGGCTGGTCTGTCGGTCGCCTTCCTATCCCTCGACCAAGAGAAGGCGTTCGACAGGGTGGATCACGACTATCTGCTCGGAACTCTGCGCGCTTTCGGGTTCGGGACGCATTTCGTCGCCCGGATCCGACTTTTGTACGCCGCCGCGGAGTGTCTGATTAAGGTTAACGGGTCCTTGACGGCGCCCCTTCGCTTTAGGAGAGGGGTACGCCAGGGATGCCCCATGTCCGGCCAGTTATACGCCGTTTGCGTGGAGCCTTTCCTGCGCCTCTTGCGGACGAGGTTGACGGGACTGGCTCTGCAAGGGCCGGGCGTGGAGGTCGTCCTCTCGGCTTACGCCGATGACGTGCTCCTCGCGGTAGAGGATCCCGCTGACCTGCGGAGGATGCGTGAGTGCCAGGAGATTTACTCGGCCGCGTCCTCCGCCAGGATCAACTGGGAGAAATGTTCCGGACTCCTGGTGGGTCAGTGGCGGGTGGACTCCCTGCCGGAGGAGCTCAGGCCTTTTGCCTGGAGCACGACCCATCTCCTCTATCTGGGAGTCTACCTTAGCCCCGACGAGGGAACCTGGCCGGCGAACTGGCAGGAGCTGGAGGCCAAGGTCGCCGCTCGCCTAGGGCGCTGGACAGGACTGCTCCGAGTGCTGTCCTACAGGGGTCGAGCGCTAGTCATAAACCAGCTGGTGGCCGCAATGCTGTGGTACCGGCTGGTCACTTTGACCCCTCCCCCTGCGTTTGTCGCCAAGATACAGAAGAAGCTGGTGGACTTCTTCTGGAACAACAGGAAGCACTGGGTCTCTGCCGCGGTTTTGAGTCTCCCGCTTGAGGAGGGCGGTCAGTCGTTGGTGTGCGTCAGCGCCCAGCTCGCGACTTTCCGTCTTCAGACCCTGCAGAGATACCTTTACGTCGAGCCCCCTCCTAGGTGGTGCGCTCTGGCGAGGTATTTCTTCCGCCAGCAGCTCGACCTCAATTATGACACGCAGCTCCTGTTTGTGAACTTGGGGGGTGCCAGGACCGCCCTCCGGGAGCTGCCTGTCTTTTACAGGGAACTCATCAGGGTCTGGAACAAAGTCTCCACCAAGCGCAGCTCTCCACCGGCTGGAGTGGCGGCCGTCCTGCAGGAGCCGCTGCTCTGGAATCCGTACCTCCACGGCCGAGGCTTCATGTGGCGGTCGGAAGAGAGGGCTGTGGCTGGTGAGGTGACCAGGGTCAGGGACCTGCTCGATGGCGGAGGAGCGGGCTGGATGGCGCCAGTCACGCTGGCGCGGCGCCTAAATTCTGCCAACGTCCGCCACGCGGCCGATGCCATCGAGTCGCTAAAAACAGCTCTGGGCCCTGACTCGGTTAGGTGTATCGAGGAGGCTCAAGCACGTGGGGAGATCCCGTCCGAACTGACCCCCGTCCGGACGGAATTCCTCATCGGCGCCAAACCCCGGAACCTCCCTCGGGGGCCGGCGCCTCACAACTTGAGCCGCCTCGGGGAAATCCCCTCCGTGCCTTTCAGTTCCGCGCGGAGGGGTTTCCTGTACGGGCTGCTCCTGCACACCCTCAACTTTGCCATCCTCGCCGGCCGTCCGGACACGCCATGGCGTACCATCTTGCCGTCCGGAGGAGGCGGGGGTCCCCGATGGAGGGCACTCTACGCAGGGGTCCTCCCACTATTCATCGGGGACTTGGCCTGGAGGGTGGTGCACGGAGCAGTGCCGTGCAATAAATTTTTAAGCCGGTTCACGGACTCCCAGGCCGCCTGCAATTTCTGCGGTCTGGAGGAGTCCGTGTTCCATGTTTTTATTGAGTGTACGAGGTTGCAGCCCCTGTTCCATTATTTGAAGGGGCTGCTCCTGAAATTCTGGCTGCACTTCAGTCCCACACTCCTGATCTTTGGGCACCCTGAGCGGAGGGGAGCGGGTAGGTCCGAGGGCCTCCTCGTAGGACTGCTCCTGGGCACGGCCAAGGGTGCCATCAGCCGGTCCAGGCAGCGGGCGGTCGAGGGGGTCGTTCAACCTGACTGCCTGCCTCTCTTCCGCTCTTACATCCGGTCCAGGGTGTCCTTGGAGATGGAGCACGCGGTGTCCACCGGTACGCTCGCGGCCTTCCGCGAGAGGTGGGCACCGGAGGGACTGGAGTGCATCATCACGCCCGGCAACCAAATTTTAATTTGATTTTACGTTTTAAAGTTTAATTTGTTTTAATTGCCGGTGCTTTTAGTGTCCCCCTTCCCTTTTATAGGGGGCACTGGGGAAAATTGTGATTTTAGTGCCCAAAAAAAAAAGAAAAACACAAAAAAAAAAAAAAAGGGGGGAAAAAAAAGGGCCTTGAAAATGTCTGGAGTGTCACCCAGGTCGGGTGGCACCGTTTATTGTTTTTATGTTTTCACAGGTGAACTCAAAAGAGTTTCATGCACAAGGAAACCAAATTTTAATTTGATTTTACGTTTTAAAGTTAATTTGTTTTAATTGCCGGTGCTTTTAGTGTCCCCTTCCCTTTTATAGGGGGCACTGGGGAAAAATTGTGATTTTAGTGCCCAAAAAAAAAACCAAAAAAAGAAAAACACAAAAAAAAAGAAAAAAAAGGGGGGAAAAAAAGGGCCTTGTAAATGTCTGGAGTGTCACCCAGGTCGGGTGGCACCGTTTAATGTTTTATGTTTTCGCAGATAAACTCAAAAGAGTTTCATGCACAAGGACCAATTGTGCAGCAGTGGAGGCGTGTCCTGCTCAGTTGGAGCTGTGAGCAGTGAGTGGAGCAGCTTGCAACTTGAGCTCCTGCCTCGAGAGCCCTGAGACCAGCCCAGGAGGAGAAGGAAGGAAGGGGCTTCAACACAACTTTTATCCAGAGGGAGAGGAGGAAGCAGAAAACTTTTAAACAACTTTACCATTCTGCAAGGAGTTGGAGAGAGGGGGAAAAGACAAACAACATCCAGTGTGGAAGGAGGGAGACTCAACATTCTACAGGTGGGTGTGGGTGCATTTCCCCAAACAGACTTTGTTGTATCGGTGGGGGGAGGAAAGAAGACCACTGAGGGCCGGAACATCGCGGGGGGTGTGTGTGTGTGTGTGGTAGTGTGCGTGGGGGCCGTGCTTACAACTAGGCCCCCCCACAATTGGAACCCCCCCCACCCCCCACATTTGCCTAGCCTGGGATAGCTGGAGCTACCAGGCTGAAGATTGTTGTTTTTCTCAATCACCCAATTAAAGATCGTTAGGAGTGCCTGGTGGCTCCAGCTACCCCAGGTGAAGACATCTTCTCCCCCCACCTGAAGACCACCTCAAAGACTTTTGTGTTTTGCCATCTGGGGAGTGCACCCACCCACAGCTGCGAGGAGAGACCTGCCCTCGCAGCCCCCCCCCCTTCCCACCCCCCTCTCTCTTTTCTCTGCTACTCTGTTTCTCCCCTCTCTCTCTGAGAACCCTTTCCTTCCAAATTAAAAAAAAAACAATTAAGACAACTGAGCAGAGGGAGCAAGGCCTCTCCCCAATTGTCAACGAGGGGAGAGGTGCCTCGTTAAGGGCTCCTCTGCTCAGTTAAATACACGAGGCCATTAAAGACCATTAAGGCCTGTGACTTTGGGGTGGGTGTAGCCCTTAAAGGGACCCCGTGATGGCGACCCCATCCACGCCGGTGGCAGGGCCAGCAAGGACGTATGCGCAGGTGGCAACCGCTTCCACAGCACCTCCTGCGCCACCCGCTGCCCTGCCACCATTTACACTTATAACAAAAAAACACGGGGTCAAGAGCTACACTCACCCCACAATGAGCATCGAGGAGTGCGTGCGGGCGATGGCTGGGGTAGTCGGCCCCTCGGCCATTGTCGCAGCCTCCAAGATGTCTGGGAAGGCTGTTTTCTTCCTGGGGTCGGAGCGGGCGGTGTCCCTGGCCCTCGAAAAGGGGCTCACGGTGGGCGGGACGTTCCTGCCGGTGGATCCTCTCGAAGCCACCGCGCAGAGGGTCATCGTGTCGAACGTCCCGCCCTTTGTTCCCGCTGGGCTCCTCCTCCCTCACCTACAACAACTGGGGGAGGTAAGGTCAGGGATCAACCCCATACCGCTCGGCCTCAGGGAGAACAGCCTGCGCCACGTGTTCTCCTTCCGCCGCCAGCTCTTTGTCCGGCTGGCGCGGGAGGACATGACAGAAGGGCACTTTAATGTGGTGCACGAGGGGACTGCCTACCGCGTCTTCTGGACGTCGGACGGCGTGCGGTGCCATGCCTGCAGGGAGGTGGGGCATGTTCGCAAGAACTGCCCCGCCTCCAAGGCCGCCAAACCACCGAAGGCGGCCAAGGCTGGCGCTGCCGCCACCCCTCCCCCTAGTTGCGTCCGCGTGCCGGGAGCCATGGGTGCGCGGGCATCGTCGGAGGCCTTTGTTTTCAGGGCCTCCGGCGGGGGGGAGGGAGAGCGTCCGACCGGAAAGAAGGCGCGGAAGAAGACAAAACATCAAGAGGCGGGTCCCCTCGGTGCGCCGGATAATTTGACCACCGCGCTCAGCCCAACCCCGTCACCGGCGAGCGCGGGGTGCCCCGAGCCCGTGCCCGAGCCCTTGAACAACACCACAGAGGGGCCCGGGCGCGGGCAAGAAAAGGAAAAGGGGGGGGCGGAGCGGGAGGCCTCGGCAGACATGGAGGTCTCCCTGACTCCGCGCGCCCCCAGGAACAAAAAGAGGCACCGCCCCAATGACGCGGAGGGGGAACAATATCCCTCCGCGGAGGAGGCGGTGCCCGCCGCGTGTCCCGCGTCCCCCACCAGCGCCCCCAAATTGCGCTGTAGGCGCGAGGAGTCTTTCCCCGGGGAGGGTGAGGCAGTCGAGGCTGCCCAGCCGCTGCCTCCTGGGGAGGGCGTGGAAGATCTGCCTGTCGTGGGGGGCGTGGGGCCAGTGGAAGAATGCGTAGCCGCCGGGCCGGGCGTCCCGGGGACTGAGGCGGGCGGGGCCGAAAAGGCCGAACCTGAGCCCGCCCAGCTATTATCCAACTTCCCCCGGGAGTCGCTCGACCCGGCAGAAATACAAACTGATTTTAATGACACTGTAGATGCTGGGCCGGGGGGTGGCAGCGGGGAGGGGGAGGAACACCCACCCTCGCCTCTTACTTTGGAGCTGGAGCACTTGGGGAGCCTGGGGATCTCCTATGGCCGGGTCTCTCCTTGTTCTCCGGTTCCTGGGGCGGAGGGGGAACCCCTTCCGCTGTCATTTCCCGACCCAGCACCATTTTTAAAAGAGCCCAGTGGGGACTCCTCTGCCGACGATCCTGGGGGTGGGATCGGGGCAGTGCCAGGGCCGGTTGGAGCGGCCGGTTCATTTGCCGTACCTTGTGCGGTCGATGGGCCGGCTGCTGGCGGCCACCTCCCGGAGGAGGACGGGGACTCGGTGGGGGACGCGGGTGAAGACCTAGAGACCACCGCCAGTGAGGCGGTGGATCTGCTCGCGGCCGCCGCTGAGGCCCTCCTCGTTCCTGCAAAGGAACTCCGGGACTTTTTGGCCCAGAGCCGGGGTCGCCGCGACCAAGCCCGACTGGCCCTGGAAAAATGGTCCGAGCCGGAGCTGATCAAGGGGTCCGTCCGCGCCGCCGTTAAAACCTTGGCCGCGGGCGGGCCCTTGACAAAGGAGCAGCACCTTGAGCTGCGCGAGCTCGAGGGACTCCTCGCTGGGCTGCGGAGGGAGCGGAGTTCAACAAAAGACTCCGCTCCCTCCCCCACAATAGGTTAAGGTAGAGGTTGCACTATGCTTTTGCCATGAAGATAACCATAGCCAGCCTCAACATCAACGGCGGCAGAGGGGCACGCCGTAGATTTGACAATTTTTCGCTCCTGCGGGAGGGGAAATATGCGGTGTGCTTCCTGCAAGAAACCCACACCGTTCCGGGAGACGAAGCCACGTGGCTCCTGGAATGGCAAGGAGAGGTCCGCATGAGCCACCTCACCGCCATTTCTAGTGGGGTGGCCATCTTGCTGGGCCCGCATTTTCAGCCGGAGATCTTGGGGGTCGAGGAGCCCGTGCCAGGCCGCTTGCTGCACGTAACGGTTCGCCTGGGGGACGTGCCGCTCCATCTCGTGAACGTGTACGCCCCTCATCCCGGCCCGCAGCAAACGTGCTTCTTTGAAGAGGTGTCCGCTCTTCTTGGCTCCGTCGACGTCGGCGACTGCATTGTCCTCGGGGGGGATTTTAACTGCACCCTCGAGGCGAGGGACCGCTCCGGTGCCCCGCAGTGCATGACGGCGATGGAGAAGTTGAGGGACCTGGTCGGGTCCTTCGACTTGGTGGACGTCTGGCGAAATCTCCACCCCGACTCCAGCGCCTTTACTTGGGTGAGGCCTGGAGTTGGATGGTCTAGAGTCGACCGCCTTTACGTGTCTCGGGCGTACGTTTCCTGCGTCCCGGCGGCCTCCATGCGGCCGGTGCCGTGTTCGGACCACCACCTGGTGTGGGCGGAGCTCGCTTCGCTCCGCGCGAGGACGGGGTCCGCGTACTGGCACTTTAACAACCGGCTGCTGGAGGACGTGCGGTTCCAGGACTCGTTCCGTCGATTCTGGTCCGACTGGAGAAGGAAGCAGGGGGGCTTCCCCTCCTTGAGGCTATGGTGGGACGTGGGCAAGGCTCACGTCCGCGTCTTCTGTCAAGAGTACGCGAGGGGGTCGACCAAGAGGCGGGCGGCCAGAGTCGGGCGCCTAGAAAAAGAGGTGCTCGACCTGGAAGCCCGTCTCGGTCAAGTCGTCCAGGACCCGGCCCTGCGGACGGTGTACGAAGCGAAGAAGGCCGCGCTGAAGGACCTGCAGCTCGTCGGGTCCCGAGGCGCGTTCGTGAGGTCGCGGATCCGGTTCCTGCGGGATCTGGACCGCGGCTCCCCCTTCTTCTACTCGCTGGAAAAAAGGCAGAGTGTCCGTAAGCAGCTCTTGACGCTGCTGGCCGACGACGGCTCTCTCGTCTCGGATCCGGAGGGCGTCAACAACAGGGTCCGTGAATATTACGGGGCTCTGTTCTCTCCGGATCCGTCCAGCGAGGAAGCGCGTAGAGTTTTGTGGGAGGACCTGCCGAAGGTCGGCCCGGAGGGCGCCGAAAATCTGGAAGCTCCGCTAAGCCTGGCGGAGCTGACCGGTGCCCTCGCCCGGCTCTCGAGGGGAAAATCCCCGGGGCTGGACGGGCTGACCGTGGAGTTCCACAGGGCGTTCTGGGACGTCCTGGGGAGCGACTACGCGCGGGTCCTGGGGGAAAGTCTGGCGACCGGGGAGATGCCCCTCTCTTGGCGCAGGGCAGTCATCGTCCTGCTGCCTAAGAGGGGCGATCTCCGCCTCCTTAAGAACTGGCGCCCGGTCTCCCTCCTCAGCACGGACTACAAAATCTTCGCCAGGGCGATGTCTGCTCGCCTTGGTGCCGTGCTGGACCACATGATCCACCCCGACCAGTCATACACGGTCCCGGGCCGGACAATCCACGACAACATCCATCTGGTCCGGGACCTCATCCATTGTTCCCAGGAGGCTGGTCTGTCGGTCGCCTTCCTATCCCTCGACCAAGAGAAGGCGTTCGACAGGGTGGATCACGACTATCTGCTCGGAACTCTGCGCGCTTTCGGGTTCGGGACGCATTTCGTCGCCCGGATCCGACTTTTGTACGCCGCCGCGGAGTGTCTGATTAAGGTTAACGGGTCCTTGACGGCGCCCCTTCGCTTTAGGAGAGGGGTGCGCCAGGGATGCCCCATGTCCGGCCAGTTATACGCCGTTTGCGTGGAGCCTTTCCTGCGCCTCTTGCGGACGAGGTTGACGGGACTGGCTCTGCAAGGGCCGGGCGTGGAGGTCGTCCTCTCGGCTTACGCCGATGACGTGCTCCTCGCGGTAGAGGATCCCGCTGACCTGCGGAGGATGCGTGAGTGCCAGGAGATTTACTCGGCCGCGTCCTCCGCCAGGATCAACTGGGAGAAATGTTCCGGACTCCTGGTGGGTCAGTGGCGGGTGGACTCCCTGCCGGAGGAGCTCAGGCCTTTTGCCTGGAGCACGACCCATCTCCTCTATCTGGGAGTCTACCTTAGCCCCGACGAGGGAGCCTGGCCGGCGAACTGGCAGGAGCTGGAGGCCAAGGTCGCCGCTCGCCTAGGGCGCTGGACAGGACTGCTCCGAGTGCTGTCCTACAGGGGTCGAGCGCTAGTCATAAACCAGCTGGTGGCCGCAATGCTGTGGTACCGGCTGGTCACTTTGACCCCTCCCCCTGCGTTTGTCGCCAAGATACAGAAGAAGCTGGTGGACTTCTTCTGGAACAACAGGAAGCACTGGGTCTCTGCCGCGGTCTTGAGTCTCCCGCTTGAGGAGGGCGGTCAGTCGTTGGTGTGCGTCAGCGCCCAGCTCGCGACTTTCCGTCTTCAGACCCTGCAGAGATACCTTTACGTCGAGCCCCCTCCTAGGTGGTGCGCTCTGGCGAGGTATTTCTTCCGCCAGCAGCTCGACCTCAATTATGACACGCAGCTCCTGTTTGTGAACTTGGGGGGTGCCAGGACCGCCCTCCGGGAGCTGCCTGTCTTTTACAGGGAACTCATCAGGGTCTGGAACAAAGTCTCCACCAAGCGCAGCTCTCCGCCGGCTGGAGTGGCGGCCGTCCTGCAGGAACCGCTGCTCGGGAATCCGTACCTCCACGGCCGAGGCTTTATGTGGCGGTCGGAAGAGAGGGCTGTGGCTGGTGAGGTGACCAGGGTCAGGGACCTGCTCGATGGCGGAGGAGCGGGCTGGATGGCGCCAGACACGCTGGCGCGGCGCCTAAACTCTGCCAACGTCCGCCACGCGGCCGATGCCATCGAGTCGCTAAAAACAGCTCTGGGCCCTGACTCCGTTAGGTGCATCGAGGAGGCTCAAGCACGTGGGGAGATCCCGTCCGAACTGACCCCCGTCCGGACGGAATTCCTCATCGGCGCCAAACTCCGGAACCTCCCTCGGGGGCCGGCGCCTCACAACTTGAGCCGCCTCGGGGAAATCCCCTCCGTGCCTTTCAGTTCCGCGCGGAGGGGTTTCCTGTACGGGCTGCTCCTGCACACCCTCAACTTTGCCATCCTCGCCGGCCGTCCGGACACGCCATGGCGTACCATCTTGCCGTCCGGAGGAGGCGGGGGTCCCCGATGGAGGGCACTCTACGCAGGGGTCCTCCCACTATTCATCGGGGACTTGGCCTGGAGGGTGGTGCACGGAGCAGTGCCCTGCAACAAATTTTTAAGCCGGTTCACGGACTCCCAGGCCGCCTGCAATTTCTGCGGTCTGGAGGAGTCCGTGTTCCATGTTTTTATGGAGTGCACGAGGTTGCAGCCCCTGTTCCATTATTTGAAGGGGCTGCTCCTGAAATTCTGGCTGCACTTCAGTCCCACTCTCCTGATCTTTGGGCACCCTGTGCGGAGGGGAGCGGGTAGGTCCGAAGGCCTCCTCGTAGGACTGCTCCTGGGCACGGCCAAGGGTGCCATCAGCCGGTCCAGGCAGCGGGCGGTCGAGGGGGTCGTTCAACCTGACTGCCTGCCTCTCTTCCGCTCTTACATCCGGTCCAGGGTGTCCTTGGAGATGGAGCACGCGGTGTCCACCGGTACGCTCGCGGCCTTCCGCGAGAGGTGGGCACCGGAGGGACTGGAGTGCATCATCACGCCCGGCAACCAAATTTTAATTTGATTTTACGTTTTTTTAAGTTTAATTTGTTTTAATTGCCGGTGCTTTTAGTGTCCCCCTTCCCTTTTATAGGGGGCACTGGGGAAAATTGTGAATTTAGTGCCCAAAAAAAAACCAAAAAAGAAAAACACAAAAAAAAACAAAAAAAAAAGGGGGGGAAAAAAAAAAAAAAGGGCCTTGTAATGTCTGGAGTGTCACCCAGGTCGGGTGGCACCGTTTAATGTTTTTATGTTTTGCAGGTAAACTTAAAAGAGTTTCATGCACAAGGAAACCAAATTTTAATTTGATTTTACGTTTTAAAGTTAATTTGTTTTAATTGCCGGTGCTTTTAGTGTCCCCTTCCTTTTTATAGGGGGCACTGGGGAAAAATTGTGATTTTAGTGCCCAAAAAAAAAACCAAAAAAAGAAAAACACAAAAAAAAACAAAAAAAAGGGGGGAAAAAAAGGGCCTTGTAAATGTCTGGAGTGTCACCCAGGTCGGGTGGCACCGTTTAATGTTTTATGTTTTCGCAGATAAACTCAAAAGAGTTTCATGCACAAGGACCAATTGTGCAGCAGTGGAGGCGTGTCCTGCTCAGTTGGAGCTGTGAGCAGTGAGTGGAGCAGCTTGCAACTTGAGCTCCTGCCTCGAGAGCCCTGAGACCAGCCCAGGAGGAGAAGGAAGGAAGGGGCTTCAACACAACTTTTATCCAGAGGGAGAGGAGGAAGCAGAAAACTTTTAAACAACTTTACCATTCTGCAAGGAGTTGGAGAGAGGGGGAAAAACCACAACAACCAACATCCAGTGTGGAAGGAGGGAGACTCTACACTCTACAGGTGGGTGTGGGTGCATTTCCCCAAACAGACTTTGTTGTATCGGTGGGGGGAGGAAAGAAGACCACTGAGGGCCGGAACATCGCGGGGGGTGTGTGTGTGTGTGGTAGTGTGCGTGGGGGCCGTGCTTACAACTAGGCCCCCCCCCACAATTGGAACCCCCCCCACCCCCCACATTTGCCTAGCCTGGGATAGCTGGAGCTACCAGGCTGAAGATTGTTATTAATCACCCAATTAAAGATCGTTAGGAGTGCCTGGTGGCTCCAGCTACCCCAGGTGAAGACATCTTCTCCCCCCACCTGAAGACCACCTCAAAGACTTTTGTGTTTTGCCATCTGGGGAGTGCACCCACCCACAGCTGCGAGGAGAGACCTGCCCTCGCAGCCCCCCCCACTTCCCACCCCCCTCTCTCTTTTCTCTGCTACTCTGTTTCTCCCCTCTCTCTCTGAGAACCCTTTCCTTCCAAATTTAAAAAAAAACAAAAAAACAAAACAAAAAAAAAAAACAATTAAGACAACTGAGCAGAGGGAGCAAGGCCTCTCCCCAATTGTCAACGAGGGGAGAGGTGCCTCGTTAAGGGCTCCTCTGCTCAGTTAAATACACGAGGCCATTAAAGACCATTAAGGCCTGTGACTTTGGGGTGGGTGTAGCCCTTAAAGGGACCCCGTGATGGCGACCCCATCCACGCCGGTGGCAGGGCCAGCAAGGACGTATGCGCAGGTGGCAACCGCTTCCACAGCACCTCCTGCGCCACCCGCTGCCCTGCCACCATTTACACTTATAACAAAAAAACACGGGGTCAAGAGCTACACTCACCCCACAATGAGCATCGAGGAGTGCGTGCGGGCGATGGCTGGGGTAGTCGGCCCCTCGGCCATTGTCGCAGCCTCCAAGATGTCTGGGAAGGCTGTTTTCTTCCTGGGGTCGGAGCGGGCGGTGTCCCTGGCCCTCGAAAAGGGGCTCACGGTGGGCGGGACGTTCCTGCCGGTGGATCCTCTCGAAGCCACCGCGCAGAGGGTCATCGTGTCGAACGTCCCGCCCTTTGTTCCCGCTGGGCTCCTCCTCCCTCACCTACAACAACTGGGGGAGGTAAGGTCAGGGATCAACCCCATACCGCTCGGCCTCAGGGAGAACAGCCTGCGCCACGTGTTCTCCTTCCGCCGCCAGCTCTTTGTCCGGCTGGCGCGGGAGGACATGACAGAAGGGCACTTTAATGTGGTGCACGAGGGGACTGCCTACCGCGTCTTCTGGACGTCGGACGGCGTGCGGTGCCATGCCTGCAGGGAGGTGGGGCATGTTCGCAAGAACTGCCCCGCCTCCAAGGCCGCCAAACCACCGAAGGCGGCCAAGGCTGGCGCTGCCGCCACCCCTCCCCCTAGTTGCGTCCGCGTGCCGGGAGCCATGGGTGCGCGGGCATCGTCGGAGGCCTTTGTTTTCAGGGCCTCCGGCGGGGGGGAGGGAGAGCGTCCGACCGGAAAGAAGGCGCGGAAGAAGACAAAACATCAAGAGGCGGGTCCCCTCGGTGCGCCGGATAATTTGACCACCGCGCTCAGCCCAACCCCGTCACCGGCGAGCGCGGGGTGCCCCGAGCCCGTGCCCGAGCCCTTGAACAACACCACAGAGGGGCCCGGGCGCGGGCAAGAAAAGGAAAAGGGGGGGGCGGAGCGGGAGGCCTCGGCAGACATGGAGGTCTCCCTGACTCCGCGCGCCCCCAGGAACAAAAAGAGGCACCGCCCCAATGACGCGGAGGGGGAACAATATCCCTCCGCGGAGGAGTCGGTGCCCGCCGCGTGTCCCGCGTCCCCCACCAGCGCCCCCAAATTGCGCTGCAGGCGCGAGGAGTCTTTCCCCGGGGAGGGTGAGACAGTTGAGGCTGCCCAGCCTCTGCCTCCCGGGGATGGAGTGGAAGATCTGCCTGTCGTGGGGGGCGTGGGGACCGCGGAGGAATGCGTAGCCGCCGGGCCGGGCGTCCCGGGGACTGAGGCGGGCGAGGCCGAAAAGGCCGAACCTGAGCCCGCCCAGCTATTACCCAACTTCCCCCGGGAGTTGCTCGACCCGGCAGAAACAAAATATATTGATTTTAATGAAACTGTAGATGCTGGGCCGGGGGGTGGCAGCGGGGAGGGGGAGGAACACCCACCCTCGCCCCTTACTTTGGAGCTGGAGCACTTGGAGGGCCTGGGGATTTCCTATGGCCGGGTCTCTCCTTGTTCTCCGGTTCCTGGGGCGGAGGGGGAACCCCTTCCGCTGTCATTTCCCGACCCAGCACCATTTTTAAAAGAGCCCAGTGGGGACTCCTCTGCCGACGATCCTGGGGGTGGGATCGGGGCAGTGCCAGGGCCGGTTGGAGCGGCCGGTTCATTTGCCGTACCTTGTGCGGTCGATGGGCCGGCTGCTGGCGGCCACCTCCCGGAGGAGGACGGGGACTCGGTGGGGGACGCGGGTGAAGACCTAGAGACCACCGCCAGTGAGGCGGTGGATCTGCTCGCGGCTGCCGCTGAGGCCCTCCTCGTTCCTGCAAAGGAACTCCGGGACTTTTTGGCCCAGAGCCGGGGTCGCCGCGACCAAGCCCGACTGGCCCTGGAAAAATGGTCCGAGCCGGAGCTGATCAAGGGGTCCGTCCGCGCCGCCGTTAAAACCTTGGCCGCGGGCGGGCCCTTGACAAAGGAGCAGCACCTTGAGCTGCGCGAGCTCGAGGGACTCCTCGCTGGGCTGCGGAGGGAGCGGAGTTCAACAAAAGACTCCGCTCCCTCCCCCACAATAGGTTAAGGTAGAGGTTGCACTATGCTTTTGCCATGAAGATAACCATAGCCAGCCTCAACATCAACGGCGGCAGAGGGGCACGCCGTAGATTTGACAATTTTTCGCTCCTGCGGGAGGGGAAATATGCGGTGTGCTTCCTGCAAGAAACCCACACCGTTCCGGGAGACGAAGCCACGTGGCTCCTGGAATGGCAAGGAGAGGTCCGCATGAGCCACCTCACCGCCATTTCTAGTGGGGTGGCCATCTTGCTGGGCCCGCATTTTCAGCCGGAGATCTTGGGGGTCGAGGAGCCCGTGCCAGGCCGCTTGCTGCACGTAACGGTTCGCCTGGGGGACGTGCCGCTCCATCTCGTGAACGTGTGCGCCCCTCATCCCGGCCCGCAGCAAACGCGCTTCTTTGAAGAGGTGTCCGCTCTTCTTGGCTCCGTCGACGTCGGCGACTGCATTGTCCTCGGGGGGGATTTTAACTGCACCCTCGAGGCGAGGGACCGCTCCGGTGCCCCGCAGTGCATGACGGCGATGGAGAAGTTGAGGGACCTGGTCGGGTCCTTCGACTTGGTGGACGTCTGGCGAAATCTCCACCCCGACTCCAGCGCCTTTACTTGGGTGAGGCCTGGAGTTGGATGGTCTAGAGTCGACCGCCTTTACGTGTCTCGGGCGTACGTTTCCTGCGTCCCGGCGGCCTCCATGCGGCCGGTGCCGTGTTCGGACCACCACCTGGTGTGGGCGGAGCTCGCTTCGCTCCGCGCGAGGACGGGGTCCGCGTACTGGCACTTTAACAACCGGCTGCTGGAGGACGTGCGGTTCCAGGACTCGTTCCGTCGATTCTGGTCCGACTGGAGAAGGAAGCAGGGGGGCTTCCCCTCCTTGAGGCTATGGTGGGACGTGGGCAAGGCTCACGTCCGCGTCTTCTGTCAAGAGTACGCGGGGGGGTCGACCAAGAGGCGGGCGGCCAGAGTCGGGCGCCTAGAAAAAGAGGTGCTCGACCTGGAAGCCCGTCTCGGTCAAGTCGTCCAGGACCCGGCCCTGCGGACGGTGTACGAAGCGAAGAAGGCCGCGCTGAAGGACCTGCAGCTCGTCGGGTCCCGAGGCGCGTTCGTGAGGTCGCGGATCCGGTTCCTGCGGGATCTGGACCGCGGCTCCCCCTTCTTCTACTCGCTGGAAAAAAGGCAGAGTGTCCGTAAGCAGCTCTTGACGCTGCTGGCCGACGACGGCTCTCTCGTCTCGGATCCGGAGGGCGTCAACAACAGGGTCCGTGAATATTACGGGGCTCTGTTCTCTCCGGATCCGTCCAGCGAGGAAGCGCGTAGAGTTTTGTGGGAGGACCTGCCGAAGGTCGGCCCGGAGGGCGCCGAAAATCTGGAAGCTCCGCTAAGCCTGGCGGAGCTGACCGGTGCCCTCGCCCGGCTCTCGAGGGGAAAATCCCCGGGGCTGGACGGGCTGACCGTGGAGTTCCACAGGGCGTTCTGGGACGTCATGGGGGGGCGACTACGCGCGGGTCCTGGGGGAAAGTCTGGCGACCGGGGAGATGCCCCTCTCTTGGCGCAGGGCAGTCATCGTCCTGCTGCCTAAGAAGGGCGATCTCCGCCTCCTTAAGAACTGGCGCCCGGTCTCCCTCCTCAGCACGGACTACAAAATCTTCGCCAGGGCGATGTCTGCTCGCCTTGGTGCCGTGCTGGACCACATGATCCACCCCGACCAGTCATACACGGTCCCGGGCCGGACAATCCACGACAACATCCATCTGGTCCGGGACCTCATCCATTGCTCCCAGGAGGCTGGTCTGTCGGTCGCCTTCCTATCCCTCGACCAAGAGAAGGCGTTCGACAGGGTGGATCACGACTATCTGCTCGGAACTCTGCGCGCTTTCGGGTTCGGGACGCATTTCGTCGCCCGGATCCGACTTTTGTACGCCGCCGCGGAGTGTCTGATTAAGGTTAACGGGTCCTTGACGGCGCCCCTTCGCTTTAGGAGAGGGGTGCGCCAGGGATGCCCCATGTCCGGCCAGTTATACGCCGTTTGCGTGGAGCCTTTCCTGCGCCTCTTGCGGACGAGGTTGACGGGACTGGCTCTGCAAGGGCCGGGCGTGGAGGTCGTCCTCTCGGCTTACGCCGATGACGTGCTCCTCGCGGTAGAGGATCCCGCTGACCTGCGGAGGATGCGTGAGTGCCAGGAGATTTACTCGGCCGCGTCCTCCGCCAGGATCAACTGGGAGAAATGTTCCGGACTCCTGGTGGGTCAGTGGCGGGTGGACTCCCTGCCGGAGGAGCTCAGGCCTTTTGCCTGGAGCACGACCCATCTCCTCTATCTGGGAGTCTACCTTAGCCCCGACGAGGAAGCCTGGCCGGCGAACTGGCAGGAGCTGGAGGCCAAGGTCGCCGCTCGCCTAGGGCGCTGGACAGGACTGCTCCGAGTGCTGTCCTACAGGGGTCGAGCGCTAGTCATAAACCAGCTGGTGGCCGCAATGCTGTGGTACCGGCTGGTCACTTTGACCCCTCCCCCTGCGTTTGTCGCCAAGATACAGAAGAAGCTGGTGGACTTCTTCTGGAACAACAGGAAGCACTGGGTCTCTGCCGCGGTCTTGAGTCTCCCGCTTGAGGAGGGCGGTCAGTCGTTGGTGTGCGTCAGCGCCCAGCTCGCGACTTTCCGTCTTCAGACCCTGCAGAGATACCTTTACGTCGAGCCCCCTCCTAGGTGGTGCGCTCTGGCGAGGTATTTCTTCCGCCAGCAGCTCGACCTCAATTATGACACGCAGCTCCTGTTTGTGAACTTGGGGGGTGCCAGGACCGCCCTCCGGGAGCTGCCTGTCTTTTACAGGGAACTCATCAGGGTCTGGAACAAAGTCTCCACCAAGCGCAGCTCTCCGCCGGCTGGAGTGGCGGCCGTCCTGCAGGAGCCGCTGCTCGGGAATCCGTACCTCCACGGCCGAGGCTTCATGTGGCGGTCGGAAGAGAGGGCTGTGGCTGGTGAGGTGACCAGGGTCAGGGACCTGCTCGATGGCGGAGGAGCGGGCTGGATGGCGCCAGACACGCTGGCGCGGCGCCTAAACTCTGCCAACGTCCGCCACGCGGCCGATGCCATCGAGTCGCTAAAAACAGCTCTGGGCCCTGACTCCGTTAGGTGCATCGAGGAGGCTCAAGCACGTGGGGAGATCCCGTCCGAACTGACCCCCGTCCGGACGGAATTCCTCATCGGCGCCAAACCCCGGAACCTCCCTCGGGGGCCGGCGCCTCACAATTTGAGCCGCCTCGGGGAAATCCCCTCCGTGCCTTTCAGTTCCGCGCGGAGGGGTTTCCTGTACGGGCTGCTCCTGCACACCCTCAACTTTGCCATCCTCGCCGGCCGTCCGGACACGCCATGGCGTACCATCTTGCCGTCCGGAGGAGGCGGGGGTCCCCGATGGAGGGCACTCTACGCAGGGGTCCTCCCACTATTCATCGGGGACTTGGCCTGGAGGGTGGTGCACGGAGCAGTGCCGTGCAACAAATTTTTAAGCCGGTTCACGGACTCCCAGGCCGCCTGCAATTTCTGCGGTCTGGAGGAGTCCGTGTTCCATGTTTTTATGGAGTGCACAAGGTTGCAGCCCCTGTTCCATTATTTGAAGGGGCTGCTCCTGAAATTCTGGCTGCACTTCAGTCCCACTCTCCTGATCTTTGGGCACCCTGTGCGGAGGGGAGCGGGTAGGTCCGAAGGCCTCCTCGTAGGACTGCTCCTGGGCACGGCCAAGGGTGCCATCAGCCGGTCCAGGCAGCGGGCGGTCGAGGGGGTCGTTCAACCTGACTGCCTGCCTCTCTTCCGCTCTTACATCCGGTCCAGGGTGTCCTTGGAGATGGAGCACGCGGTGTCCACCGGTACGCTCGCGGCCTTCCGCGAGAGGTGGGCACCGGAGGGACTGGAGTGCATCATCACGCCCGGCAACCAAATTTTAATTTGATTTTACGTTTTAAAGTTTAATTTGTTTTAATTGCCGGTGCTTTTAGTGTCCCCCTCTCCTTTTATAGGGGGCACTGGAAAAAGGAAAAATTTGATTTTAGTGCCCAAAAAAAAAAACACAAAAAAAATAAATAAAAAAGGGGCC
Source organism: Pristiophorus japonicus (assembly GCF_044704955.1). Classification (NCBI taxonomy): domain Eukaryota; kingdom Metazoa; phylum Chordata; class Chondrichthyes; family Pristiophoridae; genus Pristiophorus; species Pristiophorus japonicus. The sequence continues at coordinate 247,130,275 of NC_091980.1, forward strand.
TTGTAAATGTCTTGTGTGTGTCATGCAGGTCGGGTGGCACGGATACATGTTTTATGTTTTCGCAGGTAAACTCAAAAGAGTTTCATGCACAAGGACCCCCAGGTCTCTCTGCACTGCAGCATGTTGTAATTTCTCCCCATTCAAATAATATTCCCTTTTACTGTTTTTTTTTCCAAGGTGGATGACCTCACATTTTCCGACATTGTATTCCATCTGCCAAACCTTAGCCCGTTCGCTTAACCTATCTAGATCTCTTTGCAGCCTCTCTGTGTCCTCTACACAACCCGCTTTTCCACTAACCTTTGTGTCATCTGCAAATTTTGTTACACTACACTCTGTCCCCTCTTCCAGGTCATCGATGTATATTGTAAACAGTTGTGGTCCCAGCACCAATCCCTGTGGCACACCGCTAACTACCGATTTCCAACCCAAAAAGGACCCATTTATCCCGACTCTCTGCTTTCTGTTAGCCTGCCAATTCTCTATCCATGCTAATACATTTCCTCTGACTCCGTGTACCTTTATCTTCTGCAGTAACCTTTTGTGTGGCACCTTATCGAATGCCTTTTGGAAATCTAAATACACCACATCCATCGGTACACCTCTATCCACCATGCTCGTTATATCCTCAAAGAATTCCAGTAAATTAGTTAAACATGATTTCCCCTTCATGAATCCATGTTGCGTCTGCTTGATTGCACTATTCCTATCTAGATGTCCCACTATTTCTTCCTTAATGATAGTTTCAAGCATTTTCCCCACTACAGTTGACTCCATCCCACTTCTACTTTTACCCCTCGACAGCACTTACCGCCTCACCTCCGCCCCCATTATGACCAGCTTACGGTCCACTTGAATTTTGCGAAAGAGTCCACTTCATCGGAAGCTGCAGAAAAAAAACTTTAAAAACGGTAGGTGCGACCCGTTTTGGGCAGGGTTGAATTTCGACCCCAAGTAGTCTGAGTCTTCAATAATCTTTTAACTGAAAATCTCAAGAGAAAAGTCATTCACTGAAGTTATATTGAGGAATTGCCCTCACTTTCAGCACTTTAGAATCAATGGAGCGACTGATCAATTCAAAAGTTAACAAACTCCTTGACTAACTCCAGAAAGAACTCACATTTTGCATTGGAACAACTGAAGAACAGTTTTATAGAAACATAGAAAATAGGTGCAGGAGTAGGCCATTCGGCCCTTCGAGCCTGCACTGCCATTCAATAAGATCATGGCTGATCATTCCTTCAGTACCCCTTTCTTGCTTTCTCTCCATACCCCTTGATCCTCTTAACCGTAAGGGCCATATCTAACTCCCGCTTGAATATATCCAATGAACTGGCATCAACAACTCTCTGCGGCAGGGAATTCCACAGGTCAACAACTCTCTATGTGAAGAAGTTTCTCCTCATCTCAGTCCAAAATGTCCTACTCCTTATCCTAAGACTGTGTCCCTTGGTTCTGGACTTCCCCAACATTGAGAACATTCTTCCCGCATCTAACCTGTCCAGTCCCGTCAGAATCTTATATGTTTCTATGAGATCCCCTCTCATCCTTCTAAACACCAGTGAATAAAGGCCCAGTTGTTCCAGTCTCTCCTCATATGACAGCCCAGCCATCCCTGGAATCAGTCTGGTGAACCTTTGCTGCACTCCCTCAATAGCAATAACGTCCTTCCTCAGATTAGGAGACCAAAACTGAACACAATATTCCAGGTGAGGCCTCACCAAGGCCCTGTACAACTGCAGTAAGACCTCCCTGCTCCTATACTCAAATCCCCCAGCTATGAAGGCCAACATACATTTGCCATCTTTACCGCCCGCTGTACCTGCGTGCCCACTTTCAGTGACTGATGAACCATGACACCCAGATCCCGTTGCACCTCCCCTTTTTCTAGTCTGCCGCCATTCAGATAATATTCTGCCATCGTGTTTTTGCCACCAAAATGGATAACCTCACATTTATCCACATTATACTGCATCTGCCATGTATTTGCTCACTCACCTAATCTGGCCAAGTCACCCTGCAGCCTCTTATCGTCTTCCTCACACCTCACACCACCACCCAGTTTAGTGTCATCCGCAAACTTGGAGATATTACACTCTGTTCCTTCATCCAAATCGTTAATATATATTGTAAAGAGCTGGGGTCCCAGCACTGAGCCCTGCGGCACTCCACTAGTAACTGCCTGCCATTCTGAAAAGAACCCATTTATCCCGATTCTCTGCTTCCTGTCTGCCAACCAGTTCTCTATCCATGTCAGTACATTACCCCCAATACCATGCGCTTTGATTTTGTACAGCAATCTCTTGTGCGGGACCTTGTCAAAAGCCTTTTGAAAGTCCAAATACACCTCATCCACTGGTTCTCCCTTGCCCACTCTACTAGTTACATCCTCAAGAAATTCCAGAAGAGTCGTCAAGCATGATTTCCCTTTCATAAATCCATGCTGACTCGGTCCTATCCTGTCACTGCTTTCCAAATGGGCTGCTATTTCATCCTTAAAGATTGATTCCAACATTTTCCCCACTACTGATATCAGGCTAACCGACCTATAGTTACCCGCTTTCTCTCTCCCTCCTTTTTTAAAAAGTGGCGTTATATTAGCTACCCTCCAGTCCACAGGAACTGATCCAGAGTCGATAGATTGTTGGAAAATGATCACCAATGCATCCACTATTTCGAGGGCTACTTCCGTAAGTACTCTGGGATGCAGACTATCAGGACCCGGGGATTTATCGGCCTTTAATTCCGTCAATTTCCCCAACACAATTTCCCGCCTAATAAGGATATCTTTCAGTTCCTCATTCTCACGAGACCCTCGGTCCCCTAGTACATTCGGAAGGTTATTTGTATTTTCCTTTGTGAAGACAGAACCGAAGTATTGGTTCAATTGGTCTACCATTTCTTTGTTCCCCATTATACATTCATCTGAATCCGACTCCAAGGGACCTACGTTTGTCTTTACTAATCTTTTTCTCTTCACATATTTATCGAAGCTTTTGCAGTCAGTTTTTATGTTCCCTGCAAGCTTCCTCTCATACTCTATTTTCCCCTTCTTAATTAAACCCTTAGTCCTCCTTTGTTGAATTCTAAATTTCTCCCAGTCCTCAGGTTTGTTGCTTTTTCTAGCCAATTTATATGCCTCTACCTTGGTTTTAACAATATCCTTAATTTGTTAGCCATGGTTCAGCCGCCTTCCCAGATTTATTTTTACTCCAGACAGGGATGTACAATTGCTGAAGTTCATCCATGTAATCTTTAGATGTTTGCCATTGCTTATCCACCGTCAACCCTTTATGTATCCTCTGCCAGTCTATTCAAGCCAATTCACACCTCATACCGTCGAAGTTACCTTTCCTTAAGTTCAGGACCCAAGTTTCCGAATTAACTTTGTCACTCTCCATCTTAATAAGGAATTCTACCATATTATGGTCACTTTTCCACAAAGGGCCTCACACAACAAGATTGCTAATTAATCCCTTCTCATTACATATCACCCAGTCTTGGATGGCTAGCTCCCATTGAGGGTTGGAGTAATTCCTCAACATTGAGACTGAAGAAATACCTCAACATTGGGGACTGGAGTAATTCCTCAAGATTGAGACTGAAGAAATTCCTCAACATTGGGGACTGGAGTAGTTCCTCAACATTGAGACTGAAGTAATTGCTCAACATTGGGGACGGGAGTAATTCACCAACATTGGGGGTTGGAGTAATCCCTCAACATTGAGATGAAGTAATTCCTCAACATTGGGGACTGAGTAATTCCTCAACATTGGGGGTTGGAGTAATTCCTCAACATTGAGACTGGAGTAATTCCTCAACGTTGGGGACTGGAGTAATTCCTCAACATTGGGCGTTGGAGTAATTTTTCAATATTGAGACTGGAGTAATTGCTCAACATTGAGACTGAGGTAATTACTCAACATTGGGGACTGGAGTATTTCCTCAACATTGGGGGTTGGAGTAATTCCTCAAAATTGGGGGTTGGATTAATTCCTCAACATTGGGGACTGGAGTAATTCGTCACAATTGGGGACTGGAGTAATTCCTCAACATTGGGGACTGAGTAATTCCTCAACATTGGGGGTTGGAGTATTTTCTCAACATTGAGACTGGAGTAATTCCTCAACATTGAGATTGGAGTAATTCCTCAACATTGGGGCTTGGAGTAATTCCTCAACATTGGGATTGGAGTAATTCCTCAACATTGAAGACTGGAGCAATTCTTCAACATTTGGCGCTGGAATAATTCCTCAACATTGGGCATTGGATTAATTTCTCAACATTGGGGGTTGGAGTAATTCCTCAACATGGGGGGTTGGAATAATTCCTCAACATTGGGATTGGAGTAATTCCTCAACATTGAGGCTGGAGTAATTCCTCAACATTGGGGACTGGAGTAATTTCTCAACATTGGGGACTGGAGTAATTTCTCAACATTGGAGATTGGAGTAATTCCCTAACATTGAGACTGGAGTAATTCCTTAAAATTGAGACTGGAGTAATTCCTCAACATTGGGACTGGAGTAATTCCTCAACATTCGGGACTGGACTAATTCCTCAACAGTGGGACTGAAGTAATTCCTCAACATTGGGGACTGGAGTAATTCCTCAACATTGGGCCTGGAGTAATTCATCAACATTGGGGGCTGGAGTAATTCCTCGACATTGGTGGTTGGAGTAATTCATCAACATTGGGGGCTGGAGTAATTCCTCAACATTGGGAGTTGGAGTAATTCCTCAACATTGGTGGTTGGAGTAATTCCTCAACATTGGGAGTGAAGTAATTCATCAACATTGGGGGCTGTAGTAATTCGTCACCATTGGGACTGGAGTAATTCCTCAGCATTGGAAGATGGAGTAATTCCTCAACATTGGGACTGGAGTAATTACTCAATATTGGGGGCTGGAGTAATTCCTCAACATTGGGGGCTGGAGTAATTCCTCAACATTGTGACTGGAGTAATTCCTCAAAATTGGGGACTGTAGTAATTCCTCAACATTGGGACTTAAGTAATTCATCAACATTGAGGACTGGAGTAATTCCTCAACATTGGGGGCTGGAGTAATTCCTCAACATTGGGACTGGAGTAATTCCTCAAAATTGGGGGTTGGAGTAATTCCTCAACATTGGGGACTGGAGTAATTCCTCAACATTAGGACTGGAGTAATTCCTCAAAATTCAGTGTTTGAGGAATTCCTCAACATTGGGGACTGGAGTAATTCCTCCACATTGTGGACTGGAGGAATTACTCAACATTGGGAGCTGGAGTAATTTCTCAACATTGCGGGTTGGAGTAATTCGTCAACATTGAGACAGAAGTAATTCCTCAATGTTGGGGACTGGAGTAATTCCTCAAAATTGGGAGCTGGAATAATTCCTCAACTTTGGGGACTGGAGTAATTCCTCAACATTGGGGACTGGACTAATTCCTCAACATTGGGAGCTGGAGAAATTCCTCAACATTGAGACTGAAGTAATTCCTCAACATTGGGGGCTGGAGTAATTCCTCAATATTGGGGACTGGAGTAATTCCTCAACATTGAGACTGAAGTAATTGCTCAACATTGGGGGCTGGAATAATTCCTCAACACTGGCGACTGGAGTAATTCTTCAAAATTGGGGACTTGCTTATTTCCTCAAAATTGGGTTTGTAGCAATTCCTCAATATTGGGGGTTGGAGTAATTCCTCAACATTGGGATTTGGAGTAATTCCTCAACATTGGGGATTGGATTAATTCCTAAACATTGGCAGATGGAGTAATTCCTCAGCATTGGTACTGGAGTTATTCCTCAACATTGGGGACTGGAGTAATTCCTCAATATTGGGGGATGGAGTAATTCCTCAACATTGGGGATGGAGTAATTCCTCAACATCGGGGGTTGGAGTAATTCCTCAACATTGGGGATGGGAGGAATTCCTCAACATTTGGGGCTGGAGTAATTCCTCAACATTGGGGGCTGGAGTAATTCCTCAACATTGGGGACTGCGTAATTCCTCAATATTGAGACTGAGGTAATTGCTCAACATTGGGGGCTGGAATAATTCCTGAACATTGGCGACTGGAGTAATTCTTCAAAATTGGGGACTGGATTATTTCCTCAAAATTGGGTTTGGAGTAATTCCTCAATATTGGAGGTTGGAGTAATTCCTCAACATTTGGGTTTTGGAGTAATTCCTCAACATTGGCGGATGGAGTAATTCCTCAACATTGGGGACTGGAGTAATTCCTCAACATTGGGGACTGGAGTAATTCCTCAACATTGGGGACTGGAGTAATTCCTCAACATTGGGGACTGGAGTAATTCCTCAGCGGTGGGGGCTGGAGTAATTCCTCAACATTGGGACTGGAGTAATTGCTCAACATTGGGGACTGGGGTAATTCCTCAACATTGGCGGCAGGAGTAATTCCTCAGCGGTGGGGGCTGGAGTAATTCCTCAACATTGGGACTGGAGTAATTGCTCAACTTTGGGGGTTGGAGTAATTCCTCAACATTGGGAACGGGAGTAATTCCTCAACATTGGGGACTGGAGGAATTCCTCAACATTTGGGGCTGGAGTAAGTCCTCAACATTGGGGGCTGGAGTAATTCCTCAAAATTGGGGACTGGAGTAATTCCTCAACATTGAGACTGGAGTAATTCCTCAACATTGGGGACTGGAGTAATTCCTCAACATTAGCGGCTGGAGTAATTCCTCAGCATTGGGGGCTGGAGTAATTCCTCAACATTGGGGACTGGAGGAATTCCTCAACATTTGCCGCTGGAATAATTCCTCAACAATGAGGACTGGAGTAAATCCTCAACATTGGACTCTGGAGTAATTCCACAATATTGCGGACTGGAGTAATTCCTCAACATTGGGGACTGGAGTAATTCCTCAACATTGGGGACTGGAATAATTCCTGAACATTGGGGTCTCGAATAATTCCTCAACATTGGGGACTGGACTAATTTTTGAAAATTGGGTGTTGGAGCAATTCCTCAACATTGCGGGTTGAAGCAATTAATCAATTTTGAGGACTGGAGTAATTCCTCGACATTGGGGACTCGTTTAATTCCTCAAAATTGGAGGTTGGAGTAATTCCTCAATATTGGGGGTTGGAGTAATTCCTCAACCTTGGGGACTGGAGTAATTCCTCAACATTGGGGACTGGAGTAATTCCTCAACATTGGGGACTGAAGTAATTCTGCAACATTGGGGGCTGCAGTAATTCCTCAACATTGGGACTGGAGTAATTCCTCCACGTTGGGGGTTGGAGTAATTCCTTAACATTGGGGACTGGAGTAATTCCTCAACTTTGGGGACTGGAATAATTCTTCAACATTGGGGATTGCAGTAATTCCTCAACATTGGGGACTGGAGTAATTCCTCAACATTGGGGACTGAAGTAATTCCTCAACATTGGGGACTGGAGTAATTCCTCAACATTGTGGACTGGAGTAATTCCTCAACATTGGGGACTGGAATAATTCCTGAACATTGGGGTCTCGAATAATTCCTCAACATTGGGGACTGGACTAATTTTTGAAAATTGGGTGTTGGAGCAATTCCTCAACATTGCGGGTTGAAGCAATTTATCAATTTTGAGGACTGGAGTAATTCCTCGACATTGGGGGTTGGAGTAATTCCTTAACATTGGGTGTTTGAGTAATATCCTCAACATTGGGGACTGAAGTAATTCCTCAACATTGGGGGCTGGAGTAATTCCTCAACATTGGGGACTGGAGTAATTCCTCAACATTGGGGACTGAAGTAATTCCTCAACATTGGGGACTGGAGTAATTCCTCAACATTGGGCACTGGAGTAATTCCTCAACATTGGGGACTGGAGTTATTCCTCAACATTGGGGACTGGAGTAATTCCTCAATATTGGGGGATGGAGTAATTCCTCAACATTGGGGATGGAGTAATTCCTCAACATCGGGGGTTGGAGTAATTCCTCAACATTGGGGATGGGAGGAATTCCTCAACATTTGGGGCTGGAGTAATTCCTCAACATTGGGGGCTGGAGTAATTCCTCAACATTGGGGACTGCGTAATTCCTCAATATTGAGACTGAGGTAATTGCTCAACATTGGGGGCTGGAATAATTCCTGAACATTGGCGACTGGAGTAATTCTTCAAAATTGGGGACTGGATTATTTCCTCAAAATTGGGTTTGGAGTAATTCCTCAATATTGGAGGTTGGAGTAATTCCTCAACATTTGGGTTTTGGAGTAATTCCTCAACATTGGCGGATGGAGTAATTCCTCAACATTGGGGACTGGAGTAATTCCTCAACATTGGGGACTGGAGTAATTCCTCAACATTGGGGACTGGAGTAATTCCTCAACATTGGGGACTGGAGTAATTCCTCAGCGGTGGGGGCTGGAGTAATTCCTCAACATTGGGACTGGAGTAATTGCTCAACATTGGGGACTGGGGTAATTCCTCAACATTGGCGGCGGGAGTAATTCCTCAGCGGTGGGGGCTGGAGTAATTCCTCAACATTGGGACTGGAGTAATTGCTCAACTTTGGGGGTTGGAGTAATTCCTCAACATTGGGAACGGGAGTAATTCCTCAACATTGGGGACTGGAGGAATTCCTCAACATTTGGGGCTGGAGTAAGTCCTCAACATTGGGGGCTGGAGTAATTCCTCAACATTGGGACTGGAGTAATTGCTCAACATTGGGGACTGGGGTAATTCCTCAACATTGGCGGCAGGAGTAATTCCTCAGCGGTGGGGGCTGGAGTAATTCCTCAACATTGGGACTGGAGTAATTGCTCAACTTTGGGGGTTGGAGTAATTCCTCAACATTGGGAACGGGAGTAATTCCTCAACATTGGGGACTGGAGGAATTCCTCAACATTTGGGGCTGGAGTAAGTCCTCAACATTGGGGGCTGGAGTAATTCCTCAAAATTGGGGACTGGAGTAATTCCTCAACATTGAGACTGGAGTAATTCCTCAACATTGGGGACTGGAGTAATTCCTCAACATTAGCGGCTGGAGTAATTCCTCAGCATTGGGGGCTGGAGTAATTCCTCAACATTGGGGACTGGAGGAATTCCTCAACATTTGCCGCTGGAATAATTCCTCAACAATGAGGACTGGAGTAAATCCTCAACATTGGACTCTGGAGTAATTCCACAATATTGCGGACTGGAGTAATTCCTCAACATTGGGGACTGGAGTAATTCCTCAACATTGGGGACTGGAATAATTCCTGAACATTGGGGTCTCGAATAATTCCTCAACATTGGGGACTGGACTAATTTTTGAAAATTGGGTGTTGGAGCAATTCCTCAACATTGCGGGTTGAAGCAATTAATCAATTTTGAGGACTGGAGTAATTCCTCGACATTGGGGACTCGTTTAATTCCTCAAAATTGGAGGTTGGAGTAATTCCTCAATATTGGGGGTTGGAGTAATTCCTCAACCTTGGGGACTGGAGTAATTCCTCAACATTGGGGACTGGAGTAATTCCTCAACATTGGGGACTGAAGTAATTCTGCAACATTGGGGGCTGCAGTAATTCCTCAACATTGGGACTGGAGTAATTCCTCCACGTTGGGGGTTGGAGTAATTCCTTAACATTGGGGACTGGAGTAATTCCTCAACTTTGGGGACTGGAATAATTCTTCAACATTGGGGATTGCAGTAATTCCTCAACATTGGGGACTGGAGTAATTCCTCAACATTGGGGACTGAAGTAATTCCTCCACATTGGGGACTGGAGTAATTCCTCAACATTGTGGACTGGAGTAATTCCTCAACATTGGGGACTGGAATAATTCCTGAACATTGGGGTCTCGAATAATTCCTCAACATTGGGGACTGGACTCATTTTTGAAAATTGGGTGTTGGAGCAATTCCTCAACATTGCGGGTTGAAGCAATTTATCAATTTTGAGGACTGGAGTAATTCCTCGACATTGGGGGTTGGAGTAATTCCTTAACATTGGGTGTTTGAGTAATATCCTCAACATTGGGGACTGAAGTAATTCCTCAACATTGGGGGCTGGAGTAATTCCTCAACATTGGGGACTGGAGTAATTCCTCAACATTGGGGACTGAAGTAATTCCTCAACATTGGGGACTGGAGTAATTCCTCAACATTGGGCACTGGAGTAATTCCTCAACATTGGGGACTGGAGTAATTCCTCAACATTGGGGACTGGAGTAATTCCTCAACATTGGGCACTGGAGTAATTCCTCAACATTGGGGACTGGAGTAATTCCACAACATTGGGGACTGAAGTAATTCCTCAACTTTGGGGACTGGAGTAATTCTTCAACATTGGGGATTGCAGTAATTCCTCAACATTGGGACTGGAGTAATTCCTCCACGTTGGGGGTTGGAGTAATTCCTTAACATTGGGGACTGGAGAAATTCCTCAACTTTGGGGACTGGAGTAATTCTTCAACATTGGGGATTGCAGTAATTCCTCAACATTGGGACTGAAGTAATTCCTCAACATTCGGAAATGGAGTAATTCCTCAACATTAGGAGCTGGAATAATTCCTCAACAGTGGGGATTGGAGTAATTCCACAACATTGGGGACTGGAGTAATTCCTCAACATTGGGATCTGGAGTAATTCCTCAACATTGGGACTGGAGTAATTCCTCAACATTGGGGACTGAAGTAATTCCTCAACATTGGGGACTGGAGTAATTCCTCAACTTTGGGGACTGGAGTAATTCTTCAACATTGGGGATTGCAGTAATTCCTCAACATTGGGACTGAAGTAATTCCTCAATATTGGGACTGGAGTAATTCCTCAACATTGGGGACTGGAGTAATTCCCCAACATTGGGGACTGGAGTAATTGCTCAACATTGGGGACTGGAGTAATTCCCCAACATTGGGGACTGGAGTAATTCCTCAACATTGGGGACTGGAGTAAGTCTTCAACATTGGGGACTGGAGTAATTCCTCAACATTGGGGACTGGAGTAATTCCTCAACATTGGGGACTGGAGTAATTCCCCAACATTGGGGACTGGAGTAATTCCTCAACATTGGGGACTGGAGTAATTCTTCAACATTGGGGACTGGAGTAATTCCTCAACATTGGGGACTGGAGTAATTCCTCAACATTGGGACTGGAGTAATTCCTCAACATTGGGGACTGAAGTAATTCCTCAACATTGGGGACTGCAGTAATTCCTCAACTTTGGGGACTGGAGTAATTCTTCAACATTGGGGATTGCAGTAATTCCTCAACATTGGGACTGAAGTAATTCCTCAACATTGGGACTGGAGTAATTCCTCAACATTGGGGACTGGAGTAATTCCCCAACATTGGGGACTGGAGTAATTCCTCAACATTGGGGACTGGAGTAATTCCCCAACATTGGGGACTGGAGTAATTCCTCAACATTGGGGACTGGAGTAATTCTTCAACATTGGGGACTGAAGTAATTCCTCAACATTGGGGACTGGAATAATTCCTCAACATTGGGGACTGGAGTAATTCTTCAACATTGGGGACTGGAGTAATTCTTCAACATTGGGGACTGGAGTAATTCCTCAATATTGGGGACTGGAGTAATTCTTCAACATTGGGATTGGAGTAATTCCTCAACATTGGGGGTTGGATTAATTTCTCAATATGGTGGACTGGAGTAATTCCTCAACATCGGGGGTTGGAGTAATTCCTCAACATTGAGACTAGAGTAATTCTTCAAAATTTTGCGATGGAGCAATTCCTCAACATTGGGGGTTGGAATAATTCCTCAACATTGGGGATTGGAGTACTTCCCCAACATTGAGACTGGAGTAATTCCTCAACATTGGGACTGGAGTAATTCTTCAACATTGAGGGTTGGAGTAATTCCTCAACACTGGGACTGGAGTAATTCCTCAACATTGAGACTGGAGTAATTCCTCAACATTGTGGGCTGGAGTAATTCCTCAACATTGGGACTAGAGTAATTCCCTAACATTGGGACTGGAGTAATGCCTCAACATTGCTGACTGGAGTAATTCCTCAACATTGGGGACTGGAGTAATTCTTCAACATTGGGGGTTGGAGTAATTCCTCAACATTGGGGACTGGAGTAATTCCTCAACATTGGGACTGGAGTAATTCCTCAACATTCGGGACTGGAGTAATTCCTCAACATTGGGGACTGGAGTTTTTCCTCAACATTGGGGACTGGAGTAATTCCTCAACATTGGGACTGAAGTAATTCCTCAACATTGGGGACTGGAGTAATTCCTCAACATTGGGCCTGGAGTAATTCATCAACATTGGGGCCTGGAGTAATTCCTCAACATTGGTGGTTGGAGTAATTCATCAACATTTGGGGCTGGAGTAATTCCTCAACTTTGGGGGTTGGAGTAATTCCTCAACATTGGCGGTTGGGGTAATTCCTCAACATTGGGAGTGGAGTAATTCATCAACATTGGGGGCTGTAGTAATTCCTCACCATTGGGACTGGAGTAATTCCTCAGCATTGGAAGATGGAGTAATTCCTCAACATTGGGTCTGGAGTAATTACTCAATATTGGGGGCTGGAGTAATTCCTCAACATTGGGGGCTGGAGTAATTCCTCAACATTGTGACTGGAGTAATTCCTCAAAATTGGGGACTGTAGTAATTCCTCAACATTGGGACTTAAGTAATTCACCAACATTGAGGACTGGAGTAATTCCTCAACATTGGGGGCTGGAGTAATTCCTCAACATTGGGACTGGAGTAATTCCTCAAAATTGGGGGTTGGAGTAATTCCTCAACATTGCGGACTGGAGTAATTCCTCAACATTGGGACTGGAGTAATTCCTCAAAATTCAGTGTTTGAGGAATTCCTCAACATTGGGGACTGGAGTAATTCCTCCACATTGTGGACTGGAGGAATTACTCAACATTGGGAGCTGGAGTAATTTCTCAACATTGCGGGTTGGAGTAATTCGTCAACATTGAGACAGAAGTAATTCCTCAATGTTGGGGACTGGAGTAATTCCTCAAAATTGGGAGCTGGAATAATTCCTCAACTTTGGGGACTGGAATAATTCCTCAACATTGGGGACTGGACTGATTCCTCAACATTGGGAGCTGGAGAAATTCCTCAACATTGAGACTGAAGTAATTCCTCAACATTGGGGGCTGGAGTAATTCCTCAATATTGGGGACTGGAGTAATTCCTCAACATTGGGACTGAAGTAATTGCTCAACATTGGGGGCTGGAATAATTCCTCAACACTGGCGACTGGAGTAATTCTTCAAAATTGGGGAATTGCTTATTTCCTCAATATTGGGTTTGTAGTAATTCCTCAATATTGGGGGTTGGAGTAATTCCTCAACATTGGGATTTGGATTAATTCCTAAACATTGGCAGATGGAGTAATTCCTCAGCATTGGTACTGGAGTTATTCCTCAACATTGGGGACTGGAGTAATTCCTCAATATTGGGGGATGGAGTAATCCCTCAACATTGGGGATGGAGTAATTCCTCAACATGGGGGTTGGAGTAATTCCTCAACATTGGGGACTGGAGAAATTCCTCAACATTTGGGGCTGGAGTAATTACTTAACGTTGGGGACTGAAGTAATTCCTCAACATTGGGACTGGAGTAATTCCTCAACATTGGCGGCAGGAGTAATTCCTCAACATTGGGACTGGAGTAATTCCTCAACATTGGGGGTTGGAGTAATTCCTCAACATTGGGGACGGGAGTAATTCCTCAACATTGGGACTGGAGTAATTCCTCAACATTGGGGGTTGGAGTAATTCCTCAACATTGGGGACCGGAGTAATTCCTCAACATTGGGGACTGGAGGAATTCCTCAACATTTGGGGCTGGAGTAATTCCTCAACGTTGGGGGCTGGAGTAATTCCTTAACATTGGGGACTGCGTAATTCCTCAATATTGAGACTGAAGTAATTGCTCAACATTGGGGGCTGGAATAATTCCTGAACATTGGCGACTGGAGTAATTCTTCAAAATTGGGGACTGGATTATTTCCTCAAAATTGGGTTTGGAGTAATTCCTCAATATTGGAGGTTGGAGTAATTCCTCAACATTTGGGTTTTGGAGTAATTCCTCAACATTGGCGGATGGAGTAATTCCTCAACATTGGGGACTGGAGTATTTCCTCAACATTGGGGACTGGAGTAATTCCTCAACATTAGGGACTGGAGTAATTCCTCAACATTGGGGACTGGAGTAATTCCTCAACATTGAGACTGGAATAATTGCTCAACATTGGGGGTTGGAGTAATTCCTCAACATTGGGAACGGGAGTAATTCCTCAACATTGGGGACTGGAGTAATTCCTCAATATTGGGGACTGGAATAATTCCTCAACATTTTGATTAAAGTATTTGCTCAACATTCGGGACTGGACTAATTCCTCAACTTTGGGACTGAAGTAATTCCTCAACATTGGGGACTGGAGTAATTCCTCAACATTGGGCCTGGAGTAATTCATCAACATTGGGGCCTGGAGTAATTCCTCAACATTGGTGGTTGGAGTAATTCATCAACATTTGGGGCTGGAGTAATTCCTCAACATTGGGGGTTGGAGTAATTCCTCAACATTGGTGGTTGGGGTAATTCCTCAACATTGGGAGTGGAGTAATTCATCAACATTGGGGGCTGTAGTAATTCCTCACCATTGGGACTGGAGTAATTCCTCAGCATTGGAAGATGGAGTAATTCCTCAACATTGGGACTGGAGTAATTACTCAATATTGGGGGCTGGAGTAATTCCTCAACATTGGGGGTTGGAGTAATTCCTCAACATTGTGACTGGAGTAATTCCTCAAAATTGGGGACTGTAGTAATTCCTCAACATTGGGACTTAAGTAATTCATCAACATTGAGGACTGGAGTAATTCCTCAACATTGGGGGCTGGAGTAATTCCTCAACATTGGGACTGGAGTAATTCCTCAAAATTGGGGGTTGGAGTAATTCCTCAACATTGCGGACTGGAGTAATTCCTCAACATTGGGACTGGAGTAATTCCTCAAAATTCAGTGTTTGAGGAATTCCTCAACATTGGGGACTGGAGTAATTCCTCCACATTGTGGACTGGAGGAATTACTCAACATTGGGAGCTGGAGTAATTTCTCAACATTGCGGGTTGGAGTAATTCGTCAACATTGAGACAGAAGTAATTCCTCAATGTTGGGGACTGGAGTAATTCCTCAAAATTGGGAGCTGGAATAATTCCTCAACTTTGGGGACTGGAGTAGTTCCTCAACATTGGGGACTGGACTGATTCCTCAACATTGGGAGCTGGAGAAATTCCTCAACATTGAGACTGAAGTAATTCCTCAACATTGGGGGCTGGAGTAATTCCTCAATATTGGGGACTGGAGTAATTCCTCAACATTGAGACTGAAGTAATTGCTCAACATTGGGGGCTGGAATAATTCCTCAACACTGGCGACTGGAGTAATTCTTCAAAATTGGGGACTTGCTTATTTCCTCAATATTGGGTTTGTAGTAATTCCTCAATATTGGGGGTTGGAGTAATTCCTCAACATTGGGATTTGGAGTAATTCCTCAACATTGGGGATTGGATTAATTCCTAAACATTGGCAGATGGAGTAATTCCTCAGCATTGGTACTGGAGTTATTCCTCAACATTGGGGACTGGAGTAATTCCTCAATATTGGGGGATGGAGTAATTCCTCAACAGTGGGGACTGGAGTAATTCCTCAACATGGGGGTTGGAGTAATTCCTCAACATTGGGG
Source organism: Pristiophorus japonicus (assembly GCF_044704955.1). NCBI lineage: Eukaryota > Metazoa > Chordata > Chondrichthyes > Pristiophoridae > Pristiophorus > Pristiophorus japonicus. The sequence goes on from NC_091980.1 coordinate 247,145,970, forward strand.
ACTGGAGAAATTCCTCAACATTTGGGGCTGGAGTAATTACTTAACGTTGGGGACTGAAGTAATTCCTCAACATTGGGACTGGAGTAATTCCTCAACATTGGCGGCAGGAGTAATTCCTCAACATTGGGACTGGAGTAATTCCTCAACATTGGGGGTTGGAGTAATTCCTCAACATTGGGGACGGGAGTAATTCCTCAACATTGGGACTGGAGTAATTCCTCAACATTGGGGGTTGGAGTAATTCCTCAACATTGGGGATGGGAGTAATTCCTCAACATTGGGGACTGGAGGAATTCCTCAACATTTGGGGCTGGAGTAATTCCTCAACATTGGGGGCTGGAGTAATTCCTCAACATTGGGCACTGCGTAATTCCTCAATATTGAGACTGAAGTAATTGCTCAACATTGGGGGCTGGAGTAATTCCTCAACTTTGGGGACTGGAGTTTTTCCTCAACATTGGGGACTGGAGTAATTCCTCAACATTGGGGACTGGAATAATTCCTCAACATTGTGATTAAAGTAATTGCTCAACATTCGGGACTGGACTAATTCCTCAACATTGGGACTGAAGTAATTCCTCAACATTGGGGACTGGAGTAATTCCTCAACATTGGGCCTGGAGTAATTCATCAACATTGGGGGCTGGAGTAATTCCTCGACATTGGTGGTTGGAGTAATTCATCAACATTGGGGGCTGGAGTAATTCCTCAACATTGGGGGTTGGAGTAATTCCTCAACATTGGTGGTTGGAGTAATTCCTCAACATTGGGAGTAGAGTAATTCATCAACATTGGGGGCTGTAGTAATTCCTCACCATTGGGACTGGAGTAATTCCTCAGCATTGGAAGATGGAGTAATTCCTCAACATTGGGACTGGAGTAATTACTCAATATTGGGGGCTGGAGTAATTCCTCAACATTGGGGGCTGGAGTAATTCCTCAACATTGTGACTGGAGTAATTCATCAACATTGAGGACTGGAGTAATTCCTCAAAATTGGGGGTTGGAGTAATTCCTCAACATTGGGGACTGGAGTAATTCCTCAACATTGGGACTGGAGTAATTCCTCAAAATTCAGTGTTTGAGGAATTCCTCAACATTGGGGACTGGAGTAATTCCTCCACATTGTGGACTGGAGGAATTACTCAACATTGGGAGCTGGAGTAATTTCTCAACAATGCAGGTTGGAGTAATTCGTCAACATTGAGACAGAAGTAATTCCTCAATGTTGGGGACTTGAGTAATTCCTCAAAATTGGGAGCTGGAATAATTCCTCAACTTTGGGGACTGGAGTAATTCCGCAACATTGGGGACTGGACTAATTCCTCAACATTGGGAGCTGGAGAAATTCCTCAACATTGAGACTGAAGTAATTCCTCAACATTGGGGGCTGGAGTAATTCCTCAATATTGGGGACTGGAGTAATTCCTCAACATTGAGACTGAAGTAATTGCTCAACATTGGGGGCTGGAATAATTCCTCAACACTGGCGACTGGAGTAATTCTTCAAAATTGGGGACTTGCTTATTTCCTCAAAATTGGGTTTGTAGCAATTCCTCAATATTGGGGGTTGGAGTAATTCCTCAACATTGGGATTTGGAGTAATTCCTCAACATTGGGGATTGGATTAATTCCTAAACATTGGCAGATGGAGTAATTCCTCAGCATTGGTACTGGAGTTATTCCTCAACATTGGGGACTGGAGTAATTCCTCAATATTGGGGGATGGAGTAATTCCTCAACATTGGGGATGGAGTAATTCCTCAACATGGGGGTTGGAGTAATTCCTCAACATTGGGGACTGGAGAAATTCCTCAACATTTGGGGCTGGAGTAATTACTTAACGTTGGGGACTGAAGTAATTCCTCAACATTGGGACTGGAGTAATTCCTCAACATTGGCGGCAGGAGTAATTCCTCAACATTGGGACTGGAGTAATTCCTCAACATTGGGGGTTGGAGTAATTCCTCAACATTGGGGATGGGAGTAATTCCTCAACATTGGGACTGGAGTAATTCCTCAACATCGGGGGTTGGAGTAATTCCTCAACATTGGGGACGGGAGTAATTCCTCAACATTGGGGACTGGAGGAATTCCTCAACATTTGGGGCTGGAGTAATTCCTCAACATTGGGGGCTGGAGTAATTCCTCAACATTGGGGACTGCGTAATTCCTCAATATTGAGACTGAAGTAATTGCTCAACATTGGGGGCTGGAATAATTCCTGAACATTGGCGACTGGAGTAATTCTTCAAAATTGGGGACTGGATTATTTCCTCAAAATTGGGTTTGGAGTAATTCCTCAATATTGGAGGTTGGAGTAATTCCTCAACATTTGGGTTTTGGAGTAATTCCTCAACATTGGGGATTGGATTAATTCCTAAACATTGGCAGATGGAGTAATTCCTCAGCATTGGTACTGGAGTTATTCCTCAACATTGGGGACTGGAGTAATTCCTCAATATTGGGGGATGGAGTAATTCCTCAACATTGGGGATGGAGTAATTCCTCAACATGGGGGTTGGAGTAATTCCTCAACATTGGGGATTGGAGAAATTCCTCAACATTTGGGGCTGGAGTAATTACTTAACGTTGGGGACTGAAGTAATTCCTCACCATTGGGACTGGAGTAATTCCTCAGCATTGGAAGATGGAGTAATTCCTCAACATTGGGACTGGAGTAATTACTCAATATTGGGGGCTGGAGTAATTCCTCAACATTGGGGGCTGGAGTAATTCCTCAACATTGTGACTGGAGTAATTCATCAACATTGATGACTGGAGTAATTCCTCAACATTGGGGGCTGGAGTAATTCCTCAACATTGGGACTGGAGTAATTCCTCAAAATTGGGGGTTGGAGTAATTCCTCAACATTGGGGACTGGAGTAATTCCTCAACATTGGGACTGGAGTAATTCCTCAAAATTCATTGTTTGAGGAATTCCTCAACATTGGGGACTGGAGTAATTCCTCCACATTGTGGACTGGAGGAATTACTCAACATTGGGAGCTGGAGTAATTTCTCAACAATGCAGGTTGGAGTAATTCGTCAACATTGAGACAGAAGTAATTCCTCAATGTTGGGGACTGGAGTAATTCCTCAAAATTGGGAGCTGGAATAATTCCTCAACTTTGGGGACTGGAGTAATTCCGCAATATTGGGGACTGGACTAATTCCTCAACATTGGGAGCTGGAGAAATTCCTCAACATTAAGACTGAAGTAATTCCTCAACATTGGGGGCTGGAGTAATTCCTCAATATTGGGGACTGGAGTAATTCCTCAACATTGAGACTGAAGTAATTGCTCAACATTGGGGGCTGGAATAATTCCTCAACACTGGCGACTGGAGTAATTCTTCAAAATTGGGGACTTGCTTATTTCCTCAAAATTGGGTTTGTAGCAATTCCTCAATATTGGGGGTTGGAGTAATTCCTCAACATTGGGATTTGGAGTAATTCCTCAACATTGGGGATTGGATTAATTCCTAAACATTGGCAGATGGAGTAATTCCTCAGCATTGGTACTGGAGTTATTCCTCAACATTGGGGACTGGAGTAATTCCTCAATATTGGGGGATGGAGTAATTCCTCAACATTGGGGATGGAGTAATTCCTCAACATGGGGGTTGGAGTAATTCCTCAACATTGGGGACTGGAGAAATTCCTCAACATTTGGGGCTGGAGTAATTACTTAACGTTGGGGACTGAAGTAATTCCTCAACATTGGGACTGGAGTAATTCCTCAACATTGGCGGCAGGAGTAATTCCTCAACATTGGGACTGGAGTAATTCCTCAACATTGGGGGTTGGAGTAATTCCTCAACATTGGGGATGGGAGTAATTCCTCAACATTGGGACTGGAGTAATTCCTCAACATCGGGGGTTGGAGTAATTCCTCAACGTTGGGGACGGGAGTAATTCCTCAACATTGGGGACTGGAGGAATTCCTCAACATTTGGGGCTGGAGTAATTCCTCAACATTGGGGGCTGGAGTAATTCCTCAACATTGGGGACTGAATTAATTCCTCATAATTGCTGACTGGAGTAATTCCTCAACTTTGGGGACTGGAGTAATTCTTCCATGAACTCATTGAATGGCGGTGCAGGCTAGAAGGGCCGAATGGCCTACTCCTGCACCTATTTTTTATGTTTCTAAGTTTCAACATTGGGGATTGCAGTAATTCCTCAACATTGGGACTGAAGTAATTCCTCAACATTCGGGAGTGGAGTAATTCCTCAACATTAGGAGCTGGAGTAATTCCTCAACATTGGGGACTGGAGTAATTCCTCAACATTGGGAGCCTGAGTAATTACTCAACATTGGGGACTGGAGTAATTCCTCAACATTGGGGACTGGGGTAATTACTCAACGTTGGGTACTGGAGTAATTCCTCAACATTGCGAGCTGGAGTAATTCCTCAACATTGAGACTGGCGTAATTCCTCAACATTGAGACTGAAGTAATTCCTCAACATTGGGGGCTGGAGTAATTCCTCAACACTGAGACTGGCGTAATTCTTCGACATTGAGACTGAAGTAATTCCTCAAAATTGGGGGTTGGAGTAATTCCTCAACATTCGGGGCTGGAATAATTCCTCAACATTGGGGACTGGAGTAATTCCTCAACATTGGGGGTTGGAGTAATTCCTCAACATTGGGGACTGGAGTAATTCCTCAACATTGGGACTGGAGTAATTCCTCAACATTCGGGACTGGAGTAATTCCTCAACATTGGGGACTGGAGTCATTCCGAAAATTGTGTGTTGGAGTAATTTCTCAACATTGGGGACTGGAGTAATTCCTCAACATTGGGACTGGAGTAATTCCTCAACATTGGGGACTGGAGTAATTCCTCAACATTGGGGGTTGGAGCAATTTCTCAATATTGGAGACTGGAGTAATTCCTCAACATTGAGACTGAAGTAATTGCTCAACATTGGGGGCTGGAATAATTCCTCAACATTTGTGACTGGAGTAATTCCTCAACATTGAGACTGAAGTAATTCCTCAACATTGGGGGCTGTTGTAATTCCTCATCATTGGGAGCTGGAGTAATTCCTCAACACTGAGACTGGCGTAATTCTTCGACATTGAGACTGAAGTAATTCCTCAAAATTGGGGGTTGGAGTAATTCCTCAACATTCGGGGCTGGAATCATTCCTCAACATTGTGGACTGGAGTAATTCCTCAACATTGGGGGTTGGAGTAATTCCTCAACATTCGGGACTGGAGTAATTCCTCAACATTGGGGACTGGAGTCATTCCGAAAATTGTGTGTTGGAGTAATTTCTCAACATTGGGGACTGGAGTAATTCCTCAACATTGGGACTGGAGTAATTCCTCAACATTGGGGATTGGAGTAATTCCTCAACATTGGGGGTTGGAGCAATTTCTCAATATTGGAGACTGGAGTAATTCCTCAACATTGAGACTGAAGTAATTGCTCAACATTGGGGGCTGGAATAATTCCTCAACATTTGTGACTGGATTAATTCCTCAAAATTGGGGACTGGATTATTTCCTCAAAATTGGGTTTGGAGTAATTCCTCAATATTGGGGTTTGGAGTAATTCCTCAACATTGGGGACTGGAGTAATTCCTCTACATTTAGGGCTGGAGTAATTCCTTAACATTGGGGACTGGAATAATTCCTCAATATTGGCGGCTGGAGTCATTCCACAGCATTGGGGGCTGGAATAATTCCTCAACATTGGGACTGGAGTAATTCCTCAACATTGGGGACTGGAGTAATTCCTCAACATTGGGGACTGGAGTAATTCCTCAACATTTGGGGCTGGAGAAATTCCTCAACATTGGACACTGAAGTCATTGCTCAATATTGGGGACTGGAATAATTCCTCAACATTGGGGGTTGGAATAATTCCTCAACATTGAGACTGGAGTAATTCCTCAACATTGAGACTGGAGTAATTCCTCAACATTGGGGGTTGGAGTAATTTATGAAAATTGGGTGTTGGGGTAATTCCTCAACATTGGGGGTTGGAGCATTTCTCAAATTTGAGGACTGAAGTAATTCCTCGACATTGGGGACTGGATTAATTCCTCAGAATTGGAGGTTGGAGTAATTCCTCAATATTGGGGATTGGAGTAATTCCTCAACATTGGGGACTGGAGTAATTCCTCAATATTGGGACTGATGTAATTGCTCAACGTTGGGGGCTGGAATAATTCCTCAACATTGGGACTATAGTAATTCTTCAAAATTGGGGGCTGGATTAATTCCTCAACATTGAGTGTTGGCGTTATTCCTCAACATTGAGACTGGAGTAATTCCTCAACATTGGGGACTGGAGTAATTCCTCAACATTGAGACTGGAGTAATTCCTTAACATTGGGGACTGGAATAATTCCTCAACGTTGGGGACTGGAGTAATTCCTCAACATTGGGGACTGGAGTAATTCCTCAACGTTGGGGACTGGAGTAATTCCTCAACATTGGGAGCTGGATTAATTCCTCAACATTGAAACTGGCGTAATTGCTCAACATTGAGACTGAAGTAATTCCTCAGCATTGGGGGCTGGAGTAATTCCTCATCATTGGGAGCTGGAGTAATTTCTCAACATTGAGACTGGCGTAATTCCTCAAAATTGAGACTGGAGTAATTCCTCAACATTGGGGGCTGGAGTAATTCCTTAACATTGTGAGCTGGAATAATTCCTCAACGTTGGGGACTGGATTAATTCCTCAACATTGGGGACTGGAGTAATTCCTCAACATTGAGACTGAAGTCATTCCTCAACATTGAGACTGGAGTAATTCCTGAACATTGGGACTGAAGTAATTCCTCAACATTGGGGGCTGGAGTAATTCCTCAACATTGGGGACTGGATTAATTCCTCAACATTGGGGGTTGGAGTAATTGCTCAACATTGGGACTGAAGTAATTCTTCAACATTGGGGGCTGGAGTAATTCCTCAACATTGGGACTGGAGTAATTCCTCAACATTGGGGACTGGAGTAATTCCTCAACATTGGGACTGGAGTAATTCCTCAAAGTTGGGGTTGGAGTAATTCCTCAACATTGGGGTTGGAGTAATTCCTCAACATTGGGGACTGGAGTAATTCCTCAACATTGGAACAGGAGTAATTCCTCAAAATTGGGGGCTGGAGTAATTCCTCAACATTGGGGTCTGGAGTAATTCCTCAACATTGGCGACTATAGTAATTCTTCAAAATTGTGGGCTGGAGTAATTCCTCAACATTGGGGGCTGGAGTAATTCCTCAAAATTGAGTGTTGGAGTAATTCCTCCACATTGAGACTGGAGTAATTTCTTGACATTGGGGACTGGAGTAATTCGTCAACATTGAGACTGGAGTAATTCCTCAACATTGGGGATGGGAGTAATTCCTCAGCATTGGGGACAGGAGTAATTCCTCAACATTGTGGACAGGAGTAATTCCTCAACATTAGGAGCTGGAATAATTCCTCAACAGGGGGGATTGTAGTAATTCCTCAACATTGGGAATTGGAGTAATTCCTCAACGTTGGGGACTGGAGTAATTCCTCAACATTGAGACTAAAGTAATTCCTCAACATTGAGACTGGAGCATTCCTCAACATTGGGGGCTGGAGTAATTCCTCAACATTGAGACTGGAGTAATTCCTCAACATTGGGGGCTGGAGTAATTCCTCAACATTGAGACTGGAGTAATTCCTCAACATTGGGGGCTGGATTAATTCCTCAACATTGTGAGCTGGAATAATTCATCAACGTTGGGGACTGGAGTAATTCCTCAACATTGGGGACTGAAGTAATTCCTCAACATTGGGGACTGAAGTAATTCCTCAACGTTGGGGACTGAAGTAATTCCTCAACTTTGGTCCTGAAGTCATTCCTCAACATTGAGACTGGAGTAATTCCTTAACATTGGAACTGAAGTCATTCCTCAACATTGGGGGCTGGAGTAATTCCTCAACATTGGTGGTTGAAGTAATTCCTCAACATTGGGGGTTGGAGAAATTCCTCAACATTGGGGGTTGGAGTAATTCCTCAACATTGGGGACTGAAGTAATTCCTCAACATTGGGACTGGAGTAATTCCTCAAACATTGGGGGTTGGATTAATTGCTCAACATTGGGACTGAAGTAATTCTTCAACATTGGGGGCTGGAGTAATTCCTCAACATTTGGGGTTGGAGAAATTCCTCAACATTGGGGGTGGGAGCAATTCCTCAACATTGGGGACTGAAGTAATTCCTCAACATTGGGACTGGAGTAATTCCTCAAAATTGGGGTTGGAGTAATTCCTCAACATTGGGGACTGGAGTAATTCCTCAACATTGGGACTGGAGTAATTCCTCAAAATTGGGGGTTGGAGTAATTCCTCAGCATTGGGGACTGGAGTAATTCCTCAACATTGGCGACTTTTGTAATTCTTCAAAATTGGGGGCTGGAGTAATTCCTCAACATTGGGACTGGAGTAATTCCTCAACATCGGGGGTTGGAGTAATTCCTCAACATTGGGGACGGGAGTAATTGCTCAACATTGGGGACTGGAGGAATTCCTCAACATTTGGGGCTGGAGTAATTCCTCAACATTGGGGGCTGGAGTAATTCCTCAACATTGGGGACTGCGTAATTCCTCAATATTGAGACTGAAGTAATTGCTCAACATTGGGGGCTGGAATAATTCCTGAACATTGGCGACTGGAGTAATTCTTCAAAATTGGGGACTGGATTATTTCCTCAAAATTGGGTTTGGAGTAATTCCTCAATATTGGAGGTTGGAGTAATTCCTCAACATTTGGGTTTTGGAGTAATTCCTCAACATTGGCGGATGGAGTAATTCCTCAACATTGGGGACTGGAGTAATTCCTCAACATTGGGGACTGGAGTAATTCCTCAACATTGGGGACTGGAGTAATTCCTCAACATTGGGGACTGGAGTAATTCCTCAACATTGAGACTGGAGTAATTGCTCAACATTGGGGGTTGGAGTAATTCCTCAACATTGGGAACGGGAGTAATTCCTCAATATTGAGACTGAAGTAATTGCTCAACATTGGGGGCTGGAATAATTCCTGAACATTGGCGACTGGAGTAATTCTTCAAAATTGGGGACTGGATTATTTCCTCAAAATTGGGGACTGGAGTAATTCCTCAAAATTGGGGACTGGAGTAATTCCTCAACATTGAGACTGGAGTAATTGCTCAACATTGGGGGTTGGAGTAATTCCTCAACACTGGGGACTGGAATAATTCCTGAACATTGGGGTCTCGAATAATTCCTCAACATTTGGGACTGGACTAATTTTTGAAAATTGGGTGTTGGAGCAATTCCTCAACATTGCGGGTTGAAGCAATTTATCAATTTTGAGGACTGGAGTAATTCCTCGACATTGGGGACTCGTTTAATTCCTCAAAATTGGAGGTTGGAGTAATTCCTCAATATTGGGGGTTGGAGTAATTCCTCAACCTTGGGGACTGGAGTAATTCCTCAACATTGGGTGTTGGAGTAATTCCTCAACATTGGGACTGGAGTAATTCCTCAACATTCGGGACTGGAGTAATTCCTCAACATTGGGGACTGGAGTCATTTCGAAAATTGTGTGTTGGAGTAATTCCTCAACATTGGGGACTGTAGTAATTCCTCAAAATTGGGACTGGAGTAATTCCTCAAAATTGGGGACTGGAGTAATTCCTCAACATTGGGGACTGGTGTAATTTCTGAAAATTGTGTGTTGGAGTAATTCCTCAACATTGGAGACTGGAGTAATTCCTCAACATTGAGACTGAAGTAATTGCTCAACATTGGCGGCTGGAATAATTCCTCAACATTTGCGACTGGAGTAATTCTTCAAAATTGGGGACTGGATTATTTCCTCAAAATTGGGTTTGGAGTAATTCCTCAATATTGGAGGTTGGAGTAATTCCTCAACATTGGGACTGGAGTAATTCCTCCATGTTGGGGGTTGGAGTAATTCCTCAACATTGGGGGTTGCAGTAATTCCTCAACATTGGGGACTGAAGTAATTCCTCAACATTGGGGGCTGGAGTAATTCCTCAACATTGGGGACTGGAGTAATTCCTCAACATTGGGGACTGAAGTAATTCTGCAACATTGGGGGCTGGAGTAATTCCTCAACATTGGGACTGGAGTAATTCCTCCACGTTGGGGGTTGGAGTAATTCCTTAACATTGGGGACTGGAGTAATTCCTCAACATTGGGGACTGGAGTAATTCCTCAACATTGGGGACTGAAGTAATTACTCATAATTGCTGACTGGAGTAATTCCTCAACTTTGGGGACTGGAGTAATTCTTCCATGAACTCATTGAATGGTGGTGCAGGCTAGAAGGGCCGAATGGCCTACTCCTGCACCTATTTTTTATGTTTCTAAGTTTCAACATTGGGGATTGCAGTAATTCCTCAACATTGGGACTGAAGTAATTCCTCAACATTCGGGACTGGAGTAATTCCTCAACATTAGGAGCTGGAATAATTCCTCAACAGTGGGGATTGGAGTAATTCCTCAACATTGGGGACTGGAGTAATTCCTCAACATTGGGAGCCTGAGTAATTACTCAACATTGGGGACTGGAGTAATTCCTCAACATTGGGGAGTGGGGTAATTACCCAACGTTGGGTACTGGAGTAATTGCTCAACATTGCGAGCTGGAGTAATTCCTCAACATTGAGACTGGCGTAATTCCTCAACATTGAGACTGAAGTAATTCCTCAACATTGGGGGCTGGAGTAATTCCTCATCATTGGGAGCTGGAGTAATTCCTCAACACTGAGACTGGCGTAATTCTTCGACATTGAGACTGAAGTAATTCCTCAAAATTGGGGGTTGGAGTAATTCCTCAACATTGTGGACTGGAGTAATTCCTCAACATTGGGGGTTGGAGTAGTTCCTCAACATTGGGGACTGGAGTAATTCCTCAACATTGAGACTGGAGTAATTCCTGAACATTGGGACTGAAGTAATTCCTCAACATTGGGGGCTGGAGTAATTCCTCAACATTGGGGACTGGATTAATTCCTCAACATTGGGGGTTGGAGTAATTGCTCAACATTGGGACTGAAGTAATTCTTCAACATTGGGGGCTGGAGTAATTCCTCAACATTGGGACTGGAGTAATTCCTCAACATTGGGGACTGGAGTAATTCCTCAACATTGGGACTGGAGTAATTCCTCAAAGTTGGGGTTGGAGTAATTCCTCAACATTGGGGTTGGAGTAATTCCTCAACATTGGGGACTGGAGTAATTCCTCAACATTGGAACAGGAGTAATTCCTCAAAATTGGGGGCTGGAGTAATTCCTCAACATTGGGAGCCTGAGTAATTACTCAACATTGGGGACTGGAGTAATTCCTCAACATTGGGGACTGGGGTAATTACTCAACGTTGGGTACTGGAGTAATTGCTCAACATTGCGAGCTGGAGTAATTCCTCAACATTGAGACTGGCGTAATTCCTCAACATTGAGACTGAAGTAATTCCTCAACATTGGGGGCTGGAGTAATTCCTCATCATTGGGAGCTGGAGTAATTCCTCAACACTGAGACTGGCGTAATTCTTCGACATTGAGACTGAAGTAATTCCTCAAAATTGGGGGTTGGAGTAATTCCTCAACATTGTGGACTGGAGTAATTCCTCAACATTGGGGGTTGGAGTAGTTCCTCAACATTGGGGACTGGAGTAATTCCTCAACATTGAGACTGGAGTAATTCCTGAACATTGGGACTGAAGTAATTCCTCAACATTGGGGGCTGGAGTAATTCCTCAACATTGGGGACTGGATTAATTCCTCAACATTGGGGGTTGGAGTAATTGCTCAACATTGGGACTGAAGTAATTCTTCAACATTGGGGGCTGGAGTAATTCCTCAACATTGGGACTGGAGTAATTCCTCAACATTGGGGACTGGAGTAATTCCTCAATATTGGGACTGGAGTAATTCCTCAAAGTTGGGGTTGGAGTAATTCCTCAACATTGGGGTTGGAGTAATTCCTCAACATTGGGGACTGGAGTAATTCCTCAACATTGGAACAGGAGTAATTCCTCAAAATTGGGGGCTGGAGTAATTCCTCAACATTGGGGTCTGGAGTAATTCCTCAATATTGGCGACTATAGTAATTCTTCAAAATTGTGGGCTGGAGTAATTCCTCAACATTGGGGGCTGGAGTAATTCCTCAAAATTGAGTGTTGGAGTAATTCCTCAACATTGAGACTGGAGTAATTTCTTGACATTGGGGACTGGAGTAATTCGTCAGCATTGGGGACAGGAGTAATTCCTCAACATTGTGGACAGGAGTAATTCCTCAACATTAGGAGCTGGAATAATTCCTCAACAGTGGGGATTGTAGTAATTCCTCAACATTGGGAACTGGAGTAATTCCTCAACGTTGGGGACTGGAGTAATTCCTCAACATTGAGACTAAAGTAATTCCTCAACATTGAGACTGGAGCATTCCTCAACATTGGGGGCTGGAGTAATTCCTCAACATTGAGACTGGAGTAATTCCTCAACATTGGGGGCTGGAGTAATTCCTCAACATTGAGACTGGAGTAATTCCTCAACATTGGGGGCTGGAGTAATTCCTCAACATTGTGAGCTGGAATAATTCATCAACGTTGGGGACTGGAGTAATTCCTCAACATTGGGGACTGATGTAATTCCTCAACATTGGGGACTGAAGTAATTCCTCAACGTTGGGGACTGAAGTAATTCCTCAACTTTGGTCCTGAAGTCATTCCTCAACATTGAGACTGGAGTAATTCCTTAACATTGGAACTGAAGTCATTCCTCAACATTGGGGGCTGGAGTAATTCCTCAACATTGGTGGTTGAAGTAATTCCTCAACATTGGGGGTTGGAGAAATTCCTCAACATTGGGGGTTGGAGTAATTCCTCAACATTGGGGACTGAAGTAATTCCTCAACATTGGGACTGGAGTAATTCCTCAAACATTGGGGGTTGGATTAATTGCTCAACATTGGGACTGAAGTAATTCTTCAACATTGGGGGCTGGAGTAATTCCTCAACATTTGGGGTTGGAGAAATTCCTCAACATTGGGGGTGGGAGCAATTCCTCAACATTGGGGACTGAAGTAATTCCTCAACATTGGGACTGGAGTAATTCCTCAAAATTGGGGTTGGAGTAATTCCTCAACATTGGGGACTGGAGTAATTCCTCAACATTGGGACTGGAGTAATTCCTCAAAATTGGGGGTTGGAGTAATTCCTCAGCATTGGGGACTGGAGTAATTCCTCAACATTGGCGACTTTCGTAATTCTTCAAAATTGGGGGCTGGAGTAATTCCTCAACATTGGGACTGGAGTAATTCCTCAACATTGGGGACTGGAGGAATTCCTCAACATTTGGGGCTGGAGTAATTCCTCAACATTGGGGGCTGGAGTAATTCCTCAACATTGGGGACTGCGTAATTCCTCAATATTGAGACTGAAGTAATTGCTCAACATTGGGGGCTGGAATAATTCCTGAACATTGGCGACTGGAGTAATTCTTCAAAATTGGGGACTGGATTATTTCCTCAAAATTGGGTTTGGAGTAATTCCTCAATATTGGAGGTTGGAGTAATTCCTCAACATTTGGGTTTTGGAGTAATTCCTCAACATTGGCGGATGGAGTAATTCCTCAACATTGGGGACTGGAGTAATTCCTCAACATTGGGGACTGGAGTAATTCCTCAACATTGGGGACTGGAGTAATTCCTCAACATTGGGGACTGGAGTAATTCCTCAACATTGAGACTGGAGTAATTGCTCAACATTGGGGGTTGGAGTAATTCCTCAACATTGGGAACGGGAGTAATTCCTCAATATTGAGACTGAAGTAATTGCTCAACATTGGGGGCTGGAATAATTCCTGAACATTGGCGACTGGAGTAATTCTTCAAAATTGGGGACTGGATTATTTCCTCAAAATTGGGGACTGGAGTAATTCCTCAAAATTGGGGACTGGAGTAATTCCTCAACATTGAGACTGGAGTAATTGCTCAACATTGGGGGTTGGAGTAATTCCTCAACACTGGGGACTGGAATAATTCCTGAACATTGGGGTCTCGAATAATTCCTCAACATTTTGGACTGGACTAATTTTTGAAAATTGGGTGTTGGAGCAATTCCTCAACATTGCGGGTTGAAGCAATTTATCAATTTTGAGGACTGGAGTAATTCCTCGACATTGGGGACTCGTTTAATTCCTCAAAATTGGAGGTTGGAGTAATTCCTCAATATTGGGGGTTGGAGTAATTCCTCAACCTTGGGGACTGGAGTAATTCCTCAACATTGGGGACTGGAGTAATTCCTCAACATTGGGGACTGAAGTAATTCTGCAACATTGGGGGCTGCAGTAATTCCTCAACATTGGGACTGGAGTAATTCCTCCACGTTGGGGGTTGGAGTAATTCCTTAACATTGGGGACTGGAGAAATTCCTCAACTTTGGGGACTGGAGTAATTCTTCAACATTGGGGATTGCAGTAATTCCTCAACATTGGGACTGAAGTAATTCCTCAACATTCGGAAATGGAGTAATTCCTCAACATTAGGAGCTGGAATAATTCCTCAACAGTGGCGATTGGAGTAATTCCTCAACATTGGGGACTGGAGTAATTCCTCAACATTGGGGACTGGAGTAATTCCTCAACATTGGGACTGGAGTAATTCCTCAACATTGGCGGCAGGAGTAAGTCCTCAGCGGTGGGGGTTGGAGTAATTCCTCAACATTGGGACTGGAGTAATTCCTCAACATTGGGTGTTGGAGTAATTCCTCAACATTGGGACTGGAGTAATTCCTCAACATTCGGGACTGGAGTAATTCCTCAACATTGGGGACTGGAGTCATTTCGAAAATTGTGTGTTGGAGTAATTCCTCAACATTGGGGACTGTAGTAATTCCTCAAAATTGGGACTGGAGTAATTCCTCAAAATTGGGGACTGGAGTAATTCCTCAACATTGGGGACTGGTGTAATTTCTGAAAATTGTGTGTTGGAGTAATTCCTCAACATTGGAGACTGGAGTAATTCCTCAACATTGAGACTGAAGTAATTGCTCAACATTGGCGGCTGGAATAATTCCTCAACATTTGCGACTGGAGTAATTCTTCAAAATTGGGGACTGGATTATTTCCTCAAAATTGGGTTTGGAGTAATTCCTCAATATTGGAGGTTGGAGTAATTCCTCAACATTGGGACTGGAGTAATTCCTCCATGTTGGGGGTTGGAGTAATTCCTCAACATTGGGGGTTGCAGTAATTCCTCAACATTGGGGACTGAAGTAATTCCTCAACATTGGGGGCTGGAGTAATTCCTCAACATTGGGGACTGGAGTAATTCCTCAACATTGGGGACTGAAGTAATTCTGCAACATTGGGGGCTGGAGTAATTCCTCAACATTGGGACTGGAGTAATTCCTCCACGTTGGGGGTTGGAGTAATTCCTTAACATTGGGGACTGGAGTAATTCCTCAACATTGGGGACTGGAGTAATTCCTCAACATTGGGGACTGAAGTAATTCCTCATAATTGCTGACTGGAGTAATTCCTCAACTTTGGGGACTGGAGTAATTCTTCCATGAACTCATTGAATGGTGGTGCAGGCTAGAAGGGCCGAATGGCCTACTCCTGCACCTATTTTTTATGTTTCTAAGTTTCAACATTGGGGATTGCAGTAATTCCTCAACATTGGGACTGAAGTAATTCCTCAACATTCGGGACTGGAGTAATTCCTCAACATTAGGAGCTGGAATAATTCCTCAACAGTGGGGATTGGAGTAATTCCTCAACATTGGGGACTGGAGTAATTCCTCAACATTGGGAGCCTGAGTAATTACTCAACATTGGGGACTGGAGTAATTCCTCAACATTGGGGACTGGAGTCATTTCGAAAATTGTGTGTTGGAGTAATTCCTCAACATTGGGGACTGTAGTAATTCCTCAACATTGGGACTGAAGTAATTCCTCAACATTCGGGACTGGAGTAATTCCTCAACATTAGGAGCTGGAATAATTCCTCAACAGTGGGGATTGGAGTAATTCCTCAACATTGGGGACTGGAGTAATTCCTCAACATTGAGAGCCTGAGTAATTACTCAACATTGGGGACTGGAGTAATTCCTCAACATTGGGGACTGGGGTAATTACTCAACGTTGGGTACTGGAGTAATTGCTCAACATTGCGAGCTGGAGTAATTCCTCAACATTGAGACTGGCGTAATTCCTCAACATTGAGACTGAAGTAATTCCTCAACATTGGGGGCTGGAGTAATTCCTCATCATTGGGAGCTGGAGTAATTCCTCAACACTGAGACTGGCGTAATTCTTCGACATTGAGACTGAAGTAATTCCTCAAAATTGGGGGTTGGAGTAATTCCTCAACATTGTGGACTGGAGTAATTCCTCAACATTGGGGGTTGGAGTAGTTCCTCAACATTGGGGACTGGAGTAATTCCTCAACATTGAGACTGGAGTAATTCCTGAACATTGGGACTGAAGTAATTCCTCAACATTGGGGGCTGGAGTAATTCCTCAACATTGGGGACTGGATTAATTCCTCAACATTGGGGGTTGGAGTAATTGCTCAACATTGGGACTGAAGTAATTCTTCAACATTGGGGGCTGGAGTAATTCCTCAACATTGGGACTGGAGTAATTCCTCAACATTGGGGACTGGAGTAATTCCTCAACATTGGGACTGGAGTAATTCCTCAAAGTTGGGGTTGGAGTAATTCCTCAACATTGGGGTTGGAGTAATTCCTCAACATTGGGGACTGGAGTAATTCCTCAACATTGGAACAGGAGTAATTCCTCAAAATTGGGGGCTGGAGTAATTCCTCAACATTGGGGTCTGGAGTAATTCCTCAATATTGGCGACTATAGTAATTCTTCAAAATTGTGGGCTGGAGTAATTCCTCAACATTGGGGGCTGGAGTAATTCCTCAAAATTGAGTGTTGGAGTAATTCCTCAACATTGAGACTGGAGTAATTTCTTGACATTGGGGACTGGAGTAATTCGTCAGCATTGGGGACAGGAGTAATTCCTCAACATTGTGGACAGGAGTAATTCCTCAACATTAGGAGCTGGAATAATTCCTCAACAGTGGGGATTGTAGTAATTCCTCAACATTGGGAACTGGAGTAATTCCTCAACGTTGGGGACTGGAGTAATTCCTCAACATTGAGACTAAAGTAATTCCTCAACATTGAGACTGGAGCATTCCTCAACATTGGGGGCTGGAGTAATTCCTCAACATTGAGACTGGAGTAATTCCTCAACATTGGGGGCTGGAGTAATTCCTCAACATTGAGACTGGAGTAATTCCTCAACATTGGGGGCTGGAGTAATTCCTCAACATTGTGAGCTGGAATAATTCATCAACGTTGGGGACTGGAGTAATTCCTCAACATTGGGGACTGATGTAATTCCTCAACATTGGGGACTGAAGTAATTCCTCAACGTTGGGGACTGAAGTAATTCCTCAACTTTGGTCCTGAAGTCATTCCTCAACATTGAGACTGGAGTAATTCCTTAACATTGGAACTGAAGTCATTCCTCAACATTGGGGGCTGGAGTAATTCCTCAACATTGGTGGTTGAAGTAATTCCTCAACATTGGGGGTTGGAGAAATTCCTCAACATTGGGGGTTGGAGTAATTCCTCAACATTGGGGACTGAAGTAATTCCTCAACATTGGGACTGGAGTAATTCCTCAAACATTGGGGGTTGGATTAATTGCTCAACATTGGGACTGAAGTAATTCTTCAACATTGGGGGCTGGAGTAATTCCTCAACATTTGGGGTTGGAGAAATTCCTCAACATTGGGGGTGGGAGCAATTCCTCAACATTGGGGACTGAAGTAATTCCTCAACATTGGGACTGGAGTAATTCCTCAAAATTGGGGTTGGAGTAATTCCTCAACATTGGGGACTGGAGTAATTCCTCAACATTGGGACTGGAGTAATTCCTCAAAATTGGGGGTTGGAGTAATTCCTCAGCATTGGGGACTGGAGTAATTCCTCAACATTGGCGACTTTCGTAATTCTTCAAAATTGGGGGCTGGAGTAATTCCTCAACATTGGGACTGGAGTAATTCCTCAACATCGGGGGTTGGAGTAATTCCTCAACATTGGGGACGGGAGTAATTGCTCAACATTGGGGACTGGAGGAATTCCTCAACATTTGGGGCTGGAGTAATTCCTCAACATTGGGGGCTGGAGTAATTCCTCAACATTGGGGACTGCGTAATTCCTCAATATTGAGACTGAAGTAATTGCTCAACATTGGGGGCTGGAATAATTCCTGAACATTGGCGACTGGAGTAATTCTTCAAAATTGGGGACTGGATTATTTCCTCAAAATTGGGTTTGGAGTAATTCCTCAATATTGGAGGTTGGAGTAATTCCTCAACATTTGGGTTTTGGAGTAATTCCTCAACATTGGCGGATGGAGTAATTCCTCAACATTGGGGACTGGAGTAATTCCTCAACATTGGGGACTGGAGTAATTCCTCAACATTGGGGACTGGAGTAATTCCTCAACATTGAGGACTGGAGTAATTCCTCAACATTGAGACTGGAGTAATTGCTCAACATTGGGGGTTGGAGTAATTCCTCAACATTGGGAACGGGAGTAATTCCTCAATATTGAGACTGAAGTAATTGCTCAACATTGGGGGCTGGAATAATTCCTGAACATTGGCGACTGGAGTAATTCTTCAAAATTGGGGACTGGATTATTTCCTCAAAATTGGGGACTGGAGTAATTCCTCAAAATTGGGGACTGGAGTAATTCCTCAACATTGAGACTGGAGTAATTGCTCAACATTGGGGGTTGGAGTAATTCCTCAACACTGGGGACTGGAATAATTCCTGAACATTGGGGTCTCGAATAATTCCTCAACATTTGGGACTGGACTAATTTTTGAAAATTGGGTGTTGGAGCAATTCCTCAACATTGCGGGTTGAAGCAATTTATCAATTTTGAGGACTGGAGTAATTCCTCGACATTGGGGACTCGTTTAATTCCTCAAAATTGGAGGTTGGAGTAATTCCTCAATATTGGGGGTTGGAGTAATTCCTCAACCTTGGGGACTGGAGTAATTCCTCAACATTGGGGACTGGAGTAATTCCTCAACATTGGGGACTGAAGTAATTCTGCAACATTGGGGGCTGCAGTAATTCCTCAACATTGGGACTGGAGTAATTCCTCCACGTTGGGGGTTGGAGTAATTCCTTAACATTGGGGACTGGAGTAATTCCTCAACTTTGGGGACTGGAGTAATTCTTCAACATTGGGGATTGCAGTAATTCCTCAACATTGGGACTGAAGTAATTCCTCAACATTCGGAAATGGAGTAATTCCTCAACATTAGGAGCTGGAATAATTCCTCAACAGTGGGGATTGGAGTAATTCCTCAACATTGGGGACTGGAGTAATTCCTCAACATTGGGGACTGGAGTAATTCCTCAACATTGGGACTGGAGTAATTCCTCAACATTGGCGGCAGGAGTAAGTCCTCAGCGGTGGGGGTTGGAGTAATTCCTCAACATTGGGACTGGAGTAATTCCTCAACATTGGGTGTTGGAGTAATTCCTCAACATTGGGACTGGAGTAATTCCTCAACATTCGGGACTGGAGTAATTCCTCAACATTGGGGACTGGAGTCATTTCGAAAATTGTGTGTTGGAGTAATTCCTCAACATTGGGGACTGTAGTAATTCCTCAACATTGGGACTGGAGTAATTCCTCAAAATTGGGGACTGGAGTAATTCCTCAACATTGGGGACTGGTGTAATTTCTTAAAATTGTGTGTTGGAGTAATTCCTCAACATTGGAGACTGGAGTAATTCCTCAACATTGAGACTGAAGTAATTGCTCAACATTGGCGGCTGGAATAATTCCTCAACATTTGCGACTGGAGTAATTCTTCAAAATTGGGGACTGGATTATTTCCTCAAAATTGGGTTTGGAGTAATTCCTCAATATTGGAGGTTGGAGTAATTCCTCAACATTGGGACTGGAGTAATTCCTCCATGTTGGGGGTTGGAGTAATTCCTCAACATTGGGGGTTGCAGTAATTCCTCAACATTGGGGACTGAAGTAATTCCTCAACATTGGGGGCTGGAGTAATTCCTCAACATTGGGGACTGGAGTAATTCCTTAACATTGGGGACTGGAGTAATTCCTCAACATTGGGGACTGGAGTAATTCCTCAACATTGGGGACTGAAGTAATTACTCATAATTGCTGACTGGAGTAATTCCTCAACTTTGGGGACTGGAGTAATTCTTCCATGAACTCATTGAATGGCGGTGCAGGCTAGAAGGGCCGAATGGCCTACTCCTGCACCTATTTTTTATGTTTCTAAGTTTCAACATTGGGGATTGCAGTAATTCCTCAACATTGGGACTGAAGTAATTCCTCAACATTCGGGACTGGAGTAATTCCTCAACATTAGGAGCTGGAATAATTCCTCAACAGTGGGGATTGGAGTAATTCCTCAACATTGGGGACTGGAGTAATTCCTCAACATTGGGAGCCTGAGTAATTACTCAACATTGGGGACTGGAGTAATTCCTCAACATTGGGGACTGGGATAATTACTCAACGTTGGGTACTGGAGTAATTGCTCAACATTGCGAGCTGGAGTAATTCCTCAACATTGAGACTGGTGTAATTCCTCAACATTGAGACTGAAGTAATTCCTCAACATTGGGGGCTGGAGTAATTCCTCATCATTGGGAGCTGGAAGTAATTCCTCAACACTGAGACTGGCGTAATTCTTCGACATTGAGACTGAAGTAATTCCTCAAAATTGGGGGTTGGAGTAATTCCTCAACATTGTGGACTGGAGTAATTCCTCAACATTGGGGGTTGGAGTAGTTCCTCAACATTGGGGACTGGAGTAATTCCTCAACATTGAGACTGGAGTAATTCCTGAACATTGGGACTGAAGTAATTCCTCAACATTGGGGGCTGGAGTAATTCCTCAACATTGGGGACTGGATTAATTCCTCAACATTGGGGGTTGGAGTAATTGCTCAACATTGGGACTGAAGTAATTCTTCAACATTGGGGGCTGGAGTAATTCCTCAACATTGGGACTGGAGTAATTCCTCAACATTGGGGACTGGAGTAATTCCTCAACATTGGGACTGGAGTAATTCCTCAAAGTTGGGGTTGGAGTAATTCCTCAACATTGGGGTTGGAGTAATTCCTCAACATTGGGGACTGGAGTAATTCCTCAACATTGGAACAGGAGTAATTCCTCAAAATTGGGGGCTGGAGTAATTCCTCAACATTGGGGTCTGGAGTAATTCCTCAACATTGGCGACTATAGTAATTCTTCAAAATTGTGGGCTGGAGTAATTGCTCAACATTGGCGGCTGGAATAATTCCTCAACATTTGCGACTGGAGTAATTCTTCAAAATTGGGGACTGGATTATTTCCTCAAAATTGGGTTTGGAGTAATTCCTCAATATTGGAGGTTGGAGTAATTCCTCAACATTGGGACTGGAGTAATTCCTCCATGTTGGGGGTTGGAGTAATTCCTCAACATTGGGGGTTGCAGTAATTCCTCAACATTGGGGACTGAAGTAATTCCTCAACATTGGGGGCTGGAGTAATTCCTCAACATTGGGGACTGGAGTAATTCCTCAACATTGGGGACTGAAGTAATTCTGCAACATTGGGGGCTGGAGTAATTCCTCAACATTGGGACTGGAGTAATTCCTCCACGTTGGGGGTTGGAGTAATTCCTTAACATTGGGGACTGGAGTAATTCCTCAACATTGGGGACTGGAGTAATTCCTCAACATTGGGGACTGAAGTAATTCCTCATAATTGCTGACTGGAGTAATTCCTCAACTTTGGGGACTGGAGTAATTCTTCCATGAACTCATTGAATGGTGGTGCAGGCTAGAAGGGCCGAATGGCCTACTCCTGCACCTATTTTTTATGTTTCTAAGTTTCAACATTGGGGATTGCAGTAATTCCTCAACATTGGGACTGAAGTAATTCCTCAACATTCGGGACTGGAGTAATTCCTCAACATTAGGAGCTGGAATAATTCCTCAACAGTGGGGATTGGAGTAATTCCTCAACATTGGGGACTGGAGTAATTCCTCAACATTGGGAGCCTGAGTAATTACTCAACATTGGGGACTGGAGTAATTCCTCAACATTGGGGACTGGGGTAATTACTCAACGTTGGGTACTGGAGTAATTGCTCAACATTGCGAGCTGGAGTAATTCCTCAACATTGAGACTGGCGTAATTCCTCAACATTGAGACTGAAGTAATTCCTCAACATTGGGGGCTGGAGTAATTCCTCATCATTGGGAGCTGGAGTAATTCCTCAACACTGAGACTGGCGTAATTCTTCGACATTGAGACTGAAGTAATTCCTCAAAATTGGGGGTTGGAGTAATTCCTCAACATTGTGGACTGGAGTAATTCCTCAACATTGGGGGTTGGAGTAGTTCCTCAACATTGGGGACTGGAGTAATTCCTCAACATTGAGACTGGAGTAATTCCTGAACATTGGGACTGAAGTAATTCCTCAACATTGGGGGCTGGAGTAATTCCTCAACATTGGGGACTGGATTAATTCCTCAACATTGGGGGTTGGAGTAATTGCTCAACATTGGAACTGAAGTAATTCTTCAACATTGGCGACTGGAGTAATTCTTCAAAATTGGGGACTGGATTATTTCCTCAAAATTGGGGACTGGAGTAATTCCTCAAAATTGGGGACTGGAGTAATTCCTCAACATTGAGACTGGAGTAATTGCTCAACATTGGGGGTTGGAGTAATTCCTCAACACTGGGGACTGGAATAATTCCTGAACATTGGGGTCTCGAATAATTCCTCAACATTTGGGACTGGACTAATTTTTGAAAATTGGGTGTTGGAGCAATTCCTCAACATTGCGGGTTGAAGCAATTTATCAATTTTGAGGACTGGAGTAATTCCTCGACATTGGGGACTCGTTTAATTCCTCAAAATTGGAGGTTGGAGTAATTCCTCAATATTGGGGGTTGGAGTAATTCCTCAACCTTGGGGACTGGAGTAATTCCTCAACATTGGGGACTGGAGTAATTCCTCAACATTGGGGACTGAAGTAATTCTGCAACATTGGGGGCTGCAGTAATTCCTCAACATTGGGACTGGAGTAATTCCTCCACGTTGGGGGTTGGAGTAATTCCTTAACATTGGGGACTGGAGTAATTCCTCAACTTTGGGGACTGGAGTAATTCTTCAACATTGGGGATTGCAGTAATTCCTCAACATTGGGACTGAAGTAATTCCTCAACATTCGGAAATGGAGTAATTCCTCAACATTAGGAGCTGGAATAATTCCTCAACAGTGGGGATTGGAGTAATTCCTCAACATTGGGGACTGGAGTAATTCCTCAACATTGGGGACTGGAGTAATTCCTCAACATTGGGACTGGAGTAATTCCTCAACATTGGCGGCAGGAGTAAGTCCTCAGCGGTGGGGGTTGGAGTAATTCCTCAACATTGGGACTGGAGTAATTCCTCAACATTGGGTGTTGGAGTAATTCCTCAACATTGGGACTGGAGTAATTCCTCAACATTCGGGACTGGAGTAATTCCTCAACATTGGGGACTGGAGTCATTTCGAAAATTGTGTGTTGGAGTAATTCCTCAACATTGGGGACTGTAGTAATTCCTCAACATTGGGACTGGAGTAATTCCTCAAAATTGGGGACTGGAGTAATTCCTCAACATTGGGGACTGGTGTAATTTCTTAAAATTGTGTGTTGGAGTAATTCCTCAACATTGGAGACTGGAGTAATTCCTCAACATTGAGACTGAAGTAATTGCTCAACATTGGCGGCTGGAATAATTCCTCAACATTTGCGACTGGAGTAATTCTTCAAAATTGGGGACTGGATTATTTCCTCAAAATTGGGTTTGGAGTAATTCCTCAATATTGGAGGTTGGAGTAATTCCTCAACATTGGGACTGGAGTAATTCCTCCATGTTGGGGGTTGGAGTAATTCCTCAACATTGGGGGTTGCAGTAATTCCTCAACATTGGGGACTGAAGTAATTCCTCAACATTGGGGGCTGGAGTAATTCCTCAACATTGGGGACTGGAGTAATTCCTTAACATTGGGGACTGGAGTAATTCCTCAACATTGGGGACTGGAGTAATTCCTCAACATTGGGGACTGAAGTAATTACTCATAATTGCTGACTGGAGTAATTCCTCAACTTTGGGGACTGGAGTAATTCTTCCATGAACTCATTGAATGGCGGTGCAGGCTAGAAGGGCCGAATGGCCTACTCCTGCACCTATTTTTTATGTTTCTAAGTTTCAACATTGGGGATTGCAGTAATTCCTCAACATTGGGACTGAAGTAATTCCTCAACATTCGGGACTGGAGTAATTCCTCAACATTAGGAGCTGGAATAATTCCTCAACAGTGGGGATTGGAGTAATTCCTCAACATTGGGGACTGGAGTAATTCCTCAACATTGGGAGCCTGAGTAATTACTCAACATTGGGGACTGGAGTAATTCCTCAACATTGGGGACTGGGATAATTACTCAACGTTGGGTACTGGAGTAATTGCTCAACATTGCGAGCTGGAGTAATTCCTCAACATTGAGACTGGTGTAATTCCTCAACATTGAGACTGAAGTAATTCCTCAACATTGGGGGCTGGAGTAATTCCTCATCATTGGGAGCTGGAAGTAATTCCTCAACACTGAGACTGGCGTAATTCTTCGACATTGAGACTGAAGTAATTCCTCAAAATTGGGGGTTGGAGTAATTCCTCAACATTGTGGACTGGAGTAATTCCTCAACATTGGGGGTTGGAGTAGTTCCTCAACATTGGGGACTGGAGTAATTCCTCAACATTGAGACTGGAGTAATTCCTGAACATTGGGACTGAAGTAATTCCTCAACATTGGGGGCTGGAGTAATTCCTCAACATTGGGGACTGGATTAATTCCTCAACATTGGGGGTTGGAGTAATTGCTCAACATTGGGACTGAAGTAATTCTTCAACATTGGGGGCTGGAGTAATTCCTCAACATTGGGACTGGAGTAATTCCTCAACATTGGGGACTGGAGTAATTCCTCAACATTGGGACTGGAGTAATTCCTCAAAGTTGGGGTTGGAGTAATTCCTCAACATTGGGGTTGGAGTAATTCCTCAACATTGGGGACTGGAGTAATTCCTCAACATTGGAACAGGAGTAATTCCTCAAAATTGGGGGCTGGAGTAATTCCTCAACATTGGGGTCTGGAGTAATTCCTCAACATTGGCGACTATAGTAATTCTTCAAAATTGTGGGCTGGAGTAATTGCTCAACATTGGCGGCTGGAATAATTCCTCAACATTTGCGACTGGAGTAATTCTTCAAAATTGGGGACTGGATTATTTCCTCAAAATTGGGTTTGGAGTAATTCCTCAATATTGGAGGTTGGAGTAATTCCTCAACATTGGGACTGGAGTAATTCCTCCATGTTGGGGGTTGGAGTAATTCCTCAACATTGGGGGTTGCAGTAATTCCTCAACATTGGGGACTGAAGTAATTCCTCAACATTGGGGGCTGGAGTAATTCCTCAACATTGGGGACTGGAGTAATTCCTCAACATTGGGGACTGAAGTAATTCTGCAACATTGGGGGCTGGAGTAATTCCTCAACATTGGGACTGGAGTAATTCCTCCACGTTGGGGGTTGGAGTAATTCCTTAACATTGGGGACTGGAGTAATTCCTCAACATTGGGGACTGGAGTAATTCCTCAACATTGGGGACTGAAGTAATTCCTCATAATTGCTGACTGGAGTAATTCCTCAACTTTGGGGACTGGAGTAATTCTTCCATGAACTCATTGAATGGTGGTGCAGGCTAGAAGGGCCGAATGGCCTACTCCTGCACCTATTTTTTATGTTTCTAAGTTTCAACATTGGGGATTGCAGTAATTCCTCAACATTGGGACTGAAGTAATTCCTCAACATTCGGGACTGGAGTAATTCCTCAACATTAGGAGCTGGAATAATTCCTCAACAGTGGGGATTGGAGTAATTCCTCAACATTGGGGACTGGAGTAATTCCTCAACATTGGGAGCCTGAGTAATTACTCAACATTGGGGACTGGAGTAATTCCTCAACATTGGGGACTGGGGTAATTACTCAACGTTGGGTACTGGAGTAATTGCTCAACATTGCGAGCTGGAGTAATTCCTCAACATTGAGACTGGCGTAATTCCTCAACATTGAGACTGAAGTAATTCCTCAACATTGGGGGCTGGAGTAATTCCTCATCATTGGGAGCTGGAGTAATTCCTCAACACTGAGACTGGCGTAATTCTTCGACATTGAGACTGAAGTAATTCCTCAAAATTGGGGGTTGGAGTAATTCCTCAACATTGTGGACTGGAGTAATTCCTCAACATTGGGGGTTGGAGTAGTTCCTCAACATTGGGGACTGGAGTAATTCCTCAACATTGAGACTGGAGTAATTCCTGAACATTGGGACTGAAGTAATTCCTCAACATTGGGGGCTGGAGTAATTCCTCAACATTGGGGACTGGATTAATTCCTCAACATTGGGGGTTGGAGTAATTGCTCAACATTGGAACTGAAGTAATTCTTCAACATTGGGGGCTGGAGTAATTCCTCAACATTGGGACTGGAGTAATTCCTCAACATTGGGGACTGGAGTAATTCCTCAACATTGGGACTGGAGTAATTCCTCAACATTGGGGACTGGAGTAATTCCTCAACATTGGAACAGGAGTAATTCCTCAAAATTGGGGGCTGGAGTAATTCCTCAACATTGGGGTCTGGAGTAATTCCTCAACATTGGCGACTATAGTAATTCTTCAAAATTGTGGGCTGGAGTAATTCCTCAACATTGGGGGCTGGAGTAATTCCTCAAAATTGAGTGTTGGAGTAATTCCTCAACATTGAGACTGGAGTAATTTCTTGACATTGGGGACTGGAGTAATTCGTCAGCATTGGGGACAGGAGTAATTCCTCAACATTGTGGACAGGAGTAATTCCTCAACATTAGGAGCTGGAATAATTCCTCAACAGTGGGGATTGTAGTAATTCCTCAACATTGGGAACTGGAGTAATTCCTCAACGTTGGGGACTGGAGTAATTCCTCAACATTGAGACTAAAGTAATTCCTCAACATTGAGACTGGAGCATTCCTCAACATTGGGGGCTGGAGTAATTCCTCAACATTGAGACTGGAGTAATTCCTCAACATTGGGGGCTGGAGTAATTCCTCAACATTGAGACTGGAGTAATTCCTCAACATTGGGGGCTGGAGTAATTCCTCAACATTGTGAGCTGGAATAATTCATCAACGTTGGGGACTGGAGTAATTCCTCAACATTGGGGACTGATGTAATTCCTCAACATTGGGGACTGAAGTAATTCCTCAACGTTGGGGACTGAAGTAATTCCTCAACTTTGGTCCTGAAGTCATTCCTCAACATTGAGACTGGAGTAATTCCTTAACATTGGAACTGAAGTCATTCCTCAACATTGGGGGCTGGAGTAATTCCTCAACATTGGTGGTTGAAGTAATTCCTCAACATTGGGGGTTGGAGAAATTCCTCAACATTGGGGGTTGGAGTAATTCCTCAACATTGGGGACTGAAGTAATTCCTCAACATTGGGACTGGAGTAATTCCTCAAACATTGGGGGTTGGATTAATTGCTCAACATTGGGACTGAAGTAATTCTTCAACATTGGGGGCTGGAGTAATTCCTCAACATTTGGGGTTGGAGAAATTCCTCAACATTGGGGGTGGGAGCAATTCCTCAACATTGGGGACTGAAGTAATTCCTCAACATTGGGACTGGAGTAATTCCTCAAAATTGGGGTTGGAGTAATTCCTCAACATTGGGGACTGGAGTAATTCCTCAACATTGGGACTGGAGTAATTCCTCAAAATTGGGGGTTGGAGTAATTCCTCAGCATTGGGGACTGGAGTAATTCCTCAACATTGGCGACTTTCGTAATTCTTCAAAATTGGGGGCTGGAGTAATTCCTCAACATTGGGACTGGAGTAATTCCTCAACATCGGGGGTTGGAGTAATTCCTCAACATTGGGGACGGGAGTAATTGCTCAACATTGGGGACTGGAGGAATTCCTCAACATTTGGGGCTGGAGTAATTCCTCAACATTGGGGGCTGGAGTAATTCCTCAACATTGGGGACTGCGTAATTCCTCAATATTGAGACTGAAGTAATTGCTCAACATTGGGGGCTGGAATAATTCCTGAACATTGGCGACTGGAGTAATTCTTCAAAATTGGGGACTGGATTATTTCCTCAAAATTGGGTTTGGAGTAATTCCTCAATATTGGAGGTTGGAGTAATTCCTCAACATTTGGGTTTTGGAGTAATTCCTCAACATTGGCGGATGGAGTAATTCCTCAACATTGGGGACTGGAGTAATTCCTCAACATTGGGGACTGGAGTAATTCCTCAACATTGGGGACTGGAGTAATTCCTCAACATTGGGGACTGGAGTAATTCCTCAACATTGAGACTGGAGTAATTGCTCAACATTGGGGGTTGGAGTAATTCCTCAACATTGGGAACGGGAGTAATTCCTCAATATTGAGACTGAAGTAATTGCTCAACATTGGGGGCTGGAATAATTCCTGAACATTGGCGACTGGAGTAATTCTTCAAAATTGGGGACTGGATTATTTCCTCAAAATTGGGGACTGGAGTAATTCCTCAAAATTGGGGACTGGAGTAATTCCTCAACATTGAGACTGGAGTAATTGCTCAACATTGGGGGTTGGAGTAATTCCTCAACACTGGGGACTGGAATAATTCCTGAACATTGGGGTCTCGAATAATTCCTCAACATTTGGGACTGGACTAATTTTTGAAAATTGGGTGTTGGAGCAATTCCTCAACATTGCGGGTTGAAGCAATTTATCAATTTTGAGGACTGGAGTAATTCCTCGACATTGGGGACTCGTTTAATTCCTCAAAATTGGAGGTTGGAGTAATTCCTCAATATTGGGGGTTGGAGTAATTCCTCAACCTTGGGGACTGGAGTAATTCCTCAACATTGGGGACTGGAGTAATTCCTCAACATTGGGGACTGAAGTAATTCTGCAACATTGGGGGCTGCAGTAATTCCTCAACATTGGGACTGGAGTAATTCCTCCACGTTGGGGGTTGGAGTAATTCCTTAACATTGGGGACTGGAGTAATTCCTCAACTTTGGGGACTGGAGTAATTCTTCAACATTGGGGATTGCAGTAATTCCTCAACATTGGGACTGAAGTAATTCCTCAACATTCGGAAATGGAGTAATTCCTCAACATTAGGAGCTGGAATAATTCCTCAACAGTGGGGATTGGAGTAATTCCTCAACATTGGGGACTGGAGTAATTCCTCAACATTGGGGACTGGAGTAATTCCTCAACATTGGGACTGGAGTAATTCCTCAACATTGGCGGCAGGAGTAAGTCCTCAGCGGTGGGGGTTGGAGTAATTCCTCAACATTGGGACTGGAGTAATTCCTCAACATTGGGTGTTGGAGTAATTCCTCAACATTGGGACTGGAGTAATTCCTCAACATTCGGGACTGGAGTAATTCCTCAACATTGGGGACTGGAGTCATTTCGAAAATTGTGTGTTGGAGTAATTCCTCAACATTGGGGACTGTAGTAATTCCTCAACATTGGGACTGGAGTAATTCCTCAAAATTGGGGACTGGAGTAATTCCTCAACATTGGGGACTGGTGTAATTTCTGAAAATTGTGTGTTGGAGTAATTCCTCAACATTGGAGACTGGAGTAATTCCTCAACATTGAGACTGAAGTAATTGCTCAACATTGGCGGCTGGAATAATTCCTCAACATTTGCGACTGGAGTAATTCTTCAAAATTGGGGACTGGATTATTTCCTTAAAATTGGGTTTGGAGTAATTCCTCAATATTGGAGGTTGGAGTAATTCCTCAACATTGGGACTGGAGTAATTCCTCCATGTTGGGGGTTGGAGTAATTCCTCAACATTGGGGGTTGCAGTAATTCCTCAACATTGGGGACTGAAGTAATTCCTCAACATTGGGGGCTGGAGTAATTCCTCAACATTGGGGACTGGAGTAATTCCTCAACATTGGGGACTGAAGTAATTCTGCAACATTGGGGGCTGGAGTAATTCCTCAACATTGGGACTGGAGTAATTCCTCCACGTTGGGGGTTGGAGTAATTCCTTAACATTGGGGACTGGAGTAATTCCTCAACATTGGGGACTGGAGTAATTCCTCAACATTGGGGACTGAAGTAATTACTCATAATTGCTGACTGGAGTAATTCCTCAACTTTGGGGACTGGAGTAATTCTTCCATGAACTCATTGAATGGCGGTGCAGGCTAGAAGGGCCGAATGGCCTACTCCTGCACCTATTTTTTATGTTTCTAAGTTTCAGCATTGGGGATTGCAGTAATTCCTCAACATTGGGACTGAAGTAATTCCTCAACATTCGGGACTGGAGTAATTCCTCAACATTAGGAGCTGGAATAATTCCTCAACAGTGGGGATTGGAGTAATTCCTCAACATTGGGGACTGGAGTAATTCCTCAACATTGGGAGCCTGAGTAATTACTCAACATTGGGGACTGGAGTAATTCCTCAACATTGGGGACTGGGGTAATTACTCAACGTTGGGTACTGGAGTAATTGCTCAACATTGCGAGCTGGAGTAATTCCTCAACATTGAGACTGGCGTAATTCCTCAACATTGAGACTGAAGTAATTCCTCAACATTGGGGGCTGGAGTAATTCCTCATCATTGGGAGCTGGAAGTAATTCCTCAACACTGAGACTGGCGTAATTCTTCGACATTGAGACTGAAGTAATTCCTCAAAATTGGGGGTTGGAGTAATTCCTCAACATTGTGGACTGGAGTAATTCCTCAACATTGGGGGTTGGAGTAGTTCCTCAACATTGGGGACTGGAGTAATTCCTCAACATTGAGACTGGAGTAATTCCTGAACATTGGGACTGAAGTAATTCCTCAACATTGGGGGCTGGAGTAATTCCTCAACATTGGGGACTGGATTAATTCCTCAACATTGGGGGTTGGAGTAATTGCTCAACATTGGGACTGAAGTAATTCTTCAACATTGGGGGCTGGAGTAATTCCTCAACATTGGGACTGGAGTAATTCCTCAACATTGGGGACTGGAGAAATTCCTCAACATTGGGACTGGAGTAATTCCTCAAAGTTGGGGTTGGAGTAATTCCTCAACATTGGGGTTGGAGTAATTCCTCAACATTGGGGACTGGAGTAATTCCTCAACATTGGAACAGGAGTAATTCCTCAAAATTGGGGGCTGGAGTAATTCCTCAACATTGGGGTCTGGAGTAATTCCTCAACATTGGCGACTATAGTAATTCTTCAAAATTGTGGGCTGGAGTAATTGCTCAACATTGGCGGCTGGAATAATTCCTCAACATTTGCGACTGGAGTAATTCTTCAAAATTGGGGACTGGATTATTTCCTCAAAATTGGGTTTGGAGTAATTCCTCAATATTGGAGGTTGGAGTAATTCCTCAACATTGGGACTGGAGTAATTCCTCCATGTTGGGGGTTGGAGTAATTCCTCAACATTGGGGGTTGCAGTAATTCCTCAACATTGGGGACTGAAGTAATTCCTCAACATTGGGGGCTGGAGTAATTCCTCAACATTGGGGACTGGAGTAATTCCTCAACATTGGGGACTGAAGTAATTCTGCAACATTGGGGGCTGGAGTAATTCCTCAACATTGGGACTGGAGTAATTCCTCCACGTTGGGGGTTGGAGTAATTCCTTAACATTGGGGACTGGAGTAATTCCTCAACATTGGGGACTGGAGTAATTCCTCAACATTGGGGACTGAAGTAATTCCTCATAATTGCTGACTGGAGTAATTCCTCAACTTTGGGGACTGGAGTAATTCCTCAACATTGGGGACTGAAGTAATTCTGCAACATTGAGGGCTGGAGTAATTCCTCAACATTGGGACTGGAGTAATTCCTCCACGTTGGGGGTTGGAGTAATTCCTTAACATTGGGGACTGGAGTAATTCCTCAACATTGGGGTCTGGAGTAATTCCTCAACATTGGCGACTATAGTAATTCTTCAAAATTGTGGGCTGGAGTAATTCCTCAACATTGGGGGCTGGAGTAATTCCTCAAAATTGAGTGTTGGAGTAATTCCTCAACATTGAGACTGGAGTAATTTCTTGACATTGTGGACTGGAGTAATTCGTCAGCATTGGGGACAGGAGTAATTCCTCAACATTGTGGACAGGAGTAATTCCTCAACATTAGGAGCTGGAATAATTCCTCAACAGTGGGGATTGTAGTAATTCCTCAACATTGGGGGCTGGAGTAATTCCTCAACATTGAGACTGGAGTAATTCCTCAACATTGGGGGCTGGAGTAATTCCTCAACATTGAGACTGGAGTAATTCCTCAACATTGGGGGCTGGAGTAATTCCTCAACATTGTGAGCTGGAATAATTCATCAACGTTGGGGACTGGAGTAATTCCTCAACATTGGGGACTGATGTAATTCCTCAACATTGGGGACTGAAGTAATTCCTCAACGTTGGGGACTGAAGTAATTCCTCAACTTTGGTCCTGAAGTCATTCCTCAACATTGAGACTGGAGTAATTCCTTAACATTGGAACTGAAGTCATTCCTCAACATTGGGGGCTGGAGTAATTCCTCAACATTGGGGGTTGGAGAAATTCCTCAACATTGGGGGTTGGAGTAATTCCTCAACATTGGGGACTGAAGTAATTCCTCAACATTGGGACTGGAGTAATTCCTCAAACATTGGGGGTTGGATTAATTGCTCAACATTGGGACTGAAGTAATTCTTCAACATTGGGGGCTGGAGTAATTCCTCAACATTTGGGGTTGGAGAAATTCCTCAACATTGGGGGTGGGAGCAATTCCTCAACATTGGGGACTGAAGTAATTCCTCAACATTGGGACTGGAGTAATTCCTCAAAATTGGGGTTGGAGTAATTCCTCAACATTGGTGACTGGAGTAATTCCTCAACATTGGGACTGGAGTAATTCCTCAAAATTGGGGGTTGGAGTAATTCCTCAGCATTGGGGACTGGAGTAATTCCTCAACATTGGCGACTTTCGTAATTCTTCAAAATTGGGGGCTGGAGTAATTCCTCAACATTGGGACTGGAGTAATTCCTCAACATCGGGGGTTGGAGTAATTCCTCAACATTGGGGACGGGAGTAATTGCTCAACATTGGGGACTGGAGGAATTCCTCAACATTTGGGGCTGGAGTAATTCCTCAGCATTGGGGGCTGGAGTAATTCCTCAACATTGGGGACTGCGTAATTCCTCAATATTGAGACTGAAGTAATTGCTCAACATTGGGGGCTGGAATAATTCCTGAACATTGGCGACTGGAGTAATTCTTCAAAATTGGGGACTGGATTATTTCCTCAAAATTGGGTTTGGAGTAATTCCTCAATATTGGAGGTTGGAGTAATTCCTCAACATTTGGGTTTTGGAGTAATTCCTCAACATTGGTGACTGGAGTAATTCCTCAACATTGGGGACTGGAGTAATTCCTCAACATTGGGGACTGGAGTAATTCCTCAACATTGGGGACTGGAGTAATTCCTCAACATTGGGGACTGGAGTAATTCCTCAACATTGAGACTGGAGTAATTGCTCAACATTGGGGGTTGGAGTAATTCCTCAACATTGGGAACGGGAGTAATTCCTCAATATTGAGACTGAAGTAATTGCTCAACATTGGGGGCTGGAATAATTCCTGAACATTGGCGACTGGAGTAATTCTTCAAAATTGGGGACTGGATTATTTCCTCAAAATTGGGGACTGGAGTAATTCCTCAAAATTGGGGACTGGAGTAATTCCTCAACATTGAGACTGGAGTAATTGCTCAACATTGGGGGTTGGAGTAATTCCTCAACACTGGGGACTGGAATAATTCCTGAACATTGGGGTCTCGAATAATTCCTCAACATTTGGGACTGGACTAATTTTTGAAAATTGGGTGTTGGAGCAATTCCTCAACATTGCGGGTTGAAGCAATTTATCAATTTTGAGGACTGGAGTAATTCCTCGACATTGGGGACTCGTTTAATTCCTCAAAATTGGAGGTTGGAGTAATTCCTCAATATTGGGGGTTGGAGTAATTCCTCAACCTTGGGGACTGGAGTAATTCCTCAACATTGGGGACTGGAGTAATTCCTCAACATTGGGGACTGAAGTAATTCTGCAACATTGGGGGCTGCAGTAATTCCTCAACATTGGGACTGGAGTAATTCCTCCACGTTGGGGGTTGGAGTAATTCCTTAACATTGGGGACTGGAGTAATTCCTCAACTTTGGGGACTGGAGTAATTCTTCAACATTGGGGATTGCAGTAATTCCTCAACATTGGGACTGAAGTAATTCCTCAACATTCGGAAATGGAGTAATTCCTCAACATTAGGAGCTGGAATAATTCCTCAACAGTGGGGATTGGAGTAATTCCTCAACATTGGGGACTGGAGTAATTCCTCAACATTGGGGACTGGAGTAATTCCTCAACATTGGGACTGGAGTAATTCCTCAACATTGGCGGCAGGAGTAAGTCCTCAGCGGTGGGGGTTGGAGTAATTCCTCAACATTGGGACTGGAGTAATTCCTCAACATTGGGTGTTGGAGTAATTCCTCAAAATTGGGACTGGAGTAATTCCTCAACATTCGGGACTGGAGTAATTCCTCAACATTGGGGACTGGAGTCATTTCGAAAATTGTGTGTTGGAGTAATTCCTCAACATTGGGGACTGTAGTAATTCCTCAACATTGGGACTGGAGTAATTCCTCAAAATTGGGGACTGGAGTAATTCCTCAACATTGGGGACTGGTGTAATTTCTGAAAATTGTGTGTTGGAGTAATTCCTCAACATTGGAGACTGGAGTAATTCCTCAACATTGAGACTGAAGTAATTGCTCAACATTGGCGGCTGGAATAATTCCTCAACATTTGCGACTGGAGTAATTCTTCAAAATTGGGGACTGGATTATTTCCTCAAAATTGGGTTTGGAGTAATTCCTCAATATTGGAGGTTGGAGTAATTCCTCAACATTGGGACTGGAGTAATTCCTCCATGTTGGGGGTTGGAGTAATTCCTCAACATTGGGGGTTGCAGTAATTCCTCAACATTGGGGACTGAAGTAATTCCTCAACATTGGGGGCTGGAGTAATTCCTCAACATTGGGGACTGGAGTAATTCCTCAACATTGGGGACTGAAGTAATTCTGCAACATTGGGGGCTGGAGTAATTCCTCAACATTGGGACTGGAGTAATTCCTCCACGTTGGGGGTTGGAGTAATTCCTTAACATTGGGGACTGGAGTAATTCCTCAACATTGGGGACTGGAGTAATTCCTCAACATTGGGGACTGAAGTAATTACTCATAATTGCTGACTGGAGTAATTCCTCAACTTTGGGGACTGGAGTAATTCTTCCATGAACTCATTGAATGGCGGTGCAGGATAGAAGGGCCGAATGGCCTACTCCTGCACCTATTTTTTATGTTTCTAAGTTTCAACATTGGGGATGGCAGTAATTCCTCAACATTGGGACTGAAGTAATTCCTCAACATTCGGGACTGGAGTAATTCCTCAACATTAGGAGCTGGAATAATTCCTCAACAGTGGGGATTGGAGTAATTCCTCAACATTGGGGACTGGAGTATTTCCTCAACATTGGGAGCCTGAGTAATTACTCAACATTGGGGACTGGAGTAATTCCTCAACATTGGGGACTGGGGTAATTACTCAACGTTGGGTACTGGAGTAATTGCTCAACATTGCGAGCTGGAGTAATTCCTCAACATTGAGACTGGCGTAATTCCTCAACATTGAGACTGAAGTAATTCCTCAACATTGGGGGCTGGAGTAATTCCTCATCATTGGGAGCTGGAGTAATTCCTCAACACTGAGACTGGCGTAATTCTTCGACATTGAGACTGAAGTAATTCCTCAAAATTGGGGGTTGGAGTAATTCCTCAACATTGTGGACTGGAGTAATTCCTCAACATTGGGGGTTGGAGTAGTTCCTCAACATTGGGGACTGGAGTAATTCCTCAACATTGGGACTGGAGTAATTCCTCAACATTCGGGACTGGAGTAATTCCTCAACATTGGGGACTGGGGTCATTCCGAAAATTGTGTGTTGGAGTAATTTCTCAACATTGGGGACTGGAGTAATTCCTCAACATTGGGACTGGAGTAATTCCTCAACATTGGGGACTGGAGTAATGCCTCAACATTGGGGGTTGGAGCAATTTCTCAATATTGGAGACTGGAGTAATTCCTCAACATTGAGACTGAAGCAATTGCTCAACATTGGGGGCTGGAATAATTCCTCAACATTTGTGACTGGAGTAATTCCTCAAAATTGGGGACTGGATTATTTCCTCAAAATTGGGTTTGGAGTAATTCCTCAATATTGGGGTTTGGAGTAATTCCTCAACATTGGGGACTGGAGTAATTCCTCTACATTTGGGGCTGGAGTAATTCCTTAACATTGGGGACTGGAATAATTCCTCAACATTGGCAGCTGGAGTCATTCCTCAACATTGGGGGCTGGAATAATTCCTCAACATTGGGACTGGAGTAATTCCTCAACATTGGGGACTGGAGTAATTCCTCAACATTGGGGACTGGAGTAATTCCTCAACATTTGGGGCTGGAGAAATTCCTCAACATTGGACACTGAAGTAATTGCTCAATATTGGGGACTGGAATAATTCCTCAACATTGGGGGTTGCAGTAATTCCTCAACATTGGGGACTGAAGTAATTCCTCAACATTGGGGGCTGGAGTAATTCCTCAACATTGGGGACTGGAGTAATTCCTCAACATTGGGGACTGAAGTAATTCTGCAACATTGGGGGCTGGAGTAATTCCTCAACATTGGGACTGGAGTAATTCCTCCACGTTGGGGGTTGGAGTAATTCCTTAACATTGGGGACTGGAGTAATTCCTCAACATTGGGGACTGGAGTAATTCCTCAACATTGGGGACTGAAGTAATTACTCATAATTGCTGACTGGAGTAATTCCTCAACTTTGGGGACTGGAGTAATTCTTCCATGAACTCATTGAATGGCGGTGCAGGCTAGAAGGGCCGAATGGCCTACTCCTGCACCTATTTTTTATGTTTCTAAGTTTCAACATTGGGGATGGCAGTAATTCCTCAACATTGGGACTGAAGTAATTCCTCAACATTCGGGACTGGAGTAATTCCTCAACATTAGGAGCTGGAATAATTCCTCAACAGTGGGGATTGGAGTAATTCCTCAACATTGGGGACTGGAGTATTTCCTCAACATTGGGAGCCTGAGTAATTACTCAACATTGGGGACTGGAGTAATTCCTCAACATTGGGGACTGGGGTAATTACTCAACATTGGGTACTGGAGTAATTGCTCAACATTGCGAGCTGGAGTAATTCCTCAACATTGAGACTGGCGTAATTCCTCAACATTGAGACTGAAGTAATTCCTCAACATTGGGGGCTGGAGTAATTCCTCATCATTGGGAGCTGGAGTAATTCCTCAACACTGAGACTGGCGTAATTCTTCGACAT
Source organism: Pristiophorus japonicus (assembly GCF_044704955.1). Lineage (NCBI taxonomy): Eukaryota > Metazoa > Chordata > Chondrichthyes > Pristiophoridae > Pristiophorus > Pristiophorus japonicus. The sequence goes on from NC_091980.1 coordinate 247,183,626, forward strand.
TGAGACTGAAGTAATTCCTCAAAATTGGGGGTTGGAGTAATTCCTCAACATTGTGGACTGGAGTAATTCCTCAACATTGGGGGTTGGAGTAGTTCCTCAACATTGGGGACTGGAGTAATTCCTCAACATTGGGACTGGAGTAATTCCTCAACATTCGGGACTGGAGTAATTCCTCAACATTGGGGACTGGGGTCATTCCGAAAATTGTGTGTTGGAGTAATTTCTCAACATTGGGGACTGGAGTAATTCCTCAACATTGGGACTGGAGTAATTCCTCAACATTGGGGACTGGAGTAATTCCTCAACATTGGGGGTTGGAGCAATTTCTCAATATTGGAGACTGGAGTAATTCCTCAACATTGAGACTGAAGTAATTGCTCAACATTGGGGGCTGGAATAATTCCTCAACATTTGTGACTGGAGTAATTCCTCAAAATTGGGGACTGGATTATTTCCTCAAAATTGGGTTTGGAGTAATTCCTCAATATTGGGGTTTGGAGTAATTCCTCAACATTGGGGACTGGAGTAATTCCTCTACATTTGGGGCTGGAGTAATTCCTTAACATTGGGGACTGGAATAATTCCTCAACATTGGCGGCTGGAGTCATTCCTCAACATTGGGGGCTGGAATAATTCCTCAACATTGGGACTGGAGTAATTCCTCAACATTGGGGACTGGAGTAATTCCTCAACATTGGGGACTGGAGTAATTCCTCAACATTTGGGGCTGGAGAAATTCCTCAACATTGGACACTGAAGTAATTGCTCAATATTGGGGACTGGAATAATTCCTCAACATTGGGGGTTGGAATAATTCCTCAACATTGAGACTGGAGTAATTCCTCAACATTGAGACTGGAGTAATTCCTCAACATTGGGGGTTGGAGTAATTTATGAAAATTGGGTGTTGGGGTAATTCCTCAACATTGGGGGTTGGAGCATTTCTCAAATTTGAGGACTGAAGTAATTCCTCGACATTGGGGACTGGATTAATTCCTCAGAATTGGAGGTTGGAGTAATTCCTCAATATTGGGGGTTGGAGTAATTCCTCAACATTGGGGACTGGAGTAATTCCTTAATATTGGGACTGATGTAATTGCTCAACGTTGGGGGCTGGAATAATTCCTCAACATTGGGACTATAGTAATTCTTCAAAATTGGGGGCTGGAGTAATTCCTCAACATTGAGTGTTGGCGTTATTCCTCAACATTGAGACTGGAGTAATTCCTCAACATTGGGGACTGGAGTAATTCCTCAACATTGAGACTGGAGTAATTCCTTAACATTGGGGACTGGAATAATTCCTCAACGTTGGGGACTGGAGTAATTCCTCAACATTGGGGACTGGAGTAATTCCTCAACGTTGGGGACTGGAGTAATTCCTCAACATTGGGAGCTGGAGTAATTCATCAACATTGAAACTGGCGTAATTGCTCAACATTGAGATTGAAGTAATTCCTCAGCATTGGGGGCTGGAGTAATTCCTCATCATTGGGAGCTGGAGTAATTTCTCAACATTGAGACTGGCGTAATTCCTCAAAATTGAGACTGGAGTAATTCCTCAACATTGGGGGCTGGAGTAATTCCTTAACATTGTGAGCTGGAATAATTCCTCAACGTTGGGGACTGGATTAATTCCTCAACATTGGGGACTGGAGTAATTCCTCAACATTGAGACTGAAGTCATTCCTCAACATTGAGACTGGAGTAATTCCTGAACATTGGGGGCTGGAGTAATTCCTCAACATTGGGGACTGGATTAATTCCTCAACATTGGGGGTTGGAGTAATTGCTCAACATTGGGACTGAAGTAATTCTTCAACATTGGGGGCTGGAGTAATTCCTCAACATTGGGACTGGAGTAATTCCTCAACATTGGGGACTGGAGTAAGTCCTCAACATTGGGACTGGAGTAATTCCTCAACATTGAGACTGAAGTAATTCCTCAACATTGGGGACTGAAGTAATTCCTCAACATTGGGACTGGAGTAATTCCTCAAAGTTGGGGTTGGAGTAATTCCTCAACATTGGGGTTGGAGTAATTCCTCAACATTGGGGACTGGAGTAATTCCTCAACATTGGGACAGGAGTAATTCCTCAAAATTGGGGGCTGGAGTAATTCCTCAACATTGGGGGCTGGAGTAATTCCTCAACATTGGCGACTGTAGTAATTATTCAAAATTGTGGGCTGGAGTAATTCCTCAACATTGGGGGCTGGAGTAATTCCTCAAAATTGAGTGTTGGAGTAATTCCTCAACATTGAGACTGGAGTAATTTCTCGACATTGGGGACTGGAGTAATTCGTCAACATTGAGACTGGAGTAATTCCTCAACATTGCGGATGGGAGTAATTCCTCAGCATTGGGGACAGGAGTAATTCCTCAACATTGTGGACAGGAGTAATTCCTCAACATTAGGAGCTGGAATAATTCCTCAACAGTGGGGATTGTAGTAATTCCTCAACATTGGGAACTGGAGTAATTCCTCAACGTTGGGGACTGGAGTAATTCCTCAACATTGAGACTAAAGTAATTCTTCAACATTGAGACTGGAGCATTCCTCAACATTGGGGGCTGGAGTAATTCCTCAACATTGAGACTGGAGTAATTCCTCAACATTGGGGGCTGGAGTAATTCCTCAACATTGAGACTGGAGTAATTCCTCAATATTGGGGGCTGGAGTAATTCCTCAACATTGTGAGCTGGAATAATTCATCAACGTTGGGGACTGGAGTAATTCCTCAACATTGGGGACTGAAGTAATTCCTCAACATTGGGGACTGAAGTAATTCCTCAACGTTGGGGACTGAAGTAATTCCTCAACTTTGGTCCTGAAGTCATTCATCAACATTGAGACTGGAGTAATTCCTTAACATTGGAACTGAAGTCATTCCTCAGCATTGGGGGCTGGAGTAATTCCTCAACATTGGTGGTTGAAGCAATTCCTCAACATTGGTGGTTGGAGAAATTCATCAACATTGGGGGTTGGAGTAATTCCTCAACATTGGGGACTGAAGTAATTCCTCAACATTGGGACTGGAGTAATTCCTCAAACATTGGGGGTTGGATTAATTGCTCAACATTGGGACTGAAGTAATTCTTCAACATTGGGGGCTGGAGTAATTCCTCAACATTTGGGGTTGGAGAAATTCCTCAACATTGGGGGTGGGAGCAATTCCTCAACATTGGGGACTGAAGTAATTCCTCAACATTGGGACTGGAGTAATTCCTCAAAATTGGGGTTGGAGTAATTCCTCAATATTGGGGACTGGAGTAATTCCTCAACATTGGGACTGGAGTAATTCCTCAAAATTGGGGGTTGGTGTAATTCCTCAGCATTGGGGACTGGAGTAATTCCTCAACATTGGCGACTTTCGTAATTCTTCAAAATTGGGGGCTGGAGTAATTCCTCAACATTGGGGGCTGGAGTAATTCCTCAAAATTGAGTGTTGGAGTAATTCCTCAACATTGAGACTGGAGTAATTTCTCGACATTGGGGACTGGAGTAATTCCTCAACATTGAGACTGGAGTAATTCCTCAACATTGGGGATGGGAGTAATTCCTCAACATTGTGGACAGGAGTAATTCCTCAACATTAGGAGCTGGAATAATTCCTCAACAGTGGGGATTGTAGTAATTCCTCAACATTGGGAACTGGAGTAATTCCTCAACGTTGGGGACTGGAGTAATTCCTCAACATTGAGACTAAAGTAATTCCTCAACATTGGGGGCTGGAGTAATTCCTCATCATTGGGAGCTGGAGTAATTTCTCAACATTGAGACTGGCGTAATTCCTCAACATTGAGACTGGAGTAATTCCTCAACATTGGGGGCTGGTGTAATTCCTCAACATTGTGAGCTGGAATAATTCCTCAACGTTGGGGACTGGTTTAATTCCTCAACATTGGGGACTGGAGTAATTCCTCAACGTTGGGACTGAAGTAATTCCTCAACTTTGGTCCTGAAGTCATTCCTCAACATTGAGACTGGAGTAATTCCTTAACATTGGGACTGAAGTCATTCCTCAACATTGGGGCTGGAGTAATTCCTCAACATTGGTGGTTGAAGTAATTCCTCAACATTGGGGGTTGGATTAATTCCTCAACATTGGGACTGAAGTAATTCCTCAACATTTGGGGTTGGAGAAATTCCTCAACATTGGGGGTTGGAGTAATTCCTCAACATTGGGGACTGAAGTAATTCCTCAACATTGGGACTGTAGTAATTCCTCAACATTGGGGGTTGGAGTAATTCATCAACATTGGGGGCTGGAGTAATTCCTCAACATTGGGACTGGAGTAATTCATCAACATTGCGGGCTGGAGTAATTCCTCAACATTGGGGGCTGGAGTAATTCCTCAACATTTGAACTGGAGTAATTCCTCAAAATTGGGGGTTGGAGTAATCCTCAACATTGGGGACTGGAGTAATTCCTCAACATTGGGACTGGAGTAATTCCTCAAAATTGGGGGTTGGAGTAATTCCTCAACATTGGGGACTGGAGTAATTCCTCATCATTGGGAGCTGGGGTAATTTCTCAACATTGAGACTGGAGTAATTCCTCAACATTGGGGGTTGGAGTAATTCCTCAACATTGTGAGCTGGAATAATTCCTCAACGTTGGGGACTGGTTTAATTCCTCAACATTGGGGACTGGAGTAATTCCTCAACGTTGGGACTGAAGTAATTCCTCAACTTTGGTCCTGAAGTTATTCCTCAACATTGAGACTGGAGTAATTCCTTAACATTGGGACTGAAGTCATTCCTCAACATTGGGCGCTGGAGTAATTCCTCAACATTGGTGGTTGAAGTAATTCCTCAACATTGGGGGTTGGATTAATTCCTCAACATTGGGACTGAAGTAATTCCTCAACATTTGGGGTTGGAGAAATTCCTCAACATTGGGGGTTGGAGTAATTCCTCAACATTGGGGACTGAAGTAATTCCTCAACATTGGGACTGTCGTAATTCCTCAACATTGGCGGTTGGAGTAATTCATCAACATTGGGGGCTGGAGTAATTCCTCAACATTGGGACTGGAGTAATTCATCAACATTGCGGGCTGGAGTAATTCCTCAACATTGGGGGCTGGAGTAATTCCTCAACATTTGAACTGGAGTAATTCCTCAAAATTGGGGGTTGGAGTAATTCCTCAACATTGGGGACTGGAGTAATTCCTCAACATTGGGACTGGAGTAATTCCTCAAAATTGGGGGTTGGAGTAATTCCTCAACATTGGGGACTGGAGTAATTCCTCAACATTGGGGACTGGAGTAATTCCTCAACATTGAGACTAAAGTAATTCCTCAACATTGGGGGCTGGAGTAATTCCTCATCATTGGGAGCTGGAGTAATTTCTCAACATTGAGACTGGCGTAATTCCTCAACATTGAGACTGGAGTAATTCCTCAACATTGGGGGCTGGTGTAATTCCTCAACATTGTGAGCTGGAATAATTCCTCAACGTTGGGGACTGGTTTAATTCCTCAACATTGGGGACTGGAGTAATTCCTCAACGTTGGGACTGAAGTAATTCCTCAACTTTGGTCCTGAAGTCATTCCTCAACATTGAGACTGGAGTAATTCCTTAACATTGGGACTGAAGTCATTCCTCAACATTGGGGGCTGGAGTAATTCCTCAACATTGGTGGTTGAAGTAATTCCTCAACATTGGGGGTTGGATTAATTCCTCAACATTGGGACTGAAGTAATTCCTCAACATTTGGGGTTGGAGAAATTCCTCAACATTGGGGGTTGGAGTAATTCCTCAACATTGGGGACTGAAGTAATTCCTCAACATTGGGACTGTAGTAATTCCTCAACATTGGGGGTTGGAGTAATTCATCAACATTGGGGGCTGGAGTAATTCCTCAACATTGGGACTGGAGTAATTCATCAACATTGCGGGCTGGAGTAATTCCTCAACATTGGGGGCTGGAGTAATTCCTCAACATTTGAACTGGAGTAATTCCTCAAAATTGGGGGTTGGAGTAATTCCTCAACATTGGGGACTGGAGTAATTCCTCAACATTGGGACTGGAGTAATTCCTCAAAATTGGGGGTTGGAGTAATTCCTCAACATTGGGGACTGGAGTAATTCCTCATCATTGGGAGCTGGGGTAATTTCTCAACATTGAGACTGGAGTAATTCCTCAACATTGGGGGCTGGAGTAATTCCTCAACATTGTGAGCTGGAATAATTCCTCAACGTTGGGGACTGGTTTAATTCCTCAACATTGGGGACTGGAGTAATTCCTCAACGTTGGGACTGAAGTAATTCCTCAACTTTGGTCCTGAAGTTATTCCTCAACATTGAGACTGGAGTAATTCCTTAACATTGGGACTGAAGTCATTCCTCAACATTGGGGGCTGGAGTAATTCCTCAACATTGGTGGTTGAAGTAATTCCTCAACATTGGCGGTTGGAGTAATTCATCAACATTGGGGGCTGGAGTAATTCCTCAACATTGGGACTGGAGTAATTCATCAACATTGCGGGCTGGAGTAATTCCTCAACATTGGGGGCTGGAGTAATTCCTCAACATTTGAACTGGAGTAATTCCTCAAAATTGGGGGTTGGAGTAATTCCTCAACATTGGGGACTGGAGTAATTCCTCAACATTGGGACTGGAGTAATTCCTCAAAATTGGGGGTTGGAGTAATTCCTCAACATTGGGGACTGGAGTAATTCCTCAACATTGGGGACTGGAGTAATTCCTCAACATTGGGGGTTGGAGTAATTCCTCAACATTGGGGACTGGAGTAATTCCTCAACATTGGGGGTTGGAGTAATTCCTCAACATTGGTGGTTGAAGTAATTCCTCAACATTGGGGACTGGAGTAATTCCTCAACATTGGGGGTTGGAGTAATTCCTCAACATTGGTGGTTGAAGTAATTCCTCAACATTGGGGGTTGGATTAATTCCTCAACATTGGGACTGAAGTAATTCCTCAACATTTGGGGTTGGAGAAATTCCTCAACATTGGGGGTTGGAGTAATTCCTCAACATTGGGGACTGAAGTAATTTCTCAACATTGGGGACTGTCGTAATTCCTCAACATTGGGTGTTGGAGTAATTCATCAACATTGGGGGCTGGAGTAATTCCTCAACATTGGGACTGGAGTAATTCAGCAACATTGCGGGCTGGAGTAATTCCTCAACATTGGGGGCTGGAGTAATTCCTCAACATTTGAACTGGAGTAATTCCTCAAAATTGGGGGTTGGAGTAATTCCTCAACATTGGGGACTGGAGTAATTCCTCAACATTGGGACTGGAGTAATTCCTCAAAATTGGGGGTTGGAGTAATTCCTCAACATTGGGGACTGGAGTAATTCCTCAACATTGGGGACTGGAGTAATTCCTCAACATTGGGGGTGGAGTAATTCCTCAACATTGGGGACTGGAGTAATTCCTCAACATTGGGGACTGGAGTAATTCCTCAACATTGGGGACTGCAGTAATTCCTCAACATTGGGGACTGGAGTAATTCCTCAACATTGTGGGTTGGAGTAATTCCTCAACATTGGGGGCTGGAGTAATTCCTCAACATTTGAACTGGAGTAATTCCTCAAAATTGGCGGTTGGAGTAATTCCTCAACATTGGGGACTGGAGTTATTCCTCAACATTGAGGGTTGGAGTCATTCCTCAACATTGGGGACTGGAGTAATTCCTCAAAATTGGGGGTTGGAGTAATTCCTCAACATTGGGGGCTGGAGTAATTCCTTAACATTGGGGACTGAAGTAATTCTGCAACATTGGGGGCTGCAGTAATTCCTCAACATTGGGACTGGAGTAATTCCTCCACGTTGGGGGTTGGAGTAATTCCTTAACATTGGGTGTTTGAGTAATATCCTCAACTTTGGGGACTGAAGTAATTCCTCAACATTTGAACTGGTGTAATTCCTCAAAATTGGGGGTAGGAGTAATTCCTCAACATTGGGGGTTGGAGTAATTCCTCAACATTGGTGACTGGAGTAATTCCTCAACATTGGGGACTGGAGTAATTCCTCAACATTGGGGACTGGAGTAATTCCTCAACATTGGGGACTGGAGTAATTCCTCAACATTGGGGACTGGAGTAATTCCTCAACATTGGGGGTTGGAGTAATTCCTCAACATTGGTGACTGGAGTAATTCCTCAACATTGGGGGTTGGAGTAATTCCTCAACATTGGGAGCTGGAGTAATTCCTCAACATTGGGGACTGGAGTAATTCCTCAACATTGGGGACTGGAGTAATTCCTTAACATTTGAACTGGTGTAATTCCTTAAAATTGGGGATTGGAGTAATTCCTCAACATTGGGGACTGGAGTAATTCCTCAACATTGGGGACTGGAGTAATTCCTCAACATTGGGGACTGGAGTAATTCCTCAACATTGGGGGTTGGAGTAATTCCTCAGCATTGGGGACTGGAGTAATTCCTCAACATTGGGGACTGGACTAATTCCTCATCATTGGGGACTGGAGTAATTCCTCAACATTGGGGACTGGAGTAATTCCTCAACATTGGGGGTTGGAGTAAGTCCTAAACATTGGGGACTGGAGTAATTCCTCAACATTGGGGGTTGGAGTAATTCCTCAACATTGGTGACTGGAGTAATTCCTCAACATTGGGGACTGGAGTAATTCCTCAACATTGGGGACTGGAGTAATTCCTCAACATTGGGGACTGGAGTAATTCCTCAACATTGGGGACTGGAGTAATTCCTCAACATTTGAACTGGTGTAATTCCTCAAAATTGGGGATTGGAGTAATTCCTCAACATTGGGGACTGGAGTAATTCCTCAACATTGGGGACTGGAGTAGTTCCTCAACATGGGGGGTTGGAGTAATTCCTCAACATTGGTGACTGGAGTAATTCCTCAACATTGGGGACTGGAGTAATTCCTCAACATTGGGGACTGGAGTAATTCCTCAACATTGGGTGTTGGAGTAATTCCTCAGCATTGGGGACTGGAGTAATTCCTCAACATTGGGGACTGGACTAATTCCTCAACATTGGGGACTGGAGTAATTCCTCAACATTGGGGACTGGAGTAATTCCTCAACATTGGTGACTGGAGTAATTCCTCAACATTGGGGGTTGGAGTAATTCCTCAACATTGGGAGCTGGAGTAATTCCTCAACATTGGGGACTGGAGTAATTCCTCAACATTGGGGACTGGAGTAATTCCTCAACATTTGAACTGGTGTAATTCCTTAAAATTGGGGATTGGAGTAATTCCTCAACATTGGGGACTGGAGTAATTCCTCAACATTGGGGACTGGAGTAATTCCTCAACATTGGGGACTGGAGTAATTCCTCAACATTGGGGGTTGGAGTAATTCCTCAGCATTGGGGACTGGAGTAATTCCTCAACATTGGGGACTGGACTAATTCCTCATCATTGGGGACTGGAGTAATTCCTCAACATTGGTGACTGGAGTAATTCCTCAACATTGGGGACTGGAGTAATTCCTCAACATTGGGGACTGGAGTAATTCCTCAACATTGGGTGTTGGAGTAATTCCTCAGCATTGGGGACTGGAGTAATTCCTCAACATTGGGGACTGGACTAATTCCTCAACATTGGGGACTGGAGTAATTCCTCAACATTGGGGACTGGAGTAATTCCTCAACATTGGGGACTGGAGTAATTCCTCAACATTGGGGGTTGGAGTAATTCCTCAACATTGGTGACTGGAGTAATTCCTCAACATTGGGGGTTGGAGTAATTCCTCAACATTGGGAGCTGGAGTAATTCCTCAACATTGGGGACTGGAGTAATTCCTCAACATTGGGGACTGGAGTAATTCCTCAACATTTGAACTGGTGTAATTCCTTAAAATTGGGGATTGGAGTAATTCCTCAACATTGGGGACTGGAGTAATTCCTCAACATTGGGGACTGGAGTAATTCCTCAACATTGGGGACTGGAGTAATTCCTCAACATTGGGGGTTGGAGTAATTCCTCAGCATTGGGGACTGGAGTAATTCCTCAACATTGGGGACTGGACTAATTCCTCATCATTGGGGACTGGAGTAATTCCTCAACATTGGGGACTGGAGTAATTCCTCAACATTGGGGGTTGGAGTAATTCCTAAACATTGGGGACTGGAGTAATTCCTCAACATTGGGGGTTGGAGTAATTCCTCAACATTGGTGACTGGAGTAATTCCTCAACATTGGGGGTTGGAGTAATTCCTCAACATTGGGGACTGGAGTAATTCCTCAACATTTGAACTGGTGTAATTCCTCAAAATTGGGGATTGGAGTAATTCCTCAACATTGGGGACTGGAGTAAATCCTCAACATTGGGGACTGGAGTAATTCCTCAACATTGGGGACTGGAGTAATTCCTCAACATGGGGGGTTGGAGTAATTCCTCAACATTGGTGACTGGAGTAATTCCTCAACATTGGGGACTGGAGTAATTTCTCAAAATTGGGGACTGGAGTAATTCCTCAACATTGGGTGTTGGAGTAATTCCTCAGCATTGGGGACTGGAGTAATTCCTCAACATTGGGGACTGGACTAATTCCTCATCATTGGGGACTGGAGTAATTCCTCAACATTGGGGACTGAAGTAATTCCTCAACATTGGGGGTTGGAGTAATTCCTAAACATTGGGGACTGGAGTAATTCCTCAACATTGGGGACTGGAGTAATTCCTCAACATTGGGGACTGGAGTAATTCCTCAACATTGGGGGTTGGAGTAATTCCTCAGCATTGGGGACTGGAGTAATTCCTCAACATTGGGGACTGGACTAATTCCTCATCATTGGGGACTGGAGTAATTCCTCAACATTGGGGACTGGAGTAATTCCTCAACATTGGGGGTTGGAGTAATTCCTAAACATTGGGGACTGGAGTAATTCCTCAACATTGGGGGTTGGAGTAATTCCTCAACATTGGTGACTGGAGTAATTCCTCAACATTGGGGGTTGGAGTAATTCCTCAACATTGGGGACTGGAGTAATTCCTCAACATTTGAACTGGTGTAATTCCTCAAAATTGGGGATTGGAGTAATTCCTCAACATTGGGGACTGGAGTAATTCCTCAACATTGGGGACTGGAGTAATTCCTCAACATTGGGGACTGGAGTAATTCCTCAACATGGGGGGTTGGAGTAATTCCTCAACATTGGTGACTGGAGTAATTCCTCAACATTGGGGACTGGAGTAATTTCTCAAAATTGGGGACTGGAGTAATTCCTCAACATTGGGTGTTGGAGTAATTCCTCAGCATTGGGGACTGGAGTAATTCCTCAACATTGGGGACTGGACTAATTCCTCATCATTGGGGACTGGAGTAATTCCTCAACATTGGGGACTGAAGTAATTCCTCAACATTGGGGGTTGGAGTAATTCCTAAACATTGGGGACTGGAGTAATTCCTCAACATTGGGGGTTGGAGTAATTCCTCAACATTGGGGGTTGGAGAAATTCCTCAACATTGAGGACTGGAGTAATTCTTCAAAATTGGGGGTTGGAGTAATTCCTCAACATTGGGACTGGAGTAATTCCTCAAAATGGGGGGCTGGTGTAATTTCTCAACATTGGGGACTGGAGTAATTCCTAAAAATTGGGGGTTGGAGTAACTCCTCAACATTTGGGACTGGAGTAATTCCTCAACATTGGGGACTGGAGTAATTCCTCAATATTTGAGGTTGGAATAGTTCCTCACCCACAGCATTTTGCAGCATTTGCAAGGTGTACTGAGGCAAATGCTCAGTTACTCACATAACCAAGGCAATCATAGGTCCTTTCTATTTAATGCTGATTTGCATTACATCTGATAAATGTCTCATCGGTACTGTTAAAATAGGTGTAAATGAAGAAAGATGTCAAGGTGTGCACAAGGACCAAATAGTTGAGAAATTCATGATTTAGATATTCACAGGGATTCTGTTTTCTGCTAAATTGTATTATATAAGGTATCTGCCCCAATGCCTTTGAATAGCTATTCTTCACTATCTGAATGAGAATTTCCTATGGTAAATCTGAGAGATTTCTTGTTTAAATGAAGCATACCCTTAGCTGTGGTTTGAGTGAACATTATTATTAACCTTGTTCACATTCCCTGTAAGTTCTTCTTGCTTTGCAGCCTTTGTGAACCAATCACTTCTACTTAAACTCACAGCAATGGCACCATATTTGTATTCAGGTGACTAACGGTGCAGCACATGAGCAACAAAGTTATGGGGTAAACTACATTTGTTGGCAGATTCATGATACTTATTAATGGGCTGGATTTTCGGTTTTGATGATTTCGGGGCGGTAATAGTGGCAAGGCGGTAAAGTTTGCGCCGGGAACAGTTTGCATCTCAGACATCGAAATGGGGCAGCTGGGCCCTGAGTCTAGGGTGCAGCACTTAGGGAGACATTGTTCACATGGGAAAATCCCAAGCTAAAGAGTTGGGCCGGGTGCGCTCCAAGAGATGCCTGGGGAGAAAGAAAAACTGAAAAAAACACACAAAACATTACCAATACATAGCCACCACAACATAAATTGCAAAAAAAAAATGTTGTTTGAAATTCCTTTTCTCTCCACAGTTGTTATAGGTTGGACCACCTGATTTCCCAGGTGTTCACTGTGGGGCGTGCTGCGGGGCGTACGGGTCGAGCGGGAGTCTAAAAGCGGACTGGTGTCACAACCAGGGGCGTTGCACACCGGTGCAGCTCTTCTGTGCGTTACTGCTCCACGCTGCCTCAAAAAACAAAACTGTCATGTATCTCACACTACTGTATATAACTGTATCTTACCATGCTATACATGACTGTAACTAGATATGACCTGTAACCACAAGCATACTTTACCACCAGGGGTGCACTTGCAGGAGACACTGCATACCTGTTCCACACAGGTATATAAAGGTCTCTGGCAAGTGTGGCACTCGAGAGCTGTGAAATAAAGGTGCAGGTCCAGAGTGACCTTAACTTCAGCATGTGCCTCATGTTAGTCTGTGCTGCAGGGTCAGGACTTTACAAAAACCCCCCCATGAGGCGCTAGAGGCTGACCGCCCACTCATCAGACCTCACCGTTGCCATTGCCACCACTCTGGGTCGAAAAACGGAGCTCAAAGGACCGGAAAATCCACTCAATTGTCTACTAATTGAAGTTTTACTGATACTCACGTTTGCAGATGTTGACCTCGTCCAGCGATGTGCTCTGACACACAGGTAGATTTTCCCATGGAGTGACCACTGGGTGTAGTGACTACTGGGTGATGCAATCACTCCAGCCGCCGGATCATGTGGCCATCAGGCCCGACTGATTTTGATGCCAGGGCCTTCTTTGCATCTCATTGGTGGGCTGGCCAAGTGTTGGGACCGATGATGGGCAGCCTGAACAATTGGAGGTGGGTATATCTGCTGTCCATCCTTGATATTTAAAGGGTGAAAGCACCTCCTAAAGAGAGGTGCCAATTCACCTCGACATCAGAATTGCTGTGACCTGAATTTTGACCGATCACTGAAGCCACTCTGTAAATGCACTGGCCTACTGTTTCTCCACTTGCTTGAAATGTTTGCAGAATGTCCAAACTACAAGCTACAAGTTTCAGTGAGCTGGCAATGGAAGTGGTGAGCCAGGTAAGGGAAGAAGGTAGGTAGGGTTGACGACTATAGTTGGACGTATTTCAGAAAGTTTCATCATATGACCCGCCCTCTCCCACTTTCCCACCACAACACTCCCGCCTTTGGTTCCCCGGCACGTCCATCCTCACCATGCACTGCCTTCCCACACCAGTTGTAAAGCAAACAGACTCTTCCTCACCTGATTGGATGATTCTTGACTGTTAGTCAAACAGCCTTTCTTTTTACTTCCAATATGTTTATAACTAAGTGTTCAAAAAAAGAATAAAACACTTTTTTAAGGCTCCTATGGTTTTACTCCCAGGTTGCTTGAGGCAGATTAATCTTAATAATCTGGAGGGTTAGTAACCCTGCCTATTCTCCAGGAATGGCACCAAGGTGCCCAACCAGACCGTGCAGCAATGCTGGATCGAAGTTGCTGAGGCAGTGAACACACAGAGCATCACCCCATGGACCTGGCGTCAGTGGTGAAAATGGCTTAACCACTTGAGCAGCCAAAGTGAAATGCTGGCGTTGCTGTCTTTATTGTTATGTCTTGCACCTTTCCATGGCAGTTTCTTGACACCCAACCCCCACCGCCCCACCCCCACCCCCTCTCCCAATAAACATGCTGAACTTTTCACCCCCTGCAATCTGCATCCTTCACCAGTCGTAGTGGGTTAGGGCAACACCTCGCATTCTGTTTCAAACAAACACTCACCTGCTGCTCATGCCCTGACAATACTCACAAACTGCAGTCTGGATTCACCTGCTGACCTCTGGAAGACCTTTCACTCTTCTCCTCAGTGGTTCCTTTACTTACTGCAGCCACTGTCCTGCACAAGACGACCTCCCCTTCCTTTGCTGTACTCGCTTCTTCTCTGTCATGTATCTTACATTATTATATATAACTGCATCCTAACATGCTATATATGACTGTAATAAGATATGACCTGTAACCACCAGCATACCTTACCACCAGGGGTGCACTTGCAAGAGGCAGGTATATAAGGACAGGTCTCAGGCAAGTGCAGCATTTCAGAGCTGTGAAATAAAGGTGCAGGTCCAGAGTGACCTTGACGTCACTACATGCCTCGTGTGAATCTGTACTGAGGGGACAGGACTTTACAGTGGCGACGGGTTACGGGATTACAGAATCCACAGAACGGCGAACAAAGGATCAGATGAAAAGTACAATGCGGGAGACAATTGGGAGGATTTTATAGAAAGGCTCCAGCAAAGCTTTGTAACCAAAGACTAGTTAGACGACGATAAGGCAGACAAGAGAAGAGCCCATCTCTTGACCAGCTGTGGCTCGAAAACATACGCTTTAATGAAGGATCTGTTGGCACCCGAGAAACCAGCAAGCAAGTCTTTTGAAGAATTGAGCACACTAGTAAGAGACCACCTGAAGCCAGCGAGCAGCCTACACATGGCCAGACACAGGTTCTACAACTACAGACGCTGTGTGGGCCAGAGCATACCCGACTTCATGGCGGAACTTCGGAGGTTGGTTAGTTTATGTGAGTTCTCTGATGAACTGAGGAGAGAAATGCTGAGAGACTTTTTCATTGAAGGAATAGACCACACAGGCATATTCCAAAAGCTCATAGAGACCAAGAACCTGACCTTAGAGGCAGCAGCACTGATTGCACAGACATTCTTGGTGGGGGAAGAAGAAACGAGGTTGATTTTCAATGCAGGTACGACAACTAATGAAATATTGGAACAAGAAGTTCACAGCACTAAACAAGCTGCTACCCCGACACACAGACAAAACTGGGAGAACAGGCTCTCGACAGCAGGCAGAAGCCATCAAGGGCCACAGAAACGGCCGTTCACACCTCATCAACCCACAATGCGAGCAATCAACTACAAACTGTGAGAAGCTCAAGAGATATCAGCCAGACGCAGCTCATTCTTTGGGAACTCTTTGAACAATGGAACAGGTTTGTGCTGGAGGTGTGGGGGTGGGCACTCGTAAAGGGGATGTCGATGTCAGCAGGCTGTTTGCAGAAATTGTGAATATATAGGGCATTTGGCCCGCATGTGCAAAAAAACGGCAGCTCGGCTGGTATACGAATCGGATGGGTCGGAAAGTGGACCAGAAGATGGTGGGGACAGTACCCGGGACACCGGTGTACAGCGGGTCAACACGATCAATGGCCGCTGCTCCTACAACAAGACGCCTCCTATAATGATGAGGTATTCCTACTCAACGGGATATCTGTCAACATGGAGCTGGATACGGGAGCGAGTCAATCTCTCATGGGCGCTCAACAATTTGAACAACTGTGGCCGCATAAAAGACACAGACCAAAACTCACAAGGGTCGACACCAAACTAAGGACCTATATCAAAGAAATCGTACCAGTCCTCGGCAGCACCATGCTCTCTGTCACACACAAAGGGACAGTGAACCGACTTCCCCTGTGGATTGTCCCCGGAGACCCCCCAGCCCTGCTGGGGAGAAGCTGGCTGGCAAAACTAAACTGTAAATGGGATGATGTCCATGCCATGTCATTAGAGGAACGGACCTCCTGCTCAACAGTTATTAAGCGATTTGAACATCTCTTTCAGCCAGGTGTGGGCACTTTCAAAGGGGCCAAAGTCAAAATCTACATCACACAGAGTGCTAGACCGGTCCATCACAAGGCCAGAGCTGTACCCTATGTGATGAGGGAAAAGATTGAACACGAACTAGACAGGCTTCTGCAGGAAGGCATTATATCACCTGTGGAATTTAGCGACTGGGCAAGTCCCATCGTCCCAGTCATGAAGCCTGATGGATCCGTACGAATCTGTGGGGACTACAAATCTACCATAAACAGAGTCTCCCTACAGGACCAGTACCCGCTGCCCAGAGCGGAGGACTTATTTGCCACATTGGCTGGAGGTAAACTTTTCTCAAAATTAGACCTCACATCTGCGTATATGATGCAAGAATTGACCGAGGAATCCAAGCTACTCACCACCATCAACACACATCGAGGCCTTTTCATGTACAATCGGCAGCTGCCATATTCCAGCGCAACATGGAGAGTCTGCTCAAGTCCATCCCGAGGATGGTTGTATTTCAAGACGACATATTTATCACGGGCAGGGACACCGACTCCCATCTCCGTAATTTGGAGGAAGTACTAAAGCGGTTGGATCGGGTAGGCCTACGAGTCAAGAAATCCAAGTGCCTGTTTCTCGCACCCGAAGTTGAATTTTTGGGCAGAAGGATTGCCGCTGATGGAATCCGCCCTACAGCGTCCAAAACAGAAGCAATTCGCCTGGCACCCAGGCCCCGGAATGTCTCAGAACTGCGCGCCTTTCTCGGGCTACTCAATTACTTTTGGAACTTTATGCAGAACTTAAGCACGCTTCTGGAGCCTCTCCACGTGCTACTCAGGAAGGGGTGCGATTGGTTTTGGGGGGACGTCCAGGAACGCGCCTTCAATAAGGCACGCAACCTTCTGTGTTCCAACAGTGTTTTGACTTTCTTTGACCTAGGTAAAAAGCTAGTTCTCACATGCGATACATCAGCGTATGGGGTCGGGTGCGTTTTGCAACATGTCAATAGTGCGGGCAAATTACAACCCATAGCTTATGCCTCCAGGTCACTTTCGCGAGCGGAGCGCGGGTATGGAATGGTAGAGAAGGAGGCGCTCGCGTGCGTGTACGGTGTCAAAAAGATGCACCAATACCTTTTCGGGGCCAAGTTCGCGTTAGAAACCGACCACAAGCCCCTCACGTCCCTCCTATCCGAGAGCAAGGCAATAAACGCCAACGCCTCGCCGTGAATTCAACAGTGGGCACTCATGCTGGCGCCCTACGATTACACAATAAGGCACAGACCAGGCACAGACAACTGTGCCGACGCGCTCAGCAGGCTACCCCTGGCGACCACGGAAGGGTCTGACGAACAGGACTGTGAGATAGTCATGGCAATCAATGCCTTTGAGTCCACAGGTTCGCCTATGACGGCTCGCCAAATCAGAGCCTGGACAGCCAGCGACCCCACGTTATCCTTAGTAAAAAGATGTGTCCTAACCGGTGACTGGACAGAGGCTCGCGATGCCTGCCCCGAGGAATTAAAACCCTTTTACAGGCGCATGCATGAGCTATCACTACAAGCAGACTGCCTGATGTGGGGCAGCCGAGTAGTCATGCCTCTGCGAGGCAGAGAGGCATTTGTCCGGGAGCTCCACCGCGAGCACCCGGGGATCATTCTCATGAAGGCCATAGCCAGATCCCACGTCTGGTGGCCTGGTATTGACGCGGACTTGGAGCTCTGCATCCGAAGGTGCACCATTTGTGCCCAACTCAGCAATACCCCCAGGGGGCCTACCAAACCGTGGTCACGGGTGCACGTAGACTATGCGGGACCATTCATGGGCAAAATGTTCCTCGTAGTTGTAGATGCATTTTCAAAGTGGATCGAATGCACCATTTTAAACTCGAGCACAACCTCCACCACTGTGGAGAGCCTCGCAACCATGTTTGCAACGCACGGAATCCCTGACATATTGGTCAGTGACAATGGTCCGTGCTTCACCAGCGCAGAATTCCAAGACTTTATAATTGACCACGGCATAAATCACGTCAAGACGGCATCGTTCAAGCCGGCCTCCAACGGCCAGGCGGAGAGAGCAGTGCAAATCATTAAACAAGGCATGCTTAAAATCCAAGGTCCCACGCTGCAGGGTCGCCTGTCGCGACTGCTGCTGGCATACAGATCTCGTCCGCACTCACTGACTGGGATCCCCCCGCGCAACTGTTGATGAAAAGGACTTTAAAAACAAGGCTCTCATTAATCCTCCCAGACATGCACGAAATCGCTGAGGCAAAGCACCGTAAGCTGACTGAGTACCATGACAGAAATTCGAGGGAGAGATGGAATGAGATAGGGGACAAAGTGTTTGTACTAAACTATGGCAGGGGTCCCAAATGGCTTGCAGGGACAGTAACGGGCAAGGAAGGAAACAGGCTACTGGTAGTACAAATGGACAATGGCAAAACCTGCCGGAGGCATGTAGACCAAGTCAAAAGCAGATTTACCAACAACACTGCGGAACCAGAGGCAGACTGCAATGTGGAACTCGCACCACACCTGGTGGACAGACAGAGGGAACAACCTGAGGAAAGGGCAATCCCAACAGACAGCCCAGGCGCGTCAACAACAATCACACCAATCGAAACAGACAGCCCAGGCGAGATAACAGCAGCCACACCCAAAGCAAAACAGACACCAAGGCAAACAACTGAACCACAACTCAGACGCTCCACGCAAGAGCATAGACCACCTGAGAGACTGAACCTATAAAGACAATAAGACCTTGGGGGAGGGTGATGTCATGTATCTTACATTATTATATGTAACTATATCCTAACATGCTATACATGACTGTAATAAGATATGACCTGTAACCACCAGCATACCTTACCACCAGGGGTGCACTTGCAAGAGACAGGTATATAAGGGCAGGTCTCAGGCAAGTGCAGCATTCCAGAGCTGTGAAATAAAGATCCAGGTCCAGAGTGACCTTGACTTCACTACATGCCTCGTGTGAATCTGTACTGAGGGGACAGGACTTTACATTCTCCCTCTTAGCATGCAGCCTCTATGAAGAAGCCTCACACAGCTGAACTGCATTTTACAACCAAGAACTTTCTGCAACTATTTTTACAGGAGAATATAGTCCATAACAAGAGGAAGAGGACCCAAGCTGAGGTGGGGGCAGTGAGCCTGTATCCATCCACCCCCTCACAGATGGAGAAGGAAGCGATACAGATCTTGGCAGCAGGAAGAACGAGAAGCATTGGAGATGGTGAGGCTGGTGCATCAGGGTGTCTGCCTATTTTGTTACTACATTCTCTCTTTCCTCTCGCTATGCTGCATGTAGGCTGTGTGGCATCTTGGCGCTGTCTTGCGGTGACAGCCATCCATTGCTTCATTAATTGCTGCCACCATAATAAACCTACTCCCCTTCTCAAGGTTCTCCTCATCCTTCAGAAGCTGCAACAGAAACCTTGGAGGAGCAGAACCCTCCCAAAAATGCTATATCATTAATTCTATCTCTTCCAAGCATCAGCAGAGTTTGAGATAAAGAGTGAGCTAGAGGGGGATGCACCAGTGGATTCGCATAGCACTAGCAAGAAAAAGCAGAAAATTA
This sequence comes from Pristiophorus japonicus, assembly GCF_044704955.1. Taxonomy (NCBI): domain Eukaryota; kingdom Metazoa; phylum Chordata; class Chondrichthyes; family Pristiophoridae; genus Pristiophorus; species Pristiophorus japonicus. Next base: position 247,203,349 of record NC_091980.1, read on the forward strand.
TAGAAGGGGAAACCCAAAACGTGGCCTGCTGCAAGGGATCAAGATGTGCAATAAGTTTTTAAGTCGGTTCATGGACTCCCAGGCTGCCTGCAATTTCTGCGGTCTGGAGAAGTCCATGTTCCATGTCTATGTCGAATGTGCAAGGTTGCAGTACCTATTCAATGATTTGAAGGGGCTGCTCCTCAAATTCTGGTTGCACTTCAGTCCCACACTCCTGATCTTTGGGCACCCTGTGCGGAGGGGAGCGGGCAGGTCGGAAGGCCTCCTTGTAGGACTGCTCCTGGGCACGGTCAAGGTGGCCATCAACCGGTCCAGGCAGCCAAGGAGTCATTCAGCCCGACTGTCTGCCTCTCTTCCGTGGTTACATCCGAGCCAGGGTGTCCCTGGAGATGGAGCACGCGGTGTCCACCGGTACGCTCGTGGCCTTCTGCAAGAGGTGGGCACTGGAGGGACTGGAGTGCATCATCACGCCCGGCAACCAAATTTTTAATTTGATCCACTAATGTTAGTTGTTTAATTTATTTAATTTGTCGGTTTTAGCGCCCCTTTAAAAAGGGGGCACTTGATTTATTGTTTTACAAAATAGTTGTTTGCAGACCTCGGAGGCTAAACCGACAAACAAAGAGTTATTTATTCTCAGGATGTGAGCATTGCTGGCAAAGCAAGACTTCATTGCTTATCCTTAGTTGCCCTGAGTTTGATACAATCCACCCACCAAAAAAAACCAACAACTGACAAGCAGTGGCAAGAAAGAATTAAGTATTTTGCAACAAATTATTCTTTCTGAACTCTAATTTACAGCTTTTACTATATAATAGCTTCAGGGGGTAGGACAGAGACTATCATAACATATTAATACAAATAATAGAGTGAGTAGATAGAGACAGGGAGCAAAACAGGGTGCAACACAGCAAAATGTGGCCAGAGGGTAAAGGGCAACAGGGCTTCCACAGGAGACCTAACCCTCCCACGGCAGCAGTTCTTGTTATGTAAGTAACTGTGTAAGACTTGCCACCAGAGGGCGCAACTGTTGGAGGCCCAAGGGTCACCTGCACACCTTGTGCAAGGGAGTATAAAAGGTTGTCTGCCATGCTGCTTCGGCACTCTGGAGTTGTATTAAAGAGACTAAGGTCACATCAGTTTTATCTCACAGTACTCAGTCTTGTGGAGTTCTTCCATACTTAACAATTGATGACGAGTAACAGATTACGAACTTTCACACGGTCATGGCTGCCGTTGGTATTTTAGAGAGATTTGTAGAGGGTGATGATTGGGAAGCCTTCTTTGAACATCTCGACCAGTACTTCATGGCCAACAAGCTGGATGGGAACGATACAGCGATCAAGCGCAGGGCGATTCTCCTCACTGTGTGTGGGTCCACAATATACAGCCTCATCAAGAATCTGCTAGCACCGGAGAAACCAACGGAGAAGACATATACAGAGTTATGTACGCTGGTTCGGGAACACTTCAAGCCGAAGGAGAGCGTCTTAATGGTCAGGTATAGCTTCTACATGCACCACCGCTCCGAGGGCCAAGACATGGCAAGTTATGTTGCTGACTTGAGATGCCTTGTGGAAACTTGCAAATTTGCTGGATTTTTAGGAGAAATGCTGTGGGATCTTTTGTGCTTGGCATTGGCCACGAGGTCATTCTTCGCAAACTGCTGTCCGCCAAATCCCTCGACCTGAGCAAGGCCATCACAATAGCCCAGGCATTCATATTCACGACTGATAATACCAGACAGCTATCTTCCCAGCATCGAAGCTCACCGGCAAGTACTGTGCATAAAATAACGTCGCTAGCAGGCAGAACTGCATATGGCAGGGCCTACACATCTGCAGCTGCAAGGCCTAGGGTGACTCAGAGTCCGCCATTGGGCGTGAATGCAAATCCATTAGCACCATGTTGGCGCTGCGGGGGTAATCATCGAGCCCATCGATGTCGATTCAAGTGTGCAAAGGCTGTGAAACAATGGGGCACCTCCAGCGAATGTGCAAGAGTGCTGTGACTCACCACGTGGCAGAGTCGGCAGAGGATGATCGATCAGGCGCGGATCACGCAGAACAAACAAGAGAGGCAACTCAACCCGAGAACAATATACATAGATGACCTGGAAGAGGGGACAGAGAGTAGTGTAACAAAATTTGCAGATGACACAAAGATTAGTGGGAAAGCGGGTTGTGTAGAAGACACAGAGAGGCTGCAAAGAGATTTAGATAGGTTAAGTGAATGGGCTAAGGTTTGGTAGATGGAATACAATGTCAGAAAGTGTGAGGTCATCCACCTTGGAAAAAAAAACAGTAAAAGGGAATATTATTTGAATGGGGAGAAATTACAACATATTGCGGTGCAGAGGGGCCTGGGGTCCTTGTGCATGAAACTCTTTTTGGAGTTTATATGCAAAACATAAAACATTAAACTGTGCCACCCGTCCTGGGTGACACACCAGATATTTACAAGGCCCTTTTTTTCCTTTTTTTGGTTTTTTTTTTGTTTTCTTTTGTTTTTCTTTTTTTTGGTTTTTTTTTGGGCACTAAAATCACAATTTTTCCACAGTGCCCCCTATAAAAGGGAAGGGGACACTAAAAACACCGGCAATTAAAACAAATTAAACTTTAAAACGTAAAATCAAATTAAAATTTGGTTGCTGGGCGTGATGATGCACTCCAGTCCCTCCGGTGCCCACCTCTCGCGGAAGGCCGCGAGCTCCTTGTGCATGAAACTCTTTTAGAGTCTACCTGCAAAACATAAACATTAAACTGTGCCACCCGACCTGGGTGACACACCAGACATTTACAAGGCACTTTTTTTCCTTTTTTTTTGTGATTTTCTTTTTTTTTTGTTTTTTTTTTTGGGCACGAAAATCACAATTTTTCCGGTGCCCCCTATAAAAGGGAAGGGGACACTAAAAACACCGGCAATTAAAACAAATTAAACTTTAAAACGTAAAATCAAATTAAAATTTGGTTGCCGGGCGTGATGATGCACTCCAGTCCCTCCGGTGCCCACCTCTCACGGAAGGCCGCGAGCGTACCGGTGGACACCGCGTGCTCCATCTCCAAGGACACCCTGGACCAGATGTAAGAGCGGAAGAGAGGCAGGCAGTCAGAACGACCCCCTTGACCGCCCGCTGCCTGGACCGGCTGATGGCACCCTTGGCCGTGCCCAGGAGCAGTCCTACGAGGAGGCCTTCGGACCTACCCGCTCCCCTCCGCACAGGGTGCCCAAAGATCAGGAGAGTGGGACTGAAGTGCAGCCAGAATTTCAGGAGCATCCCCTTCAAATAATAAAACAGGCGCTGCAACCTTGTGCATTCCATAAAAACATGGAACACGGACTCTTCCAGACCGCAGAAATTGCAGGCGGCCTGGGAGTCCGTGAACCGACTTAAAAATTTGTTGCACGGCACTGCTCCGTGCACCACCCTCCAGGCCAAGTCCCCGATGAATAGTGGGAGGACCCCTGCGTAGAGTGCCCTCCATCGGGGACCCCCGCCTCCTCCGGACGGCAAGATGGTACGCCATGACGTGTCCGGACGGCCGGCGAGGATGGCAAAGTTGAGGGTGTGCAGGAGCAGCCCGTACAGGAAACCCCTCCGCGCGGAACTGAAAGGCACGGAGGGGATTTCCCCGAGGCGGCTCAAGTTGTGAGGCGCCAGCCCCCGAGGGAGGTTCCGGGGTTTGGCGCCGATGAGGAATTCCATCCGGACGGGGGTCAGTTCGGACGGGATCTCCCCACGTGCTTGAGCCTCCTCGATGCACCTAACGGAGTCAGGGCCCAGAGCTGTTTTTAGCGACTCGATGGCATCGGCCGCGTGGCGGACGTTGGCAGAATTTAGGCGCCGCGCCAGCGTGTCTGGCGCCATCCAGCCCGCTCCTCCGCCATCGAGCAGGTCCCTGACCCTGGTCACCTCACCAGCCACAGCCCTCTCTTCCGACCGCCACATAAAACCTCGGCCATGGAGGTACGGATTCCCGAGCAGCGGCTCCTGCAGGACGGCCGCCACTCCAGCCGGCGGAGAGTGCGCTTGGTGGAGACTTTGTTCCAGACCCTGATGAGTTCCCTGTAAAAGACAGGCAGCTCCCGGAGGGCGGTCCTGGCACCCCCCAAGTTCACAAACAGGAGCTGCGTGTCATAATTGAGGTCGCGCTGCTGGCGGAAGAAATACCTCGCCAGAGCACACCACCTAGGAGGGGGCTCGACGCAAAGGTATCTCTGCAGGGTCTGAAGACGGAAAGTCGCGAGCTGGGCGCTGACGCACACCAACGACTGACCGCCCTCCTCAAGTGGGAAACTCAAGACCGCAGCAGAGACCCAGTGCTTCCTGTTGTTCCAGAAGAAGTCCACCAGCTTCTTCTGTATCTTGGCGACAAACGCAGGGGGAGGGGTCAAAGTGACCAGCCGGTACCACAGCATTGCGGCCACCAGCTGGTTTATGACTAGCGCTCGACCCCTGTAGGACAGCACTCGGAGCAGTCCTGTCCAGCGCCCTAGGCGAGCGGCGACCTTGGCCTCCAGCTCCTGCCAGTTCGCCGGCCAGGCTCCCTCGTCGGGGCTAAGGTAGACTCCCAGATAGAGGAGATGGGTCGTGCTCCAGGCAAAAGGCCTGAGCTCCTCCGGCAGGGAGTCCACCCGCCACTGACCCACCAGGAGTCCGGAACATTTCTCCCAGTTGATCCTGGCGTAGGACGCGGGCGAGTAAATCTCCTGGCACTCACGCATCCTCCGCAGGTCAGCGGGATCCTCTACCGCGAGGAGCACGTCATCGGCGTAAGCCGAGAGGACGACCTCCACGCCCGGCCCTTGCAGAGCCAGTCCCGTCAACCTCGTCCGCAAGAGGCGCAGGAAAGGCTCCACGCAAACGGCGTATAACTGGCCGGACATGGGGCATCCCTGGCGCACCCCTCTCCTAAAGCGAAGGGGCGCAGTCAAGGACCCGTTAACCTTAATCAGACACTCCGCGGCGGCGTACAAAAGTCGGATCCGGGCGACGAAATGCGTCCCGAACCCGAAAGCGCGCAGAGTTCCGAGCAGATAGTCGTGATCCACCCTGTCGAACGCCTTCTCTTGGTCGAGGGATAGGAAGGCGACCGACAGACCAGCCTCCTGGGAACAATGGATGAGGTCCCGGACCAGATGGATGTTATCGTGGATTGTCCGGCCCGGGACCGTGTTGGACTGGTCGGGGTGGATCATGTGGTCCAGCACGGCACCAAGGCGAGCAGACATCGCCCTGGCGAAGATTTTGTAGTCCGTGCTGAGGAGGGAGACCGGGTGCCAGTTCTTAAGGAGGCGGAGATCGCCCTTCTTAGGCAGTAGGACGATGACTGCCCTGCGCCAGACTTTCCCCCAGGACCCGCACGTAGTCGCTCCCCAGGACGTCCCAGAACGCCCTGTGGAACTCCACGGTCAGCCCGTCCAGCCCCGGGGATTTTCCCCTCGAGAGCCGGGCGAGGGCACCGGTCAGCTCCGCCAGGCTTAGCGGAGCTTCCAGATTTTCGGCGCCCTCTGAGCTGACCTTCGGCAGGTCCTCCCACAAAACTCTACGCGCTTCCTCGCTGGACGGATCCGGAGAGAACAGAGCCCCGTAATATTCACGGGCCCTGTTGTTGACGCCCTCCGGATCCGAGACGAGAGAGCCGTCGTCGGCCAGCAGCGTCAAGAGCTGCTTACGGACACTCTGCCTTTTTTCCAGCGAGTAGAAGAAGGGGGAGCCGCAGTCCAGATCCCGCAGGAACCGGATCCGCGACCTCACGAACGCGCCTCGGGACCCGACGAGCTGCAGGTCCTTCAGCTCGGCCTTCTTCGCTTCGTACACCGTCCGCAGGGCCGGGTCCTGGACGACTTGACCGAGACGGGCTTCCAGGTCGAGCACCTCTTTTTCTAGGCGCCCGACCCTGGCCGCCCGCCTCTTGGTCGACCCCCTCGCGTACTCTTGACAGAAGACGCGGACGTGAGCCTTGCCCACGTCCCACCATAGCCTCAAGGAGGGGAAGCCCCCCTGCTTCCTTCTCCAGTCGGACCAGAATCGACGGAACGAGTCCTGGAACCGCACGTCCTCCAGCAGCCGGTTGTTAAAGTGCCAGTACGCGGACCCCGTCCTCGCGCGGAGCGAAGCGAGCTCCGCCCACACCAGGTGGTGGTCCGAACACGGCACCGGCCGCATGGAGGCCGCCGGGACGCAGGAAACGTACGCCCGAGACACGTAAAGGCGGTCGACTCTAGACCATCCAACTCCAGGCCTCACCCAAGTAAAGGCGCTGGAGTCGGGGTGGAGATTTCGCCAGACGTCCACCAAGTCGAAGGACCCGACCAGGTCCCTCAACTTCTCCATCGCCGTCATGCACTTCAAAGAAGCGCGTTTGCTGCGGGCCGGGATGAGGGGCGCACACGTTCACGAGATGGAGCGGCACGTCCCCCAGCCGAACCGTTACGTGCAGCAAGCGGCCTGGCACGGGCTCCTCGACCCCCAAGATCTCCGGCTGAAAATGCGGGCCCAGCAAGATGGCCACCCCACTAGAAATGGCGGTGAGGTGGCTCATGCGGACCTCTCCTTGCCATTCCAGGAGCCACGTGGCTTCGTCTCCCGGAACGGTGTGGGTTTCTTGCAGGAAGCACACCGCATATTTCCCCTCCCGCAGGAGCGAAAAATTGTCAAATCTACGGCGTGCCCCTCTGCCGCCGTTGATGTTGAGGCTGGCTATGGTTATCTTCATGGCAAAAGCATAGTGCAACCTCTACCTTAACCTACTGTGGGGGAGGGAGCGGAGTCTTTTGTTGAACTCCGCTCCCTCCGCAGCCCAGCGAGGAGTCCCTCGAGCTCGCGCAGCTCAAGGTGTTGCACCTTTGTCAAGGGCCCGCCCGCGGCCAAGGTTTTAACGGCGGCGCGGACGGACCCCTTGATCAGCTCTGGCTCGGACCATTTTTCCAGGGCCAGTCGGGCTTGGTTGCAGCGACCCCGGCTCTGGGCCAAAAAGTCCCGGAGTTCCTTTGCAGGAATGAGGATGGTCTCGGCGGCGGCCGCGAGCAGATCCACCGCCTCGCTGGCGGTGGTCTCTAGGTCTTCACCCGCGTCCCCCACCGAGTCCCCGTCCTCCTCCGGGAGGTGGCCGCGAGCAGATCCACCGCCTCGCTAGGGGGAGGGCTGGCGGCGGCGCCAGCCTTGGCCGCCTTCGGTGGTTTGGCGGCCTTGGAGGCGGGGCAGTTCTTGCGAACGTGCCCCACCTCCCTGCAGGCATGGCACCGCACGCCGTCCGACGTCCAAAAGACGCGGTAGGCAGTCCCCTCGTGCACCACATTAAAGTTCCCCTCCGTCGTCTCCTCCCGCGCCAGCCGGACAAAGAGCTGGCGGCGGAAGGAGAACACGTGGCGCAGGCTGCTCTCCCTGAGGCCGAGCGGTATGTGGTTGATCCCCGACCTTACCTCCCCCAGTTGGTGTAGGTGAGGGAGGAGGAGCTCAGCGGGAACAAAGGGCGGGACGTTCGATATGATGACCCTCTGCGCGGTGGCCTCGAGAGGGTCCACTGGCAGGAACGTCCCGCCCACCGTGAGCCCCTTTTCGAGGGCCAGGGACACCGCCCGCTCCGACCCCAGGAAGAACACGGCCTTCCCAGACATCTTGGAGGCTGCGACAATGGCCGAGGGGCCGACTACCCCAGCCATCGCCCGCACGCACTCCTCAATGATCATTGTGGGGTGAGTGTAGCTCTTGACCCCGTGTTTTTTGGTGATTAATCTGAAAGGTGGCAGGGCAGCGGGTGGCGCAGGAGGTGCCGTGGAAGCGGTTGCCACCTGCGCATACGTCTTCGCTGGCCCTGCCACCGGCGTGGATGGGGTTCCCATCATGGTGTCCCTTTAAGGGCTGCACCCACCCCAAAGTCACAGGCCTTAATGGTCTTAATTGGCCTCGTTTGATTAGACTGAGCAGAGGAGCCCTTAACGAGGCACCACTCCCCTAGTTGGCAATTGGGGAGGGGCCTTGCTCCCTCTGCTCAGTTGTCTCAATTGTTTTTTTTTAAAAATTAGGAGAAAGGGGCCTCAGAGAGAGAGGGGAGAAACAGAGTAACAGAGAAAGAGAGGGGGTGGGAAGGGGGGGGGAACTGCGAGGGCAGGTCTCCCCTCGCAGCTGTGGGTGGGTGAAATCCCCAGATGGCAAAACACAAAGTCTTTGGGGTGGTCTTCAGGTGAGGGGAGAAGATGTCTTCACCTGGGGCAGCTAGAGCCACCAGGCACACACTCCCAACGATGTTTAATTAGGGTGATTAAGGAAATTCTTGAGCCTGGTAGCTCCAGCTATCCCAGGCTAGGCAATTGGGGGGGGGGGGTTCAATTGTGTGTGGGGCGTAGTTGTAAGCAAGGCCCCCACACACACTTTCCACACACACACACCCCCCGCGATGTTCCGGCCCTCAGTGGTCTTCTTTCCTCCCCCCACCGCTTCAACAAAGTCTTTCTGGGACTGCACCCACACCCACCTGTAGAAATGTAGAGTCTCCCTCCTTCCACACTGGATGTTGTTGTTGTTGGTTTTTCCCCCTCTCTCCAACTCTTGGCAGAAATGGTAAAGAGTTGTTAAAAGTTTCCTTTTCTCCTCCTCTCCCTCTGGGTGAAAGTTGGTGTTGAAGCCCCTTCCTTCCTTCTCTTCCTGGGCTGGTCTCAGGGCTCTCCAGGCAGGAGCTAAAGTTGCTAGCTGCTCTCCTCACTGCTCACAGCTCCAACTGAGCAAGACATGCCTCCACTGCTCCACGATTGGTCTTTGCGCATGAAACTCTTTTTGGAGTTTATCTGCAAAACAAAACACATTAAACCGTGCCACCCGACCTGGGTGACACACCAGACATTTACAAGGCCCTTTTTTTCTTTTTTTGGTTTTTTTTGGGGTTTTCTTTTTTCTTCTTTTTTTTGGTTTTTTTTTTGGGCACTAAAATCACAATTTTTCCCCAGTGCCCCCTATAAAAGTGAAGGGGACACTAAAAACACCGGCAATTAAAACAAATTAAACTTTAAAAACGTAAAATCAAATTAAAATTTGGTTGCCGGGCGTGATGATGCACTCCAGTCCCTCCGGTGCCCACCTCTCGCGGAAGGCCGCGAGCGTACCGGTGGACACCGCGTGCTCCATCTCCAAGGACACCCTGGACCGGATGTAAGAGCGGAAGAGAGGCAGGCAGTCAGGTTGAACGACCCCCTCGACCGCCCGCTGCCTGGACCGGCTGATGGCACCCTTGGCCGTGCCCAGGAGCAGTCCTACGAGGAGGCCCTCGGACCTACCCGCTCTCCTCCGCACAGGGTGCCCAAAGATCAGGAGAGTGGGACTGAAGTGCAGCCAGAATTTCAGGAGCAGCCCCTTCAAATAATGGAACAGGGGCTGCAACCTTGTGCACTCAATAAAAACATGGAACACGGACTCCTCCAGACCGCAGAAATTGCAGGCGGCCTGGGAGTCCGTGAACCGGCTTAAAAATTTGTTGCACGGCACTGCTCCGTGCACCACCCTCCAGGCCAAGTCCCCGGCGAATAGTGGGAGGACCCCTGCGTAGAGTGCCCTCCATCGGGGACCCCCGCCTCCTCCGGACGGCAAGATGGTACGCCATGGCGTGTCCGGACGGCAGGCGAGGATGGCAAAATTGAGAGTGTGCAGGAGCAGCCCGTACATGAAACCCCTCCGCGCGGAACTGAAAGGCACGGAGGGGATTTCCCCGAGGCGGCTCAAGTTGTGAGGCGCCGGCCCCCGAGGGAGGTTCCGGGGTTTGGCGCCGATGAGGTGTTCCGTCCGAACGGGGGTCAGTTCGGACGGGATCTCCCCACGTGCTTGAGCCTCCTCGATGCACCTAACGGAGTCAGGGCCCAGAGCTGTTTTTAGCGACTCGATGGGGGGGGCCGCGTGGCGGACGTTGGCAGAATTTAGGCGCCGCGCCAGCGTGTCTGGCGCCATCCAGCCCGCTCCTCCGCCATCGAGCAGGTCCCTGACCCTGGTCACCTCACCAGCCACAGCCCTCTCTTCCGACCGCCACATAAAACCTCGGCCGTGGAGGTACGGATTCCCGAGCAGCGGCTCCTGCAGGACGGCCGCCACTCCAGCCGGCGGAGAGCTGCGCTTGGTGGAGACTTTGTTCCAGACCCTGATGAGTTCCCTGTAAAAGACAGGCAGCTCCCGGAGGGCGGTCCTGGCACCCCCCAAGTTCACAAACAGGAGCTGCGTGTCATAATTGAGGTCGCGCTGCTGGCGGAAGAAATACCTCGCCAGAGCACACCACCTAGGAGGGGGCTCGACGCAAAGGTATCTCTGCAGGGTCTGAAGACGGAAAGTCGCGAGCTGGGCGCTGACGCACACCAACGACTGACCGCCCTCCTCAAGTGGGAAACTCAAGACCGCAGCAGAGACCCAGTGCTTCCTGTTGTTCCAGAAGAAGTCCACCAGCTTCTTCTGTATCTTGGCGACAAACGCAGGGGGAGGGGTCAAAGTGACCAGCCGGTACCACAGCATTGCGGCCACCAGCTGGTTTATGACTAGCGCTCGACCCCTGTAGGACAGCACTCGGAGCAGTCCTGTCCAGCGCCCTAGGCGAGCGGCGACCTTGGCCTCCAGCTCCTGCCAGTTCGCCGGCCAGGCTCCCTCGTCGGGGCTAAGGTAGACTCCCAGATAGAGGAGATGGGTCGTGCTCCAGGCAAAAGGCCTGAGCTCCTCCGGCAGGGAGTCCACCCGCCACTGACCCACCAGGAGTCCGGAACATTTCTCCCAGTTGATCCTGGCGTAGGACGCGGGCGAGTAAATCTCCTGGCACTCACGCATCCTCCGCAGGTCAGCGGGATCCTCTACCGCGAGGAGCACGTCATCGGCGTAAGCCGAGAGGACGACCTCCACGCCCGGCCCTTGCAGAGCCAGTCCCGTCAACCTCGTCCGCAAGAGGCGCAGGAAAGGCTCCACGCAAACGGCGTATAACTGGCCGGACATGGGGCATCCCTGGCGCACCCCTCTCCTAAAGCGAAGGGGCGCAGTCAAGGACCCGTTAACCTTAATCAGACACTCCGCGGCGGCGTACAAAAGTCGGATCCGGGCGACGAAATGCGTCCCGAACCCGAAAGCGCGCAGAGTTCCGAGCAGATAGTCGTGATCCACCCTGTCGAACGCCTTCTCTTGGTCGAGGGATAGGAAGGCGACCGACAGACCAGCCTCCTGGGAACAATGGATGAGGTCCCGGACCAGATGGATGTTATCGTGGATTGTCCGGCCCGGGACCGTGTTGGACTGGTCGGGGTGGATCATGTGGTCCAGCACGGCACCAAGGCGAGCAGACATCGCCCTGGCGAAGATTTTGTAGTCCGTGCTGAGGAGGGAGACCGGGCGCCAGTTCTTAAGGAGGCGGAGATCGCCCTTCTTAGGCAGTAGGACGATGACTGCCCTGCGCCAGACTTTCCCCCAGGACCCGCACGTAGTCGCTCCCCAGGACGTCCCAGAACGCCCTGTGGAACTCCACGGTCAGCCCGTCCAGCCCCGGGGATTTTCCCCTCGAGAGCCGGGCGAGGGCACCGGTCAGCTCCGCCAGGCTTAGCGGAGCTTCCAGATTTTCGGCGCCCTCTGAGCTGACCTTCGGCAGGTCCTCCCACAAAACTCTACGCGCTTCCTCGCTGGACGGATCCGGAGAGAACAGAGCCCCGTAATATTCACGGGCCCTGTTGTTGACGCCCTCCGGATCCGAGACGAGAGAGCCGTCGTCGGCCAGCAGCGTCAAGAGCTGCTTACGGACACTCTGCCTTTTTTCCAGCGAGTAGAAGAAGGGGGAGCCGCAGTCCAGATCCCGCAGGAACCGGATCCGCGACCTCACGAACGCGCCTCGGGACCCGACGAGCTGCAGGTCCTTCAGCTCGGCCTTCTTCGCTTCGTACACCGTCCGCAGGGCCGGGTCCTGGACGACTTGACCGAGACGGGCTTCCAGGTCGAGCACCTCTTTTTCTAGGCGCCCGACCCTGGCCGCCCGCCTCTTGGTCGACCCCCTCGCGTACTCTTGACAGAAGACGCGGACGTGAGCCTTGCCCACGTCCCACCATAGCCTCAAGGAGGGGAAGCCCCCCTGCTTCCTTCTCCAGTCGGACCAGAATCGACGGAACGAGTCCTGGAACCGCACGTCCTCCAGCAGCCGGTTGTTAAAGTGCCAGTACGCGGACCCCGTCCTCGCGCGGAGCGAAGCGAGCTCCGCCCACACCAGGTGGTGGTCCGAACACGGCACCGGCCGCATGGAGGCCGCCGGGACGCAGGAAACGTACGCCCGAGACACGTAAAGGCGGTCGACTCTAGACCATCCAACTCCAGGCCTCACCCAAGTAAAGGCGCTGGAGTCGGGGTGGAGATTTCGCCAGACGTCCACCAAGTCGAAGGACCCGACCAGGTCCCTCAACTTCTCCATCGCCGTCATGCACTTCAAAGAAGCGCGTCTGCTGCGGGCCGGGCTGAGGGGCGTACACGTTCACGAGATGGAGCGGCACGTCCCCCAGCCGAACCGTTACGTGCAGCAAGCGGCCTGGCACGGGCTCCTCGACCCCCAAGATCTCCGGCTGAAAATGCGGGCCCAGCAAGATGGCCACCCCACTAGAAATGGCGGTGAGGTGGCTCATGCGGACCTCTCCTTGCCATTCCAGGAGCCACGTGGCTTCGTCTCCCGGAACGGTGTGGGTTTCTTGCAGGAAGCACACCGCATATTTCCCCTCCCGCAGGAGCGAAAAATTGTCAAATCTACGGCGTGCCCCTCTGCCGCCGTTGATGTTGAGGCTGGCTATGGTTATCTTCATGGCAAAAGCATAGTGCAACCTCTACCTTAACCTACTGTGGGGGAGGGAGCGGAGTCTTTTGTTGAACTCCGCTCCCTCCGCAGCCCAGCGAGGAGTCCCTCGAGCTCGCGCAGCTCAAGGTGTTGCACCTTTGTCAAGGGCCCGCCCGCGGCCAAGGTTTTAACGGCGGCGCGGACGGACCCCTTGATCAGCTCTGGCTCGGACCATTTTTCCAGGGCCAGTCGGGCTTGGTTGCAGCGACCCCGGCTCTGGGCCAAAAAGTCCCGGAGTTCCTTTGCAGGAATGAGGATGGTCTCGGCGGCGGCCGCGAGCAGATCCACCGCCTCGCTGGCGGTGGTCTCTAGGTCTTCACCCGCGTCCCCCACCGAGTCCCCGTCCTCCTCCGGGAGGTGGCCGCGAGCAGATCCACCGCCTCGCTAGGGGGAGGGCTGGCGGCGGCGCCAGCCTTGGCCGCCTTCGGTGGTTTGGCGGCCTTGGAGGCGGGGCAGTTCTTGCGAACGTGCCCCACCTCCCTGCAGGCATGGCACCGCACGCCGTCCGACGTCCAAAAGACGCGGTAGGCAGTCCCCTCGTGCACCACATTAAAGTTCCCCTCCGTCGTCTCCTCCCGCGCCAGCCGGACAAAGAGCTGGCGGCGGAAGGAGAACACGTGGCGCAGGCTGCTCTCCCTGAGGCCGAGCGGTATGTGGTTGATCCCCGACCTTACCTCCCCCAGTTGGTGTAGGTGAGGGAGGAGGAGCTCAGCGGGAACAAAGGGCGGGACGTTCGATATGATGACCCTCTGCGCGGTGGCCTCGAGAGGGTCCACTGGCAGGAACGTCCCGCCCACCGTGAGCCCCTTTTCGAGGGCCAGGGACACCGCCCGCTCCGACCCCAGGAAGAACACGGCCTTCCCAGACATCTTGGAGGCTGCGACAATGGCCGAGGGGCCGACTACCCCAGCCATCGCCCGCACGCACTCCTCAATGATCATTGTGGGGTGAGTGTAGCTCTTGACCCCGTGTTTTTTGGTGATTAATCTGAAAGGTGGCAGGGCAGCGGGTGGCGCAGGAGGTGCCGTGGAAGCGGTTGCCACCTGCGCATACGTCTTCGCTGGCCCTGCCACCGGCGTGGATGGGGTTCCCATCATGGTGTCCCTTTAAGGGCTGCACCCACCCCAAAGTCACAGGCCTTAATGGTCTTAATTGGCCTCGTTTGATTAGACTGAGCAGAGGAGCCCTTAACGAGGCACCACTCCCCTAGTTGGCAATTGGGGAGGGGCCTTGCTCCCTCTGCTCAGTTGTCTCAATTGTTTTTTTTTAAAAATTAGGAGAAAGGGGCCTCAGAGAGAGAGGGGAGAAACAGAGTAACAGAGAAAGAGAGGGGGTGGGAAGGGGGGGGGAACTGCGAGGGCAGGTCTCCCCTCGCAGCTGTGGGTGGGTGAAATCCCCAGATGGCAAAACACAAAGTCTTTGGGGTGGTCTTCAGGTGAGGGGAGAAGATGTCTTCACCTGGGGCAGCTAGAGCCACCAGGCACACACTCCCAACGATGTTTAATTAGGGTGATTAAGGAAATTCTTGAGCCTGGTAGCTCCAGCTATCCCAGGCTAGGCAATTGGGGGGGGGGGTTCAATTGTGTGTGGGGCGTAGTTGTAAGCAAGGCCCCCACACACACTTTCCACACACACACACCCCCCGCGATGTTCCGGCCCTCAGTGGTCTTCTTTCCTCCCCCCACCGCTTCAACAAAGTCTTTCTGGGACTGCACCCACACCCACCTGTAGAAATGTAGAGTCTCCCTCCTTCCACACTGGATGTTGTTGTTGTTGGTTTTTCCCCCTCTCTCCAACTCTTGGCAGAAATGGTAAAGAGTTGTTAAAAGTTTCCTTTTCTCCTCCTCTCCCTCTGGGTGAAAGTTGGTGTTGAAGCCCCTTCCTTCCTTCTCTTCCTGGGCTGGTCTCAGGGCTCTCCAGGCAGGAGCTAAAGTTGCTAGCTGCTCTCCTCACTGCTCACAGCTCCAACTGAGCAAGACATGCCTCCACTGCTCCACGATTGGTCTTTGCGCATGAAACTCTTTTTGGAGTTTATCTGCAAAACAAAACACATTAAACCGTGCCACCCGACCTGGGTGACACACCAGACATTTACAAGGCCCTTTTTTTCTTTTTTTGGTTTTTTTTGGGGTTTTCTTTTTTCTTCTTTTTTTTGGTTTTTTTTTTGGGCACTAAAATCACAATTTTTCCCCAGTGCCCCCTATAAAAGTGAAGGGGACACTAAAAACACCGGCAATTAAAACAAATTAAACTTTAAAAACGTAAAATCAAATTAAAATTTGGTTGCCGGGCGTGATGATGCACTCCAGTCCCTCCGGTGCCCACCTCTCGCGGAAGGCCGCGAGCGTACCGGTGGACACCGCGTGCTCCATCTCCAAGGACACCCTGGACCGGATGTAAGAGCGGAAGAGAGGCAGGCAGTCAGGTTGAACGACCCCCTCGACCGCCCGCTGCCTGGACCGGCTGATGGCACCCTTGGCCGTGCCCAGGAGCAGTCCTACGAGGAGGCCCTCGGACCTACCCGCTCTCCTCCGCACAGGGTGCCCAAAGATCAGGAGAGTGGGACTGAAGTGCAGCCAGAATTTCAGGAGCAGCCCCTTCAAATAATGGAACAGGGGCTGCAACCTTGTGCACTCAATAAAAACATGGAACACGGACTCCTCCAGACCGCAGAAATTGCAGGCGGCCTGGGAGTCCGTGAACCGGCTTAAAAATTTGTTGCACGGCACTGCTCCGTGCACCACCCTCCAGGCCAAGTCCCCGGCGAATAGTGGGAGGACCCCTGCGTAGAGTGCCCTCCATCGGGGACCCCCGCCTCCTCCGGACGGCAAGATGGTACGCCATGGCGTGTCCGGACGGCAGGCGAGGATGGCAAAATTGAGAGTGTGCAGGAGCAGCCCGTACATGAAACCCCTCCGCGCGGAACTGAAAGGCACGGAGGGGATTTCCCCGAGGCGGCTCAAGTTGTGAGGCGCCGGCCCCCGAGGGAGGTTCCGGGGTTTGGCGCCGATGAGGTGTTCCGTCCGAACGGGGGTCAGTTCGGACGGGATCTCCCCACGTGCTTGAGCCTCCTCGATGCACCTAACGGAGTCAGGGCCCAGAGCTGTTTTTAGCGACTCGATGGGGGGGGCCGCGTGGCGGACGTTGGCAGAATTTAGGCGCCGCGCCAGCGTGTCTGGCGCCATCCAGCCCGCTCCTCCGCCATCGAGCAGGTCCCTGACCCTGGTCACCTCACCAGCCACAGCCCTCTCTTCCGACCGCCACATAAAACCTCGGCCGTGGAGGTACGGATTCCCGAGCAGCGGCTCCTGCAGGACGGCCGCCACTCCAGCCGGCGGAGAGCTGCGCTTGGTGGAGACTTTGTTCCAGACCCTGATGAGTTCCCTGTAAAAGACAGGCAGCTCCCGGAGGGCGGTCCTGGCACCCCCCAAGTTCACAAACAGGAGCTGCGTGTCATAATTGAGGTCGCGCTGCTGGCGGAAGAAATACCTCGCCAGAGCACACCACCTAGGAGGGGGCTCGACGCAAAGGTATCTCTGCAGGGTCTGAAGACGGAAAGTCGCGAGCTGGGCGCTGACGCACACCAACGACTGACCGCCCTCCTCAAGTGGGAAACTCAAGACCGCAGCAGAGACCCAGTGCTTCCTGTTGTTCCAGAAGAAGTCCACCAGCTTCTTCTGTATCTTGGCGACAAACGCAGGGGGAGGGGTCAAAGTGACCAGCCGGTACCACAGCATTGCGGCCACCAGCTGGTTTATGACTAGCGCTCGACCCCTGTAGGACAGCACTCGGAGCAGTCCTGTCCAGCGCCCTAGGCGAGCGGCGACCTTGGCCTCCAGCTCCTGCCAGTTCGCCGGCCAGGCTCCCTCGTCGGGGCTAAGGTAGACTCCCAGATAGAGGAGATGGGTCGTGCTCCAGGCAAAAGGCCTGAGCTCCTCCGGCAGGGAGTCCACCCGCCACTGACCCACCAGGAGTCCGGAACATTTCTCCCAGTTGATCCTGGCGTAGGACGCGGGCGAGTAAATCTCCTGGCACTCACGCATCCTCCGCAGGTCAGCGGGATCCTCTACCGCGAGGAGCACGTCATCGGCGTAAGCCGAGAGGACGACCTCCACGCCCGGCCCTTGCAGAGCCAGTCCCGTCAACCTCGTCCGCAAGAGGCGCAGGAAAGGCTCCACGCAAACGGCGTATAACTGGCCGGACATGGGGCATCCCTGGCGCACCCCTCTCCTAAAGCGAAGGGGCGCAGTCAAGGACCCGTTAACCTTAATCAGACACTCCGCGGCGGCGTACAAAAGTCGGATCCGGGCGACGAAATGCGTCCCGAACCCGAAAGCGCGCAGAGTTCCGAGCAGATAGTCGTGATCCACCCTGTCGAACGCCTTCTCTTGGTCGAGGGATAGGAAGGCGACCGACAGACCAGCCTCCTGGGAACAATGGATGAGGTCCCGGACCAGATGGATGTTATCGTGGATTGTCCGGCCCGGGACCGTGTTGGACTGGTCGGGGTGGATCATGTGGTCCAGCACGGCACCAAGGCGAGCAGACATCGCCCTGGCGAAGATTTTGTAGTCCGTGCTGAGGAGGGAGACCGGGCGCCAGTTCTTAAGGAGGCGGAGATCGCCCTTCTTAGGCAGTAGGACGATGACTGCCCTGCGCCAGACTTTCCCCCAGGACCCGCACGTAGTCGCTCCCCAGGACGTCCCAGAACGCCCTGTGGAACTCCACGGTCAGCCCGTCCAGCCCCGGGGATTTTCCCCTCGAGAGCCGGGCGAGGGCACCGGTCAGCTCCGCCAGGCTTAGCGGAGCTTCCAGATTTTCGGCGCCCTCTGAGCTGACCTTCGGCAGGTCCTCCCACAAAACTCTACGCGCTTCCTCGCTGGACGGATCCGGAGAGAACAGAGCCCCGTAATATTCACGGGCCCTGTTGTTGACGCCCTCCGGATCCGAGACGAGAGAGCCGTCGTCGGCCAGCAGCGTCAAGAGCTGCTTACGGACACTCTGCCTTTTTTCCAGCGAGTAGAAGAAGGGGGAGCCGCAGTCCAGATCCCGCAGGAACCGGATCCGCGACCTCACGAACGCGCCTCGGGACCCGACGAGCTGCAGGTCCTTCAGCTCGGCCTTCTTCGCTTCGTACACCGTCCGCAGGGCCGGGTCCTGGACGACTTGACCGAGACGGGCTTCCAGGTCGAGCACCTCTTTTTCTAGGCGCCCGACCCTGGCCGCCCGCCTCTTGGTCGACCCCCTCGCGTACTCTTGACAGAAGACGCGGACGTGAGCCTTGCCCACGTCCCACCATAGCCTCAAGGAGGGGAAGCCCCCCTGCTTCCTTCTCCAGTCGGACCAGAATCGACGGAACGAGTCCTGGAACCGCACGTCCTCCAGCAGCCGGTTGTTAAAGTGCCAGTACGCGGACCCCGTCCTCGCGCGGAGCGAAGCGAGCTCCGCCCACACCAGGTGGTGGTCCGAACACGGCACCGGCCGCATGGAGGCCGCCGGGACGCAGGAAACGTACGCCCGAGACACGTAAAGGCGGTCGACTCTAGACCATCCAACTCCAGGCCTCACCCAAGTAAAGGCGCTGGAGTCGGGGTGGAGATTTCGCCAGACGTCCACCAAGTCGAAGGACCCGACCAGGTCCCTCAACTTCTCCATCGCCGTCATGCACTTCAAAGAAGCGCGTCTGCTGCGGGCCGGGCTGAGGGGCGTACACGTTCACGAGATGGAGCGGCACGTCCCCCAGCCGAACCGTTACGTGCAGCAAGCGGCCTGGCACGGGCTCCTCGACCCCCAAGATCTCCGGCTGAAAATGCGGGCCCAGCAAGATGGCCACCCCACTAGAAATGGCGGTGAGGTGGCTCATGCGGACCTCTCCTTGCCATTCCAGGAGCCACGTGGCTTCGTCTCCCGGAACGGTGTGGGTTTCTTGCAGGAAGCACACCGCATATTTCCCCTCCCGCAGGAGCGAAAAATTGTCAAATCTACGGCGTGCCCCTCTGCCGCCGTTGATGTTGAGGCTGGCTATGGTTATCTTCATGGCAAAAGCATAGTGCAACCTCTACCTTAACCTACTGTGGGGGAGGGAGCGGAGTCTTTTGTTGAACTCCGCTCCCTCCGCAGCCCAGCGAGGAGTCCCTCGAGCTCGCGCAGCTCAAGGTGTTGCACCTTTGTCAAGGGCCCGCCCGCGGCCAAGGTTTTAACGGCGGCGCGGACGGACCCCTTGATCAGCTCTGGCTCGGACCATTTTTCCAGGGCCAGTCGGGCTTGGTTGCAGCGACCCCGGCTCTGGGCCAAAAAGTCCCGGAGTTCCTTTGCAGGAATGAGGATGGTCTCGGCGGCGGCCGCGAGCAGATCCACCGCCTCGCTGGCGGTGGTCTCTAGGTCTTCACCCGCGTCCCCCACCGAGTCCCCGTCCTCCTCCGGGAGGTGGCCGCGAGCAGATCCACCGCCTCGCTAGGGGGAGGGCTGGCGGCGGCGCCAGCCTTGGCCGCCTTCGGTGGTTTGGCGGCCTTGGAGGCGGGGCAGTTCTTGCGAACGTGCCCCACCTCCCTGCAGGCATGGCACCGCACGCCGTCCGACGTCCAAAAGACGCGGTAGGCAGTCCCCTCGTGCACCACATTAAAGTTCCCCTCCGTCGTCTCCTCCCGCGCCAGCCGGACAAAGAGCTGGCGGCGGAAGGAGAACACGTGGCGCAGGCTGCTCTCCCTGAGGCCGAGCGGTATGTGGTTGATCCCCGACCTTACCTCCCCCAGTTGGTGTAGGTGAGGGAGGAGGAGCTCAGCGGGAACAAAGGGCGGGACGTTCGATATGATGACCCTCTGCGCGGTGGCCTCGAGAGGGTCCACTGGCAGGAACGTCCCGCCCACCGTGAGCCCCTTTTCGAGGGCCAGGGACACCGCCCGCTCCGACCCCAGGAAGAACACGGCCTTCCCAGACATCTTGGAGGCTGCGACAATGGCCGAGGGGCCGACTACCCCAGCCATCGCCCGCACGCACTCCTCAATGCTCATTGTGGGGTGAGTGTAGCTCTTGACCCCGTGTTTTTTGGTGATTAATCTGAAAGGTGGCAGGGCAGCGGGTGGCGCAGGAGGTGCCGTGGAAGCGGTTGCCACCTGCGCATACGTCTTCGCTGGCCCTGCCACCGGCGTGGATGGGGTTCCCATCATGGTGTCCCTTTAAGGGCTGCACCCACCCCAAAGTCACAGGCCTTAATGGTCTTAATTGGCCTCGTTTGATTAGACTGAGCAGAGGAGCCCTTAACGAGGCACCACTCCCCTAGTTGGCAATTGGGGAGGGGCCTTGCTCCCTCTGCTCAGTTGTCTCAATTGTTTTTTTTTAAAAATTAGGAGAAAGGGGCCTCAGAGAGAGAGGGGAGAAACAGAGTAACAGAGAAAGAGAGGGGGTGGGAAGGGGGGGGGAACTGCGAGGGCAGGTCTCCCCTCGCAGCTGTGGGTGGGTGAAATCCCCAGATGGCAAAACACAAAGTCTTTGGGGTGGTCTTCAGGTGAGGGGAGAAGATGTCTTCACCTGGGGCAGCTAGAGCCACCAGGCACACACTCCCAACGATGTTTAATTAGGGTGATTAAGGAAATTCTTGAGCCTGGTAGCTCCAGCTATCCCAGGCTAGGCAATTGGGGGGGGGGGGGTTCAATTGTGTGTGGGGCGTAGTTGTAAGCAAGGCCCCCACACACACTTTCCACACACACACACCCCCCGCGATGTTCCGGCCCTCAGTGGTCTTCTTTCCTCCCCCCACCGATTCAACAAAGTCTTTCTGGGACTGCACCCACACCCACCTGTAGAAATGTAGAGTCTCCCTCCTTCCACACTGGATGTTGTTGTTGTTGGTTTTTCCCCCTCTCTCCAACTCTTGGCAGAAATGGTAAAGAGTTGTTAAAAGTTTCCTTTTCTCCTCCTCTCCCTCTGGGTGAAAGTTGGTGTTGAAGCCCCTTCCTTCCTTCTCTTCCTGGGCTGGTCTCAGGGCTCTCCAGGCAGGAGCTAAAGTTGCTAGCTGCTCTCCTCACTGCTCACAGCTCCAACTGAGCAAGACATGCCTCCACTGCTCCACGATTGGTCTTTGCGCATGAAACTCTTTTTGGAGTTTATCTGCAAAACAAAACACATTAAACCGTGCCACCCGACCTGGGTGACACACCAGACATTTACAAGGCCCTTTTTTTCTTTTTTTGGTTTTTTTTGGGGTTTTCTTTTTTCTTCTTTTTTTTGGTTTTTTTTTTGGGCACTAAAATCACAATTTTTCCCCAGTGCCCCCTATAAAAGTGAAGGGGACACTAAAAACACCGGCAATTAAAACAAATTAAACTTTAAAAACGTAAAATCAAATTAAAATTTGGTTGCCGGGCGTGATGATGCACTCCAGTCCCTCCGGTGCCCACCTCTCGCGGAAGGCCGCGAGCGTACCGGTGGACACCGCGTGCTCCATCTCCAAGGACACCCTGGACCGGATGTAAGAGCGGAAGAGAGGCAGGCAGTCAGGTTGAACGACCCCCTCGACCGCCCGCTGCCTGGACCGGCTGATGGCACCCTTGGCCGTGCCCAGGAGCAGTCCTACGAGGAGGCCCTCGGACCTACCCGCTCTCCTCCGCACAGGGTGCCCAAAGATCAGGAGAGTGGGACTGAAGTGCAGCCAGAATTTCAGGAGCAGCCCCTTCAAATAATGGAACAGGGGCTGCAACCTTGTGCACTCAATAAAAACATGGAACACGGACTCCTCCAGACCGCAGAAATTGCAGGCGGCCTGGGA
This sequence comes from Pristiophorus japonicus, assembly GCF_044704955.1. Taxonomy (NCBI): domain Eukaryota; kingdom Metazoa; phylum Chordata; class Chondrichthyes; family Pristiophoridae; genus Pristiophorus; species Pristiophorus japonicus. Next base: position 247,224,934 of record NC_091980.1, read on the forward strand.
GTCCGTGAACCGGCTTAAAAATTTGTTGCACGGCACTGCTCCGTGCACCACCCTCCAGGCCAAGTCCCCGGCGAATAGTGGGAGGACCCCTGCGTAGAGTGCCCTCCATCGGGGACCCCCGCCTCCTCCGGACGGCAAGATGGTACGCCATGGCGTGTCCGGACGGCAGGCGAGGATGGCAAAATTGAGAGTGTGCAGGAGCAGCCCGTACATGAAACCCCTCCGCGCGGAACTGAAAGGCACGGAGGGGATTTCCCCGAGGCGGCTCAAGTTGTGAGGCGCCGGCCCCCGAGGGAGGTTCCGGGGTTTGGCGCCGATGAGGTGTTCCGTCCGAACGGGGGTCAGTTCGGACGGGATCTCCCCACGTGCTTGAGCCTCCTCGATGCACCTAACGGAGTCAGGGCCCAGAGCTGTTTTTAGCGACTCGATGGGGGGGGCCGCGTGGCGGACGTTGGCAGAATTTAGGCGCCGCGCCAGCGTTTCTGGCGCCATTCAGACCGCTCCTCCGCCATCGAGCAGGTCCCTGACCCTGGTCACCTCACCAGCCACAGCCCTCTCTTCCGACCGCCACATGAAGCCTCGGCCGTGGAGGTACGGATTCCCGAGCAGCGGCTCCTGCAGGACAGCCGCCACTCCAGCCGGCGGAGAGCTGCGCTTGGTGGAGACTTTGTTCCAGACCCTGATGAGTTCCCTGTAAAAGACAGGCAGCTCCCGGAGGGCGGTCCTAGCACCCCCCAAGTTCACAAACAGGAGCTGCGTGTCATAATTGAGGTCGCGCTGCTGGCGGAAGAAATACCTCGCCAGAGCTCACCACCTAGGAGGGGGCTCGACGTAAAGGTATCTCTGCAGGGTCTGAAGACGGAAAGTCGCGAGCTGGGCGCTGACGCACACCAACGACTGACCGCCCTCCTCAAGTGGGAGACTCAAGACCGCGGCAGAGACCCAGTGCTTCCTGTTGTTCCAGAAGAAGTCCACCAGCTTCTTCTGTATCTTGTCGACAAACGCAGGGGGAGGGGTCAAAGTGACCAGTCGGTACCACAACATTGCGGCCACCAGCTGGTTTATGACTAGCGCTCGACCCCTGTAGGACAGCACTCGGAGCAGTCCTGTCCAGCGCCCTAGGCGAGCGGCGACCTTGGCCTCCAGCTCCTGCCAGTTCGCCGGCCAGGCTCCCTCGTCGGGGCTAAGGTAGACTCCCAGATAGAGGAGATGGGTCGTGCTCCAGGCAAAAGGCCTGAGCTCCTCCGGCAGGGAGTCCACCCGCCACTGATCCACCAGGAGTCCGGAACATTTCTACCAGTTGATCCTGGCGGAGGACGCGGCCGAGTAAATCTCCTGGCACTCACGCATCCTCCGCAGGTCAGCGGGATCCTCTACCGCGAGGAGCACGTCATCGGCGTAAGCCGAGAGGACGACCTCCACGCCCGGCCCTTGCAGAGCCAGTCCCGTCAACCTCGTCCGCAAGAGGCGCAGGAAAGGCTCCACGCAAACGGCGTATAACTGGCCGGACATGGGGCATCCCTGGCGCACCCCTCTCCTAAATCGAAGGGGCGCCGTCAAGGACCCGTTAACCTTAATCAGACACTCCGCGGCGGCGTACAAAAGTCGGATCCGGGCGACGAAATACGTCCCGAACCCGAAAGCGCGCAGAGTTCCGAGCAGATAGTCGTGATCCACCCTCGGGACCCGACGAGCTGCAGGTCCTTCAGCGCGGCCTTCTTCGCTTCGTACACCGTCCGCAGGGCCGGGTCCTGGACGACTTGACCGAGACGGGATTCCAGGTCGAGCACCTCTTTTTCTAGGCGCCCGACCCTGGCCGCCCGCCTCTTGGTCGACCCCCTCGCGTACTCTTGACAGAAGACGCGGACGTGAGCCTTGCCCACGTCTCACCATAGCCTCAAGGAGGGGAAGCCTCCCTGCTTCCTTCTCCAGTCGGACCAGAATCGACGGAACGAGTCCTGGAACCGCACGTCCTCCAGCAGCTGGTTGTTAAAGTGCCAGTACGCGGACCCCGTCCTCGCGCGGAGCGAAGCGAGCTCCGCCCACACCAGGTGGTGGTCCGAACACGGCACCGGCCGCATGGAGGCCGCCGGGACGCAGGAAACGTACGCCCGAGACACGTAAAGGCGGTCGACTCTGGACCATCCTACTCCAGGCCTCACCCAAGTAAAGGCGCTGGAGTCGGGGTGGAGATTTCGCCAGACGTCCACCAAGTCGAAGGACCCGACCAGGTCCCTCAACTTCTCCATCGCCGTAATGCACTGCAGGGCACCGGAGCGGTCCCTCGCCTCGAGGGTGCAGTTAAAATCCCCCCCGAGGACAATGCAGTCGCCGACGTCGACGGAGCCAAGAAGAGCGGACACCTCTTCAAAGAAGCGCGTTTGCTGCGGGCCGGGCTGAGGGGCGTACACGTTCACGAGATGGAGCGGCACGTCCCCCAGGCGAACCGTTACGTGCAGCAAGCGGCCTGGCACGGGCTCCTCGACCCCCAAGATCTCCGGCTGAAAATGCGGGCCCAGCAAGATGGCCACCCCACTAGAAATGGCGGTGAGGTGGCTCATGCGGACCTCTCCTTGCCATTCCAGGAGCCACGTGGCTTCGTCTCCCGGAACGGTGTGGGTTTCTTGCAGGAAGCACACCGCATATTTCCCCTCCCGCAGGAGTGAAAAATTGTCAAATCTACGGCGTGCCCCTCTGCCGCCGTTGATGTTGAGGCTGGCTATGGTTATCTTCATGACTAGAGCATAGTGCAACCTCTACCTAACCTATTGTGGGGGGGGAGTGGAGTCATTTGTTGACCTCCACTCCTTCAGCAGCCCAGCGAGGAACTTTTTGAGCCGGCGCAGCTCAAGGCCTTGAGCCTTTGATAAGGGCCCGCCCGCGGCCATGGTTTTAGCGGCGGCGCGGACGGACGCGACGAGCAGCCCCGACTCGGACCTTCTTTCCAGCGCCAGACGGGCTTGGTCGCGGTGACCCCGGCACTGGACCAAAAAGTCCCGGAGTTCCTCTGCGGGAATGAGGAGGGTCTCAGTGGCGGCCGCGAGCAGATCCACTGCCTCACTGGCGATGGACTCGAGATCTTCACCCGCGTCCTCCACCGAGTCCCCGTCCCCCTCCGGGAGGTCGCCGCTAGCAGCCGGCCCGTCGACCGCACGAGGTACGGCAAACGGCCCGGCCGCTCCATCTGGCCCTGGCTCTGCCCCGATCCCACCCCCAGGATCGTCGGCAGAGGAGTCCCTACTGGGCTCGTTTAAAATTGGTGCTGGGTCGGGAAGCGACAGCGGAAGGGGTTCCTCCTCCGCCCCAGGAGCCGGGGAACACGGAGAGACCTGGTTTAGAAAATTCTCCAGGTCCACCAAGTCCCTCAGCTCCAAAGTAGGGGGCGAGGGTTGTTGTTTTTCCCCCTCCCCGCCGCCTCCCCCCAGCCCAGCGTGTACGGATTCATTAAACTTGTTCATATTTTCAGTTTCTACCGAGTCGAGCAAATCCCGGGGGAAGTTGGGTATTGGCTGGGCGGGCTCAGGTTCGGCCTTTTCGGCCCCGCCCGCCTCGGTCCCCGGGACGCTCGACCCGGCGGCTACGCATTCTTCCACTGGCCCCACGCCCCCCACGACAGGCAGATCTTCCACTCCATCCCCAGGAGGCAGCGGCTGGGCAGCCTCGACTGCCTCACCCTCCCCGGGGACAGACTCCTCGCGCCTGCAGCGCAATTTGGGGGCGCTGGTGGGGGACGCGGGACATGCGGCGGGCACCGACTCCTCCGCGGAGGGATGTTGTTCCCCCTCCGCCTCATTGGGGCGGTGCCTCTTTTTGTTCGTGGGGGTGCGCGAAGGCAGGGAGACCTCCATGTCTGCCGAGGCCTCCCGCTCCGCCCCCCCCTTTTCCTTTTCTTGCCCGTGCCCGGGCCCCTACGCGGTATTGGTCAAGGGCTCAGGCACGGGCTCAGGGCACCCCGCGCTCGCCGGTGACGGGGTTGGGCTGAGCGCGGTGGTCAAATTTTCTGGCGCACTGAGGGGACCCGCCTCTTGATGTTTTGCCTTCTTCCGCGCCTTCTTTCTGGTCGGACGCTCTCCCTCCCCCCCGCCGGAGGCCCTGAAAACAAAGGCCTCCGACGATGCCCGCGCACCTACGGCTCCCGGCACGTGGACGCAACTAGGGGGAGGGGTGGCGGCGGCGCCAGCCTTGGCCGCCTTCGGTGGTTTGGCGGCCTTGGAGGCGGGGCAGTTCTTACGAACATGCCCCACCTCCCTGCAGGCATGGCACCGCACGCCGTCCGACGTCCAGAAGATGCGGTAGGCAGTCCCCTCGTGCACCACATTAAAATACCCCTCTGTCGTCTCCTCCCGCGCCAGCCGGACAAAGAGCTGGCGGCGGAAGGAGAACACGTGGCGCAGGCTGTTCTCCCTGAGGCCGAGCGGTATGGGGTTGATCCCTGACCTTACCTCCCCCAGTTGGTGTAGGTGAGGGAGGAGGAGCTCAGCGGGAACAAAGGGCGGGATGTTTGATATGATGACCCTCTGCGCGGTGGCCTCGAGAGGATCCACCGGCAGGAACGTCCCGCCCACCGTGAGCCCCTTTTCGAGGGCCAGGGACACCGCCCGCTCCGACCCCAGGAAGAACACAGCCTTCCCAGACATCTTGGAGGCTGCAACAATGGCCGAGGGGCCGACTACCCCAGCCATCGCCCGCACGCACTCCTCGATGCTCATTGTGGGGTGAGTGTAGCTCTTGACCCCGTGTTTTTTGGTTATTAGTTTTAATGGTGGCAGGGCAGCAGGTGGCGCAGGAGGCACCGTGGATGTGGATGCCGCCTGCGCATATGTCCTTGCTGGCCCCGCCACCGGCGTGGATGGGGTCGCCATCACGGGGTCCCTTTAAGGGCCACACCCACCCCAAAGTCACAGGCCTTAATGATCTTAATTGGCCTCGTATATTAACTGAGCAGAGGAGCCCTTAATGAGGCACACCTCTCCCCTTGTTGGCAATTGGGGAGGGGCCTTGCTCCCTCTGCTCAGTTGTCTTAATTGTTCCCTTTTTTTTTTAAATTAGGAGAAAGGGGCCTCAGAGAGAGAGGGGAGAAACAGAGTAACAGGGAAAGAGAGAGGGGGGTGGGAAGGGGGGGGGAACTGCGAGGGCAGGTCTCCCCTCGCAGCTGTGGGTGGGTGCACTCCCCAGATGGCAAAACACAAAAAACACAGTCTTTGGATTGGTCTTCAGGTGGGGGGAGAAGATGTCTTCACCTGGGGCAGCTAGAGCCACCAGGCACACACTCCCAACGATGTTTAATTAGGGTGATTAAGGAAATTCTTTAGCCTGGTAGCTCCAGCTATCCCAGGCTAGGCAATTGGCGGGGGGGGGGGGGGTCAAATGTGTGTGGGGCCTAGTTGCAAGCAAGGCCCCCACACACACTTTCCACACACACACACCCCCCGCGATGTTCCGGCCCTCAGTGGTCTTCTTTCCTCCCCCCACCGATTCAACAAAGTCTTTCTGGGACTGCACCCACACCCACCTGTAGAAATGTAGAGTCTCCCTCCTTCCACACTGGTTTGTTTTTGGTTTTTCCCCCTCTCTCCAACTCTTTGCAGAATGGTAAAAAGATGTACAAAGTTTCCTTCTTTTTCCTCCTCTCCCTCTGGGTGAAAGTTGGTGTTGAAGCCCCTTCCTTCCTTCTCTTCCTGGGCTGGTCTCAGGGCTCTCCAGGCAGGAGCTAAAGTTGCTAGCTGCTCTCCTCACTGCTCACAGCTCCAACTGAGCAGGACACGCCTCCACTGCTCCACGATTGGCCCTTGTGCATGAAACTCTTTTGAGTTTACCTGCAAAAACATACACATTAAAACCATGCCACCCGACCTGGGTGACACAGCAGACATTTTCAAGGCCCCTTTTTTTTTTGTTTTTTTTTTTGTTTCTTTTGGGGCGCTAAAATCAAATTTTTTCCGTGCCCCCTATAAAAGGGGAGGGGGACACTAAAAGCACCGGCAATGAAAACAAATTAAACTTTAAAAAGTAAAATCAAATTAAAATTTGGTTGCTGGGCGTGATGATGCACTCCAGTCCCTCCGGTGCCCACCTCTCGCGGAAGGCCGCGAGCGTACCGGTGGACACCGCGTTCTCCATCTCCAAGGACACCCTGGACCGAATGTAAGAGCGGAAGAGAGGCAGGCAGTCAGGTTGAACGACCCCCTCGACCGCCCGCTGCCTGGACCGGCTGATGGCACCCTTGGCCGTGCCCAGGAGCAGTCCTACGAGGAGGCCTTCGGACCTACCCACTCCCCTCCGCACAGGGTGCCCAAAGATCAGGAGAGTGGGACTGAAGTGCAGCCAGAATTTCAGGAGCAGCCCCTTCAAATAATAAAACAGGGGCTGCAACCTTGTGCATTCCATAAAAATATGAACACGGACTCTTCCAGACCGCAGAAATTGCAGGCGGCCTGGGAGTCCGTGAACCGGCTTAAAAATTTGTTGCATGGCACTGCTCCGTGCACCACCCTCCAGGCCAAGTCCCCGATGAAGAGTGGGAGGACCCCTGCGTAGAGTGCCCTCCATCGGGGACCCCCGCCTCCTCCGGACGGCAAGATGGTACGCCATGGCGTGTCCGGACGGCCGGCGAGGATGGCAAAGTTGAGGGTGTGCAGGAGCAGCCCGTACAGGAAACCCCTCCGCGCGGTACTGAAAGGCGCGGAGGGGATTTCCCCGAGGCGGCTCAAGTTGTGAGGCGCCGGCCCCCGAGGGAGGTTCCGTGGTTTGGCGCCGATGAGGAATTCCGTCCGGACGGGGGTCAGTTCGGACGGGATCTCCCCACGTGCTTGAGCCTCCTCGATGCACCTAACGGAGTCAGGGCCCAGAGCTGTTTTTAGCGACTCGATGGCATCGGCCGCGTGGCGCCATCCAGCCCGCTCCTCCGCCATCGAGCAGGTCCCTGACCCTGGTCACCTCACCAGCCACAGCCCTCTCTTCCGACCGCCACATAAAACCTCGGCTGTGGAGGTACGGATTCCCGAGCAGCGGTTCCTGCAGGACGGCCGCCACTCCAGCCGGCGGAGAGCTGCGCTTGGTGGAGACTTTGTTCCAGACCCTGATGAGTTCCCTGTAAAAGACAGGCAGCTCCCGGAGGGCGGTCCTGGCACCCCCCAAGTTCACAAACAGGAGCTGCGTGTCATAATTGAGGTCGCGCTGCTGGCGGAAGAAATATCTCGCCAGAGCGCACCACCTAGGAGGGGGCTCGACGTAAAGGTATCTCTGCAGGGTCTGAAGACGGAAAGTCGCGAGCTGGGCGCTGACGCACACCAACGACTGACCGCCCTCCTCAAGCGGGAGACTCAAGACCGCGGCAGAGACCCAGTGCTTCCTGTTGTTCCAGAAGAAGTCCACCAGCTTCTTCTGTATCTTGGCGACAAACGCAGGGGGAGGGGTCAAAGTGACCAGCCGGTACCACAGCATTGCGGCCACCAGCTGGTTTATGACTAGCGCTCGACCCCTGTAGGACAGCACTCGGAGCAGTCCTGTCCAGCGCCCTAGGCGAGCGGCGACCTTGGCCTCCAGCTCCTGCCAGTTCGCCGGCCAGGCTCCCTCGTCGGGGCTAAGGTAGACTCCCAGATAGAGGAGATGGGTCATGCTCCAGGCAAAAGGCCTGAGCTCCTCCGGCAGGGAGTCCACCCGCCACTGACCCACCAGGAGTCCGGAACAGTTCTCTCAGTTGATCCTGGCGGAGGATGCGGCCGAGTAAATCTCCTAGCATTCACGCATCCTCCGCAGGTCAACGGAGAGGACGACCTCCACGCCCGGCCCTTGCAGAGCCAGTCCCGTCAACCTCGTCCGCAGGAGGCGCAGGAAAGGCTCCACGCAAATGGCATAAACCTGGCCGAACATGGGGCATCCCTGGCGCACCCCTCTTCCAAAGCAAAGGGGCGCCATCAAAGACCCGTTAACCTTAATCAGACACTCCGCGGCGGCGTACAAAGGTCGGATCCGGGCGACGAAGTGCATCCCGATCCCGAAAGCTCGCAGAGTTCCCAACAGATAGTCGTGATGCACCCTGTCGAATGCCTTCTCTTGGTCGAGAGATAGGAAGGCGACCGACAGACCAGCCTCCTGGGAATGATGGATGAGGTCCCGGACCAGATGGATGTTATCGTGGATTGTCCGGCCCAGAACCATGTAGGAGTGGTCGGGGTGGATCATGTGGTCCAGCAGGGCGCCAATGACTCCATGAGGCAGTGCTGTACTTGAACTGTAGCGACCTTAGTCATTTATTGGTAACTCAAGAGTGAGGATCACGCCTGGTGGCCTGCCTTTTATACTCGGCCAGGCACAACTGTACAGGTAACCTACAAGTCTCCCACTGTAGTGCCCTCTGGTGGTACATCATATGTAATAGTACCAGCAATAAACATGTAGGATACATGACGGGTCTGACCTGAGATACTGCTGCACCTCGGTGATGGGTCCAAGCTATTCCATTGGCTCCCTTTGTTCTGTGGCTATGACGACTATTTCCCACACCGGCTTCAAATTCCAGTTTGGCTGGAAGTCAGTTGATTTGAAACAACAGCTCCAGCCCTGGGTTGAAGACTCTTGTACAGGGCTCTGGGCTTCAGGTAGGGACCTGTGACCACTGCACTTCTCTGTTCTCTAACCAAGTGTGTGCAAAGGCCGTGCCCCCTAACACTGGGAGGGATAATATAAACAGTCACATTTGCTGCCCTATTAAATTGAGTTGTAGTGAAGTTCTCCACATGCTGTTTAGTCTGGAATCAAACTTCTTCCCATAACATGGTGGATTTGAGGGCATTCTCCATAACCCTCAAATGACTCCAGGTTATTGCATTTCTGCCTCCAAGTTTAATCTAAACTATAAGTAGGAGACAGTGTGGTGCGACTGTTAATGCCAATTAGACTGATTGACGGGCAGTGGGAGCAAAGCAGATTTTCCTGTAAGATGCAAATAGGCACGTTAGAAGCTGGAGGTTGACCCTGAGTCCATACCTGAAACGTTCAGCTCTCTCGTCAGATACTCATCGACCTATTGTCTACTCTCAGGATTTACTCCACTGATTTCTGGGTTCAGTCTTTCCCTCTGCCTTCCTGAGGGGCTCACAGGGAGAGACAATACATGGGTCACAGCCTGCCCAGGGTGGTTCCAGTCAGGCACTGTGGGTACTGAGGGCCTGAACACACTTCAGATACAGCACCAAATGCAGAGAATTAAAATAAACTTGTACAATAATCGCTCGAGTTTTTTTTCTTGGTTTTTTATTTAACGGATGATGGAATGTCCTGGCTACCAACGGGTCTATCACATAACAACTGGTCTGTGTACAGCGTGCACACAAAGCACGTCCCTCCATTGGGAGAAATCTAAAGACTACATTGCCCAGACTGCTAACAGTAGGTGGCAAGAACCCTCCCCCATCCCGTGCCCGGAATATGCTGAGGTGACCCTCCATCATTCTGCCCATCTATTCCCTGTCGCTACGATTCTCCATCATGCTGTGGCTTAGTGGGTCGCACCCTGACCTCTGAACTCACTGGTTGTGGGGTCAAGTCCCACCTCAGAGATTTGAAGGACAAAATTCTAGGCTGACCCTCCCAGTGGAGGGAGTGCCACATGTTGGAAATGTTAAACCACGGCCCATCTGCTCTCTCAGTTGGATATAAAAGATGCCCTGGCACTATATCATCTTCCCAGTGTCCGGGCCAATATTTATCCCTCAATCAACAGCACTAAAAATGATTATCTGGCTGTTATTGCATTGTATTATTGTGGTGAATGTGTGAATGGAGTTCCATTGCAGGAAGTAAGCCTGTTGTATCAGTAAATTCAAGAGCCAGTTTGGTAAGTATGTGGGGAAATATTCGTCAGAAGGATATGAGAGGTATTTATTGGCTATAATCTTTCCTAGAAATTGAGATTGGCCAGATGGACCATTATAGTCTTTCTGGGTCTTTGTTGGCCCTCTACATACTTAAAGAGAAGGGGTAAGCCATATAGGACCGAGATGCGGAGAAACGTTTTCACCCAGAAAGTTGTGAACCTGTGGAATTCTCTGCCACAGAAAGTTATTGAGTCCAGTTGGTTGGACATATTCAAAAGGGAGTTAGATGTGGCCCTTATGGCTAAAGAGATCAGGGGGTATGGAGAGAAGTCAGGGATGGGGTGCTGAGATTGCATTATCAGCCATGATCATATTGAATGGCGGTGCAGGCTTGAAAGGCCTGTTCCTGCACCTATTTTCTATGTTTCTATGTTTCTAAATGGAGAAAGATTGTAAAGTGCTGCAGTACAGCGGGACCTGGGGGTATTGTGCATGAAATGGCAGTAATCATGGGGGATTTTAACCTACATATCGATTGGTCAAATCAAATCGCACGGGGTAGCCTGGAGGAGGAATTCATAGAATGCATACGGTATTGTTTCTTAGAACAGTATGTTACAGAACCTACAAGGGAGCAAGCTATCTTTGAGCTGGTCCTGTGTAATGAGACAGGAACAATAAACGATCTCCCAGTAAAAGATCCTCTCGGAATGAATGATCACAGCATGGTTGAATTTGTAATACAGATTGAGGGTGAGGAAGTAGTGTCTCAAACGAGCATACAATGCTTAAACAAAGGGGACTACATTGGGATGAGGGCAGTGTTAGCTAAAGTAGACTGGGAACACAGACTAAACGGTGGCACAATTGAGGAACAGTGGAGGACTTTTAAGGAGCTCTTTCATAGTGCTCAACAAAAATATATTCCAGTGAAAAAGAAGGGCGGTAAGAGAAGGGATAACCAGCCGTGGATAACTAAGGAAATAAAGGAGAGTATCAAATTAAAAACCAATGCGTATAAGGTGGCCAAGGTTAGTGGGAAACTAGAAGATTGGGAAAATTTTAAACGACAGCAAAGAATGACTAAGAAAGCAATAAAGAAAGGAAAGATAGATTACGAAAGTAAACTTGCGCAAAACATAAAAACAGATAGTAAAAGCTTTTACTGATATATAAAACGGAAAAGAGTGACTAAAGTAAATGTTGGTCCTTTAGAAGATGAGAAGTGGGATTTAGTAATGGGAAATGTGGAAATGGCTGAGATCTTAAACAATTATTTTGCTTCGGTCTTCAGAGTGGAAGACACATAAATCATGCCAAAAATTGCTGGTCACGGGAATGTGGGAAGGGAAGACCTTGAGACAATCACGATCACTGGTGAGGTAGTGCTGGACAGGCTAATGGGACTCAAGGTAGACAAGTCCCATGGTCCTGATGAAATGCATCCCAGGGTATTAAAAGAGATGGCGGAAGTTATAGCAGATGCATTCGTTATAATCTACCAAAATTCTCTGGACTCTGGGGAGGTACCAGTGGATTGGAAAGCAGCTAATGCAACGCCTCTGTTTAAAAAAGGGGGAAGACAAAAGGCAGGTAACTATAGGCCGGTTAGTTTAACATCTGTAGTGGGGAAAATGCTTGAAGCTATCATTGAGGAAGAAATAGCGGGACATCTAGATAGGAATAGTGCAATCAAGCAGACGCAACATGGATTCATGAAGAGGAAATCATGTTTAACTAATTTACTGGAATTATTTGAGGATATAACGAGCATGGTGGATAGAGGAGTACCGATGGATGTGGTGTATTTAGATTTCCAAAAGACATTCGATAAGGTGCCACACACACGGTTACTGCAGAAGGTAAATGTACGCGGAGTCAGAGGAAATGTATTAGCATGGATGGAGAATTGGCTGGCTAACAGAAAGCAGAGAGTCGGGATAAATGGGTCCTTTTCAGGTTGAAAATCGGTGGTTAGTGGTGTGCCACAGGGATCGGTGCTGGGACCACAACTGTTTACAATATACATAGATGACCTGGAAGAGGGGACAGAGTGTAGTGTAACAAAATTTTCAGATGACACAAAGATTAGTGGGAAAGCAGGTTGTGTAGAGGACACAGAGAGGCTGCAAAGAGATTTAGATAGGTTAAGCGAATGGGCTAAGGTTTGGCAGATGGAATACAATGTCGGAAAATGTGAGGTCATCCAACTTGGAAAAAAAAACAGTAAAAGGGAATATTATTTGAATGGGGAGAAATTACAACATGCTGCGGTGCAGAGGGACCTAGGGGTCCTTGTGCATGAATCCCAAAAAGTTAGTTTGCAAGTGCAGCAGGTAATCAGGAAGGCGAATGGAATGTTGGCCTTCATTGCGAGAGGGATGGAGTACAAAAGCAGGGAGGTCCTGCTGCAACCGCACAGGGTATTGGTGAGGCTGCACCTGGAGTACTGCGTGCAGTTTTGATCACCTTATTTAAGGAAGGATATACTAGCTTTGGAGGGGATACAGAGACGATTCACTTGGCTGATTCCGGATGAGGTGGTTACCTTATGATGATAGATTGAGTAGACTGGGTCTTTACTCGTTGGAGTTCAGAAGGATGAGGGGTGATCTTATAGAAACATTTAAAATAATGAAAGGGATAGACAAGATAGAGGCAGAGAGGTTGTTTCCACTGGTCGGAAAGACTAGAACTAAGGGGCACAGCCTCAAAATACGGGGGAGCCAATTTAAAACCGAGTTGAGAAGGAATTTCTTCTCCCAGAGGGTTGTGAATCTGTGGAATTCTCTGCCCAAGGAAGCAGTTGAGGCTAGCTCATTGAATATATTCAAATCACAGATAGATAGATTTTTAACCAATAAGGGAATTAAGTGTTACGGGGAGCGGGCGGGTAAGTGGAGCTGAGTCCACGGCCAGATCAGCCATGATCTTTTTGAATGACGGAACAGGCTCGAGGGGCTAGATGGCCTACTCCTGTTCCTAATTCTTATGTTCTTATGTTCTTATAAAACACAAAAGGATAGTATGCAGGAACGGCAAGTGATCAGGAAGGCCCATGGTATCTTGGCCTTTATTGCAAAGGGGTTGGAGTATAAAAGCAGGGAAGTCTTGCTATAGCTACATAAGGTATTGTTGAGGCCACACCTGGAATACTGTGTGCAGTTTTGGTTTCCATATTTACGAAAGGATATACTTGCTTTGGAGCAGTTCAGAGAAGGTTCACTAGGTTGATCCCGGGGGTGTGGGGGTTGACTTATGAGGAAAGGTTGAGTAGGTTGGGCCTCTAAATCATTGGAATTCAGAAGAATGAGAGGTGATCTTATTGAAATGTATAAGAGATAAGGAAAGGCTTGACAAGGTGAATGCAGGGAGGATGTTTCCACTGATGGGGGAGACTAGAACTAGAGGGCATGATCGTGGAATAAGGGGCCACCCATTTCAAAGGGTCGTAAATCTGTGGAATTCGCTGCCTCAGAGAGCTGTGGAAGCTGGGACATTGAATAAATTTAAGTCAGAAATAGACAGTTTTTTAAATGAAAAGGGATTATGGGAGTGGGAGGGGAAGTGGAGCTGAGTCCATGATCAGATCAGCGATGATATTGAATGGCGGGGCAGACTACTCCTGCTCCTGTATGGCCTACTCCTGCTCTTATTTCTTATGTTCTTATGTTCTTATGTTGTCGCTTACAACGATGTCAGACAGACCATACGTCGCAAACATGACACGAAGGCTCTCAATGGTAGCTGTGGATGTGCTGGATGACATGATTGTACACTCTATCCACTTGGAATAAGCATCCGCCACAACTAAGAACACCTTTCCCAGGAAGGGACCTGCAAAGTCGATGTGGATCCTGGACCATGGTTTAGATGGCCACGACCACAGACTCAGTGGCGATTCCGCTGGTGCTTTACTAAGCTGCATGCAAGTGTTGCACTGATGCACACATGATTCCAGATCAGAGTCAATTCCAGGCCACCATACATGAGACCTAGCAATGGCTTTCATCATGACAATACCGGGATGCGTGCTATGTAGATCATGCACAAATTTATCTCTGCCATTCTTAGGCATAACAACACGATTATCCCTGAGTATACAATCTGATTGAATGGATAGTTCGTCTTTGCGACGGATGTAAGGTTTGGTCTCCTCACACATTTGCTTGGGTATGGCAGACCAATCACCACTAAGGATACAACTTTCACAACCGATAATATCAGGTCCTGGCTGATCCAGGTCTTAACTTGTTGGGCCATGACAGGGGTTCCTTCACTTTCAAAAGCGTCCATGACAAACAGTAGGTCTGCTGGTTGTGGCATTTCCACCTCCGGTGTGGGCAACGACAGACAGCTCAAGGCATCGGCACAATTCTCAGTGCCAGGTCTATGGTGAATGACATAATCATAAGCGGATAATGTCAGCGCCCACCTCTGGATGCGGGACGATGCATTGGTATTGATACTTTTGTTTTCCGCAAACAATGAAATGAATGGCTTGTGATCTGTTTCCAGTTCAAATCAAAGACCAAACAGGTACTAATGCATCTTTTTAACCCCATACACAGAGGCTAAAGCTTCTTTCTCTACCATGCGGTAGGCTCTTTCCACCTTTGACAAAACTTTTGAAGCATATGCAACAAGTTGCAATTTGCCCGACTCATTAGCTTGTTGGAGCACGCAACCAACTCCATATGACGAAGCATCACAGGCCAATACGAGATGCTTACACGGATCATAATGTACCAGCAGCTTGTTAGAGCAAAGCAGATTAGTAGCTTTCTCAAGAGCTCTATCTTGAGACGCACCCCAAACCCAGCCTTTTCTTAGCAGCGCATGCAGTGACTCTAATAAAGTGCTCAATCTAAGTAAGAAATTACCAAAGTAGTTGAGTATACCAAGGAATGAACGCAGCTCTGTCACATTCTGAGGCTTGGGTGCATTTTTGATGGCCTTGGTTTTCGAGTCCGTAGGCCTGATGCCGTCAGCAGCAATTTTCCTCCCGAGGAATTCGACTTCCGGTGCCATGAAGAAGCACTTCGGGCATTTCAGTCTGAGTCCCACTTTGTCCAGACGATGTAGAACCTCTTCCAGGTTATTCAGATGTTCGACGGAGTCACGACCTGTGACCAGTATGTCACCTTGGAACATGACGGTTCTGGGGACGGACTTCAGTATACTCTCCATGTTCCTCTGAAATATGGCTGCAGCCGAATGAATTCCAATAGGGCACCAGTTGTAGAGCAACAGTCTTTCATGAGTGTTGATGCATGTAAGTTTCTTCGACGTGTCAACCAGCTCGGTGTGTCATGTAGGCTGACGTCAGATCTAGTTTTGTGAACAACTTCCCCCCGGCTAGCGTTGCAAACAGGTCATCAGCCTTCGGTAATGGCTATTGCAGATGGCACTAAGCTGGGTGGTGATATGAGCAGTGAGGAGGATGCTAAGAGGCTGCAGGTTGACTTGGACAGGTTAGGTGAGTGGGCAAATGCATGGCAGATGCAGTATAATGTGGATAGATGTGAGGTTATCCACTTTGGTGGCAAAAACATGAAGGCAGAATATTATCTGAATGGCGGCAGATTAGGAAAAGGGGAGGTACAACGAGACCTGGGTGTCATGGTACATCAGTCATTGAAAGTTGGCATGCAGGTACAGAGGCGGTGAAGAAGGCAAATGGCATGTTGGCCTTCATAGTAAGGGGATTTGAGTATCGGAGCAGGACCTTTGTGAGGCATCACCTGGAATATTGTGTTCAGTTTTGGTCTCCTAATCTGAGGAAGGACATTCTTGCTTTAGAGGGAGTGCAGCGAAGGTTTACCAGACTGATTCCCGGGATGGTAGGAGAGACATATGAGAAGAGACTGGATCGACTGGGCCTGTATTCACGGGAGTTTAGAAGAATGAGATGGGATCTCATAGAAATATATAAAGTTCTGATGGAACTGGATAGGTTAAATGCAGGAAGAATGTTCCCGATGTTGGGGAAGTCCAGAACCAGGGGTTACAGTCTAAGGATAAGGGGTAAGCCATTCAGGACCGAGATGAGGAGAAACTTCTTCACTCAGAGAGTTGTTAGCCTCTGGAATTCTCTACCTCAGAGAGTTGTTGATGCCAGTTAGTTAGATATATTCAAGAGGGAGTTAGATATGTGGGAGTTTGTTGTGCGCAACATGGCTGCCGCGTTTCCTACATTAGTGACGACACTACAAAAAATGCTTCATTGGCTGCAGAGAGCTTTGGGACATCCTGAGGTCATGAAAGGTGCTATACAAATGCAAGTCTTTCTTTTACGAGGTCTCTTAGTGGTGATATGTCCTTACTATACAGTACAAATGCACACGAGGCCCATACTAGAGAGAAGGTCACTCTGTGACCAGTAACCTTTATTAGCCAGCACTGAAGTGGAGAAGATGGGTGGAGCTTCCCCTTTTATACCTGAAAGTCCAGGTTAGGAGCGTCTCCCACAAGTTCACCAGCTAGTGGTCAGTGTTCTCACGGTGTACAACTTAGGTCAGTTTATACATGGATTACAATGACATTTGAATACATGACATCACCTCCCCCCCCCAAAGTCTTATAGGGAGCACAGGTTGAGTCTCTCTGGTGGTTTACGCTGCCTTGTAGAGCGCCTGATTGGGGCTCCGGTTGTTGGGCGCTGGCCTGAGTGTCTACTGTTTGAGGTGCCTCAGGCCTGTCCGGACTGCCCACAGTGACTGGGCTCTCCTCCACTTGGTTCCGGTGTTCGGTCACCTGTGGTGGAGTGAGCTCTACATCGTGTTCTTCCCCTGCTTCTTCCATGGGGTTGCTGAACCTTCTTTTTCTTTGATCCACGTATTTGCGGCAGATTTGTCCATTGGCAAGTTTAACTACCAGAATCCTATTCCCCTCTTTGGCAATCACAGTATCTGCGAGCCATTTGGGCCCTGCAGCGTAGTTGAGGACAAAGACAGGGTCATTGACATCAATACATCATGCCCTCGCATTCCCGTCATGGTAGTCACATTGTGACCGGCGCCTGCTCTTAACAATTTCATTCATGGTGGGGTGGAAAAGGGATAACCTGGTTTTGAGCATCCTTTTCATTAGCAGCTCTGCAGGTGGAACCCCTGTGAGCAAGTGTGGTCAGGATCTATTGGCCAACAGTAGGCGTGATGAGCAGCTTTGTAGGGAACCCCCTTGGATTCTGAGCATCCCCTGTTTGATTATCTGCACTGCTCGTTCCACCTGGCCGTTTGAGGCCGGCTTGAACAGTGCCATTCTGACATGGTTAATGCCATTTCCTGCCATGAAGTCCTGGAATTCAATGCATGAAAAGCACGGGCCATTGTCACTGACCAAGACGTCCGGTAGACCATGGGCGGCGAACATTGCCCGTAGAATTTCTACCATGGCAGAGGATGTGCTTGAATTGAGAATGTTACACTCAATCCATTTGGAATAGGCGTCTACTACAACCAAAAACATTTTTCCCATGAAAGGACCTGCGTAGTCCACATGGATGCGTGACCATGGCTTGGCGGGCCAGGACCAGGGGATAAGGGGGGCTTCCCTGGGTGCGTTGCCCAGCTGAGCACACGTGTTGCACATGCGAACACAAAGTTCCAGGTCTGCATCTATCTCTGGCCACCAAACGCGTGATCTGGCAATTGCTTTCATCATGATAATGCCCGGGTGATCAATGTGGAGTTCTCGGATGAATGCCTCTCTGCCCATCTGGGGCATGACTACTCGGTTTCCCCACAGTAGGCAATCGGCCTGAATCGAGAGTTCATCCTTGCGCCTATGAAACGGTTTAAATTCTACAGGGCATGCCCCGTACATGGCTGCCCAGTCCCCATTCAGGACACATCTCTTAACTAAAGACAGTCGCGGGTCTTTATTTGTCCAGACTTTAATCTGACGGGCTGTCACAGGTGAGCCTTCGCTTTTGAAAGCTTCAGAAGCCATGACTATCTCAGCATCATGCTCAGCTGCCCCCTCAGTGGTGGCTAGTGGGAGCCTGCTAAGTGCATCGGCACAGTTTTCAGTGCCCGGTCTGTGCTGAATTGTGTCGTCATTGGCGGCTAACGTGAGTACCCACCTCTATGCGTGGCATTTATGGCCTTGTTGTCGGCCAAAAGGGATGTTAGGGGTTTGTGATCTGTCTCCAACTCAAATTTCCTGCCAAACAGGTACTGGTGCATTTTTTTTTTTACTGCATATACACACGCTACCGCTTCCTTTTCTATCATCCCGACACCCCTTCCTGCCTGGGACAGACTTCTGGAGGCATAAGCTATCGGCTGTAACTGACCAGTGGCAGTCACATGCTGCAACACACACCCGACCCCATAGGACGACGCATCACACGTTAAAACTAGTTTCTTACATGGGTCATATAACGTTAACAGTTTGTTGGAGCATAATCAATTGCGTGCTGGATCAAAAGCCCTTTCATGGCTGTTCCCCCGGATCCAAATCGCGACCTTTGCGTAGGAGCACATGTAGCGACTCTAACAGCGTGCTCAATTTGGGAAGAAAGTTACCAAAATAGTTCAGGCGCCCCAGGAACGAACATAGCTCCGTCGTGTTACGGGGTCTGGGTGCTCTCTGGATCGCTTCCGTTTTGGATGCAGTAGGTCTGATCCCCTGTGCTGCAAACCTCCTCCCCAGGAATTCTACCTCTGGAGCTAAGAAGACGCACTTCGCCTTTTTCAGTCGCAACCCTACCCGGTCCAATCTGCGTAGCACTTCCTCCAGGTTGTGGAGGTGTTCTTCAGTATCGCAACCCGTGATGAGGATGTCATCTTGAAAAACCACCGTCCTTGGAATTGACTTGAGGAGGCTTCCCATATTTCGTTGAAATATCGCGGCGGCCAAACGAATCCCGAACGGACATCTGTTGTACTCAAACAACCCCTTGTGTGTCGTGATGGTGGTCAGCTTCTTTGACTCACTCAACAGCTCCTGGGTCATGTAAGCTGAGGTCAGGTCCAATATTAAAAATCGTTTGCCACCGGATAGCTTCGCAAAGAGGTCCTCCGCTCTCGGTAGCGGGTACTGGTCTTGGAGTGACACCCGATTGATGATGGCCTTGTAGTCGCCACATATCCTGACCGACCCATCTGCCTTGAGCATCGGCACGATCGGGCTCGCCCAGTCACTGAATTCGACTGGTGAGAAGATGCCTTCCCTCAGCAGGTGGTCCAATTCGCATTCTATCTTTTCCCGTATCACGTACGGCACCACTCTGGCCTTGTGGTGTACTGGCCTGGCGTCCGGGTTTATGTGAATCACTACCTTGGTCCCCATGAAAGTGCCGATGCCAGGTTGAAATAATGAGTCAAATTTGTCCAGGACCTGTGAGCATGATAATCGCTCCACAGAAGAAATTGCATTGGCATCACCCCATATCCAGTTCATGACAGCAAGCCAAATCCTCCCCAGTAGTGCGGGACAGTCCCCCAGGACAATCCAGAGTAGCAACCTGTTCTCCGAATCTTTGTGAGTCACAACTACCATGGAGCTGCCGAGTACCGGAATGATTTCCTTTGTATATGGCCGTAGCTGTGCGTCAATTAGCAATAATTGTGGCTCCCGGCCTTGGACACCCACAACCTTTCGAACTGTTTGATACTCATCAGGGACTGGCTGGCCCCCATGTCTAGCTCCATTAATACTGGGATGCCGTTGAGGAGCACTTCCATCATTATCGGTGGTGTCCTGGTATATGAACTGTATATGTGCTCCACATGAACTTACTGAACTTCAGCTTCCAGCGATTTCCACCTTTGGGTTCGACGACATGATGGGGCATGTCCGATTGCCCTTCTCTGCCTAGAGAACTGTGTGCCATGTTAACAATGTTGACTCCCTGGTCGCTTGCCGCAGTTGAGCCAAGATTTTTGCCATAAATCATTCTGGTCTCTTTCTCCCCTGAGATAATTGTCAGGGCTATCAGAGCCGTCGCTTCCAAGGTCAGGTCTTTGGTCTCAATCAGTTTTCTGAAAACCCCAGCGTGCCCAATGCACTCAATAAAAAACTCTCATAGCATCTCCGCTCTGCATGCATCTGGGAACTTACTTAGGCTCTCCACTCGCCGGAGGTCTGCCACGAAGTCTGGAACACTTTGCCTTCTCGCCGCCGATGCGTGTAAAACCGGTGTCATGCCATGTGCATGCTGCTCGCCGGTTTAAGGTGTTCCCCGCTCAACTTACTGAGCTCTTCAAAAGTCTTGTCCACCGGCTTCTCTGGTGCTAGAAGGTCCTTCATCAGTGAGTACGTTCTGGATCCACAAACCGTCAGGAGATGAGCCCTGCGTTTGTCGGCCGAATCCTGTCCCAACCATTCCTTAGTGACACAACTTTGCTGTAGTCTCTCAATAAAGTCATCCCAATCATCACCAACGCAGTACCTCTCTTCTGTGCTGCTAGTGGCCATGCTCGCGTGGTTGAAATCCCAGTTTCTCGTCGCCAATAATAATTCCTTACTATACAGTATAAATGCACACGAGGCCCATACTTGAGAGAAGGTCACTCAGTGACCAGTTACCTTTATTACCAAGACCTCAAGAGCTAGACAGTGGGTGGAGCTTCCCCCTTTATACCAGAAAGTCCACGTTAGGAGTGTCTCCCACAAGTTCGCCCCGTGGTCAGTGTTCTCAAGGTGTACAGCTGAGGTCAGCTTATACATCGGTTACAATGACAGTTGAATACATGACAGTTCCATTTGCAACTCCTCAGATAATGGAGCAGTCCCTGCCCACATTCCTTTTGTTTTGTAAAAAGGACATTTTATGTTTTAGATCCTTTGTGCCACCTTAAATGTGTTCCTGTGTAGATGCCACTGGGGCAAACCACGTCACTGTGAGGCATCAATGACAAAAGCCTTGTTAGATGATTGTATTAATGGTGCTCTTCAAAATGAGCCCTTGTGGGGCTGATTTCTGTCAGGTGACACCGGACCACTCACTGTCACTCCTATTGGTCCAATGTACATCGGCCCGCTTGGCAATAAATTCATCGGTTCTGTCATTGGGTAGAAATTGTGGAGATTGGGGCCAGTTAATTGGCTCAATGTTGCTGCATTGGTGTCAGGTGACTGCAGCTTGTGTGTATAAAAGGTGCTGGTTGAGGGCTGCAGTGATAGTTGAGTGGTTTGGGATCATGTAGTGAGGGCATTGGTCCCAGTGCTGCTGTTTGTCCCTCTGATATTTGGCGACAGTTTGGAGGCCAGAGGTTTCCATGGAGAAGAGTCAAGGCCACCCCTGGGCCTCCGAGAGTTCCTCCTCCTGGGCCTCCCTTTGGTTCCCGTCTCTGTGTGTCTGAGGGGCGCAGTGTGTCCCCACTGCACACTGATTGTGCTCCCCACACTGCACAATCTGCTGGTCAGGGTACACATGGATTTATTTGGGACCAGGCACCTGGTTAAAGCTGCTGACCTGACCCTGGGGACAGTAGGTTGTCGGGCAACCGGGATCGACTCTCCGAACCGCACTGTCCTCTTTGACTATGGGCTCCATGAGTGTGGCAGCTCAGTGAAGGTAATGTGATTCTTCAACTCTTGCTCTAAGCTTGGTGTGTGGATCAGTCCCCACGCTTCACTCCAACTCTTGGTGAGGGTGCATTGATGAGGGGACTCCTGTCTCCTACTTTTAAACCTTAAACTTGCTCTGGAATTCTGCATTGTGCTTTGCTTTAACTGGTCTTTGCTAGTGTCTCCAACCTTGTGATCTTGCCCGTATTGGCCTTGAGCATTGACTTGGGTTTGTCCAAACTTTTTTTCTTTGGGATAATCTTCTGGATTGTCAGGTCAACGGGGATTCAGTTTGAGCTAATTTGGTTGACTCTTTGATGAATACTCGGAATACGAATTGTGATGGTGCACCAAAGTGCAACTCCACACTTACCCTGTAATTTAGAATGTGTGAAATAAATGAGGCTTCAAATTTGTCTATTCAGTGCTCCAAATAAATGGAACTTGTGTCTTTAACTATTCAGTGAAGATGTTCCCTTGAGTCAGTTTTCTATTGAATGAGTTTTGATCTTGTGCTTGCAATCTCCTGCATTAACTGCTGAGGAGCAGCCCATACAATCCCTTCAAACTGCTCAGCCATTTTTTATGATCTAGGCTGCTCTTCCCTTCCATATCCCTCGGTGCTAAAGAGTTTATTGAGCACTTTGTTTCGAATATAGTCAATTAGCATCCACAGCCCTCTTGGGTAGAGAATTTCTAAGCTTCACAACTCAGTGAAGAAATTACTCTTCCCCCTCAGTGATAAATGGTGGACCCCACCTCCTGAGACTGACCAAGTTCTAGACACACAACCAGGGGAAACAAACTCACAACATTGACCCTGTAAGAAGCTTGATATTGAGGTTGCTTCATTTGTAACTCCCAAATCTAAAGTTGTTCATTGCATAAAACTGCTGTTTGCCATTTCTGACCCTGGTGTTTTTCAGATGGCTGGAGATTTCCTGGTCTACACCACCCAACTGAATCACACTCCCAAGGCTCATGGATCTGTCATTGTGCGAACTGATGGAGCTGTCATTCCCATTGAGTGCCGCTATTATAGGTAACCATTGACTGAATGAAAACTCTATCTAATGCATGTTCTCTGACGTCCTAAAATGGCTCCCTTGTCTTTCCAGGAGGGGCAATGTGAGCAGTCAGCCGATCAAGCCCACCTGGATCCCGTTTAGCTCCACCATGTCTGGAGAAGGGCTTCTGTCATTCTCTCTGCGCCTAATGGCTGGTATGTGCTGGGTGGCTGGGGAGTGATTTCCTGTCACCCACTGGGAGTTGCAGCCACTGTCTCCAACCCTTGTCCTCTTGTCCTTCAGATGACTGGCTTACAGAGCGCACCTCGACTGTCTACTACCTGGGCGACCTCATTCACATTGAGGCCTCTGTTTCAATGACCAACCACATGCCCTTGAAGCTCTACATTGACCGCTGTTGCTACGTTGAGCCCAGACAAGGACTCCACCCCGTGATACAGCATCATTGAGTGCAATGGGTAAGGAGCTCTTTCTCCAGCTGGTCCCGTCTCAATGGCTTCACTTGATTCACTCCATGGCCTGTGTTTTAATCTTTCTTCAGTTGCCTCCTGGACAGCAAAGCTGAGGACTCTTTTTCAACCTTCGTGTTGCCAAGAGACAAGTATCACTTTGACCTGGATGCTTTCTGCTTCTTTGGCGATGACCATTCCTTGGTAAGAGGAAGCTGCCCATTGGGTTCTCCATGTTGGGAGGGAGTCACTGAATAACAGCTGGTGTTGAATGTGTCCCTCAGACTTTCCTCGCCTGTCACCTGAAGGTTGCTGCAGTGGATCGGAGAGATTCCATGAGCAAAGCTTATACTTTCCAGAAGCTGCAGAATGTGTAAGTTCCTCCTCTCTCCCTCAGGATGTGTTGTGTGGAGAAGTGATGTCCAACCTGATTGTTACACTGATTGTCTTGTTTAGTTGGGCCCCATTGGAAGGATCAAACAATGATGTTTGCGCCTGTTGTCATTTTGGTGACTGCGGTGCCACGAGCGAGTTGGGCTTTTCTTCAAGAGGAAGGAGGGACCTTGTACCTGAAGCTGGTAGGACATTGATCCTCCTAGATGTTGGAGGTCCCCCTTTACCCTCTCTAACTGGAATGTTTGATATTGCAGGGAGTGATGCTGAATTGAAGTGGGAGGGTGAGGCCTCACTTGGACCCCTGGTCATTGTGGACACTGATGTGGCCGACCTAGCAACTGAGTCCCTTACTGAGGTTGAGCAACGGATGCAGGAGAGGTCTCCAGGGGGTGAGTGGGCCCACTGCTAGTTTCCATTTCCCCCTTAGTATTTCCTTCAGTAACCATTGGTTTCTCATTGCTCCTTTTAGGTGTGGAGTCTGAGGTGGTCCTGATGGTGGCCCTGACTGTGACCACTGTCTCTCTGATCTCTGCTGTGTTGATGGCCTTGTTCCTGTACAGGAAGCACAAGCAAACACACTTCAACTAGTTATCAAATGATCAATAAAAGTTAGTGTATCTTGTTCCTGGTTGTTTTTTTCTCTGTCTCCAACACATCCAAGTGTAGAATATGGAGCTAGTTAGCGCTTCAGCAATCCTCCATCAGATCCCTATGTTGGTGTAACTGGTGCAGGTAACTCATGGCTGGTAGAAGCTTATCCAGGGATATGGTAACTGCCTAGCCTTCAGCGTAGATTCATGAGCTCGGTGAGTGGAACTGGCCTGAGCTACAGGCATCTAATCCCATGCTGTACCTGCCCTGGGACTGTTTGATGGGATAGCATAGAATCATAAATTTACAGCATGGAAGGAGGCCATGAATTTTGGCCCGTCGTGTTTGTGCTGACGAAGAGCTATCCTGCCTAATCGCACTCTCCAACGCTTGGTCTGCAGCCCTGTAGGTTACAGTACTTGAAGTGCACATCCAAGTATCTCGTAAATGTGGTGAGGATTTCTGCCTCTACCACCCTTCCAGGCAGTAAGTTCCAGACCCCCAGAACCCTCTGTGAAGACATTTCCCTTGCATATCTTAAAGGTTGAGCAGGTTGGGTCAGAAGAATGAGAGTTGATCTTATACATTTCAATAAGAGTCTCAGGGTGGATGCCAGGTTAGATGCAGAGAGGATATTTCCCCTCATGGGGAACTAGGGGGCATAGTTTCAGAAGCAGAAATGAGGAGGAATTTCTTCTGAGTGTTTTAAATCTATGGAATTCTCTACCCCAGAGAGCTGTGGAGGCTAGGCCATTGAATATATTTAAGGTGGAGATAGACAGAATTTTGAACGATAAGGAAATCAAGGGTTATGGGGAGTGGGCAGGAAAGTGGAGTTGGGGTCAAGATCAGATCAGCCATGATCTTATTGATTGGCAGAGCAAGCATGAGGGTTGAATAGCCTACTCCTACAAGTATTTATTATCTTATGTTCTACCCCCATACACTTTAAAATAACTTTCACTGTTATGCCCAACTGTTGCCTTGTGAAGTTGATGTTCTTCAGCTCTCAGTGCAGTAACAGTGAGATGAGAAGGACAATCTTTGGTGTGATGCCAATGAGGTGGATTTATTGAGCATCTCTATCCTCATGCTGATTAGCTTCGGATGATCAAAAAAAAAAGAAAAAACAATTGAGAGTGGGATTTTAGAGATTTCTATATTGATAATTTTGCTACACTGCTCTCCTGTGACTTGCCGTGGGGCCTGTTGTGAGTTGGCGGGTCCGGTTATGGTCTGCAACATGGAGTTTATGACATTTGAGAGAGAGAGATTGCTTTCGTACAATGCTGTAACCATGGAGACAGCAACACCCATCGAACCAGAGTATAAAAGATGACAAAACCCAGACTGGGCCCACTCAGGGTCATGTCGCAAAGTTATTTAACAATCGCTCCATCAGCCTCTCAGCTCAGACCATCCCACAACTGGGATCAGGGACAGAGGAAACAACGACACATTTATAAATGTGAACTTGTATTTACTCTGTACATACACATGAGGGCTCATCCGCTGGAGTCCCAAGGGATCCCATAATCCCTTGGGAGCACAGGTATTTAAGGAGGCCTCACAAGTTGGTGGGACACTCTGCAGACCTGCAATAAAAGACTAAGGTCACACTTTACTTTGAGCTGACAGTGTTCAGTCTGACTCTTTTGCCATACATAACTGGCGACGAGATATAAATAGCGAACACAAAGATGCAGAGACCAGCGGGCATCCTGGCGAAATTCTCGGAGGGAGATGATTGGGAAACTTGTGTGAAGCGACTCGACCAATACTTCATGGCCAACGAGCTAGATGGGGAAGAGAATGCTGACAAACGAAGGGTGATCCTCCTCACTGTTTGTGGGGCATCAACGTATGGCCTCATGAAGAATCTGCTCACTCCAGCAAAAACCACGGAGAAATCATACGACAATTTGTGAACACTAGTCAGAGAGCATTTGAACCTGAAGGAAAGCGTTCTGATGGCGAGGTACCGGTTCTTCACCTACAAAATGTCTGAAGGCCAGGAAGTGGCGAGTTTTGTCGCCGATCTAAGCCGCCTTGCAGGACATTGCAAATTTGAAGGACATTTGGAGCATATGCTCAGATGTTTTCGTACTTGGCATTGGCCATGAAACCATTTGACTGTAGAGACCCCAATCTTGAGTAAGGTCATAGCGATTGCCACCAGTGACAATACGAAGCAAATCTCTCAGCTCACAAGTACTGCTACAAGTACGTGAACAGTGATGTTTTTGACTCGTAACATACAGGGCAGGTCACAAATACCTGCAGCTGCACGTCTGCAGATGTCTGTGTCCACCATCAAGGGTGATGAATACAAGGTCATTAACACCTTGTTGGCGTTGCAGGGGTGATCATAGTTTCCATTCATGCCGATTCAAAGGGTACATTTGCAAGGGCTGTGGAACAATGGGACACCTCCAATGAGTGTGCTGGCGAGCTGCAAATCCTATTAAACCTGCAAACCACCATGTTGCAGGGGAGGACAAATCCACGGAGGAACACGACGAGCCAAAGCATCAGACCAAGGAGGTAGAGGTATATGTGGTGCACATATTCACCACGAATTATCCCCTGATAATGCTGACTGTTGAACAAAATGGACTCCTGGTGTCAATGGAGCTGGACACGGGCATGAGCCAGTCTATCATGGGCAAAAAGACTTTTGAAACATTGTGGTGCAACAAGGCCTCAAGGCCAGTCTTAACTCCAGTTTGCACTAAGAACTTACATAAAAGAACTGATTCCTGTAATTGGCAGTGCTACCGTAAAGGTCTCCTACAATGGAGCGGTGCACAAGCTACCACTCTGGGTGGTACTGGGCGATGGTCCCACACTGCTTGGCAGGAGCTGGCTGGGAAAGATACGCTGGAACTGGGACGACGTCCGAGCGCTATCGCCCACTGACGACACTTCATGTGCCCAGGTCTTAAACAAATTTCCTTCGCTATTCGAACCAGACATCGGGAAATTCCAAGGAGCAAAAGTGCAGATCCACCTAATTCTGGGGGCACGACCTATCCATCACATGATGAGAGAAACGGTAGAGATCGAGCTAGACCGGCTACGAAGATAGAGCATCATTTCACCGATCGAGGTCAACGAGTGGGCCTGTCCCATCGTCCCAGTCCTCAAGCGAGATGGCACCATCAGAATCTGTGGCGATTACAAAGTAACTATCAATCGTTTCTCCCTGCAGGACCAATACCCACTACCAAAGGCCAACAATCTCTTTACAACGCTGGCGGGAGGAAAGATGTTCACGAAACTGGATCTGACTTCAGCCTACATGACACAGAAACTGGAGGAATCATCAAAGGCCCTCACCTGCATCAACACACACACACGTATCTTTGTTTATAAGATGCCCGTTTGGAATCCGATCAGCAGTGGCGATATTCCAGAGAAACATGGAAAGCTTACTGAAGTCAGTCCCGCACACCGTGGTCTTCCAGGACGACATCTTGGGTACAGGTCGGAACACAGTCGAGCATCTGCAGAACCGGAGGAGGTTCTTAATCAATGCAACTGTGTGGGGCTCAGGTTAAAACGCTCGAAGTGGAGTTCTTGGGAAGGAGGATTGCGGCAGATGGCATCAGGCCCACCAATGCGAAGACGGAGGCAATCGAGCACGCACCGAGGCCACAGAACATGACGGAGCTGCAGTCGTTCCTGGGACTCCTGAACTACTTTGGTAACTTATTACCAGGTCTCAGCGCACTGTTAG
This sequence comes from Pristiophorus japonicus, assembly GCF_044704955.1. Lineage (NCBI taxonomy): Eukaryota > Metazoa > Chordata > Chondrichthyes > Pristiophoridae > Pristiophorus > Pristiophorus japonicus. The sequence goes on from NC_091980.1 coordinate 247,252,475, forward strand.
AACCACTGCATCTCTTACTATGAAAAGGGGACGAATGTGTTTGGGGCAAAAGCCAAGAAAATGAGAAAATTGTTATGCTCAAACAAATTGCTTGTGTTGTATGATCCACGTAAGCATTTGGTACGAGCATGTGATGCGTCGTCTAATGGCGTTCGTGTGTATTGCAACAAGCTAATGATTTGGGGAAACTGCAACCGGTTGCTTATGCATCCAGGAGTCTGTCTAAGGCTTAGAGAGCCTACAGCATGATTGAGAAAGAAGCATTAGCGTGTGTCTATGGGGGTAAAGGAAATGCATCAATACCTGTTTGGGCTAAAATTCGTATTGGAAACTGACCATAAGCCACTTATATCCCTGTTCTCCGAGAGTAAAGGGATAAATACCAACACATCGGCCCGCATCCAGAGATAGGTGCTCACGTTGTCTGCACACAACTACACCATCCGCCACAGGCCAGGCACAGAAAACTGCACCGATGCTCAGTAGGCTGTCATGCCCAACACGTGGGTGGAAATGGCACAGCCCACAGATCCAGCCATGGTTGTGGAAGCTTTGGAGAGAATGAGCAATCACCTGTCACTGCCCGGCAGATCAAAACCTGGACAAGCCAAGACACCTTATTATCCTCTCGTCAAAAGCTGTGTGCTTCACGGGTGCTGGTCCAGTGTCCCAGTGGAAAGGCAGGAAGAAATAAAGCCGTTCCAGCGGCACAAAAATGAACTGTCTATCCAAGCCGACTGCCTTCTATGGGGCAGTCGAGTAGTGGTCCCCAAGAAGGGCAGAGACACCTTCATCAATGACCTCCACAGTACCCACCCAGGCATCGTAATAATGAAAGCGATAGCCGGATCGCACGTGTGGTGGCCTGGTATCGATGCGGACTTAGAGTCCTGCATTCACAGATGTAATACATGCTTGTAGTTAAGCAATGTACCCAGGGAGGTGCTGCTAAGTTTCTGGTCTTGGCCCTCCAAACCGTGACCGAGAGTACACGTCGACTATGCACACCCATTCTTGGGTAAAATGTTCCTTGTGGTTGTAGACGCGCATTCCAAGTGGATTGAATGAGAGATAATGTCAGCTAGCACGTCCGCTGCCACTACTGAAAGTCTGCGGGCCATGTTTGCCACTCACTGCTTACCCGATGTCCTGGTGAGTGACAACGGGCCATGTTTTACCAGAGCTGAGTTCAAAGAATTCATGCCCCGTAAAGGGATCAAACATGTCACATCTGCCTCATTTAAACCAGCGTCCAATGGTCAGGCAGAGAAAGTAGTGCATACCATCAAGCAAGGCTTGAAGAGGGTAACTGAAGGCTTACTGCAGACTCGCCTAGCCTGAGTCCTGCTTAGCTACCACACGAGACCCCACTCGCTCACTGGGATCCCACCTGCTGAACTGCTCATGAAAAGAGCACTTAAGACAAGGCTCTCGTTAGTTCACCCTGATCTACATGAACAGGTAGAGAGCAGGCAGATCCAACAAAGTGCATACCATGATAGCGCAAATATGTCATGTGAGATTGAAATCAATGATCCTGTATTTGTATTGAGTTATGGAGAAGGACCCAACTGGCTTCCCAGCACTATTGTGGCCAAAGAGGGGAGCAGGGTGTTTAGCATCAAACTGACTCAGTCACCAGAAACACTTGGACCAAATCAAACTCAAATTCACAGACTATCATTAGCAACCCAGCTTGGACCCTACCTTTTTTGACCCCCAACACACACACGTGTCAACAGACACCACAGTTGACCACACAGCAGAACCCATTATCCACAGCAGCCCTGCAGGGCCCAACACACCAGGCAGACCAGCAAAGGCCAAACAAATGATTCACACCGAGACAATCAACCTGGGCAAAAAGGGCCAAGATCAACTCATTGTAGTTGCACTATGGACTTTTTGGGAGGGGAGGCAGGGGAATGGGGTGGTATATCTGAACATGTATTTAATCTGTACAGCCACCAGAGGGCTCAGCCCCTGGAATCCCAACTGATCCCATTATCCCTTGGGAGCACAGATATTTAAGGAGGCCTCACAGGTTGGCAAGGCACACTGGAGACCTGCAATAAAAGACTAAGGTCACACTTTACTTTGAGCTAAGTGTTCAGTCTGACTCTTTATACACAAGACAGTTTTGTTCAATTCTTGGAGAAAGCTCTGCTGGTCTGACCAGAGTCCCGGTTTAGTGCAGTAAGGTTTAACTCCTCCTCGATTTACTAGATCCTGAAAATGGTGAAGGTTTTGTTTTTCTTCAGAATTTAAAAAAATGAAACTCTTCCTTCCAGTCGGTATTGTTGGCATGTACAGGAGAGAGACAGTGGGCAAACCAGAAAACAGAGCATCAAGCAGCAGGGACCTGTAGAGGCAGCCCACCTCCAGCACCATCAACTGTCCGTGAGTTTCTAACTCCACCAACTGTTCCTGTACTGAGCTTCCCCTCCCCAGTGTACTGCCGCTCAAGTTAGAACAGCCCATGTTCAAATCTAATCCCTACTCCTGTACATTGCGGATTATATTTAAGGCTATTCTCAGTCTGTACTGAATTTCTTTGGGCACCCATCCGTGAGCTTCTGCGACTGTTGCAGGCTGAGACACTGACGCCCCAATAGGGGGCAGTGACACTGGAGGCTCCTTTAAGAAGCCCACCTTGTTCCCACGCAGGAAGAGAGGAGTCAGAGAGCTGGCATTGGAGAAGCTCAGTGAGGGAGAGGGTCCACTCACCCCCTCAGGGGAAGATTGGAGAGTGATTGTTAGAAGCTCCTTCTCTGCCGTTCTCCAGCGAGGGAGATGCCAATTAGTTCAAACCCCAACCTCTGGCACCATTTGATTCCCAGCTAAGCTCAAGACCTCCCCTTCACCCGGGGGGAAGATGCAGCCAAACTATGAGCTGTATATTAGGGCTCTGAATAGTGCTAGCTCCCATTCCACTGCAGGGTGAATTAGGCAAGCGAGAAACTGCAGCAACAAACCACACCTACATGAAGGGCAAATTGAGCCCAGGTCAGAAATGCTGCAAGCCCATTTGTGTCCCAGTCCACACAGCCAGATCCAGGACAGGAGACACAGTGGAATGATCCCACACTTGGAAGGGTTTGTTTATTCCAGTACCAAACGCTCCCACATCAGAGCATGAACAGGGACAGAAGATCACTTCTTGCTGCTCTCGTGGGTAATGGGAATAATTCCAGCTTAAACAGCAGTTGGGGAACTTCACTTATGGACTACAGGAAATGATACCATTTATATCACTGAGCACGAGTGGCAGGGCATTTGAACACATTGTTATGGAAGACAGTATTAGTCCCTACCTGAAGCTCCAGTGCACAAGTGGTCAAAACAGGGCTGGGGCTCATCAAACTGAGTGGGAAGTAAAGAAAAAAAAAAAAGTGTCAACCCGATTAGGGATGGTCAATTGACCTCAAACTGGAATAGAGTCCTTGTGAAAGGGAGCCAATGGAATAACTTGGAATGAGCACCAAGCCCTCAGGCCAGTTCCACTCACCTGGAGCTCATGAACCTGCACAGGGAAGGCTGGGCAGTTACCATAGTCACCACCAATCCCTGGATAAGCTTTTATCAGCCATTATGGCACTAGTTACCTGGATCAGTTACACCAACACAGAACTGAGGGAGGGTTACTGAGTGTAAACAGCTCCATATTTTACATGTGTGGACAGGAGATGGACAATTAGGCATAAGGTACACTAATCACTGCTTTATTGATCATTTTATAACTAGTTGAACTGGGTCGGCTTGTGTTTCCTGTACAGGAACAAGGCCATCAAAGCAGCAGAGATCAGAGAGACAGCTGTCACAGTCAGGGCCAGCATCAGGACCACCTCAGACTCCACACCTAAAGAGCAATGAGAAACCAATGGTTACTGAAGGAAATACTGAGGGGGACATGGAAACTAGTAGTGGTTCACTCACTTCCTGGAGACCTCTCCTGCATCCATTGCCCAACCTCAGTAAGGGACTCAGTTGCCAGGTCAGTGACATCAGTGTCCAGAATGACCAGGGGTCCAAGTGAGGACTCACCCTCCCACTTCAATTCAGCATCACTCCCTGCAATATCAAACATTCCAGTTAGAGAGGGTAAAGGGGGACCTCCAACATCTAGAGGATCAATGTCCTACCAGCTTCAGGTACAAGGTCCCTCCTTCCTCTGGAAGGAAAGCCCAACTCCCTCGTGGCACCGCAGTCGCCCAAATCACAACAGGCGCAAACGTCATTGTTCGATCCTTCCAATGGGGCCCAGCTAAACAAGACAATCAGTGTAACAATCAGGTTGGGCATCACTTCTCCACACAACACATCCCTGAGGGAGAGAGGGGGAACTTACACATTCTGCAGCTTCTGGAAAGTACAAGCTTTGCTCATGGAATCTCTCTGATCCAGTGCAGCAACCTTCAGGTGACAGGTGAGGAAAATCTGAGGGACACATTCAACACCAGCCGTTATTCAGTGACTCCCTCCCAACAAGAAGAACACAATGGGCAGCTTCCTCTTACCAAGGAACGGTCATCGCCAAAGAAACGGAACGCATCCAGGTCAAAGTGGAGCTTGTCCAGCTCACGCTCGTCTCTTGGCAACAGGAAGGTTGAGAAGGAGTCCTCAGCTTTGCTGTCCAGGAGGCAACTGAAGAAAGATTAAAACACAGGCCATGGAGTGAATCAAGTGAAGCCATTGAGACAGGACCAGCTGTAGAAAGAAGAGAGCTCCTTACCCATTGTAGTCAATGATGCTGTAACTTGGGGTGGAGTCCTTGTCTGGGCTCAACATTGCAACACAGCGGTCAATGTAGAGCTTCAGGGGCATGTGGTTGGTCATTGAAACAGAGGCCTCAATGTGAATGAGGTCACCCAGGTAGTAGACAGTCGTGGTGCGCTCTGTAAGCCAGTCATCTGAAGGACAAGAGGACAAGGGTTGGAGACAGTGGCTGCAACTCCCAGTGGGTGACAGGAAATCACTACCCATCCACCCAGCACATACCAGCCATTAGGCGCAGAGAGAATGACAGAAGCCCTTCTCCAGACTTGGTGGAGCTGAACGGGATCCAGGTGGGCTTGATCGGGTTACTGCTCACATTGCCCCTCCTGGAAAGACAAGTGTGCCATTTTAGGACAGAGTCAGAGAACATGCATTAGATTGAGTTTTCATTCACTCAATGGTTACCTATAATAGCGGCACTCAATGGGAATGACAGCACCATTAGTTCGCACAATGACAGATCCATGAGCCTTGGGGATGTGGTTCAGGTGTGTGGTGTAGACCAGGAAATCTCCAGCCATCTGAAAATCAGATTCAGAAATTAACATAGTTCTTGGAAGGGAGGTTGTGCAGCCTCTGCAGTTAATGCAGGGGGAAAGAGTTCAAGCAGCAGAGCAAAATCAATTCAACAGAAAAGTGGAGTGGCTCAGTGGGTAGCACCCTCGCCTCGGAGCGAGTAGGTTGTGGGTTCATGTCCCATTGGAGACTGGAGCTCAAAAAGCTAGGCTGAAACCCTAGTGCAGTGCTGAGGGAGCGCTGCACTGTCTGAGGTGCCATCTTTCACATGTGACATTAAGCAGAGGCCACACCTACTCAAGTGGACAAAAGAGATCCCATAGCACTATTTCAAAGAGTAGCAGGGGAGTTCTCCCAGTGTCCTGGGCCACTATTTATCCCTCAAATGAACATCACATTCAGATGATCTGGTCATTATCACATTACTGTTTGTGGGAGCTTACTGTGCACAAATTGGCTGCTACGTTTCCCACAACAGTGACGACACTTCACAAAGTACTTCACTGGCAGTCAAGCAATGAGATATACAGTGGTTGTGAAAGGTGCTATAGAAATGAAAGTCTTTAACAATTAAGTGTGCCAAAAGTTGCCAATAATTTGGGGCAATGAATAGACCTCCAGATTTAAGTCTCATTTAATCCAGGCTCCCAGGTATTCAAAAACAGGAAGTGTGGGAGATAAAGCTAAATATGGGAAATAACCACTAAACTGACTCCCCAGTGACCTGAATATCCACAAGACAGGGTATACCACAGGAAACGTTTGGACAAACCCAAGTGAATACACAAGGCCAATAGGGGTGAGATCACAAGGTTGGAGAGACGAGGGAAAACCAGTTAAAGCAAAGCACAATGCACAATTCCAAAGCAAGTTTGAGGTTTAAAAGCAGGAGACAGGAGTCCCCTCATCAATGCACCCTCACCAAGAGTTGGAGTGAAGAGTGGGGACTGATCCACACACCAAGCTTAGAGCAAGAGTTGAAGAATCACATTACCTTCACTGAGCTGCCACACTCATGGAGCCCATAGTCAAAGAGGACGGTGCGGTTCGGAGAGTAGATCCCAGTTGGCCGACAACCTACTGCCCCCAGGGTCAGGTCAGCAGCTTTAACCAGGTGCCTGGTCCCAAATAAATCCATGTGCACACTGACCAGCAGGTTGTGCTCCCCACACTGCACCATCACAGTGTGGAGTGGGAACACACTGCGCCCCTCAGACACACGGAGACGGGAACCAAAGGGAGGCCCAGGAGGAGGGACTGTCTGAGCCCCAGGGGTGGCCTTGACTCTTCGCCATGGAAACCTCTGGCCTCCAAACTGTCGCCAAATATCAGAGGGGCAAACAACCCCAACTAACAGCAGTACTGGGACCAGTGCCCTCACTACACAATCCCCCATGATCCCAAACCACTCAACTATCCCTGCAGCCCCCAACCAGTACCTTTTATACACACAAGCTGCAGTCACCTGACACCAATGATACCAGAAGCAGCAACATTGAGCCAATTAACCGGCCCCAATCTCCACAATTTCTACCCAATGACAGAATGGATGGATTTATTGCCAGGCGGACCGATGTAAATTGGACCAATAGGAGTGGCAGTGAATGGCCCGGTGTCACCTGACAGAAATCAGCACCACAACTATTTTAAGTTGAACCAATAATCAAGTTGTTATGTATTGATGCCTGGGGTCACCAGATACCAGGGGGCGCCGCTGTTGGAGGTCATCAGGCTGTACGTGCGTGTGCGCGGTCACTGGTATATAAGCGTGGGTACTGTGTCATGCGGGTACTTTGGGCATGAATAAAGTTGGGTCAGGTTTGCACCTGAGGCCGTTTACAGTAACAAGACTCTTGAGTCATTATATTTGGCGAGGTAACTTAAGAACCGTCGCATGTACAATGGACACTATTGGAATTCTGGAGAGATTTGCAGAGGGCGAGCATTGGGCGGCTTTTATCGACCGCCTGGATCAGTATTTTGTGATCAACAAAATGGAGGGAGAGGCTGACGCAATTCGGCGCAGGGCGGTTTTCCTCACCGTTTGTGGTTCGGAAATTTAGGGCCTTATGAAGAACCTTCTCTCGCCTTTAAGTCCAACGGACAAAGAGTACAAAGATTTGTGTGTTTTGGTGCGTGACCATCTAAAGCCAAAAGACGGGATCATCATCTCACGCTATCGCTTCTATACGCATGTTCATGCTGAGGGCCAGGATGTGTCGGGATTCATCGCTGACCTACCATGTCTTGCTGAGCCGTGTAAGTTCGGGAACGTGTTGAAGACGCTGCAAGATTTCTTAGTGATAGGCATCAACCCTGATGTGATTCTTCGGAAGTTATTGACCGAAGAAAAGCTGGATTTGAGAAAGGCCATCGCGCCTGCCGAGGCATGCATGACAACTGATGATAATTTGAAGCAGATATCATCGAAGAGTCAGAGCTCCACGGCAGGTACTGTAAACAAGATTGTGTCGTTTTCTGGCAGGGCCTACTCGACTGCTTATGTGAAACTAGTCGCTGCTCAGAGTCCGCCAACTGGTACGAATCAGACTTCACCCTGTTGGCGTTGTGGGGGCAATCATTGGCCTCATCAGTGTCGGTTTAAACAATACGCCTTTAATGGCTGTTCAAAAGTGGGGCATCTTCAGAGAATGTGCCCATAACTGAGCAAGGATGCTCAGTTATGGGCACATTCATTTATGGGCTCATCACATTTTTAATGATAACCAGTACAGTGCTGGTTCGGATACACAACCCGGGGAGGAAGTTTATTGTCTGTATTCGCTCTTGGGAAAGAGCCAGCCGATAACCATTAATGTGAAGCTGAATGGCATGCCTGTATCAATGGAGCTGGACACGGGTGTGAGTCAGTCAATAATGAGCCAAAGGACATTCAACAAGCTGTGGGACACTGAGGCTGTGAAGTCTAAGCTGAGTCCAGTCAATGCCAAGTTGCGTACTTACACTAAGGAACTCATACCGGTGACTGGCAATGCAGTAGTCAAAGTGTCTTTTGATGGTTTGGTTCATGATCTACCATTATGGATTGTCCAGGTAATGGTCCAATGCTGTTCAGCAGGAATTGGCTCAAGGAAATACTGAGGGGGAAATGGAAACTAGCAGTGGGCCCACTCACCCCCTGGAGACGTCTCCTGCTTCCATTGCCCAACCTCATTAAGGGACTCAGTTGCCAGGTCAGTCACATCAGTGTCCAGAATGACCAGGGGTCCAAGTGAGGCCTCACCCTCCCACTTCAATTCAGCATCACTCCCTGCAATATCAAACATTCCAGTTAGAGAGGGTAAAGGGGGACCTCCAACATCTAGAGGATCAATGTCCTACCAGCTTCAGGTACAAAGTCCCTCCTTCCTCTGGAAGGAAAGCCCAACTCCCTCATGGCACCACAGTCGCCCAAATCACAAGAGGCGCAAACGTCATTGTTCGATCCTTCCAATGGGGCCCAGCTAAACAAGACAATCGGTGCAACAATCAGGTTGGGCATCACTTCTCCACACAACACATCCTGAGGGAGAGAGGGGGAACTTACACATTCTGCAGCTTCTGGAAAGTACAAGCTTTGCTCATGGAATCTCTCCGATCTACTGCAGCAACCTTCAGGTGACAGGTGAGGAAAATCTGAGGGATACATTCAACACCAGCCGTTAGTTAGTGAGTCCCTCCCAACATGGAGAACCCAATGGGCAGCTTCCTCTTACCAAGGAACGGTCATCACCAAAGAAGCGGAACGCATCCAGGTCAAAGTGGAGCTTGTCCAACTCACGCTCGTCTCTTGGCAACGAAGTTTGAGAAGGAGTCCTCAGCTTTGCTGTCCAGGAGGCAACTGAAGAAAGATTAAAACACAGGCCATGGAGTGAATCACATGAAGCCATGGAGATGGTAACAGCTGGAGAAAGCAGAGAACTCCTTACCCATTGTAGTCAATGAAGCTGTAACTCAGGGTGGAGTCCTTGTCTGGGCTCAACGTATTGACACAGCGGTCAATGTAGAGCTTCAGCGGCATGTGGTTGGTCATTGAAACAGAGGCCTCAATGTGAATGAGGTCGCCCAGGTAGTAGACAGTCGAGGTGCGCTCTGTAAGCCAGTCATCTGAAGGACAAGAGGACAACGGTTGGGGACAGTGGCTGCAACTCCCAGTGAGTGACAGGAAATCACTCCCCATCCACCCAGCACATACCAGCCATTAGGCGCAGAGAGAATGACAGAAGCCCTTCTTCAGACTTGGTGGAGCTGAACGGGATCCAGGTGGGCTTGATCGGGTTACTGCTCACATTGCCCTTCCTGGAAAGACAAGGGACAATGTCAAAGAACATGCGTTTGATCGAGTTTTCATTCACTCAATGGTTACCTATAATAACGGCACTCAATGGGAACGACAGCTCCATTGGATCATACAATGACAGGTCCAAGAGCCTTGGGGGTGTGGTTCAGGTGGGTGGTGTAGACAAGGACATTTCCAGCTATCTGAAATACATCAGGTTAAGAAATGGAATTCAGTTTTATGCAATGAAGTTCTGGTCTGAAATGGAGAACTTTCTATTCTGGAGTTAAAAATGAGGGGTGATCTCAATAAATAAGTTTAGTACAGGGTCGATGCTGAGAGTTTGTTTTTCCTGGCTGTGTGTCTAGAACTTGCAATCAGTCTCAGGAGATGGGGTCAGCCATTTAATACTAAGAAGAGGAATGATTTCTTTATTGAGGGTTGTGAAGCTTTGAAATTCTCCACCCAAGAGGGATGTGGATGCTTTTCGAGTAAATTCCAGAGGGGGCTCAATAAATTCTTCAGCACTTTGGGATATGGAAGGGAAGTGGACCATGGATCATATGGAATGGCAGAGCAGGTTCGAGGGGCTGTATGGGCTGCTCCTGCTCCTATGATGTTCTCATGTGGTCAGAAGTTGTGCAGCCTCTGCAGTTAATGCAGGGAGATTGTAAGTACAAGATCGAAACCCATTCAATGGCAAGCCGAGATCAAAGAATGGCTTCAATGGATAGTTAATGCCACAAGTTACCATTCATTTGGAGCACTGAATAGACGAGCTATAAGCCTCATTTAATTCACTCACATTCGAATTACAGGGAAAGTGTGCAGTTCCTCTATAGTGCATTGCATCTCAATTCTTATTCCAAGTATTCATCAACCAGATTAGATCAAACTGAATCCCTGTTAACCCGATCAAGGGGGCAACAGAGCTGAATATCCACAAGGTATAAAAACGGAAAAGTTTGGACAAACCCAAGTGAAGGCTCAAGGACAATGGCGGTGAGATCACCAGGATGGAGAGACAAGGGAAGACCAGTTAAAGCAAAGCACAATACAGAATTCCAGAGCAAATTTGAGGTTTAAAAGCAGGAGACAGGAGTCCCCTCATCCATGCCCTCTCACCAAGAGTTGGAGTGAAGAGTGGGGACTGATCCACACACCAAGCTTAGAGCAAGAGTTGAAGAATCACATTACCTTCACTGAGCTGCCACACTCATGGAGCCCATAGTCAAAGAGGACGGTGCGATTCGGAGAGTCGATCCCGGTTGGTCGACAAACTACTGTCCCCAGGATCAGGTCAGCAGCTTTAATCAGGTGCCTGGTCCCAAATAAATCCATGTGTACCCTGACCAGCAGGTTGTGCTCCCCACACTGCACCATCACAGTGTGCAGTGGGGACACACTGCACCCCTCAGACACACGGAGACGGGAACCAAAGGGAGGCCCAGGAGGAGGGACTCTCTGAGGCCCAGGGGTGGCCTTTACTCTTCTCCATGGAAACCTCTGGCCTCCAAACTGTTACCAAATATCAGTAGCACTGAGACCAGTGCCCTCCCTACACAATCCCCCATGATCCCAAACCACTCAACTAACCCTGCAGCACCTTTTATTTTTTTTTGTGTTTTTTTTTACTTTTTTTTTTCGGGCATTGAAACCATATATTTTACAAGTGCCCCCTATAAAAGGGGAGGGGGACACTAAGAACCCGGCAATGAAAACAAATTAAACTTTAAAACAAATAAAATCAAATTAAAATTTGGTTGCTGAGGGTGATAATGCACTCCAGTCCCTCCGGTGCCTACCTCTCGCGGAAGGCCGCGAGCGTACCGGTGGACACCGCATGCTCCATCTCTAAGGACACCCTGGCCCGGATGTAGGCGCGGAAGAGAGGCAGGCAATCAGGCTGAATGACCCCCTCGACTCCCGCTGCCTGGACCGGCTGATGGCACCCTTGGCCGTGCCCAGGAGCAGTCCTACGAGGAGGCCCTCGGACCTATCCGCTCCCCTCCGCACAGGGTGCCCAAAGATCAGGAGTGTGGGACTGAAGTGCAGCCATAAATTGAGGAGCAGCCCCTTTAAATAATGGGACAGGTGCTGCAACCTCGCACATTCAGTAAAAACATGGAACACAGACTCTTCCAGACCGCAGAAATTGCAGGCGGCCTGGGAGCCCGTGAACCGGCTTAAAAATGTATTGCACGGGACTGCTCCGTGCACCACCCTCCAGGCCAAGTCCCCGATAAATAGTGGGAGGACTCCCGCATAGAGTGCACTCCATCAGGGACCCCCGCCTCCTCCGGACGGCAAGATGGTACGCCATGGCGTGTCCGGATGGCAGACGAGGATGGCAAGGTTGAGAGTGTGCAGGAGCAGCCCGTACAGGAAACCCCTCCGCGCAGAACTGAAAGGCACGGAGGGGATTTCCCCGAGGCGGCTCAAGTTGTGAGGCGCCGGCTCCCGAGGGAGGTTTCGGGGTTTGGCGCCGATCAGGAATTCCGTCCGGACGCTGGTCAGTTTGGATGGGATCTCCCCACATGCTTGAGCCTCCTTGACACACCAAACGGAGTCAGGGCCCAGTGCTGTTTTTAGCGACTCGATCGCATCGGCCGCGCGGCGGACGTCGGCCAAATTTAGGCGCCGTGCCACTACGTCTGGCGCCATTCAGCCCGCTCCTCCGCCATCGAGCAGGTCTCTGACCCTGGTCACCTCGCCAGCCACAGCCCTCTCGTCCGCCTGCCACCTAAAACCTCGGTCATGGACGTAAAGGTTCCTGAGCAGCGGCTCCTGCAGAACAGCCGCCACTCCAGCCGGTGGAGAGCTGCGCTTGGTGGAGACTTTGTTCCAGACCCTGGTGAGTTCCTTGTAAAAGACAGGCAGCTCCTGGACGGCGGTCCTGACGCCCCCCAAGCTCACAAACAGGAGCTGTGTGTCGTAGTTGAGGCTGTGCTGCTGGCGGAAGAAATACGTTGCCAGCGCATGCCACCAAGGAGGGGGCTCGACGTAAAGGTATCTCTGCAGGGTCTGAAGATGGAAAGTCGCTAGCTGGGTGCTGACGCACACCAACGACTGACCGCCCTCCCTAAGCGGGAGTCTCAAGACTACGGCAGAGACCCAGTGCTTCCTGTTGTTCCAGAAGAAGTCCACCAGCTTCTTCTGTATCTTGGCGACAAACGCAGGGGGGAGGGGTCAAATGACCAGCCGATACCACAGCATGGTGGCCACCAGCTGGTTTATGACTAGCGCTCGACCTCTGTAGGACAGCACTCGGAGCAGGCCTGTCCAGCGCCCTAGGCGAGCGGCGACCTTGGCCTCCAGCTCTTGCCAGTTCGCCGGCCAGGCTTCCTCGTCGGGGCTAAGGTAGACTCTCAGATAGAGGAGATGGGTCGTGCTCCAGGCAAAAGGCCTGAGCTCCTCCGGCAGGGAGTCCACCTGCCACTGACCCACCAGTTGATCCTGGCGGAGGATGCGGCCGAGTAAATCTCCTAGCATTCACGCATCCTCCGCAGGTCAACGGGATCCTCGACCGTGAGGAGCACGTCATCGGCGTAAGCCGAGAGGACGACCTCCACGCCCGGCCCTTGCAGAGCCAGTCCCGTCAACCTCGTCCGCAGGAGGCGCAGGAAAGGCTCCACGCAAATGGCATAAACCTGGCCGAACATGGGGCATCCCTGGCGCACCCCTCTTCCAAAGCGAAGGGGCGCCATCAAAGACCCGTTAACCTTAATCAGACACTCCAAGGCGGCGTACAAAAGTCGGATCCGGGCGACGAAGTGCATCCCGATCCCGAAAGCGCGCAGAGTTCCCAACAGATAGTCGTGATGCACCCTGTTGAATGCCTTCTCTTGGTCGAGAGATAGGAAGGCGACTGACAGACCAGCCTCCTGGGAATGATGGATGAGGTCCCGGACCAGATGGATGTTATCGTGGATTGTCCGGCCCAGAACCATGTAGGACTGGTCGGGGTGGATCATGTGGTCCAGCAGGGCGCCAATGACTCCATGAGGCAGTGCTGTACTTGAACTGTAGCGACCTTAGTCCTTTATTGGTAACTCAAGAATGAGGATCACACCTGGTGACCTGCCTTTTATACTCGGCCAGGCACAACTGTACAGGTAACCTACAAGTCTCCCACTGTAGTGCCCTCTGGTGGTACATCATATGTAATAGTACCAGCAATAAACATGTAGGATACATGACGGGTCTGACCTGAGATACTGCTGCACCTCGGTGATGGGTCCAAGCTATTCCATTGGCTCCCTTTGTTCTGTGGCTATGACGACTATTTCCCACACCGGCTTCAAATTCCAGTTTGGCTGGAAGTCAGTTGATTTGAAACAACAGCTCCAGCCCTGGGTTGAAGACTCTTGTACAGGGCTCTGGGCTTCAGGTAGGGACCTGTGACCACTGCACTTCTCTGTTCTCTAACCAAGTGTGTGCAAAGGCCGTGCCCCCTAACACTGGGAGGGATAATATAAACAGTCACATTTGCTGCCCTATTAAATTGAGTTGTAGTGAAGTTCTCCACATGCTGTTTAGTCTGGAATCAAACTTCTTCCCATAACATGGTGGATTTGAGGGCATTCTCCATAACCCTCAAATGACTCCAGGTTATTGCATTTCTGCCTCCAAGTTTGATCTAAACTATAAGTAGGAGACAGTGTGGTGCGACTATTAGACTGATTGATGGGCAGTGGGAGCAAAGCAGATTTTCCTGTAAGATGCAAATAGGCACGTTAGAAGCTGGAGGTTGACCCTGAGTCCATACCTGAAACGTTCAGCTCTCTCGTCAGATACTCATCGACCTATTGTCTACTCTCAGGATTTACTCCACTGATTTCTGGGTTCAGTCTTTCCCTCTGCCTTCCTGAGGGGCTCACAGGGAGAGACAATACATGGGTCACAGCCTGCCCAGGGTGGTTCCAGTCAGGCACTGTGGGTACTGAGGGCCTGAACACACTTCAGATACAGCACCAAATGCAGAAAATTAAAATAAACTTGTACAATAATCGCTCGAGTTTTTTTTCTTGGGTTTTTTATTTAACGGATGATGGAATGTCCTGGCTACCAATGGGTCTATCACATAACAACTGGTCTGCGTACAGCGTGCACACAAAGCACGTCCCTCCATTGGGAGAAATCTAAAGACTACATTGCCCAGACTGCTAACAGTAGGTAGCAAGAACCCTCCCCCATCCCGTGCCCGGAATATGCTGAGGTGACCCTCCATCATTCTGCCCATCTATTCCCTGTCGCTACGATTCTCCATCATGCTGTGGCTTAGTGGGTCGCACTCTGACCTCTGAACTCACTGGTTGTGGGGTCAAGTCCCACCTCAGAGATTTGAAGGACAAAATTCTAGGCTGACCCTCCCAGTGGAGGGAGTGCCACATGTTGGAAATGTTAAACCACGGCCCATCTGCTCTCTCAGTTGGATATAAAAGATGCCCTGGCACTATATCATCTTCCCAGTGTCCGGGCCAATATTTATCCCTCAATCAACAGCACTAAAAATGATTATCTGGCTGTTATTGCATTGTATTATTGTGGTGAATGTGTGAATGGAGTTCCATTGCAGGAAGTAAGCCTGTTGTATCAGTAAATTCAAGAGCCAGTTTGGTAAGTATGTGGGGAAATATTCGTCAGAAGGATATGAGAGGTATTTATTGGCTATAATCTTTCCTAGAAATTGAGATTGGCCAGATGGACCATTATAGTCTTTCTGGGTCTTTGTTGGCCCTCTACATACTTAAAGAGAAGGGGTAAGCCATATCGGACCGAGATGCGGAGAAACGTTTTCACCCAGAGAGTTGTGAACCTGTGGAATTCTCTGCCACAGAAAGTTATTGAGTCCAGTTGGTTGGACATATTCAAAAGGGAGTTAGATGTGGCCCTTATGGCTAAAGAGATCAGGGGGTATGGAGAGAAGGCAGGGATGGGGTGCTGAGGTTGCATTATCAGCCATGATCATATTGAATGGCGGTGCAGGCTTGAAAGGCCTGTTCCTGCACCTATTTTCTATGTTTCTATGTTTCTAAATGGAGAAAGATTGTAAAGTGCTGCAGTACAGCGGGACCTGGGGGTATTGTGCATGAAATGGCAGTAATCATGGGGGATTTTAACCTACATATCGATTGGTCAAATCAAATCGCACGGGGTAGCCTGGAGGAGGAATTCATAGAATGCATACGGTATTGTTTCTTAGAACAGTATGTTACAGAACCTACAAGGGAGCAAGCTATCTTTGATCTGGTCCTGTGTAATGAGACAGGAACAATAAACGATCTCCCAGTAAAAGATCCTCTCGGAATGAGTGATGACAGTATGGTTGAATTTGTAATACAGATTGAGGGTGAGGAAGTAGTGTCTCAAACGAGCATACTATGCTTAAACAAAGGGGACTACATTGGGATGAGGGCAATGTTAGCTAAAGTAGACTGGGAACACAGACTAAACGGTGGCACAATTGAGGAACAGTGGAGGACTTTTAAGGAGCTCTTTCATAGTGCTCAACAAAAATATATTCCAGTGAAAAAGAAGGGCGGTAAGAGAAGGGATAACCAGCCGTGGATAACTAAGGAAATAAAGGAGAGTATCAAATTAAAAACCAATGCATATAAGGTGGCCAAGGTTAGTGGGAAACTAGAAGATTGGGAAAATTTTAAACGACAGCAAAGAATGACTAAGAAAGCAATAAAGAAAGGAAAGATAGATTACGAAAGTAAACTTGCGCAAAACATAAAAACAGATAGTAAAAGCTTTTACTGATATATAAAACGGAAAAGAGTGACTAAAGTAAATGTTGGTCCTTTAGAAGATGAGAAGTGGGATTTAGTAATGGGAAATGTGGAAATGGCTGAGACCTTAAACAATTATTTTGCTTCGGTCTTCAGAGTGGAAGACACAAAAACCATGCCAAAAATTGCTGGTCACGGGAATGTGGGAAGGGAGGACCTTGAGACAATCACTATCACTGGGGAGGTAGTGCTGGACAGGCTAATGGGACTCAAGGTAGACAAGTCCCATGGTCCTGATGAAATGCATCCCAGGGTATTAAAAGAGATGGCGGAAGTTATAGCAGATGCATTCGTTATAATCTACCAAATTTCTCTGGACTCTGGGGAGGTACCAGTGGATTGGAAAGCAGCTAATGCAACGCCTCTGTTTAAAAAAGGGGGAAGACAAAAGGCAGGTAACTATAGGCCGATTTGTTTAACATCTGTAGTGGTGAAAATGCTTGAAGCTATCATTGAGGAAGAAATAGCGGGACATCTAGATAGGAATAGTGCAATCAAGCAGACGCAACATGGATTCATGAAGAGGAAATCATGTTTAACTAATTTACTGGAATTATTTGAGGATATAACGAGCATGGTGGATAGAGGTGTACCGATGGATGTGGTGTATTTAGATTTCCAAAAGGCATTCGATAAGGTGCCACACATAAGGTTACTGCAGAAGGTAAAGGTACGCGGAGTCAGAGGAAATGTATTAGCATGGATGGAGAATTGGCTGGCTAACAGAAAGCAGAGAGTCGGGATAAATGGGTCCTTTTCAGGTTGGAAATCGGTGGTTAGTGGTGTGCCACAGGGATCGGTGCTGGGACCACAACTGTTTACAATATACATAGATGACCTGGAAGAGGGGACAGAGTGTAGTGTAACAACATTTTCAGATGACACAAAGATTAGTGGGAAAGCAGGTTGTGTAGAGGACACAGAGAGGCTGCAAAGAGATTTAGATAGGTTAAGCGAATGGGCTAAGGTTTGGCAGATGGAATACAATGTCGGAAAATGTGAGGTCATCCACCTTGGGAAAAAAAACAGTAAAAGGGAATATTATTTGAATGGGGAGAAATTACAACATGCTGCGGTGCAGAGGGACCTAGGGGTCCTTGTGCATGAATCCCAAAAAGTTAGTTTGCAAGTGCAGCAGGTAATCAGGAAGGCGAATGGAATGTTGGCCTTCATTGCGAGAGGGATGGAGTACAGAAGCAGGGAGGTCCTGCTGCAACCGCACAGGGTATTGGTGAGGCTGCACCTGGAGTACTGCATGCAGTTTTGATCACCTTATTTAAGGAAGGATATACTAGCTTTGGAGGGGATGCAGAGACGATTCACTTGGCTGATTCCGGATGAGGTGGTTACCTTATGATGATAGATTGAGTAGACTGGGTCTTTACTCGTTGGAGTTCAGAAGGATGAGGGGTGATCTTATAGAAACATTTAAAATAATGAAAGGGATAGACAAGATAGAGGCAGAGAGGTTGTTTCCACTGGTCGGAAAGACTAGAACTAAGGGGCACAGCCTCAAAATACGGGGGAGCCAATTTAAAACCGAGTTGAGAAGGAATTTCTTCTCCCAGAGGGTTGTGAATCTGTGGAATTCTCTGCCCAAGGAAGCAGTTGAGGCTAGCTCATTGAATATATTCAAATCACAGATAGATAGATTTTTAACCAATAAGGGAATTAAGTGTTACGGGGAGCGGGCGGGTAAGTGGAGCTGAGTCCACGGCCAGATCAGCCATGATCTTTTTGAATGACGGAACAGGCTCGAGGGGCTAGATGGCCTACTCCTGTTCCTAATTCTTATGTTCTTATGTTCTTATGAAACACAAAAGGATAGTATGCAGGAACGGCAAGTGATCAGGAAGGCCCATGGTATCTTGGCCTTTATTGCAAAGGGGTTGGAGTATAAAAGCAGGGAAGTCTTGCTATAGCTACATAAGATATTGTTGAGGCCACACCTGGAATACTGTGTGCAGTTTTGGTTTCCATATTTACGAAAGGATATACTTGCTTTGGAGCAGTTCAGAGAAGGTTCACTAGGTTGATCCCGGGGGTGTGGGGGTTGACTTATGAGGAAAGGTTGAGTAGGTTGGGCCTCTAAATCATTGGAATTCAGAAGAATGAGAGGTGATTTTATTGAAATGTATAAGAGATAAGGAAAGGCTTGACAAGGTGAATGCAGGGAGGATGTTTCCACTGATGGGGGAGACTAGAACTAGAGGGCATGATCGTGGAATAAGGGGCCACCCATTTCAAAGGGTCGTAAATCTGTGGAATTCGCTGCCTCAGAGAGCTGTGGAAGCTGGGACATTGAATAAATTTAAGTCAGAAATAGACAGTTTTTTAAATGAAAAGGGATTATGGGAGTGGGAGGGGAAGTGGAGCTGAGTCCATGATCAGATCAGCGATGATATTGAATGGCGGGGCAGACTACTCCTGCTCCTGTATGGCCTACTCCTGCTCTTATTTCTTATGTTCTTATGTTCTTATGTTGTCGCTTACAACGATGTCAGACAGACCATACGTCGCAAACATGACACGAAGGCTCTCAATGGTAGCTGTGGATGTGCTGGATGACATGATTGTACACTCTATCCACTTGGAATAAGCATCCGCCACAACTAAGAACACCTTTCCCAGGAAGGGACCTGCAAAGTCGATGTGGATCCTGGACCATGGTTTAGATGGCCACGACCACAGACTCTGTGGCGATTCCGCTGGTGCTTTACTAAGCTGCATGCAAGTGTTGCACTGATGCACACATGATTCCAGATCAGAGTCAATTCCAGGCCACCATACATGAGACCTGGCAATGGCTTTCATCATGACAATACAGGGATGCGTGCTATGTAGATCATGCACAAATTTATCTCTGCCATTCTTAAGCATAACAACACGATTACCCCTGAGTATACAATCTGATTGAATGGATAGTTCGTCTTTGCGACGGATGTAAGGTTTGGTCTCCTCACACATTTGCTTGGGTATGGCAGACCAATCACCACTAAGGATACAACTTTCACAACCGATAATATCAGGTCCTGGCTGATCCAGGTCTTAACTCGTTGGGCCATGACAGGGGTTCCTTCACTTTCAAAAGCGTCCATGACAAACAGTAGGTCTGCTGGTTGTGGCATTTCCACCTCCGGTGTGGGCAACGACAGACAGCTCAAGGCATCGGCACAATTCTCAGTGCCAGGTCTACGGTGAATGACATAATCATAAGCGGATAATGTCAGCGCCCACCTCTGGATGCGGGACGATGCATTGGTATTGATACTTTTGTTTTCCGCAAACAATGAAATGAATGGCTTGTGATCTGTTTCCAGTTCAAATCAAAGACCAAACAGGTACTAATGCATCTTTTTAACCCCATACACAGAGGCTAAAGCTTCTTTCTCTACCATGCGGTAGGCTCTTTCCACCTTTGACAAAACTTTTGAAGCATAAGCAACAGGTTGCAATTTGCTCGACTCATTAGCTTGTTGGAGCACGCAACCAACTCCATATGACGAAGCATCACAGGCCAATACTAGATGCTTACACGGATCATAATGTACCAGTAGCTTGTTAGAGCAAAGCAGATTAGTAGCTTTCTCAAGAGCTCTATCTTGAGACGCACCCCAAACCCAGCCTTTTCTTAGCAGCGCATGCAGTGACTCTAATAAAGTGCTCAATCTAAGTAAGAAATTACCGAAGTAGTTGAGTATACCAAGGAATGAACGCAGCTCTGTCACATTCTGAGGCTTGGGTGCATTTTTGATGGTTTTCGAGTCCGTAGGCCTGATACCGTCAGCAGCAATTTTCCTCCCGAGGAATTCGACTTTCGGTGCCATGAAGAAGCACTTCGGGCGTTTCAGTCTGAGTCCCACTTTGTCCAGACGATGTAGAACCTCTTCCAGGTTATTCAGATGTTCGACGGAGTCACGACCTGTGACCAGTATGTCACCTTGGAACATGACGGTTCTGGGGACGGACTTCAGTATACTCTCCATGTTCCTCTGAAATATGGCTGCAGCCGAATGAATTCCAAAAGGGCACCAGTTGTAGAGCAACAGTCTTTCATGAGTGTTGATGCATGTAAGTTTCTTCGACGTGTCGACCAGCTCGTGTGTCATGTAGGCTGACGTCAGATCTAGTTTTGTGAACAACTTCCCCCCCGGCTAGCGTTGCAAACAGGTCATCAGCCTTCGGTAATGGCTATTGCAGATGGCACTAAGCTGGGTGGTGATGTGAGCAGTGAGGAGGATGCTAAGAGGCTGCAGGTTGACTTGGACAGGTTAGGTGAGTGGGCAAATGCATGGCAGATGCAGTATAATGTGGATAGATGTGAGGTTATCCACTTTGGTGGCAAAAACATGAAGGCAGAATATTATCTGAATGGCGGCAGATTAGGAAAAGGGAAGGTACAACGAGGCCTGGGTGTCATGGTACATCAGTCATTGAAAGTTGGCATGCAGGTACAGAGGCGGTGAAGAAGGCAAATGGCATGTTGGCCTTCATAGTAAGGGGATTTGTGTATCGGAGCAGGACCTTTGTGAGGCATCACCTGGAATATTGTGTTCAGTTTTGGTCTCCTAATCTGAGGAAGGACATTCTTGCTTTAGAGGGAGTGCAGCGAAGGTTTACCAGACTGATTCCCAGGATGGTAGGACAAACATATGAGAAGAGACTGGATCGACTGGGCCTGTATTCACGGGAGTTTAGAAGAATGAGATGGGATCTCATAGAAATATATAAAGTTCTGATGGAACTGGACAGGTTAAATGCAGGAAGAATGTTCCCGATGTTGGGGAAGTCCAGAACCAGGGGTTACAGTCTAAGGATAAGGGGTAAGCCATTTAGGACCGAGATGAGGGGAAACTTCTTCACTCAGAGAGTTGTTAGCCTCTGGAATTCTCTACCGCAGAGAGTTGTTGATGCCAGTTAGTTCGATATATTCAAGAGGGAGTTAGATATGTGGGAGTTTGCTGTGCGCAACATGGCTGCCGCGTTTCCTACATTAGTGACGACACTACAAAAAATGCTTTGTTGGCTGCAGAGAGCTTTGGGACATCCTGAGGTCATGAAAGGTGCTATATAAATGCAAGTCTTTCTTTTACGAGGTCTCTTAGTGGTGATATGTCCTTACTATACAGTACAAATGCACACGAGGCCCATACTAGAGAGAAGGTCACTCTGTGACCAGTAACCTTTATTAGCCAGCACTGAAGTGGAGAAGATGGGTGGAGCTTCCCCTTTTATACCTGAAAGTCCAGGTTCGGAGCGTCTCCCACAAGTTCACCACCTAGTGGTCAGTGTTCTCACGGTGTACAACTTAGGTCAGTTTATATATGGAATACAATGACATTTGAATACATGACATCACCTCCCCCCCGCAAAGTCTTATAGGGATCACAGGTTGATCTCTCTGGTGGTTTACGCTGCCTTGTAGAGCGCCTGATTGGGGCTCCGGTTGTTGGGCGCTGGCCTGAGTGTCTGCTGTTTCAGGTGCCTCAGGCCTGTCCGGACTGCCCACAGTGACTGCAGGTGGAACCCCTGTGAGCAAGTGTGGTCAGGATCTATTGGCCAACAGTAGGCGTGATGAGCAGCTTTGTAGGGAACCCCCTTGGATTCTGAGCATCCCCTGTTTGATTATCTGCACTGCTCGTTCCACCTGGCCGTTTGAGGCCGGCTTGAACAGTGCCATTCTGACATGGTTAATGCCATTTCCTGCCATGAAGTCCTGGAATTCAATGCATGAAAAGCACGGGCCATTGTCATTGACCAAGACGTCCGGTAGACCATGGGCGGCGAACATTGCCCGTAGAATTTCTACCATGGCAGAGGATGTGCTTGAATTGAGAATGTTACACTCAATCCATTTGGAATAGGCGTCTACTACAACCAAAAACATTTTTCCCATGAAAGGACCTGCGTAGTCCACATGGATGCGTGACCATGGCTTGGCGGGCCAGGACCAGGGGATAAGGGGGGCTTCCCTGGGTGCGTTGCCCAGCTGAGCACACGTGTTGCACATGCGAACACAAAGTTCCAGGTCTGCATCTATCTCTGGCCACCAAACGCGTGATCTGGCAATTGCTTTTATTATGATAATGCCCGGGTGATCATTGTGGAGTTCTCGGATGAACGCCTCTCTGCCCATCTGGGGCATGACTACTCGGTTTGCCCACAGTAGGCAATCGGCCTGAATCGAGAGTTCATCCTTGCGCCTATGAAACGGTTTAAACTCCACAGGGCATGCCCCGTACATGGCTGCCCAGTCCCCATTCAGGACACATCTCTTAACTAAAGACAGTCGCGGGTCTTTATTTGTCCAGACTTTAATCTGACGGGCTGTCACAGGTGAGCCTTCGCTTTTGAAAGCTTCAGAAGCCATGACTATCTCAGCATCATGCTCAGCTGCCCCCTCAGTGGTGGCTAGTGGGAGCCTGCTAAGTGCATCGGCACAGTTTTCAGTGCCCGGTCTGTGCTGAATTGTGTCGTCATTGGCGGCTAACGTGAGTACCCACCTCTATGCGTGGCATTTATGGCCTTGTTGTCGGCCAAAAGGGATGTTAGGGGTTTGTGATCTGTCTCCAACTCAAATTTCCTGCCAAACAGGTACTGGTGCATTTTTTTTTTACTGCATATACACACGCTACCGCTTCCTTTTCTACCATCCCGACACCCCTTCCTGCCTGGGACAGACTTCTGGAGGCATAAGCTATCGGCTGTAACTGACCACTGGCAGTCACATGCTGCAACACACACCCGACCCCATAGGACGACGCATCACACGTTAAAACTAGTTTCTTACATGGGTCATATAACGTTAACAGTTTGTTGGAGCATAATCAATTGCGTGCTGGATCAAAAGCCCTTTCATGGCTGTTCCCCCGGATCCAAATCGCGACCTTTGCGTAGGAGCACATGTAGCGACTCTAACAGCGTGCTCAATTTGGGAAGAAAGTTACCAAAATAGTTCAGGCGCCCCAGGAACGAACACAGCTCCGTCGTGTTACGGGGTCTGGGTGCTCTCTGGATATCTTCCGTTTTGAATGCAGTAGGTCTGATCCCCTGTGCTGCAAACCTCCTCCCCAGGAATTCTACCTCTGGAGCTAAGAAGACGCACTTCGCCTTTTTCAGTCGCAACCCTTCCCGGTCCAATCCGTAGCACTTCCTCCAGGTTGTGGAGGTGTTCTTCAGTATCGCAACCCGTGATGAGGATGTCGTCCTGAAAAACCACCGTCCTTGGAATTGACTTGAGGAGGCTTCCCATATTTCGTTGAAATATCGCGGCGGCCAAACGAATCCCGAACGGACATCTGTTGTACTCAAACAACCCCTTGTGTGTCGTGATGGTGGTCAGCTTCTTTGACTCACTCAACAGCTCCTGGGTCATGTAAGCTGAGGTCAGGTCCAATATTAAAAATCGTTTGCCACCGGATAGCTTCGCAAAGAGGTCCTCCGCTCTCGGTAGCGGGTACTGGTCTTGGAGTGACACCCGATTGATGATGGCCTTGTAGTCGCCACATACCCTGACCGACCCATCTGCCTTGAGCATCGGCACGATCGGGCTCGCCCAGTCACTGAATTCGACTGGTGAGAAGATGCCTTCCCTCAGCAGGAGGTCCAATTCGCATTCTATCTTTTCCCGTATCACGTACGGCACCGCTCTGGCCTTGTGGTGTACTGGCCTGGCGTCCGGGATTATGTGAATCACTACCTTGGTCCCCATGAAAGTGCCGATGCCAGGTTGAAATAATGAGTCAAATTTGTCCAGGACCTGTGAGCATGATAATCGCTCCACAGAAGAAATTGCATTGACATCACCCCATTTCCAGTTCATGACAGCAAGCCAAATCCTCCCCAGTAGTGCGGGACAGTGCCCCAGGACAATCCAGAGTAGCAACCTGTTCTCCGAATCTTTGTGAGTCACAACTACCATGGAGCTGCCTAGCACCGCAATGGTCTCCTTTGTATATGGCCGTAGCTGTGCGTCAATTAGCAATAATTGTGGCTCCCGGCCTTGGACACCCACAACCTTTCGAACTGTTTGATACTCATCAGGGACTGGCTGGCCCCCATGTCTAGCTCCATTAATACTGGGATGCCGTTGAGGAGCACTTCCATCATTATCGGTGGTGTCCTGGTATATGAACTGTATATGTGCTCCACATGAACTTACTGAACTTCAGCTTCCAGCGATTTCCACCTTTGGGTTCGACGACATGATGGGGCATGTCCGATTGCCCTTGTCTGCCTAGAGAACTGTGTGCCGTGTTAACAATGTTGACTCCCTGGTCGCTTGCCGCAGTTGAGCCAAGATTTTTGCCATAAATCATTCTGGTCTCTTTCTCCCCTGAGATAATTGTCAGGGCTATCAGAGCCATCGCTTCCAATGTCAGGTCTTTGGTCTCAATCAGTTTTCTGAGAACCCCAGCGTGCCCAATGCACTCAATAAAAAACTCTCGTAGCATCTCCGCTCTGCATGCATCTGGGAACTTACATAGGCTCTCCACTCGCCGGAGGTCTGCCACGAAGTCTGGAACACTTTGCCTTCTCGCCGCCGATGCGTGTAAAACCGGTGTCACGCCATGTGCATGCTGCTCGCCAGTTTAAGGTGTTCCCCGCTCAATTTACTGAGCTCTTCAAAAGTCTTGTCCACCGGCTTCTCTGGTGCTAGAAGGTCCTTCATCAGTGAGTACGTTCTGGATCCACAAACCGTCAGGAGATGAGCCCTGCGTTTGTCGGCCGAATCCTGTCCCAACCATTCCTTAGTGACACAACTTTGCTGTAGTCTCTCAATAAAGTCATCCCAATCATCACCAACACAGTACCTCTCTTCTGTGCTGCTAGTGGCCATGCTCGCGTGGTTGAAATCCCAGTTTCTCATCGCCAATAATAATTCCTTACTATACAGTATAAATGCACACGAGGCCCATACTTGAGAGAAGGTCACTCAGTGACCAGTTACCTTTATTACCAAGACCTCAAGAGCTAGACAGTGGGTGGAGCTTCCCCCTTTATACCAGAAAGTCCACGTTAGGAGTGTCTCCCACAAGTTCGCCCCGTGGTCCGTGTTCTCAAGGTGTATAGCTTAGGTCAGCTTATACATGGGTTACAATGACAGTTGAATACATGACAGTTCCATTCGCAACTCCTCAGATAATGGAGCAGTCCCTGCCCACACTCCTTTTGTTTTGTAAAAAGGACATTTTATGTTTTAGATCCTTTGTCCGTTGTGCCACCTTAAATGTGTTCCTGTGTAGATGCCACTGGGGCAAACCATGTCACTGTGAGGCATCAATGACAAAAGCCTTGTTAGACGATTGTATTAATGGTGCTCTTCAAAATGAGCCCTTGTGGGGCTGATTTTTGTCAGGTGACACCGGGCCACTCACTGCCACTCCTATTGGTCCAATGTACATCGGCCCGCTTGGCAATAAATCCATCGGTTCTGTCATTGGGTAGAAATTGTGGAGATTGGGGCCAGTTAATTGGCACAATGTTGCTGCTTCTGGTATCATTGGTGTCAGGTGACTGCAGCTCGTGTGTATAAAAGGTGCGAAATGTCTTGTGTGTGTCATCCAGGTCGGGTGGCATGGATACATGTTTTATGTTTTCGCAGGTAAACTCAAAAGAGTTAAAAGGTGCGAAACCAAAAAAAGGAAAAAAAGGTCCTTGTAAATGTCTGGTGTGTCACCCAGGTCGGGTGGCACAGTTTAATGTTTATGTTTTGCAGGTAGACTCTAAAAGAGTTAAAAGGTGCTGGTTGAGGGCTGCAGCGATAGTTGAGTGGTTTGGGATTATGTAGTGAGGGCACTGGTCCCAGTGCTGCTGTTTGTCCCTCTGATATTTGGTGACAGTTTGGAGGCCAGAGGTTTCCATGGAGCAGAGTCAAGGCCACCCCTGGGTCTCCGAGAGTTCCTCCTCCTGGGCCTCCCTTTGGTTCCCGTCTCCGTGTGTCTGAGGGGCGCAGTGCGTCCCCACTGCACACTGTGATAGTGCAGTGTGGGGAGCACAATCTGCTGGTCAGGGTACACGTGGATTTATTTGGGACCAGGCACCTGGTTAAAGCTGCTGACCTGACCCTGGGGACAGTAGGTTGTCGGGCAACCGGGATCGACTCTCCGAACCGCACCGTCCTCTTTGACTATGGGCTCCATGAGTGTGGCAGCTCAGTGAAGGTAATGTGATTCTTCAACTCTTGCTCTAAGCTTGGTGTGTGGATCAGTCCCCACGCTTCACTCCAACTCTTGGTGAGGGTGCATTGATGAGGGGACTCCTGTCTCCTGCTTTTAAACCTTAAACTTGCTCTGGAATTCTGCATTGTGCTTTGCTTTAACTGGTCTTTGCTAGTCTCTCCAACCTTGTGATCGTGCCCCTATTGGCCTTGAGCATTCACTTGGGTTTGTCCAAACTTTTTTTCTTTGGGATAATCTTCTGGATTGTCAGGTCAACGGGGATTCAGTTTGAGCTAATTTGGTTGACTCTTTGATGAATACTTGGAATATGAATTGTGATGGTGCACCAAAGTGCAACTCCACACTTATCCTGTAATTTAGAATGTGTGAAATAAATGAGGCTTCAAATTTGTCTATTCAGTGCTCCAAATAAATGGAACTTGTGTCTTTAACTATTCAGTGAAGATGTTCCCTTGAGTCAGTTTTCTATTGAATGAGTTTTGATCTTGTGCTTGCAATCTCCTGCATTAACTGCTGAGGAGCAGCCCATACAATCCCTTCAAACTGCTCAGCCATTTTTTTATGATCTAGGCTGCTCTTCCCTTCCATATCCCTCGGTGCTAAAGAGTTTATTGAGCACTTTGTTTTGAATATAGTCAATTAGCATCCACAGCCCTCTTGGGCAGAGAATTTCTAAGGTTCACAACTCAGTGAAGAAATTACTCTTCCCCCTCAGTGATAAATGGTGGACCCCACCTCCTGAGACTGACCAAGTTCTAGACACACAACCAGGGGAAACAAACTCTCAACATTGACCCTGTAAGAAGCTTGATATTGAGGTTGCTTCATTTGTAACTCCCAAATCTAAAGTTGTTCATTGCATAAAACTGCTGTTTGCCATTTCTGACCCTGGTGTTTTTCAGATGGCTAGAGATTTCCTGGTCTACACCACCCAACTGAACCACACTCCCAAGGCTCATGGATCTGTCATTGTGCGAACTGATGGAGCTGTCATTCCCATTGAGTGCTGCTATTATAGGTAACCATTGACTGACTGAAAACTCGATCTAATGCATGTTCTCTGACGTTGTCCTAAAATGGCTCCCTTGTCTTTCCAGGAGGGGCAATGTGAGCAGTAACCCGATCAAGCCCACCTGGATCCCGTTCAGCTCCACCAAGTCTGGAGAAGGGCTTCTGTCATTCTCTCTGCGCCTAATGGCTGGTATGTGCTGGGTGGATGGGGAGTGATTTCCTGTCACCCACTGGGAGTTGCAGCCACTGTCTCCAACCCTTGTCCTCTTGTCCTTCAGATGACTGGCTTACAGAGCGCACCTTGACTGTCTACTACCTGGGTGACCTCATTCACATTGAGGCCTCTGTTTCAATGTCCAACCACATGCCCTTGAAGCTCTACATTGACTGCTACATTGAGCCCAGACAAGGACTCCACCCAGCGATACAGCATCATTGACTACAATGGGTAAGGAGCACTCTTCTTTCTCCAGCTGGTCCCGTCTCAATGGCTTCACTTGATTCACTCCATGGCCCGTGTTTCAATCTTTCTTCAGTTGCCTCCTGGACAGCAAAGCTGAGGACTCCTTTTCAACCTTCGTGTTGCCAAGAGACAAGCTCCACTTTGACCTGGATGCTTTCTGCTTCTTTGGCGATGACCATTCCTTGGTAAGAGGAAGCTGCCCATTGGGTTCTCCATATTGGGAGGAAGTCACTGAATAACGGCTGGTGTTGAATGTGTCCCTCAGATTTTCATCGCCTGTCACCTGAAGGTTGCTGCAGTGGATCGGAGAGATTCCATGAGCAAAGCTTGTACTTTCCAGAAGCTGCAGAATGTGTAAGTTCCCCCTCTCACTCCCTCAGGATGTGTTGTGTGCAGAAGTGATGTCCAACCTGATTGTTACACTGATTGTCTTGTTTAGCTGGGCCCCATTGGAAGGATCAAACAATGATGTTTGCGCCTGTTGTCATTTGGGTGACTGCGGTGCCACGTGGGAGTTGGTCTTTCCTTCAAGAGGAAGGAGGTACCTTGTACCTGAAGCTGGTAGGACATTGATCCTCCTAGATGTTGGAGGTCCCCCTTTACCCTCTCTAACTGGAATGTTTGATATTGCAGGGAGTGATGCTGAATTGAAGTGGGAGGGTGAGGCCTCACTTGGACCCCTGGTCATTGTGGACACTGATGTGGCCGACCTAGCAACTGAGGCTGACCAACGGATGCAGGAGAGGTCTCCAGGGGGTGAGTGGGCCCACTGCTAGTTTCCATTTCCCCCTCAGTATTTCCTTCAGTAACCATTGGTTTCTCATTGCTCTTTAGGTGTGGAGTCTGAGGTGGTCCTGATGGTGGCCCTGACTGTGACCACTGTCTCTCTGATCTCTGCTGTGTTGATGGCCTTGTTCCTGTACAGGAAGCACAAGCAAACACACTTCAACTAGTTATCAAATGATCAATAAAAGTTATTGTGTATCTTGTGCCTGGTTGTTTTTTCTCTGTCTCCAACACATCCAAGTGTAGAATATGGAGCGAGTTAACGCTTCAGCAATCCTCCATCAGATCCCTGTGTTGGTGTAACTGGTGCAGGTAACTAATGGCTGGTAGAAGCTTATCCAGGGATATGGTAACTGCCCAGCCTTCAGCGTAGATCCATGAGCTCGGTGAGTGGAATTGGCCTGAGCTACAGGCATCTAATCCCATGCTGTACCTGCCCTGGGACTGTTTGATGGGATAGCATAGAATCGTAAATTTACAGCATGGAAGGAGGCCATGAATTTTGGCCCATCGTGTTTGTGCTGACCAAGAGCTATCCTGCCTAATCGCACTCTCCAATGCTTGGTCTGCAGCCCTGTAGGTTACAGTACTTGAAGTGCACATCCAAGTATCTCGTAAATGTGATGAGGATTTCTGCCTCTACCACCCTTCCAGGCAGTAAGTTCCAGACCCCCAGAACCCTCTCGGTGAAGACATTTCCCTTGCATATCTCCTCTTAAACACCTCTCCTCTCCTAATTACTTTAAATCTATGCCCCCCTGGGTATTAACCATTCTGCTAAGGGAAATAGGTCCTTCCTATCCAGGCCCCTCACAATTTTATACACCTCAGCCTCCTCTGTTCCAAAAAAAACAGACCCAGCATCTACAATCTTTCCTCATAGCCAAAATTCTCCAGTCCAGGCAATATTCTTGTAAATCTCCTCTGCACTCTTTCCACTGCACTCATCTTTCCTATAATGTGGTGACCAGAACTGCACACAGTACTCTAGCTGTGGCCTAACCAGTGTTTTATACAGTTCAAGCAGAGCCTCCTTAACCTTGTATTCATTCCTTGACCTAAAAAAGCAAGAGTTTGTACACCTCCTCTACCTGATCTACCTTCAGGGATCTGTTGACCTGCACTCTATGGTCCCTTTGTTCCTCTACACTTTTCAGTGTTATTTAATGTGTATTCTCTTGCCTCAGACCTCTCCAACTGCATTCCCTCAGTTATCCAGATTGAATTCCATTTGCCACTGTTCTGCCCATCTGACCAGTACATAGATATCTTCCTGCAATCTGCAGCTTGCTTCTTCATTATCAACCACAGTCTATTTGTGTCATCTGCAAACTTGTTAATCATATCCCCAACATTTAAGTCCGAAACATTGATATGTAGCACAAAAAGCAGGGGACCCTGCAGAACCCCACTGGATACGACCTTCCAGTCACAAACACCGATTGACCATTACTCTTTGCTTCCTGCCTCTGAGCCAATTTTGGATCCAACTTGCCACTCTGCTCTGGATCTCCATGGGGTTTTACTTTCGTGACCAGTCTGCCATGTGGGACCTTAGTAAGTGCTTTGCTAAAATCCATATATACTACTTCATATGCACTGCTGGTTAACTCCTCCAAAATTTCAATCTGGTTAGTCAGACACAACCTTCCCTTGACAAATCTATGCTGACTGTCCATGACTTTACAAATGAAGCTTTATCCTGTCCCTCAGGATTATTTCCAATAATTTTCCCACTACCGAAGTTAGGCTGACTGGCCTTTAATTACTCGGTCTGTCCCTTTTCTCCCTTTTTAAACAAAGGTACAACATTAGCAGTCGTCTGGCACTGCACCTGTAGCCAGAGAGGATTGGAAACTGATGTCAGAGCCTCTGCTATTTCATCTTTTGCTTCTCTTAACGGCTTGGGATACTTTTCATCTGGGCCTGGAGATTTATCCACTTTGAAAATTGCTAAGCCCCTTAATACTTCCCCTCTCCCTATATTTATCTTGAGCTTTATTGTGTTTCTGACCTCTGCTGTCCCTGCCCTGGGAATGTTTGATGGGAGTGGAGAGAGAGCTTTACTCTGTATCACACCCGTGCTGTACCTGCCTGGGGAGTGACTCTCTTTTTGACACTCTGGGTCCAATTGGAACTGGAATAATTCTGCAACATCGCTCAGCTCAGTGAGCATAAAATTCATATCAAGAGGGTTCATGAAAATCTCACTCCGTGAAAACTCCTGTATTATTGAATTCTCCAACATATTTATCTCTAATATGTGAAGAAAGGAAGACTTGGATTTATATAACGCCTTTTATGATCACCGGATGTCTCAAAACGCATTACAGGCAAAGATACTTTTGGAGTGTGGTCACTTTTGTAACGTGGGGAAAGCAGCAGCCAATTTCTGCACAGCAAGCTCCCACAAACATCACTGTGAAAATCTGTTTTTTTATGTTAAGTTCATTGAGGGATAAATATGGGACAGGATACTGGGGATAACTCCCCTGCTCCTCTTCGAAATAGTGCCGTGGGATATTTTATGTTCATCTGAGAGAGCAGACGGGACCTCGGTTTAATGTTTCATCTGAAAGACAGCACCTCCGACAGCGCAGCGCTCCCTCAGCACTGCACTGGTGTGTCAGCCTAGATTTGCTTTGGTGCCCAAATCTCTGGAGTGGGACTTGAAACTACAACCTTCTGACTCCGTGGTGAGTGTACTACCCACTGAGCCACAGCTGACACTTAAAGAAATAGCCCTTTATTGTTCGGGACAGAATCAGACATCTCCCAGTGAGGTCCAGCACGGCTGGGGTGGAATCTGAGAGCTCCCTCCCTCTGGGTTAATGGGCCCTATTCTGCGCTGACGGGATTAAACCCGCTCATCTGTGCCTCCACTGTGCCCCCTGGGAAACCATGGCACCGACCCGTTCCAGGGGGGCAAAGATTTGTTTCATTGATACATAAAAGGTTGCTGCACAAGAAGTTGGGGGGTTAATACATTAGCATGGAAAGCGGATTGGCTGAATAACAGAAAACAGAGATCAGGATAAATGGGTCATTTGCAGAGTGGCAAACAGTGACTAGTTGGGTGCTACAGGGATCATTGCTGGGGCCTCAACTATTTACAATCTATATTAATTACTTGGATGAAGGGACCGAGTGTAATGTAGCCAAATTTGCTGATGATACAAAGATAAGTGGGAAAGTAATGTGTGAGGAGGACACAAAAAAATCTGCAAAGGGATATTGATAGGCTAAGTAAGTGGGCAAACATTTGGCAGACGGACTATAATGTGGGGAAATGTGGGATTATCCACTTTGGTAGGAACAATAAAAAAAAAAGCTAATTATTTAAATAGGGAGAGATTAAAAAATGCTGCAGTACAGAGAGATCGGGGGGTCCTTGTACATGAAAAAAAGTGTTAGCATGCAGGTACAGCAAGTAAATAGGAAGGCAAATGGAATGTTGGCCTTTATTGCTAGGGGGATGGAGTATAAAAGCAGGGAAGTCCTGCTGCAACTGTACAGGGTATTGGTGAGACCACACCTGGAGTACTGCGTACAGTTTTGGTCTCCTTATTTGAGGGGGGATATACTTGCATTGGATGCAGTTCAGGAAAGGTTTACTAGGTTGTTTCCTGAGATGAAGGGGTTGTCTTATGAAGAAAGGTTGAGCAGGTTGGGTCAGAAGAATGAGAGTTGATCTTATACATTTCAATAAGAGTCTCAGGGTGGATGCCAGGTTAGATGCAGAGAGGATATTTCCCCTCATGGGGAACTAGGGGGCATAGTTTCAGAAGCAGAAATGAGGAGGAATTTCTTCTGAGCGTTTTAAATCTATGGAATTCTCTACCCCAGAGAGCTGTGGAGGCTAGGCCATTGAATATATTTAAGGTGGAGATGGACAGAATTTTGAACGATAAGGAAATCAAGGGTTATGGGGAGTGGGCAGGAAAGTGGAGTTGGGGTCAAGATCAGATCAGCCATGATCTTATTGATTGGCAGAGCAAGCATGAGGGTTGAATAGCCGACTCCTACAAGTATTTATTATCTTATGTTCTACCCCCATACACTTTAAAATAACTTTCACTGTTATGCCCAACTGTTGCCTTGTGAAGTTGATGTTCTTCAGCTCTCAGTGCAGTAACAGTGAGATGAGAAGGACAATCTTTGGTGTGATGCCAATGAGGTGGATTTATTGAGCATCTCTATCCTCATGCTGATTAGCTTCGGATGATCAAAAAAAAACAATTTTGGAGTGTGATTTTAGAGATTTCTATATTGATAATTTTGCTACACTGCTCTCCTGTGACTTGCCGTGGGGCCTGTTGTGAGTTGGGGGGTCGGGTTATGGTCTGCAACATGGAGTTTATGACATTTGAGAGAGAGAGATTGCTTTCGTACAATGCTGTAACCATGGAGACAGCAACACCCATCGAACAGTGGGAGGAGCAACCAGAGTATAAAAGATGACAAAACCCAGACTGGGCCCACTCAGGGTCATGTCGCAAAGTTATTCAACAATCGCTCCATCAGCCTCTCAGTTCAGACCATCCCACAACTGGGATCAGGGACAGAGGAAACAGCGACACATTTATATATGTGAACTTGTATTTACTCTGTACAGACACAAGACGGTTCATCCCCTGGAGTCCCAAAGGATCCCATAATCCCTTGGGAGCACAGGTATTTAAGGAGGCCTCAAGTTGGTAGGACACTCTGCAGACCTGCAATAAAAGACTAAGGTCACACTTTACTTTGAGCTGACAGTGTTCAGTCTGACTCTTTTGCCATACATAACTGGCGACGAGATATAAATAGCGAACAAAGATGCAGAGACCAGCGGGCATCCTGGCTAAATTCTCGGAGGGAGATGATTGGGAAACTTGTGTGAAGCGACTCGACCAATACTTCATGGCCAACGAGCTAGATGGGGAAGAGAATGCTGACAAACGAAGGGTGATCCTCCTCACTGTTTGTGGGGCATCAACGTATGGCCTCATGAAGAATCTGCTCACTCCAGCAAAAACCACGGAGAAATCATTCGACGATTTGTGAACACTAGTCCGAGAGCATTTGAACCCAAAGGAAAGCGTTCTGATGGCGAGGTACCGGTTCTTCACCTACAAAATGTCTGAAGGCCAGGAAGTGGCGAGTTATGTCGCCGATCTAAGCCGCCTTGCAGGACATTGCGAATTTGAAGGACATTTGGAGCATATGCTCAGAGATGTTTTCGTACTTGGCATTGGCCATGAAACCATTTGCCTGTAGAGACCCCAATCTTGAGTAAGGTCATAGCGATTGCCACCAGTGACAATACGAAGCAAATCTCTCAGCTCACAAGTACTGCTACAAGTACGTAAACAGTGATGTTTTTGACTCGTAACATACAGGGCAGGTCACAAATACCTGCAGCTGCACGTCTGCAGATGTCTGTGTCCACCATCAAGGGTGATGAATACAAGGTCATTAACACCTTGTTGGCGCTGCAGGGGTGATCATAGTTTCCATTCATGCCGATTCAAAGGGTACATTTGCAAGGGCTGTGGAACAATGGGACACCTCCAACGAGTGTGCAGGCGAGCTGCAAATCCTATTAAACCTGCAAACCACCATGTTGCAGGGGAGGACAAATCCACGGAGGATCACAACGAGCCAGAGCCTCAGACCAAGGAGGTAGAGGTATATGTGGTGCACACATTCACCACGAATTGTCCCCTGATAATGCTGACTGTTGAACAAAATGGACTCCTGGTGTCAATGGAGCTGGACACGGGCATGAGCCAGTCTATCATGGGCAAAAAGACTTTTGAAACATTGTGGTGCAACAAGGCCTCAAGGCCAGTCTTAACTCCAGTTTGCACTAAGAACTTACATAAAAGAACTGATTCCTGTAATTGGCAGTGCTACCGTAAAGGTCTCCTACAATGGAGCGGTGCACAAGCTACCACTCTGGGTGGTACTGGGCGATGGTCCCACACTGCTTGGCAGGAGCTGGCTGGGAAAGATACGCTGGAACTGGGACGACGTCCGAGCGCTATCGCCCACTGACGACACTTCATGTGCCCAGGTCTTAAACAAATTTCCTTCGCTATTCGAACCAGACATCGGGAAATTCCAAGGAGCAAAAGTGCAGATCCACCTAATTCTGGGGGCACGACCTCTCCATCACAAGGCGAGAGCAATACTGTACATGATGAGAGAAACGGTAGAGATCGAGCTAGACCGGCTACGAAGATAGAGCATCATTTCACCGATCGAGGTCAACGAGTGGGCCTGTCCCATCGTCCCAGTCCTCAAGCGAGATGGCACCATCAGAATCTGTGGCGATTACAAAGTAACTGTCAATCGTTTCTCCCTGCAGGACCAATACCCACTACCAAAGGCCAACAATCTCTTTACAACGCTGGCGGGAGGAAAGACGTTCACGAAACTGGATCTGACTTCAGCCTACATGACACAGAAACTGGAGGAATCATCAAAGGCCCTCACCTGCATCAACACACACACACACACACACACACAGGTATTTTTGTTTATAACAGATGCCCGTTTGGAATCTGATCAGCAGTGGCGATATTCCAGAGAAACATGGAAAGCTTACTGAAGTCGGTCCCGCACACCGTGGTCTTCCAGGACGACATCTTGGGTACAGGTCGGAACATAGTCGAGCATCTGCAGAACCGGAGGAGGTTCTTTATCAATGCAACTGTGTGGGGCTCAGGTTAAAACGCTCGAAGTGGAGTTCTTGGGAAGGAGGATTGCGGCAGATGGCATCAGGCCCACCAATGTGAAGACGGAGGCAATCGAGCACGCACCGAGGCCACAGAACGTGACGGAGCTGCAGTCATTCCTGGGACTCCTGAACTACTTTGGTAACTTCTTACCAGGTCTCAGCGCACTGTTAGAACCACTGCATCTCTTACTATGAAAAGGGGACGAATGTGTTTGGGGCAAAAGCCAAGAAAACGCCTTTGTAAAATGAGAAAATTGTTACAACACAAGCAATTTGTTTGAGGATATGATCCACGTAAGCATTTGGTACGAGCATGTGATGTGTCGTCATATGGCGCTCGTGTGTATTGCAACAAGCTAATGATTTGGGGAAATTGCAACCGGTTGCTTATGCATCCAGGAGTCTGTCTAAGGCTTAGAGAGCCTACAGCATGATTGAGAAAGAAGCATTAGCGTGTGTCTTTGGGGGTAAAGGAAATGCATCAATACCTGGTTGGGCTAAAATTCGTATTGGAAACTGACCATAAGCCACTTATATCGCTGTTCTCCGAGAGTAAAGGGATAAATACCAACGCATCGGCCCGCATCCAGAGATAGGCGCTCACGTTGTCTGCATACAACTACACCATCCGCCACAGGCCAGGCACAGAAAACTGCACCGATGCTCTCAGTGGGCTGTCAATGCCCACCACGTGGGTGGAAATGGCGCAGCCCACAGATCCAGCCATGGGGTTGTGGAAGCTTTTGAGAGAGTGAGCAATCACCCGTCACTGCCCGGCAGATCAAAACCTGGACAAGCCAAGACACCTTATTATCCTCTAGTCAAAAGCTGTGTGCTTCACGAGTGCTGGTCCAGTGTCCCAGTGGAAAGGCAGGAAGAAATAAAGCCGTTCCAGCGGCACAAAAATGAACTGTCTATCCAAGCTGTGGGGCAGTCGAGTAGTGGTCCCCAAGAAGGGCAGAGACACCTTCATCAATGACCTCCACAGTACCCACCCAGGCATCGTAATAATGAAAGCGATAGCTAGATCCCACGTGTGGTGGCCCGGTATCGATGCGGACTTAGAGTCCTGCATTCACAGATGTATTACATGCTTGTAGTTAAGCAATGTACCCAGGGAGGTGCTGCTAAGTTTATGGTCTTGGCCCTCCAAACCGTGACCTAGGGTACACGTCGACTATGCACACCCATTCTTGGGTAAAATGTTCCTTGTGGTTGTAGACGCGCATTCCAAGTGGATTGAATGAGAGATAATGTCAGCTAGCACGTCCGCTGCCACTACTGAAAGCCTACGGGCCATGTTTGCCACTCACTGCTTACCCGATGTCCTGGTGAGCGACAACGGGCCATGTTTTACCAGAGCTGAGTTCAAAGAATTCATGACCCATAAAGGGATCAAACAAGTCACATCTGCCTCATTTAAACCAGCTTCCAATGGTCAGACAGAGAAAGTAGTGCAAACCATCAAGCAAGGCTTGAAGAGGGTAACTGAAGGCTTACTGCAGACTCGCCTAGCCCGAGTCCTGCTTAGCTACCACACGAGACCCCACTCGCACACTGGGATCCCACCTGCTGAACTGCTCATGAAAAGAGCACTTAAGACAAGGCTCTCGTTAGTTCACCCTGATCTACATGAACAGGTAGAGAGCAGGCAGATCCAACAAAGTGCATACCATGATAGCGCAAATATGTCATGTGAGATTGAAATCAATGATCCTGTATTTGTATTGAGTTATGGAGAAGGACCCACCTGGCTTCCCAGCACTGTTGTGGCCAAAGAGGGGAGCAGGGTGTTTAGCATCAAACTGACTCAGTCACTGGAAACACTTGGACCAAATCAAACTCAAATTCATGGACTATTAGCAACCCAGCTTGGACCCTACCTTTTTTGACCCCCAACACACACGTGGCAACAGACACCACAGTTGACCACACAGCAGAACCCATTATCCACAGCAGCCCTGCAGGGCCCAACACACCAGCAAGGGCCAAACAAATGATTCACACCGAGACAATCAAACTGGGCAAAAAGGGCCGCAGATCGACTCATTGTAAATAGTTACACTATTGACTTTTTGGGAGGGGAGGCAGGGGAATGGGGGGTGGTATATCTGAACATGTATTTAATCTGTACAGCCACCAGAGGGCTCAGCCCCTGGAATCCCAACTGATCCCATTATCCCTTGGGAGCACAGATATTTAAGGAGGCCTCACAGGTTGGCAAGGCACACTGGAGACCTGCAATAAAAGACTAAGGTCACACTTTACTTTGAGCTAAGTGTTCAGTCTGACTCTTTATACACAAGACAGTTTTGTTCAATTCTTGGAGAAAGCTCTG
Organism: Pristiophorus japonicus; assembly: GCF_044704955.1. Lineage (NCBI taxonomy): Eukaryota > Metazoa > Chordata > Chondrichthyes > Pristiophoridae > Pristiophorus > Pristiophorus japonicus. The sequence goes on from NC_091980.1 coordinate 247,290,346, forward strand.
CTGGTCTGACCAGAGTCCCGGTTTAGTGCAGTAAGGTTTAACTCCTCCTCGATTTACTAGATCCTGAAAATGGTGAAGGTTTTGTTTTTCTTCAGAATTAAAAAAATGAAACTCTTCCTTCCAGTAGATATTGTTGGCATGTACAGGAGACAGTGGGCAAACCAGAAAACAGAGCATCAAGCAGCAGGGACCTGTAGAGAGGCAGCCCACCTCCAGCACCATCACCTGTCCGTGAGTTTCTAACTCCACCAACTGTTCCTGTACTGAGCTTCCCCTCCCCAGTGTACTGCCGCTCAAGTTAGAACAGCCCATGTTCAAATCTAATCCCTACTCCTTGTACATTGCAGATTATATTTAAGGCTATCCTCAGTCTGTACTGAATTTCTTTGGACACCCATCCGTGAGCTTCTGCGACTGTTGCAGGCTGAGACACTGACGCCCCAATAGGGGGGCAGCGACACTGGAGGCTCCTTTAAGAAGCCCACCTTGTTCCCACGCAGGAAGAGAGGAGTCAGAGAGCTGGCATTGGAGAAGCTCAGTGAGGGAGAGGGTCCACTCACCCCCTCAGGGGAAGAATAGGGGAGTGATTGTTAGAAGCTCCTTCTCTGCCGTTCTCCAGCGAGGGAGATGCCAATTAGTTCAAACCCCAACCTCTGGCACCATTTGATTCCCAGCTAAGCTCAAGACCTCCCCTTCACCCAGGGGGAAGATGCAGCCAAACTCAGCTGTATATTACGGCTCTGAATAGTTCCAGCTCCCATTGGCACCCAGTTGCTCCATTTCCACTGCAGGGTGAATTAGGCAAGCGAGAAACTGCAGCAACAAACCATACCTACATGAAGGGCAAATTGAGCCCAGGTCAGAAATGCTGCAAGCCCATTTGTGTCCCAGTCCACACAGCCAGATCCAGGACAGGAGACACAGTGGAATGATCCCACACTTGGAAGGGTTTGTTTATTCCAGTACCAAACGCTCCCACATCAGAGCATGAACAGGGACAGAAGATCACTTCTTGCTGCTCTGTTGGGTCATGGGAATAATTGCAGCTTAAACAGCAGCTGGGGAACTTCACTTATGGACTACAGGAAATGATAGCATTTATATCACTGACCACGAGGGGCAGGGCATTTGAACACATTGTTATGGAAGACAGTATTAGTCCCTACCTGAAGCTCCAGTGCACAAGTGGTCAAAACAGGGCTGGAGCTCATCAAACTGAGTGCAAGTAAAGAAAAAAAAAGTGTCAACCCGATTAGGGATGGTCAATTGACCTCAAACTGGAAGAGTCCTTGTGAAAGGGAGCCAATGGAATAACTTGGAATGAGCACCAAGCTTGCACTAATCCCTCAGGCCAGTTCCACTCAGCTGGAACTCATGAACCTGCACAGCGAAGGCTGGGCAGTTACCATAGTCACCACCAATCCCTGGATAAGCTTTTATCAGCCATTATGGCACTAGTTACCTGGATCAGTTACACCAACACAGAACTGAGGGAGGGTTACTGAGTGTAAACAGCTCCGTATTTTACATGTGTGGACAGGAGATGGACAATTAGGCACAAGGTACACTAATCACTGCTTTATTGACCATTTGATAACTAGTTGAACTGGGTTTGCTTGTGTTTCCTGTACAGGAAAAATGCCATCAAAGCAGCAGAGATGAGAGAGACAGCTGTCACAGTCAGGGCCAGCATCAGGACCACCTCAGACTCCACACCTAAAGAGCAATGAGAAACCAATGGTTACTGAAGGAAATACTGAGGGGGACATGGAAACTAATAGTGGTCCACTCACCTCCTGGAGACCTCTCCTGCATCCGTTGCCCAACCTCAGTAAGGGACTCAGTTGCCAGGTCAGTGACATCAGTGTCCAGAATGACCAGGGGTCCAAGTGAGGCCTCACCCTCCCACTTCAATTCAGCATCACTCCCTGCAATATCAAACATTCCAGTTAGAGAGGGTAAAGGGGGACCTCCAACATCTAGAGGATCAATGTCCTACCAGCTTCAGGTACAAGGTCCCTCCTTCCTCTGGAAGGAAAGCTCAACTCCCTCGTGGCACCGCAGTCACCCAAATCACAACAGGCACAAACATCATTGTTCGATCCTTCCAATGGGGCCCAACTAAACAAGACAATCAGTGTAACAATCAGGTTGGGCATCACTTCTCCACACAACACATCCCTGAGGGAGAGAGAGGGGGAACTTACACATTCTGCAGCTTCTGGAAAGTACAAGCTTTGCTCATGGAATCTCTCTGATCTAGTGCAGCAACCTTCAGGTGACAGGTGAGGAAAATCTGAGGGACACATTCAACACCAGCCATTATTCAGTGACTCCCTCCCAACAAGAAGAACACAATGGGCAGCTTCCTCTTACCAAGGAACGGTCATCGCCAAAGAAACGGAACGCATCCAGGTCAAAGTGGAGCTTGTCCAGCTCATGCTCGTCTCTTGGCAACAGGAAGGTTGAGAAGGAGTCCTCAGCTTTGCTGTCCAGGAGGCAACTGAAGAAAGATTAAAACACAGGCCATGGAGTGAATCAAGTGAAGCCATTGAGACAGGACCAGCTGTAGAAAGGAGAGAGCTCCTTACCCATTGTAGTCAATGATGCTGTAACTTGGGGTGGAATCCTTGTCTGGGCTCAACGTTGCGACACAGCGGTCAATGTAGAGCTTCAGGGGCATGTGGTTGGTCATTGAAACAGAGGCCTCAATGTGAATGAGGTCACCCAGGTAGTAGACAGTCGTGGTGCGCTCTGTAAGCCAGTCATCTGAAGGACAAGAGGACAAGGGTTGGAGACAGTGGCTGCAACTCCCAGTGGGTGACAGGAAATCACTACCCATCCACCCAGCACATACCAGCCATTAGGCGCAGAGAGAATGACAGAAGCCCTTCTCCAGACTTGGTGGAGCTGAACGGGATCCAGGTGGGCTTGATCGGGTTACTGCTCACATTGCCCCTCCTGGAAAGACAAGTGTGCCATTTTAGGACAGAGTCAGAGAACATGCATTAGATTGAGTTTTCATTCACTCAATGGTTACCTATAATAGCGGCACTCAATGGGAACGACAGCACCATTAGTTCGCACAATGACAGATCCATGAGCCTTGGGCGTGTGGTTCAGGTGTGTGGTGTAGACCAGGAAATCTCCAGCCATCTGAAAATCAGATTCAGAAATTAACATAGTTCTTGGAAGGGAGGTTGTACAGCCTCTGCAGTTAATGCAGGGGGAAAGAGTTCAAGCAGCAGAGCAAAATCAATTCAACAGAAAAGTGGAGTGGCTCAGTGGGTAGCACCCTCGCCTCGGAGCGAGTAGGTTGTGGGTTCATGTCCCATTGCAGAGACTAGAGCTCAAAAAGCTAGCTGAAACCCTAGTGCAGTGCTGAGGGAGCGCTGCACTGTCTGAGGTGCCATCTTTCACATGTGACATTAGGTGTGGCCTCTGCTTACTCAAGTGGACAAGAGATCCCATAGCACTATTTCAAAGAGTAGCAGGGGAGTTCTCCCAGTGTCCTGGGCCACTATTTATCCCTCAAATGAACATCACATTCAGATGATCTGGTCATTATCACATTACTGTTAGTGGGAGCTTACTGTGCACAAATTGGCTGCTACATTTCCCACAACAGTGACGACACTTCACAAAGTACTTCACTGGCAGTAAAGCACTATGAGATATACGGTGGTTGTGAAAGGTGCTATAGAAATGAAAGTCTTTAACATTAAGTGTGCCAAAAGTTGCCAATAATTTGGGGCAATGAATAGACCTCCAGATTTAAGTCTCATTTAATCCAGGCTCCCAGGTATTCAAAAACAGGAAGTGTGGGAGATAAAGCTAAATATGGGAAATAACCACTAAACTGACTCCCCAGTGACCTGAATATCCACGAGACAGGATATACCACAGGAAACATTTGGACAAACCCAAGTGAATACACAAGGCCAATAGGGGTGAGATCACAAGGTTGGAGAGACTTGGGAAAACCAGTTAAAGCAAAGCACAATGCACAATTCCAAAGCAAGTTTGAGGTTTAAAAGCAGGAGACAGGAGTCCCCTCATCAATGCACCCTCACCAAGAGTTGGAGTGAAGCGTGGGGACTGAGCCACACACCAAGCTTAGAGCAAGAGTTGAAGAATCACATTACCTTCACTGAGCTGCCACACTCATGGAGCCCATAGTCAAAGAGGACGGTGCGGTTCGGAGAGTCGATCCCAGTTGGCCGACAACCTACTGCCCCCAGGGTCAGGTCAGCAGCTTTAACCAGGTGCCTGGTCCCAAATAAATCCATGTGTACACTGACCAGCAGGTTGTGCTCCCCACACTGCACCATCACAGTGTGCAGTGGGAACACACTGCGCCCCTCAGACACACGGAGACGGGAACCAAAGGGAGGGACTGTCTGAGCCCCAGGGGTGGCCTTGACTCTTCCCCATGGAAACCTCTGGCCTCCAAACTGTCGCCAAATATCAGAGGGGCAAACAACCCCAACTAACAGCAGTACTGGGACCAGTGCCCTCACTACACAATCCCCCATGATCCCAAACCACTCAACTATCCCTGCAGCCCCCAACCAGTACCTTTTATACACACAAGCTGCAGTCACCTGACACCAATGATACCAGAAGCAGCAACATTGAGCCAATTAACCGGCCCCAATCTCCACAATTTCTACCCAATGACAGAACGGATGGATTTATTGCCAGGCGGACCGATGTAAATTGGACCAATAGGAGTGGCAGTGAATGGCCCGGTGTCACCTGACAGAAATCAGCACCACAACTATTTTAAGTTGAACCAATAATCAAGTTGTTATGTATTGATGCCTGGGGTCACCAGATACCAGGGGGCGCCGCTGTTGGAGGTCATCAGGCTGTACGTGCGTGTGCGCGGTCACTGGTATATAAGCGTGGGTACTGTGTCATGCGGGTACTTTGGGCATGAATAAAGTTGGGTCAGGTTTGCACCTGAGGCCGTTTACAGTAACAAGACTCTTGAGTCATTATATTTGGCGAGATAACTTAAGAACCTTCGCATGTACAATGGACACTATTGGAATTCTGGAGAGATTTGCAGAGGGCGAGCATTGGGCGGCTTTTATCGACCGCCTGGATCAGTATTTTGTGATCAAAAAAATGGAGGGAGTGGCTGACGCAATTCGGCGCAGGGCGGTTTTCCTCACCGTTTGTGGTTCGGAAATTTAGGGCCTTATGAAGAACCTTCTCTCGCCTTTAAGTCCAACGGACAAAGAGTACAAAGATTTGTGTGTTTTGGTGCGTGACCATCTAAAGCCAAAAGACGGGATCATCATCTCACGCTATCGCTTCTATACGCATGTTCATGCTGAGGGCCAGGATGTGTCGGGATTCATCGCTGACCTACCATGTCTTGCTGAGCCGTGTAAGTTCGGGAACGTGTTGAAGACGCTGCAAGATTTCTTAGTGATAGGCATCAACCCTGATGTGATTCTTCGGAAGTTATTGACCGAAGAAAAGCTGGATTTGAGAAAGGCCATCGCGCCTGCCGAGGCATGCATGACAACTGATGATAATTTGAAGCAGATATCATCAAAGAGTCAGAGCTCCACGGCAGGTACTGTAAACAAGATTGTGTCGTTTTCTGGCAGGGCCTACTCGACTGCTTATGTGAAACTTGTCGCTGCTCAGAGTCCGCTAACTGGTACGAATCAGACTTCACCCTGTTGGCGTTGTGGGGGCAATCATTGGCCTCATCAGTGTCGGTTTAAACAATACGCCTTTAATGGCTGTTCAAAAGTGGGGCATCTTCAGAGAATGTGCCCATAACTGAGCAAGGATGCTCAGTTATGGGCACATTCATTTATGGGCTCATCACATTTTTAATGATAACCAGTACAGTGCTGGTTCGGATACACAACCCGGGGAGGAAGTTTATTGTCTGTATTCGCTCTTGGGAAAGAGCCAGCCGATAACCATTAATGTGAAGCTGAATGGCATGCCTGTATCAATGGAGCTGGACACGGGTGTGAGTCAGTCAATAATGAGCCAAAGGACATTCAACAAGCTGTGGGACACTGAGGCTGTGAAGTCTAAGCTGAGTCCAGTCAATGCCAAGTTGCGTACTTACACTAAGGAACTCATACCGGTGACTGGCAATGCAGTAGTCAAAGTGTCTTTTGATGGTTTGGTTCATGATCTACCATTATGGATCGTCCAGGTAATGGTCCAATGCTGTTCAGCAGTAATTGGCTCAAGAAAATCAAGTGGAACTGGTATAATGTCAAAGCGTTGTCCTCGGTGGATGACACTTCGTGTGCTCAAGTGTTGAAGAAGTTTCCTTCTTTGTTTGAACCGGGCATTGGTAATTTAATGGAGCCAAGGTGCAGATTCACCTGGATTCTGATGCAAGGCCTGTCTATCATAAAGCTCGGTCTGTTCCTTGCATGATGAGGGAGAAGGTTGAATTTGAACTTGACAGACTCCAACGTGAATGGATTATATCACCGGTCGAGTTTAACGAGTGCGCCAGTCCCATTGTTCCTGTATTTAAGAGTGATGGCACTGTCAGGATTTGTGGAGACTACAAGGTTATGATTAACCGATTTTCGAAACAGGATCAGTATCCGCTACCGAAGGCTGATGATCTGTTCGCCATGCTAGCTGGTGGCAAGTCGTTCACTAAACTAGATCTGATGTCTGCCTATATGACACAGGAGCTTGTCGGCACTTCGAAGAAATTCACCTGCATAAACACCTATAAAGGACTATTTGTCTATAACAGGTGTCCTTTTGGAATTCGTTTGGCTGCAGCCATATTTCAGAGGAACATGGAGAGTCTACTGAAGTCCATTCCTAGAACTGTCATGTTTCAAGATGACATTCTGGTCACAAGTCACAACATTGCTGAACATCTGAACAATCTTGAAGGAGTCCTACATCATTATGGACAAAGTAGAACTCAGGCTGAAACGTTCGAAGTGTGTCTTCATGGCGCCTGAAGTTGAATTCCTGGGGAGGAAAATTGCTGCTGATGGCATCGGGCCTACTGATTCAAAAACCAAGGCCATCAAAAATGCACCTCAGAATGTGATGGAGCTGCATTCATTCCTTGGGTTACACAACTACTTCGGTAATTTCTTACCCAAATTGAGCACTTTGTTAGAGCCACTGAAGATGCTAATCAGAAAAGGCGACAACTGGGTCTGGGTGTGTCTCAAGGTGGAGTCTTTGAGAAACCTAAGAATCTGCTCTGTTCAAACAAGTTGCTTGATCATTATGATCCATGTAAGCATCTGTAATGCTTCATCATATGGGGTTGGCTGTGTACTCCAACAAGCAAATGAGTCAGGAAAGTTACAACCTGTTGCATATGCTTCGAGAGGTTTGTGAAAGGCGGAAAGAGCTTACAGCATGGTAGAAAAAGAAGCTTTGGCCTGTGTGTACGGTGTCAAAAAAATGCATCAGTACCTGTTTGGTCTTCATTTCGAGCTCGAACTGGATCACAAGCCACTTATTTCATTGTTTTCGGAAAACAAAGGTATTAATACTAATGCATCATCCTGTATTCAGATTGTCTGCCTATGATTATGTTATTTGTCATAGACCTGGCACTGAGAATTGTGCCGATGCACTGAGTCGTCTGCCTTGCCCACACCTGATATGGAGATGCCTCAACCTGCAGATCTATTGTTAGTAATGGATGCTTTTGAGAGTGAAGGAACTCCTGTCACTGCTCAACAAGTGAGGATCTGGACCAGCCATGACCCTATTTTATCGGTTGTGAAACGTTGTGTCCTCAGCGGTGATTGATCTGCAATATTTATGGAGATGTGTGATGAGACCAAACCTTAGAACCGTCGCAAAGATCAGCTGTCCATTTCGTCAGATCGTTTACTGTAGGGTAATCGTGTCATTATGCCTAAGAAAGGTAGAGAAAAATTGGTACGTGAACTTCATAGCACACATCCTGGTATTTCATGATGAAAGCCATTGCTAGGTCTCATGCATGGTGGCCTGGAATTGACTCAGATCTGGAATCATGTGTGCATCAGTGCAACACTTACATGCAGCTAAGTAAAGTGCCAGTGGAATCTCCGCTGAGTCTTTGGTCATGGCCATCTAAACCATGGTCGAGGATCCACATCGATTTTGTGGGCCCTTTCATGGGAAAGATGTTTTTTGTTGTGGTGGATGCATATTCAAAGTGGATAGCATGTATTATTATGTCATCTAGTACATCTGCAGCTACTATTGAGAGCCTTCATATCATGTTTGCTACACATGGTTTGCCTGACATCGTTGTGTGCTTCACAAGTCTTGAGTTTCAGGAGTTTCTATGTTTCTATGTGAGGGCAGCTCCATTCAAACCTGCTTCGAATGGTCAAGCAGAGCGTGATGTTCAAACGATCAAGCAGAGTATGAAACGTATAACTCAGGGTTCACTGCAGACTCGTTTGTCATGTATATTGTTCAGTTACAGGACAAGACCTCATACACTTACTGGGGTCTCCCCTGCTGAACTACTGATGAAGAGAAATCTCAAGACCAAGCTTTCTCTTGTTCATCCTGATCCGAATGATCGTGTTGAAAACAGACGTCAAAGTCAGCAATGGTATCATGATCGTGTTGCTATGTCAGGTGACATCTCTGTCAACGATCCGGTTTATGTATTGAACTATGGTCAAGGTCCAAAGTGGATCGCCGGAACTGTTATGGCCAAGGAGAGTAACAGTGTTTATTGTCGTGCTCAAGAATGGGAAAACATGCAGGAAACATGTTGATCAGGTAAAACTGCGGCACACGGATGAACTGGAAGCATTTGAGGAAGATGCAGTCAGTGACCAACCGACCAATGTTCATTCATCAGAGGACTTTGCTGTCATTACTGAACCTGGACCTTCAGTCTCTGATGTGGTCATTACCACTCCCATCAGATCGGTTACTCAGCCTTCAGTCACAACTGACTCAGAACGCTCGCCCAGAACTAAAGTTGAACTGAGATGATCAACTCGTGAGAGGAAAGTCCCAGATCATCTTAATTTGTAAAGAGACTGATATTAAGATCTTGAAGGGGAATGCTGTTATGTATTGATGCTTGGGATCATCAGACACCAGGGGGCACCACTGTTCGAGGTCATCGGGCTGTACGCGTATGTGCGCGGTCACTGGTATATAAGCGTGGGTACCATGTCACACGGGTACTTCGGGCGTGAATCAAGTTGGATCAGGTTTACACCTGAGTCAGTTTACAGGAACAAGACTCTTGAGTCATTACACAAGTGCCCCCTTATTAAAGGAGCACTAAAACCGACACATTAAACAAATTAAACTTTTGACATTAAAAGGATCAAATTAAAATTTGGTTGCCGGGGGTGATGCTCCACTTCAGTCCCTCCGGCGCCCACCTCTCGCGGAAGGCCGCGAGCATACCGGTGGACACCGCGTGCTCCATTTCCAGGGACACCCTGGCTCGGATGTAACCGCAGAAGAGAGGCAGGCAGTCGAGCTGAATGACCCTCTCGACCGCCCGCTGCTTGGACTGGCTGATGGCCGTGCCCAGGAGCAGTCCTATGAGGCGGCCTTCCGACCTGCCCGCTCCCCTCCGGACTCCTCCAGGCCGCAGAAATTACAGGTAGACTGGGAGCCCGTGAAACGACGTAAAAAACTTATTGCACGGGACTGCTCCATGCAACACCCTCCAGGCCAAGTCTCCAATAAATAAGGGAAGGACTCTCGCGTAGAGTGCACTCTATTGAGGACCCCCGCCTTCTGCGGACGGCAAATGGTGCGCATGGCGTGTCTGGACGGCAGACAACGATGGCAACGTGGAGAATGTGCAAGAGCAGCCAGTACAGGAGGGCCCTCCACGCAGAACTGAAAGGCACAGGGAATCCGTGTAACATGTATGTGTAGAGTGTGTGAGTTTGCAGCCCCTTTTTCACTATTTGAAGCGACTGCTCCTCAAATTCTGGTTGCACTTCAGTCCCACACTCCTGATCTTTGGGCACCCTCTACGGAGGGGAGCGGGCAGGTCAGAAGGCCTCCTCGTAGGACTGCTCCTGGGCACGGCCAAGGGGGCCATCAGCCGGTCCAGGCAGCGGGCGGTCGAGGGAGTCGTTCTGCCTCACTATCTGTCTCTCTTCCGCGGTTACATCTGAACCAGGGTATCCACTGGTACACTCGCAGCCTTCCGCGAGAGGTGGGCGCCGGAGGAACTAGAGTGCATCATCATCCCCGGCAACCAAACTTTAATTTGAACCATGTCCAAAGTTCGATTTAATTACGTTTTTAGTGCCCAACCCCCCACCACTTTTAGCCAGGGGCAGTAGTATAATTTGTGTTTAGTGCCCTCAAAAAAAAAAGCGGGCACTTGAAAAGTTTTGGGAGTGTGACCCCGTTCAGGGCGCAGTTGATTACTGACAGCTATTTTGAGTTGTATCAGTAATAAAGTGCCCCCTGATTTTATGACATTTTAGAGAGAGGTTGCTTTATTACAATGCGTAACCATAGAGACAGCCCATAATAGAGCAAGCAACACTCACTGAGCAGTGGCAGGAGCAACCAGAGTATAAAATATGACAAACCGCGGACTGGGCCCACGGATTATGCAGCAAAGTTATTTAACAATCGCTCCATCAGCCTCTCAGCTCAGACCATCCCACACCTGGGATCAGGGAGACAGTTTTGTTCAATGTTTGGAGAAACCTCTGCTGGTCTGACCCGAGTCCATGTTTATTGTAGTAAGATTTTACTCCACAACTCAACACAGACCTGGGTTCGATTTACTCGATCCTAAAATTTGTGAAGATTTTTTTTCCTTCAGTATTTAAAGAAGGAAACCATTCCTTACAGAAGGTATTGTTGGCGTGTAGAGTAGAGAGACAGTGGGCAAACCAGAAAACAAAGTATCAAGTAGCAGGGACCTGTAGAAAGTCAACCCACCTCCAGCACCATCGCCTGTCCATGAGCTTCGAACTCCACTAACTGTTCCTGTACTGAGCTGCCCCTCAAGTTAGAACAGCCCATGTTCCACTCTAATCCCTAGTCCCTGTACATTGCAGATTATATTAAAGGCTATTCTCAGTCTGTACTAAATGTCTTTGGGCACCCATCCGAGCTTCTGCGACTGTTGGAGGCTGAGACACTGACACTAAAACCCCAATAGGGGGCAGTGACACTGGAGCCCACCTTGTTCCCAGACAGGAACATAGGAGTCAGAGAGCTGGCAGTGGAGAAGCTCAATGAGGGAGACAGTCCACTCACGCCCTCAGGGGAAGAGTAGGGGAATGATTGTTAGAAGCTCCTTCTCTGCCATTCTCCAGCGAGAGAGATGACAATTGGTTCAAACCCCAACCTCTGGTACCATGTGATTCCCAGCTAATCTCAGGCACTCCCCTTCACCCAGGGGAAGATGCAGCCAAACTATGGGCTGTATATTAGGGCTCTGAATAGTGCCAGTTCCATTGGCACCCAGTCACTCCATTTCCACTGCAGGGTGAATCAAATAAGCTAGAAACTACAGCAACAAACCACACCTACATGGTGATGGGCAAAATGTGCCCAGGTCAGAAATGCTGCAAGCCCATTTCTGTCCCAGTCCATACAGCCAGATCCAGGACAGGAGACACAGTGGAATGATCCCACACTTGGAAGGGTTTTGTTTACTTCACTACCAAGCTCTCCCACATTGGAGCATGAACAAAGACAGAAGATGATTTCTTGCTGTTCTCTCAGGCCACGGGAATAATTCCAGCTTAATCAACAGCTGGGGAACTTCACTTATGGAAGTACAGGAAATGGAAACATTTATATCACCGAGAGCAAGGGGCAGGGCATTTGGACACATGGTTATGGAAGACAGACAGTAGCGGTCCCGACTTGAAGCCCCAGTGCACAAGAGTTGTCAAACCAGGGCTGGAGCTCATCAAACTGGCTGGGAAGTCAAGTAAATAATGGGTCACCCCATTAGGGATGATCAATTGATCTCAAACTGGAGTGGAGTCCTTGTGAAAGGGAGACAATGGAATAACTTGGACCAATCACCAAGCTTGCACCAATCCCTCAGGGCAGTTCCACTCACCTGGAGCTCATGGACCTGCACAGTGAAGGCTGGGCAGTTACCATAGTCACAACCCAACCCAGGATAAGCTTTTAACCAGTCATTATGGGACAAGTTACCTGGACCAGTTACAACACGGGGAACCAAGGGACAGAGTGACCAATGAACAAACAGGCACAAGGTACACAAAATCAATGCTTTATTGATCATTTTATAACCAGTTGAACTGGGTTTGCTTGTGTTTCCTGTACAGGAACAAGGCCATCAAAGCAGCAGAGATCAGAGAGACAACTGTCACAGTCAGGGCCAGCATCAGGACCACCTCAGATGCCACACCTAAAGAGCAATGAGAAACCAATGGTTACTGAAGGAAATACTGAGGGGGAAATGGAAACTAGCAGTGGGCCCACTCACCCCCTGGAGACCTCTCCTGCTTCCATTGCCCAACCTCAGTAAGGAACTCAGTTGCCAGGTCAGTCACATCAGTGTCCAGAATGACCAGGGGTCCAAGTGAGGCCTCACCCTCCCACTTCAATTCAGCATCACTCCCTGCAATATCAAACATTCCAGTTAGAGAGGGTAAAGGGGGACCTCCAACATCTAGAGGATCAATGTCCTACCAGCTTCAGGTACAAGGTCCCTCCTTCCTCTGGAAGGAAAGCCCAACTCCCTCATGGCACCGCAGTCGCCCAAATCACAAGAGGCGCAAACGTCATTGTTCGATCCTTCCAATGGGGCCCAGATAAACAAGACAATCGGTGCAACAATCAGGTTGGGCATCACTTCTCCACACAACACATCCTGAGGGAGAGAGGGGGAACTTACACATTCTGCAGCTTCTGGAAAGTACAAGCTTTGCTCATGGAATCTCTCCGATCTACTGCAGCAACCTTCAGGTGACAGGTGAGGAAAATCTGAGGGATACATTCAACACCAGCCGTTAGTCAGTGAGTCCCTCCCAACATGGAGAACCCAATGACCAGCTTCCTCTTACCAAGGAACGGTCATCATCAAAGAAGCGGAACGCATCCAGGTCAAAGTGGAGCTTGTCCAACTCACGCTCGTCTCTTGGCAACGAAGGTTGAGAAGGAGTCCTCAGCTTTGCTGTCCAGGTGGCAACTGAAGAAAGATTAAAACACAGGCCATGGAGTGAATCACATGAAGCCATGGAGATGGGAACAGCTGGAGAAAGCAGAGAACTCCTTACCCATTGTAGTCAATGAAGCTGTAACTCAGGGTGGAGTCCTTGTCTGGGCTCAACGTATTGACACAGCGGTCAATGTAGAGCTTCAGGGGCATGTGGTTGGTCATTGAAACAGAGGCCTCAATGTGAATGAGGTCGCCCAGGTAGTAGACAGTCGAGGTGCGCTCTGTAAGCCAGTCATCTGAAGGACAAGAGGACAACGGTTGGGGACAGTGGCTGCAACTCCCAGTGAGTGACAGGAAATCACTCCCCAGCCACCCAGCACATACCAGCCATTAGGCGCAGAGAGAATGACAGAAGCCCTTCTCCAGACTTGGTGGAGCTGAACGGGATCCAGGTGGGCTTGATCGGGTTACTGCTCACATTGCCCTTCCTGGAAAGACAAGGGACAATGTCAAAGAACATGCGTTTGATCGAGTTTTCATTCACTCAATGGTTACCTATAATAACGGCACTCAATGGGAACGACAGCTCCATTGGATCATACAATGACAGATCCAAAAGCCTTGGGGGTGTGGTTCAGGTGGGTGGTGTAGACAAGGACATTTCCAGCTATCTGAAATACATCAGGTTAAGAAATGGAATTCAGTTTTATGCAATGAAGTTCTGGTCTGAAATGGAGAACTTTCTATTCTGGAGTTAAAAATGAGGGGTGATCTCAATAAATAAGTTTAGTACAGGGTCGATGCTGAGAGTTTGTTTTTCCTGGCTGTGTGTCTAGAACTTGCATTCACAGTCTCAGGAGATGGGGTCAGCCATTTAATACTAAGAAGAGGAATGATTTCTTTATTGAGGGTTGTGAAGCTTTGAAATTCTCCACCCAAGAGGGATGTGGATGCTTATAGAGTAAATTCCAGAGGGGGCTCGATAAATTCTTCAACACTTTGGGATATGGAAGGGAAGTGGACCATGGATCATATGGAATGGCAGAGCAGGTTCGAGGGGCTGTATGGGCTGCTCCTGCTCCTATGATGTTCTCATGTAGTCAGAAGTTGTGCAGCCTCTGCAGTTAATGCAGGGAGATTGTAAGTACAAGATCGAAACCCATTCAATGGCAAACCGACTCAAAGAATGGCTTCAATGGATAGTTAATGCCACAAGTTACCATTCATTTGGAGCACTGAATAGACTAGCTATAAGCCTCATTTAATTCACTCACATTCGAATTACAGGGAAAGTGTGCAGTTCCTCTATAGTGCATTGCATCTCAATTCTTATTCCAAGTATTCATCAACCAGATTAGATCAAACTGAATCCCTGTTAACCCGATCAAGGGGGCAACAGAGCTGAATATCCACAATGTATAAAAACGGAAAAGTTTGGACAAACCCAAGTGAAGGCTCAAGGACAATAGCGGTGAGATCACCAGGATGGAGAGACAAGGGAAGACCAGTTAAAGCAAAGCACAATACAGAATTCCAGAGCAAATTTGAGATTTAAAAGCAGGAGACAGGAGTCCCCTCATCCATGCCCTCTCACCAAGAGTTGGAGTGAAGAGTGGGGACTGATCCACACACCAAGCTTAGAGCAAGAGTTGAAGAATCACATTACCTTCACTGAGCTGCCACACTCATGGAGCCCATAGTCAAAGAGGACGGTGCGATTCGGAGAGTCGATCCCGGTTGGTCGACAAACTACTGTCCCCAGGATCAGGTCAGCAGCTTTAATCAGGTGCCTGGTCCCAAATAAATCCATGTGTACCCTGACCAGCAGGTTGTGCTCCCCACACTGCACCATCACAGTGTGCAGTGGGGACACACTGCACCCCTCAGACACACGGAGACGGGAACCAAAGGGAGGCCCAGGAGGAGGGACTCTCTGAGGCCCAGGGGTGGCCTTTACTCTTCTCCATGGAAACCTCTGGCCTCCAAACTGTCACCAAATATCAGTAGCACTGAGACCAGTGCCCTCCCTACACAATCCCCCATGATCCCAAACCACTCAACTAACCCTGCAGCACCTTTTATTTTTTTTTGTGTTTTTTTTAATTTATTTTTTTTGGCATTGAAACCATATATTTTACAAGTGCCCCCTATAAAAGGGGAGGGGGACACTAAGAACCCGGCAATGAAAACAAATTAAACTTTAAAACAAATAAAATCAAATTAAAATTTGGTTGCCGAGGGTGATGATGCACTCCAGTCCCTCCGGTGCCTACCTCTTGCGGAAGGCCGCGAGCGTACCGGTGGACACCGCATGCTCCATCTCTAAGGACACCCTGGACCGGCTGATGGCACCCTTGGCCGTGCCCAGGAGCAGTCCTACAAGGAGGCCCTCGGACCTATCCGCTCCCCTCCGCACAGGGTGCCCAAAGATCAGGAGTGTGGGACTGAAGTGCAGCCATAAATTGAGGAGCAGCCCCTTTAAATAATGGAACAGGTGCTGCAACCTCGCACATTCAGTAAAAACATGGAACACAGACTCTTCCAGACCGCAGAAATTACAGGCGGCCTGGGAGCCCGTGAACCGGCTTAAAAATGTATTGCACGGGACTGCTCCGTGCACCACCCTCCAGGCCAAGTCCCCGATAAATAGTGGGAGGACTCCCGCATAGAGTGCACTCCATCAGGGACCCCCGCCTCCTCCGGACGGCAAGATGGTACGCCATGGCGTGTCCGGATGGCAGACGAGGATTGCAAGGTTGAGAGTGTGCAGGAGCAACCCGTACAGGAAACCCCTCCGCGCAGAACTGAAAGGCACGGAGGGGATTTCCCCGAGGCGGCTCAAGTTGTGAGGCGCCGGCTCCCGAGGGAGGTTTCGGGGTTTGGCGCCGATCAGGAATTCCGTCCGGACGGTGGTCAGTTCGGATGGGATCTCCCCACATGCTTGAGCCTCCTTGACACACCAAACGGAGTCAGGGCCCAGTGCTGTTTTTAGCGACTCGATGGCATCGGCCGCGCGGCGGACGTCGGCCAAATTTAGGCGCCGTGCCACTACATCTGGCGCCATTCAGCCCGCTCCTCCGCCATCGAGCAGGTCTCTGACCCTGGTCACCTCGCCAGCCACAGCCCTCTCGTCCGCCTGCCACCTAAAACCTCGGTCATGGACGTAAAGATTCCTGAGCAGCGGCTCCTGCAGAACAGCCGCCATTCCAGCCAGTGGAGAGCTGCGCTTGGTGGAGACTTTGTTCCAGACCCTGGTGAGTTCCTTGTAAAAGACAGGCAGCTCCTGGACGGCGGTCCTGACACCCCCCAAGCTCACAAACAGGAGCTGCGTGTCGTAGTTGAGGCTGTGCTGCTAGCGGAAGAAATACGTCGCCAGCGCACGCCACCAAGGAGGGGGCTCGACGTAAAGGTATCTCTGCAGGGTCTGAAGATGGAAAGTCGCTAGCTGGGTGCTGACGCACACCAACGACTGACCGCCCTCCCTAAGCGGGAGTCTCAAGACTGCGGCAGAGACCCAGTGCTTCCTGTTGTTCCAGAAGAAGTCCACCAGCTTCTTCTGTATCTTGGCGACAAACGCAGGGGGAGGGGTCAAATGACCAGCCGGTACCACAGCATGGTGGCCACCAGCTGGTTTATGACTAGCGCTCGACCTCTGTAGGACAGCACTCGGAGCAGTCCTGTCCAGCACCCTAGGCGAGCGGCGACCTTGGCCTCCAGCTCTTGCCAGTTCACCTGCCAGGCTTCCTCGTCGGGGCTAAGGTAGACTCCCAGATAGAGGAGATGGGTCGTGCTCCAGGCAAAAGGCCTGAGCTCCTCCGGCAGGGAGTCCACCCGCCACTGACCCACCAGGAGTCCGGAACATTTCTCCCAGTTGATCCTGGCGGAGGATGCGGCCGAGTAAATCTCCTAGCATTCACGCATCCTCCGCAGGTCAACGGGATCCTCGACCGTGAGGAGCACGTCATCGGCGTAAGCCGAGAGGACGACCTCCACGCCCGGCCCTTGCAGAGCCAGTCCCGTCAACCTCGTCCGCAGGAGGCGCAGGAAAGGCTCCACGCAGATGGCATATAACTGGCCGAACATGGGGCATCCCAAAGCGAAGGGGCGCCGTCAAGGACCCGTTAACCTTAATCAGACACTCCGCGGCGGCGTACAAAAGTCGGATCCGGGCGACGAAGTGCATCCCGATCCCGAAAGCTCGCAGAGTTCCCAACAGATAGTCGTGATGCATCCTGTCGAATGCCTTCTCTTGGTCGAGAGATAGGAAGGCGACCGACAGACCAGCCTCCTGGGAATGATGGATGAGGTCCCGGATCAGATGGATGTTATCGTGGATTGTCCGGCCCAGAACCATGTAGGACTGGTCGGGGTGGATCATGTGGTCCAGCAGGGCGCCAATGACTCCATGAGGCAGTGCTGTACTTGAACTGTAGCGACCTTAGTCCTTTATTGGTAACTCAAGAGTGAGGATCACACCTGGTGGCCTGCCTTTTATACTCGGCCAGGCACAACTGTACAGGTAACCTACAAGTCTCCCACTGTAGTGCCCTCTGGTGGTACATCATATGTAATAGTACCAGCAATAAACATGTAGGATACATGACGGGTCTGGCCTGACATACTGCTGCACCTCGGTGATGGGTCCAAGCTATTCCATTGGCTCCCTTTGTTCTGTGGCTATGACGACTATTTCCCACACCGGCTTCAAATTCCAGTTTGGCTGGAAGTCAGTTGATTTGAAACAACAGCTCCAGCCCTGGGTTGAAGACTCTTGTACAGGGCTCTGGGCTTCAGGTAGGGACCTGTGACCACTGCACTTCTCTGTTCTCTAACCAAGTGTGTGCAAAGGCCGTGCTCCCTAACACTGGGAGGGATAATATAAACAGTCACATTTGCTGCCCTATTAAATTGAGTTGTAGTGAAGTTCTCCACATGCTGTTTAGTCTGGAATCAAACTTCTTCCCATAACATGGTGGATTTGAGGGCATTCTCCATAACCCTCAAATGACTCCAGGTTATTGCATTTCTGCCTCCAAGTTTAATCTAAACTATAAGTAGGAGACAGTGTGGTGCGACCGTTAATGCCAATTAGACTGATTGATGGGCAGTGGGAGCAAAGCAGATTTTCCTGTAAGATGCAAATAGGCACGTTAGAAGCTGGAGGTTGACCCTGAGTCCATACCTGAAACGTTCAGCTCTCTCGTCAGATACTCATCGACCTATTGTCTACTCTCAGGATTTACTCCACTGATTTCTGGGTTCAGTCTTTCCCTCTGCCTTCCTGAGGGGCTCACAGGGAGAGACAATACATGGGTCACAGCCTGCCCAGGGTGGTTCCAGTCAGGCACTGTGGGTACTGAGGGCCTGAACACACTTCAGATACAGCACCAAATGCAGAGAATTAAAATAAACTTGTACAATAATCGCTCGAGTTTTTTTTCTTGGGTTTTTTATTTAACGGATGATGGAATGTCCTGGCTACCAACGGGTCTATCACATAACAACTGGTCTGTGTACAGCGTGCACACAAAGCACGTCCCTCCATTGGGAGAAATCTAAAGACTACATTGCCCAGACTGCTAACAGTAGGTGGCAAGAACCCTCCCCCATCCCGTGCCCGGAATATGCTGAGGTGACCCTCCATCATTCTGCCCATCTATTCCCTGTCGCTACGATTCTCCATCATGCTGTGGCTTAGTGGGTCGCACTCTGATCTCTGAACTCACTGGTTGTGGGGTCAAGTCCCACCTCAGAGATTTGAAGGACAAAATTCTAGGCTGACCCTCCCAGTGGAGGGAGTGCCACATGTTGTAAATGTTAAACCACGGCCCATCTGCTCTCTCAGTTGGATATAAAATATGCCCTGGCACTATATCATCTTCCCAGTGTCCGGGCCAATATTTATCCCTCAATCAACAGCACTAAAAATGATTATCTGGCTGTTATTGCATTGTATTATTGTGGTGAATGTGTGAATGGAGTTCCATTGCAGGAAGTAAGCCTGTTGTATCAGTAAATTCAAGAGCCAGTTTGGTAAGTATGTGGGGAAATATTCGTCAGAAGGATATGAGAGGTATTTATTGGCTATAATCTTTCCTAGAAATTGAGATTGGCCAGATGGACCATTATAGTCTTTCTGGGTCTTTGTTGGCCCTCTACATACTTAAAGAGAAGGGGTAAGCCATATAGGACCGAGATGTGGAGAAACTTTTTCACCCAGAGAGTTGTGAACCTGTGGAATTCTCTGCCACAGAAAGTTATTGAGTCCAGTTGGTTGGACATATTCAAAAGGGAGTTAGATGTGGCCCTTATGGCTAAAGAGATCAGGGGGTATGGAGAGAAAGCAGGGATGGGGTGCTGAGGTTGCATTATCAGCCATGATCATATTGAATGGCGGTGCAGGCTTGAAAGGCCTGTTCCTGCACCTATTTTCTATGTTTCTATGTTTCTAAATGGAGAAAGATTGTAAAGTGCTGCAGTACAGCGGGACCTGGGGGTATTGTGCATGAAATGGCAGTAATCATGGGGGATTTTAACCTACATATCGATTGGTGAAATCAAATCGCACGGGGTAGCCTGGAGGAGGAATTCATAGAATGCATACGGTATTGTTTCTTAGAACAGTATGTTACAGAACCTACAAGGGAGCAAGCTATCTTTGATCTGGTCCTGTGTAATGAGACAGGAACAATAAACGATCTCCCAGTAAAAGATCCTCTCGGAATGAGTGATCACAGCATGGTTGAATTTGTAATACAGATTGAGGGTGAGGAAGTCGTGTCTCAAACGAGCATACAATGCTTAAACAAAGGGGACTACATTGGGATGAGGGCAGTGTTAGCTAAAGTAGACTGGGAACACAGACTAAATGGTGGCATAATTGAGGAACAGTGGAGGACTTTTAAGGAGCTCTTTCATAGTGCTCAACAAAAATATATTCCAGTGAAAAAGAAGGGCGGTAAGAGAAGGGATAACCAGCCGTGGATAACTAAGGAAATAAAGGAGAGTATCAAATTAAAAACCAATGCGTATAAGGTGGCCAAGGTTAGTGGGAAACTAGAAGATTGGGAAAATTTTAAACGACAGCAAAGAATGACTAAGAAAGCAATAAAGAAAGGAAAGATAGATTACGAAAGTAAACTTGCGCAAAACATAAAAACAGATAGTAAAAGCTTTTACTGATATATAAAACGGAAAAGAGTGACTAAAGTAAATGTTGGTCCTTTAGAAGATGAGAAGTGGGATTTAGTAATGGGAAATGTGGAAATGGCTGAGACCTTAAACAATTATTTTGCTTCGGTCTTCAGAGTGGAAGACACAAAAACCATGCCAAAAATTGCTGGTCACGGGAATGTGGGAAGGGAGGACCTTGAGACAATCACTATCACTGGGGAGGTAGTGCTGGACAGGCTAATGGGACTCAAGGTAGACAAGTCCCATGGTCCTGATGAAATGCATCCCAGGGTATTAAAAGAGATGGCGGAAGTTATAGCAGATGCATTCGTTATAATCTACCAAATTTCTCTGGACTCTGGGGAGGTACCAGTGGATTGGAAAGCAGCTAATGCAACGCCTCTGTTTAAAAAAGGGGGAAGACAAAAGGCAGGTAACTATAGGCCGATTTGTTTAACATCTGTAGTGGTGAAAATGCTTGAAGCTATCATTGAGGAAGAAATAGCGGGACATCTAGATAGGAATAGTGCAATCAAGCAGACGCAACATGGATTCATGAAGAGGAAATCATGTTTAACTAATTTACTGGAATTATTTGAGGATATAACGAGCATGGTGGATAGAGGTGTACCGATGGATGTGGTGTATTTAGATTTCCAAAAGGCATTCGATAAGGTGCCACACAGAAGGTTACTGCAGAAAGTAAAGGTACACGGAGTCAGAGGAAATGTATTAGCATGAATGGAGAATTGGCTGGCTAACAGAAAGCAGAGAGTCGGGATAAATGGGTCCTTTTCAGGTTGGAAATCGGTGGTTAGTGGTGTGCCACAGGGGTCTGTGCTGGGACCACAACTGTTTACAATATACATAGATGACCTGGAAGAGGGGACAGAGTGTAGTGTAACAACATTTTCAGATGACACAAAGATTAGTGGGAAAGCAGGTTGTGTAGAGGACACAGAGAGGCTGCAAAGAGATTTAGATAGGTTAAGCGAATGGGCTAAGGTTTGGCAGATGGAATACAATGTCGGAAAATGTGAGGTCATCCAACTTGGAAAAAAAAACAGTAAAAGGGAATATTATTTGAATGGGGAGAAATTACAACATGCTGCGGTGCAGAGGGACCTAGGGGTCCTTGTGCATGAATCCCAAAAAGTTAGTTTGCAAGTGCAGCAGGTAATCAGGAAGGCGAATGGAATGTTGGCCTTCATTGCGAGAGGGATGGAGTACAAAAGCAGGGAGGTCCTGCTGCAACCGCACAGGGTATTGGTGAGGCTGCACCTGGAGTACTGCGTGCAGTTTTGATCACCTTATTTAAGGAAGGATATACTAGCTTTGGAGGGGATACAGAGACGATTCACTTGGCTGATTCCGGATGAGGTGGTTACCTTATGATGATAGATTGAGTAGACTGGGTCTTTACTCGTTGGAGTTCAGAAGGATGAGGGGTGATCTTATAGAAACATTTAAAATAATGAAAGGGATAGACAAGATAGAGGCAGAGAGGTTGTTTCCACTGGTCGGAGAGACTAGAACTAAGGGGCACAGCCTCAAAATACAGGGGAGCCAATTTAAAACCGAGTTGAGAAGGAATTTCTTCTCCCAGAGGGTTGTGAATCTGTGGAATTCTCTGCCCAAGGAAGCAGTTGAGGCTAGCTCATTGAATATATTCAAATCACAGATAGATAGATTTTTAACCAATAAGGGAATTAAGTGTTACGGGGAGCGGGCGGGTAAGTGGAGCTGAGTTAACGGCCAGATCAGCCATGATCTTTTTGAATGACGGAACAGGCTCAAGGGGCTAGATGGCCTATTCCTGTTCCTAATTCTTATGTTCTTATGTTCTTATGAAACACAAAAGGATAGTATGCAGGAACGGCAAGTGATCAGGAAGGCCCATGGTATCTTGGCCTTTATTGCAAAGGGGTTGGAGTAGAAAAGCAGGGAAGTCTTGCTATAGCTACATAAGGTATTATTGAGGCCACACCTGGAATACTGTGTGCAGTTTTGATTTCCATATTTACGAAATGATATACTTGCTTTGGAGCAGTTCAGAGAAGGTTCACTAGGTTGATCCAGGGGGTGTGGGGGTTGACTTATGAGGAAAGGTTGAGTAGGTTGGGCCTCTAAATCATTGGAATTCAGAAGAATGAGAGGTGATCTTATTGAAATGTATAAGAGATAAGGAAAGGCTTGACAAGGTGAATGCAGGGAGGATGTTTCCACTGATGGGGGAGACTAGAACTAGAGGGCATGATCGTGGAATAAGGGGCCACCCATTTCAAAGGGTCGTAAATCTGTGGAATTCGCTGCCTCAGAGAGCTGTGGAAGCTGGGACATTGAATAAATTTAAGTCAGAAATAGACAGTTTTTTAAATGAAAAGGGATTATGGGAGTGGGAGGGGAAGTGGAGCTGAGTCCATGATCAGATCAGCGATGATATTGAATGGCGGGGCAGACTACTCCTGCTCCTGTATGGCCTACTCCTGCTCCTATTTCTTATGTTCTTCTGTTCTTATGTTGTCGCTTACAACGATGTCAGACAGACCATACGTCGCAAACATGACACGAAGGCTCTCAATGGTAGCTGTGGATGTGCTGGATGACATGATTGTACACTCTATCCACTTGGAATAAGCATCCGCCACAACTAAGAACACCTTTCCCAGGAAGGGACCTGCAAAGTCGATGTGGATCCTGGACCATGGTTTAGTGGCCACGACCACAGACTCAGTGGCGATTCCGCTGGTGCTTTACTAAGCTGCATGCAAGTGTTGCACTGATGCACACATGATTCCAGATCAGAGTCAATTCCAGGCCACCATACATGAGACCTGGCAATGGCTTTCATCATGACAATACCGGGATGCGTGCTATGTAGATCATGCACAAATTTATCTCTGCCATTCTTAGGCATAACAACACGATTACCCCTGAGTATACAATCTGATTGAATGGATAGTTCGTCTTTGCGACGGATGTAAGGTTTGGTCTCCTCACACATTTGCTTGGGTATGGCAGACCAATCACCACTAAGGATACAACTTTCACAACCGATAATATCAGGTCCTGGCTGATCCAGGTCTTAACTCGTTGGGCCATGACAGGGGTTCCTTCACTTTCAAAAGCGTCCATGACAAACAGTAGGTCTGCTGGTTGTGGCATTTCCACCTCCGGTGTGGGCAACGACAGATGGCTCAAGGCATCGGCACAATTCTCAGTGCCAGGTCTATGGTGAATGACATAATCATAAGCGGATAATGTCAGTGCCCACCTCTGGATGCGGGACGATGCATTGGTATTGATACTTTTGTTTTCCGCAAACAATGAAATGAATGGCTTGTGATCTGTTTCCAGTTCAAATCAAAGACCAAACAGGTACTAATGCATCTTTTTAACCCCATACACAGAGGCTAAAGCTTCTTTCTCTACCATGCGATAGGCTCTTTCCACCTTTGACAAAACTTTTGAAGCATATGCAACAGGTTGCAATTTGCCCGACTCATTAGCTTGTTGGAGCACGCAACCAACTCCATATGACGAAGCATCACAGGCCAATACTAGATGCTTACACGGATCATAATGCACCAGTAGCTTGTTAGAGCAAAGCAGATTAGTAGCTTTCTCAAGAGCTCTATCTTGAGACGCACCCCAAACCCAGCCTTTTCTTAGCAGCGCATGCAGTGACTCTAATAAAGTGCTCAATCTAAGTAAGAAATTACCGAATTAGTTGAGTATACCAAGGAATGAACGCAGCTCTGTCACATTCTGAGGCTTGGGTGCATTTTTGATGGCCTTGGTTTTCGAGTCCGTAGGCCTGATACCATCAGCAGCAATTTTCCTCCCGAGGAATTCGACTTCCGGTGCCATGAAGAAGCACTTCGGGCGTTTCAGTCTGAGTCCCACTTTGTCCAGACGATGTAGAACCTCTTCCAGGTTATTCAGATGTTCGACGGAGTCACGACCTGTGACCAGTATGTCACCTTGGAACATGACGGTTCTGGGGACGGACTTCAGTATACTCTCCATGTTCCTCTGAAATATGGCTACAGCCGAATGAATTCCAAAAGGTCACCAGTTGTAGAGCAACAGTCTTTCATGAGTATTGATGCATGTAAGTTTCTTCGACGTGTCGACCAGCTCGTGTGTCATGTAGGCTGACGTCAGATCTAGTTTTGTGAACAACTTCCCCCCCGGCTAGCGTTGCAAACAGGTCATCAGCCTTCGGTAATGGCTATTGCAGATGGCACTAAGCTGGGTGGTGATGTGAGCAGTGAGGAGGATGCTAAGAGGCTGCAGGTTGACTTGGACAGGTTAGGTGAGTGGGCAAATGCATGGCAGATGCAGTATAATGTGGATAGATGTGAGGTTATCCACTTTGGTGGCAAAAACATGAAGGCAGAATATTATCTGAATGGCGGCAGATTAGGAAAAGGGGAGGTACAACGAGACCTGGATGTCATGGTACATCAGTCATTGAAAGTTGGCATGCAGGTACAGAGGCGGTGAAGAAGGCAAATGGCATGTTGGCCTTCATAGTAAGGGGATTTGAGTATCGGAGCAGGACCTTTGTGAGGCATCACCTGGAATATTGTGTTCAGTTTTGGTCTCCTAATCTGAGGAAGGACATTCTTGCTTTAGAGGGAGTGCAGCGAAGGTTTACCAGACTGATTCCCGGGATGGTAGGACAGACATATGAGAAGAGACTGGATCGACTGGGCCTGTATTCACGGGAGTTAAGAAGAATGAGATGGGATCTCATAGAAATATATAAAGTTCTGATGGAACTGGACAGGTTAAATGCAGGAAGAATGTTCCCGATGTTGGGGAAGTCCAGAACCAGGGGTTACAGTCCAAGGATAAGGGGTAAGCCATTTAGGACCGAGATGAGGGGAAACTTCTTCACTCAGAGAGTTGTTAGCCTCTGGAATTCTCTACCACAGAGAGTTGTTGATGCCAGTTAGTTAGATATATTCAAGAGGGAGTTAGATATGTGGGAGTTTGCTGTGCGCAACATGGCTGCCGCGTTTCCTACATTAGTGACGACACTACAAAAAATGCTTCGTTGGCTGCAGAGCGCTTTGGGACATCCTGAGGTCATGAAAGGTGCTATATAAATGCAAGTCTTTCTTTTACGAGGTCTCTTAGTGGTGATATGTCCTTACTATACAGTACAAATGCACACGAGGCCCATACTTGAGAGAAGGTCACTCAGTGACCAGTTACCTTTATTACCAAGACCTCAAGAGCTAGACAGTGGGTGGAGCTTCCCCCTTTATACCAGAAAGTCCACATTAGGAGTGTCTCCCACAAGTTCGCCCCGTGGTCCGTGTTCTCAAGGTGTATAGCTTAGGTCAGCTTATACATGGGTTACAATGACAGTTGAATACATGACAGTTCCATTCGCAACTCCTCAGATAATGGAGCAGTCCCTGCCCACACTCCTTTTGTTTTGTAAAAAGGACATTTTATGTTTTAGATCCTTTGTCCGTTGTGCCACCTTAAATGTGTTCCTGTGTAGATGCCACTGGGGCAAACCATGTCACTGTGAGGCATCAATGACAAAAGCCTTGTTAGACGATTGTATTAATGGTGCTCTTCAAAATGAGCCCTTGTGGGGCTGATTTTTGTCAGGTGACACCGGGCCACTCACTGCCACTCCTATTGGTCCAATGTACATCGGCCCGCTTGGCAATAAATCCATCGGTTCTGTCATTGGGTAGAAATTGTGGAGATTGGGGCCAGTTAATTGGCTCAATGTTGCTGCTTCTGGTATCATTGGTGTCAGGTGACTGCAGCTTGTGTGTATAAAAGGTGCTGGTTGAGGGCTGCAGCGATAGTTGAGTGGTTTGGGATTATGTAGTGAGGGCATTGGTCCCAGTGCTGCTGTTTGTCCCGCTGATATTTGGTGACAGTTTGGAGGCCAGAAGTTTCCATGGAGAAGAGTCAAGGCCACCCCTGGGTCTCCGAGAGTTCCTCCTCCTGGGCCTCCCTTTGGTTCCCGTCTCTGTGTGTCTGAGGGGCGCAGTGCGTCCCCACTGCACACTGTGATAGTGCAGTGTGGGGAGCACAATCTGCTGGTCAGGGTACACGTGGATTGATTTGGGACCAGGCACCTGGTTAAAGCTGCTGACCTGACCCTGGGGGCAGTAGGTTGTCGGGCAACCGGGATCGACTCTCCGAACCGCACCGTCCTCTTTGACTATGGGCTCCATGAGTGTGGCAGCTCAGTGAAGGTAATGTGATTCTTCAACTCTTGCTCTAAGCTTGGTGTGTGGATCAGTCCCCACGCTTCACTCCAACTCTTGGTGAGGGTGCATTGATGAGGGGACTCCTGTCTCCTGCTTTTAAACCTGAAACTTGCTCTGGAATTCTGCATTGTGCTTTGCTTTAACTGGTCTTTGCTAGTCTCTCCAACCTTGTGATTGTGCCCCTATTGGCCTTGAGCATTCACTTGGGTTTGTCCAAACTTTTTTTCTTTGGGATAATCTTCTGGATTGTCAGGTCAACGGGGATTCAGTTTGAGCTAATTTGGTTGACTCTTTGATGAATACTTGGAATATGAATTGTGATGGTGCACCAAAGTGCAACTCCACACTTACCCTGTAATTTAGAATGTGTGAAATAAATGAGGCTTCAAATTTGTCTATTCAGTGCTCCAAATGAATGGAACTTGTGTCTTTAACTATTCAGTGAAGATGTTCCCTTGAGTCAGTTTTCTATTGAATGAGTTTTGATCTTGTGCTTGCAATCTCCTGCATTAACTGCTGAGGAGCAGCCCATACAATCCCTTCAAACTGCTCAGCCATTTTTTATGATCTAGGCTGCTCTTCCCTTCCATATCCCTCAGTGCTAAAGAGTTTATTGAGCACTTTGTTTTGAATATAGTCAATTAGCATCCATGGCCCTCTTGGGTAGAGAATTTCTAAGGTTCACAACTCAGTGAAGAAATTACTCTTCCCCCTCAGTGATAAATGGTGGACCCCACCTCCTGAGACTGACCAAGTTCTAGACACACAACCAGGGGAAACAAACTCTCAACATCGACCCTGTAAGAAGCTTGATATTGAGGTTGCTTCATTTGTAACTCCCAAATCTAAAGTTGTTCATTGCATAAAACTGCTGTTTGCCATTTCTGACCCTGGTGTTTTTCAGATGGCAAGAGATTTCCTGGTCTACACCACACACCTGAACCACACCCCCAAGGCTCATGGATCTGTCATTGTGCGAACTGATGGAGCTGTCATTCCCATTGAGTGCCGCTATTATAGGTAACCATTGACTGACTGAAAACTCGATCTAATACATGTTCTGACGTTGTCCTAAAATGGCTCCCTTGTCTTTCCAGGAGGGGCAATGTGAGCAGTAACCCGATCAAGCCCACCTGGATCCCGTTCAGCTCCACCAAGTCTGGAGAAGGGCTTCTGTCATTCTCTCTGCGCCTAATGGCTGGTATGTGCTGGGTGGATGGGGAGTGATTTCCTGTCACCCACTGGGAGTTGCAGCCACTGTCTCCAACCCTTGTCCTCTTGTCCTTCAGATGACTGGCTTACAGAGCGCACCTCGACTGTTTACTACCTGGGTGACCTCATTCACATTGAGGCCTCTGTTTCAATGACCAACCACATGCCCTTGAAGCTCAACATTGACTGCGACGTTGAGCCCAGACAAGGACTCCACCCCGCGATACAGCATCATTGACTACAATGGGTAAGGAGCTCTCTTCTTTCTCCAGCTGGTCCCGTCTCAATGGCTTCACTTGATTCACTCCATTGCCCGTGTTTTAATCTTTCTTCATTTGCCTCCTGGACAGCAAAGCTGAGGACTCCTTTTCAACCTTCGTGTTGCCAAGAGACAAGCTCCACTTTGACCTGGATGCTTTCTGCTTCTTTGGCGATGACCATTCCTTGGTAAGAGGAAGCTGCCCATTGGGTTCTCCATGTTGGGAGGAAGTCACTGAATAACGGCTGGTGTTGAATGTGTCCCTCAGATTTTCCTCGCCTGTCACCTGAAGGTTGCTGCAGTGGATCGGAGAGATTCAATGAGCAAAGCTTGTACTTTCCAGAAGCTGCAGAATGTGTAAGTTCCCCTTCTCTCCCTCAGGATGTGTTGTGTGAAGTGATGTCCAACCTGATTGTTACACTGATTGTCTTGTTTAGCCCCATTGGAAGGATCAAACAATGATGTTTGCGCCTGTTGTCATTTGGGTGACTGCGGTGCCACGAGGGAGTTGGTCTTTCCTTCAAGAGGAAGGAGGGACCTTGTACCTGAAGCTGGTAGGACATTGATCCTCCTAGATGTTGGAGGTCCCCTTTTACCCTCTCTAACTGGAATGTTTGATATTGCAGGGAGTGATGCTGAATTGAAGTGGGAGGGTGAGGCCTCACTTGGACCCCTGGTCATTGTGGACACTGATGTGGCCGACCTAGCAACTGAGGCTGAGCAACGGATGCAGGAGAGTTCTCCAGGGGGTGAGTGGGCCCACTGCTAGTTTCCATGTCCCCCTCAGTATTTCCTTCAGTAACCATTGGTTTCTCATTGCTCTTTAGGTGTGGAGTCTGAGGTGGTCCTGATGGTGGCCCTGACTGTGACCACTGTCTCTCTGATCTCTGCTGTGTTGATGGCCTTGTTCCTGTGCAGGAAGCACAAGCAAACACACTTCAACTAGTTATCAAATGATCAATAAAAGTTATTGTGTATCTTGTGCCTGGTTGTTTTTTCTTTGTCTCCAACACATCCAAGTGTAGAATATGGAGCTCGTTAGCACTTCAGCAATCCTCCATCAGATCCCTGTGTTGTAACTGGTGCAAGTAACTAATGGCTGGTAGAAGCTTATCCAGGGATATGGTAACTGCCCAGCCTTCAGTGTAGATCCATGAGCTCGGTGAGTGGAACTGGCCTGAGCTACAGGCATCTAATCCCATGCTGTACCTGCCCTGGGACTGTTTGATGGGATAGCATAGAATCATAAATTTACAGCATGGAAGGAGGCCATGAATTTTGGCCCATCGTGTTTGAGCTGACCAAGAGCTATTCTGCCTAATCGCACTCTCCAACGCTTGGTCTGCAGCCCTGTAGGTTACAGTACTTGAAGTGCACATCCAAGTATCTCGTAAATGTGGTGAGGATTTCTGCCTCTACCACCCTTCCAGGCAGTAAGTTCCAGACCCCCAGAACCCTCTCGGTGAAGACATTTCCCTTGCATATCTCCTCTTAAACACCTCTCCTCTCCTAATTACTTTAAATCTATGCCCCCCTGGGTATTAACCATTCTGCTAAGGGAAATAGGTCCTTCCTATCCAGGCCCCTCACAATTTTATACACCTCAGCCTCCTCTGTTCCAAAGAAAACAGACCCAGCATCTACAATCTTTCCTCATAGCCAAAATTCTCCAGTCCAGGCAATATTCTTGTAAATCTCCTCTGCACTCTTTCCACTGCACTCATCTTTCCTATAATGTGGTGACCAGAACTGCACACAGTACTCTAGCTGTGGCCTAACCAGTGTTTTATACAGTTCAAGCAGAGCCTCCTTAACCTTGTATTCATTCCTTGACCTAAAAAAGCAAGAGTTTGTACACCTTCTCTACCTGATCTACCTTCAGGGATCTGTTGACCTGCACTCTATGGTCCCTTTGTTCCTCTACACTTTTCAGTGTCATTTAATGTGTATTCTCTTGCCTCAGACCTCTCCAACTGCATTCCCTCAGTTATCCAGATTGAATTCCATTTGCCACTGTTCTGCCCAGTACATAGATATCTTCCTGCAATCTGCAGCTTGCTTCTTCATTATCAACCACAGTCTATTTGTGTCATCTGCAAACTTGTTAATCATATCCCCAACATTTAAGTCCGAAACATTGATATGTAGCACAAAAAGCAGGGGACCCTGCAGAACCCCACTGGATACGACCTTCCAGTCACAAACACCGATTGACCATTACTCTTTGCTTCCTGTCTCTGAGCCAATTTTGGATCCAACTTGCCACTCTGCTCTGGATCTCCATGGGGTTTTACTTTCGTGACCAGTCTGCCATGTGGGACCTTAGTAAGTGCTTTGCTAAAATCCATATATACTACTTCATATGCACTGCTGGTTAACTCCTCCAAAATTTCAATCTGGTTAGTCAGACACAACCTTCCCTTGACAAATCCATGCTGACTGTCCATGACTTTACAAATGAAGCTTTATCCTGTCCCTCAGGATTATTTCCAATAATTTTCCCACTACCGAAGTTAGGCTGACTGGCCTTTAATTACTCAGTCTGTCCCTTTTCTCCCTTTTTAAACAAAGGTACAACATTAGCAGTCTTCTGGCACTGCACCTGTAGCCAGAGAGGATTGGAAACTGATGATCAGAGCCTCTGCTATTTCATCTTTTGCTTCTCTTAACGGCTTGGGATACTTTTCATCTGGGCCTGGAGATTTATCCACTTTGAAAATTGCTAAGCCCCTTAATACTTCCCCTCTCCCTATATTTATCTTGAGCTTTATTGTGTTTCTGACCTCTGCTGTCCCTGCCCTGGGAATGTTTGATGGGAGTGGAGAGAGAGCTTTACTCTGTATCACACCCGTGCTGTACCTGCCTGGGGAGTGACTCTCTTTTTGACACTCTGGGTCCAATTGGAACTTGAATAATTCTGCAACATCGCTCAGATCAGTGAGCATAACATTCATATCAAGAGGGTTCATGAAAATCTCACTCCGTGAAAACTCCTATATTAATGAATTCTCCAACATATTTATCTCTAATATGTGAAGAAAGGAAGACTTGGATTTATATAGCGCCTTTCATGATCACCGGATGTCTCAAAACGCATTACAGGCAAAGATACTTTTGGAGTGTGGTCACTTTTGTAACGTGGGGAAAGCAGCAGCCAATTTCTGCACAGCAAGCTCCCACAAACATCACTGTGATAATCTGTTTTTTTATGTTAAGTTAATTGAGGGATAAATATGGGACAGGATACTGGGGATAACTCCCCTGCTCCTCTTCGAAATAGTGCCGTGGGATATTTTATGTTCATCTGAGAGAGCAGACGGGACCTCGGTTTAATGTTTCATCTGAAAGACAGCACCTCCGACAGCGCAGCGCTCCCTCAGCACTGCATTGGTGTGTCAGCCTAGATTTGCTTTGGTGTCCAAATCTCTGGAGTGGGACTTGAAACTACAGCCTTCTGACTCCATGGTGAGTACTACCCACTGAGCCACAGCTGACACTTAAAGAAATAGCCCTTTATTGTCCGGGACAGAATCAGACATCTCCCAGTGAGGTCCAGCACGGCTGGGGTGGAATCTGAGAGCTCCCTCTCTCTGGGTCAATGGGCCCTATTCTGCGCTGAAGGGATTAAACCCGCTCATCTGTGCCTCCACTGTGCCCCCTGGGAAACCATGGCACCGACCCGTTCCAGGGGGGCAAAGATTTGTTTCATTGATACATAAAAGGTTGCTGCACAAAAAGTTGGGGGTTAATACATTAGCATGGAAAGCGGATTGGCTGAATAACAGAAAACAGAGAGTCAGGATAAATGGGTCATTTTCAGGGTGGCAAACAGTGACTAGTTGGGTGCGACAGGGATCATTGCTGGGGCCTCAACTATTTACAATCTATATTAATTACTTGGATGAAGGGACTGAGTGTAATGTAGCCAAATTTGCTGATGATACAAAGATAAGTGGGAAAGTAATGTGTGAGGAGGACACAAAAAAAATCTGCAAAGGGATATTGATAGGCTAAGTGAGTGGGCAAACATTTGGCAGACAGACTATAATGTGGGGAAATGTGGGATTATCCACTTTGGTAGGAACAATAAAAAAAAAGCTAATTATTTAAATAGGGAGAGATTAAAAAATGCTGCAGTACAGAGATCGGGGGGTCCTTGTACATGAAAAAAAAAGTTAGCATGCAGGTACAGCAAATAAATAGGAAGGCAAATGGAATGTTGGCCTTTATTGCTAGGGGGATGGAGTATAAAAGCAGGGAAGTCCTGCTGCAACTGTACAGGGTATTGGTGAGACCACACCTGGAGTACTGCGTACAGTTTTGGTCTCCTTATTTAAGGAGGGATATACTTGCATTGGATGCAGTTCAGGAAAGGTTTACTAGGTTGTTTCCTGAGATGAAGGGGTTGTCTTATGAAGAAAGGTTGAGCAGGTTGGGTCAGAAGAATGAGAGTTGATCTTATACATTTCAATAAGAGTCTCAGGGTGGATGCCAGGTTAGATGCAGAGAGGATATTTCCCCTCATGGGGAACTAGGGGGCATAGTTTCAGAAGCAGAAATGAGGAGGAATTTCTTCTGAGTGTTTTAAATCTATGGAATTCTCTACCCCAGAGAGCTGTGGAGGCTAGGCCATTGAATATATTTAAGGTGGAGATAGACAGAATTTTGAACGATAAGGAAATCAAGGGTTATGGGGAGTGGGCAGGAAAGTGGAGTTGGGGTCAAGATCAGATCAGCCATGATCTTATTGATTGGCAGAGCAAGCACGAGGGTTGAATAGCCTACTCCTACAAGTATTTATTATCTTATGTTCTACCCCCATACACTTTAAAATAACTTTCACTGTTATGCCCAACTGTTGCCTTGTGAAGTTGATGTTCTTCAGCTCTCAGTGCAGTAACATTGAGATGAGAAGGACAATCTTTGGTGTGATGCCAATGAGGTGGATTTATTGAGCATCTCTATCCTCATGCTGATTAGCTTCGGATGATCAAAAAAAAAAACAATTTTGGAGTGTGATTTTAGGAGATTTCTATATTGATAATTTTGCTACACTGCTCTCCTGTGACTTGCCGTGGGGCCTGTTGTGAGGTGGCGGGTCCGGTTATGGTCTGCAACATGGAGTTTGACATTTTAGAGAGAGATTGCTTTCGTACAATGCTGTAACCATGGAGACAGCAACACCCATCGAACCAGAGTATAAAAGATGACAAAACCCAGACTGGGCCCACTCAGGGTCATGTCGCAAAGTTATTTAACAATCGCTCCATCAGCCTCTCAGCTCAGACCATCCCACAACTCGGATCAGGGACAGAGGAAACAGCGACACATTTATATATGTGAACTTGTATTTACTCTGTACATACACATGAGGGCTCATCCCCTGGAGTCCCAAGGGATCCCATAATCCCTTGGGAGCACAGGTATTTAAGGAGGCCTCACAAGTTGGTGGGACACTCTGCAGACCTGCAATAAAAGACTAAGGTCACACTTTACTTTGAGCTGACAGTGTTCAGTCTGACTCTTTCTCCATACATAACTGGCGACGAGATATAAATAGTGAACACAAAGATGCAGAGACCAGCGGGCATCCTGGCGAAATTCTCGGAGGGAGATGATTGGGAAACTTGTGAAGCGACTCGACCAATACTTCATGGCCAACGAGCTAGATGGGGAAGAGAATGCTGACAAACGAAGGGTGATCCTCCTCACCGTCTGTGGGGCATCAACGTATGGCCTCATGAAGAATCTGCTCACTCCAGCAAAAACCACGGAGAAATCATACGACCATTTGTGAACACTAGTCCGAGAGCATTTGAACCTGAAGGAAAGCATTCTGATGGCGAGGTACCGGTTCTTCACCTACAAAATGTCTGAAGGCCAGGAAGTGGCGAGTTTTGTCGCCGATCCAAGCCGCCTTGCAGGACATTTGGAGCATATGCTCAGAGTTGTTTTCGTAATTGGCATTGGCCATGAAACCATTTGACTGTAGAGACCCCAATCTTGAGTAAGGTCATAGCGATTGCCACCAGTGACAATACGAAGCAAATCTCTCAGCTCACAAGTACTGCTACAAGTACGTGAACAGTGATGTTTTTGACTCGTAACATACAGGGCAGGTCACAAATACCTGCAGCTGCACGTCTGCAGATGTCTGTGTCCACCATCAAGGGTGATGAATACAAGGTCATTAACACCTTGTTGGCGCTGCAGGGGTGATCATAGTTTCCATTCATGCCGATTCAAAGGGTACATTTGCAAGGGCTGTGGAACAATGGGACACCTCCAACGAGTGTGCTGGCGAGCTGCAAATCCTATTAAACCTGCAAACCACCATGTTGCAGGGGAGGACAAATCCACGGAGGATCACGACGAGCCAAAGCCTCAGACCAAGGAGGTAGAGGTATATGTGGTGCACACATTCACCACGAATTATCCCCTGATAATGCTGACTGTTGAACAAAATGGACTCCTGGTGTCAATGGAGGTGGACACAGGCATGAGCCAGTCCATCATGGGCAAAAAGACTTTTGAAACATTGTGGTGCAACAAGGCCAGTCTTAACTCCAGTTTGCACTAAGAACTTACATAAAAGAACGGATTCCTGTAATTGGCAGTGCTACCGTAAAGGTCTCCTACAATGGAGCGGTGCACAAGCTACCACTCTGGGTGGTACTGGGCGATGGTCGCACACTGCTTGGCAGGAGCTGGCTGGGAAAGATACGCTGGAACTGGGACGACGTCCGAGCGCTATCGCCCACTGACGACACTTCATGTGCCCAGGTCTTAAACAAATTTCCTTCGCTATTCGAACCAGACATCGGGAAATTCCAAGGAGCAAAAGTGCAGATCCACCTAATTCTGGGGGCATGACCTATCCATCACATGATGAGAGAAACGGTAGAGATCGAGCTAGACCGGCTACGAAGATAGAGCATCATTTCACCGATCGAGGTCAACGAGTGGGCCCGTCCCATCGTCCCAGTCCTCAAGCGAGATGGCACCATCAGAATCTGTGGCGATTACAAAGTAACTATCAATCGTTTCTCCCTGCAGGACCAATACCCACTACCAAAGGCCAACAATCTCTTTACAACGCTGGCGGGAGGAAAGATGTTCACGAAACTGGATCTGACTTCAGCCTACATGACACAGAAACTGGAGGAATCATCAAAGGCCCTCACCTGCATCAACACACACACACACACACACGTATTTTTGTTTATAAGATGCCCGTTTGGAATCCGATCAGCGGTGGCGATATTCCAGAGAAACATGGAAAGCTTACTGAAGTCGGTCCCGCACACCGTGGTCTTCCAGGACGACATCTTGGGTACAGTTCGGAACACAGTCGAGCATCTGCAGAACCGGAGGAGGTTCTTAATCAATGCAACTGCGTGGGGCTCAGGTTAAAACGCTCGAAGTGGAGTTCTTGGGAAGGAGGATTGCGGCAGATGGCATCAGGCCCACCAATGCGAAGACGGAGGCAATCGAGCACGCACCGAGGTCACAGAACGTGACGGAGCTGCAGTCGTTCCTGGGACTCCTGAACTACTTTGGTAACTTCTTACCAGGTCTCAGCGCACTGTTAGAACCACTGCATCCCTTACTATGAAAAGGGGACGAATGTGTTTGGGGCAAAAGCCAAGAAAATGCCTTTGTAAAATGAGAAAATTGTTATGCTCAAACAAATTGCTTGTGTTGTATGATCCACGTAAGCATTTGGTACGAGCATGTGATGCGTAGTCATATGGCGTTCGTGTGTATTGCAACAAGCTAATGATTTGGGGAAACTGCAACCGGTTGCTTATGCATCCAGGAGTCTGTCTAAGGCTTAGAGAGCCTACAGCATGATTGAGAAAGAAGCGTTAGCGTGTGTCTATGGGGGTAAAGGAAATGCATCAATACCTGTTTGGGCTAAAATTCGTATTGGAAACTGACCATAAGCCACTTATATCCCTGTTCTCCGAGAGTAACGGGATAAATACCAACACATCGGCCCGCATCCAGAGATAGGTGCTCACGTTGTCTGCATACAACTACATCCGCCACAGGCCAGGCACAGAAAACTGCACCGATGCTCAGTAGGCTGTCATGCCCACCACGTGGGTGGAAATGGCACAGCCCACAGATCCAGCCATGGTTGTGGAAGCTTTTGAGTGAGTGAGCAATCACCCGTCACTGCCCGGCAGATCAAAACCTGGACAAGCCAAGACACCTTATTATCCTCTCGTCAAAAGCTGTGTGCTTCACGGGTGCTGGTCCAGTGTCCCAGTGGAAAGGCAGGAAGAAATAAAGCCGTTCCAGCGGCACAAAAATGAACTGTCTATCCAAGCCGACTGCCTTCTGTGGGGCAGTCGAGTAGCGGTCCCCAAGAAGGGCAGAGACACCTTCATCAATGACCTCCACAGTACCCACCCAGGCATCGTAATAATGAAAGCGATAGCTAGATCCCACGTGTGGTGGCCTGGTATCGATGCGGACTTAGAGTCCTGCATTCACAGATGTAATACATGCTTGTAGTTAAGCAATGTACTCAGGGAGGTGCTGCTAAGTTTCTGGTCTTGGCCCTCCAAACTGTGACCTAGTGTACACGTCGACTATGCACACCCATTCTTGGGTAAAATGTTCCTTGTGGTTGTAGACGCGCATTCCAAGTGGATTGAATGAGAGATAATGTCAGCTAGCACGTCCGCTGCCACTACTGAAAGCCTGCGGGCCATGTTTGCCACT
The DNA here is from genome assembly GCF_044704955.1 of Pristiophorus japonicus. NCBI lineage: Eukaryota > Metazoa > Chordata > Chondrichthyes > Pristiophoridae > Pristiophorus > Pristiophorus japonicus. The sequence continues at coordinate 247,327,097 of NC_091980.1, forward strand.
CACTGCTTACCCGATGTCCTAATGAGTGACAACGGGCCATGTTTTACCAGAGCTGAGTTCAAAGAATTCATGCCCCGTAAAGGGATCAAACATGTCAAATCTGCCTCATTTAAACCAGCGTCCAATGGTCAGGCAGAGCAAGTAGTGTATATCAAGCAAGGCTTGAAGAGGGTAACTGAAGGCTTACTGCAGACTCGCCTAGCCAGAGTCCTGCTTAGCTACCACGAGACCCCACCTGCTGAACTGCTCATGAAAAGAGCACTTAAGTCAAGGCTCTCGTTAATTCACCCTGATCTACATGAACAGGTAGAGAGCAGGCAGATCCAACAAAGTGCATACCATGATAGCGCAAATATGTCATGTGAGATTGAAATCAATGATCTTGTATTTGTATTGAGTTATGGAGAAGGACCCAACTGGCTTCCCAGCACTATTGTGGCCAAAGAGGGGAGCAGGGTGTTTAGCATCAAACTGACTCAGTCACCGGAAACACTTGGACCAAATCAAACTCAAATTCACAGACTATTAGCAACCCAGCTTGGACCCTACCTTTTTTGACCCCCAACACACGTGGCAACAGACACCACAGTTGACCACGCAGCAGAACCCATTATCCACAGCAGCCCTGCAGGGCCCAACACACCAGGCAGACCAGCAAGGGCCAAACAAATGATTCACACCGAGACAATCAACCTGGGCAAAAAGGGCCAAGATCAACTCATTGTAGTTGCACTATGGACTTTTTGGGAGGGGAGGCAGGGGAATGGGGTGGTATATCTGAACATGTATTTAATCTGTACAGCCACCAGAGGGCTCAGCCCCTGGAATCCCAACTGATCCCATTATCCCTTGGGAGCACAGATATTTAAGGAGGCCTCACAGGTTGGCAAGGCACACTGGAGACCTGCAATAAAAGACTAAGGTCACACTTTACTTTGAGCTAAGTGTTCAGTCTGACTCTTTATACACAAGACAGTTTTGTTCAATTCTTGGAGAAAGCTCTGCTGGTCTGACCAGAGTCCCGGTTTAGTGCAGTAAGGTTTAACTCCTCCTCGATTTACTAGATCCTGAAAATGGTGAAGGTTTTGTTTAGAATTTAAAAAAATGAAACGTCCTTCCAGTCAGTATTGTTGGCATGTACAGGAGAGAGACAGTGGGCAAACCAGAAAACAGAGCATCAAGCAGCAGGGACCTGTAGAGGCAGCCCACCTCCAGCACCATCGCCTGTCCATGAGTTTCTAACTCCACCAACTGTTCCTGTACTGAGCTTCCCCTCCCCAGTTAGAACAGCCCATGTTCCAATCTAATCCCTACTCCTGTACATTGCGGATTATATTTAAGGCTATTCTCAGTCTGTACTGAATTTCTTTGGGCACCCATCCGTGAGCTTCTGCGACTGTTGCAGGCTGAGACACTGACGCCCCAATAGGGGGCAGTGACACTGGAGGCTCCTTTAAGAAGCCCACCTTGTTCCCACGCAGGAAGAGAGGAGTCAGAGAGCTGGCATTGGAGCAGCTCAGTGAGGGAGAGGGTCCACTCACCCCCTCAGGGGAAGATTGGGGAGTGATTGTTAGAAGCTCCTTCTCTGCCGTTCTCCAGCGAGGGAGATGCCAATTAGTTCAAACCCCAACCTCTGGCACCATTTGATTCCCAGCTAAGCTCAAGACCTCCCCTTCACCCAGGGGGAAGATGCAGCCAAACTCAGCTGTATATTAGAGCTCTGAATAGTGCTAGCTCCCATTGGCACCCAGTTGCTCCATTTCCACTGCAGGGTGAATTAGGCAAGCGAGAAACTGCAGCAACAAACCACACCTACATGAAGGGCAAATTGAGCCCAGGTCAGAAATGCTGCAAGCCCATTTGTGTCCCAGTCCACACAGCCAGATCCAGGACAGGAGACACAGTGGAATGATCCCACACTTGGAAGGGTTTGTTTATTCCAGTACCAAACGCTCCCACATCAGAGCATGAACAGGGACAGAAGATCACTTCTTGCTGCTCTTGTGGGTCATGGGAATAATTCCAGCTTAAACAGCAGCTGGGGAACTTCACTTATGGACTACAGGAAATGATACCATTTATATCACCGAGCGCGAGGGGCAGGGCATTTGAACACATTGTTATGGAAGACAGTATTAGTCCCTACCTGAAGCTCCAGTGCACAAGTGGTCAAAACAGGGCTGGAGCTCATCAAACTGAGTGGGAAGTAAAGAAAAAAGTGTCAACCCGATTAGGGATGGTCAATTGACCTCAAACTGGAAGAGTCCTTGTGAAAGGGAGCCAATGGAATAACTTGGAATGAGCACCAAGCTTGCACTAATCCCTCAGGCCAGTTCCACTCACCTGGAGCTCATGAACCTGCACAGCGAAGGCTGGGCAGTTACCATAGTCACCACCAATCCCTGGATAAGCTTTTATCAGCCATTATGGCACTAGTTACCTGGATCAGTTACACCAACACAGAACTGAGGGAGGGTTACTGAGTGTAAACAGCTCCATATTTTACATGTGTGGACAGGAGATGGACAATTAGGCATAAGGTACACTAATCACTGCTTTATTGACCATTTGATAACTAGTTGAACTGGGTCTGCTTGTGTTTCCTGTACAGGAACAAGGCAATCAAAGCAGCAGAGATCAGAGAGACAGCTGTCACAGTCAGGGCCAGCATCAGGACCACCTCAGACTCCACACCTAAAGAGCAATGAGAAACCAATGGTTACTGAAGGAAATACTGAGGGGGACATGGAAACTAGCAGTGGTCCACTCACCTCCTGGAGACCTCTCCTGCATCCGTTGCCCAACCTCAGTAAGGGACTCAGTTGCCAGGTCAGTGACATCAGTGTCCAGAATGACCAGGGGTCCAAGTGAGGCCTCACCCTCCCACTTCAACTCAGCATCACTCCCTGCAATATCAAACATTCCAGTTAGAGAGGGTAAAGGGGGACCTCCAACATCTAGAGGATCAATGTCCTACCAGCTTCAGGTACAAGGTCCCTCCTTCCTCTGGAAGGAAAGCTCAACTCCCTCGTGGCACCGCAGTCACCCAAATCACAACAGGCGCAAACGTCATTGTTCGATCCTTCCAATGGGGCCCAGCTAAACAAGACAATCAGTGTAACAATCAGGTTGGGCATCACTTCTCCACACAACACATCCCTGAGGGAGTGAGAGGGGGAACTTACACATTCTGCAGCTTCTGGAAAGTACAAGCTTTGCTCATGGAATCTCTCTGATCTAGTGCAGCAACCTTCAGGTGACAGGTGAGGAAAATCTGAGGGACACATTCAACACCAGCCGTTATTCAATGACTCCCTCCCAACAAGAAGAACACAATGGGCAGCTTCCTCTTACCAAGGAACGGTCATCGCCAAAGAAACGGAACGCATCCAGGTCAAAGTGGAGCTTGTCAAGCTCACGCTCGTCTCTTGGCAACAGGAAGGTTGAGAAGGAGTCCTCAGCTTTGCTGTCCAGGAGGCAACTGAAGAAAGATTAAAACACAGGCCATGGAGTGAATCAAGTGAAGCCATTGAGACAGGACCAGCTGTAGAAAGGAGAGAGCTCCTTACCCATTGTAGTCAATGATGCTGTAACTTGGGGTGGAATCCTTGTCTGGGCTCAACGTTGCGACACAGCGGTCAATGTAGAGCTTCAGGGGCATGTGGTTGGTCATTGAAACAGAGGCCTCAATGTGAATGAGGTCACCCAGGTAGTAGACAGTTGTGGTGCGCTCTGTAAGCCAGTCATCTGAAGGACAAGAGGACAAAGGTTGGAGACAGTGGCTGCAACTCCCAGTGGGTGACAGGAAATCACTACCCATCCACCCAGCACATACCAGCCATTAGGCGCAGAGAGAATGACAGAAGCCCTTCTCCAGACTTGGTGGAGCTGAACGGGATCCAGGTGGGCTTGATCGGGTTACTGCTCACATTGCCCTTCCTGGAAAGACAAGTGTGCCATTTTAGGACAGAGTCAGAGAACATGCATTAGATTGAGTTTTCCTTCACTCAATGGTTACCTATAATAGCGGCACTCAATGGGAACGACAGCGCCATTAGTTCGCACAATGACAGATCCATGAGCCTTGGGGGTGTGGTTCAGGTGTGTGGTGTAGACCAGGAAATCTCCAGCCATCTGAAAATCAGATTCAGAAATTAACATAGTTCTTGGAAGGGAGGTTGTGCAGCCTCTGCAGTTAATGCAGGGAGAAAGAGTTCAAGCAGCAGAGCAAAATCAATTCAACAGAAAAGTGGAGTGGCTCAGTGGGTAGCACCCTCGCCTCGGAGCGAGTAGGTTGTGGGTTCATGTCCCATTGCAGAGACTAGAGCTCAAAAAGCTAGCTGAAACCCTAGTGCAGTGCTGAGGGAGCGCTGCACTGTCTGAGGTGCCATCTTTCATATGTGACATTAAGCAGAGGCCACACCTACTCAAGTGGACAAAACAGATCCCATAGCACTATTTCAAAGAGTAGCAGGGGAGTTCTCCCAGTGTCCTGGGCCACTATTTATCCCTCAAATGAACATCACATTCAGATGATCTGGTCATTATCACATTACTGTTAGTGGGAGCTTACTGTGCACAAATTGGCTGCTACATTTCCCACAACAGTGACGACACTTCACAAAGTACTTCACTGGCAGTAAAGCACTATGAGATATACAGTGGTTGTGAAAGGTGCTATAGAAATGAAAGTCTTTAACAATTAAGTGTGCCAAAAGTTGCCAATAATTTGGGGCAATGAATAGACCTCCAGATTTAAGTCTCATTTAATCCAGGCTCCCAGGTATTCAAAAACAGGAAGTGTGGGAGATAAAGCTAAATATGGGAAATAACCACTAAACTGACTCCCCAGTGACCTGAATATCCACGAGACAGGATATACCACAGGAAACATTTGGACAAACCCAAGTGAATACACAAGGCCAATAGGGGTGAGATCACAAGGTTGGAGAGACTTGGGAAAACCAGTTAAAGCAAAGCACAATGCACAATTCCAAAGCAAGTTTGAGGTTTAAAAGCAGGAGACAGGAGTCCCCTCATCAATGCACCCTCACCAAGAGTTGGAGTGAAGCGTGGGGACTGAGCCACACACCAAGCTTAGAGCAAGAGTTGAAGAATCACATTACCTTCACTGAGCTGCCACACTCATGGAGCCCATAGTCAAAGAGGACGGTGCGGTTCGGAGAGTCGATCCCAGTTGGCCGACAACCTACTGCCCCCAGGGTCAGGTCAGCAGCTTTAACCAGGTGCCTGGTCCCAAATAAATCCATGTGTACACTGACCAGCAGGTTGTGCTCCCCACACTGCACCATCACAGTGTGTAGTGGGAACACACTGCGCCCCTCAGACACACGGAGACGGGAACCAAAGGGAGGGACTGTCTGAGCCCCAGGGGTGGCCTTGACTCTTCCCCATGGAAACCTCTGGCCTCCAAACTGTCGCCAAATATCAGAGGGGCAAACAACCCCAACTAACAGCAGTACTGGGACCAGTGCCCTCACTACACAATCCCCCATGATCCCAAACCACTCAACTATCCCTGCAGCCCCCAACCAGTACCTTTTATACACACAAGCTGCAGTCACCTGACACCAATGATACCAGAAGCAGCAACATTGAGCCAATTAACCGGCCCCAATCTCCACAATTTCTACCCAATGACAGAACGGATGGATTTATTGCCAGGCGGACCGATGTAAATTGGACCAATAGGAGTGGCAGTGAATGGCCCGGTGTCACCTGACAGAAATCAGCACCACAACTATTTTAAGTTGAACCAATAATCAAGTTGTTATGTATTGATGCCTGGGGTCACCAGATACCAGGGGGCGCCGCTGTTGGAGGTCATCAGGCTGTACGTGCGTGTGCGCGGTCACTGGTATATAAGCGTGGGTACTGTGTCATGCGGGTACTTTGGGCATGAATAAAGTTGGGTCAGGTTTGCACCTGAGGCCGTTTACAGTAACAAGACTCTTGAGTCATTATATTTGGCGAGGTAACTTAAGAACCTTCGCATGTACAATGGACACTATTGGAATTCTGGAGAGATTTGCAGAGGGCGAGCATTGGGCGGCTTTTATCGACCGCCTGGATCAGTATTTTGTGATCAACAAAATGGAGGGAGTGGCTGACGCAATTCGGCGCAGGGCGGTTTTCCTCACCGTTTGTGGTTCGGAAATTTAGGGCCTTATGAAGAACCTTCTCTCGCCTTTAAGTCCAACGGACAAAGAGTACAAAGATTTGTGTGTTTTGGTGCGTGACCATCTAAAGCCAAAAGACGGGATCATCATCTCACGCTATCGCTTCTATACGCATGTTCATGCTGAGGGCCAGGATGTGTCGGGATTCATCGCTGACCTACCATGTCTTGCTGAGCCGTGTAAGTTCGGGAACGTGTTGAAGACGCTGCAAGATTTCTTAGTGATAGGCATCAACCCTGATGTGATTCTTCGGAAGTTATTGACCGAAGAAAAGCTGGATTTGAGAAAGGCCATCGCGACTGCCGAGGCAAGCATGACAACTGATGATAATTTGAAGCAGATATCATCGAAGAGTCAGAGCTCCACGGCAGGTACTGTAAACAAGATTGTGTCGTTTTCTGGCAGGGCCTACTCGACTGCTTATGTGAAACTTGTCGCTGCTCAGAGTCCGCCAACTGGTACGAATCAGACTTCACCCTGTTGGCGTTGTGGGGGCAATCATTGGCCTCATCAGTGTCGGTTTAAACAATACGCCTTTAATGGCTGTTCAAAAGTGGGGCATCTTCAGAGAATGTGCCCATAACTGAGCAAGGATGCTCAGTTATGGGCACATTCATTTATGGGCTCATCACATTTTTAATGATAACCAGTACAGTGCTGGTTCGGATACACAACCCGGGGAGGAAGTTTATTGTCTGTATTCGCTCTTGGGAAAGAGCCAGCCGATAACCATTAATGTGAAGCTGAATGGCATGCCTGTATCAATGGAGCTGGACACGGGTGTGAGTCAGTCAATAATGAGCCAAAGGACATTCAACAAGCTGTGGGACACTGAGGCTGTGAAGTCTAAGCTGAGTCCAGTCAATGCCAAGTTGCGTACTTACACTAAGGAACTCATACCGGTGACTGGCAATGCAGTAGTCAAAGTGTCTTTTGATGGTTTGGTTCATGATCTACCATTATGGATCGTCCAGGTAATGGTCCAATGCTGTTCAGCAGTAATTGGCTCAAGAAAATCAAGTGGAACTGGTATAATGTCAAAGCGTTGTCCTCGGTGGATGACACTTTGTGTGCTCAAGTGTTGAAGAAGTTTCCTTCTTTGTTTGAACCGGGCATTGGTAATTTAATGGAGCCAAGGTGCAGATTCACCTGGATTCTGATGCAAGGCCTGTCTATCATAAAGCTCGGTCTGTTCCTTGCATGATGAGGGAGAAGGTTGAATTTGAACTTGACAGACTCCAACGTGAATGGATTATATCACCGGTCGAGTTTAACGAGTGCGCCAGTCCCATTGTTCCTGTATTTAAGAGTGATGGCACTGTCAGGATTTGTGGAGACTACAAGGTTATGATTAACCGATTTTCGAAACAGGATCAGTATCCGCTACCGAAGGCTGATGATCTGTTCGCCATGCTAGCTGGTGGCAAGTCGTTCACTAAACTAGATCTGATGTCTGCCTATATGACACAGGAGCTTGTCGGCACTTCGAAGAAATTCACCTGCATAAACACCTATAAAGGACTATTTGTCTATAACAGGTGTCCTTTTGGAATTCGTTTGGCTGCAGCCATATTTCAGAGGAACATGGAGAGTCTACTGAAGTCCATTCCTAGAACTGTCATGTTTCAAGATGACATTCTGGTCACAAGTCACAACATTGCTGAACATCTGAACAATCTTGAAGGAGTCCTACATCATTATGGACAAAGTAGGACTCAGGCTGAAACGTTCGAAGTGTGTCTTCATGGCGCCTGAAGTTGAATTCCTGGGAGGAAAATTGCTGCTGATGGCATCGGGCCTACTGATTCAAAAACCAAGGCCATCAAAAATGCACCTCAGAATGTGATGGAGCTGCATTCATTCCTTGGGTTACACAACTACTTCGGTAATTTCTTACCCAAATTGAGCACTTTGTTAGAGCCACTGAAGATGCTAATCAGAAAAGGCGACAACTGGGTCTGGGTGTGTCTCAAGGTGGAGTCTTTGAGAAACCTAAGAATCTGCTCTGTTCAAACAAGTTGCTTGATCATTATGATCCATGTAAGCATCTGTAATGCTTCATCATATGGGGTTGGCTGTGTACTCCAACAAGCAAATGAGTCAGGAAAGTTACAACCTGTTGCATATGCTTCGAGAGGTTTGTGAAAGGCGGAAAGAGCTTACAGCATGGTAGAAAAAGAAGCTTTGGCCTGTGTGTACGGTGTCAAAAAAATGCATCAGTACCTGTTTGGTCTTCATTTCGAGCTCGAACTGGATCACAAGCCACTTATTTCATTGTTTTCGGAAAACAAAGGTATTAATACTAATGCATCATCCTGTATTCAGATTGTCTGCCTATGATTATGTTATTTGTCATAGACCTGGCACTGAGAATTGTGCCGATGCACTGAGTCGTCTGCCTTGCCCACACCTGATATGGAGATGCCTCAACCTGCAGATCTATTGTTAGTAATGGATGCTTTTGAGAGTGAAGGAACTCCTGTCACTGCTCAACAAGTGAGGATCTGGACCAGCCATGACCCTATTTTATCGGTTGTGAAACGTTGTGTCCTCAGCGGTGATTGATCTGCAATATTTATGGAGATGTGTGATGAGACCAAACCTTAGAACCGTCGCAAAGATCAGCTGTCCATTTCGTCAGATCGTTTACTGTAGGGTAATCGTGTCATTATGCCTAAGAAAGGTAGAGAAAAATTGGTACGTGAACTTCATAGCACTCATCCTGGTATTTCATGATGAAAGCCATTGCTAGGTCTCATGCATGGTGGCCTGGAATTGACTCAGATCTGGAATCATGTGTGCATCAGTGCAACACTTGCATGCAGCTAAGTAAAGTGCCAGTGGAATCTCCGCTGAGTCTTTGGTCATGGCCATCTAAACCATGGTCGAGGATCCACATCGATTTTGTGGGCCCTTTCATGGGAAAGATGTTTTTTGTTGTGGTGGATGCATATTCAAAGTGGATAGCATGTATTATTATGTCATCTAGTACATCTGCAGCTACTATTGAGAGCCTTCATATCATGTTTGCTACACATGGTTTGCCTGACATCGTTGTGTGCTTCACAAGTCTTGAGTTTCAGGAGTTTCTATGTTTCTATGTGAGGGCAGCTCCATTCAAACCTGCTTCGAATGGTCAAGCAGAGCGTGATGTTCAAACGATCAAGCAGAGTATGAAACGTATAACTCAGGGTTCACTGCAGACTCGTTTGTCATGTATATTGTTCAGTTACAGGACAAGACCTCATACACTTACTGGGGTCTCCCCTGCTGAACTACTGATGAAGAGAAATCTCAAGACCAAGCTTTCTCTTGTTCATCCTGATCCGAATGATCGTGTTGAAAACAGACGTCAAAGTCAGCAATGGTATCATGATCGTGTTGCTATGTCAGGTGACATCTCTGTCAACGATCCGGTTTATGTATTGAACTATGGTCAAGGTCCAAAGTGGATCGCCGGAACTGTTATGGCCAAGGAGAGTAACAGTGTTTATTGTCGTGCTCAAGAATGGGAAAACATGCAGGAAACATGTTGATCAGGTAAAACTGCGGCACACGGATGAACTGGAAGCATTTGAGGAAGATGCAGTCAGTGACCAACCGACCAATGTTCATTCATCAGAGGACTTTGCTGTCATTACTGAACCTGAACCTTCAGTCTCTGATATGGTCATTACCACTCCCATCAGATCGGTTACTCAGCCTTCAGTCACAACTGACTCAGAACGCTCGCCCAGAACTAAAGTTGAACTGAGATGATCAACTCGTGAGAGGAAAGTCCCAGATCATCTTAATTTGTAAAGAGACTGATATTAAGATCTTGAAGGGGAATGTTGTTATGTATTGATGCTTGGGATCATCAGACACCAGGGGGCACCACTGTTCGAGGTCATCGGGCTGTACGCGTATGCGGGCGGTCACTGGTATATAAGCGTGGGTACCATGTCACACGGGTACTTCGGGCGTGAATCAAGTTGGATCAGGTTTACACCTGAGTCAGTTTACAGGAACAAGACTCTTGAGTCATTACACAAGTGCCCCCTTATTAAAGGAGCACTAAAACCGACACATTAAACAAATTAAACTTTTGACATTAAAAGGATCAAATTAAAATTTGGTTGCCGGGGGTGATGCTCCACTTCAGTCCCTCCGGCGCCCACCTCTCGCGGAAGGCCGCGAGCATACCGGTGGACACCGCGTGCTCCATTTCCAGGGACACCCTGGCTCGGATGTAACCGCAGAAGAGAGGCAGGCAGTCGAGCTGAATGGCCCTCTCGACCGCCCGCTGCTTGGACTGGCTGATGGCCGTGCCCAGGAGCAGTCCTATGAGGCAGCCTTCCGACCTGCCCGCTCCCCTCCGGACTCCTCCAGGCCGCAGAAATTACAGTTAGACTGGGAGCCCGTGAAACGACGTAAAAAACTTATTGCACGGGACTGCTCCATGCAACACCCTCCAGGCCAAGTCTCCAATAAATAAGGGAAGGACTCTCGCGTAGAGTGCACTCTATTGAGGACCCCCGCCTTCTGCGGACGGCAAATGGTGCGCATGGCGTGTCTGGATGGCAGACAACGATGGCAACGTGGAGAATGTGCAAGAGCAGCCAGTACAGGAGGGCCCTCCGCGCAGAACTGAAAGGCACAGGGAATCCGTGTAACATGTATGTGTAGAGTGTGTGAGTTTGCAGCCCCTTTTTCACTATTTGAAGCGACTGCTCCTCAAATTCTGGTTGCACTTCAGTCCCACACTCCTGATCTTTGGGCACCCTCTACGGAGGGGAGCGATCAGGTCAGAAGGCCTCCTCGTAGGACTGCTCCTGGGCACGGCCAAGGGGGCCATCAGCCGGTCCAGGCAGCGGACGGTCGAGGGAGTCGTTCTGCCTCACTATCTGTCTCTCTTCCGCGGTTACATCTGAACCAGGGTATCCACTGGTACACTCGCAGCCTTCCGCGAGAGGTGGGCGCCGGAGGAACTAGAGTGCATCATCATCACCGGCAACCAAACTTTAATTTGAACCATGTCCAAAGTTCGATTTAATTACGTTTTTAGTGCCCAACCCCCCACCACTTTTAACCAGGGGCAGTAGTATAATTTGTGTTTAGTGCCCTCAAAAAAAAAAGCGGGCACTTGAAAAGTTTTGGGAGTGTGACCCCGTTCAGGGCGCAGTTGATTACTGACAGCTATTTTGAGTTGTATCAGTAATAAAGTGCCCCCTGATTTTATGACATTTTAGAGAGAGGTTGCTTTATTACAATGCGTAACCATAGAGACAGCCCATAATAGAGCAAGCAACACTCACTGAGCAGTGGCAGGAGCAACCAGAGTATAAAATATGACAAACCGCGGACTGGGCCCACGGATTATGCAGCAAAGTTATTTAACAATCGCTCCATCAGCCTCTCAGCTCAGACCATCCCACACCTGGGATCAGGGAGACAGTTTTGTTCAATGTTTGGAGAAACCTCTGCTGGTCTGACCCGAGTCCATGTTTATTGTAGTAAGATTTTACTCCACAACTCAACACAGACCTGGGTTCGATTTACTAGATCCTAAAATTTGTGAAGATTTTTTTTCCTTCAGTATTTAAAGAAGGAAACCATTCCTTACAGAAGGTATTGTTGGCGTGTAGAGTAGAGAGACAGTGGGCAAACCAGAAAACAAAGTATCAAGTAGCAGGGACCTGTAGAAAGTCAACCCACCTCCAGCACCATCGCCTGTCCATGAGCTTCGAACTCCACTAACTGTTCCTGTACTGAGCTGCCCCTCAAGTTAGAACAGCCCATGTTCCACTCTAATCCCTAGTCCCTGTACATTGCAGATTATATTAAAGGCTATTCTCAGTCTGTACTAAATGTCTTTGGGCACCCATCCGAGCTTCTGCGAATGTTGGAGGCTGAGACACTGACACTAAAACCCCAATAGGGGGCAGTGACACTGGAGCCCACCTTGTTCCCAGACAGGAACATAGGAGTCAGAGAGCTGGCAGTGGAGAAGCTCAATGAGGGAGACAGTCCACTCACGCCCTCAGGGGAAGAGTAGGGGAATGATTGTTAAAAGCTCCTTCTCTGCCATTCTCCAGCGAGAGAGATGACAATTGGGTCAAACCCCAACCTCTGGCACCATGTGATTCCCAGCTAATCTCAGGCACTCCCCTTCACCCAGGGGAAGATGCAGCCAAACTATGGGCTGTATATTAGGGCTCTGAATAGTGCCAGTTCCATTGGCACCCAGTCACTCCATTTCCACTGCAGGGTGAATCAAATAAGCTAGAAACTACAGCAACAAACCACACCTACATGGTGATGGGCAAAATGTGCCCAGGTCAGAAATGCTGCAAGCCCATTTCTGTCCCAGTCCATACAGCCAGATCCAGGACAGGAGACACAGTGGAATGATCCCACACTTGGAAGGGTTTTGTTTACTTCACTACCAAGCTCTCCCACATTGGAGCATGAACAAAGACAGAAGATGATTTCTTGCTGTTCTCTCAGGCCACGGGAATAATTCCAGCTTAATCAACAGCTGGGGAACTTCACTTATGGAAGTACAGGAAATGGAAACATTTATATCACCGAGAGCAAGGGCAGGGCATTTGGACACATGGTTATGGAAGACAGACAGTAGCGGTCCCGACTTGAAGCCCCAGTGCACAAGAGTTGTCAAACCAGGGCTGGAGCTCATCAAACTGGCTGGGAAGTCAAGTAAATAATGGGTCACCCCATTAGGGATGATCAATTGATCTCAAACTGGAGTGGAGTCCTTGTGAAAGGGAGACAATGGAATAACTTGGACCAATCACCAAGCTTGCACCAATCCCTCAGGGCAGTTCCACTCACCTGGAGCTCATGGACCTGCACAGTGAAGGCTGGGCAGTTACCATAGTCACAACCCAACCCAGGATAAGCTTTTAACCAGTCATTATGGGACAAGTTACCTGGACCACTTACAACACGGGGAACCAAGGGACAGAGTGACCAATGAACAAATAGGAACAAGGTACACAAAATCAATGCTTTATTGATCATTTTATAACCAGTTGAACTGGGTTTGCTTGTGTTTCCTGTACAGGAACAAGGCCATCAAAGCAGCAGAGATCAGAGAGACAGCTGTCACAGTCAGGGCCAGCATCAGGACCACCTCAGACGCCACACCTAAAGAGCAATGAGAAACCAATGGTTACTGAAGGAAATACTGAGGGTGAAATGGAAACTAGCAGTGGGCCCACTCACCCCCTGGAGACCTCTCCTGCTTCCATTGCCCAACCTCAGTAAGGGACTCAGTTGCCAGGTCAGTCACATCAGTGTCCAGAATGACCAGGGGTCCAAGTGAGGCCTCACCCTCCCACTTCAATTCAGCATCACTCCCTGCAATATCAAACATTCCAGTTCGAGAGGGTAAAGGGGGACCTCCAACATCTAGAGGATCAATGTCCTACCAGCTTCAGGTACAAGGTCCCTCCTTCCTCTGGAAGGAAAGCCCAACTCCCTCATGGCACCACAGTCGCCCAAATCACAAGAGGCGCAAACGTCATTGTTCGATCCTTCCAATGGGGCCCAACTAAACAAGACAATCGGTGCAACAATCAGGTTGGGCATCACTTCTCCACACAACACATCCTGAGGGAGAGAGGGGGAACTTACACATTCTGCAGCTTCTGGAAAGTACAAGCTTTGCTCATGGAATCTCTCCGATCTACTGCAGCAACCTTCAGGTGACAGGTGAGGAAAATCTGAGGGATACATTCAACACCAGCCGTTAGTCAGCGAGTCCCTCCCAACATGGAGAACCCAATGGGCAGCTTCCTCTTACCAAGGAACGGTCATCACCAAAGAAGCGGAACGCATCCAGGTCAAAGTGGAGCTTGTCCAACTCACGCTCGTCTCTTGGCAACGAAGTTTGAGAAGGAGTCCTCAGCTTTGCTGTCCAGGAGGCAACTGAAGAAAGATTAAAACACAGGCCATGGAGTGAATCACATGAAGCCATGGAGATGGGAACAGCTGGAGAAAGCAGAGAACTCCTTACCCATTGTAGTCAATGAAACTGTAACTCAGGGTGGAGTCCTTGTCTGGGCTCAACGTATTGACACAGCGGTCAATGTAGAGCTTCAGGGGCATGTGGTTGGTCATTGAAACAGAGGCCTCAATGTGAATGAGGTCGCCCAGGTAGTAGACAGTCGAGGTGCGCTCTGTAAGCCAGTCATCTGAAGGACAAGAGGACAACGGTTGGGGACAGTGGCTGCAACTCCCAGTGAGTGACAGGAAATCACTCCCCAGCCACCCAGCACATACCAGCCATTAGGCGCAGAGAGAATGACAGAAGCCCTTCTCCAGACTTGGTGGAGCTGAACGGGATCCAGGTGGGCTTGATCGGGTTACTGCTCACATTGCCCTTCCTGGAAAGACAAGGGACAATGTCAAAGAACATGCGTTTGATCGAGTTTTCATTCACTCAATGGTTACCTATAATAACGGCACTCAATGGGAACGACAGCTCCATTGGATCATACAATGACAGATCCAAGAGCCTTGGGGGTGTGGTTCAGGTGGGTGATGTAGACAAGGACATTTCCAGCTATCTGAAATACATCAGGTTAAGAAATGGAATTCAGTTTTATGCAATGAAGTTCTGGTCTGAAATGGAGAACTTTCTATTCTGGAGTTAAAAATGAGGGGTGATCTCAATAAATAAGTTTAGTACAGGGTCGATGCTGAGAGTTTGTTTTTCCTGGCTGTGTGTCTAGAACTTGCAATCACAGTCTCAGGAGATGGGGTCAGCCATTTAATACTAAGAAGAGGAATGATTTCTTTATTGAGGGTTGTGAAGCTTTGAAATTCTCCACCCAAGAGGGATGTGGATGCTTATAGAGTAAATTCCAGAGGGGGCTCGATAAATTCTTCAGCACTTTGGGATATGGAAGGGAAGTGGACCATGGATCATATGGAATGGCAGAGCAGGTTCGAGGGGCTGTATGGGCTGCTCCTGCTCCTATGATGTTCTCATGTAGTCAGAAGTTGTGCAGCCTCTGCAGTTAATGCAGGGAGATTGTAAGTACAAGATCGAAACCCATTCAATGGCAAACCAACTCAAAGAATGGCTTCAATGGATAGTTAATGCCACAAGTTACCATTCATTTGGAGCACTGAATAGACTAGCTATAAGCCTCATTTAATTCACTCACATTCGAATTACAGGGAAAGTGTGCAGTTCCTCTATAGTGCATTGCATCTCAATTCTTATTCCAAGTATTCATCAACCAGATTAGATCAAACTGAATCCCTGTTAACCCGATCAAGGGGGCAACAGAGCTGAATATCCACAAGGTATAAAAAAGGAAAAGTTTGGACAAACCCAAGTGAAGGCTCAAGGACAATAGCGCTGAGATCACCAGGATGGAGAGACAAGGGAAGATCAGTTAAAGCAAAGCACAATACAGAATTCCAGAGCAAATTTGAGGTTTAAAAGCAGGAGACAGGAGTCCCCTCATCCATGCCCTCTCACCAAGAGTTGGAGTGAAGAGTGGGGACTGATCCACACACCAAGCTTAGAGCAAGAGTTGAAGAATCACATTACCTTCACTGAGCTGCCACACTCATGGAGCCCATAGTCAAAGAGGACGGTGCGATTCATAGAGTCGATCCCGGTTGGTCGACAAACTACTGTCCCCAGGGTCAGGTCAGCAGCTTTAATCAGGTGCCTGGTTCCAAATAAATCCATGTGTACCCTGACCAGCAGGTTGTGCTCCCCACACTGCACCATCACAGTGTGCAGTGGGGACACACTGCACCCCTCAGACACACGGAGACGGGAACCAAAGGGAGGCCCAGGAGGAGGGACTCTCTGAGGCCCAGGGGTGGCCTTTACTCTTCTCCATGGAAACCTCTGGCCTCCAAACTGTCACCAAATATCTGAGACCAGTGCCCTCCCTACACAATCCCCCATGATCCCAAACCACTCAACTAACCCTGCAGCACCTTTTATTTTTTTTTGTGTTTTTTTTTTTTTCGGGCATTGAAACCATATATTTTACAATTGCCCCCTATAAAAGGGGAGGGGGACACTAAGAACCCGGCAATGAAAACAAATTAAACTTTAAAACAAATAAAATCAAATTAAAATTTGGTTGCCGAGGGTGATGATGCACTCCAGTCCCTCCAGAGCCCACCTCTCGCGGAAGGCCGCGAGCGTACCGGTGGACACCGCATGCTCCATCTCTAAGGACACCCTGGCCCGGATGTAGGCGCGGAAGAGAGGCAGGCAATCAGGCTGAATGACCCACTCAACTCCCGCTGCCTGGACCGGCTGATGGCACCCTTGGCCGTGCCCAGGACCAGTCCTACGAAGAGGCCCTCGGACCTATCCGCTCCCCTCCGCACAGGGTGCCCAAAGATCAGGAGTGTGGGACTGAAGTGCAGCCATAAATTGAGGAGCAGCCCCTTTAAATAATGGGACAGGTGCTGCAACCTCGCACATTCAGTAAAAACATGGAACACAGACTCTTCCAGACCGCAGAAATTGCAGGCGGCCTGGGAGCCCGTGAACCGGCTTAAAAATGTATTGCACGAGACTGCTCCGTGCACCACCCTCCAGGCCAAGTCCCCGATAAATAGTGGGAGGACTCCCGCATAGAGTGCACTCCATCAGGGACCCCCGCCTCCTCCGGACGGCAAGATGGTACGCCATGGCGTGTCCGGATGGCAGACGAGGAGGGCAAGGTTGAGAGTGTGCAGGAGCAGCCCGTACAGGAAACCCCTCCGCGCAGAACTGAAAGGCACGGAGGGGATTTCCCCGAGGCGGCTCAAGTTGTGAGGCGCCGGCTCCCGAGGGAGGTTTCGGGGTTTGGCGCCGATCAGGAATTCCGTCCGGACGGGGGTCAGTTCGGATGGGATCTCCCCACATGCTTGAGCCTCCTTGACACACCAAACGGAGTCAGGGCCCAGTGCTGTTTTTAGCGACTCGATGGCATCGGCCGCGCGGCGGCGTCGGCCAAATTTAGGCGCCGTGCCACTACATCTGGCGCCATTCAGCCCGCTCCTCCGCCATCGAGCAGGTCTCTGACCCTGGTCAACTCGCCAGCCACAGCCCTCTCGTCCGCCTGCCACCTAAAACCTCGGTCATGGACGTAAAGATTCCTGAGCAGCGGCTCCTGCAGAACAGCCGCCACTCCAGCCAGTGGAGAGCTGCGCTTGGTGGAGACTTTGTTCCAGACCCTGGTGAGTTCCTTGTAAAAGACAGGCAGCTCCTGGACGGCGGTCCTGACGCCCCCCAAGCTCACAAACAGGAGCAGCGAGTCGTAGTCCTTACTGCTAGGGGGATCAAGGGGTATGGTGAGAAAGCAGGAATGGGGTACTGAAGTTGAATGTTCAGCCATGAACTCATTGAATGGCGGTGCAGGCTAGAAGGGCCGAATGGCCTACTCCTGCACCTATTTTCTATGTTTCTATGTTTCTATGTAGTTGAGGCTGTGCTGCTAGCGGAAGAAATACGTCGCCAGCGCACGCCACCAAGGAGGGGGCTCGACGTAAAGGTATCTCTGCAGGGTCTGAAGATGGAAAGTCGCTAGCTGGGTGCTGACGCACACCAACGACTGACCGCCCTCCCTAAGCGGGAGTCTCAAGACTGCGGCAGAGACCCAGTGCTTCCTGTTGTTCCAGAAGAAGTCCACCAGCTTCTTCTGTATCTTGGCGACAAACGCAGGGGGAGGGGTCAAATGACCAGCCGGTACCACAGCATGGTGGCCACCAGCTGGTTTATGACTAGCGCTCGACCTCTGTAGGACAGCACTCGGAGCAGTCCTGTCCAGCACCCTAGGCGAGCGGCGACCTTGGCCTCCAGCTCTTGCCAGTTCACCTGCCAGGCTTCCTCGTCGGGGCTAAGGTAGACTCCCAGATAGAGGAGATGGGTCGTGCTCCAGGCAAAAGGCCTGAGCTCCTCCGGCAGGGAGTCCACCCGCCACTGACCCACCAGGAGTCCGGAACATTTCTCCCAGTTGATCCTGGCGGAGGATGCGGCCGAGTAAATCTCCTAGCATTCACGCATCCTCCGCAGGTCAACGGGATCCTCGACCGCAGGAGGCGCAGGAAAGGCTCCACGCAGATGGCATATAACTGGCCGAACATGGGGCATCCCAAAGCGAAGGGGCGCCGTCAAGGACCCGTTAA
This sequence comes from Pristiophorus japonicus, assembly GCF_044704955.1. Classification (NCBI taxonomy): domain Eukaryota; kingdom Metazoa; phylum Chordata; class Chondrichthyes; family Pristiophoridae; genus Pristiophorus; species Pristiophorus japonicus. The sequence continues at coordinate 247,345,453 of NC_091980.1, forward strand.
CCTTAATCAGACACTCCGCGGCGGCGTACAAAAGTCGGATCCGGGCGACGAAGTGCATCCCGATCCCGAAAGCTCGCAGAGTTCCCAACAGATAGTCGTGATGCACCCTGTCGAATGCCTTCTCTTGGTCGAGAGATAGGAAGGCGACCGACAGACCAGCCTCCTGGGAATGATGGATGAGGTCCCGGACCAGATGGATGTTATCGTGGATTGTCCGGCCCAGAACCATGTAGGACTGGTCGGGGTGGATCATGTGGTCCAGCAGGGCGCCAATGACTCCATGAGGCAGTGCTGTACTTGAACTGTAGCGACCTTAGTCCTTTATTGGTAACTCAAGAGTGAAGATCACACCTGGTGGCCTGCCTTTTATACTCAGCCAGGCACAACTGTACAGGTAACCTACAAGTCTCCCACTGTAGTGCCCTCTGGTGGTACATCATATGTAATAGTACCAGCAATAAACATGTAGGATACATGACGGGTCTGGCCTGACATACTGCTGCACCTCGGTGATGGGTCCAAGCTATTCCATTGGCTCCCTTTGTTCTGTGGCTATGACGACTATTTCCCACACCGGCTTCAAATTCCAGTTTGGCTGGAAGTCAGTTGATTTGAAACAACAGCTCCAGCCCTGGGTTGAAGACTCTTGTACAGGGCTCTGGGCTTCAGGTAGGGACCTGTGACCACTGCACTTCTCTGTTCTCTAACCAAGTGTGTGCAAAGGCCGTGCCCCCTAACACTGGGAGGGATAATATAAACAGTCACATTTGCTGCCCTATTAAATTGAGTTGTAGTGAAGTTCTCCACATGCTGTTTAGTCTGGAATCAAACTTCTTCCCATAACATGGTGGATTTGAGGGCATTCTCCATAACCCTCAAATGACTCCAGGTTATTGCATTTCTGCCTCCAAGTTTGATCTAAACTATAAGTAGGAGACAGTGTGGTGCGACTGTTAATGCCTATTAGACTGATTGATGGGCAGTGGGAGCAAAGCAGATTTTCCTGTAAGATGCAAATAGGCACGTTAGAAGCTGGAGGTTGACCCTGAGTCCATACCTGAAACGTTCAGCTCTCTCGTCAGATACTCATCGACCTATTGTCTACTCTCAGGATTTACTCCACTGATTTCTGGGTTCAGTCTTTCCCTCTGCCTTCCTGAGGGGCTCACAGGGAGAGACAATACATGGGTCACAGCCTGCCCAGGGTGGTTCCAGTCAGGCACTGTGGGTACTGAGGGCCTGAACACACTTCAGATACAGCACCAAATGCAGAGAATTAAAATAAACTTGTACAATAATCGCTCGAGTTTTTTTTCTTGGGTTTTTTATTTAACGGATGATGGAATGTCCTGGCTACCAACGGGTCTATCACATAACAACTGGTCTGCGTACAGCGTGCACACAAAGCACGTCCCTCCATTGGGAGAAATCTAAAGACTACATTGCCCAGACTGCTAACAGTAGGTGGCAAGAACCCTCCCCCATCCCGTGCCCGGAATATGCTGAGGTGACCCTCCATCATTCTGCCCATCTATTCCCTGTCGCTACGATTCTCCATCATGCTGTGGCTTAGTGGGTCGCACTCTGACCTCTGAACTCACTGGTTGTGGGGTCAAGTCCCACCTCAGAGATTTGAAGGACAAAATTCTAGGCTGACCCTCCCAGTGGAGGGAGTGCCACATGTTGGAAATGTTAAACCACGGCCCATCTGCTCTCTCAGTTGGATATAAAAGATGCCCTGGCACTATATCATCTTTACCCAGTGTCCGGGCCAATATTTATCCCTCAATACAACAGCACTAAAAATGATTATCTGGCTATTATTGCATTGTATTATTGTGGTGAATGTGTGAATGGAGTTCCATTGCAGGAAGTAAGCCTGTTGTATCAGTAAATTCAAGAGCCAGTTTGGTAAGTATGTGGGGAAATATTCGTCAGAAGGATATGAGAGGTATTTATTGGCTATAATCTTTCCTAGAAATTGAGATTGGCCAGATGGACCATTATAGTCTTTCTGGGTCTTTGTTGGCCCTCTACATACTTAAAGAGAAGGGGTAAGCCATATAGGACCGAGATGCGGAGAAACTTTTTCACCCAGAGAGTTGTGAACCTGTGGAATTCTCTGCCACAGAAAGTTATTGAGTCCAGTTGGTTGGACATATTCAAAAGGGAGTTAGATGTGGCCCTTATGGCTAAAGAGATCAGGGGGTATGGAGAGAAGGCAGGGATGGGGTGCTGAGGTTGCATTATCAGCCATGATCATATTGAATGGCGGTGCAGGCTTGAAAGGCCTGTTCCTGCACCTATTTTCTATGTTTCTATGTTTCTAAATGGAGAAAGATTGTAAAGTGCTGCAGTACAGCGGGACCTGGGGGTATTGTGCATGAAATGATGGGGGATTTTAACCTACATATCGATTGGTCAAATCAAATCGCACGGGGTAGCCTGGAGGAGGAACTCATAGAATGCATACGGTATTGTTTCTTAGAACAGTATGTTACAGAACCTACAAGGGAGCAAGCTATCTTTGATCTGGTCCTGTGTAATGAGACAGGAACAATAAACGATCTCCCAGTAAAAGATCCTCTCGGAATGAGTGATGACAGTATGGTTGAATTTGTAATACAGATTGAGGGTGAGGAAGTAGTGTCTCAAACGAGCATACTATGCTTAAACAAAGGGGACTACATTGGGATGAGGGCAATGTTTGCTAAAGTAGACTGGGAACACAGACTAAACGGTGGCACAATTGAGGAACAGTGGAGGACTTTTAAGGAGCTCTTTCATAGTGCTCAACAAAAATATATTCCAGTGAAAAAGAAGGGCGGTAAGAGAAGGGATAACCAGCCGTGGATAACTAAGGAAATAAAGGAGAGTATCAAATTAAAAACCAATGCGTATAAGGTGGCCAAGGTTAGTGGGAAACTAGAAGATTGGGAAAATTTTAAACGACAGCAAAGAATGACTAAGAAAGCAATAAAGAAAGGAAAGATAGATTACGAAAGTAAACTTGCGCAAAACATAAAAACAGATAGTAAAAGCTTTTACTGATATATAAAACGGAAAAGAGTGACTAAAGTAAATGTTGGTCCTTTAGAAGATGAGAAGTGGGATTTAGTAATGGGAAATGTGGAAATGGCTGAGACCTTAAACAATTATTTTGCTTCGGTCTTCAGAGTGGAAGACACAAAAACCATGCCAAAAATTGCTGGTCACGGGAATGTGGGAAGGGAGGACCTTGAGACAATCACTATCACTGGGGAGGTAGTGCTGGACAGGCTAATGGGACTCAAGGTAGACAAGTCCCATGGTCCTGATGAAATGCATCCCAGGGTATTAAAAGAGATGGCGGAAGTTATAGCAGATGCATTCGTTATAATCTACCAAATTTCTCTGGACTCTGGGGAGGTACCAGTGGATTGGAAAGCAGCTAATGCAACGCCTCTGTTTAAAAAAGGGGGAAGACAAAAGGCAGGTAACTATAGGCCGGTTAGTTTAACATCTGTAGTGGGGAAAATGCTTGAAGCTATCATTGAGGAAGAAATAGCGGGACATCTAGATAGGAATAGTGCAATCAAGCAGACGCAACATGGATTCATGAAGAGGAAATGATGTTTAACTAATTTACTGGAATTATTTGAGGATATAACGAGCATGGTGGATAGAGGTGTACCGATGGATGTGGTGTATTTAGATTTCCAAAAGGCATTCGATAAGGTGCCACACATAAGGTTACTGCAGAAGGTAAAGGTACGCGGAGTCAGAGGAAATGTATTAGCATGGATGGAGAATTGGCTGGCTAACAGAAAGCAGAGAGTCGGGATAAATGGGTCCTTTTCAGGTTGGAAATCGGTGGTTAGTGGTGTGCCACAGGGATCGGTGCTGGGACCACAACTGTTTACAATATACATAGATGACCTGGAAGAGGGGACAGACTGTAGTGTAACAAAATTTTCAGATGACACAAAGATTAGTGGGAAAGCAGGTTGTGTAGAGGACACAGAGAGGCTGCAAAGAGATTTAGATAGGTTAAGCGAATGGGCTAAGGTTTGGCAGATGGAATACAATGTCGGAAAATGTGAGGTCATACAACTTGGAAAAAAAAACAGTAAAAGGGAATATTATTTGAATGGGGAGAAATTACAACATGCTGCGGTGCAGAGGGACCTAGGGGTCCTTGTGCATGAATCCCAAAAAGTTAGTTTGCAAGTGCAGCAGGTAATCAGGAAGGCGAATGGAATGTTGGCCTTCATTGCGAGAGGGATGGAGTACAAAAGCAGGGAGGTCCTGCTGCAACCGCACAGGGTATTGGTGAGGCTGCACCTGGAGTACTGCATGCAGTTTTGATCACCTTATTTAAGGAAGGATATACTAGCTTTGGAGGGGATGCAGAGACGATTCACTTGGCTGATTCCGGATGAGGTGGTTACCTTATGATGATAGATTGAGTAGACTGGGTCTTTACTCGTTGGAGTTCAGAAGGATGAGGGGTGATCTTATAGAAACATTTAAAATAATGAAAGGGATAGACAAGATAGAGGCAGAGAGGTTGTTTCCACTGGTCGGAGAGACTAGAACTAAGGGGCACAGCCTCAAAATACGGGGGAGCCAATTTAAAACCGAGTTGAGAAGGAATTTCTTCTCCCAGAGGGTTGTGAATCTGTGGAATTCTCTGCCCAAGGAAGCAGTTGAGGCTAGCTCATTGAATATATTCAAATCACAGATAGATAGATTTTTAACCAATAAGGGAATTAAGTGTTACGGGGAGCGGGCGGGTAAGTGGAGCTGAGTCCACGGCCAGATCAGCCATGATCTTTTTGAATGACGGAACAGGCTCGAGGGGCTAGATGGCCTACTCCTGTTCCTAATTCTTATGTTCTTATGTTCTTATGAAACACAAAAGGATAGTATGCAGGAACGGCAAGTGATCAGGAAGGCCCATGGTATCTTGGCCTTTATTGCAAAGGGGTTGGAGTATAAAAGCAGGGAAGTCTTGCTATAGCTACATAAGGTATTGTTGAGGCCACACCTGGAATACTGTGTGCAGTTTTGGTTTCCATATTTACGAAAGGATATACTTGCTTTGGAGCAGTTCAGAGAAGGTTCACTAGGTTGATCCCGGGGGTGTGGGCGTTGACTTATGAGGAAAGGTTGAGTAGGTTGGGCCTCTAAATCATTGGAATTCAGAAGAATGAGAGGTGATCTTATTGAAATGTATAAGAGATAAGGAAAGGCTTGACAAGGTGAATGCAGGGAGGATGTTTCCACTGATGGGGGAGACTAGAACTAGAGGGCATGATCGTGGAATAAGGGGCCACCCATTTCAAAGGGTCGTAAATCTGTGGAATTCGCTGCCTCAGAGAGCTGTGGAAGCTGGGACATTGAATAAATTTAAGTCAGAAATAGACAGTTTTTTAAATGAAAAGGGATTATGGGAGTGGGAGGGGAAGTGGAGCTGAGTCCATGATCAGATCAGCGATGATATTGAATGGCGGGGCAGACTACTCCTGCTCCTGTATGGCCTACTCCTGCTCCTATTTCTTATGTTCTTCTGTTCTTATGTTGTCGCTTACAACGATGTCAGACAGACCATACGTCGCAAACATGACACGAAGGCTCTCAATGGTAGCTGTGGATGTGCTGGATGACATGATTGTACACTCTATCCACTTGGAATAAGCATCCGCCACAACTAAGAACACCTTTCCCAGGAAGGGACCTGCAAAGTCGATGTGGATCCTGGACCATGGTTTAGATGGCCACGACCACAGACTCAGTGGCGATTCCGCTGGTGCTTTACTAAGCTGCATGCAAGTGTTGCACTGATGCACACATGATTCCAGATCAGAGTCAATTCCAGGCCACCATACATGAGACCTGGCAATGGCTTTCATCATGACAATACCGGGATGCGTGCTATGTAGATCATGCACAAATTTATCTCTGCCATTCTTAGGCATAACAACACGATTATCCCTGAGTATACAATCTGATTGAATGGATAGTTCGTCTTTGCGACGGATGTAAGGTTTGGTCTCCTCACACATTTGCTTGGGTATGGCAGACCAATCACCACTAAGGATACAACTTTCACAACCGATAATATCAGGTCCTGGCTGATCCAGGTCTTAACTCGTTGGGCCATGACAGGGGTTCCTTCACTTTCAAAAGCGTCCATGACAAACAGTAGGTCTGCTGGTTGTGGCATTTCCACCTCCGGTGTGGGCAACGACAGACAGCTCAAGGCATCGGCACAATTCTCAGTGCCAGGTCTACGGTGAATGACATAATCATAAGCGGATAATGTCAGCGCCCACCTCTGGATGCGGGACGATGCATTGGTATTGATACTTTTGTTTTCCGCAAACAATGAAATGAATGGCTTGTGATCTGTTTCCAGTTCAAATCAAAGACCAAACAGGTACTAATGCATCTTTTTAACCCCATACACAGAGGCTAAAGCTTCTTTCTCTACCATGCGGTAGGCTCTTTCCACCTTTGACAAAACTTTTGAAGCATATGCAACAGGTTGCAATTTGCCCGACTCATTAGCTTGTTGGAGCACGCAACCAACTCCATATGACGAAGCATCACAGGCCAATACTAGATGCTTACACGGATCATAATGTACCAGTAGCTTGTTAGAGCAAAGCAGATTAGTAGCTTTCTCAAGAGCTCTATCTTGAGACGCACCCCAAACCCAGCCTTTTCTTAGCAGCGCATGCAGTGACTCTAATAAAGTGCTCAATCTAAGTAAGAAATTACCGAAGTAGTTGAGTATACCAAGGAATGAACGCAGCTCTGTCACATTCTGAGGCTTGGGTGCATTTTTGATGGCCTTGGTTTTCAAGTCCGTAGGCCTGATACCGTCAGCAGCAATTTTCCTCCCGAGGAATTCGACTTCCGGTGCCATGAAGAAGCACTTCGGGCGTTTCAGTCTGAGTCCCACTTTGTCCAGACGATGTAGAACCTCTTCCAGGTTATTCAGATGTTCGACGGAGTCACGACCTGTGACCAGTATGTCACCTTGGAACATGACGGTTCTGGGGACGGACTTCAGTATACTCTCCATGTTCCTCTGAAATATGGCTGCAGCCGAATGAATTCCAAAAGGGCACCAGTTGTAGAGCAACAGTCTTTCATGAGTGTTGATGCATGTAAGTTTCTTCGACGTGTCGACCAGCTCGTGTGTCATGTAGGCTGACGTCAGATCTAGTTTTGTGAACAACTTCCCCCCCGGCTAGCGTTGCAAACAGGTCATCAGCCTTCGGTAATGGCTATTGCAGATGGCACTAAGCTGGGTGGTGATGTGAGCAGTGAGGAGGATGCTAAGAGGCTGCAGGTTGACTTGGACAGGTTAGGTGAGTGGGCAAATGCATGGCAGATGCAGTATAATGTGGATAGATGTGAGGTTATCCACTTTGGTGGCAAAAACATGAAGGCAGAATATTATCTGAATGGCGGCAGATTAGGAAAAGGGAAGGTACAACGAGGCCTGGGTGTCATGGTACATCAGTCATTGAAAGTTGGCATGCAGGTACAGAGGCGGTGAAGAAGGCAAATGGCATGTTGGCCTTCATAGTAAGGGGATTTGAGTATCGGAGCAGGACCTTTGTGAGGCATCACCTGGAATATTGTGTTCAGTTTTGGTCTCCTAATTTGAGGAAGGACATTCTTGCTTTAGAGGGAGTGCAGCGAAGGTTTACCAGACTGATTCCCGGGATGGTAGGACAAACATATGAGAAGAGACTGGATCGACTGGGCCTGTATTCACGGGAGTTTAGAAGAATGAGATGGGATCTCATAGAAATATATAAAGTTCTGATGGAACTGGACAGGTTAAATGCAGGAAGAATGTTCCCGATGTTGGGGAAGTCCAGAACCAGGGGTTACAGTCTAAGGATAAGGGGTAAGCCATTTAGGACCGAGATGAGGGGAAACTTCTTCACTCAGAGAGTTGTTAGCCTCTGGAATTCTCTACCGCAGAGAGTTGTTGATGCCAGTTAGTTAGATATATTCAAGAGGGAGTTAGATATGTGAGAGTTTGCTGTGCGCAACATGGATGCCGCGTTTCCTACATTAGTGACGACACTACAAAAACTGCTTTGTTGGCTGCAGAGAGCTTTGGGACATCCTGAGGTCATGAAAGGTGCTATATAAATGCAAGTCTTTCTTTTACGAGGTCTCTTAGTGGTGATATGTCCTTACTATACAGTACAAATGCACACGAGGCCCATACTAGAGAGAAGGTCACTCTGTGACCAGTAACCTTTATTAGCCAGCACTGAAGTGGAGAAGATGGGTGGAGCTTCCCCTTTTATACCTGAAAGTCCAGGTTAGGAGCGTCTCCCACAAGTTCACCACCTAGTGGTCAGTGTTCTCACGGTGTACAACTTAGGTCAGTTTATATATGGAATACAATGACATTTGAATACATGACATCACCTCCCCCCCCCCAAAGTCTTATAGGGATCACAGGTTGATCTCTCTGGTGGTTTACGCTGCCTTGTAGAGCGCCTGACTGGGGCTCCGGTTGTTGGGCGCTGGCCTGAGTGTCTGCTGTTTGAAGTGCCTCAGGCCTGTCCGGACTGCCCACAGTGACTGGGCTCTCCTCCACTTGGTTCCGGTGTTCAGTCACCTGTGGTGGAGTGAGCTCTACATCGTGTTCTTCCCCTGCTTCTTCCATGGGGTTGCTGAACCTTCTTTTTCTTTGATCCACGTATTTGCGGCAGATTTATCCATTGGCAAGTTTAACTACCAGAATCCTATTCCCCTCTTTGGCAATCACAGTGCCTGCGAGCCATTTGGACCCTGCAGCGTAGTTGAGGACAAAGACAGGGTCATTGACATCAATACATCGTGCCCTCGCATTCCCGTCATGGTAGTCACATTGTGACCGGCGCCTGCTCTTAATAATTTCATTCATGGTGGGGTGGAAAAGAGATAACCTGGTTTTGAGCATCCTTTTCATTAGCAGCTCTGCAGGTGGAACCCCTGTGAGCAAGTGTGGTCAGGATCTATTGGCCAACAGTAGGCGTGATGAGCAGCTTTGTAGGGAACCCCCTTGGATTCTGAGCATCCCCTGTTTGATTATCTGCACTGCTCGTTCCACCTGGCCGTTTGAGGCCGGCTTGAACAGTGCCATTCTGACATGGTTAATGCCATTTCCTGCCATGAAGTCCTGGAATTCAATGCATGAAAAGCACGGGCCATTGTCACTGACCAAGACGTCCGGTAGACCATGGGCGGCGAACATTGCCCGTAGAATTTCTACCATGGCATAGGATGTGCTTGAATTGAGAATGTTACACTCAATCCATTTGGAATAGGCGTCTACTACAACCATAAACATTTTTCCCATGAAAGGACCTGCGTAGTCCACATGGATGCGTGACCATGGCTTGGCGGGCCAGGACCAGGGGATAAGGGGGGCTTCCCTGGGTGCGTTGCCCAGCTGAGCACACGTGTTGCACATGCGAACACAAAGTTCCAGGTCTGCATCTATCTCTGGCCACCAAACGCGTGATCTGGCAATTGCTTTTATTATGATAATGCCCGGGTGATCATTGTGGAGTTCTCGGATGAACGCCTCTCTGCCCATCTGGGGCATGACTACTCGGTTTGCCCACAGTAGGCAATCGGCCTGAATCGAGAGTTCATCCTTGCGCCTATGAAACGGTTTAAACTCCACAGGGCATGCCCCGTACATGGCTGCCCAGTCCCCATTCAGGACACATCTCTTAACTAAAGACAGTCGCGGGTCTTTATTTGTCCAGACTTTAATCTGACGGGCTGTCACAGGTGAGCCTTCGCTTTTGAAAGCTTCAGAAGCCATGACTATCTCAGCATCATGCTCAGCTGCCCCCTCAGTGGTGGCTAGTGGGAGCCTGCTAAGTGCATCGGCACAGTTTTCAGTGCCCGGTCTGTGCTGAATTGTGTCGTCATTGGCGGCTAACGTGAGTACCCACCTCTATGCGTGGCATTTATGGCCTTGTTGTCGGCCAAAAGGGATGTTAGGGGTTTGTGATCTGTCTCCAACTCAAATTTCCTGCCAAACAGGTACTGGTGCATTTTTTTTTTACTGCATATACACACGCTACCGCTTCCTTTTCTACCATCCCGACACCCCTTCCTGCCTGGGACAGACTGCTGGAGGCATAAGCTATCGGCTGTAACTGACCACTGGCAGTCACATGCTGCAACACACACCCGACCCCATAGGACGACGCATCACACGTTAAAACTAGTTTCTTACATGGGTCATATAACGTTAACAGTTTGTTGGAGCATAATCAATTGCGTGCTGGATCAAAAGCCCTTTCATGGCTGTTCCCCCGGATCCAAATCGCAACCTTTGCGTAGGAGCACATGTAGCGACTCTAACAGCGTGCTCAATTTGGGAAGAAAGTTCCCAAAATAGTTCAGGCGCCCCAGGAACGAACACAGCTCCGTCGTGTTACGGGGTCTGGGTGCTCTCTGGATATCTTCCGTTTTGAATGCAGTAGGTCTGATCCCCTGTGCTGCAAATCTCCTCCCCAGGAATTCTACCTCTGGAGCTAAGAAGACGCACTTCGCCTTTTTCAGTCACAACGCTACCCGGTCCAATCCGTAGCACTTCCTCCAGGTTGTGGAGGTGTTCTTCAGTATCGCAACCCGTGATGAGGATGTCGTCCTGAAAAACCACCGTCCTTGGAATTGACTTGAGGAGGCTTCCCATATTTCGTTGAAATATCGCGGCGGCCAAACAAATCCCGAACGGACATCTGTTGTACTCAAACAACCCCTTGTGTGTCGTGATGGTGGTCAGCTTCTTTGACTCACTCAACAGCTCCTGGGTCATGTAAGCTGAGGTCAGGTCCAATATTAAAAATCGTTTGCCACCGGATAGCTTCGCAAAGAGGTCCTCCGCTCTCGGTAGCGGGTACTGGTCTTGGAGTGACACCCGATTGATGATGGCCTTGTAGTCGCCACATACCCTGACCGACCCATCTGCCTTGAGCATCGGCACGATCGGGCTCGCCCAGTCACTGAATTCGACTGGTGAGAAGATGCCTTCCCTCAGCAGGAGGTCCAATTCGCATTCTATCTTTTCCCGTATCACGTACGGCACCGCTCTGGCCTTGTGGTGTACTGGCCTGGCGTCCGGGATTATGTGAATCACTACCTTGGTCCCCATGAAAGTGCCGATGCCAGGTTGAAATAATGAGTCAAATTTGTCCAGGACCTGTGAGCATGATAATCGCTCCACAGAAGAAATTGCATTGACATCACCCCATTTCCAGTTCATGACAGCAAGCCAAATCCTCCCCAGTAGTGCGGGACAGTGCCCCAGGACAATCCAGAGTAGCAACCTGTTCTCCGAATCTTTGTGAGTCACAACTACCATGGAGCTGCCTAGCACCGGAATGGTCTCCTTTGTATATGGCCGTAGCTGTGCGTCAATTAGCAATAATTGTGGCTCCCGGCCTTGGACACCCACAACCTTTCGAACTGTTTGATACTCATCAGGGACTGGCTGGCCCCCATGTCTAGCTCCATTAATACTGGGATGCCGTTGAGGAGCACTTCCATCATTATCGGTGGTGTCCTGGTATATGAACTGTATATGTGCTCCACATGAACTTACTGAACTTCAGCTTCCAGCGATTTCCACCTTTGGGTTCGACGACATGATGGGGCATGTCTGATTGCCCTTGTCTGCCTAGAGAACTGTGTGCCGTGTTAACAATGTTGACTCCCTGGTCGCTTGCCGCAGTTGAGCCAAGATTTTTGCCATAAATCATTCTGGTCTCTTTCTCCCCTGAGATAATTGTCAGGGCTATCAGAGCCGTCGCTTCCAAGGTCAGGTCTTTGGTCTCAATCAGTTTTCTGAGAACCCCAGCGTGCCCAATGCACTCAATAAAAAACTCTCGTAGCATCTCCGCTCTGCATGCATCTGGGAACTTACATAGGCTCTCCACTCGCCGGAGGTCTGCCACGAAGTCTGGAACACTTTGCCTTCTCGCCGCTGGTGCGTGTAAAACCGGTGTCACGCCATGTGCATGCTGCTCGCCAGTTTAAGGTGTTCCCCGCTCAATTTACTGAGCTCTTCAAAAGTCTTGTCCACCGGCTTCTCTGGTGCTAGAAGGTCCTTCATCAGTGAGTACGTTCTGGATCCACAAACCGTCAGGAGATGAGCCCTGCGTTTGTCGGCCGAATCCTGTCCCAACCATTCCTTAGTGACACAACTTTGCTGTAGTCTCTCAATAAAGTCATCCCAATCATCACCAACACAGTACCTCTCTTCTGTGCTGCTAGTGGCCATGCTCGCGTGGTTGAAATCCCAGTTTCTCATCGCCAATAATAATTCCTTAGTATAAATGCACACGAGGCCCATACTTGAGAGAAGGTCACTCAGTGACCAGTTACCTTTATTACCAAGACCTCAAGAGCTAGACAGTGGGTGGAGCTTCCCCCTTTATACCAGAAAGTCCACGTTAGGAGTGTCTCCCACAAGTTCGCCCCGTGGTCCGTGTTCTCAAGGTGTATAGCTTAGGTCAGCTTATACATGGGTTACAATGACAGTTGAATACATGACAGTTCCATTTGCAACTCCTCAGATAATGGAGCAGTCCCTGCCCACACTCCTTTTGTTTTGTAAAAAGGACATTTTATGTTTTAGATCCTTTGTCCGTTGTGCCACCTTAAATGTGTTCCTGTGTAGATGCCACTGGGCAAACCATGTCACTGTGAGGCATCAATGACAAAAGCCTTGTTAGACGATTGTATTAATGGTGCTCTTCAAAATGAGCCCTTGTGGGGCTGATTTTTGTCAGGTGACACCGGGCCACTCACTGCCACTCCTATTGGTCCAATGTACATCGGCCCGCTTGGCAATAAATCCATCGGTTCTGTCATTGGGTAGAAATTGTGGAGATTGGGGCCAGTTAATTGGCTCAATGTTGCTGCTTCTGGTATCATTGGTGTCAGGTGACTGCAGCTTGTGTGTATAAAAGGTGCTGGTTGAGGGCTGCAGCGATAGTTGAGTGATTTGGGATTATGTAGTGAGGGCACTGGTCCCAGTGCTGCTGTTTGTCCCTCTGATATTTGGTGACAGTTTGGAGGCCAGAGGTTTCCATGGAGCAGAGTCAAGGCCACCCCTGGGTCTCCGAGAGTTCCTCCTCCTGGGCCTCCCTTTGGTTCCCGTCTCCGTGTGTCTGAGGGGCGCAGTGCGTCCCCACTGCACACTGTGATAGTGCAGTGTGGGGAGCACAATCTGCTGGTCAGGGTACACGTGGATTTATTTGGGACCAGGTACCTGGTTAAAGCTGCTGACCTGACCCTGGGGACAGTAGGTTGTCGGGCAACCGGGATCGACTCTCCGAACCGCACCGTCCTCTTTGACTATGGGCTCCATGAGTGTGGCAGCTCAGTGAAGGTAATGTGATTCTTCAACTCTTGCTCTAAGCTTGGTGTGTGGATCAGTCCCCACGCTTCACTCCAACTCTTGGTGAGGGTGCATTGATGAGGGGACTCCTGTCTCCTGCTTTTAAACCTTAAACTTGCTCTGGAATTCTGCATTGTGCTTTGCTTTAACTGGTCTTTGCTAGTCTCTCCAACCTTGTGATCGTGCCCCTATTGGCCTTGAGCATTCACTTGGGTTTGTCCAAACTTTTTTTCTTTGGGATAATCTTCTGGATTGTCAGGTCAACGGGGATTCAGTTTGAGCTAATTTGGTTGACTCTTTGATGAATACTTGGAATATGAATTGTGATGGTGCACCAAAGTGCAATTCCACACTTACCCTGTAATTTAGAATGTGTGAAATAAATGAGGCTTCAAATTTGTCTATTCAGTGCTCCAAATAAATGGAACTTGTGTCTTTAACTATTCAGTGAAGATGTTCCCTTGAGTCAGTTTTCTATTGAATGAGTTTTGATCTTGTGCTTGCAATCTCCTGCATTAACTGCTGAGGAGCAGCCCATACAATCCCTTCAAATTGCTCAGCCATTTTTTATGATCTAGGCTGCTCTTCCCTTCCATATCCCTCGGTGCTAAAGAGTTTATTGAGCACTTTGTTTTGAATATAGTCAATTAGCATCCACAGCCCTCTTGGGTAGAGAATTTCTAAGGTTCACAACTCAGTGAAGAAATTACTCTTCCCCCTCAGTGATAAATGGTGGACCCCACCTCCTGAGACTGACCAAGTTCTAGACACACAACCAGGGGAAACAAACTCACAACATTGACCCTGTAAGAAGCTTGATATTGAGGTTGCTTCATTTGTAACTCCCAAATCTAAAGTTGTTCATTGCATAAAACTGCTGTTTGCCATTTCTGACCCTGGTGTTTTTCAGATGGCTAGAGATTTCCTGGTCTACACCACCCAACTGAACCACACTCCCAAGGCTCATGGATCTGTCATTGTGCGAACTGATGGAGCTGTCATTCCCATTGAGTGCTGCTATTATAGGTAACCATTGACTGACTGAAAACTCGATCTAATGCATGTTCTCTGACATTGTCCTAAAATGGCTCCCTTGTCTTTCCAGGAGGGGCAATGTGAGCAGTAACCCGATCAAGCCCACCTGGATCCCGTTCAGCTCCACCAAGTCTGGAGAAGGGCTTCTGTCATTCTCTCTGCGCCTAATGGCTGGTATGTGCTGGGTGGATGGGGAGTGATTTCCTGTCACCCACTGGGAGTTGCAGCCACTGTCTCCAACCCTTGTCCTCTTGTCCTTCAGATGACTGGCTTACAGAGCGCACCTCGACTGTCTACTACCTGGGCGACCTCATTCACATTGAGGCCTCTGTTTCAATGTCCAACCACATGCCCTTGAAGCTCTACATTGACTGCTACATTGAGCCCAGACAAGGACTCCACCCAGCGATACAGCATCATTGACTACAATGGGTAAGGAGCACTCTTCTTTCTCCAGCTGGTCCCGTCTCAATGGCTTCACTTGATTCACTCCATGGCCCGTGTTTTAATCTTTCTTCAGTTGCCTCCTGGACAGCAAAGCTGAGGACTCCTTTTCAACCTTCGTGTTGCCAAGAGACAAGCTCCACTTTGACCTGGATGCTTTCTGCTTCTTTGGCGATGACCATTCCTTGGTAAGAGGAAGCTGCCCATTGGGTTCTCCATGTTGGGAGGAAGTCACTGAATAACGGCTGGTGTTGAATGTGTCCCTCAGATTTTCCTCGCCTGTCACCTGAAGGTTGCTGCAGTGGATCGGAGAGATTCCATGAGCAAAGCTTGTACTTTCCAGAAGCTGCAGAATGTGTAAGTTCCCCCTCTCTCCCTCAGGATGTGTTGTGTGGAGAAGTGATGTCCAACCTGATTGTTACACTGATTGTCTTGTTTAGCTGGGCCCCATTGGAAGGATCAAACAATGATGTTTGCGCCTGTTGTCATTTGGGTGACTGCGGTGCCACGAGGGAGTTGGTCTTTCCTTCAAGAGGAAGGAGGGACCTTGTACCTGAAGCTGGTAGGACATTGATCCTCCTAGATGTTGGAGGTCCCCCTTTACCCTCTCTAACTGGAATGTTTGATATTGCAGGGAGTGATGCTGAATTGAAGTGGGAGGGTGAGGCCTCACTTGGACCCCTGGTCATTGTGGACACTGATGTGGCCGACCCAGCAACTGAGGCTGACCAACGGATGCAGGAGAGGTCTCCAGGGGGTGAGTGGGCCCACTGCTAGTTTCCATTTCCCCCTCAGTATTTCCTTCAGTAACCATTGGTTTCTCATTGCTCTTTAGGTGTGGAGTCTGAGGTGGTCCTGATGGTGGCCCTGACTGTGACCACTGTCTCTCTGATCTCTGCTGTGTTGATGGCCTTGTTCCTGTACAGGAAGCACAAGCAAACACACTTCAACTAGTTATCAAATGATCAATAAAAGTTATTGTGTATCTTGTGCCTGGTTGTTTTTTTTCTCTGTCTCCAATGCATCCAAGTGTAGAATATGGAGCGAGTTAGCGCTTCAGCAATCCTCCATCAGATCCCTGTGTTGGTGTAACTGGTGCAGGTAACTAATGGCTGGTAGAAACTTATCCAGGGATATGGTAACTGCCCAGCCTTCAGCGTAGATCCATGAGCTCGGTGAGTAGAACTGGCCTGAGCTACAGGCATCTAATCCCATGCTGTACCTGCCCTGGGACTGTTTGATGGGATAGCATAGAATCGTAAATTTACAGCATGGAAGGAGGCCATGAATTTTGGCCCATCGTGTTTGTGCTGACCAAGAGCTATCCTGCCTAATCGCACTCTCCACCGCTTGGTCTGCAGCCCTGTAGGTTACAGTACTTGAAGTGCACATCCAAGTATCTCGTAAATGTGGTGAGGATTTCTGCCTCTACCACCCTTCCAGGCAGTAAGTTCCAGACCCCCAGAACCCTCTCGGTGAAGACATTTCCCTTGCATATCTCCTCTTAAACACCTCTCCTCTCCTAATTACTTTAAATCTATGTCCCCCTGGGTATTAACCATTCTGCTAAGGGAAATAGGTCCTTCCTATCCAGGCCCCTCACAATTTTATACACCTCAGCCTCCTCTGTTCCAAAAAAAACAGACCCAGCATCTACAATCTTTCCTCATAGCCAAAATTCTCCAGTCCAGGCAATATTCTTGTAAATCTCCTCTGCATTCTTTCCACTGCACTCATCTTTCCTATAATGTGGTGACCAGAACTGCACACAGTACTCTAACTGTGGCCTAACCAGTGTTTTATACAGTTCAAGCAGAGCCTCCTTAACCTTGTATTCATTCCTTGACCTAAAAAAGCAAGAGTTTGTACACCTCCTCTACCTGATCTACCTTCAGGGATCTGTTGACCTGCACTCTATGGTCCCTTTGTTCCTCTACACTTTTCAGTGTTATTTAATGTGTATTCTCTTGCCACAGACCTCTCCAACTGCATTCCCTCAGTTATCCAGATTGAATTCCATTTGCCACTGTTCTGCCCATCTGACCAGTACATAGATATCTTCCTGCAATCTGCAGCTTGCTTCTTCATTATCAACCACAGTCTATTTGTGTCATCTGCAAACTTGTTAATCATATCCCCAACATTTAAGTCCGAAACATTGATATGTAGCACAAAAAGCAGGGGACCCTGCAGAACCCCACTGGATACGACCTTCCAGTCACAAACACCGATTGACCATTACTCTTTGCTTCCTGCCTCTGAGCCAATTTTGGATCCAACTTGCCACTCTGCTCTGGATCTCCATGGGGTTTTACTTTCGTGACCAGTCTGCCATGTGGGACCTTAGTAAGTGCTTTGCTAAAATCCATATATACTACTTCATATGCACTGCTGGTTAACTCCTCCAAAATTTCAATCTGGTTAGTCAGACACAACCTTCCCTTGACAATTCTATGCTGACTGTCCATGACTTTACAAATGAAGCTTTATCCTGTCCCTCAGGATTATTTCCAATAATTTTCCCACTACCGAAGTTAGGCTGACTGGCCTTTAATTACTCGGTCTGTCCCGTTTCTCCCTTTTTAAACAAAGGTACAACATTAGCAGTCGTCTGGCACTGCACCTGTAGCCAGAGAGGATTGGAAACTGATGTCAGAGCCTCTGCTATTTCATCTTTTGCTTCTCTTAACGGCTTGGGATACTTTTCATCTGGGCCTGGAGATTTATCCACTTTGAAAATTGCTAAGCCCCTTAATACTTCCCCTCTCCCTATATTTATCTTGAGCTTTATTGTGTTTCTGACCTCTGCTGTCCCTGCCCTGGGAATGTTTGATGGGAGTGGAGAGAGAGCTTTACTCTGTATCACACCCGTGCTGTACCTGCCTGGGGAGTGACTCTCTTTTTGACACTCTGGGTCCAATTGGAACTTGAATAATTCTGCAACATCGCTCAGCTCAGTGAGCATAAAATTCATATCAAGAGGGTTCATGAAAATCTCACTCCGTGAAAACTCCTATATTAATGAATTCTCCAACATATTTATCTCTAATATGTGAAGAAAGGAAGACTTGGATTTATATAACGCCTTTCATGATCACCGGATGTCTCAAAACGCATTACAGGCAAAGATACTTTTGGAGTGTGGTCACTTTTGTAACGTGGGGAAAGCAGCAGCCAATTTCTGCACAGCAAGCTCCCACAAACATCACTGTGATAATCTGTTTTTTTATGTTAAGTTAATTGAGGGATAAATATGGGACAGGATACTGGGGATAACTCCCCTGCTCCTCTTCGAAATAGTGCCGTGGGATATTTTATGTTCATCTGAGAGAGCAGACGGGACCTTGGTTTAATGTTTCATCTGAAAGACAGCACCTCCGACAGCGCAGCGCTCCCTCAGCGCTGCACTGGTGTGTCAGCCTAGATTTGCTTTGGTGCCCAAATCTCTGGAGTAGGACTTGAAACTACAACCTTCTGACTCCGTGGTGAGTGTACTACCCACTGAGCCACAGCTGACACTTAAAGAAATAGCCCTTTATTGTTCGGGACAGAATCAGACATCTCCCAGTGAGGTCCAGCACGGCTGGGGTGGAATCTGAGAGCTCCCTCCCTCTGGGTTAATGGGCCCTATTCTGCGCTGACGGGATTAAACCCGCTCATCTGTGCCTCCACTGTGCCCCCTGGGAAACCATGGCACCGACCCGTTCCAGGGGGGCAAAGATTTGTTTCATTGATACATAAAAGGTTGCTGCACAAGAAGTTGGGGGGTTAATACATTAGCATGGAAAGCGGATTGGCTGAATAACAGAAAACAGAGATCAGGATAAATGGGTCATTTGCAGAGTGGCAAACAGTGACTAGTTGGGTGCTACAGGGATCATTGCTGGGGCCTCAACTATTTACAATCTATATTAATTACTTGGATGAAGGGACCGAGTGTAATGTAGCCAAATTTGCTGATGATACAAAGATAAGTGGGAAAGTAATGTGTGAGGAGGACACAAAAAAATCTGCAAAGGGATATTGATAGGCTAAGTAAGTGGGCAAACATTTGGCAGACGGACTATAATGTGGGGAAATGTGGGATTATCCACTTTGGTAGGAACAATAAAAAAAAGCTAATTATTTAAATAGGGAGAGATTAAAAAATGCTGCAGTACAGAGAGATCGGGGGGTCCTTGTACATGAAAAAAAGTGTTAGCATGCAGGTACAGCAAGTAAATAGGAAGGCAAATGGAATGTTGGCCTTTATTGCTAGGGGGATGGAGTATAAAAGCAGGGAAGTCCTGCTGCAACTGTACAGGGTATTGGTGAGACCACACCTGGAGTACTGCGTACAGTTTTGGTCTCCTTATTTGAGGGGGGATATACTTGCATTGGATGCAGTTCAGGAAAGGTTTACTAGGTTGTTTCCTGAGATGAAGGGGTTGTCTTATGAAGAAAGGTTGAGCAGGTTGGGTCAGAAGAATGAGAGTTGATCTTATACATTTCAATAAGAGTCTCAGGGTGGATGCCAGGTTAGATGCAGAGAGGATATTTCCCCTCATGGGGAACTAGGGGGCATAGTTTCAGAAGCAGAAATGAGGAGGAATTTCTTCTGAGCGTTTTAAATCTATGGAATTCTCTACCCCAGAGAGCTGTGGAGGCTAGGCCATTGAATATATTTAAGGTGGAGATGGACAGAATTTTGAACGATAAGGAAATCAAGGGTTATGGGGAGTGGGCAGGAAAGTGAAGTTGGGGTCAAGATCAGATCAGCCATGATCTTATTGATTGGCAGAGCAAGCACGAGGGTTGAATAGCCGACTCCTACAAGTATTTATTATCTTATGTTCTACCCCCATACACTTTAAAATAACTTTCACTGTTATGCCCAACTGTTGCCTTGTGAAGTTGATGTTCTTCAGCTCTCAGTGCAGTAACAGTGAGATGAGAAGGACAATCTTTGGTGTGATGCCAATGAGGTGGATTTATTGAGCATCTCTATCCTCATGCTGATTAGCTTCGGATGATCAAAAAAAAACAATTTTGGAGTGTGATTTTAGAGATTTCTATATTGATAATTTTGCTACACTGCTCTCCTGTGACTTGCCGTGGGGCCTGTTGTGAGTTGGGGGGTCGGGTTATGGTCTGCAACATGGAGTTTATGACATTTGAGAGAGAGAGATTGCTTTCGTACAATGCTGTAACCATGGAGACAGCAACACCCATCGAACAGTGGGAGGAGCAACCAGAATATAAAAGATGACAAAACCCAGACTGGGCCCACTCAGGGTCATGTCGCAAAGTTATTCAACAATCGCTCCATCAGCCTCTCAGTTCAGACCATCCCACAACTGGGATCAGGGACAGAGGAAACAGCGACACATTTATATATGTGAACTTGTATTTACTCTGTACAGACACAAGAAGGTTCATCCCCTGGAGTCCCAAAGGATCCCATAATCCCTTGGGAGCACAGGTATTTAAGGAGGCCTCAAGTTGGTGGGACACTCTGCAGACCTGCAATAAAAGACTAAGGTCACACTTTACTTTGAGCTGACAGTGTTCAGTCTGACTCTTTTGCCATACATAACTGGCGACGAGATATAAATAGCGAACAAAGATGCAGAGACCAGCGGGCATCCTGGCGAAATTCTCGGAGGGAGATGATTGGGAAACTTGTGTGAAGCGACTCGACCAATACTTCATGGCCAACGAGCTAGATGGGGAAGAGAATGCTGACAAACGAAGGGTGATCCTCCTCACTGTTTGTGGGGCATCAACGTATGGCCTCATGAAGAATCTGCTCACTCCAGCAAAAACCACGGAGAAATCATTCGACGATTTGTGAACACTAGTCCGAGAGCATTTGAACCCAAAGGAAAGCGTTCTGATGGCGAAGTACCGGTTTTTCACCTACAAAATGTCTGAAGGCCAGGAAGTGGCGAGTTATGTCGCCGATCTAAGCTGCCTTGCAGGACATTGCGAATTTGAAGGACATTTGGAGCATATGCTCAGAGATGTTTTCGTACTTGGCATTGGCCCTGAAACCATTTGCCTGTAGAGACCCCAATCTTGAGTAAGGTCATAGCGATTGCCACCAGTGACAATACGAAGCAAATCGCTCAGCTCACAAGTGCTGCTACAAGTACGTGAACAGTGATGTTTTTGACTCGTAACATACAGGGCAGGTCACAAATACCTGCAGCTGCACGTCTGCAGATGTCTGTGTCCACCATCAAGGGTGATGAATACAAGGTCATTAACACCTTGTTGGCGCTGCAGGGGTGATCATAGTTTCCATTCATGCCGATTCAAAGGGTACATTTGCAAGGGCTGTGGAACAATGGGACACCTCCAACGAGTGTGCAGGCGAGCTGCAAATCCTATTAAACCTGCAAACCACCATGTTGCAGGGGAGGACAAATCCACGGAGGATCACAACGAGCCAGAGCCTCAGACCAAGGAGGTAGATGTATATGTGGTGCACACATTCACCACGAATTGTCCCCTGATAATGCTGACTGTTGAACAAAATGGACTCCTGGTGTCAATGGAGCTGGACACGGGCATGAGCCAGTCCATCATGGGCAAAAAGACTTTTGAAACATTGTGGTGCAACAAGGCCTCAAGGCCAGTCTTAACTCCAGTTTGCACTAAGAACTTACATAAAAGAACTGATTCCTGTAATTGGCAGTGCTACCGTAAAGGTTTCCTACAATGGAGCGGTGCACAAGCTACCACTCTGGGTGGTACTGGGCGATGGTCCCACACTGCTTGGCAGGAGCTGGCTGGGAAAGATACGCTGGAACTGGGACGACGTCCGAGCGCTATCGCCCACTGACAACACTTCATGTGCCCAGGTCTTAAACAAATTTCCTTCGCTATTCGAACCAGACATCGGGAAATTCCAAGGAGCAAAAGTGCAGATCCACCTAATTCTGGGGGCACGACCTATCCATCACAAGGCGAGAGCAATACTGTACATGATGAGAGAAACGGTAGAGATCGAGCTAGACCGGCTACGAAGATAGAGCACCATTTCACCGATCGAGGTCAACGAGTGGGCCTGTCCCATCGTCCCAGTCCTCAAGCGAGATGGCACCATCAGAATCTGTGGCGATTACAAAGTAACTGTCAATCGTTTCTCCCTGCAGGACCAATACCCACTACCAAAGGCCAACAATCTCTTTACAACGCTGGTGGGAGGAAAGACGTTCACGAAACTGGATCTGACTTCAGCCTACATGACACAGAAACTGGAGGAATCATCAAAGGCCCTCACCTGCATCAACACACACACACACACACACAGGTATTTTTGTTTATAACAGATGCCCGTTTGGAATCCGATCAGCAGTGGCGATATTCCAGAGAAACATGGAAAGCTTACTGAAGTCGGTCCCGCACACCGTGGTCTTCCAGGACGACATCTTGGGTACAGGTCGGAACACAGTCGAGCATCTGCAGAACCGGAGGAGGTTCTTAATCAATGCAACTGTGTGGGGCTCAGGTTAAAACGCTCGAAGTGGAGTTCTTGGGAAGGAGGATTGCGGCAGATGGCATCAGGCCCACCAATGTGAAGACGGAGGCAATCGAGCACGCACCGAGGCCACAGAATGTGACGGAGCTGCAGTCGTTCCTGGGACTCCTGAACTACTTTGGTAACTTCTTACCAGGTCTCAGCGCACTGTTAGAACCACTGCATCTCTTACTATGAAAAGGGGACGAATGTGTTTGGGGCAAAAGCCAAGAAAACGCCTTTGTAAAATGAGAAAATTGTTACAACACAAGCAATTTGTTTGAGGATATGATCCACGTAAGCATTTGGTACGAGCATGTGATGTGTCGTCATATGGCGCTCGTGTGTATTGCAACAAGCTAATGATTTGGGGAAATTGCAACCGGTTGCTTATGCATCCAGGAGTCTGTCTAAGGCTTAGAGAGCCTACAGCATGATTGAGAAAGAAGCATTAGCGTGTGTCTTTGGGGGTAAAGGAAATGCATCAATACCTGGTTGGGCTAAAATTCGTATTGGAAACTGACCATAAGCCACTTATATCGCTGTTCTCCGAGAGTAAAGGGATAAATACCAACGCATCGGCCCGCATCCAGAGATAGGCGCTCACGTTGTCTGCATACAACTACACCATCCGCCACAGGCCAGGCACAGAAAACTGCACCGATGCTCTCAGTGGGCTGTCAATGCCCACCACGTGGGTGGAAATGGCGCAGCCCACAGATCCAGCCATGGGGTTGTGGAAGCTTTTGAGAGAGTGAGCAATCACCCGTCACTGCCCGGCAGATCAAAACCTGGACAAGCCAAGACACCTTATTATCCTCTAGTCAAAAGCTGTGTGCTTCACGAGTGCTGGTCCAGTGTCCCAGTGGAAAGGCAGGAAGAAATAAAGCCGTTCCAGCGGCACAAAAATGAACTGTCTATCCAAGCCGACTGCCTTCTGTGGGGCAGTCGAGTAGTGGTCCCCAAGAAGGGCAGAGACACCTTCATCAATGACCTCCACAGTACCCACCCAGGCATCGTAATAATGAAAGCGATAGCCGGATCCCACGTGTGGTGGCCCGGTATCGATGCGGACTGAGAGTCCTGCATTCACAGATGAAATACATGCTTGTAGTTAAGCAATGTACCCAGGGAGGTGCTGCTAAGTTTATGGTCTTGGCCCTCCAAACCGTGACCTAGGGTACACGTCGACTATGCACACCCGTTCTTGGGTAAAATGTTCCTTGTGGTTGTAGACGCGCATTCCAAGTGGATTGAATGAGAGATAATGTCAGCTAGCACGTCCGCTGCCACTACTGAAAGCCTGCGGGCCATGTTTGCCACTCACTGCTTACCCGATGTCCTGGTGAGCGACAACGGGCCATGTTTTACCAGAGCTGAGTTCAAAGAATTCATGACCCATAAAGGGATCAAACAAGTCACATCTGCCTCATTTAAACCAGCTTCCAATGGTCAGACAGAGAAAGTAGTGCAAACCATCAAGCAAGGCTTGAAGAGGGTAACTGAAGGCTTACTGCAGACTCGCCTAGCCAGAGTCCTGCTTAGCTACCACACGAGACCCCACTCGCTCACTGGGATCCCACCTGCTGAACTGCTCATGAAAAGAGCACTTAAGACAAGGCTCTCGTTAGTTCACCCTGATCTACATGAACAGGTAGAGAGCAGGCAGATCCAACAAAGTGCATACCATGATAGCGCAAATATGTCATGTGAGATTGAAATCAATGATCTTGTATTTGTATTGAGTTATGGAGAAGAACCCAACTGGCTTCCCAGCACTATTGTGGCCAAAGAGGGGAGCAGGGTGTTTAGCATCAAACTGACTCAGTCACCGGAAACACTTGGACCAAATTAAACTCAAATTCATGGACTATCATTAGCAACCCAGCTTGGACCCTACCTTTTTTGACCCCGAACACACACGTGGCAACAGACACCACAGTTGACCACACAGCAGAACCCATTATCCACAGCAGCCCTGCAGGGCCCAACACACCAGGCAGACCAGCAAGGGCCAAACAAATGATTCACACCGAGACAATCAACCTGGGCAAAAAGGGCCGCAGATCGACTCATTGTAAATAGTTACACTATTGACTTTTTGGGAGGGGAGGCAGGGGAATGGGGGGTGGTATATCTGAACATGTATTTAATCTGTACAGCCACCAGAGGGCTCAGCCCCTGGAATCCCAACTGATCCCATTATCCCTTGGGAGCACAGATATTTAAGGAGGCCTCACAGGTTGGCAAGGCACACTGGAGACCTGCAATAAAAGACTAAGGTCACACTTTACTTTGAGCTAAGTGTTCAGTCTGACTCTTTATACATAAGACAGTTTTGTTCAATTCTTGGAGAAAGCTCTGCTGGTCTGACCAGAGTCCCAGTTTAGTGCAGTAAGGTTTAACTCCTCCTTGATTTACTAGATTCTGAAAATGGTGAAGGTTTTGTTTTTCTTCAGAATTTAAAAAATGAAACTCTTCCTTCCAGTAGATATTGTTGGCATGTACAGGAGACAGTGGGCAAACCAGAAAACAGAGCATCAAGCAGCAGGGACCTGTAGAGAGGCAGCCCACCTCCAGCACCATCGCCTGTCCGTGAGTTTCTAACTCCACCAACTGTTCCTGTACTGAGCTTCCCCTCCCCAGTGTACTGCCGCTCAAGTTAGAACAGCCCATGTTCAAATCTAATCCCTACTCCTTGTACATTGCAGATTATATTTAAGGCTATCCTCAGTCTGTACTGAATTTCTTTGGACACCCATCCGTGAGCTTCTGCGACTGTTGCAGGCTGAGACACTGACGCCCCAATAAGGGGGCAGCGACACTGGAGGCTCCTTTAAGAAGCCCACCTTGTTCCCACACAGGAAGAGAGGAGTCAGAGAGCTGGCATTGGAGAAGCTCAGTGAGGGAGAGGGTCCACTCACCCCCTCAGGGGAAGAATAGGGGAGTGATTGTTAGAAGCTCCTTCTCTGCCATTCTCCAGCGAGGGAGATGCCAATTAGTTCAAACCCCAACCTCTGGCACCATTTGATTCCCAGCTAAGCTCAAGACCTCCCCTTCACCCAGGGGGAAGATGCAGCCAAACTCAGCTGTATATTAGGGCTCTGAATAGTGCCAGCTCCCATTGGCACCCAGTTGCTCCATTTCCACTGCAGGGTGAATTAGGCAAGCGAGAAACTGCAGCAACAAACCACACCTACATGAAGGGCAAATTGAGCCCAGGTCAGAAATGCTGCAAGCCCATTTGTGTCCCAGTCCAGACAGCCAGATCCAGGACAGGAGACACAGTGGAATGATCCCACACTTGGAAGGGTTTGTTTATTCCAGTACCAAACGCTCCCACATCAGAGCATGAACAGGGACAGAAGATCACTTCTTGCTGCTCTCGTGGGTCATGGGAATAATTCCAGCTTAAACAGCAGCTGGGGAACTTCACTTATGGACTACAGGAAATGATACCATTTATATCACCGAGCGTGAGGGGCAGGGCATTTGAACACATTGTTATGGAAGACAGTATTAGTCCCTACCTGAAGCTCCAGTGCACAAGTGGTCAAAACAGGGCTGGAGCTCATCAAACTGAGTGCAAGTAAAGAAAAAAAAAGTGTCAACCCAATTAGGGATGGTCAATTGACCTCAAACTGGAATAGAGTCCTTGTGAAAGGGAGCCAATGGAATAACTTGGAATGAGCACAAAGCTTGCACTAATCCCTCAGGCCAGTTCCACTCACCTGGAGCTCATGAACCTGCACAGGGAAGGCTGGGCAGTTACCATAGTCACCACCAATCCCTGGATAAGCTTTTATCAGCCATTATGGCACTAGTTACCTGGATCAGTTACACCAACACAGAACTGAGGGAGGGTTACTGAGTGTAAACAGCTCCGTATTTTACATGTGTGGACAGGAGATGGACAATTAGGCACAAGGTACACTAATCACTGCTTTATTGACCATTTGATAACTAGTTGAACTGGGTTTGCTTGTGTTTCCTGTACAGGAACAATGCCATCAAAGCAGCAGAGATCAGAGAGACAGCTGTCACAGTCAGGGCCAGCATCAGGACCACCTCAGGCTCCACACCTAAAGAGCAATGAGAAACCAATGGTTACTGAAGGAAATACTGAGGGGGACATGGAAACTAGCAGTGGTCCACTCACCTCCTGGAGACCCCTCCTGCATCCGTTGCCCAACCTCAGTAAGGGACTCAGTTGCCAGGTCAGTGACATCAGTGTCCAGAATGACCAGGGGTCCAAGTGAGGCCTCACCCTCCCACTTCAATTCAGCATCACTCCCTGCAATATCAAACATTCCAGTTAGAGAGGGTAAAGGGGGACCTCCAACATCTAGAGGATCAATGTCCTACCAGCTTCAGGTACAAGGTCCCTCCTTCCTCTGGAAGGAAAGCTCAACTCCCTCGTGGCACCGCAGTCACCCAAATCACAACAGGCACAAACATCATTGTTCGATCCTTCCAATGGGGCCCAGCTAAACAAGACAATCAGTGTAACAATCAGGTTGGGCATCACTTCTCCACACAACACATCCCTGAGGGAGAGAGAGGGGGAACTTACACATTCTGCAGCTTCTGGAAAGTACAAGCTTTGTTCATGGAATCTCTCTGATCTAGTGCAGCAACCTTCAGGTGACAGGTGAGGAAAATCTGAGGGACACATTCAACACCAGCCATTATTCAGTGACTCCCTCCCAACAAGAAGAACACAATGGGCAGCTTCCTCTTACCAAGGAACGGTCATCGCCAAAGAAACGGAACGCATCCAGGTCAAAGTGGAGCTTGTCCAGCTCACGCTCGTCTCTTGGCAACAGGAAGGTTGAGAAGGAGTCCTCAGCTTTGCTGTCCAGGAGGCAACTGAAGAAAGATTAAAACACAGGCCATGGAGTGAATCAAGTGAAGCCATTGAGACAGGACCAGCTGTAGAAAGGAGAGAGCTCCTTACCCATTGTAGTCAATGATGCTGTAACTTGGGGTGGAGTCCTTGTCTGGGCTCAACGTTGCGACACAGCGGTCAATGTAGAGCTTCAGGGGCATGTGGTTAGTCATTGAAACAGAGGCCTCAATGTGAATGAGGTCACCCAGGTAGTAGACAGTCGTGGTGCGCTCTGTAAGCCAGTCATCTGAAGGACAAGAGGACAAGGGTTGGAGACAGTGGCTGCAACTCCCAGTGGGTGACAGGAAATCACTACCCATCCACCCAGCACATACCAGCCATTAGGCGCAGAGAGAATGACAGAAGCCCTTCTCCAGACTTGGTGGAGCTGAACGGGATCCAGGTGGGCTTGATCGGGTTACTGCTCACATTGCCCCTCCTGGAAAGACAAGTGTGCCATTTTAGGACAGAGTCAGAGAACATGCATTAGATTGAGTTTTCATTCACTCAATGGTTACCTATAATAGCGGCACTCAATGGGAACGACAGCACCATTAGTTCGCACAATGACAGATCCATGAGCCTTGGGGGTGTGGTTCAGGTGTGTGGTGTAGACCAGGAAATCTCCAGCCATCTGAAAATCAGATTCAGAAATTAACAGTTCTTGGAAGGGAGGTTGTGCAGCCTCTGCAGTTAATGCAGGGGGAAAGAGTTCAAGCAGCAGAGCAAAATCAATTCAACAGAAAAGTGGAGTGGCTCAGTGGGTAGCACCCTCGCCTCGGAGCGAGTAGGTTGTGGGTTCATGTCCCATTGCAGAGACTAGAGCTCAAAAAGCTAGGCTGAAACCCTAGTGCAGTGCTGAGGGAGCGCTGCACTGTCTGAGGTGCCATCTTTCACATGTGACATTAGGTGTGGCCTCTGCTTACTCAAGTGGACAAAAGAGATCCCATAGCACTATTTCAAAGAGTAGCAGGGGAGTTCTCCCAGTGTCCTGGGCCACTATTTATCCCTCAAATGAACATCACATTCAGATGATCTGGTCATTATCACATTGTTAGTGGGAGCTTGCTGTGCACAAATTGGCTGCTACATTTCCCACAACAGTGACGACACTTCACAAAGTACTTCACTGGCAGTAAAGCACTATGAGATATACGATGGTTGTGAAAGGTGCTATAGAAATGAAAGTCTTTAACAATTAAGCGTGCCAAAAGTTGCCAATAATTTGGGGCAATGAATAGACCTCCAGATTTAAGTCTCATTTAATCCAGGCTCCCAGGTATTCAAAAACAGGAAGTGTGGGAGATAAAGCTAAATATGGGAAATAACCACGAAACTGACTCACCAGTGACCTGAATATCCACGAGACAGGATATACCACAGGAAACGTTTGGACAAACCCAAGTGAATACACAAGGCCAATAGGGGTGAGATCACAAGGTTGGAGAGACTAGGGAAAACCAGTTAAAGCAAAGCACAATGCACAATTCCAAAGCAAGTTTGAGGTTTAAAAGCAGGAGACATGAGTCCCCTCATCAATGCACCCTCACCAAGAGTTGGAGTGAAGAGTGGGGACTGATCCACACACCAAGCTTAGAGCAAGAGTTGAAGAATCACATTACCTTCACTGAGCTGCCACACTCATGGAGCCCATAGTCAAAGAGGACGGTGCGGTTCGGAGAGTCGATCCCTGTTGGCCAACAACCTACTGCCCCCAGGGTCAGGTCAGCAGCTTTAACCAGGTGCCTGGTCCCAAATAAATCCATGTGTACCCTGACCAGCAGGTTGTGCTCCCCACACTGCACCATCACAGTGTGCAGTGGGAACACACGGCGCCCCTCAGACACACGGAGACGGGAACCAAAGGGAGGGACTGTCTGAGCCCCAGGGGTGGCCTTGACTCTTCTCCATGGAAACCTCTGGCCTCCAAACTGTCGCCAAATATCAGAGGGGCAAATAACCCCAACTAACAGCAGTACTGGGACCAGTGCCCTCACTACACAATCCCCCATGATCCCAAACCACTCAACTATCCCTGCAGCCCCCAACCAGTACCTTTTATACACACAAGCTGCAGTCACCTGACACCAATGATACCAGAAGCAGCAACATTGAGCCAATTAACCGGCCCCAATCTCCACAATTTCTACGCAATGACAGAACGGATGGATTTATTGCCAGGCGGACCGATGTAAATTGGACCAATAGGAGTGGCAGTGAATGGCCCGGTGTCACCTGACAGAAATCAGCACCACAACTATTTTAAGTTGAACCAATAATCAAGTTGTTATGTATTGATGCCTGGGGTCACCAGATACCAGGGGGCGCCGCTGTTGGAGGTCATCAGGCTGTACGTGCGTGTGCGCGGTCACTGGTATATAAGCGTGGGTACTGTGTCATGCGGGTACTTTGGGCATGAATAAAGTTGGGTCAGGTTTGCACCTGAGGCCGTTTACAGTAACAAGACTCTTGAGTCATTATATTTGGCGAGGTAACTTAAGAACCTTCGCATGTACAATGGACACTATTGGAATTCTGGAGAGATTTGCAGAGGGCGAGCATTGGGCGGCTTTTATCGACCGCCTGGATCAGTATTTTGTGATCAACAAAATGGAGGGAGAGGCTGACGCAATTTGTGGTTCGGAAATTTAGGGCCTTATGAAGAACCTTCTCTCGCCTTTAAGTCCAACGGACAAAGAGTACAAAGATTTGTGTGTTTTGGTGCGTGACCATCTAAAGCCAAAAGACGGGATCATCATCTCATGCTATCGCTTCTATACGCATGTTCATGCTGAGGGCCAGGATGTGTCGGGATTCATCGCTGACCTACCATGTCTTGCTGAGCCGTGTAAGTTCGGGAACGTGTTGAAGACGCTGCAAGATTTCTTAGTGATAGGCATCAACCCTGATGTGATTCTTCGGAAGTTATTGACCGAAGAAAAGCTGGATTTGAGAAAGGCCATCGCGACTGCCGAGGCATGCATGACAACTGATGATAATTTGAAGCAGATATCATCGAAGAGTCAGAGCTCCACGGCAGGTACTGCAAACAAGATTGTGTCGTTTTCTGGCAGGGCCTACTCGACTGCTTATGTGAAACTTGTCGCTGCTCAGAGTCCGCCAACTGGTACGAATCAGACTTCACCCTGTTGGCGTTGTGGGGGCAATCATTGGCCTCATCAGTGTCGGTTTAAACAATACGCCTTTAATGGCTGTTCAAAAGTGGGGCATCTTCAGAGAATGTGCCCATAACTGAGCAAGGATGCTCAGTTATGGGCACATTCATTTATGGGCTCATCACATTTTTAATGATAACCAGTACAGTGCTGGTTCGGATACACAACCCGGGGAGGAAGTTTATTGTCTGTATTCGCTCTTGGGAAAGAGCCAGCCGATAACCATTAATGTGAAGCTGAATGGCATGCCTGTATCAATGGAGCTGGACACGGGTGTGAGTCAGTCAATAATGAGCCAAAGGACATTCAACAAGCTGTGGGACACTGAGGCTGTGAAGTCTAAGCTGAGTCCAGTCAATGCCAAGTTGCGTACTTACACTAAGGAACTCATACCGGTGACTGGCAATGCAGTAGTCAAAGTGTCTTTTGATGGTTTGGTTCATGATCTACCATTATGGATCGTCCAGGTAATGGTCCAATGCTGTTGAGCAGGAATTGGCTCAAGAAAATCAAGTGGAACTGGAATGATGTCAAAGCGTTGTCCTCGGTGGATGACACTTTGTGTGCTCAAGTGTTGAAGAAGTTTCCTTCTTTGTTTGAACCGGGCATTGGTAATTTTACTGGAGCCAAGGTGCAGATTCACCTGGATTCTGATGCAAGGCCTGTCTATCATAAAGCTCGGTCTGTTCCTTACATGATGAGGGAGAAGGTTGAATTTGAACTTGACAGACTCCAACGTGAATGGATTATATCACCGGTCGAGTTTAACGAGTGCGCCAGTTGTTCCTGTATTGAAGAGTGATGGCACTGTCAGGATTTGTGGAGACTACAAGGTTATGATTAACCGATTTTCGAAACAGGATCAATATCCGCTACCGAAGGCTGATGATCTGTTCGCCATGCTAGCTGGTGGCAAGTCGTTCACTAAACTAGATCTGATGTCTGCCTATATGACACAGGAGCTTGTCGGCACTTCGAAGAAATTCACCTGCATAAACACCTATAAAGGACTATTTGTCTATAACAGGTGTCCTTTTGGAATTCGTTTGGCTGCAGCCATATTTCAGAGGAACATGGAGAGTCTACTGAAGTCCATTCCTAGAACTGTCATGTTTCAAGATGACATTCTGGTCACAAGTCACAACATTGCTGAACATCTGAACAATCTTGAAGGAGTCCTACATCATTATGGACAAAGTAGGACTCAGGCTGAAACGTTCGAAGTGTGTCTTCATGGCGCCTGAAGTTGAATTCCTGGGGAGGAAAATTGCTGCTGATGGCATCGGGCCTACTGATTCAAAAACCAAAGCCATCAAAAATGCACCTCAGAATGTGATGGAGCTGCATTCATTCCTTGGGTTACACAACTACTTCGGTAATTTCTTACCCAAATTGAGCACTTTGTTAGAGCCACTGAAGATGCTAATCAGAAAAGGCGACAACTGGGTCTGGGTGTGTCTCAAGGTGGAGTCTTTGAGAAACCTAAGAATCTGCTCTGTTCAAACAAGTTGCTTGATCATTATGATCCATGTAAGCATCTGTAATGCTTCATCATATGGGGTTGGCTGTGTACTCCAACAAGCAAATGAGTCAGGAAAGTTACAACCTGTTGCATATGCTTCGAGAGGTTTGTGAAAGGCGGAAAGAGCTTACAGCATGGTAGAAAAAGAAGCTTTGGCCTGTGTGTACGGTGTCAAAAAAATGCATCAGTACCTGTTTGGTCTTCATTTCGAGCTCGAACTGGATCACAAGCCACTTATTTCATTGTTTTCGGAAAACAAAGGTATTAATACTAATGCATCATCCTGTATTCAGATTGTCTGCCTATGATTATGTTATTTGTCATAGACCTGGCACTGAGAATTGTGCCGATGCACTGAGTCGTCTGCCTTGCCCACACCTGATATGGAGATGCCTCAACCTGCAGATCTATTGTTAGTAATGGATGCTTTTGAGAGTGAAGGAACTCCTGTCACTGCTCAACAAGTGAGGATCTGGACCAGCCATGACCCTATTTTATCGGTTGTGAAACGTTGTGTCCTCAGCGGTGATTGATCTGCAATATTTATGGAGATGTGTGATGAGACCAAACCTTAGAACCGTCGCAAAGATCAGCTGTCCATTTCGTCAGATCGTTTACTGTAGGGTAATCGTGTCATTATGCCTAAGAAAGGTAGAGAAAAATTGGTACGTGAACTTCATAGCACTCATCCTGGTATTTCATGATGAAAGCCATTGCTAGGTCTCATGCATGGTGGCCTGGAATTGACTCAGATCTGGAATCATGTGTGCATCAGTGCAACACTTGCATGCAGCTAAGTAAAGTGCCAGTGGAATCTCCGCTGAGTCTTTGGTCATGGCCATCTAAACCATGGTCGAGGATCCACATCGATTTTGTGGGCCCTTTCATGGGAAAGATGTTTTTTGTTGTGGTGGATGCATATTCAAAGTGGATAGCATGTATTATTATGTCATCTAGTACATCTGCAGCTACTATTGAGAGCCTTCATATCATGTTTGCTACACATGGTTTGCCTGACATCGTTGTGTGCTTCACAAGTCTTGAGTTTCAGGAGTTTCTATGTTTCTATGTGAGGGCAGCTCCATTCAAACCTGCTTCGAATGGTCAAGCAGAGCGTGATGTTCAAACGATCAAGCAGAGTATGAAACGTATAACTCAGGGTTCACTGCAGACTCGTTTGTCATGTATATTGTTCAGTTACAGGACAAGACCTCATACACTTACTGGGGTCTCCCCTGCTGAACTACTGATGAAGAGAAATCTCAAGACCAAGCTTTCTCTTGTTCATCCTGATCCGAATGATCGTGTTGAAAACAGACGTCAAAGTCAGCAATGGTATCATGATCGTGTTGCTATGTCAGGTGACATCTCTGTCAACGATCCGGTTTATGTATTGAACTATGGTCAAGGTCCAAAGTGGATCGCCGGAACTGTTATGGCCAAGGAGAGTAACAGTGTTTATTGTCGTGCTCAAGAATGGGAAAACATGCAGGAAACATGTTGATCAGGTAAAACTGCGGCACACGGATGAACTGGAAGCATTTGAGGAAGATGCAGTCAGTGACCAACCGACCAATGTTCATTCATCAGAGGACTTTGCTGTCATTACTGAACCTGGACCTTCAGTCTCTGATGTGGTCATTACCACTCCCATCAGATCGGTTACTCAGCCTTCAGTCACAACTGACTCAGAACGCTCGCCCAGAACTAAAGTTGAACTGAGATGATCAACTCGTGAGAGGAAAGTCCCAGATCATCTTAATTTGTAAAGAGACTGATATTAAGATCTTGAAGGGGAATGTTGTTATGTATTGATGCTTGGGGTCATCAGACACCAGGGGGCACCACTGTTCGAGTCATCGGGCTGTACGCGTATGTGCGCGGTCACTGGTATATAAGCGTGGGTACCATGTCACACGGGTACTTCGGGCGTGAATCAAGTTGGATCAGGTTTACACCTGAGTTAGTTTACAGGAACAAGACTCTTGAGTCATTACACAAGTGCCCCCTTATTAAAGGAGCACTAAAACCGACACATTAAACAAATTAAACTTTTGACATTAAAAGGATCAAATTAAAATTTGGTTGCCGGGGGTGATGCTCCACTTCAGTCCCTCCGGCGCCCACCTCTCGCGGAAGGCCGCGAGCATACTGGTGGACAACGCGTGCTCCATTTCCAGGGACACCCTGGCTCGGATGTAACCGCAGAAGAGAGGCAGGCAGTCGAGCTGAATGACCCTCTCGACCGCCCGCTGCTTGGACTGGCTGATGGCCGTGCCCAGGAGCAGTCTTATGAGGCGGCCTTCCGACCTGCCCGCTCCCCTCCGGACTCCTCCAGGCCGCAGAAATTACAGGTAGACTGGGAGCCCGTGAAACGACGTAAAAAACTTATTGCACGGGACTGCTCCATGCAACACCCTCCAGGCCAAGTCTCCAATAAATAAGGGAAGGACTCTCGCGTAGAGTGCACTCTATTGAGGACCCCCGCCTTCTGCGGACGGCAAATGGTGCGCATGGCGTGTCTGGACGGCAGACAACGATGGCAACGTGGAGAATGTGCAAGAGCAGCCAGTAGAGGAGGGCCCTCCGCGCAGAACTGAAAGGCACAGGGAATCCGTGTAACATGTATGTGTAGAGTGTGTGAGTTTGCAGCCCCTTTTTCACTATTTGAAGCGACTGTTCCTCAAATTCTGGTTGCACTTCAGTCCCACACTCCTGATCTTTGGGCACCCTCTACGGAGGGGAGCGGGCAGGTCAGAAGGCCTCCTCGTAGGACTGCTCCTGGGCACGGCCAAGGGGGCCATCAGCCGGTCCAGGCAGCGGGTGGTCGAGGGAGTCGTTCTGCCTCACTATCTGTCTCTCTTCCGCGGTTACATCTGAACCAGGGTATCCACTGGTACACTCGCAGCCTTCCGCGAGAGGTGGGCGCCGGAGGAACTAGAGTGCATCATCATCCCCGGCAACCAAACTTTAATTTGAACCATGTCCAAAGTTCGATTTAATTACGTTTTTAGTGCCCAAGCCCCCACCACTTTTAGCCAGGGGCAGCAGTATAATTTGTGTTTAGTGCCCTCAAAAAAAAAAGCGGGCACTTGAAAAGTTTTGGGAGTGTGACCCCGTTCAGGGCGCAGTTGATTACTGACAGCTATTTTGAGTTGTATCAGTAATAAAGTGCCCCCTGATTTTATGACATTTTAGAGAGAGGTTGCTTTATTACAATGCGTAACCATAGAGACAGCCCATAATAGAGCAAGCAACACTCACTGAGCAGTGGCAGGAGCAACCAGAGTATAAAATATGACAAACCGCGGACTGGGCCCACAGATTATGCAGCAAAGTTATTTAACAATCGCTCCATCAGCCTCTCAGCTCAGACCATCCCACACCTGGGATCAGGGAGACAGTTTTGTTCAATGTTTGGAGAAACCTCTGCTGGTCTGACCCGAGTCCATGTTTATTGTAGTAAGATTTTACTCCACAACTCAACACAGACCTGGGCTCGATTTACTAGATCCTAAAATTTGTGAAGATTTTTTTTCCTTCAGTATTTAAAGAAGGAAACCATTCCTTACAGAAGGTATTGTTGGCGTGTAGAGTAGAGAGACAGTGGGCAAACCAGAAAACAAAGTATCAAGTAGCAGGGACCTGTAGAAAGTCAACCCACCTCCAGCACCATCGCCTGTCCATGAGCTTCGAACTCCACTAACTGTTCCTGTACTGAGCTGCCCCTCAAGTTAGAACAGCCCATGTTCCACTCTAATCCCTAGTCCCTGTACATTGCAGATTATATTAAAGGCTATTCTCAGTCTGTACTAAATGTCTTTGGGCACCCATCCGAGCTTCTGCGACTGTTGGAGGCTGAGACACTGACACTAAAACCCCAATAGGGGGCAGTGACACTGGAGCCCATCTTGTTCCCAGACAGGAACATAGGAGTCAGAGAGCTGGCAGTGGAGAAGCTCAATGAGGGAGACAGTCCACTCACGCCCTCAGGGGAAGAGTAGGGGAATGATTGTTAGAAGCTCCTTCTCTGCCATTCTCCAGCGAGAGAGATGACAATTGGTTCAAACCCCAACCTCTGGCACCGTGTGATTCCCAGCTAATCTCAGGCACTCCTCTTCACCCAGGGGAAGATGCAGCCAAACTATGGGCTGTATATTAGGGCTCTGAATAGTGCCAGTTCCATTGGCACCCAGTCATTCCATTTCCACTGCAGGGTGAATCAAATAAGCTAGAAACTACAGCAACAAACCACACCTACATGGTGATGGGCAAATTGTGCCCAGGTCAGAAATGCTGCAAGCCCATTTCTGTCCCAGTCCATACAGCCAGATCCAGGACAGGAGACACAGTGGAATGATCCCACACTTGGAAGGGTTTTGTTTACTTCACTACCAAGCTCTCCCACATTGGAGCATGAACAAAGACAGAAGATAATTTCTTGCTGTTCTCTCAGGCCACGGGAATAATTCCAGCTTAATCAACAGCTGGGGAACTTCACTTATGGAAGTACAGGAAATGGAAACATTTATATCACCGAGAGCAAGGGGCAGGGCATTTGGACACATGGTTATGGAAGACAGACAGTAGCGGTCCCGACTTGAAGCCCCAGTGCACAAGAGTTGTCAAACCAGGGCTGGAGCTCATCAAACTGGCTGGGAAGTCAAGTAAATAATGGGTCACCCCATTAGGGATGATCAATTGATCTCAAACTGGAGTGGAGTCCTTGTGAAAGGGAGACAATGGAATAACTTGGACCAATCACCAAGCTTGCACCAATCCCTCAGGGCAGTTCCACTCACCTGGAGCTCATGGACCTGCACAGTGAAGGCTGGGCAGTTACCATAGTCACAACCCAACCCAGGATAAGCTTTTAACCAGTCATTATGGGACAAGTTACCTGGACCAGTTACAACACGGGGAACCAAGGGACAGAGTGACCAATGAACAAACAGGCACAAGGTACACAAAATCAATGCTTTATTGATCATTTTATAACCAGTTGAACTGGGTTTGCTTGTGTTTCCTGTACAGGAACAAGGCCATCAAAGCAGCAGAGATCAGAGAGACAGCTGTCACAGTCAGGGCCAGCATCAGGACCACCTCAGATGCCACACCTAAAGAGCAATGAGAAACCAATGGTTACTGATGGAAATACTGAGGGGGAAATGGAAACTAGCAGTGGGCCCACTCACCCCCTGGAGACCTCTCCTGCTTCCATTG
Organism: Pristiophorus japonicus; assembly: GCF_044704955.1. Lineage (NCBI taxonomy): Eukaryota > Metazoa > Chordata > Chondrichthyes > Pristiophoridae > Pristiophorus > Pristiophorus japonicus. Next base: position 247,382,671 of record NC_091980.1, read on the forward strand.
CCCAACCTCATTAAGGAACTCAGTTGCCAGGTCAGTCACATCAGTGTCCAGAATGACCAGGGGTCCAAGTGAGGCCTCACCCTCCCACTTCAATTCAGCATCACTCCCTGCAATATCAAACATTCCAGTTAGAGAGGGTAAAGGGGGACCTCCAACATCTAGAGGATCAATGTCCTACCAGCTTCAGGTACAAGGTCCCTCCTTCCTCTGGAAGGAAAGCCCAACTCCCTCATGGCACCGCAGTCGCCCAAATCACAAGAGGCGCAAACGTCATTGTTCGATCCTTCCAATGGGGCCCAGATAAACAAGACAATCGGTGCAACAATCAGGTTGGGCATCACTTCTCCACACAACACATCCTGAGGGAGAGAGGGGGAACTTACACATTCTGCAGCTTCTGGAAAGTACAAGCTTTGCTCATGGAATCTCTCCGATCTACTGCAGCAATCTTCAGGTGACAGGTGAGGAAAATCTGAGGGATACATTCAACACCAGCCGTTAGTCAGTGAGTCCCTCCCAACATGGAGAACCCAATGGGCAGCTTCCTCTTACCAAGGAACGGTCATCATCAAAGAAGCGGAACGCATCCAGGTCAAAGTGGAGCTTGTCCAACTCACGCTCGTCTCTTGGCAACGAAGGTTGAGAAGGAGTCCTCAGCTTTGCTGTCCAGGTGGCAACTGAAGAAAGATTAAAACACAGGCCATGGAGTGAATCACATGAAGCCATGGAGATGGGAACAGCTGGAGAAAGCAGAGAACTCCTTACCCATTGTAGTCAATGAAGCTGTAACTCAGGGTGGAGTCCTTGTCTGGGCTCAACGTATTGACACAGCGGTCAATGTAGAGCTTCAGGGGCATGTGGTTGGTCATTGAAACAGAGGCCTCAATGTGAATGAGGTCGCCCAGGTAGTAGACAGTCGAGGTGCGCTCTGTAAGCCAGTCATCTGAAGGACAAGAGGACAACGGTTGGGGACAGTGGCTGCAACTCCCAGTGAGTGACAGGAAATCACTCCCCAGCCACCCAGCACATACCAGCCATTAGGCGCAGAGAGAATGACAGAAGCCCTTCTCCAGACTTGGTGGAGCTGAACGGGATCCAGGTGGGCTTGATCGGGTTACTGCTCACATTGCCCTTCCTGGAAAGACAAGGGACAATGTCAAAGAACATGCGTTTGATCGAGTTTTCATTCACTCAATGGTTACCTATAATAACGGCACTCAATGGGAACGACAGCTCCATTGGATCATACAATGACAGATCCAAAAGCCTTGGGGGTGTGGTTCAGGTGGGTGGTGTAGACAAGGACATTTCCAGCTATCTGAAATACATCAGGTTAAGAAATGGAATTCAGTTTTATGCAATGAAGTTCTGGTCTGAAATGGAGAACTTTCTATTCTGGAGTTAAAAATGAGGGGTGATCTCAATAAATAAGTTTAGTACAGGGTCGATGCTGAGAGTTTGCTTTTCCTGGCTGTGTGTCTAGAACTTGCAATCACAGTCTCAGGAGATGGGGTCAGCCATTTAATACTAAGAAGAGGAATGATTTCTTTATTGAGGGTTGTGAAGCTTTGAAATTCTCCACCCAAGAGGGATGTGGATGCTTATAGAGTAAATTCCAGAGGGGGCTCGATAAATTCTTCAACACTTTGGGATATGGAAGGGAAGTGGACCATGGATCATATGGAATGGCAGAGCAGGTTCGAGGGGCTGTATGGGCTGCTCCTGCTCCTATGATGTTCTCATGTAGTCAGAAGTTGTGCAGCCTCTGCAGTTAATGCAGGGAGATTGTAAGTACAAGATCGAAACCCATTCAATGGCAAACCGACTCAAAGAATGGCTTCAATGGATAGTTAATGCCACAAGTTACCATTCATTTGGAGCACTGAATAGACTAGCTATAAGCCTCATTTAATTCACTCACATTCGAATTACAGGGAAAGTGTGCAGTTCCTCTATAGTGCATTGCATCTCAATTCTTATTCCAAGTATTCATCAACCAGATTAGATCAAACTGAATCCCTGTTAACCCGATCAAGAAGGGCAACAGAGCTGAATATCCACAAGGTATAAAAAAGGAAAAGTTTGGACAAACCCAAGTGAAGGCTCAAGGACAATAGCGGTGAGATCACCAGGATGGAGAGACAAGGGAAGACCAGTTAAAGCAAAGCACAATACAGAATTCCAGAGCAAATTTGAGGTTTAAAAGCAGGAGACAGGAGTCCCCTCATCCATGCCCTCTCACCAAGAGTTGGAGTGAAGAGTGGGGACTGATCCACACACCAAGCTTAGAGCAAGAGTTGAGGAATCACATTACCTTCACTGAGCTGCCACACTCATGGAGCCCATAGTCAAAGAGGACGGTGCGGTTCGGAGAGTCGATCCCGGTTGGTCGACAAACTACTGTCCCCAGGATCAGGTCAGCAGCTTTAATCAGGTGCCTGGTTCCAAATAAATCCATGTGTACCCTGACCAGCAAGTTGTGCTCCCCACACTGCACCATCACAGTGTGCAGTGGGGACACACTGCACCCCTCAGACACACGGAGACGGGAACCAAAGGGAGGCCCAGGAGGAGGGACTCTCTGAGGCCCAGGGGTGGCCTTTACTCTTCTCCATGGAAACCTCTGGCCTCCAAACTGTCACCAAATATCAGTAGCACTGAGACCAGTGCCCTCCCTACACAATCCCCCATGATACCAAACCACTAAACTAACCCTGCAGCACCTTTTATTTTTTTTTGTGTTTTTTTTAATTTTTTTTTTTTGGCATTGAAACCATATATTTTACAAGTGCCCCCTATAAAAGGGGAGGGGGACACTAAGAACCCGGCAATGAAAACAAATTAAACTTTAAAACAAATAAAATCAAATTAAAATTTGGTTGCCGAGGGTGATGATGCACTCCAGTCCCTCCGGTGCCTACCTCTCGCGGAAGGCCGCGAGCGTACCGGTGGACACGGCATGCTCCATCTCTAAGGACACCCTGGCCCGGATGTAGGCGCGGAAGAGAGGCAGGCAATCAGGCTGAATGACCCCCTCGACTCCCGCTGCCTGGACCGGCTGATGGCACCCTTGGCCGTGCCCAGGAGCAGTCCTACGAGGAGGCCCTCGGACCTATCCGCTCCCCTCCGCACAGGGTGCCCAAAGATCAGGAGTGTGGGACTGAAGTGCAGCCATAAATTGAGGAGCAGCCCCTTTAAATAATGGAACAGGTGCTGCAACCTCGCACATTCAGTAAAAACATGGAACACAGACTCTTCCAGACCGCAGAAATTGCAGGCGGCCTGGGAGCCCGTGAACCGGCTTAAAAATGTATTGCACGGGACTGCTCCGTGCACCACCCTCCAGGCCAAGTCCCCGATAAATAGTGGGAGGACTCCCGCATAGAGTGCACTCCATCAGGGACCCCCGCCTCCTCCGGACGGCAAGATGGTACGCCATGGCGTGTCCGGATGGCAGACGAGGAGGGCAAGGTTGAGAGTGTGCAGGAGCAGCCCGTACAGGAAACCCCTCCGCGCAGAACTGAAAGGCACGGAGGGGATTTCCCCGAGGCGGCTCAAGTTGTGAGGCGCCGGCTCCCGAGGGAGGTTTCGGGGTTTGACGCCGATCAGGAATTCCGTCCGGACGGTGGTCAGTTCGGATGGGATCTCCCCACATGCTTGAGCCTCCTTGACACACCAAACGGAGTCAGGGCCCAGTGCTGTTTTTAGCGACTCGATGGCATCGGCCGCGCGGCGAACGTCGGCCAAATTTAGGCGCCGTGCCACTACATCTGGCGCCATTCAGCCCGCTCCTCCGCCATCGAGCAGGTCTCTGACCCTGGTCACCTCGCCAGCCACAGCCCTCTCGTCCGCCTGCCACCTAAAACCTCGGTCATGGACGTAAAGATTCCTGAGCAGCGGCTCCTGCAGAACAGCCGCCACTCCAGCCGGTGGAGAGCTGCGCTTGGTGGAGACTTTGTTCCAGACCCTGGTGAGTTCCTTGTAAAAGACAGGCAGCTCCTGGACGGCGGTCCTGACGCCCCCCAAGCTCACAAACAGGAGCTGCGAGTCGTAGTCCTTACTGCTAGGGGGATCAAGGGGTATGGTGAGAAAGCAGGAATGGGGTACTGAAGTTGAATGTTCAGCCATGAACTCATTGAATGGCGGTGCAGGCTAGAAGGGCCGAATGGCCTACTCCTGCACCTATTTTCTATGTTTCTATGTTTCTATGTAGTTGAGGCTGTGCTGCTAGCGGAAGAAATACGTCGCCAGCGCACGCCACCAAGGAGGGGGCTCGACGTAAAGGTATCTCTGCAGGGTCTGAAGATGGAAAGTCGCTAGCTGGGTGCTGACGCACACCAACGACTGACCGCCCTCCCTAAGCGGGAGTCTCAAGACTGCGGCAGAGACCCAGTGCTTCCTGTTGTTCCAGAAGAAGTCCACCAGCTTCTTCTGTATCTTGGCGACAAACGCAGGGGGAGGGGTCAAATGACCAGCCGGTACCACAGCATGGTGGCCACCAGCTGGTTTATGACTAGCGCTCGACCTCTGTAGGACAGCACTCGGAGCAGTCCTGTCCAGCACCCTAGGCGAGCGGCGACCTTGGCCTCCAGCTCTTGCCAGTTCACCTGCCAGGCTTCCTCGTCGGGGCTAAGGTAGACTCCCAGATAGAGGAGATGGGTCGTGCTCCAGGCAAAAGGCCTGAGCTCCTCCGGCAGGGAGTCCACCCGCCACTGACCCACCAGGAGTCCGGAACATTTCTCCCAGTTGATCCTGGCGGAGGATGCGGCCGAGTAAATCTCCTAGCATTCACGCATCCTCCGCAGGTCAACGGGATCCTCGACCGCAGGAGGCGCAGGAAAGGCTCCACGCAGATGGCATATAACTGGCCGAACATGGGGCATCCCAAAGCGAAGGGGCGCCGTCAAGGACCCGTTAACCTTAATCAGACACTCCGCGGCGGCGTACAAAAGTCGGATCCGGGCGACGAAGTGCATCCCGATCCCGAAAGCTCGCAGAGTTCCCAACAGATAGTCGTGATGCACCCTGTCGAATGCCTTCTCTTGGTCGAGAGATAGGAAGGCGACCGACAGACCAGCCTCCTGGGAATGATGGATGAGGTCCCGGACCAGATGGATGTTATCGTGGATTGTCCGGCCCAGAACCATGTAGGACTGGTCGGGGTGGATCATGTGGTCCAGCAGGGCGCCAATGACTCCATGAGGCAGTGCTGTACTTGAACTGTAGCGACCTTAGTCCTTTATTGGTAACTCAAGAGTGAAGATCACACCTGGTGGCCTGCCTTTTATACTCAGCCAGGCACAACTGTACAGGTAACCTACAAGTCTCCCACTGTAGTGCCCTCTGGTGGTACATCATATGTAATAGTACCAGCAATAAACATGTAGGATACATGACGGGTCTGGCCTGACATACTGCTGCACCTCGGTGATGGGTCCAAGCTATTCCATTGGCTCCCTTTGTTCTGTGGCTATGACGACTATTTCCCACACCGGCTTCAAATTCCAGTTTGGCTGGAAGTCAGTTGATTTGAAACAACAGCTCCAGCCCTGGGTTGAAGACTCTTGTACAGGGCTCTGGGCTTCAGGTAGGGACCTGTGACCACTGCACTTCTCTGTTCTCTAACCAAGTGTGTGCAAAGGCCGTGCCCCCTAACACTGGGAGGGATAATATAAACAGTCACATTTGCTGCCCTATTAAATTGAGTTGTAGTGAAGTTCTCCACATGCTGTTTAGTCTGGAATCAAACTTCTTCCCATAACATGGTGGATTTGAGGGCATTCTCCATAACCCTCAAATGACTCCAGGTTATTGCATTTCTGCCTCCAAGTTTAATCTAAACTATAAGTAGGAGACAGTGTGGTGCGACCGTTAATGCCAATTAGACTGATTGATGGGCAGTGGGAGCAAAGCAGATTTTCCTGTAAGATGCAAATAGGCACGTTAGAAGCTGGAGGTTGACCCTGAGTCCATACCTGAAACGTTCAGCTCTCTCGTCAGATACTCATCGACCTATTGTCTACTCTCAGGATTTACTCCACTGATTTCTGGGTTCAGTCTTTCCCTCTGCCTTCCTGAGGGGCTCACAAGGAGAGACAATACATGGGTCACAGCCTGCCCAGGGTGGTTCCAGTCAGGCACTGTGGGTACTGAGGGCCTGAACACACTTCAGATACAGCACCAAATGCAGAGAATTAAAATAAACTTGTACAATAATCGCTCGAGTTTTTTTTCTTGGGTTTTTTATTTAACGGATGATGGAATGTCCTGGCTACCAACGGGTCTATCACATAACAACTGGTCTGTGTACAGCGTGCACACAAAGCACGTCCCTCCATTGGGAGAAATCTAAAGACTACATTGCCCAGACTGCTAACAGTAGGTGGCAAGAACCCTCCCCCATCCCGTGCCCGGAATATGCTGAGGTGACCCTCCATCATTCTGCCCATCTATTCCCTGTCGCTACGATTCTCCATCATGCTGTGGCTTAGTGGGTCGCACTCTGACCTCTGAACTCACTGGTTGTGGGGTCAAGTCCCACCTCAGAGATTTGAAGGACAAAATTCTAGGCTGACCCTCCCAGTGGAGGGAGTGCCACATGTTGGAAATGTTAAACCACGGCCCATCTGCTCTCTCAGTTGGATATAAAAGATGCCCTGGCACTATATCATCTTCCCAGTGTCCGGGCCAATATTTATCCCTCAATACAACAGCACTAAAAATGATTATCTGGCTATTATTGCATTGTATTATTGTGGTGAATGTGTGAATGGAGTTCCATTGCAGGAAGTAAGCCTGTTGTATCAGTAAATTCAAGAGCCAGCTTGGTAAGTATGTGGGGAAATATTCGTCAGAAGGATATGAGAGGTATTTATTGGCTATAATCTTTCCTAGAAATTGAGATTGGCCAGATGGACCATTATAGTCTTTCTGGGTCTTTGTTGGCCCTCTACATACTTAAAGAGAAGGGGTAAGCCATATAGGACCGAGATGTGGAGAAACGTTTTCACCCAGAGAGTTGTGAACCTGTGGAATTCTCTGCCACAGAAAGTTATTGAGTCCAGTTGGTTGGACATATTCAAAAGGGAGTTAGATGTGGCCCTTATGGCTAAAGAGATCAGGGGGTATGGAGAGAAGGCAGGGATGGGGTGCTGAGGTTGCATTATCAGCCATGATCATATTGAATGGCGGTGCAGGCTTGAAAGGCCTGTTCCTGCACCTATTTTCTATGTTTCTATGTTTCTAAATGGAGAAAGATTGTAAAGTGCTGCAGTACAGCGGGACCTGGGGGTATTGTGCATGAAATGGCAGTAATCATGGGGGATTTTAACCTACATATCGATTGGTCAAATCAAATCGCACGGGGTAGCCTGGAGGAGGAATTCATAGAATGCATACGGTATTGTTTCTTAGAACAGTATGTTACAGAACCTACAAGGGAGCAAGCTATCTTTGATCTGGTCCTGTGTAATGAGACAGGAACAATAAACGATCTCCCAGTAAAAGATCCTCTCGGAATGAGTGATCACAGTATGGTTGAATTTGTAATACAGATTGAGGGTGAGGAAGTAGTGTCTCAAACGAGCATACAATGCTTAAACAAAGGGGACTACATTGGGATGAGGGCAGTGTTAGCTAAAGTAGACTGGGAACACAGACTAAATGGTGGCACAATTGAGGAACAGTGGAGGACTTTTAAGGAGCTCTTTCATAGTGCTCAACAAAAATATATTCCAGTGAAAAAGAAGGGCGGTAAGAGAAGGGATAACCAGCCGTGGATAACTAAGGAAATAAAGGAGAGTATCAAATTAAAAACCAATGCGTATAAGGTGGCCAAGGTTAGTGGGAAACTAGAAGATTGGGAAAATTTTAAACGACAGCAAAGAATGACTAAGAAAGCAATAAAGAAAGGAAAGATAGATTACGAAAGTAAACTTGCGCAAAACATAAAAACAGATAGTAAAAGCTTTTACTGATATATAAAACGGAAAAGAGTGACTAAAGTAAATGTTGGTCCTTTAGAAGATGAGAAGTGGGATTTAGTAATGGGAAATGTGGAAATGGCTGATACCTTAAACAATTATTTTGCTTCGGTCTTCAGAGTGGAAGACACAAAAACTATGCCAAAAATTGCTGGTCACGGGAATGTGGGAAGGAGGACCTTGAGACAATCACTATCACTGGGGAGGTAGTGCTGGACAGGCTAATGGGACTCAAGGTAGACAAGTCCCATGGTCCTGATGAAATGCATCCCAGGGTATTAAAAGAGATGGCGGAAGTTATAGCAGATGCATTCGTTATAATCTACCAAATTTCTCTGGACTCTGGGGAGGTACCAGTGGATTGGAAAGCAGCTAATGCAACGCCTCTGTTTAAAAAAGGGGGAAGACAAAAGGCAGGTAACTATAGGCCGATTTGTTTAACATCTGTAGTGGGGAAAATGCTTGAAGCTATCATTGAGGAAGAAATAGCGGGACATCTAGATAGGAATAGTGCAATCAAGCAGACGCAACATGGATTCATGAAGAGGAAATCATGTTTAACTAATTTACTGGAATTATTTGAGGATATAACGAGCATGGTGGATAGAGGTGTACCGATGGATGTGGTGTATTTAGATTTCCAAAAGGCATTCGATAAGGTGCCACACAGAAGGTTACTGCAGAAAGTAAAGGTACGCGGAGTCAGAGGAAATGTATTAGCATGGATGGAGAATTGGCTGGCTAACAGAAAGCAGAGAGTCGGGATAAATGGGTCCTTTTCAGGTTGGAAATTGGTGGTTAGTGGTGTGCCACAGGGGTCTGTGCTGGGACCACAACTGTTTACAATATACATAGATGACCTGGAAGAGGGGACAGAGTGTAGTGTAACAAAATTTTCAGATGACACAAAGATTAGTGGGAAAGCAGGTTGTGTAGAGGACACAGAGAGGCTGCAAAGAGATTTAGATAGGTTAAGCGAATGGGCTAAGGTTTGGCAGATGGAATACAATGTCGGAAAATGTGAGGTCATCCAACTTGGAAAAAAAAACAGTAAAAGGGAATATTATTTGAATGGGGAGAAATTACAACATGCTGCGGTGCAGAGGGACCTAGGGGTCCTTGTGCATGAATCCCAAAAAGTTAGTTTGCAAGTGCAGCAGGTAATCACGAAGGCGAATGGAATGTTGGCCTTCATTGCGAGAGGGATGGAGTACAAAAGCAGGGAGGTCCTGCTGCAACTGCACAGGGTATTGGTGAGGCTGCACCTGGAGTACTGCGTGCAGTTTTGATCACCTTATTTAAGGAAGGATATACTAGCTTTGGAGGGGATACAGAGACGATTCACTTGGCTGATTCCGGATGAGGTGGTTACCTTATGATGATAGATTGAGTAGACTGGGTCTTTACTCGTTGGAGTTCAGAAGGATGAGGGGTGATCTTATAGAAACATTTAAAATAATGAAAGGGATAGACAAGATAGAGGCAGAGAGGTTGTTTCCACTGGTCGAAGAGACTAGAACTAAGGGGCACAGCCTCAAAATACGGGGGAGCCAATTTAAAACCGAGTTGAGAAGGAATTTCTTCTCCCAGAGGGTTGTGAATCTGTGGAATTCTCTGCCCAAGGAAGCAGTTGAGGCTAGCTCATTGAATATATTCAAATCACAGATAGATAGATTTTTAACCAATAAGGGAATTAAGTGTTACGGGGAGCGGGCGGGTAAGTGGAGCTGAGTCCACGGCCAGATCAGCCATGATCTTTTTGAATGACGGAACAGGCTCGAGGGGCTAGATGGCCTACTGCTGTTCCTAATTCTTATGTTCTTATGTTCTTATGAAACACAAAAGGATAGTATGCAGGAACGGCAAGTGATCAGGAAGGCCCATGGTATCTTGGCCTTTATTGCAAAGGGGTTGGAGTAGAAAAGCAGGGAAGTCTTGCTATAGCTACATAAGGTATTATTGAGGCCACACCTGGAATACTGTGTGCAGTTTTGATTTCCATATTTACGAAAGGATATACTTGCTTTGGAGCAGTTCAGAGAAGGTTCACTAGGTTGATCCAGGGGGTGTGGGGGTTGACTTATGAGGAAAGGTTGAGTAGGTTGGGCCTCTAAATCATTGGAATTCAGAAGAATGAGAGGTGATCTTATTGAAATGTATAAGAGATAAGGAAAGGCTTGACAAGGTGAATGCAGGGAGGATGTTTCCACTGATGGGGGAGACTAGAACTAGAGGGCATGATCGTGGAATAAGGGGCCACCCATTTCAAAGGGTCGTAAATCTGTGGAATTCGCTGCCTCAGAGAGCTGTGGAAGCTGGGACATTGAATAAATTTAAGTCAGAAATAGACAGTTTTTTAAATGAAAAGGGATTATGGGAGTGGGAGGGGAAGTGGAGCTGAGTCCATGATCAGATCAGCGATGATATTGAATGGCGGGGCAGACTACTCCTGCTCCTGTATGGCCTACTCCTGCTCCTATTTCTTATGTTATTCTGTTCTTATGTTGTCGCTTACAACGATGTCAGACAGACCATACGTCGCAAACATGACACGAAGGCTCTCAATGGTAGCTGTGGATGTGCTGGATGACATGATTGTACACTCTATCCACTTGGAATAAGCATCCGCCACAACTAAGAACACCTTTCCCAGGAAGGGACCTGCAAAGTCGATGTGGATCCTGGACCATGGTTTAGATGGCCACGACCACAGACTCAGTGGCGATTCCGCTGGTGCTTTACTAAGCTGCATGCAAGTGTTGCACTGATGCACACATGATTCCAGATCAGAGTCAATTCCAGGCCACCATACATGAGACCTGGCAATGGCTTTCATCATGACAATACCGGGATGCGTGCTATGTAGATCATGCACAAATTTATCTCTGCCATTCTTAGGCATAACAACACGATTACCCCTGAGTATACAATCTGATTGAATGGATAGTTCGTCTTTGCGACGGATGTAAGGTTTGGTCTCCTCACACATTTGCTTGGGTATGGCAGACCAATCACCACTAAGGATACAACTTTCACAACCGATAATATCAGGTCCTGGCTGATCCAGGTCTTAACTCGTTGGGCCATGACAGGGGTTCCTTCACTTTCAAAAGCGTCCATGACAAACAGTAGGTCTGCTGGTTGTGGCATTTCCACCTCCGGTGTGGGCAACGACAGATGGCTCAAGGCATCGGCACAATTCTCAGTGCCAGGTCTATGGTGAATGACATAATCATAAGCGGATAATGTCAGTGCCCACCTCTGGATGCGGGACGATGCATTGGTATTGATACTTTTGTTTTCCGCAAACAATGAAATGAATGGCTTGTGATCTGTTTCCAGTTCAAATCAAAGACCAAACAGGTACTAATGCATCTTTTTAACCCCATACACAGAGGCTAAAGCTTCTTTCTCTACCATGCGATAGGCTCTTTATACCTTTGACAAAACTTTTGAAGCATATGCAACAGGTTGCAATTTGCCCGACTCATTAGCTTGTTGGAGCACGCAACCAACTCCATATGACGAAGCATCACAGGCCAATACTAGATGCTTACACGGATCATAATGCACCAGTAGCTTGTTAGAGCAAAGCAGATTAGTAGCTTTCTCAAGAGCTCTATCTTGAGACGCACCCCAAACCCAGCCTTTTCTTAGCAGCGCATGCAGTGACTCTAATAAAGTGCTCAATCTAAGTAAGAAATTACCGAATTAGTTGAGTATACCAAGGAATGAACGCAGCTCTGTCACATTCTGAGGCTTGGGTGCATTTTTGATGGCCTTGGTTTTCGAGTCCGTAGGCCTGATACCATCAGCAGCAATTTTCCTCCCGAGGAATTCGACTTCCGGTGCCATGAAGAAGCACTTCGGGCGTTTCAGTCTGAGTCCCACTTTGTCCAGACGATGTAGAACCTCTTCCAGGTTATTCAGATGTTCGACGGAGTCACGACCTGTGACCAGTATGTCACCTTGGAACATGACGGTTCTGGGGACGGACTTCAGTATACTCTCCATGTTCCTCTGAAATATGGCTGCAGCCGAATGAATTCCAAAAGGGCACCAGTTGTAGAGCAACAGTCTTTCATGAGTGTTGATGCATGTAAGTTTCTTCGACGTGTCGACCAGCTCGTGTGTCATGTAGGCTGACGTCAGATCTAGTTTTGTGAACAACTTCCCCCCCGGCTAGCGTTGCAAACAGGTCATCAGCCTTCGGTAATGGCTATTGCAGATGGCACTAAGCTGGGTGGTGATGTGAGCAGTGAGGAGGATGCTAAGAGGCTGCAGGTTGACTTGGACAGGTTAGGTGAGTGGGCAAATGCATGGCAGATGCAGTATAATGTGGATAGATGTGAGGTTATCCACTTTGGTGGCAAAAACATGAAGGCAGAATATTATCTGAATGGCGGCAGATTAGGAAAAGGGGAGGTACAACGAGACCTGGGTGTCATGGTACATCAGTCATTGAAAGTTGGCATGCAGGTACAGAGGCGGTGAAGAAGGCAAATGGCATGTTGGCCTTCATAGTAAGGGGATTTGAGTATCGGAGCAGGACCTTTGTGAGGCATCACCTGGAATATTGTGTTCAGTTTTGGTCTCCTAATCTGAGGAAGGACATTCTTGCTTTAGAGGGAGTGCAGCGAAGGTTTACCAGACTGATTCCCGGGATGGTAGGACAGACATATGAGAAGAGACTGGATCGACTGGGCCTGTATTCACGGGAGTTTAGAAGAATGAGATGGGATCTCATAGAAATATATAAAGTTCTGATGGAACTGGACAGGTTAAATGCAGGAAGAATGTTCCCGATGTTGGGGAAGTCCAGAACCAGGGGTTACAGTCTAAGGATAAGGGGTAAGCCATTTAGGACCGAGATGATGGGAAACTTCTTCACTCAGAGAGTTGTTAGCCTCTGGAATTCTCTACCGCAGAGAGTTGTTGATGCCAGTTAGTTAGATATATTCAAGAGGGAGTTAGATATGTGGGAGTTTGCTGTGCGCAACATGGCTGCCGCGTTTCCTACATTAGTGACGACACTACAAAAAATGCTTCGTTGGCTGCAGAGAGCTTTGGGACATCCTGAGGTCATGAAAGGTGCTATATAAATGCAAGTCTTTCTTTTACGAGGTCTCTTAGTGGTGATATGTCCTTACTATACAGTACAAATGCACACGAGGCCCATACTTGAGAGAAGGTCACTCAGTGACCAGTTACCTTTATTACCAAGACCTCAAGAGCTAGACAGTGGGTGGAGCTTCCCCCTTTATACCAGAAAGTCCACATTAGGAGTGTCTCCCACAAGTTCGCCCCGTGGTCCGTGTTCTCAAGGTGTATAGCTTAGGTCAGCTTATACATGGGTTACAATGACAGTTGAATACATGACAGTTCCATTCGCAACTCCTCAGATAATGGAGCAGTCCCTGCCCACACTCCTTTTGTTTTGTAAAAAGGACATTTTATGTTTTAGATCCTTTGTCCGTTGTGCCACCTTAAATGTGTTCCTGTGTAGATGCCACTGGGGCAAACCATGTCACTGTGAGGCATCAATGACAAAAGCCTTGTTAGACGATTGTATTAATGGTGCTCTTCAAAATGAGCCCTTGTGGGGCTGATTTTTGTCAGGTGACACCGGGCCACTCACTGCCACTCCTATTGGTCCAATGTACATCGGCCCGCTTGGCAATAAATCCATCGATTCTGTCATTGGGTAGAAATTGTGGAGATTGGGGCCAGTTAATTGGCTCAATGTTGCTGCTTCTGGTATCATTGGTGTCAGGTGACTGCAGCTTGTGTGTATAAAAGGTGCTGGTTGAGGGCTGTAGTGATAGTTGAGTGGTTTGGGATTATGTAGTGAGGGCACTGGTCCCAGTGCTGCTGTTTGTCCTTCTGATATTTGGTGACAGTTTGGAGGCCAGAGGTTTCCATGGAGAAGAGTCAAGGCCACCCCTGGGTCTCCGAGAGTTCCTCCTCCTGGGCCTCCCGTCTCCGTGTGTCTGAGGGGCGCAGTGCGTCCCCACTGCACACTGTGATAGTGCAGTGTGGGGAGCACAATCTGCTGGTCAGGGTACACGTGGATTTATTTGGGACCAGGCACCTGGTTAAAGCTGCTGACCTGACCCTGGGGACAGTAGGTTGTCGGGCAACCGGGATCGACTCTCCGAACCGCACCGTCCTCTTTGACTATGGGCTCCATGAGTGTGGCAGCTCAGTGAAGGTAATGTGATTCTTCAACTTTTGCTCTAAGCTTGGTGTGTGGATCAGTCCCCACGCTTCACTCCAACTCTTGGTGAGGGTGCATTGATGAGGGGACTCCTGTCTCCTGCTTTTAAACCTTAAACTTGCTCTGGAATTCTGCATTGTGCTTTGCTTTAACTGGTCTTTGCTAGTCTCTCCAACCTTGTGATCGTGCCCCTATTGGCCTTGAGCATTCACTTGGGTTTGTCCAAACTTTTTTTCTTTGGGATAATCTTCTGGATTGTCAGGTCAATGGGGATTCAGTTTGAGCTAATTTGGTTGACTCTTTGATGAATACTTGGAATATGAATTGTGATGGTGCACCAAAGTGCAACTCCACACTTACCCTGTAATTTAGAATGTGTGAAATAAATGAGGCTTCAAATTTGTCTATTCAGTGCTCCAAATGAATGGAACTTGTGTCTTTAACTATTCAGTGAATATGTTCCCTTGAGTCAGTTTTCTATTGAATGAGTTTTGATCTTGTGCTTGCAATCTCCTGCATTAACTGCTGAGGAGCAGCCCATACAATCCCTTCAAACTGCTCAGCCATTTTTTATGATCTAGGCTGCTCTTCCCTTCCATATCCCTCAGTGCTAAAGAGTTTATTGAGCACTTTGTTTTGAATATAGTCAATTAGCATCCACAGCCCTCTTGGGTAGAGAATTTCTAAGGTTCACAACTCAGTGAAGAAATTACTCTTTCCCCCTCAGTGATAAATGGTGGACCCCACCTCCTGAGACTGACCAAGTTCTAGACACACAACCAGGGGAAACAAACTCTCAACATCGACCCTGTAAGAAGCTTGATATTGAGGTTGCTTCATTTGTAACTCCCAAATCTAAAGCTGTTCATTGCATAAAACTGCTGTTTGCCATTTCTGACACTGGTGTTTTTCAGATGGCTAGAGATTTCCTGGTCTACACCACCCAACTGAACCACACTCCCAAGGCTCATGGATCTGTCATTGTGCGAACTGATGGAGCTGTCATTCCCATTGAGTGCCGCTATTATTGGTAACCATTGACTGACTGAAAACTCGATCTAATACATGTTCTCTGACGTTGTCCTAAAATGGCTCCCTTGTCTTTCCAGGAGGGGCAATGTGAGCAGTAACCCGATCAAGCCCACCTGGATCCCGTTCAGCTCCACCAAGTCTGGAGAAGGGCTTCTGTCATTCTCTCTGCGCCTAATGGCTGGTATGTGCTGGGTGGATGGGGAGTGATTTCCTGTCACCCACTGGGAGTTGCAGCCACTGTCTCCAACCCTTGTCCTCTTGTCCTTCAGATGACTGGCTTACAGAGCGCAGCTCGACTGTTTTCTTCCTGGGCGACCTCATTCACATTGAGGCCTCTGTTTCAATGACCAACCACATGCCCTTGAAGCTCTACATTGACTGCTACATTGAGCCCAGACAAGGACTCCACCCCGCGATACAGCATCATTGACTACAATGGGTAAGGAGCTCTCTTCTTTCTCCAGCTGGTCCCGTCTCAATGGCTTCACTTGATTCACTCCATTGCCTGTGTTTTAATCTTTCTTCAGTTGCCTCCTGGACAGCAAAGCTGAGGACTCCTTTTCAACCTTCGTGTTGCCAAGAGACAAGCTCCACTTAGACCTGGATGCTTTCTGCTTCTTTGGCGATGACCATTCCTTGGTAAGAGGAAGCTGCCCATTGGGCTCTCCATGTTGGGAGGAAGTCACTGAATAACGGCTGGTGTTGAATGTGTCCCTCAGATTTTCCTCGCCTGTCACCTGAAGGTTGCTGCAGTGGATCGGAGAGATTCCATGAGCAAAGCTTGTACTTTCCAGAAGCTGCAGAATGTGTAAGTTCCCCTTCTCTCCCTCAGGATGTGTTGTGTGGAGAAGTGATGTCCAACCTGATTGTTACACTGATTGTCTTGTTTAGCCCCATTGGAAGGATCAAACAATGATGTTTGTGCCTGTTGTCATTTGGGTGACTGCGGTGCCACGAGGGAGTTGGTCTTTCCTTCAAGAGGAAGGAGGGACCTTGTACCTGAAGCTGGTAGGACATTGATCCTCCTAGATGTTGGAGGTCCCCCTTTACCCTCTAACTGGAATGTTTGATATTGCAGGGAGTGATGCTGAATTGAAGTGGGAGGGTGAGGCCTCACTTGGACCCCTGGTCATTGTGGACACTGATGTGGCCGACCTAGCAACTGAGGCTGAGCAACGGATGCAGGAGAGTTCTCCAGGGGGTGAATGGGCCCACTGCTAGTTTCCATGTCCCCCTCAGTATTTCCTTCAGTAACCATTGGTTTCTCATTGCTCTTTAGGTGTGGAGTCTGAGGTGGTCCTGATGGTGGCCCTGACTGTGACCACTGTCTCTCTGATCTCTGCTGTGTTGATGGCCTTGTTCCTGTACAAGAAGCACAAGCAAACACACTTCAACTAGTTATCAAATGATCAATAAAAGTTATTGTGTATCTTGTGCCTGGTTGTTTATTTCTCTGTCTCCAACACATCCAAGTGTAGAATATGGAGCTAGTTAGCGCTTCAGCAATCCTCCATCAGATCCCTGTGTTGGTGTAACTGGTGCAAGTAACTAATGGCTGGTAGAAGCTTATCCAGGGATATGGTAACTGCCCAGCCTTCAGTGTAGATCCATGAGCTCGGTGAGTGGAACTGGCCTGAGCTACAGGCATCTAATCCCATGCTGTACCTGCCCTGGGACTGTTTGTTTGATGGGATAGCATAGAATCATAAATTTACAGCATGGAAGGAGGCCATGAATTTTGGCCCATCGTGTTTGTGCTGACCAAGAGCTATCCTGCCTAATCGCACTCTCCAACGCTTGGTCTGCAGCCCTGTAGGTTACAGTACTTGAAGTGCACATCCAAGTATCTCGTAAATGTGGTGAGGATTTCTGCCTCTACCACCCTTCCAGGCAGTAAGTTCCAGACCCCCAGAACCCTCTGGGTGAAGACATTTCCCTTGCATATCTCCTCTTAAACACCTCTCCTCTCCTAATTACTTTAAATCTATGCCCCCCTGGGTATTAACTATTCTGCTAAGGGAAATAGGTCCTTCCTATCTAGGCCCCTCACAATTTTATACACCTCAGCCTCCTCTGTTCCAAAGAAAACAGACCCAGCATCTACA
Source organism: Pristiophorus japonicus (assembly GCF_044704955.1). NCBI lineage: Eukaryota > Metazoa > Chordata > Chondrichthyes > Pristiophoridae > Pristiophorus > Pristiophorus japonicus. The sequence goes on from NC_091980.1 coordinate 247,400,007, forward strand.
ATCTTTCCTCATAGCCAAAATTCTCCAGTCCAGGCAATATTCTTGTAAATCTCCTCTGCACTCTTTCCACTGCACTCATCTTTCCTATAATGTGGTGACCAGAACTGCACACAGTACTCTAGCTGTGGCCTAACCAGTGTTTTATACAGTTCAAGCAGAGCCTCCTTAACCTTGTATTCATTCCTTGACCTAAAAAAGCAAGAGTTTGTACACCTTCTCTACCTGATCTACCTTCAGGGATCTGTTGACCTGCACTCTATGGTCCCTTTGTTCCTCTACACTTTTCAGTGTCATTTAATGTGTATTCTCTTGCCTCAGACCTCACCAACTGCATTCCCTCAGTTATCCAGATTGAATTCCATTTGCCACTGTTCTGCCCAGTACATAGATATCTTCCTGCAATCTGCAGCTTGCTTCTTCATTATCAACCACAGTCTATTTGTGTCATCTGCAAACTTGTTAATCATATCCCCAACATTTAAGTCCGAAACATTGATATGTAGCACAAAAAGCAGGGGACCCTGCAGAACCCCACTGGATACGACCTTCCAGTCACAAACACCGATTGACCATTACTCTTTGCTTCCTGTCTCTGAGCCAATTTTGGATCCAACTTGCCACTCTGCTCTGGATCTCCATGGGGTTTTACTTTCGTGACCAGTCTGCCATGTGGGACCTTAGTTAGTGCTTTGCTCAAATCCATATATACTACTTCATATGCACTGCTGGTTAACTCCTCCAAAATTTCAATCTGGTTAGTCAGACACAACCTTCCCTTGACAAATCCATGCTGACTGTCCATGACTTTACAAATGAAGCTTTATCCTGTCCCTCAGGATTATTTCCAATTATTTTCCCACTACCGAAGTTAGGCTGACTGGCCTTTAATTACTCAGTCTGTCCCTTTTCTCCCTTTTTAAACAAAGGTACAACATTAGCAGTCTTCTGGCACTGCACCTGTAGCCAGAGAGGATTGGAAACTGATGATCAGAGCCTCTGCTATTTCATCTTTTGCTTCTCTTAACGGCTTGGGATACTTTTCATCTGGGCCTGGAGATTTATCCACTTTGAAAATTGCTAAGCCCCTTAATACTTCCCCTCTCCCTATATTTATCTTGAGCTTTATTGTGTTTCTGACCTCTGCTGTCCCTGCCCTGGGAATGTTTGATGGGAGTGGAGAGAGCTTTACTCTGTATCACACCCGTGCTGTACCTGCCTGGGGAGTGACTCTCTTTTTGACACTCTGGGTCCAATTGGAACTTGAATAATTCTGCAACATCGCTCAGCTCAGTGAGCATAAAATTCATATCAAGAAGGTTCATGAAAATCTCACTCCGTGAAAACTCCTATATTAATGAATTCTCCAACATATTTCTCTCTAATATGTGAAGAAAGGAAGACTTGGATTTATATAGCGCCTTTCATGATCACCGGATGTCTCAAAACGCATTACAGGCAAAGATACTTTTGGAGTGTGGTCACTTTTGTAACGTGGGGAAAGCAGCAGCCAATTTCTGCACAGCAAGCTCCCACAAACATCACTGTGATAATCTGTTTTTTTATGTTAAGTTAATTGAGGGATAAATATGGGACAGGATACTGGGGATAACTCCCCTGCTCCTCTTCGAAATAGTGCCGTGGGATATTTTATGTTCATCTGAGAGAGCAGACGGGACCTCGGTTTAATGTTTCATCTGAAAGACAGCACCTCCGACAGCGCAGCGCTCCCTCAGCACTGCATTGGTGTGTCAGCCTAGATTTGCTTTGGTGCCCAAATCTCTGGAGTGGGACTTGAAACTACAACCTTCTGACTCCGTGGTGAGTACTACCCACTGAGCCACAGCTGACACTTAAAGAAATAGCCCTTTATTGTCCAGGACAGAATCAGACATCTCCCACTGAGGTCCAGCACGGCTGGGGTGGAATCTGAGAGCTCCCTCTCTCTGGGTCAATGGGCCCTATTCTGCGCTGACGGGATTAAACCCGCTCATCTGTGCCTCCACTGTGCCCCCTGGGAAACCATGGCACCGACCCGTTCCGGGGGGCAAAGATTTGTTTCATTGATACATAAAAGGTTGCTGCACAAAAAGTTGGGGGTTAATACATTAGCATGGAAAGCGGATTGGCCGAATAACAGAAAACAGAGAGTCAGGATAAATGGGTCATTTTCAGGGTGGCAAACAGTGACTAGTTGGGTGCTACAGGGATCATTGCTGGGGCCTCAACTATTTACAATCTATATTAATTACTTGGATGAAGGGACTGAGTGTAATGTAGCCAAATTTGCTGATGATACAAAGATAAGTGGGAAAGTAATGTGTGAGGAGGACACAAAAAAAATCTGCAAAGGGATATTGATAGGCTAAGTGAGTGGGCAAACATTTGGCAGACAGACTACAATGTGGGGAAATGTGGGATTATCCACTTTGGTAGGAACAATAAAAAAAAAGCTAATTATTTAAATAGGGAGAGATTAAAAAATGCTGCAGTACAGAGATCGGGGGGTCCTTGTACATGAAAAAAAAAGTTAGCATGCAGGTACAGCAAATAAATAGGAAGGCAAATGGAATGTTGGCCTTTATTGCTAGGGGGATGGAGTATAAAAGCAGGGAAGTCCTGCTGCAACTGTACAGGGTATTGGTGAGACCACACCTGGAGTACTGCGTACAGTTTTGGTCTCCTTATTTAAGGAGGGATATACTTGCATTGGATGCAGTTCAGGAAAGGTTTACTAGGTTGTTTCCTGAGATGAAGGGGTTGTCTTATGAAGAAAGGTTGAGCAGGTTGGGTCAGAAGAATGAGAGTTGATCTTATACATTTCAATAAAAGTCTCAGGGTGGATGCCAGGTTAGATGCAGAGAGGATATTTCCCCTCATGGGGAACTAGGGGGCATAGTTTCAGAAGCAGAAATGAGGAGGAATTTCTTCTGAGCGTTTTAAATCTATGGAATTCTCTACCCCAGAGAGCTGTGGAGGCTAGGCCATTGAATATATTTAAGGTGGAGATGGACAGAATTTTGAACGATAAGGAAATCAAGGGTTATGGGGAGTGGGCAGGAAAGTGGAGTTGGGGTCAAGATCAGATCAGCCATGATCTTATTGATTGGCAGAGCAAGCACGAGGGTTGAATAGCCTACTCCTACAAGTATTTATTATCTTATGTTCTACCCCCATACACTTTAAAATAACTTTCACTGTTATGCCCAACTGTTGCCTTGTGAAGTTGATGTTCTTCAGCTCTCAGTGCAGTAACATTGAGATGAGAAGGACAATCTTTGGTGTGATGCCAATGAGGTGGATTTATTGAGCATCTCTATCCTCATGCTGATTAGCTTCGGATGATCAAAGAAAAAACAATTTTGGAGTGTGATTTTAGAGATTTCTATATTGATAATTTTGCTACACTGCTCTCCTGTGACTTGCCGTGGGGCCTGATGTGAGTTGGCGGGTCCGGTTATGGTCTGCAACATGGAGTTATGACCTTTTAGAGAGAGATTGCTTTCGTACAATGCTGTAACCATGGAGACAGCAACACCCATCGAACCAGAGTATAAAAGATGACAAAACCCAGAATGGGCCCACTCAGGGTCATGTCGCAAAGTTATTTAACAATCGCTCCATCAGCCTCTCAGCTCAGACCATCCCACAACTCGGATCAGGGACAGAGGAAACAGCGACACATTTATATATGTGAACTTGTATTTACTCTGTACATACACATGAGGGCTCATCCCCTGGAGTCCCAAGGGATCCCATAATCCCTTGGGAGCACAGGTATTTAAGGAGGCCTCACAAGTTGGTGGGACACTCTGCAGACCTGCAATAAAAGACTAAGGTCACACTTTACTTTGAGCTGACAGTGTTCAGTCTGACTCTTTTGCCATACATAACTGGCGACGAGATATAAATAGCGAACACAAAGATGCAGAGACCAGCGGGCATCCTGGCGAAATTCTCGGAGGGAGATGATTGGGAAACTTTTGTGAAGCGACTCGACCAATACTTCATGGCCAACGAGCTAGATGGGGAAGAGAATGCTGACAAACGAAGGGTGATCCTCCTCACCGTCTGTGGGGCATCAACGTATGGCCTCATGAAGAATCTGCTCACTCCAGCAAAATCCACGGAGAAATCATACGACGATTTGTGAACACTAGTCAGAGAGCATTTGAACCTGAAGGAAAGCATTCTGATGGCGAGGTACCGGTTCTTCACCTACAAAATGTCTGAAGGCCAGGAAGTGGCGAGTTTTGTCGCCGATCTAAGCCGCCTTGCAGGACATTGCAAATTTGAAGGACATTTGGAGCACATGCTCAGAGATGTTTTCATACTTGGCATTGGCCATGAAACCATTTGACTGTAGAGACCCCAATCTTGAGTAAGGTCATAGCGATTGCCACCAGTGACAATACGAAGCAAATCTCTCAGCTCACAAGTACTGCTACAAGTACGTGAACAGTGATGTTTTTGACTTGTAACATACAGGGCAGGTCACAAATACCTGCAGCTGCACGTCTGCAGATGTCTGTGTCCACCATCAAGGGTGATGAATACAAGGTCATTAACACCTTGTTGGCGCTGCAGGGGTGATCATAGTTTCCATTCATGCCGATTCAAAGGGTACATTTGCAAGGGCTGTGGAACAATGGGACACCTCCAACGAGTGTGCTGGCGAGCTGCAAATCCTATTAAACCTGCAAACCACCATGTTGCAGGGGAGGACAAATCCACGGAGGATCACGACGAGCCAAAGCCTCAGACCAAGGAGGTAGAGGTATATGTGGTGCACACATTCACCACGAATTATCCCCTGATAATGCTGACTGTTGAACAAAATGGACTCCTGGTGTCAATGGAGGTGGACACAGGCATGAGCCAGTCCATCATGGGCAAAAAGACTTTTGAAACATTGTGGTGCAACAAGGCCAGTCTTAACTCCAGTTTGCACTAAGAACTTACATAAAAGAACGGATTCCTGTAATTGGCAGTGCTACCGTAAAGGTCTCCTACAATGGAGCGGTGCACAAGCTACCACTCTGGGTGGTACTGGGCGATGGTCCCACACTGCTTGGCAGGAGCTGGCTGGGAAAGATACGCTGGAACTGGGACGACGTCCGAGCGCTATCGCCCACTGACGACACTTCATGTGCCCAGGTCTTAAACAAATTTCCTTCGCTATTCGAACCAGACATTGGGAAATTCCAAGGAGCAAAAGTGCAGATCCACCTAATTCTGGGGGCATGACCTATCCATCACATGATGAGAGAAACGGTAGAGATCGAGCTAGACCGGCTACGAAGATAGAGCATCATTTCACCGATCGAGGTCAACGAGTGGGCCCGTCCCATCGTCCCAGTCCTCAAGCGAGATGGCACCATCAGAATCTGTGGCGATTACAAAGTAACTATCAATCGTTTCTCCCTGCAGGACCAATACCCACTACCAAAGGCCAACAATCTCTTTACAACACTGGCGGGAGGAAAGACGTTCACGAAACTGGATCTGACTTCAGCCTACATGACACAGAAACTGGAGGAATCATCAAAGGCCATCACCTGCATCAACACACACACACACACGTATTTTTGTTTATAAGATGCCCGTTTGGAATCCGATCAGCGGTGGCGATATTCCAGAGAAACATGGAAAGCTTACTGAAGTCAGTCCCGCACACCGTGGTCTTCCAGGACGACATCTTGGGTACAGGTCGGAACACAGTCGAGCATCTGCAGAACCGAAGGAGGTTCTTAACTCAACTGCGTGGGGCTCAGGTTAAAACGCTCGAAGTGGAGTTCTTGGGAAGGAGGATTGCGGCAGATGGCATCAGGCCCACCAATGCGAAGACGGAGGCAATCGAGCACGCACCGAGGCCACAGAACGTGACGGAGCTGCAGTCGTTCCTGGGACTCCTGAACTACTTTGGTAACTTCTTACCAGGTCTCAGCGCACTGTTAGAACCACTGCATCCCTTACTATGAAAAGGGGACGAATGTGTTTGGGGCAAAAGCCAAGAAAATGCCTTTGTAAAATGAGAAAATTGTTATGCTCAAACAAATTGCTTGTGTTGTATGATCCACGTAAGCATTTGGTACGAGCATGTGATGCGTCATCATATGGCGTTCGTGTGTATTGCAACAAGCTAATGATTTGGGGAAACTGCAACCGGTTGCTTATGCATCCAGGAGTCTGTCTAAGGCTTAGAGAGCCTACAGCATGATTGAGAAAGAAGCATTAGCGTGTGTCTATGGGGGTAAAGGAAATGCATCAATACCTGTTTGGGCTAAAATTCGTATTGGAAACTGACCATAAGCCACTTATATCCCTGTTCTCCGAGAGTAACGGGATAAATACCAACACATCGGCCCGCATCCAGAGATAGGTGCTCACGTTGTCTGCATACAACTACATCCGCCACAGGCCAGGCACAGAAAACTGCACCGATGCTCAGTAGGCTGTCATGCCCACCACGTGGGTGGAAATGGCACAGCCCACAGATCCAGCCATGGTTGTGGAAGCTTTTGAGAGAGTGAGCAATCACCCGTCACTGCCCGGCAGATCAAAACCTGGACAAGCCAAGACACCTGATTATCCTCTCGTCAAAAGCTGTGTGCTTCACGGGTGCTGGTCCAGTGTCCCAGTGGAAAGGCAGGAAGAAATAAAGCCGTTCCAGCGGCACAAAAATGAACTGTCTATCCAAGCCGACTGCCTTCTGTGGGGCAGTCGAGTAGCGGTCCCCAAGAAGGGCAGAGACACCTTCATCAATGACCTCCACAGTACCCACCCAGGCATCGTAATAATGAAAGCGATAACTGGATCCCACGTGTGGTGGCCTGGTATCGATGCGGACTTAGAGTCCTGCATTCACAGATGTAATACATGCTTGCAGTTAAGCAATGTACCCAGGGAGGTGCTGCTAAGTTTCTGGTCTTGGCCCTCCAAACCGTGACCTAGTGTACACGTCGACTATGCACACCCATTCTTGGGTAAAATGTTCCTTGTGGTTTTAGACGCGCATTCCAAGTGGATTGAATGAGAGATAATGTCAGCTAGCACGTCCGCTGCCACTACTGAAAGCCTGCGGGCCATGTTTGCCACTCACTGCTTACCCGATGTCCTGGTGAGTGACAACGGGCCATGTTTTACCAGAGCTGAGTTCAAAGAATTTATGCCCCGTAAAGGGATCAAACATGTCACATCTGCCTCATTTAAACCAGCGTCCAATGGTCAGGCAGAGAAAGTAGTGCATATCAAGCAAGGCTTGAAGAGGGTAACTGAAGGCTTACTGCAGACTCGCCTAGCCAGAGTCCTGCTTAGCTACCACGAGACCCCACTCGCTCACTGGGATCCCACCTGCTGAACTGCTCATGAAAAGAGCACTTAAGACAAGGCTCTCGTTAGTTCACCCTGATCTACATGAACAGGTAGAGAGCAGGCAGATCCAACAAAGTGCATACCATGATAGCGCAAATATGTCATGTGAGATTGAAATCAATGATCTTGTATTTGTATTGAGTTATGGAGAAGGACCCAACTGGCTTCCCAGCACTATTGTGGCCAAAGAGGGGAGCAGGGTGTTTAGCATCAAACTGACTCAGTCACCGGAAACACTTAGTCCGTGAATTTGAGTTTGATTTGGTCCATCATTAGCAACCCAGCTTGGACCCTACCTTTTTTGACCCCCAACACACACGTGGCAACAGACACCACAGTTGACCACGCAGCAGAACCCATTATCCACAGCAGCCCTGCAGGGCCCAACACACCAGGCAGACCAGCAAGGGCCAAACAAATGATTCACACCGAGACAATCAACCTGGGCAAAAAGGGCCACAGATCAACTCATTGTAGTTACACTATGGACTTTTTGGGAGGGGAGGCAGGGGAATGGGGGGGGGGTGGTATATCTGAACATGTATTTAATCTGTACAGCCACCAGAGGGCTCAGCCCCTGGAATCCCAACTGATCCCATTATCCCTTGGGAGCACAGATATTTAAGGAGGCCTCACAGGTTGGCAAGGCACACTGGAGACCTGCAATAAAAGACTAAGGTCACACTTTACTTTGAGCTAAGTGTTCAGTCTGACTCTTTATACATAAGACAGTTTTGTTCAATTCTTGGAGAAAGCTCTGCTGGTCTGACCAGAGTCCCGGTTTAGTGCAGTAAGGTTTAACTCCTCCTCGATTTACTAGATCCTGAAAATGGTGAAGGTTTCGTTTTTCTTCAGAATTTAAAAAAATGAAACTCTTCCTTCCAGTCAGTATTGTTGGCATGTACAGGAGAGAGACAGTGGGCAAACCAGAAAACAGAGCATCAAGCAGCAGGGACCTGTAGAGAGGCAGCCCACCTCCAGCACCATCGCCTGTCCATGAGTTTCTAACTCCACCAACTGTTCCTGTACTGAGCTTCCCCTCCCCAGTGTACTGCCGCTCAAGTTAGAACAGCCCATGTTCCAATCTAATCCCTACTCCTGTACATTGCGGATTATATTTAAGGCTATTCTCAGTCTGTACTGAATTTCTTTGGGCACCCATCCGTGAGCTTCTGCGACTGTTGCAGGCTGAGACACTGACGCCCCAATAGGGGGCAGTGACACTGGAGGCTCCTTTAAGAAGCCCACCTTGTTCCCACGCAGGAAGAGAGGAGTCAGAGAGCTGGCATTGGAGCAGCTCAGTGAGGGAGAGGGTCCACTCACCCCCTCAGGGGAAGATTGGGGAGTGATTGTTAGAAGCTCCTTCTCTGCCGTTCTCCAGCGAGGGAGATGCCAATTAGTTCAAACCCCAACCTCTGGCACCATTTGATTCCCAGCTAAGCTCAAGACCTCCCCTTCACCCAGGGGGAAGATGCAGCCAAACTCAGCTGTATATTAGAGCTCTGAATAGTGCTAGCTCCCATTGGCACCCAGTTGCTCCATTTCCACTGCAGGGTGAATTAGGCAAGCGAGAAACTGCAGCAACAAACCACACCTACATGAAGGGCAAATTGAGCCCAGGTCAGAAATGCTGCAAGCCCATTTGTGTCCCAGTCCACACAGCCAGATCCAGGACAGGAGACACAGTGGAATGATCCCACACTTGGAAGGGTTTGTTTATTCCAGTACCAAACGCTCCCACATCAGAGCATGAACAGGGACAGAAGATCACTTCTTGCTGCTCTTGTGGGTCATGGGAATAATTCCAGCTTAAACAGCAGCTGGGGAACTTCACTTATGGACTACAGGAAATGATACCATTTATATCACCGAGCGCGAGGGGCAGGGCATTTGAACACATTGTTATGGAAGACAGTATTAGTCCCTACCTGAAGCTCCAGTGCACAAGTGGTCAAAACAGGGCTGGAGCTCATCAAACTGAGTGGGAAGTAAAGAAAAAAGTGTCAACCCGATTAGGGATGGTCAATTGACCTCAAACTGGAAGAGTCCTTGTGAAAGGGAGCCAATGGAATAACTTGGAATGAGCACCAAGCTTGCACTAATCCCTCAGGCCAGTTCCACTCACCTGGAGCTCATGAACCTGCACAGCGAAGGCTGGGCAGTTACCATAGTCACCACCAATCCCTGGATAAGCTTTTATCAGCCATTATGGCACTAGTTACCTGGATCAGTTACACCAACACAGAACTGAGGGAGGGTTACTGAGTGTAAACAGCTCCATATTTTACATGTGTGGACAGGAGATGGACAATTAGGCATAAGGTACACTAATCACTGCTTTATTGACCATTTGATAACTAGTTGAACTGGGTCTGCTTGTGTTTCCTGTACAGGAACAAGGCCATCAAAGCAGCAGAGATCAGAGAGACAGCTGTCACAGTCAGGGCCAGCATCAGGACCACCTCAGACTCCACACCTAAAGAGCAATGAGAAACCAATGGTTACTGAAGGAAATACTGAGGGGGACATGGAAACTAGCAGTGGTCCACTCACCTCCTGGAGACCTCTCCTGCATCCGTTGCCCAACCTCAGTAAGGGACTCAGTTGCCAGGTCAGTGACATCAGTGTCCAGAATGACCAGGGGTCCAAGTGAGGCCTCACCCTCCCACTTCAACTCAGCATCACTCCCTGCAATATCAAACATTCCAGTTAGAGAGGGTAAAGGGGGACCTCCAACATCTAGAGGATCAACGTCCTACCAGCTTCAGGTACAAGGTCCCTCCTTCCTCTGGAAGGAAAGCTCAACTCCCTCGTGGCACCGCAGTCACCCAAATCACAACAGGCGCAAACGTCATTGTTCGATCCTTCCAATGGGGCCCAGCTAAACAAGACAATCAGTGTAACAATCAGGTTGGGCATCACTTCTCCACACAACACATCCCTGAGGGAGTGAGAGGGGGAACTTACACATTCTGCAGCTTCTGGAAAGTACAAGCTTTGCTCATGGAATCTCTCTGATCTAGTGCAGCAACCTTCAGGTGACAGGTGAGGAAAATCTGAGGGACACATTCAACACCAGCCGTTATTCAATGACTCCCTCCCAACAAGAAGAACACAATGGGCAGCTTCCTCTTACCAAGGAACGGTCATCGCCAAAGAAACGGAACGCATCCAGGTCAAAGTGGAGCTTGTCCAGCTCACGCTCGTCTCTTGGCAACAGGAAGGTTGAGAAGGAGTCCTCAGCTTTGCTGTCCAGGAGGCAACTGAAGAAAGATTAAAACACAGGCCATGGAGTGAATCAAGTGAAGCCATTGAGACAGGACCAGCTGTAGAAAGGAGAGAGCTCCTTACCCATTGTAGTCAATGATGCTGTAACTTGGGGTGGAATCCTTGTCTGGGCTCAACGTTGCGACACTGCGGTCAATGTAGAGCTTCAGGGGCATGTGGTTGGTCATTGAAACAGAGGCCTCAATGTGAATGAGGTCACCCAGGTAGTAGACAGTTGTGGTGCGCTCTGTAAGCCAGTCATCTGAAGGACAAGAGGACAAAGGTTGGAGACAGTGGCTGCAACTCCCAGTGGGTGACAGGAAATCACTACCCATCCACCCAGCACATACCAGCCATTAGGCGCAGAGAGAATGACAGAAGCCCTTCTCCAGACTTGGTGGAGCTGAACGGGATCCAGGTGGGCTTGATCGGGTTACTGCTCACATTGCCCTTCCTGGAAAGACAAGTGTGCCATTTTAGGACAGAGTCAGAGAACATGCATTAGATTGAGTTTTCCTTCACTCAATGGTTACCTATAATAGCGGCACTCAATGGGAACGACAGCGCCATTAGTTCGCACAATGACAGATCCATGAGCCTTGGGGGTGTGGTTCAGGTGTGTGGTGTAGACCAGGAAATCTCCAGCCATCTGAAAATCAGATTCAGAAATTAACATAGTTCTTGGAAGGGAGGTTGTGCAGCCTCTGCAGTTAATGCAGGGAGAAAGAGTTCAAGCAGCAGAGCAAAATCAATTCAACAGAAAAGTGGAGTGGCTCAGTGGGTAGCACCCTCGCCTCGGAGCGAGTAGGTTGTGGGTTCATGTCCCATTGCAGAGACTAGAGCTCAAAAAGCTAGCTGAAACCCTAGTGCAGTGCTGAGGGAGCGCTGCACTGTCTGAGGTGCCATCTTTCATATGTGACATTAAGCAGAGGCCACACCTACTCAAGTGGACAAAACAGATCCCATAGCACTATTTCAAAGAGTAGCAGGGGAGTTCTCCCAGTGTCCTGGGCCACTATTTATCCCTCAAATGAACATCACATTCAGATGATCTGGTCATTATCACATTACTGTTAGTGGGAGCTTACTGTGCACAAATTGGCTGCTACATTTCCCACAACAGTGACGACACTTCACAAAGTACTTCACTGGCAGTAAAGCACTATGAGATATACAGTGGTTGTGAAAGGTGCTATAGAAATGAAAGTCTTTAACAATTAAGTGTGCCAAAAGTTGCCAATAATTTGGGGCAATGAATAGACCTCCAGATTTAAGTCTCATTTAATCCAGGCTCCCAGGTATTCAAAAACAGAAAGTGTGGGAGATAAAGCTAAATATGGGAAATAACCACTAAACTGACTCCCCAGTGACCTGAATATCCACGAGACAGGATATACCACAGGAAACATTTGGACAAACCCAAGTGAATACACAAGGCCAATAGGGGTGAGATCACAAGGTTGGAGAGACTTGGGAAAACCAGTTAAAGCAAAGCACAATGCACAATTCCAAAGCAAGTTTGAGGTTTAAAAGCAGGACAGGAGTCCCCTCATCAATGCACCCTCACCAAGAGTTGGAGTGAAGCGTGGGGACTGAGCCACACACCAAGCTTAGAGCAAGAGTTGAAGAATCACATTACCTTCACTGAGCTGCCACACTCATGGAGCCCATAGTCAAAGAGGACGGTGCGGTTCGGAGAGTCGATCCCAGTTGGCCGACAACCTACTGCCCCCAGGGTCAGGTCAGCAGCTTTAACCAGGTGCCTGGTCCCAAATAAATCCATGTGTACACTGACCAGCAGGTTGTGCTCCCCACACTGCACCATCACAGTGTGCAGTGGGAACACACTGCGCCCCTCAGACACACGGAGACGGGAACCAAAGGGAGGGACTGTCTGAGCCCCAGGGGTGGCCTTGACTCTTCCCCATGGAAACCTCTGGCCTCCAAACTGTCGCCAAATATCAGAGGGGCAAACAACCCCAACTAACAGCAGTACTGGGACCAGTGCCCTCACTACACAATCCCCCATGATCCCAAACCACTCAACTATCCCTGCAGCCCCCAACCAGTACCTTTTATACACACAAGCTGCAGTCACCTGACACCAATGATACCAGAAGCAGCAACATTGAGCCAATTAACCGGCCCCAATCTCCACAATTTCTACCCAATGACAGAACGGATGGATTTATTGCCAGGCGGACCGATGTAAATTGGACCAATAGGAGTGGCAGTGAATGGCCCGGTGTCACCTGACAGAAATCAGCACCACAACTATTTTAAGTTGAACCAATAATCAAGTTGTTATGTATTGATGCCTGGGGTCACCAGATACCAGGGGGCGCCGCTGTTGGAGGTCATCAGGCTGTACGTGCGTGTGCGCGGTCACTGGTATATAAGCGTGGGTACTGTGTCATGCGGGTACTTTGGGCATGAATAAAGTTGGGTCAGGTTTGCACCTGAGGCCGTTTACAGTAACAAGACTCTTGAGTCATTATATTTGGCGAGGTAACTTAAGAACCTTCGCATGTACAATGGACACTATTGGAATTCTGGAGAGATTTGCAGAGGGCGAGCATTGGGCGGCTTTTATCGACCGCCTGGATCAGTATTTTGTGATCAACAAAATGGAGGGAGTGGCTGACGCAATTCGGCGCAGGGCGGTTTTCCTCACCGTTTGTGGTTCGGAAATTTAGGGCCTTATGAAGAACCTTCTCTCGCCTTTAAGTCCAACGGACAAAGAGTACAAAGATTTGTGTGTTTTGGTGCGTGACCATCTAAAGCCAAAAGACGGGATCATCATCTCACGCTATCGCTTCTATACGCATGTTCATGCTGAGGGCCAGGATGTGTCGGGATTCATCGCTGACCTACCATGTCTTGCTGAGCCGTGTAAGTTCGGGAACGTGTTGAAGACGCTGCAAGATTTCTTAGTGATAGGCATCAACCCTGATGTGATTCTTCGGAAGTTATTGACCGAAGAAAAGCTAGATTTGAGAAAGGCCATCGCGCCTGCCGAGGCATGCATGACAACTGATGATAATTTGAAGCAGATATCATCGAAGAGTCAGAGCTCCACGGCAGGTACTGTAAACAAGATTGTGTCGTTTTCTGGCAGGGCCTACTCGACTGCTTATGTGAAACTTGTCGCTGCTCAGAGTCCGCCAACTGGTACGAATCAGACTTCACCCTGTTGGCGTTGTGGGGGCAATCATTGGCCTCATCAGTGTCGGTTTAAACAATACGCCTTTAATGGCTGTTCAAAAGTGGGGCATCTTCAGAGAATGTGCCCATAACTGAGCAAGGATGCTCAGTTATGGGCACATTCATTTATGGGCTCATCACATTTTTAATGATAACCAGTACAGTGCTGGTTCGGATACACAACCCGGGGAGGAAGTTTATTGTCTGTATTCGCTCTTGGGAAAGAGCCAGCCGATAACCATTAATGTGAAGCTGAATGGCATGCCTGTATCAATGGAGCTGGACACGGGTGTGAGTCAGTCAATAATGAGCCAAAGGACATTCAACAAGCTGTGGGACACTGAGGCTGTGAAGTCTAAGCTGAGTCCAGTCAATGCCAAGTTGCGTACTTACACTAAGGAACTCATACCGGTGACTGGCAATGCAGTAGTCAAAGTGTCTTTTGATGGTTTGGTTCATGATCTACCATTATGGATCGTCCAGGTAATGGTCCAATGCTGTTCAGCAGTAATTGGCTCAAGAAAATCAAGTGGAACTGGTATAATGTCAAAGCGTTGTCCTCGGTGGATGACACTTCGTGTGCTCAAGTGTTGAAGAAGTTTCCTTCTTTGTTTGAACCGGGCATTGGTAATTTAATGGAGCCAAGGTGCAGATTCACCTGGATTCTGATGCAAGGCCTGTCTATCATAAAGCTCGGTCTGTTCCTTGCATGATGAGGGAGAAGGTTGAATTTGAACTTGACAGACTCCAACGTGAATGGATTATATCACCGGTCGAGTTTAACGAGTGCGCCAGTCCCATTGTTCCTGTATTGAAGAGTGATGGCACTGTCAGGATTTGTGGAGACTACAAGGTTATGATTAACCGATTTTCGAAACAGGATCAGTATCCGCTACCGAAGGCTGATGATCTGTTCGCCATGCTAGCTGGTGGCAAGTCGTTCACTAAACTAGATCTGATGTCTGCCTATATGACACAGGAGCTTGTCGGCACTTCAAAGAAATTCACCTGCATAAACACCTATAAAGGACTATTTGTCTATAACAGGTGTCCTTTTGGAATTCGTTTGGCTGCAGCCATATTTCAGAGGAACATGGAGAGTCTACTGAAGTCCATTCCTAGAACTGTCATGTTTCAAGATGACATTCTGGTCACAAGTCACAACATTGCTGAACATCTGAACAATCTTGAAGGAGTCCTACATCATTATGGACAAAGTAGAACTCAGGCTGAAACGTTCGAAGTGTGTCTTCATGGCGCCTGAAGTTGAATTCCTGGGGAGGAAAATTGCTGCTGATGGCATCGGGCCTACTGATTCAAAAACCAAGGCCATCAAAAATGCACCTCAGAATGTGATGGAGCTGCATTCATTCCTTGGGTTACACAACTACTTCGGTAATTTCTTACCCAAATTGAGCACTTTGTTAGAGCCACTGAAGATGCTAATCAGAAAAGGCGACAACTGGGTCTGGGTGTGTCTCAAGGTGGAGTCTTTGAGAAACCTAAGAATCTGCTCTGTTCAAACAAGTTGCTTGATCATTATGATCCATGTAAGCATCTGTAATGCTTCATCATATGGGGTTGGCTGTGTACTCCAACAAACAAATGAGTCAGGAAAGTTACAACCTGTTGCATATGCTTCGAGAGGTTTGTGAAAGGCGGAAAGAGCTTACAGCATGGTAGAAAAAGAAGCTTTGGCCTGTGTGTACGGTGTCAAAAAAATGCATCAGTACCTGTTTGGTCTTCATTTCGAGCTCGAACTGGATCACAAGCCACTTATTTCATTGTTTTCGGAAAACAAAGGTATTAATACTAATGCATCATCCTGTATTCAGATTGTCTGCCTATGATTATGTTATTTGTCATAGACCTGGCACTGAGAATTGTGCCGATGCACTGAGTCGTCTGCCTTGCCCACACCTGATATGGAGATGCCTCAACCTGCAGATCTATTGTTAGTAATGGATGCTTTTGAGAGTGAAGGAACTCCTGTCACTGCTCAACAAGTGAGGATCTGGACCAGCCATGACCCTATTTTATCGGTTGTGAAACGTTGTGTCCTCAGCGGTGATTGATCTGCAATATTTATGGAGATGTGTGATGAGACCAAACCTTAGAACCGTCGCAAAGATCAGCTGTCCATTTCGTCAGATCGTTTACTGTAGGGTAATCGTGTCATTATGCCTAAGAAAGGTAGAGAAAAATTGGTACGTGAACTTCATAGCACACATCCTGGTATTTCATGATGAAAGCCATTGCTAGGTCTCATGCATGGTGGCCTGGAATTGACTCAGATCTGGAATCATGTGTGCATCAGTGCAACACTTACATGCAGCTAAGTAAAGTGCCAGTGGAATCTCCGCTGAGTCTTTGGTCATGGCCATCTAAACCATGGTCGAGGATCCACATCGATTTTGTGGGCCCTTTCATGGGAAAGATGTTTTTTGTTGTGGTGGATGCATATTCAAAGTGGATAGCATGTATTATTATGTCATCTAGTACATCTGCAGCTACTATTGAGAGCCTTCATATCATGTTTGCTACACATGGTTTGCCTGACATCGTTGTGTGCTTCACAAGTCTTGAGTTTCAGGAGTTTCTATGTTTCTATGTGAGGGCAGCTCCATTCAAACCTGCTTCGAATGGTCAAGCAGAGCGTGATGTTCAAACGATCAAGCAGAGTATGAAACGTATAACTCAGGGTTCACTGCAGACTCGTTTGTCATGTATATTGTTCAGTTACAGGACAAGACCTCATACACTTACTGGGGTCTCCCCTGCTGAACTACTGATGAAGAGAAATCTCAAGACCAAGCTTTCTCTTGTTCATCCTGATCCGAATGATCGTGTTGAAAACAGACGTCAAAGTCAGCAATGGTATCATGATCGTGTTGCTATGTCAGGTGACATCTCTGTCAACGATCCGGTTTATGTATTGAACTATGGTCAAGGTCCAAAGTGGATCGCCGGAACTGTTATGGCCAAGGAGAGTAACAGTGTTTATTGTCGTGCTCAAGAATGGGAAAACATGCAGGAAACATGTTGATCAGGTAAAACTGCGGCACACGGATGAACTGGAAGCATTTGAGGAAGATGCAGTCAGTGACCAACCGACCAATGTTCATTCATCAGAGGACTTTGCTGTCATTACTGAACCTGGACCTTCAGTCTCTGATGTGGTCATTACCACTCCCATCAGATCGGTTACTCAGCCTTCAGTCACAACTGACTCAGAACGCTCGCCCAGAACTAAAGTTGAACTGAGATGATCAACTCGTGAGAGGAAAGTCCCAGATCATCTTAATTTGTAAAGAGACTGATATTAAGATCTTGAAGGGGAATGCTGTTATGTATTGATGCTTGGGATCATCAGACACCAGGGGGCACCACTGTTCGAGGTCATCGGGCTGTACGCGTATGTGCGCGGTCACTGGTATATAAGCGTGGGTACCATGTCACACGGGTACTTCGGGCGTGAATCAAGTTGGATCAGGTTTACACCTGAGTCAGTTTACAGGAACAAGACTCTTGAGTCATTACACAAGTGCCCCCTTATTAAAGGAGCACTAAAACCGACACATTAAACAAATTAAACTTTTGACATTAAAAGGATCAAATTAAAATTTGGTTGCCGGGGGTGATGCTCCACTTCAGTCCCTCCGGCGCCCACCTCTCGCGGAAGGCCGCGAGCATACCGGTGGACACCGCGTGCTCCATTTCCAGGGACACCCTGGCTCGGATGTAACCGCAGAAGAGAGGCAGGCAGTCGAGCTGAATGACCCTCTCGACCGCCCGCTGCTTGGACTGGCTGATGGCCGTGCCCAGGAGCAGTCCTATGAGGCGGCCTTCCGACCTGCCCGCTCCCCTCCGGACTCCTCCAGGCCGCAGAAATTACAGGTAGACTGGGAGCCCGTGAAACGACGTAAAAAACTTATTGCACGGGACTGCTCCATGCAACACCCTCCAGGCCAAGTCTCCAATAAATAAGGGAAGGACTCTCGCGTAGAGTGCACTCTATTGAGGACCCCCGCCTTCTGCGGACGGCAAATGGTGCGCATGGCGTGTCTGGACGGCAGACAACGATGGCAACGTGGAGAATGTGCAAGAGCAGCCAGTACAGGAGGGCCCTCCACGCAGAACTGAAAGGCACAGGGAATCCGTGTAACATGTATGTGTAGAGTGTGTGAGTTTGCAGCCCCTTTTTCACTATTTGAAGCGACTGCTCCTCAAATTCTGGTTGCACTTCAGTCCCACACTCCTGATCTTTGGGCACCCTCTACGGAGGGGAGCGGGCAGGTCAGAAGGCCTCCTCGTAGGACTGCTCCTGGGCACGGCCAAGGGGGCCATCAGCCGGTCCAGGCAGCGGGCGGTCGAGGGAGTCATTCTGCCTCACTATCTGTCTCTCTTCCGCGGTTACATCTGAACCAGGGTATCCACTGGTACACTCGCAGCCTTCCGCGAGAGGTGGGCGCCGGAGGAACTAGAGTGCATCATCATCCCCGGCAACCAAACTTTAATTTGAACCATGTCCAAAGTGCGATTTAATTACGTTTTTAGTGCCCAAGCCCCCACCACTTTTAGCCAGGGGCAGCAGTATAATTTGTGTTTAGTGCCCTCAAAAAAAAAAGCGGGCACTTGAAAAGTTTTGGGAGTGTGACCCCGTTCAGGGCGCAGTTGATTACTGACAGCTATTTTGAGTTGTATCAGTAATAAAGTGCCCCCTGATTTTATGACATTTTAGAGAGAGGTTGCTTTATTACAATGCGTAACCATAGAGACAGCCCATAATAGAGCAAGCAACACTCACTGAGCAGTGGCAGGAGCAACCAGAGTATAAAATATGACAAACCGCGGACTGGGCCCACGGATTATGCAGCAAAGTTATTTAACAATCGCTCCATCAGCCTCTCAGCTCAGACCATCCCACACCTGGGATCAGGGAGACAGTTTTGTTCAATGTTTGGAGAAACCTCTGCTGGTCTGACCCGAGTCCATGTTTATTGTAGTAAGATTTTACTCCACAACTCAACACAGACCTGGGTTCGATTTACTCGATCCTAAAATTTGTGAAGATTTTTTTTCCTTCAGTATTTAAAGAAGGAAACCATTCCTTACAGAAGGTATTGTTGGCGTGTAGAGTAGAGAGACAGTGGGCAAACCAGAAAACAAAGTATCAAGTAGCAGGGACCTGTAGAAAGTCAACCCACCTCCAGCACCATCGCCTGTCCATGAGCTTCGAACTCCACTAACTGTTCCTGTACTGAGCTGCCCCTCAAGTTAGAACAGCCCATGTTCCACTCTAATCCCTAGTCCCTGTACATTGCAGATTATATTAAAGGCTATTCTCAGTCTGTACTAAATGTCTTTGGGCACCCATCCGAGCTTCTGCGACTGTTGGAGGCTGAGACACTGACACTAAAACCCCAATAGGGGGCAGTGACACTGGAGCCCACCTTGTTCCCAGACAGGAACATAGGAGTCAGAGAGCTGGCAGTGGAGAAGCTCAATGAGGGAGACAGTCCACTCACGCCCTCAGGGGAAGAGTAGGGGAATGATTGTTAGAAGCTCCTTCTCTGCCATTCTCCAGCGAGAGAGATGACAATTGGTTCAAACCCCAACCTCTGGTACCATGTGATTCCCAGCTAATCTCAGGCACTCCCCTTCACCCAGGGGAAGATGCAGCCAAACTATGGGCTGTATATTAGGGCTCTGAATAGTGCCAGTTCCATTGGCACCCAGTCACTCCATTTCCACTGCAGGGTGAATCAAATAAGCTAGAAACTACAGCAACAAACCACACCTACATGGTGATGGGCAAAATGTGCCCAGGTCAGAAATGCTGCAAGCCCATTTCTGTCCCAGTCCATACAGCCAGATCCAGGACAGGAGACACAGTGGAATGATCCCACACTTGGAAGGGTTTTGTTTACTTCACTACCAAGCTCTCCCACATTGGAGCATGAACAAAGACAGAAGATAATTTCTTGCTGTTCTCTCAGGCCACGGGAATAATTCCAGCTTAATCAACAGCTGGGGAACTTCACTTATGGAAGTACAGGAAATGGAAACATTTATATCACCGAGAGCAAGGGGCAGGGCATTTGGACACATGGTTATGGAAGACAGACAGTAGCGGTCCCGACTTGAAGCCCCAGTGCACAAGAGTTGTCAAACCAGGGCTGGAGCTCATCAAACTGGCTGGGAAGTCAAGTAAATAATGGGTCACCCCATTAGGGATGATCAATTGATCTCAAACTGGAGTGGAGTCCTTGTGAAAGGGAGACAATGGAATAACTTGGACCAATCACCAAGCTTGCACCAATCCCTCAGGGCAGTTCCACTCACCTGGAGCTCATGGACCTGCACAGTGAAGGCTGGGCAGTTACCATAGTCACAACCCAACCCAGGATAAGCTTTTAACCAGTCATTATGGGACAAGTTACCTGGACCAGTTACAACACGGGGAACCAAGGGACAGAGTGACCAATGAACAAACAGGCACAAGGTACACAAAATCAATGCTTTATTGATCATTTTATAACCAGTTGAACTGGGTTTGCTTGTGTTTCCTGTACAGGAACAAGGCCATCAAAGCAGCAGAGATCAGAGAGACAGCTGTCACAGTCAGGGCCAGCATCAGGACCACCTCAGATGCCACACCTAAAGAGCAATGAGAAACCAATGGTTACTGAAGGAAATACTGAGGGGGAAATGGAAACTAGCAGTGGGCCCACTCACCCCCTGGAGACCTCTCCTGCTTCCATTGCCCAACCTCAGTAAGGAACTCAGTTGCCAGGTCAGTCACATCAGTGTCCAGAATGACCAGGGGTCCAAGTGAGGCCTCACCCTCCCACTTCAATTCAGCATCACTCCCTGCAATATCAAACATTCCAGTTAGAGAGGGTAAAGGGGGACCTCCAACATCTAGAGGATCAATGTCCTACCAGCTTCAGGTACAAGGTCCCTCCTTCCTCTGGAAGGAAAGCCCAACTCCCTCATGGCACCGCAGTCGCCCAAATCACAAGAGGCGCAAACGTCATTGTTCGATCCTTCCAATGGGGCCCAGCTAAACAAGACAATCGGTGCAACAATCAGGTTGGGCATCACTTCTCCACACAACACATCCTGAGGGAGAGAGGGGGAACTTACACATTCTGCAGCTTCTGGAAAGTACAAGCTTTGCTCATGGAATCTCTCCGATCTACTGCAGCAACCTTCAGGTGACAGGTGAGGAAAATCTGAGGGATACATTCAACACCAGCCGTTAGTCAGTGAGTCCCTCCCAACATGGAGAACCCAATGGGCAGCTTCCTCTTACCAAGGAACGGTCATCATCAAAGAAGCGGAACGCATCCAGGTCAAAGTGGAGCTTGTCCAACTCACGCTCGTCTCTTGGCAACGAAGGTTGAGAAGGAGTCCTCAGCTTTGCTGTCCAGGTGGCAACTGAAGAAAGATTAAAACACAGGCCATGGAGTGAATCACATGAAGCCATGGAGATGGGAACAGCTGGAGAAAGCAGAGAACTCCTTACCCATTGTAGTCAATGAAGCTGTAACTCAGGGTGGAGTCCTTGTCTGGGCTCAACGTATTGACACAGCGGTCAATGTAGAGCTTCAGGGGCATGTGGTTGGTCATTGAAACAGAGGCCTCAATGTGAATGAGGTCGCCCAGGTAGTAGACAGTCGAGGTGCGCTCTGTAAGCCAGTCATCTGAAGGACAAGAGGACAACGGTTGGGGACAGTGGCTGCAACTCCCAGTGAGTGACAGGAAATCACTCCCCAGCCACCCAGCACATACCAGCCATTAGGCGCAGAGAGAATGACAGAAGCCCTTCTCCAGACTTGGTGGAGCTGAACGGGATCCAGGTGGGCTTGATTGGGTTACTGCTCACATTGCCCTTCCTGGAAAGACAAGGGACAATGTCAAAGAACATGCGTTTGATCGAGTTTTCATTCACTCAATGGTTACCTATAATAACGGCACTCAATGGGAACGACAGCTCCATTGGATCATACAATGACAGATCCAAAAGCCTTGGGGGTGTGGTTCAGGTGGGTGGTGTAGACAAGGACATTTCCAGCTATCTGAAATACATCAGGTTAAGAAATGGAATTCAGTTTTATGCAATGAAGTTCTGGTCTGAAATGGAGAACTTTCTATTCTGGAGTTAAAAATGAGGGGTGATCTCAATAAATAAGTTTAGTACAGGGTCGATGCTGAGAGTTTGTTTTTCCTGGCTGTGTGTCTAGAACTTGCATTCACAGTCTCAGGAGATGGGGTCAGCCATTTAATACTAAGAAGAGGAATGATTTCTTTATTGAGGGTTGTGAAGCTTTGAAATTCTCCACCCAAGAGGGATGTGGATGCTTATAGAGTAAATTCCAGAGGGGGCTCGATAAATTCTTCAACACTTTGGGATATGGAAGGGAAGTGGACCATGGATCATATGGAATAGCAGAGCAGGTTCGAGGGGCTGTATGGGCTGCTCCTGCTCCTATGATGTTCTCATGTAGTCAGAAGTTGTGCAGCCTCTGCAGTTAATGCAGGGAGATTGTAAGTACAAGATCGAAACCCATTCAATGGCAAACCGACTCAAAGAATGGCTTCAATGGATAGTTAATGCCACAAGTTACCATTCATTTGGAGCACTGAATAGACTAGCTATAAGCCTCATTTAATTCACTCACATTCGAATTACAGGGAAAGTGTGCAGTTCCTCTATAGTGCATTGCATCTCAATTCTTATTCCAAGTATTCATCAACCAGATTAGATCAAACTGAATCCCTGTTAACCCGATCAAGAAGGGCAACAGAGCTGAATATCCACAAGGTATAAAAAAGGAAAAGTTTGGACAAACCCAAGTGAAGGCTCAAGGACAATAGCGGTGAGATCACCAGGATGGAGAGACAAGGGAAGACCAGTTAAAGCAAAGCACAATACAGAATTCCAGAGCAAATTTGAGGTTTAAAAGCAGGAGACAGGAGTCCCCTCATCCATGCCCTCTCACCAAGAGTTGGAGTGAAGAGTGAGGACTGATCCACACACCAAGCTTAGAGCAAGAGTTGAAGAATCACATTACCTTCACTGAGCTGCCACACTCATGGAGCCCATAGTCAAAGAGGACGGTGCGATTCGGAGAGTCGATCCCGGTTGGTCGACAAACTACTGTCCCCAGGATCAGGTCAGCAGCTTTAATCAGGTGCCTGGTCCCAAATAAATCCATGTGTACCCTGACCAGCAGGTTGTGCTCCCCACACTGCACCATCACAGTGTGCAGTGGGGACACACTGCACCCCTCAGACACACGGAGACGGGAACCAAAGGGAGGCCCAGGAGGAGGGACTCTCTGAGGCCCAGGGGTGGCCTTGATTCTTCTCCATGGAAACCTCTGGCCTCCAAACTGTCACCAAATATCAGTAGCACTGAGACCAGTGCCCTCCCTACACAATCCCCCATGATCCCAAACCACTCAACTAACCCTGCAGCACCTTTTATTTTTTTTTGTGTTTTTTTTAATTTTTTTTTTTTGGCATTGAAACCATATATTTTACAAGTGCCCCCTATAAAAGGGGAGGGGGACACTAAGAACCCGGCAATGAAAACAAATTAAACTTTAAAACAAATAAAATCAAATTAAAATTTGGTTGCCGAGGGTGATGATGCACTCCAGTCCCTCCGGTGCCTACCTCTCGCGGAAGGCCGCGAGCGTACCGGTGGACACCGCATGCTCCATCTCTAAGGACACCCTGGACCGGCTGATGGCACCCTTGGCCGTGCCCAGGAGCAGTCCTACGAGGAGGCCCTCGGACCTATCCGCTCCCCTCCGCACAGGGTGCCCAAAGATCAGGAGTGTGGGACTGAAGTGCAGCCATAAATTGAGGAGCAGCCCCTTTAAATAATGGAACAGGTGCTGCAACCTCGCACATTCAGTAAAAACATGGAACACAGACTCTTCCAGACCGCAGAAATTGCAGGCGGCTTGGGAGCCCGTGAACCGGCTTAAAAATGTATTGCACGGGACTGCTCCGTGCACCACCCTCCAGGCCAAGTCCCCGATAAATAGTGGGAGGACTCCCGCATAGAGTGCACTCCATCAGGGACCCCCGCCTCCTCCGGACGGCAAGATGGTACGCCATGGCGTGTCCGGATGGCAGACGAGGATTGCAAGGTTGAGAGTGTGCAGGAGCAGCCCGTACAGGAAACCCCTCCGCGCAGAACTGAAAGGCACGGAGGGGATTTCCCCGAGGCGGCTCAAGTTGTGAGGCGCCGGCTCCCGAGGGAGGTTTCGGGGTTTGGCGCCGATCAGGAATTCCGTCCGGACGGTGGTCAGTTCGGATGGGATCTCCCCACATGCTTGAGCCTCCTTGACACACCAAACGGAGTCAGGGCCCAGTGCTGTTTTTAGCGACTCGATGGCATCGGCCGCGCGGCGAACGTCGGCCAAATTTAGGCGCCGTGCCACTACATCTGGCGCCATTCAGCCCGCTCCTCCGCCATCGAGCAGGTCTCTGACCCTGGTCACCTCGCCAGCCACAGCCCTCTCGTCCGCCTGCCACCTAAAACCTCGGTCATGGACGTAAAGATTCCTGAGCAGCGGCTCCTGCAGAACAGCCGCCACTCCAGCCAGTGGAGAGCTGCGCTTGGTGGAGACTTTGTTCCAGACCCTGGTGAGTTCCTTGTAAAAGACAGGCAGCTCCTGGACGGCGGTCCTGACGCCCCCCAAGCTCACAAACAGGAGCTGCGAGTCGTAGTTGAGGCTGTGCTGCTGGCGGAAGAAATACGTCGCCAGCGCACGCCACCAAGGAAGGGGCTCGACGTAAAGGTATCTCTGCAGGGTCTGAAGATGGAAAGTCGCTAGCTGGGTGCTGACGCACACCAACGACTGACCGCCCTCCCTAAGCGGGAGTCTCAAGACTGCGGCAGAGACCCAGTGCTTCCTGTTGTTCCAGAAGAAGTCCACCAGCTTCTTCTGTATCTTGGCGACAAACGCAGGGGGAGGGGTCAAATGACCAGCCGGTACCACAGCATGGTGGCCACCAGCTGGTTTATGACTAGCGCTCGACCTCTGTAGGACAGCACTCGGAGCAGTCCTGTCCAGCGCCCTAGCCGAGCGGCGACCTTGGCCTCCAGCTCTTGCCAGTTCGCCGGCCAGGCTTCCTCGTCGGGGCTAAGGTAGACTCTCAGATAGAGGAGATGGGTCGTGCTCCAGGCAAAAGGCCTGAGCTCCTCCGGCAGGGAGTCCACCCGCCACTGACCCACCAGGAGTCCGGAACATTTCTCCCAGTTGATCCTGGCGGAGGATGCGGCCGAGTAAATCTCCTAGCATTCACGCATCCTCCGCAGGTCAACGGGATCCTCGACCGTGAGGAGCACGTCATCGGCGTAAGCCGAGAGGACGACCACCACGCCCGGCCCTTGCAGAGCCAGTCCCGTCAACCTCGTCCGCAGGAGGCGCAGGAAAGGCTCCACGCAGATGGCATATAACTGGCCGAACATGGGGCATCCCAAAGCGAAGGGGCGCCGTCAAGGACCCGTTAACCTTAATCAGACACTCCGCGGCGGCGTACAAAAGTCGGATCCGGGCGATGAAGTGCATCCCGATCCCGAAAGCTCGCAGAGTTCCCAACAGATAGTCGTGATGCACCCTGTCGAATGCCTTCTCTTGGTCGAGAGATAGGAAGGCGACCGACAGACCAGCCTCCTGGGAATGATGGATGAGGTCCCGGACCAGATGGATGTTATCGTGGATTGTCCGGCCCAGAACCATGTAGGACTGGTCGGGGTGGATCATGTGGTCCAGCAGGGCGCCAATGACTCCATGAGGCAGTGCTGTACTTGAACTGTAGCGACCTTAGTCCTTTATTGGTAACTCAAGAGTGAGGATCACACCTGGTGGCCTGCCTTTTATACTCGGCCAGGCACAACTGTACAGGTAACCTACAAGTCTCCCACTGTAGTGCCCTCTGGTGGTACATCATATGTAATAGTACCAGCAATAAACATGTAGGATACATGACGGGTCTGGCCTGACATACTGCTGCACCTCGGTGATGGGTCCAAGCTATTCCATTGGCTCCCTTTGTTCTGTGGCTATGACGACTATTTCCCACACCGGCTTCAAATTCCAGTTTGGCTGGAAGTCAGTTGATTTGAAACAACAGCTCCAGCCCTGGGTTGAAGACTCTTGTACAGGGCTCTGGGCTTCAGGTAGGGACCTGTGACCACTGCACTTCTCTGTTCTCTAACCAAGTGTGTGCAAAGGCCGTGCCCCCTAACACTGGGAGGGATAATATAAACAGTCACATTTGCTGCCCTATTAAATTGAGTTGTAGTGAAGTTCTCCACATGCTGTTTAGTCTGGAATCAAACTTCTTCCCATAACATGGTGGATTTGAGGGCATTCTCCATAACCCTCAAATGACTCCAGGTTATTGCATTTCTGCCTCCAAGTTTAATCTAAACTATAAGTAGGAGACAGTGTGGTGTGACCGTTAATGCCAATTAGACTGATTGATGGGCAGTAGGAGCAAAGCAGATTTTCCTGTAAGATGCAAATAGGCACGTTAGAAGCTGGAGGTTGACCCTGAGTCCATACCTGAAATGTTCAGCTCTCTCGTCAGATACTCATCGACCTATTGTCTACTCTCAGGATTTACTCCACTGATTTCTGGGTTCAGTCTTTCCCTCTGCCTTCCTGAGGGGCTCACAGGGAGAGACAATACATGGGTCACAGCCTGCCCAGGGTGGTTCCAGTCAGGCACTGTGGGTACTGAGGGCCTGAACACACTTCAGATACAGCACCAAATGCAGAGAATTAAAATAAATTTGTACAATAATCGCTCGAGTTTTTTTTCTTGGGTTTTTTATTTAACGGATGATGGAATGTCCTGGCTACCAACAGGTCTATCACATAACAACTGGTCTGTGTACAGCGTGCACACAAAGCACGTCCCTCCATTGGGAGAAATCTAAAGACTACATTGCCCAGACTGCTAACAGTAGGTGGCAAGAACCCTCCCCATCCCGTGCCCGGAATATGCTGAGGTGACCCTCCATCATTCTGCCCATCTATTCCCTGTCGCTACGATTCTCCATCATGCTGTGGCTTAGTGGGTCGCACTCTGATCTCTGAACTCACTGGTTGTGGGGTCAAGTCCCATCTCAGAGATTTGAAGGACAAAATTCTAGGCTGACCCTCCCAGTGGAGGGAGTGCCACATGTTGGAAATTTTAAACCACGGCCCATCTGCTCTCTCAGTTGGATATAAAAGATGCCCTGGCACTATATCATCTTCCCAGTGTCCGGGCCAATATTTATCCCTCAATACAACAGCACTAAAAATGATTATCTGGCTATTATTGCATTGTATTATTGTGGTGAATGTGTGAATGGAGTTCCATTGCAGGAAGTAAGCCTGTTGTATCAGTAAATTCAAGAGCCAGTTTGGTAAGTATGTGGGGAAATATTCGTCAGAAGGATATGAGAGGTATTTATTGGCTATAAACTTTCCTAGAAATTGAGATTGGCCAGATGGACCATTATAGTCTTTCTGGGTCTTTTTTGGCGCTCTACATACTTAAAGAGAAGGGGTAAGCCATATAGGACCGAGATGTGGAGAAACGTTTTCACCCAGAGAGTTGTGAACCTGTGGAATTCTCTGCCACAGAAAGTTATTGAGTCCAGTTGGTTGGACATATTCAAAAGGGAGTTAGATGTGGCCCTTATGGCTAAAGAGATCAGGGGGTATGGAGAGAAGGCAGGGATGGGGTGCTGAGGTTGCATTATCAGCCATGATCATATTGAATGGCGGTGCAGGCTTGAAAGGCCTGTTCCTGCACCTATTTTCTATGTTTCTATGTTTCTAAATGGAGAAAGATTGTAAAGTGCTGCAGTACAGCGGGACCTGGGGGTATTGTGCATGAAATGCAGTAATCATGGGGGATTTTAACCTACATATCGATTGGTCAAATCAAATCGCACGGGGTAGCCTGGAGGAGGAATTCATAGAATGCATACGGTATTGTTTCTTAGAACAGTATGTTACAGAACCTACAAGGGAGCAAGCTATCTTTGATCTGGTCCTGTGTAATGAGACAGGAACAATAAACGATCTCCCAGTAAAAGATCCTCTCGGAATGAGTGATCACAGCATGGTTGAATTTGTAATACAGATTGAGGGTGAGGAAGTAGTGTCTCAAACGAGCATACAATGCTTAAACAAAGGGGACTACATTGGGATGAGGGCAGTGTTAGCTAAAGTAGACTGGGAACACAGACTAAATGGTGGCACAATTGAGGAACAGTGGAGGACTTTTAAGGAGCTCTTTCATAGTGCTCAACAAAAATATATTCCAGTGAAAAAGAAGGGCGGTAAGAGAAGGGATAACCAGCCGTGGATAACTAAGGAAATAAAGGAGAGTATCAAATTAAAAACCAATGCGTATAAGGTGGCCAAGGTTAGTGGGAAACTAGAAGATTGGGAAAATTTTAAACGACAGCAAAGAATGACTAAGAAAGCAATAAAGAAAGGAAAGATAGATTACGAAAGTAAACTTGCGCAAAACATAAAAACAGATAGTAAAAGCTTTTACTGATATATAAAACGGAAAAGAGTGACTAAAGTAAATGTTGGTCCTTTAGAAGATGAGAAGTGGGATTTAGTAATGGGAAATGTGGAAATGGCTGAGACCTTAAACAATTATTTTGCTTCGGTCTTCAGAGTGGAAGACACAAAAACTATGCCAAAAATTGCTGGTCACGGGAATGTGGGAAGGGAGGACCTTGAGACAATCACTATCACTGGGGAGGTAGTGCTGGACAGGCTAATGGGACTCAAGGTAGACAAGTCCCATGTTCCTGATGAAATGCATCCCAGGGTATTAAAAGAGATGGCGGAAGTTATAGCAGATGCATTCGTTATAATCTACCAAAATTCTCTGGACTCTGGGGAGGTACCAGTGGATTGGAAAGCAGCTAATGCAACGCCTCTGTTTAAAAAAGGGGGAAGACAAAAGGCAGGTAACTATAGGCCGATTTGTTTAACATCTGTAGTGGTGAAAATGCTTGAAGCTATCATTGAGGAAGAAATAGCGGGACATCTAGATAGGAATAGTGCAATCAAGCAGACGCAACATGGATTCATGAAGAGGAAATCATGTTTAACTAATTTACTGGAATTATTTGAGGATATAACGAGCATGGTGGATAGAGGTGTACCGATGGATGTGGTGTATTTAGATTTCCAAAAGGCATTCGATAAGGTGCCACACAGAAGGTTACTGCAGAAAGTAAAGGTACGTGGAGTCAGAGGAAATGTATGAGCATGGATGGAGAATTGGCTGGCTAACAGAAAGCAGAGAGTCGGGATAAATGGGTCCTTTTCAGGTTGGAAATCGGTGGTTAGTGGTGTGCCACAGGGGTCTGTGCTGGGACCACAACTGTTTACAATATACATAGATGACCTGGAAGAGGGGACAGAGTGTAGTGTAACAAAATTTTCAGATGACACAAAGATTAGTGGGAAAGCAGGTTGTGTAGAGGACACAGAGAGGCTGCAAAGAGATTTAGATAGGTTAAGCGAATGGGCTAAGGTTTGGCAGATGGAATACAATGTCGGAAAATGTGAGGTCATCCAACTTGGAAAAAAAAACAGTAAAAGGGAATATTATTTGAATGGGGAGAAATTACAACATGCTGCGGTGCAGAGGGACCTAGGGGTCCTTGTGCATGAATCCCAAAAAGTTAGTTTGCAAGTGCAGCAGGTAATCAGGAAGGCGAATGGAATGTTGGCCTTCATTGCGAGAGGGATGGAGTACAAAAGCAGGGAGGTCCTGCTGCAACCGCACAGGGTATTGGTGAGGCTGCACCTGGAGTACTGCGTGCAGTTTTGATCACCTTACTTAAGGAAGGATATACTAGCTTTGGAGGGGATACAGAGACGATTCACTTGGCTGATTCCGGATGAGGTGGTTACCTTATGATGATAGATTGAGTAGACTGGGTCTTTACTCGTTGGAGTTCAGAAGGATGAGGGGTGATCTTATAGAAACATTTAAAATAATGAAAGGGATAGACAAGATAGAGGCAGAGAGGTTGTTTCCACTGGTCGGAGAGACTAGAACTAAGGGGCACAGCCTCAAAATACGGGGGAGCCAATTTAAAACCGAGTTGAGAAGGAATTTCTTCTCCCAGAGGGTTGTGAATCTGTGGAATTCTCTGCCCAAGGAAGCAGTTGAGGCTAGCTCATTGAATATATTCAAATCACGGATAGATAGATTTTTAACCAATAAGGGAATTAAGTGTTACGGGGAGCGGGCGGGTAAGTGGAGCTGAGTCCACGGCCAGATCAGCCATGATCTTTTTGAATGACGGAACAGGCTCAAGGGGCTAGATGGCCTACTCCTGTTCCTAATTCTTATGTTCTTATGTTCTTATGAAACACAAAAGGATAGTATGCAGGAACGGCAAGTGATCAGGAAGGCCCATGGTATCTTGGCCTTTATTGCAAAGGGGTTGGAGTAGAAAAGCAGGGAAGTCTTGCTATAGCTACATAAGGTATTGTTGAGGCCACACCTGGAATACTGTGTGCAGTTTTGGTTTCCATATTTACGAAAGGATATACTTGCTTTGGAGCAGTTCAGAGAAGGTTCACTAGGTTGATCCCGGGGGTGTGGGGGTTGACTTATGAGGAAAGGTTGAGTAGGTTGGGCCTCTAAATCATTGGAATTCAGAAGAATGAGAGGTGATCTTATTGAAATGTATAAGAGATAAGGAAAGGCTTGACAAGGTGAATGCAGGGAGGATGTTTCCACTGATGGGGGAGACTAGAACTAGAGGGCATGATCGTGGAATAAGGGGCCACCCATTTCAAAGAGTCGTAAATCTGTGGAATTCG
This sequence comes from Pristiophorus japonicus, assembly GCF_044704955.1. Classification (NCBI taxonomy): domain Eukaryota; kingdom Metazoa; phylum Chordata; class Chondrichthyes; family Pristiophoridae; genus Pristiophorus; species Pristiophorus japonicus. Next base: position 247,430,744 of record NC_091980.1, read on the forward strand.
CTGCCTCAGAGAGCTGTGGAAGCTGGGACATTGAATAAATTTAAGTCAGAAATAGACAGTTTTTTAAATGAAAAGGGATTATGGGAGTGGGAGGGGAAGTGGAGCTGAGTCCATGATCAGATCAGCGATGATATTGAATGGCGGGGCAGACTACTCCTGCTCTTGTATGGCCTACTCCTGCTCCTATTTCTTATGTTCTTATGTTCTTATGTTGTCGCTTACAACGATGTCAGACAGACCACACGTCGCAAACATGACACGAAGGCTCTCAATGGTAGCTGTGGATGTGCTGGATGACATGATTGTACACTGTATCCACTTGGAATAAGCATCCGCCACAACTAAGAACACCTTTCCCAGGAAGGGACCTGCAAAGTCGATGTGGATCCTGGACCATGGTTTAGATGGCCACGACCACAGACTCAGTGGCGATTCCGCTGGTGCTTTACTAAGCTGCATGCAAGTGTTGCACTGATGCACACATGATTCCAGATCAGAGTCAATTCCAGGCCACCATACATGAGACCTGGCAATGGCTTTCATCATGACAATACCGGGATGCGTGCTATGTAGATCATGCACAAATTTATCTCTGCCATTCTTAGGCATAACAACACGATTATCCCTGAGTATACAATCTGATTGAATGGATAGTTCGTCTTTGCGACGGATGTAAGGTTTGGTCTCCTCACACATTTGCTTGGGTATGGCAGACCAATCACCACTAAGGATACAACTTTCACAACCGATAATATCAGGTCCTGGCTGATCCAGGTCTTAACTCGTTGGGCCATGACAGGGGTTCCTTCACTTTCAAAAGCGTCCATGACAAACAGTAGGTCTGCTGGTTGTGGCATTTCCACCTCCGGTGTGGGCAACGACAGACAGCTCAAGGCATCAGCACAATTCTCAGTGCCAGGTCTATGGTGAATGACATAATCATAAGCGGATAATGTCAGCGCCCACCTCTGGATGCGGGACGATGCATTGGTATTGATACTTTTGTTTTCCGCAAACAATGAAATGAATGGCTTGTGATCTGTTTCCAGTTCAAATCAAAGACCAAACAGGTACTAATGCATCTTTTTAACCCCATACACAGAGGCTAAAGCTTCTTTCTCTACCATGCGGTAGGCTCTTTCCACCTTTGACAAAACTTTTGAAGCATATGCAACAAGTTGCAATTTGCCCGACTCATTAGCTTGTTGGAGCACGCAACCAACTCCATATGACGAAGCATCACAGGCCAATACTAGATGCTTACACGGATCATAATGTACCAGCAGCTTGTTAGAGCAAAGCAGATGAGTAGCTTTCTCAAGAGCTCTATCTTGAGACGCACCCCAAACCCAGCCTTTTCTTAGCAGCGCATGCAGTGACTCTAATAAAGTGCTCAATCTAAGTAAGAAATTACCGAAGTAGTTGAGTATACCAAGGAATGAACGCAGCTCTGTCACATTCTGAGGCTTGGGTGTATTTTTGATGGCCTTGGTTTTCGAGTCCGTAGGCCTGATGCCGTCAGCAGCAATTTTCCTCCCGAGGAATTCGACTTCCGGTGCCATGAAGAAGCACTTCGGGCATTTCAGTCTGAGTCCCACTTTGTCCAGACGATGTAGAACCTCTTCCAGGTTATTCAGATGTTCGACGGAGTCACGACCTGTGACCAGTATGTCACCTTGGAACATGACGGTTCTGGGGACGGACTTCAGTATACTCTCCATGTTCCTCTGAAATATGGTTGCAGCCGAATGAATTCCAAAAGGGCACCAGTTGTAGAGCAACAGTCTTTCATGAGTGTTGATGCATGTAAGTTTCTTCAACGTGTCGACCAGCTCGTGTGTCATGTAGGCTGACGTCAGATCTAGTTTTGTGAACAACTTCCCCCCGGCTAGCGTTGCAAACAGGTCATCAGCCTTCGGTAATGGCTATTGCAGATGGCACTAAGCTGGGTGGTGATGTGAGCAGTGAGGAGGATGCTAAGAGGCTGCAGGTTGACTTGGACAGGTTAGGTGAGTGGGCAAATGCATGGCAGATGCAGTATAATGTGGATAGATGTGAGGTTATCCACTTTGGTGGCAAAAACATGAAGGCAGAATATTATCTGAATGGCGGCAGATTAGGAAAAGGGGAGGTACAACGAGACCTGGGTGTCATGGTACATCAGTCATTGAAAGTTGGCATGCAGGTACAGAGGTGGTGAAGAAGGCAAATGGCATGTTGGCCTTCATAGTAAGGGGATTTGAGTATCGGAGCAGGACCTTTGTGAGGCATCACCTGGAATATTGTGTTCAGTTTTGGTCTCCTAATCTGAGGAAGGACATTCTTGCTTTAGAGGGAGTGCAGCGAAGGTTTACCAGACTGATTCCCGGGATGGTAGGACAGACATATGAGAAGAGACTGGATCGACTGGGCCTGTATTCACGGGAGTTTAGAAGAATGAGATGGGATCTCATAGAAATATATAAAGTTCTGATGGAACTGGACAGGTTAAATGCAGGAAGAATGTTCCCGATGTTGGGGAAGTCCAGAACCAGGGGTTACAGTCTAAGGATAAGGGGTAAGCCATTTCGGACCGAGATGAGGAGAAACTTCTTCACTCAGAGAGTTGTTAGCCTCTGGAATTCTCTACCTCAGAGAGTTGTTGATGCCAGTTAGTTAGATATATTCAAGAGGGAGTTAGATATGTGGGAGTTTGCTGTGCGCAACATGGCTGCCGCGTTTCCTACATTAGTGACGACACTACAAAAAATGCTTCATTGGCTGCAGAGAGCTTTGGGACATCCTGAGGTCATGAAAGGTGCTATACAAATGCAAGTCTTTCTTTTACGAGGTCTCTTAGTGGTGATATGTCCTTACTATACAGTACAAATGCACACGAGGCCCATACTAGAGAGAAGGTCACTCTGTGACCAGTAACCTTTGTTAGCCAGCACTGAAGTGGAGAAGATGGGTGGAGCTTCCCCTTTTATACCTGAAAGTCCAGGTTAGGAGCGTCTCCCACAAGTTCACCACCTAGTGGTCAGTGTTCTCACGGTGTACAACTTAGGTCAGTTTATACATGGATTACAATGACATTTGAATACATGACATCACCTCCCCCCCCCAAAGTCTTATAGGGATCACAGGTTGAGTCTCTCTGGTGGTTTACGCTGCCTTGTAGAGCGCCTGATTGGGGCTCCGGTTGTTGGGCGCTGGCCTGAGTGTCTGCTGTTTGAGGTGCCTCAGGCCTGTCCGGACTGCCCACAGTGACTGGGCTCTCCTCCACTTGGTTCCGGTGTTCGGTCACCTGTGGTGGAGTGAGCTCTACATCGTGTTCTTCCCCTGCTTCTTCCATGCGGTTGCTGAACCTTCTTTTTCTTTGATCCACGTATTTGCGGCAGATTTGTCCATTGGCAAGTTTAACTACCAGAATCCTATTCCCCTCTTTGGCAATCACAGTGCCTGCGAGCCATTTGGGCCCTGCAGCGTAGTTGAGGACAAAGACAGGGTCATTGACATCAATACATCGTGCCCTCGCATTCCCGTCATGGTAGTCACATTGTGACCGGCGCCTGCTCTTAACAATTTCATTCATGGTGGGGTGGAAAAGGGATAACCTGGTTTTGAGCATCCTTTTCATTAGCAGCTCTGCAGGTGGAACCCCTGTGAGCAAGTGTGGTCAGGATCTATTGGCCAACAGTAGGCGTGATGAGCAGCTTTGTAGGGAACCCCCTTGGATTCTGAGCATCCCCTGTTTGATTATCTGCACTGCTCGTTCCACCTGGCCGTTTGAGGCCGGCTTGAACAGTGCCATTCTGACATGGTTAATGCCATTTCCTGCCATGAAGTCCTGGAATTCAATGCATGAAAAGCACGGGCCATTGTCACTGACCAAGACGTCCGGTAGACCATGGGCGGCGAACATTGCCCGTAAAATTTCTACCATGGCAGAGGATGTGCTTGAATTGAGAATGTTACACTCAATCCATTTGGAATAGGCGTCTAATACAACCAAAAACATTTTTCCCATGAAAGGACCTGCGTAGTCCACATGGATGCGTGACCATGGCTTGGCGGGCCAGGACCAGGGGATAAGGGGGGCTTCCCTGGGTGCGTTGCCCAGCTGAGCACACGTGTTGCACATGCGAACACAAAGTTCCAGGTCTGCATCTATCTCTGGCCACCAAACGCGTGATCTGGCAATTGCTTTCATCATGATAATGCCCGGGTGATCATTGTGGAGTTCTCGGATGAATGCCTCTCTGCCCATCTGGGGCATGACTACTCGGTTTTCCCACAGTAGGCAATCGGCCTGAATCGAGAGTTCATCCTTGCGCCTATGAAACGGTTTAAATTCCACAGGGCATGCCCCGTACATGGCTGCCCTTTCCCCATTCAGGACACATCTCTTAACTAAAGACAGTCGCGGGTCTTTATTTGTCCAGACTTTAATCTGACGGGCTGTCACAGGTGAGCCTTCGCTTTTGAAAGCTTCAGAAGCCATGACTATCTCAGCATCATGCTCAGCTGCCCCCTCAGTGGTGGCTAGTGGGAGCCTGCTAAGTGCATCGGCACAGTTTTCAGTGCCCGGTCTGTGCTGAATTGTGTCGTCATTGGCGGCTAACGTGAGTACCCACCTCTTTGCATGGCATTTATGGCCTTGTTGTCGGCCAAAAGGGATGTTAGGGGTTTGTGATCTGTCTCCAACTCAAATTTCCTGCCAAACAGGTACTGGTGCATTTTTTTTTTTACTGCATATACACACGCTACCGCTTCCTTTTCTATCATCCCGACACCCCTTCCTGCCTGGGACAGACTGCTGGAGGCATAAGCTATCGGCTGTAACTGACCACTGGCAGTCACATGCTGCAACACACACCCGACCCCATAGGACGACGCATCACACGTTAAAACTAGTTTCTTACATGGGTCATATAACGTTAACAGTTTGTTGGAGCATAATCAATTGCGTGCTGGATCAAAAGCCCTTTCATGGCTGTTCCCCCGGATCCAAATCGCGACCTTTGCGTAGGAGCACATGTAGCGACTCTAACAGCGTGCTCAATTTGGGAAGAAAGTTACCAAAATAGTTCAGGCGCCCCAGGAACGAACACAGCTCCGTCGTGTTACGGGGTCTGGGTGCTCTCTGGATCGCTTCCGTTTTGGATGCAGTAGGTCTGATCCCCTGTGCTGCAAACCTCCTCCCCAGGAATTCTACCTCTGGAGCTAAGAAGACGCACTTCGCCTTTTTCAGTCGCAACCCTACCCCGTCCAATCTGCGTAGCACTTCCTCCAGGTTGTGGAGGTGTTCTTCAGTATCGCAACCCGTGATGAGGATGTCGTCTTGAAAAACCACCGTCCTTGGAATTGACTTGAGGAGGCTTCCCATATTTCGTTGAAATATCGCGGCGGCCAAACGAATCCCGAACGGACATCTGTTGTACGCAAACAACCCCTTGTGTGTCGTGATGGTGGTCAGCTTCTTTGACTCACTCAACAGCTCCTGGGTCATGTAAGCTGAGGTCAGGTCCAATATTAAAAATCGTTTGCCACCGGATAGCTTCGCAAAGAGGTCCTCCGCTCTCGGTAGCGGGTACTGGTCTTGGAGTGACACCCGATTGATGGTGGCCTTGTAGTCGTCACATATCCTGACCGACCCATCTGCCTTGAGCATCGGCACGATCGGGCTCGCCCAGTCACTGAATTCGACTGGAGAGAAGATGCCTTCCCTCAGCAGGTGGTCCAATTCGCATTCTATCTTTTCCCGTATCACGTACGGCACCACTCTGGCCTTGTGGTGTACTGGCCTGGCGTCCGGGTTTATGTGAATCACTACCTTGGTCCCCATGAAAGTGCCGATGCCAGGTTGAAATAATGAGTCAAATTTGTCCAGGACCTGTGAGCATGATAATCGCTCCACAGAAGAAATTGCATTGGCATCACCCCATTTCCAGATCATGACAGCAAGCCAAATCCTCCCCAGTAGTGCGGGACAGTCCCCCAGGACAATCCAGAGTAGCAACCTTCTCTCCGAATCTTTGTGAGTCACAACTACCATGGAGCTGCCTAGCACCGGAATGATCTCCTTTGTATATGGCCGTAGCTGTGCGTCAATTAGCAATAATTGTGGCTCCCGGCCTTGGACACCCACAACCTTTCGAACTGTTTGATACTCACCAGGGACTGGCTGGCCCCCATGTCTAGCTCCATTAATACTGGGATGCCGTTGAGGAGCACTTCCATCATTATCGGTGGTGTCCTGGTATATGAACTGTATATGTGCTCCACATGAACTTACTGAACTTCAGCTTCCAGCGATTTCCACCTTTGGGTTCGACGACATGATGGGGCATGTCCGATTGCCCTTGTCTGCCTAGAGAACTGTGTGCCGTGTTAACAATGTTGACTCCCTGGTCGCTTGCCGCAGTTGAGCCAAGATTTTTGCCATAAATCATTCTGGTCTCTTTCTCCCCTGAGATAATTGTCAGGGCTATCAGAGCCGTCGCTTCCAAGGTCAGGTCTTTGGTCTCAATCAGTTTTCTGAAAACCCCAGCGTGCCCAATGCACTCAATAAAAAACTCTCGTAGCATCTCCGCTCTGCATGCATCTGGGAACTTACATAGGCTCTCCACTCGCCGGAGGTCTGCCACGAAGTCTGGAACACTTTGCCTTCTCGCCGCCGATGCGTGTAAAACCGGTGTCACGCCATGTGCATGCTGCTCGCCGGTTTAAGGTGTTCCCCGTTCAACTTACTGAGCTCTTCAAAAGTCTTGTCCACCGGCTTCTCTGGTGCTAGAAGGTCCTTCATCAGTGAGTACGTTCTGGATCCACAAACCGTCAGGAGATGAGACCTGCGTTTGTCGGCCGAATCCTGTCCCAACCATTCCTTAGTGACACAACTTTGCTGTAGTCTCTCAATAAAGTCATCCCAATCATCACCAACACAGTACCTCTCTTCTGTGCTGCTAGTGGCCATGCTCGCGTGTTTGAAATCCCAGTTTCTCATCGCCAATAATAATTCCTTACTATACAGTATAAATGCACACGAGGCCCATACTTGAGAGAAGGTCACTCAGTGACCAGTTACCTTTATTACCAAGACCTCAAGAGCTAGACAGTGGGTGGAGCTTCCCCCTTTATACCAGAAAGTCCACGTTAGGAGTGTCTCCCACAAGTTCGCCCCGTGGTCAGTGTTCTCAAGGTGTACAGCTTAGGTCAGCTTATACATCGGTTACAATGACAGTTGAATACATGACAGTTCCATTTGCAACTCCTCAGATAATGGAGCAGTCCCTGCCCACATTCCTTTTGTTTTGTAAAAAGGACATTTTATGTTTTAGATCCTTTGTGCCACCTTAAATGTGTTCCTGTGTAGATGCCACTGGGGCAAACCACGTCACTGTGAGGCATCAATGACAAAAGCCTTGTTAGATGATTGTATTAATGGTGCTCTTCAAAATGAGCCCTTGTGGGGCTGATTTCTGTCAGGTGACACCGGACCACTCACTGTCACTCCTATTGGTCCAATGTACATCGGCCCGCTTGGCAATAAATCCATCGGTTCTGTCATTGGGTAGAAATTGTGGAGATTGGGGCCAGTTAATTGGCTCAATGTTGCTGCTTCTGGTATCATTGGTGTCAGGTGACTGCAGCTTGTGTGTGTAAAAGGTGCTGGTTGAGGGCTGCAGTGATAGTTAAGTGGTTTGGGATCATGTAGTGAGGGCACTGGTCCCAGTGCTGCTGTTTGTCCCTCTGATATTTGGCGACAGTTTGGAGGCCAGAGGCTTCCATGGAGAAGAATCAAGGCCACCCCTGGGCCTCTGAGAGTTCCTCCTCCTGGGCCTCCCTTTGGTTCCCGTCTCTGTGTGTCTGAGGGGCGCAGTGTGTCCCCACTGCACACTGATTGTGCTCCCCACACTGCACAATCTGCTGGTCAGGGTACACATGGATTTATTTGGGACCAGGCACCTGGTTAAAGCTGCTGACCTGACCCTGGGGACAGTAGGTTGTCGGGCAACCGGGATCGACTCTCCGAACCGCACTGTCCTCTTTGACTATGGGCTCCATGAGTGTGGCAGCTCAGTGAAGGTAATGTGATTCTTCAACTCTTGCTCTAAGCTTGGTGTGTGGATCAGTCCCCACGCTTCACTCCAACTCTTGGTGAGGGTGCATTGATGAGGGGACTCCTGTCTCCTACTTTTAAACCTTAAACTTGCTCTGGAATTCTGCATTGTGCTTTGCTTTGACTGGTCTTTGCTAGTCTCTCCAACCTTGTGATCTTGCCCCTATTGACCTTGAGCATTCACTTGGGTTTGTCCAAACTTTTTTTCTTTGGGATAATTTTCTGGATTGTCAGGTCAACGGGGATTCAGTTTGAGCTAATTTGGTTGACTCTTTGATGAATACTCGGAATACGAATTGTGATGGTGCACCAAAGTGCAACTCCACACTTGCCCTGTAATTTAGAATGTGTGAAATAAATGAGGCTTCAAATTTGTCTATTCAGTGCTCCAAATGAATGGAACTTGTGTCTTTAACTATTCAGTGAAGATGTTCCCTTGAGTCAGTTTTCTATTGAATGAGTTTTGATCTTGTGCTTGCAATCTCCTGCATTAACTGCTGAGGAGCAGCCCATACAATCCCTTCAAACTGCTCAGCCATTTTTTATGATCTAGGCTGCTATTCCCTTCCATATCCCTCAGTGCTAAAGAGTTTATTGAGCACTTTGTTTTGAATATAGTCAATTAGCATCCACAGCCCTCTTGGGTAGAGAATTTCTAAGGTTCACAACTCAGTGAAGAAATTACTCTTCCCCCTCAGTGATAAATGGTGGACCCCACCTCCTGAGACTGACCAAGTTCTAGACACACAACCAAAGGAAACAAACTCACAACATCGACCCTGTAAGAAGCTTGATATTGAGGTTGCTTCATTTGTAACTCCCAAATCTAAAGTTGTTCATTGCATAAAACTGCTGTTTGCCATTTCTGACCCTGGTGTTTTTCAGATGGCTGGAGATTTCCTGGTCTACACCACCCAACTGAACCACACTCCCAAGGCTCATGGATCTGTCATTGTGCGAACTGATGGAGCTGTCATTCCCATTGAGTGCTGCTATTATAGGTAACCATTGACTGAATGAAAACTCGATCTAATGCATGTTCTCTGACGTCCTAAAATGGCTCCCTTGTCTTTCCAGGAGGGGCAATGTGAGCAGTAACCCGATCAAGCCCACCTGGATCCCGTTCAGCTCCACCATGTCTGGAGAAGGGCTTCTGTCATTCTCTCTGCGCCTAATGGCTGGTATGTGCTGGGTGGATGGGGAGTGATTTCCTGTCACCCACTGGGAGTTGCAGCCACTGTCTCCAACCCTTGTCCTCTTGTCCTTCAGATGACTGGCTTACAGAGTGCACCTCGACTGTCTACTACCTGGGCGACCTCATTCACATTGAGGCCTCTGTTTCAATGACCAACCACATGCCCTTGAAGCTCTACATTGACTGCTACATTGAGCCCAGACAAGGACTCCACCCCGTGATACAGCATCATTGAGTGCAATGGGTAAGGAGCTCTTTCTCCAGCTGGTCCCGTCTCAATGGCTTCACTTGATTCACTCCATGGCCTGTGTTTTAATCTTTCTTCAGTTGCCTCCTGGACAGCAAAGCTGAGGACTCCTTTTCAACCTTCGTGTTGCCAAGAGACAAGTATCACTTTGACCTGGATGCTTTCTGCTTCTTTGGCGATGACCATTCCTTGGTAAGAGGAAGCTGCCCATTGGGTTCTCCATGTTGGGAGGGAGTCACTGAATAACGGCTGGTGTTGAATGTGTCCCTCAGATTTTCCTCGCCTGTCACCTGAAGGTTGCTGCAGTGGATCGGAGAGATTCCATGAGCAAAGCTTGTACTTTCCAGAAGCTGCAGAATGTGTAAGTTCCCCCTCTCTCCCTCAGGATGTGTTGTGTGGAGAAGTGATGTCCAACCTGATTGTTACACTGATTGTCTTGTTTAGCTGGGCCCCATTGGAAGGATCAAACAATGATGTTTGCGCCTGTTGTCATTTTGGTGACTGCGGTGCCACGAGCGAGTTGGGCTTTTCTTCAAGAGGAAGGAGGGACCTTGTACCTGAAGCTGGTAGGACATTGATCCTCCTAGATGTTGGAGGTCCCCCTTTACCCTCTCTAACTGGAATGTTTTATATTGCAGGGAGTGATGCTGAATTGAAGTGGGATGGTGAGGCCTCACTTGGACCTCTGTTCATTGTGGACACTGATGTGGCCAACCTAGCAACTGAGTCCCTTACTGAGGTTGAGCAACGGATGCAAGAGAGGTCTCCAGGGGGTGAGTGGGCCCACTGCTAGTTTCCATTTCCTTCAGTAACCATTGGTTTCTCATTGCTCTTTTAGGTGTGGAGTCTGAGGTGGTCCTGATTGTGGCCCTGACTGTGACCACTGTCTCTCTGATCTCTGCTGTGTTGATGGCCTTGTTCCTGTACAGGAAGCACAAGCAAACACACTTCAACTAGTTATCAAATGATCAATAAAAGTTATTGTGTATCTTGTGCCTGGTTGTTTTTTTTCTCTGTCTCCAACATATCCAAGTGTAGAATATGGAGCTAGTTAGTGTTTCACCAATCCTCCATCAGATCCCTGTGTTGGTGTAACTGGTGCAGGTAACTAATGGCTGGTAGAAGCTTATCCAGGGATATGGTAACTGCCTAGCCTTCAGCGTAGATTCATGAGCTCGGTGAGTGGAACTGGCCTGAGCTACAGGCATCTAATCCCATGCTGTACCTGCCCTGGGACTGTTTGATGGGATAGCATAGAATCATAAATTTACAGCATGGAAGGAGGCCATGAATTTTGGCCCAGCGTGTTTGTGCTGACCAAGAGCTATCCTGCCTAATCGCACTCTCCAACGCTTGGTCTGCAGCCCTGTAGGTTACAGTACTTGAAGTGCACATCCAAGTATCTCGTAAATGTGGTGAGGATTTCTGCCTCTACCACCCTTCCAGGCAGTAAGTTCCAGACCCCCAGAACCCTCTGTGAAGACATTTCCCTTGCATATCTCCTCTTAAACACCTCTCCTCTCCTAATTACTTTAAATCTATGCCCCCCTGGGTATTAACCATTCTGCTAAGGGAAATAGGTCCTTCCTATCCAGGCCCCTCACAGTTTTATACACCTCAGCCTCCTCTGTTCCAAAGAAAACAGACCCAGCATCTACAATCTTTCCTCATAGCCAAAATTCTCCAGTCCAGGCAATATTCTTGTAAATCTCCTGCACTCTTTCCACTGCACTCATCTTTCCTATAATGTGGTGACCAGAACTGCACACAGTACTCTAGCTGGGCCTAACCCGTGTTTTATACAGTTCAAGCAGAGCCTCCTTAACCTTGTATTCATTCCTTGACCTAAAAAAGCAAGAGTTTGTACACCTTCTCTACCTGATCTACCTTCAGGGATCTGTTGACCTGCACTCTATGGTCCCTTTGTTCCTCTACACTTTTCAGTGTCATTTAATGTGTATTCTCTTGCCTCAGACCTCTCCAACTGCATTCCCTCAGTTATCCAGATTGAATTCCATTTGCCACTGTTCTGCCCAGTACATAGATATCTTCCTGCAATCTGCAGCTTGCTTCTTCATTATCAACCACAGTCTATTTGTGTCATCTGCAAACTTGTTAATCATATCCCCAACATTTAAGTCCGAAACATTGATATGTAGCACAAAAAGCAGGGGACCCTGCAGAACCCCACTGGATACGACCTTCCAGTCACAAACACCGATTGACCATTACTCTTTGATTCCTGTCTCTGAGCCAATTTTGGATCCAACTTGCCACTCTGCTCTGGATCTCCATGGGGTTTTACTTTCGTGACCAGTCTGCCATGTGGGACCTTAGTAAGTGCTTTGCTAAAATCCATATATACTACTTCATATGCACTGCTGGTTAACTCCTCCAAAATTTCAATCTGGTTAGTCAGACACAACCTTCCCTTGACAAATCCATGCTGACTGTCCATGACTTTACAAATGAAGCTTTATCCTGTCCCTCAGGATTATTTCCAATAATTTTCCCACTACCGAAGTTAGGCTGACTGGCCTTTAATTACTCAGTCTGTCCCTTTTCTCCCTTTTTAAACAAAGGTACAACATTAGCAGTCTTCTGGCACTGCACCTGTAGCCAGAGAGGATTGGAAACTGATGGTCAGAGCCTCTGCTATTTCATCTTTTGCTTCTCTTAACGGCTTGGGATACTTTTCATCTGGGCCTGGAGATTTATCCACTTTGAAAATTGCTAAGCCCCTTAATACTTCCTCTCTCCCTATATTTATCTTGAGCTTTATTGTGTTTCTGACCTCTGCTGTCCCTGCCCTGGGAATGTTTGATGGGAGTGGAGAGAGAGCTTTACTCTGTATCACACCCGTGCTGTACCTGCCTGGGGAGTGACTCTCTTTTTGACACTCTGGGTCCAATTGGAACTTGAATAATTCTGCAACATCGCTCAGCTCAGTGAGCATAAAATTCATATCAAGAGGGTTCATGAAAATCTCACTCCGTGAAAACTCCTATATTAATGAATTCTCCAACATATTTATCTCTAATATGTGAAGAAAGGAAGACTTGGATTTATATAGCGCCTTTCATGATCACCGGATGTCTCAAAACGCATTACAGGCAAAGATACTTTTGGAGTGTGGTCACTTTTGTAACGTGGGGAAAGCAGCAGCCAATTTCTGCACAGCAAGCTCCCACAAACATCACTGTGATAATCTGTTTTTTTATGTTAAGTTAATTGAGGGATAAATATGGGACAGGATACTGGGGGTAACTCCCCTGCTCCTCTTCGAAATAGTGCCGTGGGATATTTTATGTTCATCTGAGAGAGCAGACGGGACCTCGGTTTAATGTTTCATCTGAAAGACAGCACCTCCGACAGCGCAGCGCTCCCTCAGCACTGCATTGGTGTGTCAGCCTAGATTTGCTTTAGTGCCCAAATCTCTGGAGTGGGACTTGAAACTACAACCTTCTGACTCCGTGGTGAGTACTACTCAGAGCCACAGCTGACACTTAAAGAAATAGCCCTTTATTGTCCGGGACAGAATCAGACATCTCCCAGTGAGGTCCAGCACGGCTGGGGTGGAATCTGAGAGCTCCCTCTCTCTGGGTCAATGGGCCCTATTCTGCACTGACGGGATTAAACCCGCTCATCTGTGCCTCCACTGTGCCCCCTGGGAAACCATGGCACCGACCCGTTCCAGGGGGGCAAAGATTTGTTTCATTGATACATAAAAGGTTGCTGCACAAAAAGTTGGGGGTTAATACATTAGCATGGAAAGCGGATTGGCTGAATAACAGAAAACAGAGAGTCAGGATAAATGGGTCATTTTCAGGGTGGCAAACAGTGACTAGTTGGGTGCTACAGGGATCATTGCTGGGGCCTCAACTATTTACAATCTATATTAATTACTTGGATGAAGGGACTGAGTGTAATGTAGCCAAATTTGCTGATGATACAAAGATAAGTGGGAAAGTAATGTGTGAGGAGGACACAAAAAAAATCTGCAAAGGGATATTGATAGGCTAAGTGAGTGGGCAAACATTTGGCAGACAGACTATAATGTGGGGAAATGTGGGATTATCCACTTTGGTAGGAACAATAAAAAAAAAAGCTAATTATTTAAATAGGGAGAGATTAAAAAATGCTGCAGTACAGAGATCGGGGGGTCCTTGTACATGAAAAAAAAAGTTAGCATGCAGGTACAGCAAATAAATAGGAAGGCAAATGGAATGTTGGCCTTTATTGCTAGGGGGATGGAGTATAAAAGCAGGGAAGTCCTGCTGCAACTGTACAGGGTATTGGTGAGACCACACCTGGAGTACTGCGTACAGTTTTGGTCTCCTTATTTAAGGAGGGATATACTTGCATTGGATGCAGTTCAGGAAAGGTTTACTAGGTTGTTTCCTGAGATGAAGGGGTTGTCTTATGAAGAAAGGTTGAGCAGGTTGGGTCAGAAGAATGAGAGTTGATCTTATACATTTCAATAAGAGTCTCAGGGTGGATGCCAGGTTAGATGCAGAGAGGATATTTCCCCACATGGGGAACTAGGGGGCATAGTTTCAGAAGCAGAAATGAGGAGGAATTTCTTCTGAGCGTTTTAAATCTATGGAATTCTCTACCCCAGAGAGCTGTGGAGGCTAGGCCATTGAATATATTTAAGGTGGAGATAGACAGAATTTTGAACGATAAGGAAATCAAGGGTTATGGGGAGTGGGCAGGAAAGTGGAGTTAGGGTCAAGATCAGATCAGCCATGATCTTATTGATTGGCAGAGCAAGCATGAGGGTTGAATAGCCTACTCCTACAAGTATTTATTATCTTATGTTCTACCCCCATACACTTTAAAATAACTTTCACTGTTATGCCCAACTGTTGCCTTGTGAAGTTGATGTTCTTCAGCTCTCAGTGCAGTAACAGTGAGATGAGAAAGACAATCTTTGGTGTGATGCCAATGAGTTGGATTTATTGAGCATCTCTATCCTCATGCTGATTAGCTTCGGATGATCAAAGAAAAAACAATTTTGGAGTGGGATTTTAGAGATTTCTATATTGATAATTTTGCTACACTGCTCTCCTGTGACTTGCCGTGGGGCCTGTTGTGAGTTGGCGGGTCCGGTTATGGTCTGCAACATGGAGTTTATGACATTTTAGAGAGAGATTGCTTTCGTACAATGCTGTAACCATGGAGACAGCAACACCCATCGAACCAGAGTATAAAAGATGACAAAACCCAGACTGGGCCCACTCAGGGTCATGTCGCAAAGTTATTTAACAATCGCTCCATCAGCCTCTCAGCTCAGACCATCCCACAACTGGGATCAGGGACAGAGGAAACAGCGACACATTTATATATGTGAACTTGTATTTACTCTGTACATACACATGAGGGCTCATCCCCTGGAGTCCCAAGGGATCCCATAATCCCTTGGGAGCACAGGTATTTAAGGAGGCCTCACAAGTTGGTGGGACACTCTGCAGACCTGCAATAAAAGACTAAGGTCACACTTTACTTTGAGCTGACAGTGTTCAGTCTGACTCTTTTGCCATACATAACTGGCGACGAGATATAAATAGCGAACACAAAGATGCAGAGACCAGCGGGCATCCTGGCAAAATTCTCGGAGGGAGATGATTGGAAAACTTTTGTGAAGCGACTCGACCAATACTTCATGGCCAACGAGCTAGATGGGGAAGAGAATGCTGACAAACGAAGGGTGATCCTCCTCACCGTCTGTGGGGCATCAACGTATGGCCTCATGAAGAATCTGCTCACTCCAGCAAAAACCACGGAGAAATCATACGACCATTTGTGAACACTAGTCCGAGAGCATTTGAACCTGAAGGAAAGCGTTTTGATGGCGAGGTACCGGTTCTTCACCTACAAAATGTCTGAAGGCCAGGAAGTGGCGAGTTTTGTCGCCGATCCAAGCCGCCTTGCAGGACATTTGGAGCATATGCTCAGAGATGTTTTCGTAATTGGCATTGGCCATGAAACCATTTGACTGTAGAGACCCCAATCTTGAGTAAGGTCATAGCGATTGCCACCAGTGACAATACGAAGCAAATCTCTCAGCTCACAAGTACTGCTACAAGTACGTGAACAGTGATGTTTTTGACTCGTAACATACAGGGCAGGTCACAAATACCTGCAGCTGCACGTCTGCAGATGTCTGTGTCCACCATCAAGGGTGATGAATACAAGGTCATTAACACCTTGTTGGCGCTGCAGGGGTGATCATAGTTTCCATTCATGCCGATTCAAAGGGTACATTTGCAAGGGCTGTGGAACAATGGGACACCTCCAACGAGTGTGCTGGCGAGCTGCAAATCCTATTAAACCTGCAAACCACCATGTTGCAGGGGAGGACAAATCCACGGAGGATCACGACGAGCCAAAGCCTCAGACCAAGGAGGTAGAGGTATATGTGGTGCACACATTCACCACGAATTATCCCCTGATAATGCTGACTGTTGAACAAAATGGACTCCTGGTGTCAATGGAGGTGGACACAGGCATGAGCCAGTCCATCATGGGCAAAAAGACTTTTGAAACATTGTGGTGCAACAAGGCCAGTCTTAACTCCAGTTTGCACTAAGAACTTACATAAAAGAACGGATTCCTGTAATTGGCAGTGCTACCGTAAAGGTCTCCTACAATGGACCACTCTGGGTGGTACTGGGCGATGGTCCCACACTGCTTGGCAGGAGCTGGCTGGGAAAGATACGCTGGAACTGGGACGACGTCCGAGCTCTATCGCCCACTGACGACACTTCATGTGCCCAGGTCTTAAACAAATTTCCTTCGCTATTCGAACCAGACATCGGGAAATTCCAAGGAGCAAAAGTGCAGATCCACCTAATTCTGGGGGCATGACCTATCCATCACATGATGAGAGAAACGGTAGAGATCGAGCTAGACCGGCTACGAAGATAGAGCATCATTTCACCGATCGAGGTCAACGAGTGGGCCCGTCCCATCGTCCCAGTCCTCAAGCGAGATGGCACCATCAGAATCTGTGGCGATTACAAAGTAACTATCAATCGTTTCTCCCTGCAGCACCAATACCCACTACCAAAGGCCAACAATCTCTTTATAACACTGGCGGGAGGAAAGATGTTCACGAAACTGGATCTGACTTCAGCCTACATGACACAGAAACTGGAGGAATCATCAAAGGCCCTCACCTGCATCAACACACACACACACACGTATTTTTGTTTATAAGATGCCAGTTTGGAATCCGATCAGCGGTGGCGATATTCCAGAGAAACATGGAAAGCTTACTGAAGTCGGTCCCGCACACAGTGGTCTTCCAGGACGACATCTTGGGTACAGGTCGGAACACAGTCGAGCATCTGCAGAACCGGAGGAGGTTCTTAATCAATGCAACTGCGTGGGGCTCAGGTTAAAACGCTCGAAGTGGAGTTCTTGGGAAGGAGGATTGCGGCAGATGGCATCAGGCCCACCAATGCGAAGACGGAGGCAATCGAGCACGCACCGAGGCCACAGAACATGACGGAGCTGCAGTCGTTCCTGGGACTCCTGAACTACTTTGGTAACTTCTTACCAGGTCTCAGCGCACTGTTAGAACCACTGCATCCCTTACTATGAAAAGGGGACGAATGTGTTTGGGGCAAAAGCCAAGAAAATGCCTTTGTAAAATGAGAAAATTGTTATGCTCAAACAAATTGCTTGTGTTGTATGATCCACGTAAGCATTTGGTACGAGCATGTGATGCGTCGTCATATGGCGTTCGTGTGTATTGCAACAAGCTAATGATTTGGGGAAACTGCAACCGGTTGCTTATGCATCCAGGACTCTGTCTAAGGCTTAGAGAGCCTACAGCATGATTGAGAAAGAAGCGTTAGCGTGTGTCTATGGGGGTAAAGGAAATGCATCAATACCTGTTTGGGCTAAAATTCGTATTGGAAACTGACCATAAGCCACTTATATCCCTGTTCTCCGAGAGTAACGGGATAAATACCAACACATCGGCCCGCATCCAGAGATTGGTGCTCACGTTGTCTGCATACAACTACATCCGCCACAGGCCAGGCACAGAAAACTGCACCGATGCTCAGTAGGCTGTCATGCCCACCACATGGGTGGAAATGGCACAGCCCACAGATCCAGCCATGGTTGTGGAAGCTTTTGAGAGAGTGAGCAATCACCCGTCACTGCCCGGCAGATCAAAACCTGGACAAGCCAAGACACCTTATTATCCTCTCGTCAAAAGCTGTGTGCTTCACGGGTGCTGGTCCAGTGTCCCAGTGGAAAGGCAGGAAGAAATAAAGCCGTTCCAGCGGCACAAAAATGAACTGTCTATCCAAGCCGACTGCCTTCTGTGGGGCAGTCGAGTAGCGGTCCCCAAGAAGGGCAGAGACACCTTCATCAATGACCTCCACAGTACCCACCCAGGCATCGTAATAATGAAAGAGATAGCTGGATCCCACGTGTGGTGGCCTGGTATCGATGCGGACTTAGAGTCCTGCATTCACAGATGTAATACATGCTTGTAGTTAAGCAATGTACCCAGGGAGGTGCTGCTAAGTTTCTGGTCTTGGCCCTCGAAACCGTGACCTAGGGTACACGTCGACTATGCACACCCATTCTTGGGTAAAATGTTGTGGTTGTAGACGCGCATTCCAAGTGGATTGAATGAGAGATAATGTCAGCTAGCACGTCCGCTGCCACTACTGAAAGCCTGCGGGCCATGTTTGCCACTCACTGCTTACCCGATGTCCTGGTGAGTGACAACGGGCCATGTTTTACCAGAGCTGAGTTCAAAGAATTCATGCCCCGTAAAGGGATCAAACATGTCACATCTGCCTCATTTAAACCAGCGTCCAATGGTCGGACAGAGAAAGTAGTGCATATCAAGCAAGGCTTGAAGAGGGTAATTGAAGGCTTACTGCTGACTCGCCTAGCCAGAGTCCTGCTTAGCTACCACGAGACCCCACTCGCTCACTGAGATCCCACCTGCTGAACTGCTCATGAAAAGAGCACTTAAGACAAGGCTCTCGTTAGTTCACCCTGATCTACATGAACAGGTAGAGAGCAGGCAGATCCAACAAAGTGCATACCATGATAGCGCAAATATGTCATGTGAGATTGAAATCAATGATCTTGTATTTGTATTGAGTTATGGAGAAGGACCCAACTGGCTTCCCAGCACTATTGTGGCCAAAGAGGGGAGCAGGGTGTTTAGCATCAAACTGACTCAGTCACCAGAAACACTTGGACCAAATCAAACTCAAATTCACAGACCATCATTAGCAACCCAGCTTGGACCCTACCTTTTTTGACCCCCAACACACGTGGCAACAGACACCACAGTTGACCACGCAGCAGAACCCATTATCCACAGCAGCCCTGCAGGGCCCAACACACCAGGCAGACCAGCAAGGGCCAAACAAATGATTCACACCGAGACAATCAAACTGGGCAAAAAGGGCCGCAGATCGACTCATTGTAAATAGTTACACTATTGACTTTTTGGGAGGGGAGGCAGGGGAATGGGGGGTGGTATATCTGAACATGTATTTAATCTGTACAGCCACCAGAGGGCTCAGCCCCTGGAATCCCAACTGATCCCATTATCCCTTGGGAGCAGATATTTAAGGAGGCCTCACAGGTCGGCAAGGCACACTGGAGACCTGCAATAAAAGACTAAGGTCACACTTTACTTTGAGCTAAGTGTTCAGTCTGACTCTTTATACATAAGACAGTTTTGTTCAATTCTTGGAGAAAGCTCTGCTGGTCTGACCAGAGTCCCGGTTTAGTGCAGTAAGGTTTAACTCCTCCTCGATTTACTAGATCCTGAAAATGGTGAAGGTTTCGTTTTTCTTCAGAATTTAAAAAAATGAAACTCTTCCTTCCAGTCAGTATTGTTGGCATGTACAGGAGAGAGACAGTGGGCAAACCAGAAAACAGAGCATCAAGCAGCAGGGACCTGTAGAGAGGCAGCCCACCTCCAGCACCATCGCCTGTCCATGAGTTTCTAACTCCACCAACTGTTCCTGTACTGAGCTTCCCCTCCCCAGTGTACTGCCGCTCAAGTTAGAACAGCCCATGTTCCAATCTAATCCCTACTCCTGTACATTGCAGATTATATTTAAGGCTATTCTCAGTCTGTACTGAATTTCTTTGGGCACCCATCCGTGAGCTTCTGCGACTGTTGCAGGCTGAGACACTGACGCCCCAATAGGGGGCAGTGACACTGGAGGCTCCTTTAAGAAGCCCACCTTGTTCCCACGCAGGAAGA
The DNA here is from genome assembly GCF_044704955.1 of Pristiophorus japonicus. Lineage (NCBI taxonomy): Eukaryota > Metazoa > Chordata > Chondrichthyes > Pristiophoridae > Pristiophorus > Pristiophorus japonicus. The sequence continues at coordinate 247,450,548 of NC_091980.1, forward strand.
GAGGAGTCAGAGAGCTGGCATTGGAGCAGCTCAGTGAGGGAGAGGGTCCACTCACCCCCTCAGGGGAAGATTGGGGAGTGATTGTTAGAAGCTCCTTCTCTGCCGTTCTCCAGCGAGGGAGATGCCAATTAGTTCAAACCCCAACCTCTGGCACCATTTGATTCCCAGCTAAGCTCAAGACCTCCCCTTCACCCAGGGGGAAGATGCAGCCAAACTCAGCTGTATATTAGAGCTCTGAATAGTGCTAGCTCCCATTGGCACCCAGTTGCTCCATTTCCACTGCAGGGTGAATTAGGCAAGCGAGAAACTGCAGCAACAAACCACACCTACATGAAGGGCAAATTGAGCCCAGGTCAGAAATGCTGCAAGCCCATTTGTGTCCCAGTCCACACAGCCAGATCCAGGACAGGAGACACAGTGGAATGATCCCACACTTGGAAGGGTTTGTTTATTCCAGTACCAAACGCTCCCACATCAGAGCATGAACAGGGACAGAAGATCACTTCTTGCTGCTCTTGTGGGTCATGGGAATAATTCCAGCTTAAACAGCAGCTGGGGAACTTCACTTATGGACTACAGGAAATGATACCATTTATATCACCGAGCGCGAGGGGCAGGGCATTTGAACACATTGTTATGGAAGACAGTATTAGTCCCTACCTGAAGCTCCAGTGCACAAGTGGTCAAAACAGGGCTGGAGCTCATCAAACTGAGTGGGAAGTAAAGAAAAAAGTGTCAACCCGATTAGGGATGGTCAATTGACCTCAAACTGGAAGAGTCCTTGTGAAAGGGAGCCAATGGAATAACTTGGAATGAGCACCAAGCTTGCACTAATCCCTCAGGCCAGTTCCACTCACCTGGAGCTCATGAACCTGCACAGCGAAGGCTGGGCAGTTACCATAGTCACCACCAATCCCTGGATAAGCTTTTATCAGCCATTATGGCACTAGTTACCTGGATCAGTTACACCAACACAGAACTGAGGGAGGGTTACTGAGTGTAAACAGCTCCATATTTTACATGTGTGGACAGGAGATGGACAATTAGGCATAAGGTACACTAATCACTGCTTTATTGACCATTTGATAACTAGTTGAACTGGGTCTGCTTGTGTTTCCTGTACAGGAACAAGGCCATCAAAGCAGCAGAGATCAGAGAGACAGCTGTCACAGTCAGGGCCAGCATCAGGACCACCTCAGACTCCACACCTAAAGAGCAATGAGAAACCAATGGTTACTGAAGGAAATACTGAGGGGGACATGGAAACTAGCAGTGGTCCACTCACCTCCTGGAGACCTCTCCTGCATCCGTTGCCCAACCTCAGTAAGGGACTCAGTTGCCAGGTCAGTGACATCAGTGTCCAGAATGACCAGGGGTCCAAGTGAGGCCTCACCCTCCCACTTCAACTCAGCATCACTCCCTGCAATATCAAACATTCCAGTTAGAGAGGGTAAAGGGGGACCTCCAACATCTAGAGGATCAATGTCCTACCAGCTTCAGGTACAAGGTCCCTCCTTCCTCTGGAAGGAAAGCTCAACTCCCTCGTGGCACCGCAGTCACCCAAATCACAACAGGCGCAAACGTCATTGTTCGATCCTTCCAATGGGGCCCAGCTAAACAAGACAATCAGTGTAACAATCAGGTTGGGCATCACTTCTCCACACAACACATCCCTGAGGGAGAGAGAGGGGGAACTTACACATTCTGCAGCTTCTGGAAAGTACAAGCTTTGCTCATGGAATCTCTCTGATCTAGTGCAGCAACCTTCAGGTGACAGGTGAGGAAAATCTGAGGGACACATTCAACACCAGCCGTTATTCAATGACTCCCTCCCAACATGAAGAACACAATGGGCAGCTTCCTCTTACCAAGGAACGGTCATCGCCAAAGAAACGGAACGCATCCAGGTCAAAGTGGAGCTTGTCCAGCTCACGCTCGTCTCTTGGCAACAGGAAGGTTGAGAAGGAGTCCTCAGCTTTGCTGTCCAGGAGGCAACTGAAGAAAGATTAAAACACAGGCCATGGAGTGAATCAAGTGAAGCCATTGAGACAGGACCAGCTGTAGAAAGGAGAGAGCTCCTTACCCATTGTAGTCAATGATGCTGTAACTTGGGGTGGAGTCCTTGTCTGGGCTCAACGTTGCGACACAGCGGTCAATGTAGAGCTTCAGGGGCATGTGGTTGGTCATTGAAACAGAGGCCTCAATGTGAATGAGGTCACCCAGGTAGTAGACAGTTGTGGTGCGCTCTGTAAGCCAGTCATCTGAAGGACAAGAGGACAAGGGTTGGAGACAGTGGCTGCAACTCCCAGTGGGTGACAGGAAATCACTACCCATCCACCCAGCACATACCAGCCATTAGGCGCAGAGAGAATGACAGAAGCCCTTCTCCAGACTTGGTGGAGCTGAACGGGATCCAGGTGGGCTTGATCGGGTTACTGCTCACATTGCCCCTCCTGGAAAGACAAGTGTGCCATTTTAGGACAGAGTCAGAGAACATGCATTAGATTGAGTTTTCCTTCACTCAATGGTTACCTATAATAGCGGCACTCAATGGGAACGACAGCACCATTAGTTCGCACAATGACAGATCCATGAGCCTTGGGGGTGTGGTTCAGGTGTGTGGTGTAGACCAGGAAATCTCCAGCCATCTGAAAATCAGATTCAGAAATTTACATAGTTCTTGGAAGGGAGGTTGTGCAACCTCTGCAGTTAATGAAGGGGGAAAGAGTTCAAGCAGCAGAGCAAAATCAATTCAACAGAAAAGTGGAGTGGCTCAGTGGGTAGCACCCTCGCCTCGGAGCGAGTAGGTTGTGGGTTCATGTCCCATTGCAGAGACTGGAGCTCAAAAAGCTAGCTGAAACCCTAGTGCAGTGCTGAGGGAGCGCTGCACTGTCTGAGGTGCCATCTTTCACATGTGACATTAAGCAGAGGCCACACCTACTCAAGTGGACAAAACAGATCCCATAGCACTATTTCAAAGAGTAGCAGGGGAGTTCTCCCAGTGTCCTGGGCCACTATTTATCCCTCAAATGAACATCACATTCAGATGATCTGGTCATTATCACATTACTGTTAGTGGGAGCTTACTGTGCACAAATTGGCTGCTACATTTCCCACAACAGTGACAACACTTCACAAAGTACTTCACTGGCAGTAAAGCACTATGAGATATACAGTGGTTGTGAAAGGTGCTATAGAAATGAAAGTCTTTAACAATTAAGTGTGCCAAAAGTTGCCAATAATTTGGGGCAATGAATAGACCTCCAGATTTAAGTCTCATTTAATCCAGGCTCCCAGGTATTCAAAAACAGGAAGTGTGGGAGATAAAGCTAAATATGGGAAATAACCACTAAACTGACTCCCCAGTGACCTGAATATCCACAAGACAGGATATACCACAGGAAACGTTTGGACAAACCCAAGTGAATACACAAGGACAATAGGGGTGAGATCACAAGGTTGGAGAGACTTGGGAAAACCAGTTAAAGCAAAGCACAATGCACAATTCCAAAGCAAGTTTGAGGTTTAAAAGCAGGAGACAGGAGTCCCCTCATCAATGCACCCTCACCAAGAGTTGGAGTGAAGAGTGGGGACTGATCCACACACCAAGCTTAGAGCAAGAGTTGAAGAATCACATTACCTTCACTGAGCTGCCACACTCATGGAGCCCATAGTCAAAGAGGACGGTGCGGTTCAGAGAGTCGATCCCAGTTGGCCGACAACCTACTGCCCCCAGGGTCAGGTCAGCAGCTTTAACCAGGTGCCTGGTCCCAAATAAATCCATGTGTACACTGACCAGCAGGTTGTGCTCCCCACACTGCACCATCACAGTGTGCAGTGGGAACACACTGCGCCGCTCAGACACACGGAAACGGGAACCAAAGGGAGGCCCAGGAGTTGGGACTGTCTGAGCCCCAGGGGTGGCCTTGACTCTTCGCCATGGAAACCTCTGGCCTCCAAACTGTCGCCAAATATCAGAGGGGCAAACAACCCCAACTAACAGCAGTACTGGGACCAGTGCCCTCACTACACAATCCCCCATGATCCCAAACCATTCAACTATCCCTGCAGCCCTCAACCAGTACCTTTTATACACACAAGCTGCAGTCACCTGACACCAATGATACCAGAAGCAGCAACATTGAGCCAATTAACCGGCCCCAATCTCCACAATTTCTACCCAATGACAGAACGGATGGATTTATTGCCAGGCGGACCGATGTAAATTGGACCAATAGGAGTGGCAGTGAATGGCCCGGTGTCACCTGACAGAAATCAGCACCACAACTATTTTAAGTTGAACCAATAATCAAGTTGTTATGTATTGATGCCTGGGGTCACCAGATACCAGGGGGCGCCGCTGTTGGAGGTCATCAGGCTGTACGTGCGTGTGCGCGGTCACTGGTATATAAGCGTGGGTACTGTGTCATGCGGGTACTTTGGGCATGAATAAAGTTGGGTCAGGTTTGCACCTGAGGCCGTTTACAGTAACAAGACTCTTGAGTCATTATATTTGGCGAGGTAACTTAAGAACCTTCGCATGTACAATGGACACTATTGGAATTCTGGAGAGATTTGCAGAGGGCGAGCATTGGGCGGCTTTTATCGACCGCCTGGATCAGTATTTTGTGATCAACAAAATGGAGGGAGAGGCTGACGCAATTCGGCGCAGGGCGGTTTTCCTCACCGTTTGTGGTTCGGAAATTTAGGGCCTTATGAAGAACCTTCTCTCGCCTTTAAGTCCAACGGACAAAGAGTAGAAAGATTTGTGTGTTTTGGTGCGTGACCATCTAAAGCCAAAAGACGGGATCATCATCTCACGCTATCGCTTCTATACGCATGTTCATGCTGAGGGCCAGGATGTGTCGGGATTCATCGCTGACCTACCATGTCTTGCTGAGCCGTGTAAGTTCGGGAACGTGTTGAAGACGCTGCAAGATTTCTTAGTGATAGGCATCAACCCTGATGTGATTCTTCGGAAGTTATTGACCGAAGAAAAGCTGGATTTGAGAAAGGCCATCGCGCCTGCCGAGGCATGCATGACAACTGATGATAATTTGAAGCAGATATCATCGAAGAGTCAGAGCTCCACGGCAGGTACTGTAAACAAGATTGTGTCGTTTTCTGGCAGGGCCTACTCGACTGCTTATGTGAAACTTGTCGCTGCTCAGAGTCCGCCAACTGGTACGAATCAGACTTCACCCTGTTGGCGTTGTGGGGGCAATCATTGGCCTCATCAGTGTCGGTTTAAACAATACGCCTTTAATGGCTGTTCAAAAGTGGGGCATCTTCAGAGAATGTGCCCATAACTGAGCAAGGATGCTCAGTTATGGGCACATTCATTTATGGGCTCATCACATTTTTAATGATAACCAGTACAGTGCTGGTTCGGATACACAACCCGGGGAGGAAGTTTATTGTCTGTATTCGCTCTTGGGAAAGAGCCAGCCGATAACCATTAATGTGAAGCTGAATGGCATGCCTGTATCAATGGAGCTGGACACGGGTGTGAGTCAGTCAATAATGAGCCAAAGGACATTCAACAAGCTGTGGGACACTGAGGCTGTAAAGTCTAAGCTGAGTCCAGTCAATGCCAAGTTGCGTACTTACACTAAGGAACTCATACCGGTGACTGGCAATGCAGTAGTCAAAGTGTCTTTTGATGGTTTGGTTCATGATCTACCATTATGGATCGTCCAGGTAATGGTCCAATGCTGTTCAGCAGGCATTGGCTCAAGAAAATCAAGTGGAACTGGAATGATGTCAAAGCGTTGTCCTCGGTGGATGACACTTTGTGTGCTCAAGTGTTGAAGAAGTTTCCTTCTTTGTTTGAACCGGGCATTGGTAATTTTACTGGAGCCAAGGTGCAGATTCACCTGGATTCTGATGCAAGGCCTGTCTATCATAAAGCTCGGTCTGTTCCTTACATGATGAGGGAGAAGGTTGAATTTGAACTTGACAGACTCCAACGTGAATGGATTATATCACCGGTCGAGTTTAACGAGTGCGCCAGTCCCATTGTTCCTGTATTGAAGAGTGATGGCACTGTCAGGATTTGTGGAGACTACAAGGTTATGATTAACCGATTTTCGAAACAGGATCAATATCCGCTACCGAAGGCTGATGATCTGTTCGCCATGCTAGCTGGTGGCAAGTCGTTCACTAAACTAGATCTGATGTCTGCCTATATGACACAGGAGCTTGTCGGCACTTCGAAGAAATTCACCTGCATAAACACCTATAAAGGACTATTTGTCTATAACAGGTGTCCTTTTGGAATTCGTTTGGCTGCAGCCATATTTCAGAGGAACATGGAGAGTCTACTGAAGTCCATTCCTAGAACTGTCATGTTTCAAGATGACATTCTGGTCACAAGTCACAACATTGCTGAACATCTGAACAATCTTGAAGGAGTCCTACATCATTATGGACAAAGTAGGACTCAGGCTGAAACGTTCGAAGTGTATCTTCATGGCGCCTGAAGTTGAATTCCTGGGGAGGAAAATTGCTGCTGATGGCATCGGGCCTACTGATTCAAAAACCAAGGCCATCAAAAATGCACCTCAGAATGTGATGGAGCTGCATTCATTCCTTGGGTTACACAACTACTTCGGTAATTTCTTACCCAAATTGAGCACTTTGTTAGAGCCACTGAAGATGCTATTCAGAAAAGGCGACAACTGGGTCTGGGTGTGTCTCAAGGTGGAGTCTTTGAGAAACCTAAGAATCTGCTCTGTTCAAACAAGTTGCTTGATCATTATGATCCATGTAAGCATCTGTAATGCTTCATCATATGGGGTTGGCTGTGTACTCCAACAAGCAAATGAGGCAGGAAAGTTACAACCTGTTGCATATGCTTCGAGAGGTTTGTGAAAGGCGGAAAGAGCTTACAGCATGGTAGAAAAAGAAGCTTTGGCCTGTGTGTACGGTGTCAAAAAAATGCATCAGTACCTGTTTGGTCTTCATTTCGAGCTCGAACTGGATCACAAGCCACTTATTTCATTGTTTTCGGAAAACAAAGGTATTAATACTAATGCATCATCCTGTATTCAGATTGTCTGCCTATGATTATGTTATTTGTCATAGACCTGGCACTGAGAATTGTGCCGATGCACTGAGTCGTCTGCCTTGCCCACACCTGATATGGAGATGCCTCAACCTGCAGATCTATTGTTAGTAATGGATGCTTTTGAGAGTGAAGGAACTCCTGTCACTGCTCAACAAGTGAGGATCTGGACCAGCCATGACCCTATTTTATCGGTTGTGAAACGTTGTGTCCTCAGCGGTGATTGATCTGCAATATTTATGGAGATGTGTGATGAGACCAAACCTTAGAACCGTCGCAAAGATCAGCTGTCCATTTCGTCAGATCGTTTACTGTAGGGTAATCGTGTCATTATGCCTAAGAAAGGTAGAGAAAAATTGGTACGTGAACTTCATAGCACTCATCCTGGTATTTCATGATGAAAGCCATTGCTAGGTCTCATGCATGGTGGCCTGGAATTGACTCAGATCTGGAATCATGTGTGCATCAGTGCAACACTTGCATGCAGCTAAGTAAAGTGCCAGTGGAATCTCCGCTGAGTCTTTGGTCATGGCCATCTAAACCATGGTCGAGGATCCACATCGATTTTGTGGGCCCTTTCATGGGAAAGATGTTTTTTGTTGTGGTGGATGCATATTCAAAGTGGATAGCATGTATTATTATGTCATCTAGTACATCTGCAGCTACTATTGAGAGCCTTCATATCATGTTTGCTACACATGGTTTGCCTGACATCGTTGTGTGCTTCACAAGTCTTGAGTTTCAGGAGTTTCTATGTTTCTATGTGAGGGCAGCTCCATTCAAACCTGCTTCGAATGGTCAAGCAGAGCGTGATGTTCAAACGATCAAGCAGAGTATGAAACGTATAACTCAGGGTTCACTGCAGACTCGTTTGTCATGTATATTGTTCAGTTACAGGACAAGACCTCATACACTTACTGGGGTCTCCCCTGCTGAACTACTGATGAAGAGAAATCTCAAGACCAAGCTTTCTCTTGTTCATCCTGATCCGAATGATCGTGTTGAAAACAGACGTCAAAGTCAGCAATGGTATCATGATCGTGTTGCTATGTCAGGTGACATCTCTGTCAACGATCCGGTTTATGTATTGAACTATGGTCAAGGTCCAAAGTGGATCGCCGGAACTGTTATGGCCAAGGAGAGTAACAGTGTTTATTGTCGTGCTCAAGAATGGGAAAACATGCAGGAAACATGTTGATCAGGTAAAACTGCGGCACACGGATGAACTGGAAGCATTTGAGGAAGATGCAGTCAGTGACCAACCGACCAATGTTCATTCATCAGAGGACTTTGCTGTCATTACTGAACCTGAACCTTCAGTCTCTGATGTGGTCATTACCACTCCCATCAGATCGGTTACTCAGCCTTCAGTCACAACTGACTCAGAACGCTCGCCCAGAACTAAAGTTGAACTGAGATGATCAACTCGTGAGAGGAAAGTCCCAGATCATCTTAATTTGTAAAGAGACTGATATTAAGATCTTGAAGGGGAATGTTGTTATGTATTGATGCTTGGGATCATCAGACACCAGGGGGCACCACTGTTCGAGGTCATCGGGCTGTACGCGTATGTGCGCGGTCACTGGTATATAAGCGTGGGTACCATGTCACACGGGTACTTCGGGCGTGAATCAAGTTGGATCAGGTTTACACCTGAGTCAGTTTACAGGAACAAGACTCTTGAGTCATTACACAAGTGCCCCCTTATTAAAGGAGCACTAAAACCGACACATTAAACAAATTAAACTTTTGACATTAAAAGGATCAAATTAAAATTTGGTTGCCGGGGGTGATGCTCCACTTCAGTCCCTCCGGCGCCCACCTCTCGCGGAAGGCCGCGAGCATACCGGTGGACACCGCGTGCTCCATTTCCAGGGACACCCTGGCTCGGATGTAACCGCAGAAGAGAGGCAGGCAGTCGAGCTGAATGACCCTCTCGACCGCCCGCTGCTTGGACTGGCTGATGGCCGTGCCCAGGAGCAGTCCTATGAGGCGGCCTTCCGACCTGCCCGCTCCCCTCCGGACTCCTCCAGGCCGCAGAAATTACAGTTAGACTGGGAGCCCGTGAAACGACGTAAAAAACTTATTGCACGGGACTGCTCCATGCAACACCCTCCAGGCCAAGTCTCCAATAAATAAGGGAAGGACTCTCGCGTAGAGTGCACTCTATTGAGGACCCCCGCCTTCTGCGGACGGCAAATGGTGCGCATGGCGTGTCTGGACGGCAGACAACGATGGCAACGTGGAGAATGTGCAAGAGCAGCCAGTACAGGAGGGCCCTCCGCGCAGAACTGAAAGGCACAGGGAATCCGTGTAACATGTATGTGTAGAGTGTGTGAGTTTGCAGCCCCTTTTTCACTATTTGAAGCGACTGCTCCTCAAATTCTGGTTGCACTTCAGTCCCACACTCCTGATCTTTGGGCACCCTCTACGGAGGGGAGCGGGCAGGTCAGAAGGCCTCCTCGTAGGACTGCTCCTGGGCACGGCCAAGGGGGCCATCAGCCGGTCCAGGCAGCGGACGGTCGAGGGAGTCGTTCTGCCTCACTATCTGTCTCTCTTCCGCGGTTACATCTGAACCAGGGTATCCACTGGTACACTCGCAGCCTTCCGCGAGAGGCGGGCGCCGGTGAACTAGAGTGCATCATCATCCCCGGCAACCAAACTTTAATTTGAACCATGTCCAAAGTTCGATTTAATTACGTTTTTAGTGCCCAACCCCCCACCACTTTTAACCAGGGGCAGTAGTATAATTTGTGTTTAGTGCCCTCAAAAAAAAAAGCGGGCACTTGAAAAGTTTTGGGACCGAGATGCGGAGCAACTTCTTCACCCAGAGAGTGGTGAACCTGTGGAATTCTCTACCACAGAAAGTTGTTGAGGCCAATTCACTAAATATATTCAAAAAGGAGTTAGATGAGGTCCTTACTGCTAGTGGGATCAAGGGGTATGGCGAGAAAGCAGGAATGGGGTACTGAAGTTGAATGTTCAGCCATGAACTCATTGAATGGCGGTGCAGGCTAGAAGGGCCGAATGGCCTACTCCTGCACCTATTTTCTATGTTTCTATGTTTCTATGTGACCCCGTTCAGGGCGCAGTTGATTACTGACAGCTATTTTGAGTTGTATCAGTAATAAAGTGCCCCCTGATTTTATGACATTTTAGAGAGAGGTTGCTTTATTACAATGCGTAACCATAGAGACAGCCCATAATAGAGCAAGCAACACTCACTGAGCAGTGGCAGGAGCAACCAGAGTATAAAATATGACAAACCGCGGACTGGGCCCACGGATTATGCAGCAAAGTTATTTAACAATCGCTCCATCAGCCTCTCAGCTCAGACCATCCCACACCTGGGATCAGGGAGACAGTTTTGTTCAATGTTTGGAGAAACCTCTGCTGGTCTGACCCGAGTCCATGTTTATTGTAGTAAGATTTTACTCCACAACTCAACACAGACCTGGGTTCGATTTACTCGATCCTAAAATTTGTGAAGATTTTTTTTCCTTCAGTATTTAAAGAAGGAAACCATTCCTTACAGAAGGTATTGTTGGCGTGTAGAGTAGAGAGACAGTGGGCAAACCAGAAAACAAAGTATCAAGTAGCAGGGACCTGTAGAAAGTCAACCCACCTCCAGCACCATCGCCTGTCCATGAGCTTCGAACTCCACTAACTGTTCCTGTACTGAGCTGCCCCTCAAGTTAGAACAGCCCATGTTCCACTCTAATCCCTAGTCCCTGTACATTGCAGATTATATTAAAGGCTATTCTCAGTCTGTACTAAATGTCTTTGGGCACCCATCCGAGCTTCTGCGAATGTTGGAGGCTGAGACACTGACACTAAAACCCCAATAGGGGGCAGTGACACTGGAGCCCACCTTGTTCCCAGACAGGAACATAGGAGTCAGAGAGCTGGCAGTGGAGAAGCTCAATGAGGGAGACAGTCCACTCACGCCCTCAGGGGAAGAGTAGGGGAATGATTGTTAAAAGCTCCTTCTCTGCCATTCTCCAGCGAGAGAGATGACAATTGGGTCAAACCCCAACCTCTGGCACCATGTGATTCCCAGCTAATCTCAGGCACTCCCCTTCACCCAGGGGAAGATGCAGCCAAACTATGGGCTGTATATTAGGGCTCTGAATAGTGCCAGTTCCATTGGCACCCAGTCACTCCATTTCCACTGCAGGGTGAATCAAATAAGCTAGAAACTACAGCAACAAACCACACCTACATGGTGATGGGCAAAATGTGCCCAGGTCAGAAATGCTGCAAGCCCATTTCTGTCCCAGTCCATACAGCCAGATCCAGGACAGGAGACACAGTGGAATGATCCCACACTTGGAAGGGTTTTGTTTACTTCACTACCAAGCTCTCCCACATTGGAGCATGAACAAAGACAGAAGATGATTTCTTGCTGTTCTCTCAGGCCACGGGAATAATTCCAGCTTAATCAACAGCTGGGGAACTTCACTTATGGAAGTACAGGAAATGGAAACATTTATATCACCGAGAGCAAGGGCAGGGCATTTGGACACATGGTTATGGAAGACAGACAGTAGCGGTCCCGACTTGAAGCCCCAGTGCACAAGAGTTGTCAAACCAGGGCTGGAGCTCATCAAACTGGCTGGGAAGTCAAGTAAATAATGGGTCACCCCATTAGGGATGATCAATTGATCTCAAACTGGAGTGGAGTCCTTGTGAAAGGGAGACAATGGAATAACTTGGACCAATCACCAAGCTTGCACCAATCCCTCAGGGCAGTTCCACTCACCTGGAGCTCATGGACCTGCACAGTGAAGGCTGGGCAGTTACCATAGTCACAACCCAACCCAGGATAAGCTTTTAACCAGTCATTATGGGACAAGTTACCTGGACCACTTACAACACGGGGAACCAAGGGACAGAGTGACCAATGAACAAATAGGAACAAGGTACACAAAATCAATGCTTTATTGATCATTTTATAACCAGTTGAACTGGGTTTGCTTGTGTTTCCTGTACAGGAACAAGGCCATCAAAGCAGCAGAGATCAGAGAGACAGCTGTCACATCAGGGCCAGCATCAGGACCACCTCAGACGCCACACCTAAAGAGCAATGAGAAACCAATGGTTACTGAAGGAAATACTGAGGGTGAAATGGAAACTAGCAGTGGGCCCACTCACCCCCTGGAGACCTCTCCTGCTTCCATTGCCCAACCTCAGTAAGGGACTCAGTTGCCAGGTCAGTCACATCAGTGTCCAGAATGACCAGGGGTCCAAGTGAGGCCTCACCCTCCCACTTCAATTCAGCATCACTCCCTGCAATATCAAACATTCCAGTTCGAGAGGGTAAAGGGGGACCTCCAACATCTAGAGGATCAATGTCCTACCAGCTTCAGGTACAAGGTCCCTCCTTCCTCTGGAAGGAAAGCCCAACTCCCTCATGGCACCACAGTCGCCCAAATCACAAGAGGCGCAAACGTCATTGTTCGATCCTTCCAATGGGGCCCAACTAAACAAGACAATCGGTGCAACAATCAGGTTGGGCATCACTTCTCCACACAACACATCCTGAGGGAGAGAGGGGGAACTTACACATTCTGCAGCTTCTGGAAAGTACAAGCTTTGCTCATGGAATCTCTCCGATGTACTGCAGCAACCTTCAGCTGACAGGTGAGGAAAATCTGAGGGATACATTCAACACCAGCCGTTAGTCAGTGAGTCCCTCCCAACATGGAGAACCCAATGGGCAGCTTCCTCTTACCAAGGAACGGTCATCACCAAAGAAGCGGAACGCATCCAGGTCAAAGTGGAGCTTGTCCAACTCACGCTCGTCTCTTGGCAACGAAGTTTGAGAAGGAGTCCTCAGCTTTGCTGTCCAGGAGGCAACTGAAGAAAGATTAAAACACAGGCCATGGAGTGAATCACATGAAGCCATGGAGATGGGAACAGCTGGAGAAAGCAGAGAACTCCTTACCCATTGTAGTCAATGAAACTGTAACTCAGGGTGGAGTCCTTGTCTGGGCTCAACGTATTGACACAGCGGTCAATGTAGAGCTTCAGGGGCATGTGGTTGGTCATTGAAACAGAGGCCTCAATGTGAATGAGGTCGCCCAGGTAGTAGACAGTCGAGGTGCGCTCTGTAAGCCAGTCATCTGAAGGACAAGAGGACAACGGTTGGGGACAGTGGCTGCAACTCCCAGTGAGTGACAGGAAATCACTCCCCAGCCACCCAGCACATACCAGCCATTAGGCGCAGAGAGAATGACAGAAGCCCTTCTCCAGACTTGGTGGAGCTGAACGGGATCCAGGTGGGCTTGATCGGGTTACTGCTCACATTGCCCTTCCTGGAAAGACAAGGGACAATGTCAAAGAACATGCGTTTGATCGAGTTTTCATTCACTCAATGGTTACCTATAATAACGGCACTCAATGGGAACGACAGCTCCATTGGATCATACAATGACAGATCCAAGAGCCTTGGGGGTGTGGTTCAGGTGGGTGATGTAGACAAGGACATTTCCAGCTATCTGAAATACATCAGGTTAAGAAATGGAATTCAGTTTTATGCAATGAAGTTCTGGTCTGAAATGGAGAACTTTCTATTCTGGAGTTAAAAATGAGGGGTGATCTCAATAAATAAGTTTAGTACAGGGTCGATGCTGAGAGTTTGTTTTTCCTGGCTGTGTGTCTAGAACTTGCAATCACAGTCTCAGGAGATGGGGTCAGCCATTTAATACTAAGAAGAGGAATGATTTCTTTATTGAGGGTTGTGAAGCTTTGAAATTCTCCACCCAAGAGGGATGTGGATGCTTATAGAGTAAATTCCAGAGGGGGCTCGATAAATTCTTCAACACTTTGGGATATGGAAGGGAAGTGGACCATGGATCATATGGAATGGCAGAGCAGGTTCGAGGGGCTGTATGGGCTGCTCCTGCTCCTATGATGTTCTCATGTAGTCAGAAGTTGTGCAGCCTCTGCAGTTAATGCAGGGAGATTGTAAGTACAAGATCGAAACCCATTCAATGGCAAACCAACTCAAAGAATGGCTTCAATGGATAGTTAATGCCACAAGTTACCATTCATTTGGAGCACTGAATAGACTAGCTATAAGCCTCATTTAATTCACTCACATTCGAATTACAGGGAAAGTGTGCAGTTCCTCTATAGTGCATTGCATCTCAATTCTTATTCCAAGTATTCATCAACCAGATTAGATCAAACTGAATCCCTGTTAACCCGATCAAGGGGGCAACAGAGCTGAATATCCACAAGGTATAAAAACGGAAAAGTTTGGACAAACCCAAGTGAAGGCTCAAGGACAATAGCGGTGAGATCACCAGGATGGAGAGACAAGGGAAGATCAGTTAAAGCAAAGCACAATACAGAATTCCAGAGCAAATTTGAGGTTTAAAAGCAGGAGACAGGAGTCCCCTCATCCATGCCCTCTCACCAAGAGTTGGAGTGAAGAGTGGGGACTGATCCACACACCAAGCTTAGAGCAAGAGTTGAAGAATCACATTACCTTCACTGAGCTGCCACACTCATGGAGCCCATAGTCAAAGAGGACGGTGCGATTCGGAGAGTCGATCCCGGTTGGTCGACAAACTACTGTCCCCAGGGTCAGGTCAGCAGCTTTAATCAGGTGCCTGGTTCCAAATAAATCCATGTGTACCCTGACCAGCAGGTTGTGCTCCCCACACTGCACCATCACAGTGTGCAGTGGGGACACACTGCACCCCTCAGACACACGGAGACGGGAACCAAAGGGAGGCCCAGGAGGAGGGACTCTCTGAGGCCCAGGGGTGGCCTTTACTCTTCTCCATGGAAACCTCTGGCCTCCAAACTGTCACCAAATATCAGTAGCACTGAGACCAGTGCCCTCCCTACACAATCCCCCATGATCCCAAACCACTCAACTAACCCTGCAGCACCTTTTATTTTTTTTTGTGTTTTTTTTTTCGGGCATTGAAACCATATATTTTACAAGTGCCCCCTATAAAAGGGAAGGGGGACACTAAGACCCGGCAATGAAAACAAATTAAACTTTAAAACAAATAAAATCAAATTAAAATTTGGTTGCCGAGGGTGATGATGCACTCCAGTCCCTCCGGAGCCCACCTCTCGCGGAAGGCCGCGAGCGTACCGGTGGACACCGCATGCTCCATCTCTAAGGACACCCTGGCCCGGATGTAGGTGCGGAAGAGAGGCAGGCAATCAGGCTGAATGACCCACTCGACTCCCGCTGCCTGGACCGGCTGATGGCACCCTTGGCCGTGCCCAGGACCAGTCCTACGAAGAGGCCCTCGGACCTATCCGCTCCCCTCCGCATAGGGTGCCCAAAGATCAGGAGTGTGGGACTGAAGTGCAGCCATAAATTGAGGAGCAGCCCCTTTAAATAATGGAACAGGTGCTGCAACCTCGCACATTCAGTAAAAACATGGAACACAGACTCTTCCAGACCGCAGAAATTGCAGGCGGCCTGGGAGCCCGTGAACCGGCTTAAAAATGTATTGCACGAGACTGCTCCGTGCACCACCCTCCAGGCCAAGTCCCCGATAAATAGTGGGAGGACTCCCGCATAGAGTGCACTCCATCGGGGACCCCCGCCTCCTCCGGACGGCAAGATGGTACGCCATGGCGTGTCCGGATGGCAGACGAGGAGGGCAAGGTTGAGAGTGTGCAGGAGCAGCCCGTACAGGAAACCCCTCTGCGCAGAACTGAAAGGCACGGAGGGGATTTCCCCGAGGCGGCTCAAGTTGTGAGGCGCCGGCTCCCGAGGGAGGTTTCGGGGTTTGGCGCCGATCAGGAATTCCGTCCGGACGGGGGTCAGTTCGGATGGGATCTCCCCACATGCTTGAGCCTCCTTGACACACCAAACGGAGTCAGGGCCCAGTGCTGTTTTTAGCGACTCGATGGCATCGGCCGCGCGGCGGCGTCGGCCAAATTTAGGCGCCGTGCCACTACGTCTGGCGCCATTCAGCCCGCTCCTCCGCCATCGAGCAGGTCTCTGACCCTGGTCACCTCGCCAGCCACAGCCCTCTCATCCGCCTGCCACCTAAAACCTCGGTCATGGACGTAAAGATTCCTGAGCAGCGGCTCCTGCAGAACAGCCGCCACTCCAGCCGGTGGAGAGCTGCGCTTGGTGGAGACTTTGTTCCAGACCCTGGTGAGTTCCTTGTAAAAGACAGGCAGCTCCTGGACGGCGGTCCTGACGCCCCCGAAGCTCACAAACCGGAGCTGCGTGTCGTAGTTGAGGCTGTGCTGCTGGCGGAAGAAATACGTCGCCAGCGCATGCCACCAAGGAGGGGGCTCGATGTAAAGGTATCTCTGTAGGGTCTGAAGATGGAAAGTCGCTAGCTGGGTGCTGACGCACACCAACGACTGACCGCCCTCCCTAAGCGGGAGTCTCAAGACTGCGGCAGAGACCCAGTGCTTCCTGTTGTTCCAGAAGAAGTCCACCAGCTTCTTCTGTATCTTGGCGACAAACGCAGGGGGAGGGGTCAAATGACCAGCCGGTACCACAGCATGGTGGCCACCAGCTGGTTTATGACTAGCGCTCCACCTCGGTAGGACAGCACTCGTAGCAGTCCTGTCCAGCGCCCTAGGCGAGCGGCGACCTTGGCCTCCAGCTCTTGCCAGTTCGCCGGCCAGGCTTCCTCGTCGGGGCTAAGGTAGACTCTCAGATAGAGGAGATGGGTCGTGCTCCAGGCAAAAGGCCTGAGCTCCTCCGGCAGGGAGTCCACCCACCACTGACCCACCAGGAGTCCGGAACATTTCTCCCCGTTGACCTGCGGAGGATGCGGCCGAGTAAATCGCCTAGCATTCACGCATCCTCCGCAGGTCAACGGGATCCTCGACCGTGAGGAGCCCGTCATCGGCGTAAGCCGAGAGGACGACCTCCACGCCCGGCCCTTGCAGAGCCAGTCCCGTCAACCTCGTCCGCAAGAGGCGCAGGAAAGGCTCCACGCAAACAGCATATAACTGGCCGGACATGGGGCATCCCTGGCGCACCCCTCTCCTAAAGCGAAGGGGCGCCGTCAAGGACCCGTTAACCTTAATCAGACACTCCGCGGCGGCGTACAAAAGTCGGATCCGGGCGACGAAATGCGTCCCGAACCCGAAAGCGCGCAGAGTTCCGAGCAGATAGTCGTGATCCACCCTGTCGAACGCCTTCTCTTGGTCGAGGGATAGGAAGGCGACCGACAGACCAGCCTCCTGGGAACAATGGATGAGGTCCCGGACCAGATGGATGTTATCGTGGATTGTCCGGCCCGGGACCGTGTATGACTGGTCGGGGTGGATCATGTGGTCCAGCACGGCACCAAGGCGAGCAGACATCGCCCTGGCGAAGATTTTGTAGTCCGTGCTGAGGAGGGAGACCGGGCGCCAGTTCTTAAGGAGGCGGAGATCGCCCTTCTTAGGCAGCAGGACGATGACTGCCCTGCGCCAAGAGAGGGGCATCTCCCCGGTCGCCAGACTTTCCCCCAGGACCCGCGCGTAGTCGCTCCCCAGGACGTCCCAGAATGCCCTGTGGAACTCCACGGTCAGCCCGTCCAGCCCCGGGGATTTTCCTCTCGAGAGCCGGGCGAGGGCACCGGTCAGCTCCGCCAGGCTTAGCGGAGCTTCCAGATTTTCGGCGCCCTCCGGGCCGACCTTCGGCAGGTCCTCCCACAAAACTCTACGCGCTTCCTCGCTGGACGGATCCGGAGAGAACAGAGCCCCGTAATATTCACGGACCCTGTTGTTGACGCCCTCCGGATCCGAGACGAGAGAGCCGTCGTCGGCCAGCAGCGTCAAGAGCTGCTTACGGACACTCTGCCTTTTTTCCAGCGAGTAGAAGAAGGGGGAGCCGCGGTCCAGATCCCGCAGGAACCGGATCCGCGACCTCACGAACGCGCCTCGGGACCCGACGAGCTGCAGGTCCTTCAGCGCGGCCTTCTTCGCTTCGTACACCGTCCGCAGGGCCGGGTCCTGGACGACTTGACCGAGACGGGCTTCCAGGTCGAGCACCTCTTTTTCTAGGCGCCCGACTCTGGCCGCCCGCCTCTTGGTCGACCCCCTCGCGTACTCTTGACAGAAGACGCGGACGTGAGCCTTGCCCACGTCCCACCATAGCCTCAAGGAGGGGAAGCCCCCCTGCTTCCTTCTCCAGTCGGACCAGAATCGACGGAACGAGTCCCGGAACCGCACGTCCTCCAGCAGCCGGTTGTTAAAGTGCCAGTACGCGGACCCCGTCCTCGCGCGGAGCGAAGCGAGCTCCGCCCACACCAGGTGGTGGTCCGAACACGGCACCGGCCGCATGGAGGCCGCCGGGACGCAGGAAACGTACGCCCGAGACACGTAAAGGCGGTCGACTCTAGACCATCCAACTCCAGGCCTCACCCAAGTAAAGGCGCTGGAGTCGGGGTGGAGATTTCGCCAGACGTCCACCAAGTCGAAGGACCCGACCAGGTCCCTCAACTTCTCCATCGCCGTCATGCACTGCGGGGCACCGGAGCGGTCCCTCGCCTCGAGGGTGCAGTTAAAATCCCCCCCGAGGACAATGCAGTCGCCGACGTCGACGGAGCCAAGAAGAGCGGACACCTCTTCAAAGAAGCGCGTTTGCTGCGGGCCGGGATGAGGGGCGTACACGTTCACGAGATGGAGCGGCACATCCCCCAGGCGAACCGTTACGTGCAGCAAGCGGCCTGGCACGGGCTCCTCGACCCCCAAGATCTCCGGCTGAAAATGCGGGCCCAGCAAGATGGCCACCCCACTAGAAATGGCGGTGAGGTGGCTCATGCGGACCTCTCCTTGCCATTCCAGGAGCCACGTGGCTTCGTCTCCCGGAACGGTGTGGGTTTCTTGCAGGAAGCACACCGCATATTTCCCCTCCCGCAGGAGCGAAAAATTGTCAAATCTACGGCGTGCCCCTCTGCCGCCGTTGATGTTGAGGCTGGCTATGGTTATCTTCATGGCAAAAGCATAGTACAACCTCTACCTTAACCTATTGTGGGGGAGGGAGCGGAGTCTTTTGTTGAACTCCGCTCCTTCAGCAGCCCAGCGAGGAACTTTTTGAGCCGGCGCAGCTCAAGGCCCTGAGCCTTTGATAAGGGCCCGCCCGCGGCCATGGTTTTAGCGGCGGCGCGGACGGATGCGACGAGCAGCCCCGGCTCGGACCATCTTTCCAGGGCCAGACGGGCTTGGTCGCGGCGACCCCGGCACTGGACCAAAAAGTCCCGGAGTTCCTCTGCGGGAATGAGGAGGGTCTCAGTGGCGGCCGCGAGCAGATCCACCGCCTCACTGGCGATGGACTCGAGATCTTCACCCACGTCCTCCACCGAGTCCCCGTCCCCCTCCGGGAGGTCGCCGCTAGCAGCCGGCCCGTCGACCGCACGAGGTACGGCAAACGGCCCGGCCGCTCCATCTGGCCCTGGCTCTGCCCCGATCCCACCCCCAGGATCGTCGGCAGAGGAGTCCCCACTGGGCTCTTTTAAAATTGGTGCTGGGTCGGGAAGCGACAGCGGAAGGGGTTCCTCCTCCGCCCCAGGAACCGGGGAACACGGAGAGACCCGGTTTAGGAAGTTCTCCAGGTCCACCAAGTCCCCCAGCTCCAAAGTAGGGGGCAAGGGTTGTTGTTCTTCCCCCTCCCCGCCGCCTCCCCCCAGCCCAGCGTGTACGGATTCATTAAAATTGTTCATATTCTCAGTTTCTACCGGGTCGAGCAAATCCCGGGGGAAGTTGGGTATTGGCTGGGCGGGCTCAGGTTCGGCCTTTTCGGCCCCGCCCGCCTCGGTCCCCGGGACGCTCGACCCGGCGGCTACGCATTCTTCCACTGGCCCCACGCCCCCCACGACAGGCAGATCTTCCACGCCCTCCCCAGGAGGCAGCGGCTGGGCAGCCTCGACAGACTCCTCGCGCCTGCAGCGCAATTTGGGGGCGCTGGTGGGGGACGCGGGACACGCGGCGGGCACCGCCTCCTCCGCGGAGGGATGTTGTTCCCCCTCCGCCTCATTGGAGCGGTGCCTCCTTTTGTTCCTGGGGGTGCGCAAAGGCAGGGAGACCTCTGTGTCTGCCGAGGCCTCCCGCTCCGCCCCCCCCTTTTCCTTTTCTTGCCCGCGCCCGGGCCCCTCCGCGGTATTGGTCAAGGGCTCAGGCACGGGCTCAGGGCACCCCGCGCTCGCCGGTGACGGGGTTGGGCTGAGCGCGGTGGTCAAATTTTCCGGCGCACTGAGGGGACCCGCCTCGAGATGTTTCGCCTTCTTCCGCGCCTTCTTTCCGGTCGAACGCTCTCCCTCCCCCCCGCCGGAGGCCCTGAAAACAAAGGCCTCCGACGATGCCCGCGCACCCATGGCTCCCGGCACGCGGACGCAACTAGGGGGAGGGGTGGCGGCGGTGCCAGCCTTGGCCGCCTTCGGTGGTTTGGCGGCCTTGGAGGCGGGGCAGTTCTTACGAACATGCCCCACCTCCCTACAGGCATGGCACCGCACGCCGTCCGACGTCCAGAAGACGCGGTAGGCAGTCCCCTCGTGCACCACATTAAAGTTCCCCTCCGTCGTCTCCTCCCGCGCCAGCCGGACAAAGAGCTGGCGGCGGAAGGAGAACACGTGGCGCAGGCTGTTCTCCCTGAGGCCGAGCGGTATGGGGTTGATCCCCGACCTTACCTCCCCCAGTTGGTGTAGGTGAGGGAGGAGGAGCTCAGCGGGAACAAAGGGCGGGACGTTTGAAATGATGACCCTCTGCGCGGTGGCCTCGAGAGGGTCCACCGGCAGGAACGTCCCGCCCACCGTGAGCCCCTTTTCAAGGGCCAGGGACACCGCCCGCTCCGACCCCAGGAAGAACACGGCCTTCCCAGACATCTTGGAGGCTGCGACAATGGCCGAGGGGCCGACTACCCCAGCCATCGCCCGCACGCACTCCTCGATGCTCATTGTGGGGTGAGTGTAGCTCTTGACCCCGTGTTTTTTAGTTATTAGTCTGAAAGGTGGCAGGGCAGCAGGTGGCGCAGGAGGTGCCGTGGATGTGGACACCGCCTGCGCATACGACCTTGCTGGCCCTGCCACCGGCGTAGATGGGGTCGCCATTACGGGGTCCCTTTAAGGGCTACACCCACCCCAAAGTCACAGGCCTTAATGGTCTTTATTAGGCCTCTTGTAGATTGACTGAGCAGAGGAGCCCTTAATGAGGTACCTCTCCCCTAGTTGGCAATTGGGGAGGGGCCTTGCTCCCTCTGCTCAGTTGTCTTAAATGTTTTTTTTTTTAAATTAAATTTGGAAGAAAGAGGCTCTCAGAGAGAGAGGGGAGAAACAGAGTAGCAGAGAAAAGAGAGAGGGGGGTGGGAAGGGGGGGGGCTGCGAGGGCAGGTCTCTCCTCGCAGCTGTGGGTGGGTGCACTCCCCAGATGGCAAAACACAAAAGTCTTTGAGGTGGTCTTCAGGTGGGGGGAGAAGATGTCTTCACCTGGGGTAGCTGGAGCCACCAGGCACTCCTAACGATCTTTAATTGGGTGATTAATAACAATCTTCAGCCTGGTAGCTCCAGCTATCCCAGGCTAGGCAAATGTGGGGGGGGTTGGGGGGGTTCCAATTGTGGGGGGGGGCCTAGTTGTAAGCACAGCCCCCACGCACACTACCACACACACACACACCCCCCGCGATGTTCCGGCCCTCAGTGGTCTTCTTTCCTCCCCCCACCGATACAACAAAGTCTGTTTGGGGAAATGCACCCACACCCACCTGTAGAATGTTGGGTCTCCCTCCTTCCACACTGGATGTTGTTGGTTTTTCCCCCTCTCTCCAACTCCTTGCAGAATGGTAAAGATGTTCAATGTTTTCTGCTTCCTCCTCTCCCTCTGGTTAGAAGTTGTAGTGAAGCCCCTTCCTTCCTTCTGTTCCTGGGCTGGTCTCAGGGCTCTCCAGGCAGGAGCTCAAGTTGCTAGCAGCTCCACTCACTGCTCACAGCTCCAACTGAGCAGGACACGCCTCTACTGCTCTACCATTGGTTCCTTGTGCATGAAACTCTTTTGAGTTAAACTGCAAAAACATAAAACATGTATCCGTGCCACCCGACCTGGATGACACACACAAGACATTTACAAGGCCCCTTTTTTTTTTTTTTTTTTGTGGTATTTTTTTTTTGGGGCACTAAAATCAAATTTTTCCTTTTTCCAGTGCCCCCTATAAAAGGAGAGGGGGACACTAAAAGCACCGGCAATTAAAACAAATTAAACTTTAAAACGTAAAATCAAATTAAAATTTGGTTGCCGGGCGTGATGATGCACTCCAGTCCCTCCGGTGCCCACCTCTCGCGGAAGGCCGCGAGCGTACCGGTGGACACCGCGTGCTCCATCTCCAAGGACACCCTGGACCGGATGTAAGAGCGGAAGAGAGGCAGGCAGTCAGGTTGAACGACCCCCTCGACCGCCCGCTGCCTGGACCGGCTGATGGCACCCTTGGCCGTGCCCAGGAGCAGTCCTACGAGGAGGCCCTCGGACCTACCCGCTCCCCTCCGCTCAGGGTGCCCAAAGATCAGGAGTGTGGGACTGAAGTGCAGCCAGAATTTCAGGAGCAGCCCCTTCAAATAATGGAACAGGGGCTGCAACCTCGTACACTCAATAAAAACATGGAACACGGACTCCTCCAGACCGCAGAAATTGCAGGCGGCCTGGGAGTCCGTGAACCGGCTTAAAAATTTATTGCACGGCACTGCTCCGTGCACCACCCTCCAGGCCAAGTCCCCGATGAATAGTGGGAGGACCCCTGCGTAGAGTGCCCTTCATCGGGGACCCCCGCCTCCTCCGGACGGCAAGATGGTACGCCATGGCGTGTCCGGACGGCCGGCGAGGATGGCAAAGTTGAGGGTGTGCAGGAGCAGCCCGTACAGGAAACCCCTCCGCGCGGAACTGAAAGGCACGGAGGGGATTTCCCCGAGGCGGCTCAAGTTGTGAGGCGCCGGCCCCCGAGGGAGGTTCCGGGATTTGGCGCCGATGAGGAATTCCGTCCGGACGGGGGTCAGTTCGGACGGGATCTCCCCACGTGCTTGAGCCTCCTCGATACACCTAACCGAGTCAGGGCCCAGAGCTGTTTTTAGCGACTCGATGGCATCGGCCGCGTGGCGGACGTTGGCAGAATTTAGGCGCCGCGCCAGCGTGACTGGCGCCATCCAGCCCGCTCCTCCGCCATCGAGCAGGTCCCTGACCCTGGTCACCTCACCAGCCACAGCCCTCTCTTCCGACCGCCACATGAAGCCTCGGCCGTGGAGGTACGGATTCCCGAGCAGCGGCTCCTGCAGGACGGCCGCCACTCCAGCCGGTGGAGAGCTGCGCTTGGTGGAGACTTTGTTCCAGACCCTGATGAGTTCCCTGTAAAAGACAGGCAGCTCCCGGAGGGCGGTCCTGGCACCCCCCAAGTTCACAAACAGGAGCTGCGTGTCATAATTGAGGTCGAGCTGCTGGCGGAAGAAATACCTCGCCAGAGCGCACCACCTAGGAGGGGGCTCGACGTAAAGGTATCTCTGCAGGGTCTGAAGACGGAAAGTCGCGAGCTGGGCGCTGACGCACACCAACGACTGACCGCCCTCCTCAAGCGGGAGACTCAAAACCGCGGCAGAGACCCAGTGCTTCCTGTTGTTCCAGAAGAAGTCCACCAGCTTCTTCTGTATCTTGGCGACAAACGCAGGGGGAGGGGTCAAAGTGACCAGCCGGTACCACAGCATTGCGGCCACCAGCTGGTTTATGACTAGCGCTCGACCCCTGTAGGACAGCACTCGGAGCAGTCCTGTCCAGCGCCCTAGGCGAGCGGCGACCTTGGCCTCCAGCTCCTGCCAGTTCGCCGGCCAGGTTCCCTCGTCGGGGCTAAGGTAGACTCCCAGATAGAGGAGATGGGTCGTGCTCCAGGCAAAAGGCCTGAGCTCCTCCGGCAGGGAGTCCACCCGCCACTGACCCACCAGGAGTCCGGAACATTTCTCCCAGTTGATCCTGGCGGAGGACGCGGCCGAGTAAATCTCCTGGCACTCACGCATCCTCCGCAGGTCAGCGGGATCCTCTACCGCGAGGAGCACGTCATCGGCGTAAGCCGAGAGGACGACCTCCACGCCCGGCCCTTGCAGAGCCAGTCCCGTCAACCTCGTCCGCAAGAGGCGCAGGAAAGGCTCCACGCAAACGGCGTATAACTGGCCGGACATGGGGCATCCCTGGCGCACCCCTCTCCTAAAGCGAAGGGGCGCCGTCAAGGACCCGTTAACCTTAATCAGACACTCCGCGGCGGCGTACAAAAGTCGGATCCGGGCGACGAAATGCGTCCCGAACCCGAAAGCGCGCAGAGTTCCGAGCAGATAGTCGTGATCCACCCTGTCGAACGCCTTCTCTTGGTCGAGGGATAGGAAGGCGACCGACAGACCAGCCTCCTGGGAGCAATGGATGAGGTCCCGGACCAGATGGATGTTGTCGTGGATCGTCCGGCCCGGGACCGTGTATGACTGGTCGGGGTGGATCATGTGGTCCAGCACGGCACCAAGGCGAGCAGACATCGCCCTGGCGAAAATTTTGTAGTCCGTGCTGAGGAGGGAGACCGGGCGCCAGTTCTTAAGGAGGCGGAGATCGCCCTTCTTAGGCAGCAGGACGATGACTGCCCTGCGCCAAGAGAGGGGCATCTCCCCGGTCGCCAGACTTTCCCCCAGGACCCGCGCGTAGTCGCTCCCCAGGACGTCCCAGAACGCCCTGTGGAACTCCACGGTCAGCCCGTCCAGCCCCGGGGATTTTCCCCTCGAGAGCCGGGCGAGGGCACCGGTCAGCTCCGCCAGGCTTAGCGGAGCTTCCAGATTTTCGGCGCCCTCCGGGCCGACCTTCGGCAGGTCCTCCCACAAAACTCTACGCGCTTCCTCGCTGGACGGATCCGGAGAGAACAGAGCCCCGTAATATTCACGGACCCTGTTGTTGACGCCCTCCGGATCCGAGACGAGAGAGCCGTCGTCGGCCAGCAGCGTCAAGAGCTGCTTACGGACACTCTGCCTTTTTTCCAGCGAGTAGAAGAAGGGGGAGCCGCGGTCCAGATCCCGCAGGAACCGGATCCGCGACCTCACGAACGCGCCTCGGGACCCGACGAGCTGCAGGTCCTTCAGCGCGGCCTTCTTCGCTTCGTACAC
The DNA here is from genome assembly GCF_044704955.1 of Pristiophorus japonicus. NCBI lineage: Eukaryota > Metazoa > Chordata > Chondrichthyes > Pristiophoridae > Pristiophorus > Pristiophorus japonicus. The sequence continues at coordinate 247,475,706 of NC_091980.1, forward strand.
CGTCCGCAGGGCCGGGTCCTGGACGACTTGACCGAGACGGGCTTCCAGGTCGAGCACCTCTTTTTCTAGGCGCCCGACTCTGGCCGCCCGCCTCTTGGTCGACCCCCTCGCGTACTCTTGACAGAAGACGCGGACGTGAGCCTTGCCCACGTCCCACCATAGCCTCAAGGAGGGGAAGCCCCCCTGCTTCCTTCTCCAGTCGGACCAGAATCGACGGAACGAGTCCTGGAACCGCACGTCCTCCAGCAGCCGGTTGTTAAAGTGCCAGTACGCGGACCCCGTCCCCGCGCGGATCGAAGCGAGCTCCGCCCACACCAGGTGGTGGTCCGAACACGGCACCGGCCGCATGGAGGCCGCCGGGACGCAGGAAACGTACGCCCGAGACACGTAAAGGCGGTCGACTCTAGACCATCCAACTCCAGGCCTCACCCAAGTAAAGGCGCTGGAGTCGGGGTGGAGATTTCGCCAGACGTCCACCAAGTCGAAGGACCCGACCAGGTCCCTCAACTTCTCCATCGCCGTCATGCACTGCGGGGCACCGGAGCGGTCCCTCGCCTCGAGGGTGCAGTTAAAATCCCCCCCGAGGACAATGCAGTCGCCGACGTCGACGGAGCCAAGAAGAGCGGACACCTCTTCAAAGAAGCGCGTTTGCTGCGGGCCGGGATGAGGGGCGTACACGTTCACGAGATGGAGCGGCACGTCCCCCAGGCGAACCGTTACGTGCAGCAAGCGGCCTGGCACGGGCTCCTCGACCCCCAAGATCTCCGGCTGAAAATGCGGGCCCAGCAAGATGGCCACCCCACTAGAAATGGCGGTGAGGTGGCTCATGCGGACCTCTCCTTGCCATTCCAGGAGCCACGTGGCTTCGTCTCCCGGAACGGTGTGGGTTTCTTGCAGGAAGCACACCGCATATTTCCCCTCCCGCAGGAGCGAAAAATTGTCAAATCTACGGCGTGCCCCTCTGCCGCCGTTGATGTTGAGGCTGGCTATGGTTATCTTCATGGCAAAAGCATAGTGCAATCTCTACCTTAACCTATTGTGGGGGAGGGAGCGGAGTCTTTTGTTGAACTCCGCTCCCTCCGCAGCCCAGCGAGGAGTCCCTCGAGCTCGCGCAGCTCAAGGTGCTGCTCCTTTGTCAAGGGCCCGCCCGCGGCCAAGGTTTTAACGGCGGCGCGGACGGACCCCTTGATCAGCTCCGGCTCGGACCATTTTTCCAGGGCCAGTCGGGCTTGGTCGCGGCGACCCCGGCTCTGGGCCAAAAAGTCCCGGAGTTCCTTTGCAGGAACGAGGAGGGCCTCAGCGGCGGCCGCGAGCAGATCCACCGCCTCACTGGCGGTGGTCTCTAGGTCTTCACCCGCGTCCCCCACCGAGTCCCCGTCCTCCTCCGGGAGGTGGCCGCCAGCAGCCGGCCCATCGACCTCACAAGGTACGGCAAATGAACCGGCCGCTCCAACCGGCCCTGGCACTGCCCCGATCCCACCCCCAGGATCGTCGGCAGAGGAGTCCCCACTGGGCTCTTTTAAAAATGGTGCTGGGTCGGGAAATGACAGCGGAAGGGGTTCCCCCTCCGCCCCAGGAACCGGAGAACAAGGAGAGACCCGGCCATAGGAAATCCCCAGGCCCTCCAAGTGCTCCAGCTCCAAAGTAAGGGGCGAGGGTGGGTGTTCCTCCCCCTCCCCGCTGCCACCCCCCGGCCCAGCATCTACAGTTTCATTAAAATCAATATATTTTGTTTCTGCCGGGTCGAGCAACTCCCGGGGGAAGTTGGGTAATAGCTGGGCGGGCTCAGGTTCGGCCTTTTCGGCCTCGCCCGCCTCAGTCCCCGGGACGCCCGGCCCGGCGGCTACGCATTCCTCCGCGGTCCCCACGCCCCCCACGACAGGCAGATCTTCCACTCCATCCCCGGGAGGCAGAGGCTGGGCAGCCTCAACTGTCTCACCCTCCCCGGGGAAAGACTCCTCGCGCCTGCAGCGCAATTTGGGGGCGCTGGTGGGGGACGCGGGACACGCGGCGGGCACCGACTCCTCCGCGGAGGGATATTGTTCCCCCTCCGCGTCATTGGGGCGGTGCCTCTTTTTGTTCCTGGGGGCGCGCGGAGTCAGGGAGACCTCCATGTCTGCCGAGGCCTCCCGCTCCGCCCCCCCCTTTTCCTTTTCTTGCCCGCGCCCGGGCCCCTCTGTGGTGTTGTTCAAGGGCTCGGGCACGGGCTCGGGGCACCCCGCGCTCGCCGGTGACGGGGTTGGGCTGAGCGCGGTGGTCAAATTATCCGGCGCACCGAGGGGACCCGCCTCTTGATGTTTTGTCTTCTTCCGCGCCTTCTTTCCGGTCGGACGCTCTCCCTCCCCCCCGCCGGAGGCCCTGAAAACAAAGGCCTCCGACGATGCCCGCGCACCCATGGCTCCCGGCACGCGGACGCAACTAGGGGGAGGGGTGGCGGCAGCGCCAGCCTTGGCCGCCTTCGGTGGTTTGGCGGCCTTGGAGGCGGGGCAGTTCTTGCGAACATGCCCCACCTCCCTGCAGGCATGGCACCGCACGCCGTCCGACGTCCAGAAGACGCGGTAGGCAGTCCCCTCGTGCACCACATTAAAGTGCCCTTCTGTCATGTCCTCCCGCGCCAGCCGGACAAAGAGCTGGCGGCGGAAGGAGAACACGTGGCGCAGGCTGTTCTCCCTGAGGCCGAGCGGTATGGGGTTGATCCCTGACCTTACCTCCCCCAGTTGTTGTAGGTGAGGGAGGAGGAGCCCAGCGGGAACAAAGGGCGGGACGTTCGACACGATGACCCTCTGCGCGGTGGCTTCGAGAGGATCCACCGGCAGGAACGTCCCGCCCACCGTGAGCCCCTTTTCGAGGGCCAGGGACACCGCCCGCTCCGACCCCAGGAAGAAAACAGCCTTCCCAGACATCTTGGAGGCTGCGACAATGGCCGAGGGGCCGACTACCCCAGCCATCGCCCGCACGCACTCCTCGATGCTCATTGTGGGGTGAGTGTAGCTCTTGACCCCGTGTTTTTTTGTTATAAGTGTAAATGGTGGCAGGGCAGCGGGTGGCGCAGGAGGTGCTGTGGAAGCGGTTGCCACCTGCGCATACGTCCTTGCTGGCCCTGCCACCGGCGTGGATGGGGTCGCCATCACGGGGTCCCTTTAAGGGCTACACCCACCCCAAAGTCACAGGCCTTAATGGTCTTTAATGGCCTCGTGTATTTAACTGAGCAGAGGAGCCCTTAACGAGGCACCTCTCCCCTCGTTGACAATTGGGGAGAGGCCTTGCTCCCTCTGCTCAGTTGTCTTAATTGTTTTTTTTTAAAATTTGGAAGGAAAGGGTTCTCAGAGAGAGAGGGAAGAAACAGAGTAGCAGAGAAAAGAGAGAGGGGGGTGGGAAGGGGGGGGGGCTGCGAGGGCAGGTCTCTCCCCGCAGCTGTGGGTGGGTGCACTCCCCAGATGGCAAAACACAAAAGTCTTTGAGGTGGTCTTCAGGTGGGGGGAGAAGATGTCTTCACCTGGGGTAGCTGGAGCCACCAGGCACTCCTAACGATCTTTAATTGGGTGATTAATAACAATCTTCAGCCTGGTAGCTCCAGCTATCCCAGGCTAGGCAAATGTGGGGGGTGGGGGGGGTTCCAATTGTGGGGGGGGGCCTAGTTGTAAGCACGGCCCCCACGCACACTACCACACACACACACACACCCCCCGCGATGTTCCGGCCCTCAGTGGTCTTCTTTCCTCCCCCCACCGATACAACAAAGTCTGTTTGGGGAAATGCACCCACACCCACCTGTAGAGTAGTTGAGTCTCCCTCTTTCCACACTGGATGGTTGTCGTGGTTTTTCCCCCTCTCTCCAACTCCTTGCAGAATGGTAAGGATGTTTAAATGTTTTCTGCTTTCTCCTCCTCTCCCTCTGGATAGAAGTTGTAGTGAAGCCCCTTCCTTCCTTCTGTTCCTGGGCTGGTCTCAGGGCTCTCCAGGCAGGAGCTCAAGTTGCTAGCAGCTCCACTCACTGCTCACAGCTCCAACTGAGCAGGACACGCCTCTACTGCTCTACCATTGGTTCCTTGTGCATGAAACTCTTTTGAGTTCACCTGTGAAAACATAAAAACAATAAACGGTGCCACCCGACCTGGGTGACACTCCAGACATTTTCAAGGCCCTTTTTTTCCCCACTTTTTTTTTTTTTTTGGTTTTTTTTTTGTGTTTTTCTTTTTTTTTTTTTGGTTTTTTTTTGGGCACTAAAATCACAATTTTCCCCAGTGCCCCCTATAAAAGGGAAGGGGGACACTAAAAGCACCGGCAATTAAAACAAATTAAACTTTAAAACGTAAAATCAAATTAAAATTTGGTTGCCGGGCGTGATGATGCACTCCAGTCCCTCCGGTGCCCACCTCTCGCGGAAGGCCGCGAGCGTACCGGTGGACACCGCGTGCTCCATCTCCAAGGACACCCTGGACCGGATGTAAGAGCGGAAGAGAGGCAGGCAGTCAGGTTGAACGACCCCCTCGACCGCCCGCTGCCTGGACCGGCTGATGGCACCCTTGGCCGTGCCCAGGAGCAGTCCTACGAGGAGGCCTTCGGACCTACCCGCTCCCCTCCGCACAGGGTGCCCAAAGATCAGGAGAGTGGGACTGAAGTGCAGCCAGAATTTCAGGAGCAGCCCCTTCAAATAGTGGAACAGGGGCTGCAACCTCGTGCATTCAATAAAAACATGGAACACGGACTCCTCCAGACCGCAGAAATTGCAGGCGGCCTGGGAGTCCGTGAACCGGCTTAAAAATTTATTGCACGGCACTGCTCCGTGCACCACCCTCCAGGCCAAGTCCCCGATGAATAGTGGGAGGACCCCTGCGTAGAGTGCCCTTCATCGGGGACCCCCGCCTCCTCCGGACGGCAAGATGGTACGCCATGGCGTGTCCGGACGGCCGGCGAGGATGGCAAAGTTGAGGGTGTGCAGGAGCAGCCCGTACAGGAAACCCCTCCGCGCGGAACTGAAAGGCACGGAGGGGATTTCCCCGAGGCGGCTCAAGTTGTGAGGCGCCGGCCCCCGAGGGAGGTTCCGGGGTTTGGCGCCGATGAGGAATTCCGTCCGGACGGGGGTCAGTTCGGACGGGATCTCCCCACGTGCTTGAGCCTCCTCGATACACCTAACGGAGTCAGGGCCCAGAGCTGTTTTTAGCGACTCGATGGCATCGGCCGCGTGGCGGACGTTGGCAGAATTTAGGCGCCGCGCCAGCGTGACTGGCGCCATCCAGCCCGCTCCTCCGCCATCGAGCAGGTCCCTGACCCTGGTCACCTCACCAGCCACAGCCCTCTCTTCCGACCGCCACATAAAACCTCGGCCGTGGAGGTACGGATTCCCGAGCAGCGGCTCCTGCAGGACGGCCGCCACTCCAGCCGGTGGAGAGCTGCGCTTGGTGGAGACTTTGTTCCAGACCCTGATGAGTTCCCTGTAAAAGACAGGCAGCTCCCGGAGGGCGGTCCTGGCACCCCCCAAGTTCACAAACAGGAGCTGCGTGTCATAATTGAGGTCGAGCTGCTGGCGGAAGAAATACCTCGCCAGAGCACACCACCTAGGAGGGCGCTCGACGTAAAGGTATCTCTGCAGGGTCTGAAGGCGGAAAGTCGCGAGCTGGGCGCTGACGCACACCAACGACTGACCGCCCTCCTCAAGCGGGAGACTCAAGACCGCGGCAGAGACCCAGTGCTTCCTGTTGTTCCAGAAGAAGTCCACCAGCTTCTTCTGTATCTTGGCGACAAACGCAGGGGGAGGGGTCAAAGTGACCAGCCGGTACCACAGCATTGCGGCCACCAGCTGGTTTATAACTAGCGCTCGACCCCTGTAGGACAGCACTCGGAGCAGTCCTGTCCAGCGCCCTAGGCGAGCGGCGACCTTGGCCTCCAGCTCCTGCCAGTTCGCCGGCCAGGCTCCCTCGTCGGGGCTAAGGTAGACTCCCAGATAGAGGAGATGGGTCGTGCTCCAGGCAAAAGGCCTGAGCTCCTCCGGCAGGGAGTCCACCCGCCACTGACCCACCAGGAGTCCGGAACATTTCTCCCAGTTGATCCTGGCGGAGGACGCGGCCGAGTAAATCTCCTGGCATTCACGCATCCTCCGCAGGTCAGCGGGATCTTCTACCGCGAGGAGCACGTCATCGGCGTAAGCCGAGAGGACGACCTCCACGCCCGGCCCTTGCAGAGCCAGTCCCGTCAACCTCGTCCGCAAGAGGCGCAGGAAAGGCTCCACGCAAACGGCGTATAACTGGCCGGACATGGGTCATCCCTGGCGCACCCCTCTCCTAAAGCGAAGGGGCGCCGTCAAGGACCCGTTAACCTTAATCAGACACTCCGCGGCGGCGTACAAAAGTCGGATCCGGGCGACGAAATGCGTCCCGAACCCGAAAGCGCGCAGAGTTCCGAGCAGATAGTCGTGATCCACCCTGTCGAACGCCTTCTCTTGGTCGAGGGATAGGAAGGCGACCGACAGACCAGCCTCCTGGGAGCAATGGATGAGGTCCCGGACCAGATGGATGTTGTCGTGGATCGTCCGGCCCGGGACCGTGTATGACTGGTCGGGGTGGATCATGTGGTCCAGCACGGCACCAAGGCGAGCAGACATCGCCCTGGCGAAGATTTTGTAGTCCGTGCTGAGGAGGGAGACCGGGCGCCAGTTCTTAAGGAGGCGGAGATCGCCCTTCTTAGGCAGCAGGACGATGACTGCCCTGCGCCAAGAGAGGGGCATCTCCCCGGTCGCCAGACTTTCCCCCAGGACCCGCGCGTAGTCGCTCCCCAGGACGTCCCAGAACGCCCTGTGGAACTCCACGGTCAGCCCGTCCAGCCCCGGGGATTTTCCCCTCGAGAGCCGGGCGAGGGCACCGGTCAGCTCCGCCAGGCTTAGCGGAGCTTCCAGATTTTCGGCGCCCTCCGGGCCGACCTTCGGCAGGTCCTCCCACAAAACTCTACGCGCTTCCTCGCTGGACGGATCCGGAGAGAACAGAGCCCCGTAATATTCACGGACCCTGTTGTTGACGCCCTCCGGATCCGAGACGAGAGAGCCGTCGTCGGCCAGCAGCGTCAAGAGCTGCTTACGGACACTCTGCCTTTTTTCCAGCGAGTAGAAGAAGGGGGAGCCGCGGTCCAGATCCCGCAGGAACCGCATCCGCGACCTCACGAACGCGCCTCGGGACCCGACGAGCTGCAGGTCCTTCAGCGCGGCCTTCTTCGCTTCGTACACCGTCCGCAGGGCCGGGTCCTGGACGACTTGACCGAGACGGGCTTCCAGGTCGAGCACCTCTTTTTCTAGGCGCCCGACTCTGGCCGCCCGCCTCTTGGTCGACCCCCTCGCGTACTCTTGACAGAAGACGCGGACGTGAGCCTTGCCCACGTCCCACCATAGCCTCAAGGAGGGGAAGCCCCCCTGCTTCCTTCTCCAGTCGGACCAGAATCGACGGAACGAGTCCTAGAACCGCACGTCCTCCAGCAGCCGGTTGTTAAAGTGCCAGTACGCGGACCCCGTCCTCGCGCGGAGCGAAGCGAGCTCCGCCCACACCAGGTGGTGGTCCGAACACGGCACCGGCCGCATGGAGGCCGCCGGGACGCAGGAAACGTACGCCCGAGACACGTAAAGGCGGTCGACTCTAGACCATCCAACTCCAGGCCTCACCCAAGTGAAGGCGCTGGAGTCGGGGTGGAGATTTCGCCAGACGTCCACCAAGTCGAAGGACCCGACCAGGTCCCTCAACTTCTCCATCGCCGTCATGCACTGCGGGGCACCGGAGCGGTCCCTCGCCTCGAGGGTGCAGTTAAAATCCCCCCCGAGGACAATGCAGTCGCCGACGTCGACGGAGCCAAGAAGAGCGGACACCTCTTCAAAGAAGCGCGTTTGCTGCGGGCCGGGATGAGGGGCGTACACGTTCACGAGATGGAGCGGCACGTCCCCCAGGCGAACCGTTACGTGCAGCAAGCGGCCTGGCACGGGCTCCTCGACCCCCAAGATCTCCGGCTGAAAATGCGGGCCCAGCAAGATGGCCACCCCACTAGAAATGGCGGTGAGGTGGCTCATGCGGACCTCTCCTTGCCATTCCAGGAGCCACGTGGCTTCGTCTCCTGGAACGGTGTGGGTTTCTTGCAGGAAGCACACCGCATATTTCCCCTCCCGCAGGAGCGAAAAATTGTCAAATCTACGGCGTGCCCCTCTGCCGCCGTTGATGTTGAGGCTGGCTATGGTTATCTTCATGGCAAAAGCATAGTGCAACCTCTACCTTAACCTATTGTGGGGGAGGGAGCGGAGTCTTTTGTTGAACTCCGCTCCCTCCGCAGCCCAGCGAGGAGTCCCTCGAGCTCGCGCAGCTCAAGGTGCTGCTCCTTTGTCAAGGGCCCGCCCGCGGCCAAGGTTTTAACGGCGGCGCGGACGGACCCCTTGATCAGCTCCGGCTCGGACCATTTTTCCAGGGCCAGTCGGGCTTGGTCGCGGCGACCCCGGCTCTGGGCCAAAAAGTCCCGGAGTTCCTTTGCAGGAATGAGGAGGGCCTCAGCGGCGGCCGCGAGCAGATCCACCGCCTCCCTGGCGGTGGTCTCGAGTTCTTCTCCCGCGTCCCCCACCGAGTCCCCGTCCCCCTCCGGGAGGTGGCCGCCAGCAGCCGGCCCATCGACCGCACAAGGTACGGCAAATGAACCGGCCGCTCCAACCGGCCCTGGCTCTGCCCCGATCCCACCCCCAGGATCGTCGGCAGAGGAGTCCCCACTGGGCTCTTTTAAAAATGGTGCTGGGTCGGGAAATGACAGCGGAAGGGGTTCCCCCTCCGCCCCAGGAACCGGGGAACAAGGAGAGACCCGGCCATAGGAAATCCCCAGGCCCTCCAAGTGCACCAGCTCCAAAGTAAGGGGCGAGGGTGGGTGTTCCTCCCCCTCCCCGCTGCCACCCCCCGGCCCAGCATCTACAGTTTCATTAAAATCAATATATTGTGTTTCTGCCGGGTCGAGCGACTCCCGGGGGAAGTTGGATAATAGCTGGGCGGGCTCAGGTTCGGCCTTTTCGGCCTCGCCCGCCTCAGTCCCCGGGACGCCCGGCCCGGCGGCTACGCATTCCTCCGCGGTCCCCACGCCCCCCACGACAGGCAGATCTTCCACTCCATCCCCGGGAGGCAGAGGCTGGGCAGCCTCAACTGTCTCACCCTCCCCGGGGAAAGACTCCTCGCGCCTGCAGCGCAATTTGGGGGCGCTGGTGGGGGACGCGGGACACGCGGCGGGCACCGACTCCTCCGCGGAGGGATGTTGTTCCCCCTCCGCGTCATTGGGGCGGTGCCTCTTTTTGTTCCTGGGGGCGCGCGGAGTCAGGGAGACCTCCATGTCTGCCGAGGCCTCCCGCTCCGCCCCCCCCTTTTCCTTTTCTTGCCCGCGCCCGGGCCCCTCTGTGGTGTTGTTCAAGGGCTCGGGCACGGGCTCGGGGCACCCCGCGCTCGCCGGTGACGGGGTTGGGCTGAGCGCGGTGGTCAAATTATCCGGCGCACTGAGGGGACCCGCCTCTAGATGTTTTGTCTTCTTCCGCGCCTTCTTTCCGGTCGGACGCTCTCCCTCCCCCCCGCCGGAGGCCCTGAAAACAAAGGCCTCCGACGATGCCCGCGCACCCATGGCTCCCGGCACGCGGACGCAACTAGGGGGAGGGGTGGCGGCAGCGCCAGCCTTGGCCGCCTTCGGTGGTTTGGCGGCCTTGGAGGCGGGGCAGTTCTTGCGAACATGCCCCACCTCCCTGCAGGCATGGCACCGCACGCCGTCCGACGTCCAGAAGACGCGGTAGGCAGTCCCCTCGTGCACCACATTAAAGTGCCCTTCTGTCATGTCCTCCCGCGCCAGCCGGACAAAGAGCTGGCGGCGGAAGGAGAACACGTGGCGCAGGCTGTTCTCCCTGAGGCCGAGCGGTATGGGGTTGATCCCTGACCTTACCTCCCCCAGTTGTTGTAGGTGAGGGAGGAGGAGCCCAGCGGGAACAAAGGGCGGGACGTTCGACACGATGACCCTCTGCGCGGTGGCTTCGAGAGGATCCACCGGCAGGAACGTCCCGCCCACCGTGAGCCCCTTTTCGAGGGCCAGGGACACCGCCCGCTCCGACCCCAGGAAGAAAACAGCCTTCCCAGACATCTTGGAGGCTGCGACAATGGCCGAGGGGCCGACTACCCCAGCCATCGCCCGCACGCACTCCTCGATGCTCATTGTGGGGTGAGTGTAGCTCTTGACCCCGTGTTTTTTTGTTATAAGTGTAAATGGTGGCAGGGCAGCGGGTGGCGCAGGAGGTGCTGTGGAAGCGGTTGCCACCTGCGCATACGTCCTTGCTGGCCCTGCCACCGGCGTGGATGGGGTCGCCATCACGGGGTCCCTTTAGGCGCTACACCCACCCCAAAGTCACAGGCCTTAATGGTCTTTAATGGCCTCGTGTATTTAACTGAGCAGAGGAGCCCTTAACGAGGCACCTCTCCCCTCGTTGACAATTGGGGAGAGGCCTTGCTCCCTCTGCTCAGTTGTCTTAATTGTTTTTTTTTTAAATTTGGAAGGAAAGGGTTCTCAGAGAGAGAGGGGAGAAACAGAGTAGCAGAGAAAGAGAGAGGGGGGTGGGAAGGGGGGGGGGCTGCGAGGGCAGGTCTCCCCTCGCAGCTGTGGGTGGGTGCACTCCCCAGATGGCAAAACACAAAAGTCTTTGGGGTGGTCTTCAGGTGGGGGGAGAAGATGTCTTCACCTGGGGTAGCTGGAGCCACCAGGCACTCCTAACGATCTTTAATTGGGTGATTAATAACAATCTTCAGCCTGGTAGTTCCAGCTATCCCAGGCTAGGCAAATGTGGGGGGTGGGGGGGGTTCCAATTGTGGGGGGGGCCTAGTTGTAAGCAAGGCCCCCACACACACTACCACACACACACACACCCCCCGCGATGTTCCGGCCCTCAGTGGTCTTCTTTCCTCCCCCCACCGATACAACAAAGTCTGTTTGGGGAAATGCACCCACACCCACCTGTAGAGTAGTTGAGTCTCCCTCTTTCCACACTGGATGGTTGTCGTGGTTTTTCCCCCTCTCTCCAACTCCTTGCAGAATGGTAAGGATGTTTAAATGTTTTCTGCTTTCTCCTCCTCTCCCTCTGGATAGAAGTTGTAGTGAAGCCCCTTCCTTCCTTCTGTTCCTGGGCTGGTCTCAGGGCTCTCCAGGCAGGAGCTCAAGTTGCTAGCAGCTCCACTCACTGCTCACAGCTCCAACTGAGCAGGACACGCCTCTACTGCTCTACCATTGGTTCCTTGTGCATGAAACTCTTTTAGAGTCTACCTGCAAAACATAAACATTAAACTGTGCCACCCGACCTGGGTGACACTCCAGACATTTACAAGGCCCTTTTTTCCCCCCCTTTTTTTTTTTTTTTTTTTTTTTTTTTTTTTTTGGGCACTAAATTCACAATTTTCCCCAGTGCCCCCTATAAAAGGGAAGGGGGACACTAAAAGCACCGGCAATTAAAACAAATTAAACTTAAAAAACGTAAAATCAAATTAAAATTTGGTTGCCGGGCGTGATGATGCACTCCAGTTCCTCCGGTGCCCACCTCTCGCGGAAGGCCGCGAGCGTACCGGTGGACACCGCGTGCTCCATCTCCAAGGACACCCTGGACCGGATGTAAGAGCGGAAGAGAGGCAGGCAGTCAGGTTGAACGACCCCCTCGACCGCCCGCTGCCTGGACCGGCTGATGGCACCCTTGGCCGTGCCCAGGAGCAGTCCTACGAGGAGGCCTTCGGACCTACCCGCTCCCCTCCGCACAGGGTGCCCAAAGATCAGGAGAGTGGGACTGAAGTGCAGCCAGAATTTCAGGAGCAGCCCCTTCAAATAATGGAACAGGGGCTGCAACCTTGTGCACTCCATAAAAACATGGAACACGGACTCCTCCAGACCGCAGAAATTGCAGGCGGCCTGGGAGTCCGTGAACCGGCTTAAAAATTTGTTGCACGGCACTGCTCCGTGCACCACCCTCCAGGCCAAGTCCCCGATGAATAGTGGGAGGACCCCTGCGTAGAGTGCCCTCCATCGGGGACCCCCGCCTCCTCCGGACGGCAAGATGGTACGCCATGGCGTGTCCGGACGGCCGGCGAGGATGGCAAAGTTGAGGGTGTGCAGGAGCAGCCCGTACAGGAAACCCCTCCGCGCGGAACTGAAAGGCACGGAGGGGATTTCCCCGAGGCGGCTCAAGTTGTGAGGCGCCGGCCCCCGAGGGAGGTTCCGGGGTTTGGCACCGATGAGGAATTCCGTCCGGACGGGGGTCAGTTCGGACGGGATCTCCCCACGTGCTTGAGCCTCCTCGATGCACCTAACGGAGTCAGGGCCCAGAGCTGTTTTTAGCGACTCGATGGCATCGGCCGCGTGGCGGACGTTGGCAGAGTTTAGGCGCCGCGCCAGCGTGACTGGCGCCATCCAGCCCGCTCCTCCGCCATCGAGCAGGTCCCTGACCCTGGTCACCTCACCAGCCACAGCCCTCTCTTCCGACCGCCACATAAAACCTCGGCCGTGGAGGTACGGATTCCCGAGCAGCGGCTCCTGCAGGACGGCCGCCACTCCAGCCGGTGGAGAGCTGCGCTTGGTGGAGACTTTGTTCCAGACCCTGATGAGTTCCCTGTAAAAGACAGGCAGCTCCCGGAGGGCGGTCCTGGCTCCCCCCAAGTTCACAAACAGGAGCTGCGTGTCATAATTGAGGTCGAGCTGCTGGCGGAAGAAATACCTCGCCAGAGCACACCACCTAGGAGGGGGCTCGACGTAAAGGTATCTCTGCAGGGTCTGAAGACGGAAAGTCGCGAGCTGGGCGCTGACGCACACCAACGACTGACCGCCCTCCTCAAGCGGGAGACTCAAGACCGCGGCAGAGACCCAGTGCTTCCTGTTGTTCCAGAAGAAGTCCACCAGCTTCTTCTGTATCTTGGCGACAAACGCAGGGGGAGGGGTCAAAGTGACCAGCCGGTACCACAGCATTGCGGCCACCAGCTGGTTTATAACTAGCGCTCGACCCCTGTAGGACAGCACTCGGAGCAGTCCTGTCCAGCGCCCTAGGCGAGCGGCGACCTTGGCCTCCAGCTCCTGCCAGTTCGCCGGCCAGGCTCCCTCGTCGGGGCTAAGGTAGACTCCCAGATAGAGGAGATGGGTCGTGCTCCAGGCAAAAGGCCTGAGCTCCTCCGGCAGGGAGTCCACCCGCCACTGACCCACCAGGAGTCCGGAACATTTCTCCCAGTTGATCCTGGCGGAGGACGCGGCCGAGTAAATCTCCTGGCACTCACGCATCCTCCGCAGGTCAGCGGGATCCTCTACCGCGAGGAGCACGTCATCGGCGTAAGCCGAGAGGACGACCTCCACGCCCGGCCCTTGCAGAGCCAGTCCCGTCAACCTCGTCCGCAAGAGGCGCAGGAAAGGCTCCACGCAAACGGCGTATAACTGGCCGGACATGGGGCATCCCTGGCGCACCCCTCTCCTAAAGCGAAGGGGCGCCGTCAAGGACCCGTTAACCTTAATCAGACACTCCGCGGCGGCGTACAAAAGTCGGATCCGGGCGACGAAATGCGTCCCGAACCCGAAAGCGCGCAGAGTTCCGAGCAGATAGTCGTGATCCACCCTGTCGAACGCCTTCTCTTGGTCGAGGGATAGGAAGGCGACCGACAGACCAGCCTCCTGGGAGCAATGGATGAGGTCCCGGACCAGATGGATGTTGTCGTGGATCGTCCGGCCCGGGACCGTGTATGACTGGTCGGGGTGGATCATGTGGTCCAGCACGGCACCAAGGCGAGCAGACATCGCCCTGGCGAAGATTTTGTAGTCCGTGCTGAGGAGGGAGACCGGGCGCCAGTTCTTAAGGAGGCGGAGATCGCCCTTCTTAGGCAGCAGGACGATGACTGCCCTGCGCCAAGAGAGGGGCATCTCCCCGGTCGCCAGACTTTCCCCCAGGACCCGCGCGTAGTCGCCCCCCAGGACGTCCCAGAACGCCCTGTGGAACTCCACGGTCAGCCCGTCCAGCCCCGGGGATTTTCCCCTCGAGAGCCGGGCGAGGGCACCGGTCAGCTCCGCCAGGCTTAGCGGAGCTTCCAGATTTTCGGCGCCCTCCGGGCCGACCTTCGGCAGGTCCTCCCACAAAACTCTACGCGCTTCCTCGCTGGACGGATCCGGAGAGAACAGAGCCCCGTAATATTCACGGACCCTGTTGTTGACGCCCTCCGGATCCGAGACGAGAGAGCCGTCGTCGGCCAGCAGCGTCAAGAGCTGCTTACGGACACTCTGCCTTTTTTCCAGCGAGTAGAAGAAGGGGGAGCCGCGGTCCAGATCCCGCAGGAACCGGATCCGCGACCTCACGAACGCGCCTCGGGACCCGACGAGCTGCAGGTCCTTCAGCGCGGCCTTCTTCGCTTCGTACACCGTCCGCAGGGCCGGGTCCTGGACGACTTGACCGAGACGGGCTTCCAGGTCGAGCACCTCTTTTTCTAGGCGCCCGACTCTGGCCGCCCGCCTCTTGGTCGACCCCCTCGCGTACTCTTGACAGAAGACGCGGACGTGAGCCTTGCCCACGTCCCACCATAGCCTCAAGGAGGGGAAGCCCCCCTGCTTCCTTCTCCAGTCGGACCAGAATCGACGGAACGAGTCCTGGAACCGCACGTCCTCCAGCAGCCGGTTGTTAAAGTGCCAGTACGCGGACCCCGCCCTCGCGCGGAGCGAAGCGAGCTCCGCCCACACCAGGTGGTGGTCCGAACACGGCACCGGCCGCATGGAGGCCGCCGGGACGCAGGAAACGTACGCCCTAGACACGTAAAGGCGGTCGACTCTAGACCATCCAACTCCAGGCCTCACCCAAGTAAAGGCGCTGGAGTCGGGGTGGAGATTTCGCCAGACGTCCACCAAGTCGAAGGACCCGACCAGGTCCCTCAACTTCTCCATCGCCGTCATGCACTGCGGGGCACCGGAGCGGTCCCTCGCCTCGAGGGTGCAGTTAAAATCCCCCCCGAGGACAATGCAGTCGCCGACGTCGACGGAGCCAAGAAGAGCGGACACCTCTTCAAAGAAGCGCGTTTGCTGCGGGCCGGGATGAGGGGCGTACACGTTCACGAGATGGAGCGGCACGTCCCCCAGGCGAACCGTTACGTGCAGCAAGCGGCCTGGCACGGGCTCCTCGACCCCCAAGATCTCCGGCTGAAAATGCGGGCCCAGCAAGATGGCCACCCCACTAGAAATGGCGGTGAGGTGGCTCATGCGGACCTCTCCTTGCCATTCCAGGAGCCACGTGGCTTCGTCTCCCGGAACGGTGTGGGTTTCTTGCAGGAAGCACACCGCATATTTCCCCTCCCGCAGGAGCGAAAAATTGTCAAATCTACGGCGTGCCCCTCTGCCGCCGTTGATGTTGAGGCTGGCTATGGTTATCTTCATGGCAAAAGCATAGTGCAACCTCTACCTTAACCTATTGTGGGGGAGGGAGCGGAGTCTTTTGTTGAACTCCGCTCCCTCCGCAGCCCAGCGAGGAGTCCCTCGAGCTCGCGCAGCTCAAGGTGCTGCTCCTTTGTCAAGGGCCCGCCCGCGGCCAAGGTTTTAACGGCGGCGCGGACGGACCCCTTGATCAGCTCCGGCTCGGACCATTTTTCCAGGGCCAGTCGGGCTTGGTCGCGGCGACCCCGGCTCTGGGCCAAAAAGTCCCGGAGTTCCTTTGCAGGAACGAGGAGGGCCTCAGCGGCGGCCGCGAGCAGATCCACCGCCTCACTGGCGGTGGTCTCTAGGTCTTCACCCGCGTCCCCCACCGAGTCCCCGTCCTCCTCCGGGAGGTGGCCGCCAGCAGCCGGCCCATCGACCGCACAAGGTACGGCAAATGAACCGGCCGCTCCAACCGGCCCTGGCACTGCCCCGATCCCACCCCCAGGATCGTCGGCAGAGGAGTCCCCACTGGGCTCTTTTAAAAATGGTGCTGGGTCGGGAAATGACAGCGGAAGGGGTTCCCCCTCCGCCCCAGGAACCGGAGAACAAGGAGAGACCCGGCCATAGGAAATCCCCAGGCCCTCCAAGTGCTCCAGCTCCAAAGTAAGGGGCGAGGGTGGGTGTTCCTCCCCCTCCCCGCTGCCACCCCCCGGCCCAGCATCTACAGTGTCATAATTATTTATTTGTATTTCTGCCGGGTCGAGCGACTCCCGGGGGAAGTTGGATAATAGCTGGGCGGGCTCAGGTTCGGCCTTTTCGGCCCCGCCCGCCTCGGTCCCCGGGACGCTCGACCCGGCGGCTACGCATTCTTCCACTGGCCCCACGCCCCCCACGACAGGCAGATCTTCCACGCCCTCCCCAGGAGGCAGCGGCTGGGCAGCCTCGACTGCCTCACCCTCCCCGGGGAAAGACTCCTCGCGCCTGCAGCGCAATTTGGGGGCGCTGGTGGGGGACGCGGGACACGCGGCGGGCACCGCCTCCTCCGCGGAGGGATGTTGTTCCCCCTCCGCCTCATTGGGGCGGTGCCTCTTTTTGTTCCTGGGGGCGCGCGGAGTCAGGGAGACCTCCATGTCTGCCGAGGCCTCCCGCTCCGCCCCCCCCTTTTCCTTTTCTTGCCCGCGCCTGGGCCCCTCTGTGGTGTTATTCAAGGGCCCGGGCACGGGCTCGGGGCACCCCGCGCTCGCCGGTGACTGGGTTGGGCTGAGCGCGGTGGTCAAACTTTCCGGCGCACCGAGGGGACCCGCCTCTAGATGTTTCTCCTTCTTCCGCGCCTTCTTTCCGCTCGGACGCTCTCCCTCCCCCCCGCCGGAGGCCCTGAAAACAAAGGCCTCCGACGATGCCCGCGCACCCATGGCTCCCGGCACGCGGACGCAACTAGGGGGAGGGGTGGCGGCGGCGCCAGCTATGGCCGCCTTCGGTGGTTTGGCGGCCTTGGAGGCGGGGCAGTTCTTACGAACGTGCCCCACCTCCCTGCAGGCATGGCACCGCACGCCGTCCGACGTCCAGAAGACGCGGTAGGCAGTCCCCTCGTGCACCACATTAAAGTGCCCTTCTGTCATGTCCTCCCGCGCCAGCCGGACAAAGAGCTGGCGGCGGAAGGAGAACACGTGGCGCAGGCTGTTCTCCCTGAGGCCGAGCGGTATGGGGTTGATCCCCGACCTTACCTCCCCCAGTTGGTGTAGGTGAGGGAGGAGGAGCTCAGCGGAAACAAAGGGCGGGACGTTTGACACGATGACCCTCTGCGCGGTGGCCTCGAGAGGGTCCACCGGCAGGAACGTCCCGCCCACCGTGAGCCCCTTTTCAAGGGCCAGGGACACCGCCCGCTCCGACCCCAGGAAGAACACGGCCTTCCCAGACATCTTGGAGGCTGCGACAATGGCCGAGGGGCCGACTACCCCAGCCATCGCCCGCACGCACTCCTCGATGGTCATTGTGGGGTGAGTGTAGCTCTTGACCCCGTGTTTTTTCGTAATTAACCTAAATGGTGGCAGGGCAGCGGGTGGCGCAGGAGGGGCCGTGGAAGCGGTTGCCACCTGCGCATACGTCCTTGCTGGCCCTGCCACCGGCGTGGATGGGGTCGCCATCACGGGGTCCCTTTAAGGGCTACACCCACCCCAAAGTCACAGGCCTTAATGGTCTTTAATGGCCTCGTGTATTTACTGAGCAGAGGAGCCCTTAACGAGGCACCTCTCCCCTCGTTGACAATTGGGGAGAGGCCTTGCTCCCTCTGCTCAGTAGTCTTAATTGGTTTTGTTTTTTTAAAAAATAGGAAGGAAAGGGTTCTCAGAGAGAGAGGGGAGAAACAGAGGGTAACGGAGAAAGAGAGAGGGGGGTGGGAAGGAGGGGGGGGCTGCGAGGGCAGGTCTCCCCTCGCAGCTGTGGGTGGGTGCACTCCCCAGATGGCAAAACACAAAAGTCTTTGGGGTGGTCTTCAGGTGGGGGGAGAAGATGTCTTCACCTGGGGTAGCTGGAGCCACCAGGCACTCTTAACGATCCTTAATTGGGTGATTAATGAAAATCTTCAGCCTGGTAGCTCCAGCTATCCCAGGCTAGGCAAATGTGGGGGGTGGGGGGGGTTCCAATTGTGGGGGGGGGGCCTAGTTGTAAGCACGGCCCCCACGCACACTACCACACACACACACACCCCCCGCGATGTTCCGGCCCTCAGTGGTCTTCTTTCCTCCCCCCACCGAAACAACAAAGTCTTTTTGGGAAATGCACCCACACCCACCTGTAGAGATAGTAGAGTCTCCCTCCTTCCACACTGGTTGGTTGTTGTTGTTTTTCCCCCTCTCTCCAACTCCTTGCAGGATGGTAAAGATGTAAAAAGTTTTCTGCTTCCTCCTCTCCCTCTGGATAAAAGTTGAAGGTGAAGCCCCTTCCTTCCTTCTCCTCCTGGGCTGGTCTCAGGCCTCTCCAGGCAGGAGCTCAAGTTGCTAGCTGCTTCTCTCACTGCTCACAGCTCCAACTGAGCAGGACACGCCTCCACAGCTCTACCATTGGTTCCTTGTGCATGAAACTCTTTTTGGAGTTCACCTGCAAAAACATAAAACATGTATCCGTGCCACCCGACCTGGATGACACACACAAGACATTTACAAGGCCCCTTTTTTATTTATTTTTTTGTGTTTTTTTTTTTGGGGCACTAAAATCAAATTTTTCCTTTTTCCAGTGCCCCCTATAAAAGGAGAGGGGGACACTAAAAGCACCGGCTATTAAAACAAATTAAACTTTAAAACGTAAAATCAAATTAAAATTTGGTTGCCGGGCGTGATGATGCACTCCAGTCCCTCCGGTGCCCACCTCTCGCGGAAGGCCGCGAGCGTACCGGTGGACACCGCGTGCTCCATCTCCAAGGACACCCTGGATCGGATGTAAGAGCGGAAGAGAGGCAGGCAGTCAGGTTGAACGACCCCCTCGACCGCCCGCTGCCTGGACCGGCTGATGGCACCCTTGGCCGTGCCCAGGAGCAGTCCTACGAGGAGGCCCTCGGACCTACCCGCTCCCCTCCGCACAGGGTGCCCAAAGATCAGGAGAGTGGGACTGAAGTGCAGCCAGAATTTCAGGAGCAGCCCCTTCAAATAGTGGAACAGGGGCTGCAACCTTGTGCATTCAATAAAAACATGGAACACGGACTCCTCCAGACCGCAGAAATTGCAGGCGGCCTGGGAGTCCGTGAACCGGCTTAAAAATTTGTTGCACGGCACTGCTCCGTGCACCACCCTCCAGGCCAAGTCCCCGATGAATAGTGGGAGGACCCCTGCGTAGAGTGCCCTCCATCGGGGACCCCCGCCTCCTCCGGACGGCAAGATGGTACGCCATGGCGTGTCCGGACGGCCGGCGAGGATGGCAAAGTTGAGGGTGTGCAGGAGCAGCCCGTACAGGAAACCCCTCCGCGCGGAACTGAAAGGCACGGAGGGGATTTCCCCGAGGCGGCTCAAGTTGTGAGGCGCCGGCCCCCGAGGGAGGTTCCGGGGTTTGGCGCCGATGAGGAATTCCGTCCGGACGGGGGTCAGTTCGGACGGGATCTCCCCACGTGCTTGAGCCTCCTCGATACACCTAACGGAGTCAGGGCCCAGAGCTGTTTTTAGCGACTCGATGGCATCGGCCGCGCGGCGGATGTTGGCAGAATTTAGGCGCCGCGCCAGCGTGACTGGCGCCATCCAGCCCGCTCCTCCGCCATCGAGCAGGTCCCTGGCCCTGGTCACCTCACCAGCCACAGCCCTCTCTTCCGACCGCCACATGAAGCCTCGGCCGTGGAGGTACGGATTCCCGAGCAGCGGTTCCTGCAGGACGGCCGCCACTCCAGCCGGCGGAGAGCTGCGCTTGGTGGAGACTTTGTTCCAGACCCTGATGAGTTCCCTGTAAAAGACAGGCAGCTCCCGGAGGGCGGTCCTGGCACCCCCCAAGTTCACAAACAGGAGCTGCGTGTCATAATTGAGGTCGAGCTGCTGGCGGAAGAAATACCTCGCCAGAGCACACCACCTAGGAGGGGGCTCGACGTAAAGGTATCTCTGCAGGGTCTGAAGACGGAAAGTCGCGAGCTGGGCGCTGACGCACACCAACGACTGACCGCCCTCCTCAAGCGGGAGACTCAAGACCGCGACAGAGACCCAGTGCTTCCTGTTGTTCCAGAAGAAGTCCACCAGCTTCTTCTGTATCTTGGCGACAAACGCAGGGGGAGGGGTCAAAGTGACCAGCCGGTACCACAGCATTGCGGCCACCAGCTGGTTTATGACTAGCGCTCGACCCCTGTAGGACAGCACTCGGAGCAGTCCTGTCCAGCGCCCTAGGCGAGCGGCGACCTTGGCCTCCAGCTCCTGCCAGTTCGCCGGCCAGGCTTCCTCGTCGGGGCTAAGGTAGACTCCCAGATAGAGGAGATGTGTCGTGCTCCAGGCAAAAGGCCTGAGCTCCTCCGGCAGGGAGTCCACCCGCCACTGACCCACCAGGAGTCCGGAACATTTCTCCCAGTTGATCCTGGCGGAGGACGCGGCCGAGTAAATCTCCTGGCACTCACGCATCCTCCGCAGGTCAGCGGGATCCTCTACCGCGAGGAGCACGTCATCGGCGTAAGCCGAGAGGACGACCTCCACGCCCGGCCCTTGCAGAGCCAGTCCCGTCAACCTCGTCCGCAAGAGGCGCAGGAAAGGCTCCACGCAAACGGCGTATAACTGGCCGGACATGGGGCATCCCTGGCGCACCCCTCTCCTAAAGCGAAGGGGCGCCGTCAAGGACCCGTTAACCTTAATCAGACACTCCGCGGCGGCGTACAAAAGTCGGATCCGGGCGACGAAATGCGTCCCGAACCCGAAAGCGCGCAGAGTTCCGAGCAGATAGTCGTGATCCACCCTGTCGAACGCCTTCTCTTGGTCGAGGGATAGGAAGGCGACCGACAGACCAGCCTCCTGGGAGCAATGGATGAGGTCCCGGACCAGATGGATGTTGTCGTGGATCGTCCGGCCCGGGACCGTGTATGACTGGTCGGGGTGGATCATGTGGTCCAGCACGGCACCAAGGCGAGCAGACATCGCCCTGGCGAAGATTTTGTAGTCCGTGCTGAGGAGGGAGACCGGGCGCCAGTTCTTAAGGAGGCGGAGATCGCCCTTCTTAGGCAGCAGGACGATGACTGCCCTGCGCCAAGAGAGGGGCATCTCCCCGGTCGCCAGACTTTCCCCCAGGACCCGCGCGTAGTCGCTCCCCAGGACGTCCCAGAATGCCCTGTGGAACTCCACGGTCAGCCCGTCCAGCCCCGGGGATTTTCCCCTCGAGAGCCGGGCGAGGGCACCGGTCAGCTCCGCCAGGCTTAGCGGAGCTTCCAGATTTTCGGCGCCCTCCGGGCTGACCTTCGGCAGGTCCTCCCACAAAACTCTACGCGCTTCCTCGCTGGACGGATCCGGAGAGAACAGAGCCCCGTAATATTCACGGACCCTGTTGTTGACGCCCTCCGGATCCGAGACGAGAGAGCCGTCGTCGGCCAGCAGCGTCAAGAGCTGCTTACGGACACTCTGCCTTTTTTCCAGCGAGTAGAAGAAGGGGGAGCCGCGGTCCAGATCCCGCAGGAACCGGATCCGCGACCTCACGAACGCGCCTCGGGACCCGACGAGCTGCAGGTCCTTCAGCGCGGCCTTCTTCGCTTCGTACACCGTCCGCAGGGCCGGGTCCTGGACGACTTGACCGAGACGGGCTTCCAGGTCGAGCACCTCTTTTTCTAGGCGCCCGACTCTGGCCGCCCGCCTCTTGGTCGACCCCCTCGCGTACTCTTGACAGAAGACGCGGACGTGAGCCTTGCCCACGTCCCACCATAGCCTCAAGGAGGGGAAGCCCCCCTGCTTCCTTCTCCAGTCGGACCAGAATCGACGGAACGAGTCCTGGAACCGCACGTCCTCCAGCAGCCGGTTGTTAAAGTGCCAGTACGCGGACCCCGTCCTCGCGCGGAGCGAAGCGAGCTCCGCCCACACCAGGTGGTGGTCCGAACACGGCACCGGCCGCATGGAGGCCGCCGGGACGCAGGAAACGTACGCCCGAGACACGTAAAGGCGGTCGACTCTAGACCATCCAACTCCAGGCCTCACCCAAGTAAAGGCGCTGGAGTCGGGGTGGAGATTTCGCCAGACGTCCACCAAGTCGAAGGACCCGACCAGGTCCCTCAACTTCTCCATCGCCGTCATGCACTGCGGGGCACCGGAGCGGTCCCTCGCCTCGAGGGTGCAGTTAAAATCCCCCCCGAGGACAATGCAGTCGCCGACGTCGACGGAGCCAAGAAGAGCGGACACCTCTTCAAAGAAGCGCGTTTGCTGCGGGCCGGGATGAGGGGCGTACACGTTCACGAGATGGAGCGGCACGTCCCCCAGGCGAACCGTTACGTGCAGCAAGCGGCCTGGCACGGGCTCCTCGACCCCCAAGATCTCCGGCTGAAAATGCGGGCCCAGCAAGATGGCCACCCCACTAGAAATGGCGGTGAGGTGGCTCATGCGGACCTCTCCTTGCCATTCCAGGAGCCACGTGGCTTCGTCTCCCGGAACGGTGTGGGTTTCTTGCAGGAAGCACACCGCATATTTCCCCTCCCGCAGGAGCGAAAAATTGTCAAATCTACGGCGTGCCCCTCTGCCGCCGTTGATGTTGAGGCTGGCTATGGTTATCTTCATGGCAAAAGCATAGTGCAACCTCTACCTTAACCTATTGTGGGGGAGGGAGCGGAGTCTTTTGTTGAACTCCGCTCCCTCCGCAGCCCAGCGAGGAGTCCCTCGAGCTCGCGCAGCTCAAGGTGCTGCTCCTTTGTCAAGGGCCCGCCCGCGGCCAAGGTTTTAACGGCGGCGCGGACGGACCCCTTGATCAGCTCCGGCTCGGACCATTTTTCCAGGGCCAGTCGGGCTTGGTCGCGGCGACCCCGGCTCTGGGCCAAAAAGTCCCGGAGTTCCTTTGCAGGAACGAGGAGGGCCTCAGCGGCGGCCGCGAGCAGATCCACCGCCTCACTGGCGGTGGTCTCTAGGTCTTCACCCGCGTCCCCCACCGAGTCCCCGTCCTCCTCCGGGAGGTGGCCGCCAGCAGCCGGCCCATCGACCGCACAAGGTACGGCAAATGAACCGGCCGCTCCAACCGGCCCTGGCACTGCCCCGATCCCACCCCCAGGATCGTCGGCAGAGGAGTCCCCACTGGGCTCTTTTAAAAATGGTGCTGGGTCGGGAAATGACAGCGGAAGGGGTTCCCCCTCCGCCCCAGGAACCGGAGAACAAGGAGAGACCCGGCCATAGGAAATCCCCAGGCCCTCCAAGTGCTCCAGCTCCAAAGTAAGGGGCGAGGGTGGGTGTTCCTCCCCCTCCCCGCTGCCACCCCCCGGCCCAGCATCTACAGTTTCATTAAAATCAATATATTTTGTTTCTGCCGGGTCGAGCAACTCCCGGGGGAAGTTGGGTAATAGCTGGGCGGGCTCAGGTTCGGCCTTTTCGGCCTCGCCCGCCTCAGTCCCCGGGACGCCCGGCCCGGCGGCTACGCATTCCTCCGCGGTCCCCACGCCCCCCACGACAGGCAGATCTTCCACTCCATCCCCGGGAGGCAGAGGCTGGGCAGCCTCAACTGTCTCACCCTCCCCGGGGAAAGACTCCTCGCGCCTGCAGCGCAATTTGGGGGCGCTGGTGGGGGACGCGGGACACGCGGCGGGCACCGACTCCTCCGCGGAGGGATATTGTTCCCCCTCCGCGTCATTGGGGCGGTGCCTCTTTTTGTTCCTGGGGGCGCGCGGAGTCAGGGAGACCTCCATGTCTGCCGAGGCCTCCCGCTCCGCCCCCCCCTTTTCCTTTTCTTGCCCGCGCCCGGGCCCCTCTGTGGTGTTGTTCAAGGGCTCGGGCACGGGCTCGGGGCACCCCGCGCTCGCCGGTGACGGGGTTGGGCTGAGCGCGGTGGTCAAATTATCCGGCGCACCGAGGGGACCCGCCTCTTGATGTTTTGTCTTCTTCCGCGCCTTCTTTCCGGTCGGACGCTCTCCCTCCCCCCCGCCGGAGGCCCTGAAAACAAAGGCCTCCGACGATGCCCGCGCACCCATGGCTCCCGGCACGCGGACGCAACTAGGGGGAGGGGTGGCGGCAGCGCCAGCCTTGGCCGCCTTCGGTGGTTTGGCGGCCTTGGAGGCGGGGCAGTTCTTGCGAACATGCCCCACCTCCCTGCAGGCATGGCACCGCACGCCGTCCGACGTCCAGAAGACGCGGTAGGCAGTCCCCTCGTGCACCACATTAAAGTGCCCTTCTGTCATGTCCTCCCGCGCCAGCCGGACAAAGAGCTGGCGGCGGAAGGAGAACACGTGGCGCAGGCTGCTCTCCCTGAGGCCGAGCGGTATGGGGTTGATCCCTGACCTTACCTCCCCCAGTTGTTGTAGGTGAGGGAGGAGGAGCCCAGCGGGAACAAAGGGCGGGACGTTCGACACGATGACCCTCTGCGCGGTGGCTTGGAGAGGATCCACCGGCAGGAACGTCCCGCCCACCGTGAGCCCCTTTTCGAGGGCCAGGGACACCGCCCGCTCCGACCCCAGGAAGAAAACAGCCTTCCCAGACATCTTGGAGGCTGCGACAATGGCCGAGGGGCCGACTACCCCAGCCATCGCCCGCACGCACTCCTCGATGCTCATTGTGGGGTGAGTGTAGCTCTTGACCCCGTGTTTTTTTGTTATAAGTGTAAATGGTGGCAGGGCAGCGGGTGGCGCAGGAGGTGCTGTGGAAGCGGTTGCCACCTGCGCATACGTCCTTGCTGGCCCTGCCACCGGCGTGGATGGGGTCGCCATCACGGGGTCCCTTTAAGGGCTACACCCACCCCAAAGTCACAGGCCTTAATGGTCTTTAATGGCCTCGTGTATTTAACTGAGCAGAGGAGCCCTTAACGAGGCACCTCTCCCCTCGTTGACAATTGGGGAGAGGCCTTGCTCCCTCTGCTCAGTTGTCTTAATTGTTTTTTTTTTAAATTTGGAAGGAAAGGGTTCTCAGAGAGAGAGGGGAGAAACAGAGTAGCAGAGAAAAGAGAGAGGGGGGTGGGAAGGGGGGGGGGCTGCGAGGGCAGGTCTCTCCTCGCAGCTGTGGGTGGGTGCACTCCCCAGATGGCAAAACACAAAAGTCTTTGAGGTGGTCTTCAGGTGGGGGGAGAAGATGTCTTCACCTGGGGTAGCTGGAGCCACCAGGCACTCCTAACGATCTTTAATTGGGTGATTAATAACAATCTTCAGCCTGGTAGCTCCAGCTATCCCAGGCTAGGCAAATGTGGGGGGTGGGGGGGGTTCCAATTGTGGGGGGGGGCCTAGTTGTAAGCACGGCCCCCACGCACACTACCACACACACACACACCCCCCGCGATGTTCCGGCCCTCAGTGGTCTTCTTTCCTCCCCCCACCGATACAACAAAGTCTGTTTGGGGAAATGCACCCACACCCACCTGTAGAATGTTGAGTCTCCCTCCTTCCACACTGGATGTTGTTGTGGTTTTTCCCCCTCTCTCCAACTCCCTGCAGAAATGGTAAAGTTGTTGAAATGTTTTCTGCTTTCTCCTCCTCTCCCTCTGGGTGAAGTTGTAGTGAAGCCCCTTCCTTCCTTCTCCTCCTGGGCTGGTCTCAGGGCTCTCCAGGCAGGAGCTCAAGTTGCTAGCTGCTTCTCTCACTGCTCACAGCTCCAACTGAGCAGGACACGCCTCCACAGCTCTACCATTGGTTCCTTGTGCATGAAACTCTTTTAGGAGTCTACCTGCAAAACATAAACAACATTAAACTGTGCCACCCGACCTGGGTGACACAGCAGACATTTTCAAGGCCCCTTTTTTTTTTTTGGTTTTTGGTTTTTTTTTTGGGGCGCTAAAATCAAATTTTTCCAGTGCCCCCTATAAAAGGAGAGGGGGACACTAAAAACACCGGCAATTAAAACAAATTAAACTTTAAAACGTAAAATCAAATTAAAATTTGGTTGCCGGGCGTGATGATGCACTCCAGTCCCTCCGGTGCCCACCTCTCGCGGAAGGCCGCGAGCGTACCGGTGGACACCGCGTGCTCCATCTCCAAGGACACCCTGGACCGGATGTAAGAGCGGAAGAGAGGCAGGCAGTCAGGTTGAACGACTCCCTCGACCGCCCGCTGCCTGGACCGGCTGATGGCACCCTTGGCCGTGCCCAGGAGCAGTCCTACGAGGAGGCCTTCGGACCTACCCGCTCCCCTCCGCACAGGGTGCCCAAAGATCAGGAGAGTGGGACTGAAGTGCAGCCAGAATTTCAGGAGCAGCCCCTTCAAATAGTGGAACAGGGGCTGCAACCTTGTGCACTCCATAAAAACATGGAACACGGACTCCTCCAGACCGCAGAAATTGCAGGCGGCCTGGGAGTCCGTGAACCGGCTTAAAAATTTATTGCACGGCACTGCTCCGTGCACCACCCTCCAGGCCAAGTCCCCGATGAATAGTGGGAGGACCCCTGCGTAGAGTGCCCTCCATCGGGGACCCCCGCCTCCTCCGGACGGCAAGATGGTGCGCCATGGCGTGTCCGGACGGCCGGCGAGGATGGCAAAGTTGAGGGTGTGCAGGAGCAGCCCGTACAGGAAACCCCTCCGCGCGGAACTGAAAGGCACGGAGGGGATTTCCCCGAGGCGGCTCAAGTTGTGAGGCGCCGGCCCCCGAGGGAGGTTCCGGGGTTTGGCGCCGATGAGGAATTCCGTCCGGACGGGGGTCAGTTCGGACGGGATCTCCCCACGTGCTTGAGCCTCCTCGATACACCTAACGGAGTCAGGGCCCAGAGCTGTTTTTAGCGACTCGATGGCATCGGCCGCGCGGCGGACGTTGGCAGAATTTAGGCGCCGCGCCAGCGTGACTGGCGCCATCCAGCCCGCTCCTCCGCCATCGAGCAGGTCCCTGACCCTGGTCACCTCACCAGCCACAGCCCTCTCTTCCGACCGCCACATAAAACCTCGGCCGTGGAGGTACGGATTCCCGAGCAGCGGCTCCTGCAGGACGGCCGCCACTCCAGCCGGTGGAGAGCTGCGCTTGGTGGAGACTTTGTTCCAGACCCTGATGAGTTCCCTGTAAAAGACAGGCAGCTCCCGGAGGGCGGTCCTGGCACCCCCCAAGTTCACAAACAGGAGCTGCGTGTCATAATTGAGGTCGAGCTGCTGGCGGAAGAAATACCTCGCCAGAGCACACCACCTAGGAGGGGGCTCGACGTAAAGGTATCTCTGCAGGGTCTGAAGACGGAAAGTCGCGAGCTGGGCGCTGACGCACACCAACGACTGACCGCCCTCCTCAAGCGGGAGACTCAAGACCGCGGCAGAGACCCAGTGCTTCCTGTTGTTCCAGAAGAAGTCCACCAGCTTCTTCTGTATCTTGGCGACAAACGCAGGGGGAGGGGTCAAAGTGACCAGCCGGTACCACAGCATTGCGGCCACCAGCTGGTTTATGACTAGCGCTCGACCCCTGTAGGGCAGCACTCGGAGCAGTCCTGTCCAGCGCCCTAGGCGAGCGGCGACCTTGGCCTCCAGCTCCTGCCAGTTCGCCGGCCAGGCTCCCTCGTCGGGGCTAAGGTAGACTCCCAGATAGAGGAGATGGGTCGTGCTCCAGGCAAAAGGCCTGAGCTCCTCCGGCAGGGAGTCCACCCGCCACTGACCCACCAGGAGTCCGGAACATTTCTCCCAGTTGATCCTGGCGGAGGACGCGGCCGAGTAAATCTCCTGGCACTCACGCATCCTCCGCAGGTCAGCGGGATCCTCTACCGCGAGGAGCACGTCATCGGCGTAAGCCGAGAGGACGACCTCCACGCCCGGCCCTTGTAGAGCCAGTCCCGTCAACCTCGTCCGCAAGAGGCGCAGGAAAGGCTCCACGCAAACGGCGTATAACTGGCCGGACATGGGGCATCCCTGGCGCACCCCTCTCCTAAAGCGAAGGGGCGCCGTCAAGGACCCGTTAACCTTAATAAGACACTCCGCGGCGGCGTACAAAAGTCGGATCCGGGCGACGAAATGCGTCCCGAACCCGAAAGCGCGCAGAGTTCCGAGCAGATAGTCGTGATCCACCCTGTCGAACGCCTTCTCTTGGTCGAGGGATAGGAAGGCGACCGACAGACCAGCCTCCTGGGAACAATGGATGAGGTCCCGGACCAGATGGATGTTATCGTGGATTGTCCGGCCCGGGACCGTGTATGACTGGTCGGGGTGGATCATGTGGTCCAGCACGGCACCAAGGCGAGCAGACATCGCCCTGGCGAAGATTTTGTAGTCCGTGCTGAGGAGGGAGACCGGGCGCCAGTTCTTAAGGAGGCGGAGATCGCCCTTCTTAGGCAGCAGGACGATGACTGCCCTGCGCCAAGAGAGGGGCATCTCCCCGGTCGCCAGACTTTCCCCCAGGACCCGCGCGTAGTCGCTCCCCAGGACGTCCCAGAACGCCCTGTGGAACTCCACGGTCAGCCCGTCCAGCCCCGGGGATTTTCCCCTCGAGAGCCGGGCGAGGGCACCGGTCAGCTCCGCCAAGCTTAGCGGAGCTTCCAGATTTTCGGCGCCCTCCGGGCCGACCTTCGGCAGGTCCTCCCACAAAACTCTACGCGCTTCCTCGCTGGACGGATCCGGAGAGAACAGAGCCCTGTAATATTCACGGACCCTGTTGTTGACGCCCTCCGGATCCGAGACGAGAGAGCCGTCGTCGGCCAGCAGCGTCAAGAGCTGCTTACGGACACTCTGCCTTTTTTCCAGCGAGTAGAAGAAGGGGGAGCCGCGGTCCAGATCCCGCAGGAACCGGATCCGCGACCTCACGTACGTGCCTCGGGACCCGACGAGCTGCAGGTCCTTCAGCGCGGCCTTCTTCGCTTCGTACACCGTCCGCAGGGCCGGGTCCTGGACGACTTGACCGAGACGGGCTTCCAGGTCGAGCACCTCTTTTTCTAGGCGCCCGACTCTGGCCGCCCGCCTCTTGGTCGACCCCCTCGCGTACTCTTGACAGAAGACGCGGACGTGAGCCTTGCCCACGTCCCACCATAGCCTCAAGGAGGGGAAGCCCCCCTGCTTCCTTCTCCAGTCGGACCAGAATCGACGGAACGAGTCCTGGAACCGCACGTCCTCCAGCAGCCGGTTGTTAAAGTGCCAGTACGCGGACCCCGTCCTCGCGCGGAGCGAAGCGAGCTCCGCCCACACCAGGTGGTGGTCCGAACACGGCACCGGCCGCATGGAGGCCGCCGGGACGCAGGAAACGTACGCCCGAGACACGTAAAGGCGGTCGACTCTAGACCATCCAACTCCAGGCCTCACCCAAGTAAAGGCGCTGGAGTCGGGGTGGAGATTTCGCCAGACGTCCACCAAGTCGAAGGACCCGACCAGGTCCCTCAACTTCTCCATCGCCGTCATGCACTGCGGGGCACCGGAGCGGTCCCTCGCCTCGAGGGTGCAGTTAAAATCCCCCCCGAGGACAATGCAGTCGCCGACGTCGACGGAGCCAAGAAGAGCGGACACCTCTTCAAAGAAGCGCGTTTGCTGCGGGCCGGGATGAGGGGCATACACGTTCACGAGATGGAGCGGCACGTCCCCCAGGCGAACCGTTACGTGCAGCAAGCGGCCTGGCACGGGCTCCTCGACCCCCAAGATCTCCGGCTGAAAATGCGGGCCCAGCAAGATGGCCACCCCACTAGAAATGGCGGTGAGGTGGCTCATGCGGACCTCTCCTTGCCATTCCAGGAGCCACGTGGCTTCGTCTCCCGGAACGGTGTGGGTTTCTTGCAGGAAGCACACCGCATATTTCCCCTCCCGCAGGAGCGAAAAATTGTCAAATCTACGGCGTGCCCCTCTGCCGCCGTTGATGTTGAGGCTGGCTATGGTTATCTTCATGGCAAAAGCATAGTGCAACCTCTACCTTAACCTATTGTGGGGGAGGGAGCGGAGTCTTTTGTTGAACTCCGCTCCCTCCGCAGCCCAGCGAGGAGTCCCTCGAGCTCGCGCAGCTCAAGGTGCTGCTCCTTTGTCAAGGGCCCGCCCGCGGCCAAGGTTTTAACGGCGGCGCGGACGGACCCCTTGATCAGCTCCGGCTCGGACCATTTTTCCAGGGCCAGTCGGGCTTGGTCGCGGCGACCCCGGCTCTGGGCCAAAAAGTCCCGGAGTTCCTTTGCAGGAATGAGGAGGGCCTCAGCGGCGGCCGCGAGCAGATCCACCGCCTCCCTGGCGGTGGTCTCTAGTTCTTCTCCCGCGTCCCCCACCGAGTCCCCGTCCTCCTCCGGGAGGTGGCCGCCAGCAGCCGGCCCATCGACCGCACAAAGTACGGCAAATGAACCGGCCGCTCCAACCGGCCCTGGCACTGCCCCGATCCCACCCCCAGGATCGTCGGCAGAGGAGTCCCCACTGGGCTCTTTTAAAAATGGTGCTGGGTCGGGAAATGACAGCGGAAGGGGTTCCCCCTCCGCCCCAGGAACCGGAGAACAAGGAGAGACCCGGCCATAGGAAATCCCCAGGCCCTCCAAGTGCTCCAGCTCCAAAGTAAGGGGCGAGGGTGGGTGTTCCTCCCCCTCCCCGCTGCCACCCCCCGGCCCAGCATCTACAGTGTCATAATTATTTATTTGTATTTCTGCCGGGTCGAGCGACTCCCGGGGGAAGTTGGATAATAGCTGGGCGGGCTCAGGTTCGGCCTTTTCGGCCCCGCCCGCCTCGGTCCCCGGGACGCTCGACCCGGCGGCTACGCATTCTTCCACTGGCCCCACGCCCCCCACGACAGGCAGATCTTCCACGCCCTCCCCAGGAGGCAGCGGCTGGGCAGCCTCGACTGCCTCACCCTCCCCGGGGAAAGACTCCTCGCGCCTGCAGCGCAATTTGGGGGCGCTGGTGGGGGACGCGGGACACGCGGCGGGCACCGCCTCCTCCGCGGAGGGATGTTGTTCCCCCTCCGCCTCATTGGGGCGGTGCCTCTTTTTGTTCCTGGGGGCGCGCGGAGTCAGGGAGACCTCCATGTCTGCCGAGGCCTCCCGCTCCGCCCCCCCCTTTTCCTTTTCTTGCCCGCGCCTGGGCCCCTCTGTGGTGTTATTCAAGGGCCCGGGCACGGGCTCGGGGCACCCCGCGCTCGCCGGTGACTGGGTTGGGCTGAGCGCGGTGGTCAAACTTTCCGGCGCACCGAGGGGACCCGCCTCTAGATGTTTCTCCTTCTTCCGCGCCTTCTTTCCGCTCGGACGCTCTCCCTCCCCCCCGCCGGAGGCCCTGAAAACAAAGGCCTCCGACGATGCCCGCGCACCCATGGCTCCCGGCACGCGGACGCAACTAGGGGGAGGGGTGGCGGCGGCGCCAGCTATGGCCGCCTTCGGTGGTTTGGCGGCCTTGGAGGCGGGGCAGTTCTTACGAACGTGCCCCACCTCCCTGCAGGCATGGCACCGCACGCCGTCCGACGTCCAGAAGACGCGGTAGGCAGTCCCCTCGTGCACCACATTAAAGTGCCCTTCTGTCATGTCCTCCCGCGCCAGCCGGACAAAGAGCTGGCGGCGGAAGGAGAACACGTGGCGCAGGCTGTTCTCCCTGAGGCCGAGCGGTATGGGGTTGATCCCCGACCTTACTTCCCCCAGTTGGTGTAGGTGAGGGAGGAGGAGCTCAGCGGAAACAAAGGGCGGGACGTTTGACACGATGACCCTCTGCGCGGTGGCCTCGAGAGGGTCCACCGGCAGGAACGTCCCGCCCACCGTGAGCCCCTTTTCAAGGGCCAGGGACACCGCCCGCTCCGACCCCAGGAAGAACACGGCCTTCCCAGACATCTTGGAGGCTGCGACAATGGCCGAGGGGCCGACTACCCCAGCCATCGCCCGCACGCACTCCTCGATGGTCATTGTGGGGTGAGTGTAGCTCTTGACCCCGTGTTTTTTCGTAATTAACCTAAATGGTGGCAGGGCAGCGGGTGGCGCAGGAGGGGCCGTGGAAGCGGTTGCCACCTGCGCATACGTCCTTGCTGGCCCTGCCACCGGCGTGGATGGGGTCGCCATCACGGGGTCCCTTTAAGGGCTACACCCACCCCAAAGTCACAGGCCTTAATGGTCTTTAATGGCCTCGTGTATTTACTGAGCAGAGGAGCCCTTAACGAGGCACCTCTCCCCTCGTTGACAATTGGGGAGAGGCCTTGCTCCCTCTGCTCAGTAGTCTTAATTGGTTTTGTTTTTTTAAAAAATAGGAAGGAAAGGGTTCTCAGAGAGAGAGGGGAGAAACAGAGGGTAACGGAGAAAGAGAGAGGGGGGTGGGAAGGAGGGGGGGGCTGCGAGGGCAGGTCTCCCCTCGCAGCTGTGGGTGGGTGCACTCCCCAGATGGCAAAACACAAAAGTCTTTGGGGTGGTCTTCAGGTGGGGGGAGAAGATGTCTTCACCTGGGGTAGCTGGAGCCACCAGGCACTCTTAACGATCCTTAATTGGGTGATTAATGAAAATCTTCAGCCTGGTAGCTCCAGCTATCCCAGGCTAGGCAAATGTGGGGGGTGGGGGGGGTTCCAATTGTGGGGGGGGGCCTAGTTGTAAGCACGGCCCCCACGCACACTACCACACACACACACACCCCCCGCGATGTTCCGGCCCTCAGTGGTCTTCTTTCCTCCCCCCACCGAAACAACAAAGTCTTTTTGGGAAATGCACCCACACCCACCTGTAGAGATAGTAGAGTCTCCCTCCTTCCACACTGGTTGGATGTTGTTGTTTTTCCCCCTCTCTCCAACTCCTTGCAGGATGGTAAAGATGTAAAAAGTTTTCTGCTTCCTCCTCTCCCTCTGGATAAAAGTTGAAGGTGAAGCCCCTTCCTTCCTTCTCCTCCTGGGCTGGTCTCAGGCCTCTCCAGGCAGGAGCTCAAGTTGCTAGCTGCTTCTCTCACTGCTCACAGCTCCAACTGAGCAGGACACGCCTCCACAGCTCTACCATTGGTTCCTTGTGCATGAAACTCTTTTTGGAGTTCACCTGCAAAAACATAAAACATGTATCCGTGCCACCCGACCTGGATGACACACACAAGACATTTACAAGGCCCCTTTTTTATTTATTTTTTTGTGTTTTTTTTTTGGGGCACTAAAATCAAATTTTTCCTTTTTCCAGTGCCCCCTATAAAAGGAGAGGGGGACACTAAAAGCACCGGCAATTAAAACAAATTAAACTTTAAAACGTAAAATCAAATTAAAATTTGGTTGCCGGGCGTGATGATGCACTCCAGTCCCTCCGGTGCCCACCTCTCGCGGAAGGCCGCGAGCGTACCGGTGGACACCGCGTGCTCCATCTCCAAGGACACCCTGGATCGGATGTAAGAGCGGAAGAGAGGCAGGCAGTCAGGTTGAACGACCCCCTCGACCGCCCGCTGCCTGGACCGGCTGATGGCACCCTTGGCCGTGCCCAGGAGCAGTCCTACGAGGAGGCCCTCGGACCTACCCGCTCCCCTCCGCACAGGGTGCCCAAAGATCAGGAGAGTGGGACTGAAGTGCAGCCAGAATTTCAGGAGCAGCCCCTTCAAATAGTGGAACAGGGGCTGCAACCTTGTGCATTCAATAAAAACATGGAACACGGACTCCTCCAGACCGCAGAAATTGCAGGCGGCCTGGGAGTCCGTGAACCGGCTTAAAAATTTGTTGCACGGCACTGCTCCGTGCACCACCCTCCAGGCCAAGTCCCCGATGAATAGTGGGAGGACCCCTGCGTAGAGTGCCCTCCATCGGGGACCCCCGCCTCCTCCGGACGGCAAGATGGTACGCCATGGCGTGTCCGGACGGCCGGCGAGGATGGCAAAGTTGAGGGTGTGCAGGAGCAGCCCGTACAGGAAACCCCTCCGCGCGGAACTGAAAGGCACGGAGGGGATTTCCCCGAGGCGGCTCAAGTTGTGAGGCGCCGGCCCCCGAGGGAGGTTCCGGGATTTGGCGCCGATGAGGAATTCCGTCCGGACGGGGGTCAGTTCGGACGGGATCTCCCCACGTGCTTGAGCCTCCTCGATACACCTAACGGAGTCAGGGCCCAGAGCTGTTTTTAGCGACTCGATGGCATCGGCCGCGCGGCGGACGTTGGCAGAATTTAGGCGCCGCGCCAGCGTGACTGGCGCCATCCAGCCCGCTCCTCCGCCATCGAGCAGGTCCCTGACCCTGGTCACCTCACCAGCCACAGCCCTCTCTTCCGACCGCCACATAAAACCTCGGCCGTGGAGGTACGGATTCCCGAGCAGCGGCTCCTGCAGGACGGCCGCCACTCCAGCCGGTGGAGAGCTGCGCTTGGTGGAGACTTTGTTCCAGACCCTGATGAGTTCCCTGTAAAAGACAGGCAGCTCCCGGAGGGCGGTCCTGGCACCCCCCAAGTTCACAAACAGGAGCTGCGTGTCATAATTGAGGTCGAGCTGCTGGCGGAAGAAATACCTCGCCAGAGCACACCACCTAGGAGGGGGCTCGACGTAAAGGTATCTCTGCAGGGTCTGAAGACGGAAAGTCGCGAGCTGGGCGCTGACGCACACCAACGACTGACCGCCCTCCTCAAGCGGGAGACTCAAGACCGCGGCAGAGACCCAGTGCTTCCTGTTGTTCCAGAAGAAGTCCACCAGCTTCTTCTGTATCTTGGCGACAAACGCAGGGGGAGGGGTCAAAGTGACCAGCCGGTACCACAGCATTGCGGCCACCAGCTGGTTTATGACTAGCGCTCGACCCCTGTAGGACAGCACTCGGAGCAGTCCTGTCCAGCGCCCTAGGCGAGCGGCGACCTTGGCCTCCAGCTCCTGCCAGTTCGCCGGCCAGGCTCCCTCGTCGGGGCTAAGGTAGACTCCCAGATAGAGGAGATGGGTCGTGCTCCAGGCAAAAGGCCTGAGCTCCTCCGGCAGGGAGTCCACCCGCCACTGACCCACCAGGAGTCCGGAACATTTCTCCCAGTTGATCCTGGCGGAGGACGCGGCCGAGTAAATCTCCTGGCACTCACGCATCCTCCGCAGGTCAGCGGGATCCTCTACCGCGAGGAGCACGTCATCGGCGTAAGCCGAGAGGACAACCTCCACGCCCGGCCCTTGCAGAGCCAGTCCCGTCAACCTCGTCCGCAAGAGGCGCAGGAAAGGCTCCACGCAAACGGCGTATAACTGGCCGGACATGGGGCATCCCTGGCGCACCCCTCTCCTAAAGCGAAGGGGCGCCGTCAAGGACCCGTTAACCTTAATCAGACACTCCGCGGCGGCGTACAAAAGTCGGATCCGGGCGACGAAATGCGTCCCAAACCCGAAAGCGCGCAGAGTTCCGAGCAGATAGTCGTGATCCACCCTGTCGAACGCCTTCTCTTGGTCGAGGGATAGGAAGGCGACCGACAGACCAGCCTCCTGGGAGCAATGGATGAGGTCCCGGACCAGATGGATGTTGTCGTGGATCGTCCGGCCCGGGACCGTGTATGACTGGTCGGGGTGGATCATGTGGTCCAGCACGGCACCAAGGCGAGCAGACATCGCCCTGGCGAAGATTTTGTAGTCCGTGCTGAGGAGGGAGACCGGGCGCCAGTTCTTAAGGAGGCGGAGATCGCCCTTCTTAGGCAGCAGGACGATGACTGCCCTGCGCCAAGAGAGGGGCATCTCCCCGGTCGCCAGACTTTCCCCCAGGACCCGCGCGTAGTCGCTCCCCAGGACGTCCCAGAACGCCCTGTGGAACTCCACGGTCAGCCCGTCCAGCCCCGGGGATTTTCCCCTCGAGAGCCGGGCGAGGGCACCGGTCAGCTCCGCCAGGCTTAGCGGAGCTTCCAGATTTTCGGCGCCCTCCGGGCCGACCTTCGGCAGGTCCTCCCACAAAACTCTACGCGCTTCCTCGCTGGACGGATCCGGAGAGAACAGAGCCCCGTAATATTCACGGACCCTGTTGTTGACGCCCTCCGGATCCGAGACGAGAGAGCCGTCGTCGGCCAGCAGCGTCAAGAGCTGCTTACGGACACTCTGCCTTTTTTCCAGCGAGTAGAAGAAGGGGGAGCCGCGGTCCAGATCCCGCAGGAACCGGATCCGCGACCTCACGAACGCGCCTCGGGACCCGACGAGCTGCAGGTCCTTCAGCGCGGCCTTCTTCGCTTCGTACACCGTCCGCAGGGCCGGGTCCTGGACGACTTGACCGAGACGGGCTTCCAGGTCGAGCACCTCTTTTTCTAGGCGCCCGACTCTGGCCGCCCGCCTCTTGGTCGACCCCCTCGCGTACTCTTGACAGAAGACGCGGACGTGAGCCTTGCCCACGTCCCACCATAGCCTCAAGGAGGGGAAGCCACCCTGCTTCCTTCTCCAGTCGGACCAGAATCGACGGAACGAGTCCTGGAACCGCACGTCCTCCAGCAGCCGGTTGTTAAAGTGCCAGTACGCGGACCCCGTCCTCGCGCGGAGCGAAGCGAGCTCCGCCCACACCAGGTGGTGGTCCGAGCACGGCACCGGCCGCATGGAGGCCGCCGGGACGCAGGAAACGTACGCCCGAGACACGTAAAGGCGGTCGACTCTAGACCATCCAACTCCAGGCCTCACCCAAGTAAAGGCGCTGGAGTCGGGGTGGAGATTTCGCCAGACGTCCACCAAGTCGAAGGACCCGACCAGGTCCCTCAACTTCTCCATCGCCGTCATGCACTGCGGGGCACCGGAGCGGTCCCTCGCCTCGAGGGTGCAGTTAAAATCCCCCCCGAGGACAATGCAGTCGCCGACGTCGACGGAGCCAAGAAGAGCGGACACCTCTTCAAAGAAGCGCGTTTGCTGCGGGCCGGGATGAGGGGCGTACACGTTCACGAGATGGAGCGGCACGTCCCCCAGGCGAACCGTTACGTGCAGCAAGCGGCCTGGCACGGGCTCCTCGACCCCCAAGATCTCCGGCTGAAAATGCGGGCCCAGCAAGATGGCCACCCCACTTGAAATGGCGGTGAGGTGGCTCATGCGGACCTCTCCTTGCCATTCCAGGAGCCACGTGGCTTCGTCTCCCGGAACGGTGTGGGTTTCTTGCAGGAAGCACACCGCATATTTCCCCTCCCGCAGGAGCGAAAAATTGTCAAATCTACGGCGTGCCCCTCTGCCGCCGTTGATGTTGAGGCTGGCTATGGTTATCTTCATGGCAAAAGCATAGTGCAACCTCTACCTTAACCTATTGTGGGGGAGGGAGCGGAGTCTTTTGTTGAACTCCGCTCCCTCCGCAGCCCAGCGAGGAGTCCCTCGAGCTCGCGCAGCTCAAGGTGCTGCTCCTTTGTCAAGGGCCCGCCCGCGGCCAAGGTTTTAACGGCGGCGCGGACGGACCCCTTGATCAGCTCCGGCTCGGACCATTTTTCCAGGGCCAGTCGGGCTTGGTCGCGGCGACCCCGGCTCTGGGCCAAAAAGTCCCGGAGTTCCTTTGCAGGAACGAGGAGGGCCTCAGCGGCGGCCGCGAGCAGATCCACCGCCTCCCTGGCGGTGGTCTCTAGGTCTTCACCCGCGTCCCCCACCGAGTCCCCGTCCTCCTCCGGGAGGTGGCCGCCAGCAGCCGGCCCATCGACCGCACAAGGTACGGCAAATGAACCGGCCGCTCCAACCGGCCCTGGCACTGCCCCGATCCCACCCCCAGGATCATCGGCAGAGGAGTCCCCACTGGGCTCTTTTAAAAATGGTGCTGGGTCGGGAAATGACAGCGGAAGGGGTTCCCCCTCCGCCCCAGGAACCGGAGAACAAGGAGAGACCCGGCCATAGGAAATCCCCAGGCCCTCCAAGTGCTCCAGCTCCAAAGTAAGGGGCGAGGGTGGGTGTTCCTCCCCCTCCCCGCTGCCACCCCCCGGCCCAGCATCTACAGTTTCATTAAAATCAATATATTTTGTTTCTGCCGGGTCGAGCAACTCCCGGGGGAAGTTGGGTAATAGCTGGGCGGGCTCAGGTTCGGCCTTTTCGGCCTCGCCCGCCTCAGTCCCCGGGACGCCCGGCCCGGCGGCTACGCATTCCTCCGCGGTCCCCACGCCCCCCACGACAGGCAGATCTTCCACTCCATCCCCGGGAGGCAGAGGCTGGGCAGCCTCAACTGTCTCACCCTCCCCGGGGAAAGACTCCTCGCGCCTGCAGCGCAATTTGGGGGCGCTGGTGGGGGACGCGGGACACGCGGCGGGCACCGACTCCTCCGCGGAGGGATATTGTTCCCCCTCCGCGTCATTGGGGCGGTGCCTCTTTTTGTTCCTGGGGGCGCGCGGAGTCAGGGAGACCTCCATGTCTGCCGAGGCCTCCCGCTCCGCCCCCCCCTTTTCCTTTTCTTGCCCGCGCCCGGGCCCCTCTGTGGTGTTGTTCAAGGGCTCGGGCACGGGCTCGGGGCACCCCGCGCTCGCCGGTGACGGGGTTGGGCTGAGCGCGGTGGTCAAATTATCCGGCGCACCGAGGGGACCCGCCTCTTGATGTTTTGTCTTCTTCCGCGCCTTCTTTCCGGTCGGACGCTCTCCCTCCCCCCCGCCGGAGGCCCTGAAAACAAAGGCCTCCGACGATGCCCGCGCACCCATGGCTCCCGGCACGCGGACGCAACTAGGGGGAGGGGTGGCGGCAGCGCCAGCCTTGGCCGCCTTCGGTGGTTTGGCGGCCTTGGAGGCGGGGCAGTTCTTGCGAACATGCCCCACCTCCCTGCAGGCATGGCACCGCACGCCGTCCGACGTCCAGAAGACGCGGTAGGCAGTCCCCTCGTGCACCACATTAAAGTGCCCTTCTGTCATGTCCTCCCGCGCCAGCCGGACAAAGAGCTGGCGGCGGAAGGAGAACACGTGGCGCAGGCTGTTCTCCCTGAGGCCGAGCGGTATGGGGTTGATCCCTGACCTTACCTCCCCCAGTTGTTGTAGGTGAGGGAGGAGGAGCCCAGCGGGAACAAAGGGCGGGACGTTCGACACGATGACCCTCTGCGCGGTGGCTTCGAGAGGATCCACCGGCAGGAACGTCCCGCCCACCGTGAGCCCCTTTTCGAGGGCCAGGGACACCGCCCGCTCCGACCCCAGGAAGAAAACAGCCTTCCCAGACATCTTGGAGGCTGCGACAATGGCCGAGGGGCCGACTACCCCAGCCATCGCCCGCACGCACTCCTCGATGCTCATTGTGGGGTGAGTGTAGCTCTTGACCCCGTGTTTTTTTGTTATAAGTGTAAATGGTGGCAGGGCAGCGGGTGGCGCAGGAGGTGCTGTGGAAGCGGTTGCCACCTGCGCATACGTCCTTGCTGGCCCTGCCACCGGCGTGGATGGGGTCGCCATCACGGGGTCCCTTTAAGGGCTACACCCACCCCAAAGTCACAGGCCTTAATGGTCTTTAATGGCCTCGTGTATTTAACTGAGCAGAGGAGCCCTTAACGAGGCACCTCTCCCCTCGTTGACAATTGGGGAGAGGCCTTGCTCCCTCTGCTCAGTTGTCTTAATTGTTTTTTTTTAAATTTGGAAGGAAAGGGTTCTCAGAGAGAGAGGGGAGAAACAGAGTAGCAGAGAAAGAGAGAGGGGGGGGTGGGAAGGGGGGGGGGCTGCGAGGGCAGGTCTCTCCTCGCAGCTGTGGGTGGGTGCACTCCCCAGATGGCAAAACACAAAAGTCTTTGGGGTGGTCTTCAGGTGGGGGGAGAAGATGTCTTCACCTGGGGTAGCTGGAGCCACCAGGCACTCTTAACGATCCTTAATTGGGTGATTAATGAAAATCTTCAGCCTGGTAGCTCCAGCTATCCCAGGCTAGGCAAATGTGGGGGGTGGGGGGGGTTCCAATTGTGGGGGGGGGCCTAGTTGTAAGCACGGCCCCCACGCACACTACCACACACACACACACCCCCCGCGATGTTCCGGCCCTCAGTGGTCTTCTTTCCTCCCCCCACCGAAACAACAAAGTCTTTTTGGGAAATGCACCCACACCCACCTGTAGAGATAGTAGCGTCTCCCTCCTTCCACACTGGTTGGATGTTGTTGTTTTTCCCCCTCTCTCCAACTCCTTGCAGGATGGTAAAGATGTAAAAAGTTTTCTGCTTCCTCCTCTCCCTCTGGATAAAAGTTGAAGGTGAAGCCCCTTCCTTCCTTCTCCTCCTGGGCTGGTCTCAGGCCTCTCCAGGCAGGAGCTCAAGTTGCTAGCTGCTTCTCTCACTGCTCACAGCTCCAACTGAGCAGGACACGCCTCCACAGCTCTACCATTGGTTCCTTGTGCATGAAACTCTTTTAGGAGTCTACCTGCAAAACATAAACAACATTAAACTGTGCCACCCGACCTGGGTGACACAGCAGACATTTTCAAGCCCATTTTTTTTTTTTGGTTTTTGGTTTTTTTTTTTGGGGCGCTAAAATCAAATTTTTCCAGTGCCCCCTATAAAAGGAGAGGGGGACACTAAAAACACCGGCAATTAAAACAAATTAAACTTTAAAACGTAAAATCAAATTAAAATTTGGTTGCCGGGCGTGATGATGCACTCCAGTCCCTCCGGTGCCCACCTCTCGCGGAAGGCCGCGAGCGTACCGGTGGACACCGCGTGCTCCATCTCCAAGGACACCCTGGATCGGATGTAAGAGCGGAAGAGAGGCAGGCAGTCAGGTTGAACGACCCCCTCGACCGCCCGCTGCCTGGACCGGCTGATGGCACCCTTGGCCGTGCCCAGGAGCAGTCCTACGAGGAGGCCCTCGGACCTACCCGCTCCCCTCCGCACAGGGTGCCCAAAGATCAGGAGAGTGGGACTGAAGTGCAGCCAGAATTTCAGGAGCAGCCCCTTCAAATAGTGGAACAGGGGCTGCAACCTTGTGCATTCAATAAAAACATGGAACACGGACTCCTCCAGACCGCAGAAATTGCAGGCGGCTTGGGAGTCCGTGAACCGGCTTAAAAATTTGTTGCACGGCACTGCTCCGTGCACCACCCTCCAGGCCAAGTCCCCGATGAATAGTGGGAGGACCCCTGCGTAGAGTGCCCTCCATCGGGGACCCCCGCCTCCTCCGGACGGCAAGATGGTACGCCATGGCGTGTCCGGACGGCCGGCGAGGATGGCAAAGTTGAGGGTGTGCAGGAGCAGCCCGTACAGGAAACCCCTCCGCGCGGAACTGAAAGGCACGGAGGGGATTTCCCCGAGGCGGCTCAAGTTGTGAGGCGCCGGCCCCCGAGGGAGGTTCCGGGGTTTGGCGCCGATGAGGAATTCCGTCCGGACGGGGGTCAGTTCGGACGGGATCTCCCCACGTGCTTGAGCCTCCTCGATACACCTAACGGAGTCAGGGCCCAGAGCTGTTTTTAGCGACTCGATGGCATCGGCCGCGCGGCGGACGTTGGCAGAATTTAGGCGCCGCGCCAGCGTGACTGGCGCCATCCAGCCCGCTCCTCCGCCATCGAGCAGGTCCCTGACCCTGGTCACCTCACCAGCCACAGCCCTCTCTTCCGACCGCCACATGAAGCCTCGGCCGTGGAGGTACGGATTCCCGAGCAGCGGTTCCTGCAGGACGGCCGCCACTCCAGCCGGCGGAGAGCTGCGCTTGGTGGAGACTTTGTTCCAGACCCTGATGAGTTCCCTGTAAAAGACAGGCAGCTCCCGGAGGGCGGTCCTGGCACCCCCCAAGTTCACAAACAGGAGCTGCGTGTCATAATTGAGGTTGAGCTGCTGGCGGAAGAAATACCTCGCCAGAGCACACCACCTAGGAGGGGGCTCGACGTAAAGGTATCTCTGCAGGGTCTGAAGACGGAAAGTCGCGAGCTGGGCGCTGACGCACACCAACGACTGACCGCCCTCCTCAAGCGGGAGACTCAAGACCGCGACAGAGACCCAGTGCTTCCTGTTGTTCCAGAAGAAGTCCACCAGCTTCTTCTGTATCTTGGCGACAAACGCAGGGGGAGGGGTCAAAGTGACCAGCCGGTACCACAGCATTGCGGCCACCAGCTGGTTTATGACTAGCGCTCGACCCCTGTAGGACAGCACTCGGAGCAGTCCTGTCCAGCGCCCTAGGCGAGCGGCGACCTTGGCCTCCAGCTCCTGCCAGTTCGCCGGCCAGGCTTCCTCGTCGGGGCTAAGGTAGACTCCCAGATAGAGGAGATGGGTCGTGCTCCAGGCAAAAGGCCTGAGCTCCTCCGGCAGGGAGTCCACCCGCCACTGACCCACCAGGAGTCCGGAACATTTCTCCCAGTTGATCCTGGCGGAGGACGCGGCCGAGTAAATCTCCTGGCACTCACGCATCCTCCGCAGGTCAGCGGGATCCTCTACCGCGAGGAGCACGTCATCGGCGTAAGCCGAGAGGACGACCTCCACGCCCGGCCCTTGCAGAGCCAGTCCCGTCAACCTCGTCCGCAAGAGGCGCAGGAAAGGCTCCACGCAAACGGCGTATAACTGGCCGGACATGGGGCATCCCTGGCGCACCCCTCTCCTAAAGCGAAGGGGCGCCGTCAAGGACCCGTTAACCTTAATCAGACACTCCGCGGCGGCGTACAAAAGTCGGATCCGGGCGACGAAATGCGTCCTGAACCCGAAAGCGCGCAGAGTTCCGAGCAGATAGTCGTGATCCACCCTGTCGAACGCCTTCTCTTGGTCGAGGGATAGGAAGGCGACCGACAGACCAGCCTCCTGGGAGCAATGGATGAGGTCCCGGACCAGATGGATGTTGTCGTGGATCGTCCGGCCCGGGACCGTGTATGACTGGTCGGGGTGGATCATGTGGTCCAGCACGGCACCAAGGCGAGCAGACATCGCCCTGGCGAAGATTTTGTAGTCCGTGCTGAGGAGGGAGACCGGGCGCCAGTTCTTAAGGAGGCGGAGATCGCCCTTCTTAGGCAGCAGGACGATGACTGCCCTGCGCCAAGAGAGGGGCATCTCCCCGGTCGCCAGACTTTCCCCCAGGACCCGCGCGTAGTCGCTCCCCAGGACGTCCCAGAACGCCCTGTGGAACTCCACGGTCAGCCCGTCCAGCCCCGGGGATTTTCCCCTCGAGAGCCGGGCGAGGGCACCGGTCAGCTCCGCCAGGCTTAGCGGAGCTTCCAGATTTTCGGCGCCCTCCGGGCTGACCTTCGGCAGGTCCTCCCACAAAACTCTACGCGCTTCCTCGCTGGACGGATCCGGAGAGAACAGAGCCCCGTAATATTCACGGACCCTGTTGTTGACGCCCTCCGGATCCGAGACGAGAGAGCCGTCGTCGGCCAGCAGCGTCAAGAGCTGCTTACGGACACTCTGCCTTTTTTCCAGCGAGTAGAAGAAGGGGGAGCCGCGGTCCAGATCCCGCAGGAACCGGATCCGCGACCTCACGAACGCGCCTCGGGACCCGACGAGCTGCAGGTCCTTCAGCGCGGCCTTCTTCGCTTCGTACACCGTCCGCAGGGCCGGGTCCTGGACGACTTGACCGAGACGGGCTTCCAGGTCGAGCACCTCTTTTTCTAGGCGCCCGACTCTGGCCGCCCGCCTCTTGGTCGACCCCCTCGCGTACTCTTGACAGAAGACGCGGACGTGAGCCTTGCCCACGTCCCACCATAGCCTCAAGGAGGGGAAGCCCCCCTGCTTCCTTCTCCAGTCGGACCAGAATCGACGGAACGAGTCCTGGAACCGCACGTCCTCCAGCAGCCGGTTGTTAAAGTGCCAGTACGCGGACCCCGTCCTCGCGCGGAGCGAAGCGAGCTCCGCCCACACCAGGTGGTGGTCCGAACACGGCAGCGGCCGCATGGAGGCCGCCGGGACGCAGGAAACGTACGCCCGAGACACGTAAAGGCGGTCGACTCTAGACCATCCAACTCCAGGCCTCACCCAAGTAAAGGCGCTGGAGTCGGGGTGGAGATTTCGCCAGACGTCCACCAAGTCGAAGGACCCGACCAGGTCCCTCAACTTCTCCATCGCCGTCATGCACTGCGGGGCACCGGAGCGGTCCCTCGCCTCGAGGGTGCAGTTAAAATCCCCCCCGAGGACAATGCAGTCGCCGACGTCGACGGAGCCAAGAAGAGCGGACACCTCTTCAAAGAAGCGCGTTTGCTGCGGGCCGGGATGAGGGGCGTACACGTTCACGAGATGGAGCGGCACGTCCCCCAGGCGAACCGTTACGTGCAGCAAGCGGCCTGGCACGGGCTCCTCGACCCCCAAGATCTCCGGCTGAAAATGCGGGCCCAGCAAGATGGCCACCCCACTAGAAATGGCGGTGAGGTGGCTCATGCGGACCTCTCCTTGCCATTCCAGGAGCCACGTGGCTTCGTCTCCCGGAACGGTGTGGGTTTCTTGCAGGAAGCACACCGCATATTTCCCCTCCCGCAGGAGCGAAAAATTGTCAAATCTACGGCGTGCCCCTCTGCCGCCGTTGATGTTGAGGCTGGCTATGGTTATCTTCATGGCAAAAGCATAGTGCAACCTCTACCTTAACCTATTGTGGGGGAGGGAGCGGAGTCTTTTGTTGAACTCCGCTCCCTCCGCAGCCCAGCGAGGAGTCCCTCGAGCTCGCGCAGCTCAAGGTGCTGCTCCTTTGTCAAGGGCCCGCCCGCGGCCAAGGTTTTAACGGCGGCGCGGACGGACCCCTTGATCAGCTCCGGCTCGGACCATTTTTCCAGGGCCAGTCGGGCTTGGTCGCGGCGACCCCGGCTCTGGGCCAAAAAGTCCCGGAGTTCCTTTGCA
Organism: Pristiophorus japonicus; assembly: GCF_044704955.1. Taxonomy (NCBI): domain Eukaryota; kingdom Metazoa; phylum Chordata; class Chondrichthyes; family Pristiophoridae; genus Pristiophorus; species Pristiophorus japonicus. The sequence goes on from NC_091980.1 coordinate 247,520,096, forward strand.
GGAACGAGGAGGGCCTCAGCGGCGGCCGCGAGCAGATCCACCGCCTCCCTGGCGGTGGTCTCTAGGTCTTCACCCGCGTCCCCCACCGAGTCCCCGTCCTCCTCCGGGAGGTGGCCGCCAGCAGCCGGCCCATCGACCGCACAAGGTACGGCAAATGAACCGGCCGCTCCAACCGGCCCTGGCACTGCCCCGATCCCACCCCCAGGATCGTCGGCAGAGGAGTCCCCACTGGGCTCTTTTAAAAATGGTGCTGGGTCGGGAAATGACAGCGGAAGGGGTTCCCCCTCCGCCCCAGGAACCGGAGAACAAGGAGAGACCCGGCCATAGGAAATCCCCAGGCCCTCCAAGTGCTCCAGCTCCAAAGTAAGGGGCGAGGGTGGGTGTTCCTCCCCCTCCCCGCTGCCACCCCCCGGCCCAGCATCTACAGTTTCATTAAAATCAATATATTTTGTTTCTGCCGGGTCGAGCAACTCCCGGGGGAAGTTGGGTAATAGCTGGGCGGGCTCAGGTTCGGCCTTTTCGGCCTCGCCCGCCTCAGTCCCCGGGACGCCCGGCCCGGCGGCTACGCATTCCTCCGCGGTCCCCACGCCCCCCACGACAGGCAGATCTTCCACTCCATCCCCGGGAGGCAGAGGCTGGGCAGCCTCAACTGTCTCACCCTCCCCGGGGAAAGACTCCTCGCGCCTGCAGCGCAATTTGGGGGCGCTGGTGGGGGACGCGGGACACGCGGCGGGCACCGACTCCTCCGCGGAGGGATATTGTTCCCCCTCCGCGTCATTGGGGCGGTGCCTCTTTTTGTTCCTGGGGGCGCGCGGAGTCAGGGAGACCTCCATGTCTGCCGAGGCCTCCCGCTCCGCCCCCCCCTTTTCCTTTTCTTGCCCGCGCCCGGGCCCCTCTGTGGTGTTGTTCAAGGGCTCGGGCACGGGCTCGGGGCACCCCGCGCTCGCCGGTGACGGGGTTGGGCTGAGCGCGGTGGTCAAATTATCCGGCGCACCGAGGGGACCCGCCTCTTGATGTTTTGTCTTCTTCCGCGCCTTCTTTCCGGTCGGACGCTCTCCCTCCCCCCCGCCGGAGGCCCTGAAAACAAAGGCCTCCGACGATGCCCGCGCACCCATGGCTCCCGGCACGCGGACGCAACTAGGGGGAGGGGTGGCGGCAGCGCCAGCCTTGGCCGCCTTCGGTGGTTTGGCGGCCTTGGAGGCGGGGCAGTTCTTGCGAACATGCCCCACCTCCCTGCAGGCATGGCACCGCACGCCGTCCGACGTCCAGAAGACGCGGTAGGCAGTCCCCTCGTGCACCACATTAAAGTGCCCTTCTGTCATGTCCTCCCGCGCCAGCCGGACAAAGAGCTGGCGGCGGAAGGAGAACACGTGGCGCAGGCTGTTCTCCCTGAGGCCGAGCGGTATGGGGTTGATCCCTGACCTTACCTCCCCCAGTTGTTGTAGGTGAGGGAGGAGGAGCCCAGCGGGAACAAAGGGCGGGACGTTCGACACGATGACCCTCTGCGCGGTGGCTTCGAGAGGATCCACCGGCAGGAACGTCCCGCCCACCGTGAGCCCCTTTTCGAGGGCCAGGGACACCGCCCGCTCCGACCCCAGGAAGAAAACAGCCTTCCCAGACATCTTGGAGGCTGCGACAATGGCCGAGGGGCCGACTACCCCAGCCATCGCCCGCACGCACTCCTCGATGCTCATTGTGGGGTGAGTGTAGCTCTTGACCCCGTGTTTTTTTGTTATAAGTGTAAATGGTGGCAGGGCAGCGGGTGGCGCAGGAGGTGCTGTGGAAGCGGTTGCCACCTGCGCATACGTCCTTGCTGGCCCTGCCACCGGCGTGGATGGGGTCGCCATCACGGGGTCCCTTTAAGGGCTACACCCACCCCAAAGTCACAGGCCTTAATGGTCTTTAATGGCCTCGTGTATTTAACTGAGCAGAGGAGCCCTTAACGAGGCACCTCTCCCCTCGTTGACAATTGGGGAGAGGCCTTGCTCCCTCTGCTCAGTTGTCTTAATTGTTTTTTTTTTTTTTAAATTTGGAAGGAAAGGGTTCTCAGAGAGAGAGGGGAGAAACAGAGTAGCAGAGAAAGAGAGAGGGGGGGGTGGGAAGGGGGGGGGGCTGCGAGGGCAGGTCTCTCCTCGCAGCTGTGGGTGGGTGCACTCCCCAGATGGCAAAACACAAAAGTCTTTGGGGTGGTCTTCAGGTGGGGGGAGAAGATGTCTTCACCTGGGGTAGCTGGAGCCACCAGGCACTCTTAACGATCCTTAATTGGGTGATTAATGAAAATCTTCAGCCTGGTAGCTCCAGCTATCCCAGGCTAGGCAAATGTGGGGGGTGGGGGGGGTTCCAATTGTGGGGGGGGGCCTAGTTGTAAGCACGGCCCCCACGCACACTACCACACACACACACACCCCCCGCGATGTTCCGGCCCTCAGTGGTCTTCTTTCCTCCCCCCACCGAAACAACAAAGTCTTTTTGGGAAATGCACCCACACCCACCTGTAGAGATAGTAGAGTCTCCCTCCTTCCACACTGGTTGGATGTTGTTGTTTTTCCCCCTCTCTCCAACTCCTTGCAGGATGGTAAAGATGTAAAAAGTTTTCTGCTTCCTCCTCTCCCTCTGGATAAAAGTTGAAGGTGAAGCCCCTTCCTTCCTTCTCCTCCTGGGCTGGTCTCAGGCCTCTCCAGGCAGGAGCTCAAGTTGCTAGCTGCTTCTCTCACTGCTCACAGCTCCAACTGAGCAGGACACGCCTCCACAGCTCTACCATTGGTTCCTTGTGCATGAAACTCTTTTAGGAGTCTACCTGCAAAACATAAACAACATTAAACTGTGCCACCCGACCTGGGTGACACAGCAGACATTTTCAAGCCCACTTTTTTTTTTTGGTTTTTGGTTTTTTTTTTTGGGGCGCTAAAATCAAATTTTTCCAGTGCCCCCTATAAAAGGAGAGGGGGACACTAAAAACACCGGCAATTAAAACAAATTAAACTTTAAAACGTAAAATCAAATTAAAATTTGGTTGCCGGGCGTGATGATGCACTCCAGTCCCTCCGGTGCCCACCTCTCGCGGAAGGCCGCGAGCGTACCGGTGGACACCGCGTGCTCCATCTCCAAGGACACCCTGGATCGGATGTAAGAGCGGAAGAGAGGCAGGCAGTCAGGTTGAACGACCCCCTCGACCGCCCGCTGCCTGGACCGGCTGATGGCACCCTTGGCCGTGCCCAGGAGCAGTCCTACGAGGAGGCCCTCGGACCTACCCGCTCCCCTCCGCACAGGGTGCCCAAAGATCAGGAGAGTGGGACTGAAGTGCAGCCAGAATTTCAGGAGCAGCCCCTTCAAATAGTGGAACAGGGGCTGCAACCTTGTGCATTCAATAAAAACATGGAACACGGACTCCTCCAGACCGCAGAAATTGCAGGCGGCTTGGGAGTCCGTGAACCGGCTTAAAAATTTGTTGCACGGCACTGCTCCGTGCACCACCCTCCAGGCCAAGTCCCCGATGAATAGTGGGAGGACCCCTGCGTAGAGTGCCCTCCATCGGGGACCCCCGCCTCCTCCGGACGGCAAGATGGTACGCCATGGCGTGTCCGGACGGCCGGCGAGGATGGCAAAGTTGAGGGTGTGCAGGAGCAGCCCGTACAGGAAACCCCTCCGCGCGGAACTGAAAGGCACGGAGGGGATTTCCCCGAGGCGGCTCAAGTTGTGAGGCGCCGGTCCCCGAGGGAGGTTCCGGGGTTTGGCGCCGATGAGGAATTCCGTCCGGACGGGGGTCAGTTCGGACGGGATCTCCCCACGTGCTTGAGCCTCCTCGATACACCTAACGGAGTCAGGGCCCAGAGCTGTTTTTAGCGACTCGATGGCATCGGCCGCGCGGCGGACGTTGGCAGAATTTAGGCGCCGCGCCAGCGTGACTGGCGCCATCCAGCCCGCTCCTCCGCCATCGAGCAGGTCCCTGACCCTGGTCACCTCACCAGCCACAGCCCTCTCTTCCGACCGCCACATGAAGCCTCGGCCGTGGAGGTACGGATTCCCGAGCAGCGGTTCCTGCAGGACGGCCGCCACTCCAGCCGGCGGAGAGCTGCGCTTGGTGGAGACTTTGTTCCAGACCCTGATGAGTTCCCTGTAAAAGACAGGCAGCTCCCGGAGGGCGGTCCTGGCACCCCCCAAGTTCACAAACAGGAGCTGCGTGTCATAATTGAGGTTGAGCTGCTGGCGGAAGAAATACCTCGCCAGAGCACACCACCTAGGAGGGGGCTCGACGTAAAGGTATCTCTGCAGGGTCTGAAGACGGAAAGTCGCGAGCTGGGCGCTGACGCACACCAACGACTGACCGCCCTCCTCAAGCGGGAGACTCAAGACCGCGACAGAGACCCAGTGCTTCCTGTTGTTCCAGAAGAAGTCCACCAGCTTCTTCTGTATCTTGGCGACAAACGCAGGGGGAGGGGTCAAAGTGACCAGCCGGTACCACAGCATTGCGGCCACCAGCTGGTTTATGACTAGCGCTCGACCCCTGTAGGACAGCACTCGGAGCAGTCCTGTCCAGCGCCCTAGGCGAGCGGCGACCTTGGCCTCCAGCTCCTGCCAGTTCGCCGGCCAGGCTTCCTCGTCGGGGCTAAGGTAGACTCCCAGATAGAGGAGATGGGTCGTGCTCCAGGCAAAAGGCCTGAGCTCCTCCGGCAGGGAGTCCACCCGCCACTGACCCACCAGGAGTCCGGAACATTTCTCCCAGTTGATCCTGGCGGAGGACGCGGCCGAGTAAATCTCCTGGCACTCACGCATCCTCCGCAGGTCAGCGGGATCCTCTACCGCGAGGAGCACGTCATCGGCGTAAGCCGAGAGGACGACCTCCACGCCCGGCCCTTGCAGAGCCAGTCCCGTCAACCTCGTCCGCAAGAGGCGCAGGAAAGGCTCCACGCAAACGGCGTATAACTGGCCGGACATGGGGCATCCCTGGCGCACCCCTCTCCTAAAGCGAAGGGGCGCCGTCAAGGACCCGTTAACCTTAATCAGACACTCCGCGGCGGCGTACAAAAGTCGGATCCGGGCGACGAAATGCGTCCCGAACCCGAAAGCGCGCAGAGTTCCGAGCAGATAGTCGTGATCCACCCTGTCGAACGCCTTCTCTTGGTCGAGGGATAGGAAGGCGACCGACAGACCAGCCTCCTGGGAGCAATGGATGAGGTCCCGGACCAGATGGATGTTGTCGTGGATCGTCCGGCCCGGGACCGTGTATGACTGGTCGGGGTGGATCATGTGGTCCAGCACGGCACCAAGGCGAGCAGACATCGCCCTGGCGAAGATTTTGTAGTCCGTGCTGAGGAGGGAGACCGGGCGCCAGTTCTTAAGGAGGCGGAGATCGCCCTTCTTAGGCAGCAGGACGATGACTGCCCTGCGCCAAGAGAGGGGCATCTCCCCGGTCGCCAGACTTTCCCCCAGGACCCGCGCGTAGTCGCTCCCCAGGACGTCCCAGAACGCCCTGTGGAACTCCACGGTCAGCCCGTCCAGCCCCGGGGATTTTCCCCTCGAGAGCCGGGCGAGGGCACCGGTCAGCTCCGCCAGGCTTAGCGGAGCTTCCAGATTTTCGGCGCCCTCCGGGCTGACCTTCGGCAGGTCCTCCCACAAAACTCTACGCGCTTCCTCGCTGGACGGATCCGGAGAGAACAGAGCCCCGTAATATTCACGGACCCTGTTGTTGACGCCCTCCGGATCCGAGACGAGAGAGCCGTCGTCGGCCAGCAGCGTCAAGAGCTGCTTACGGACACTCTGCCTTTTTTCCAGCGAGTAGAAGAAGGGGGAGCCGCGGTCCAGATCCCGCAGGAACCGGATCCGCGACCTCACGAACGCGCCTCGGGACCCGACGAGCTGCAGGTCCTTCAGCGCGGCCTTCTTCGCTTCGTACACCGTCCGCAGGGCCGGGTCCTGGACGACTTGACCGAGACGGGCTTCCAGGTCGAGCACCTCTTTTTCTAGGCGCCTGACTCTGGCCGCCCGCCTCTTGGTCGACCCCCTCGCGTACTCTTGACAGAAGACGCGGACGTGAGCCTTGCCCACGTCCCACCATAGCCTCAAGGAGGGGAAGCCCCCCTGCTTCCTTCTCCAGTCGGACCAGAATCGACGGAACGAGTCCTGGAACCGCACGTCCTCCAGCAGCCGGTTGTTAAAGTGCCAGTACGCGGACCCCGTCCTCGCGCGGAGCGAAGCGAGCTCCGCCCACACCAGGTGGTGGTCCGAACACGGCAGCGGCCGCATGGAGGCCGCCGGGACGCAGGAAACGTACGCCCGAGACACGTAAAGGCGGTCGACTCTAGACCATCCAACTCCAGGCCTCACCCAAGTAAAGGCGCTGGAGTCGGGGTGGAGATTTCGCCAGACGTCCACCAAGTCGAAGGACCCGACCAGGTCCCTCAACTTCTCCATCGCCGTCATGCACTGCGGGGCACCGGAGCGGTCCCTCGCCTCGAGGGTGCAGTTAAAATCCCCCCCGAGGACAATGCAGTCGCCGACGTCGACGGAGCCAAGAAGAGCGGACACCTCTTCAAAGAAGCGCGTTTGCTGCGGGCCGGGATGAGGGGCGTACACGTTCACGAGATGGAGCGGCACGTCCCCCAGGCGAACCGTTACGTGCAGCAAGCGGCCTGGCACGGGCTCCTCGACCCCCAAGATCTCCGGCTGAAAATGCGGGCCCAGCAAGATGGCCACCCCACTAGAAATGGCGGTGAGGTGGCTCATGCGGACCTCTCCTTGCCATTCCAGGAGCCACGTGGCTTCGTCTCCCGGAACGGTGTGGGTTTCTTGCAGGAAGCACACCGCATATTTCCCCTCCCGCAGGAGCGAAAAATTGTCAAATCTACGGCGTGCCCCTCTGCCGCCGTTGATGTTGAGGCTGGCTATGGTTATCTTCATGGCAAAAGCATAGTGCAACCTCTACCTTAACCTATTGTGGGGGAGGGAGCGGAGTCTTTTGTTGAACTCCGCTCCCTCCGCAGCCCAGCGAGGAGTCCCTCGAGCTCGCGCAGCTCAAGGTGCTGCTCCTTTGTCAAGGGCCCGCCCGCGGCCAAGGTTTTAACGGCGGCGCGGACGGACCCCTTGATCAGCTCCGGCTCGGACCATTTTTCCAGGGCCAGTCGGGCTTGGTCGCGGCGACCCCGGCTCTGGGCCAAAAAGTCCCGGAGTTCCTTTGCAGGAACGAGGAGGGCCTCAGCGGCGGCCGCGAGCAGATCCACCGCCTCCCTGGCGGTGGTCTCTAGGTCTTCACCCGCGTCCCCCACCGAGTCCCCGTCCTCCTCCGGGAGGTGGCCGCCAGCAGCCGGCCCATCGACCGCACAAGGTACGGCAAATGAACCGGCCGCTCCAACCGGCCCTGGCACTGCCCCGATCCCACCCCCAGGATCGTCGGCAGAGGAGTCCCCACTGGGCTCTTTTAAAAATGGTGCTGGGTCGGGAAATGACAGCGGAAGGGGTTCCCCCTCCGCCCCAGGAACCGGAGAACAAGGAGAGACCCGGCCATAGGAAATCCCCAGGCCCTCCAAGTGCTCCAGCTCCAAAGTAAGGGGCGAGGGTGGGTGTTCCTCCCCCTCCCCGCTGCCACCCCCCGGCCCAGCATCTACAGTTTCATTAAAATCAATATATTTTGTTTCTGCCGGGTCGAGCAACTCCCGGGGGAAGTTGGGTAATAGCTGGGCGGGCTCAGGTTCGGCCTTTTCGGCCTCGCCCGCCTCAGTCCCCGGGACGCCCGGCCCGGCGGCTACGCATTCCTCCGCGGTCCCCACGCCCCCCACGACAGGCAGATCTTCCACTCCATCCCCGGGAGGCAGAGGCTGGGCAGCCTCAACTGTCTCACCCTCCCCGGGGAAAGACTCCTCGCGCCTGCAGCGCAATTTGGGGGCGCTGGTGGGGGACGCGGGACACGCGGCGGGCACCGACTCCTCCGCGGAGGGATATTGTTCCCCCTCCGCGTCATTGGGGCGGTGCCTCTTTTTGTTCCTGGGGGCGCGCGGAGTCAGGGAGACCTCCATGTCTGCCGAGGCCTCCCGCTCCGCCCCCCCCTTTTCCTTTTCTTGCCCGCGCCCGGGCCCCTCTGTGGTGTTGTTCAAGGGCTCGGGCACGGGCTCGGGGCACCCCGCGCTCGCCGGTGACGGGGTTGGGCTGAGCGCGGTGGTCAAATTATCCGGCGCACCGAGGGGACCCGCCTCTTGATGTTTTGTCTTCTTCCGCGCCTTCTTTCCGGTCGGACGCTCTCCCTCCCCCCCGCCGGAGGCCCTGAAAACAAAGGCCTCCGACGATGCCCGCGCACCCATGGCTCCCGGCACGCGGACGCAACTAGGGGGAGGGGTGGCGGCAGCGCCAGCCTTGGCCGCCTTCGGTGGTTTGGCGGCCTTGGAGGCGGGGCAGTTCTTGCGAACATGCCCCACCTCCCTGCAGGCATGGCACCGCACGCCGTCCGACGTCCAGAAGACGCGGTAGGCAGTCCCCTCGTGCACCACATTAAAGTGCCCTTCTGTCATGTCCTCCCGCGCCAGCCGGACAAAGAGCTGGCGGCGGAAGGAGAACACGTGGCGCAGGCTGTTCTCCCTGAGGCCGAGCGGTATGGGGTTGATCCCTGACCTTACCTCCCCCAGTTGTTGTAGGTGAGGGAGGAGGAGCCCAGCGGGAACAAAGGGCGGGACGTTCGACACGATGACCCTCTGCGCGGTGGCTTCGAGAGGATCCACCGGCAGGAACGTCCCGCCCACCGTGAGCCCCTTTTCGAGGGCCAGGGACACCGCCCGCTCCGACCCCAGGAAGAAAACAGCCTTCCCAGACATCTTGGAGGCTGCGACAATGGCCGAGGGGCCGACTACCCCAGCCATCGCCCGCACGCACTCCTCGATGCTCATTGTGGGGTGAGTGTAGCTCTTGACCCCGTGTTTTTTTGTTATAAGTGTAAATGGTGGCAGGGCAGCGGGTGGCGCAGGAGGTGCTGTGGAAGCGGTTGCCACCTGCGCATACGTCCTTGCTGGCCCTGCCACCGGCGTGGATGGGGTCGCCATCACGGGGTCCCTTTAAGGGCTACACCCACCCCAAAGTCACAGGCCTTAATGGTCTTTAATGGCCTCGTGTATTTAACTGAGCAGAGGAGCCCTTAACGAGGCACCTCTCCCCTCGTTGACAATTGGGGAGAGGCCTTGCTCCCTCTGCTCAGTTGTCTTAATTGTTTTTTTTTAAATTTGGAAGGAAAGGGTTCTCAGAGAGAGAGGGGAGAAACAGAGTAGCAGAGAAAGAGAGAGGGGGGGGTGGGAAGGGGGGGGGGCTGCGAGGGCAGGTCTCTCCTCGCAGCTGTGGGTGGGTGCACTCCCCAGATGGCAAAACACAAAAGTCTTTGGGGTGGTCTTCAGGTGGGGGGAGAAGATGTCTTCACCTGGGGTAGCTGGAGCCACCAGGCACTCTTAACGATCCTTAATTGGGTGATTAATGAAAATCTTCAGCCTGGTAGCTCCAGCTATCCCAGGCTAGGCAAATGTGGGGGGTGGGGGGGGTTCCAATTGTGGGGGGGGGCCTAGTTGTAAGCACGGCCCCCACGCACACTACCACACACACACACACCCCCCGCGATGTTCCGGCCCTCAGTGGTCTTCTTTCCTCCCCCCACCGAAACAACAAAGTCTTTTTGGGAAATGCACCCACACCCACCTGTAGAGATAGTAGAGTCTCCCTCCTTCCACACTGGTTGGATGTTGTTGTTTTTCCCCCTCTCTCCAACTCCTTGCAGGATGGTAAAGATGTAAAAAGTTTTCTGCTTCCTCCTCTCCCTCTGGATAAAAGTTGAAGGTGAAGCCCCTTCCTTCCTTCTCCTCCTGGGCTGGTCTCAGGCCTCTCCAGGCAGGAGCTCAAGTTGCTAGCTGCTTCTCTCACTGCTCACAGCTCCAACTGAGCAGGACACGCCTCCACAGCTCTACCATTGGTTCCTTGTGCATGAAACTCTTTTAGGAGTCTACCTGCAAAACATAAACAACATTAAACTGTGCCACCCGACCTGGGTGACACAGCAGACATTTTCAAGGCCCCCTTTTTTTTTTTTTTTTTTTTTTTTTTTTTTTTTTTTTTTGGGCGCTAAAATCAAATTTTTCCAGTGCCCCCTATAAAAGGAGAGGGGGACACTAAAAACACCGGCAATTAAAACAAGTTAAACTTTAAAACGTAAAATCAAATTAAAATTTGGTTGCCGGGCGTGATGATGCACTCCAGTCCCTCCGGTGCCCACCTCTCGCGGAAGGCCGCGAGCGTACCGGTGGACACCGCGTGCTCCATCTCCAAGGACACCCTGGACCGGATGTAAGAGCGGAAGAGAGGCAGGCAGTCAGGTTGAACGACCCCCTCGACCGCCCGCTGCCTGGACCGGCTGATGGCACCCTTGGCCGTGCCCAGGAGCAGTCCTACGAGGAGGCCTTCGGACCTACCCGCTCCCCTCCGCACAGGGTGCCCAAAGATCAGGAGAGTGGGACTGAAGTGCAGCCAGAATTTCAGGAGCAGCCCCTTCAAATAATAAAACAGGGGCTGCAACCTCGTGCATTCCATAAAAACATGGAACACGGACTCCTCCAGACCGCAGAAATTGCAGGCGGCCTGGGAGTCCGTGAACCGGCTTAAAAATTTGTTGCACGGCACTGCTCCGTGCACCACCCTCCAGGCCAAGTCCCCGATGAATAGTGGGAGGACCCCTGCGTAGAGGGCCCTCCATCGGGGACCCCCGCCTCCTCCGGACGGCAAGATGGTACGCCATGGCGTGTCCGGACGGCCGGCGAGGATGGCAAAGTTGAGGGTGTGCAGGAGCAGCCCGTACAGGAAACCCCTCCGCGCGGAACTGAAAGGCACGGAGGGGATTTCCCCGAGGCGGCTCAAGTTGTGAGGCGCCGGCCCCCGAGGGAGGTTCCGGGGTTTGGCGCCGATGAGGAATTCCGTCCGGACGGGGGTCAGTTCGGACGGGATCTCCCCACGTGCTTGAGCCTCCTCGATACACCTAACGGAGTCAGGGCCCAGAGCTGTTTTTAGCGACTCGATGGCATCGGCCGCGCGGCGGACGTTGGCAGAATTTAGGCGCCGCGCCAGCGTGACTGGCGCCATCCAGCCCGCTCCTCCGCCATCGAGCAGGTCCCTGACCCTGGTCACCTCACCAGCCACAGCCCTCTCTTCCGACCGCCACATGAAGCCTCGGCCGTGGAGGTACGGATTCCCGAGCAGCGGTTCCTGCAGGACGGCCGCCACTCCAGCCGGCGGAGAGCTGCGCTTGGTGGAGACTTTGTTCCAGACCCTGATGAGTTCCCTGTAAAAGACAGGCAGCTCCCGGAGGGCGGTCCTGGCACCCCCCAAGTTCACAAACAGGAGCTGCGTGTCATAATTGAGGTCGAGCTGCTGGCGGAAGAAATACCTCGCCAGAGCACACCACCTAGGAGGGGGCTCGACGTAAAGGTATCTCTGCAGGGTCTGAAGACGGAAAGTCGCGAGCTGGGCGCTGACGCACACCAACGACTGACCGCCCTCCTCAAGCGGGAGACTCAAGACCGCGACAGAGACCCAGTGCTTCCTGTTGTTCCAGAAGAAGTCCACCAGCTTCTTCTGTATCTTGGCGACAAACGCAGGGGGAGGGGTCAAAGTGACCAGCCGGTACCACAGCATTGCGGCCACCAGCTGGTTTATGACTAGCGCTCGACCCCTGTAGGACAGCACTCGGAGCAGTCCTGTCCAGCGCCCTAGGCGAGCGGCGACCTTGGCCTCCAGCTCCTGCCAGTTCGCCGGCCAGGCTTCCTCGTCGGGGCTAAGGTAGACTCCCAGATAGAGGAGATGGGTCGTGCTCCAGGCAAAAGGCCTGAGCTCCTCCGGCAGGGAGTCCACCCGCCACTGACCCACCAGGAGTCCGGAACATTTCTCCCAGTTGATCCTGGCGGAGGACGCGGCCGAGTAAATCTCCTGGCACTCACGCATCCTCCGCAGGTCAGCGGGATCCTCTACCGCGAGGAGCACGTCATCGGCGTAAGCCGAGAGGACGACCTCCACGCCCGGCCCTTGCAGAGCCAGTCCCGTCAACCTCGTCCGCAAGAGGCGCAGGAAAGGCTCCACGCAAACGGCGTATAACTGGCCGGACATGGGGCATCCCTGGCGCACCCCTCTCCTAAAGCGAAGGGGCGCCGTCAAGGACCCGTTAACCTTAATCAGACACTCCGCGGCGGCGTACAAAAGTCGGATCCGGGCGACGAAATGCGTCCCGAACCCGAAAGCGCGCAGAGTTCCGAGCAGATAGTCGTGATCCACCCTGTCGAACGCCTTCTCTTGGTCGAGGGATAGGAAGGCGACCGACAGACCAGCCTCCTGGGAGCAATGGATGAGGTCCCGGACCAGATGGATGTTGTCGTGGATTGTCCGGCCCGGGACCGTGTATGACTGGTCGGGGTGGATCATGTGGTCCAGCACGGCACCAAGGCGAGCAGACATCGCCCTGGCGAAGATTTTGTAGTCCGTGCTGAGGAGGGAGACCGGGCGCCAGTTCTTAAGGAGGCGGAGATCGCCCTTCTTAGGCAGCAGGACGATGACTGCCCTGCGCCAAGAGAGGGGCATCTCCCCGGTCGCCAGACTTTCCCCCAGGACCCGCGCGTAGTCGCCCCCCAGGACGTCCCAGAACGCCCTGTGGAACTCCACGGTCAGCCCGTCCAGCCCCGGGGATTTTCCCCTCGAGAGCCGGGCGAGGGCACCGGTCAGCTCCGCCAGGCTTAGCGGAGCTTCCAGATTTTCGGCGCCCTCCGGGCCGACCTTCGGCAGGTCCTCCCACAAAACTCTACGCGCTTCCTCGCTGGACGGATCCGGAGAGAACAGAGCCCCGTAATATTCACGGACCCTGTTGTTGACGCCCTCCGGATCCGAGACGAGAGAGCCGTCGTCGGCCAGCAGCGTCAAGAGCTGCTTACGGACACTCTGCCTTTTTTCCAGCGAGTAGAAGAAGGGGGAGCCGCGGTCCAGATCCCGCAGGAACCGGATCCGCGACCTCACGAACGCGCCTCGGGACCCGACGAGCTGCAGGTCCTTCAGCGCGGCCTTCTTCGCTTCGTACACCGTCCGCAGGGCCGGGTCCTGGACGACTTGACCGAGACGGGCTTCCAGGTCGAGCACCTCTTTTTCTAGGCGCCCGACTCTGGCCGCCCGCCTCTTGGTCGACCCCCTCGCGTACTCTTGACAGAAGACGCGGACGTGAGCCTTGCCCACGTCCCACCATAGCCTCAAGGAGGGGAAGCCCCCCTGCTTCCTTCTCCAGTCGGACCAGAATCGACGGAACGAGTCCTGGAACCGCACGTCCTCCAGCAGCCGGTTGTTAAAGTGCCAGTACGCGGACCCCGTCCTCGCGCGGAGCGAAGCGAGCTCCGCCCACACCAGGTGGTGGTCCGAGCACGGCACCGGCCGCATGGAGGCCGCCGGGACGCAGGAAACGTACGCCCGAGACACGTAAAGGCGGTCGACCCTAGACCATCCAACTCCAGGCCTCACCCAAGTAAAGGCGCTGGAGTCGGGGTGGAGATTTCGCCAGACGTCCACCAAGTCGAAGGACCCGACCAGGTCCCTCAACTTCTCCATCGCCGTCATGCACTGCGGGGCACCGGAGCGGTCCCTCGCCTCGAGGGTGCAGTTAAAATCCCCCCCGAGGACAATGCAGTCGCCGACGTCGACGGAGCCAAGAAGAGCGGACACCTCTTCAAAGAAGCGCGTTTGCTGCGGGCCGGGATGAGGGGCGTACACGTTCACGAGATGGAGCGGCACGTCCCCCAGGCGAACCGTTACGTGCAGCAAGCGGCCTGGCACGGGCTCCTCGACCCCCAAGATCTCCGGCTGAAAATGCGGGCCCAGCAAGATGGCCACCCCACTTGAAATGGCGGTGAGGTGGCTCATGCGGACCTCTCCTTGCCATTCCAGGAGCCACGTGGCTTCGTCTCCCGGAACGGTGTGGGTTTCTTGCAGGAAGCACACCGCATATTTCCCCTCCCGCAGGAGCGAAAAATTGTCAAATCTACGGCGTGCCCCTCTGCCGCCGTTGATGTTGAGGCTGGCTATGGTTATCTTCATGGCAAAAGCATAGTGCAACCTCTACCTTAACCTATTGTGGGGGAGGGAGCGGAGTCTTTTGTTGAACTCCGCTCCCTCCGCAGCCCAGCGAGGAGTCCCTCGAGCTCGCGCAGCTCAAGGTGCTGCTCCTTTGTCAAGGGCCCGCCCGCGGCCAAGGTTTTAACGGCGGCGCGGACGGACCCCTTGATCAGCTCCGGCTCGGACCATTTTTCCAGGGCCAGTCGGGCTTGGTCGCGGCGACCCCGGCTCTGGGCCAAAAAGTCCCGGAGTTCCTTTGCAGGAACGAGGAGGGCCTCAGCGGCGGCCGCGAGCAGATCCACCGCCTCCCTGGCGGTGGTCTCTAGGTCTTCACCCGCGTCCCCCACCGAGTCCCCGTCCTCCTCCGGGAGGTGGCCGCCAGCAGCCGGCCCATCGACCGCACAAGGTACGGCAAATGAACCGGCCGCTCCAACCGGCCCTGGCACTGCCCCGATCCCACCCCCAGGATCGTCGGCAGAGGAGTCCCCACTGGGCTCTTTTAAAAATGGTGCTGGGTCGGGAAATGACAGCGGAAGGGGTTCCCCCTCCGCCCCAGGAACCGGAGAACAAGGAGAGACCCGGCCATAGGAAATCCCCAGGCCCTCCAAGTGCTCCAGCTCCAAAGTAAGGGGCGAGGGTGGGTGTTCCTCCCCCTCCCCGCTGCCACCCCCCGGCCCAGCATCTACAGTTTCATTAAAATCAATATATTTTGTTTCTGCCGGGTCGAGCAACTCCCGGGGGAAGTTGGGTAATAGCTGGGCGGGCTCAGGTTCGGCCTTTTCGGCCTCGCCCGCCTCAGTCCCCGGGACGCCCGGCCCGGCGGCTACGCATTCCTCCGCGGTCCCCACGCCCCCCACGACAGGCAGATCTTCCACTCCATCCCCGGGAGGCAGAGGCTGGGCAGCCTCAACTGTCTCACCCTCCCCGGGGAAAGACTCCTCGCGCCTGCAGCGCAATTTGGGGGCGCTGGTGGGGGACGCGGGACACGCGGCGGGCACCGCCTCCTCCGCGGAGGGATGTTGTTCCCCCTCCGCCTCATTGGGGCGGTGCCTCTTTTTGTTCCTGGGGGCGCGCGGAGTCAGGGAGACCTCCATGTCTGCCGAGGCCTCCCGCTCCGCCCCCCCCTTTTCTTTTTCTTGCCCGCGCCTGGGCCCCTCTGTGGTGGTATTCAAGGGCCCGGGCACGGGCTCGGGGCACCCCGCGCTCGCCGGTGACTGGGTTGGGCTGAGCGCGGTGGTCAGACTTTCCGGCGCACCGAGGGGACCCGCCTCTAGATGTTTCTCCTTCTTCCGCGCCTTCTTTCCGCTCGGACGCTCTCCCTCCCCCCCGCCGGAGGCCCTGAAAACAAAGGCCTCCGACGATGCCCGCGCACCCATGGCTCCCGGCACGCGGACGCAACTAGGGGGAGGGGTGGCGGCAGCGCCAGCCTTGGCCGCCTTCGGTGGTTTGGCGGCCTTGGAGGCGGGGCAGTTCTTACGAACATGCCCCACCTCTCTGCAGGCATGGCACCGCACGCCGTCCGACGTCCAGAAGACGCGGTAGGCAGTCCCCTCGTGCACCACATTAAAGTGCCCTTCTGTCACGTCCTCCCGCGCCAGCCGGACAAAGAGCTGGCGGCGGAAGGAGAACACGTGGCGCAGGCTGTTCTCCCTGAGGCCGAGCGGTATGGGGTTGATCCCTGACCTTACCTCCCCCAGTTGTTGTAGGTGAGGGAGGAGGAGCTCAGCGGGAACAAAGGGCGGGACGTTCGACACGATGACCCTCTGCGCGGTGGCCTCGAGAGGATCCACCGGCAGGAACGTCCCGCCCACCGTGAGCCCCTTTTCAAGGGCCAGGGACACCGCCCGCTCCGACCCCAGGAAGAACACGGCCTTCCCAGACATCTTGGAGGCTGCGACAATGGCCGAGGGGCCGACTACCCCAGCCATCGCCCGCACGCACTCCTCAATGCTCATTGTGGGGTGAGTGTAGCTCTTGACCCCGTGTTTCCTGGTTATAAGTCTGAACGGTGGCAGGGCAGCGGGTGGCGCAGGAGGTGCCGTGGATGTGGACACCGCCTGCGCATACGTCCTTGCTGGCCCTGCCACCGGCGTGGATGGGGTCGCCATCACGGGGTCCCTTTAAGGGCTACACCCACCCCAAAGTCACAGGCCTTAATGGTCTTTAATGGCCTCTTATGTTAACTGAGCAGAGGAGCCCTTAACGAGGCACCTCTCCCCTCGTTGACAATTGGGGAGAGGCCTTGCTCCCTCTGCTCAGTTGTCTTAATTGGTTTTTTTTTTATTGATTTGGAAGGAAAGGGTTCTCAGAGAGAGAGGGGAGAAACAGAGGGTAACGGAGAAAGAGAGAGGGGGGTGGGAAGGGGGGGGGGCTGCGAGGGCAGGTCTCCCCTCGCAGCTGTGGGTGGGTGCACTCCCCAGATGGCAAAACACAAAAGTCTTTGGGGTGGTCTTCAGGTGGGGGGAGAAGATGTCTTCACCTGGGGTAGCTGGAGCCACCAGGCACTCCTAACGATCTTTAATTGGGTGATTGAGAAAAACAACAATCTTCAGCCTGGTAGCTCCAGCTATCCCAGGCTAGGCAAATGTGGGGGGTGGGGGGGGTTCCAATTGTGGGGGGGGGCCTAGTTGTAAGCACGGCCCCCACGCACACTACCACACACACACACACACCCCCCGCGATGTTCCGGCCCTCAGTGGTCTTCTTTCCTCCCCCCACCGATACAACAAAGTCTGTTTGGGGAAATGCACCCACACCCACCTGTAGAATGTTGGGTCTCCCTCCTTCCACACTGGTTTGTTGTTGTGGTTTTTCCCCCTCTCTCCAACTCCTTGCAGAATGGTAAAGATGTTAAATGTTTTCTGCTTTTTCCTCCTCTCCCTCTGGATAAAATTGAAGGTGAAGCCCCTTCCTTCCTTCTCCTCCTGGGCTGGTCTCAGGGCTCTCCAGGCAGGAGCTCAAGTTGCTTGCTGCTTCCCTCACTGCTCACAGCTCCAACTGAGCAGGACACGCCTCCACAGCTCTACCATTGGTTCCTTGTGCATGAAACTCTTTTTGGAGTTCACCTGCAAAAACATAAAACATGTATCCGTGCCACCCGACCTGGATGACACACACAAGACATTTACAAGGCCCCTTTTTTATTTATTTTTTTTTGTGTTTTTTTTTTTTGGGGCACTAAAATCACAATTTTTCCCTTTTTCCAGTGCCCCCTATAAAAGGAGAGGGGGACACTAAAAGCACCGGCAATTAAAACAAATTAAACTTTAAAACGTAAAATCAAATTAAAATTTGGTTGCCGGGCGTGATGATGCACTCCAGTCCCTCCGGTGCCCACCTCTCGCGGAAGGCCGCGAGCGTACCGGTGGACACCGCGTGCTCCATCTCCAAGGACACCCTGGATCGGATGTAAGAGCGGAAGAGAGGCAGGCAGTCAGGTTGAACGACCCCCTCGACCGCCCGCTGCCTGGACCGGCTGATGGCACCCTTGGCCGTGCCCAGGAGCAGTCCTACGAGGAGGCCCTCGGACCTACCCGCTCCCCTCCGCACAGGGTGCCCAAAGATCAGGAGAGTGGGACTGAAGTGCAGCCAGAATTTCAGGAGCAGCCCCTTCAAATAGTGGAACAGGGGCTGCAACCTTGTGCATTCAATAAAAACATGGAACACGGACTCCTCCAGACCGCAGAAATTGCAGGCGGCTTGGGAGTCCGTGAACCGGCTTAAAAATTTGTTGCACGGCACTGCTCCGTGCACCACCCTCCAGGCCAAGTCCCCGATGAATAGTGGGAGGACCCCTGCGTAGAGTGCCCTCCATCGGGGACCCCCGCCTCCTCCGGACGGCAAGATGGTACGCCATGGCGTGTCCGGACGGCCGGCGAGGATGGCAAAGTTGAGGGTGTGCAGGAGCAGCCCGTACAGGAAACCCCTCCGCGCGGAACTGAAAGGCACGGAGGGGATTTCCCCGAGGCGGCTCAAGTTGTGAGGCGCCGGTCCCCGAGGGAGGTTCCGGGGTTTGGCGCCGATGAGGAATTCCGTCCGGACGGGGGTCAGTTCGGACGGGATCTCCCCACGTGCTTGAGCCTCCTCGATACACCTAACGGAGTCAGGGCCCAGAGCTGTTTTTAGCGACTCGATGGCATCGGCCGCGCGGCGGACGTTGGCAGAATTTAGGCGCCGCGCCAGCGTGACTGGCGCCATCCAGCCCGCTCCTCCGCCATCGAGCAGGTCCCTGACCCTGGTCACCTCACCAGCCACAGCCCTCTCTTCCGACCGCCACATGAAGCCTCGGCCGTGGAGGTACGGATTCCCGAGCAGCGGTTCCTGCAGGACGGCCGCCACTCCAGCCGGCGGAGAGCTGCGCTTGGTGGAGACTTTGTTCCAGACCCTGATGAGTTCCCTGTAAAAGACAGGCAGCTCCCGGAGGGCGGTCCTGGCACCCCCCAAGTTCACAAACAGGAGCTGCGTGTCATAATTGAGGTCGAGCTGCTGGCGGAAGAAATACCTCGCCAGAGCACACCACCTAGGAGGGGGCTCGACGTAAAGGTATCTCTGCAGGGTCTGAAGACGGAAAGTCGCGAGCTGGGCGCTGACGCACACCAACGACTGACCGCCCTCCTCAAGCGGGAGACTCAAGACCGCGACAGAGACCCAGTGCTTCCTGTTGTTCCAGAAGAAGTCCACCAGCTTCTTCTGTATCTTGGCGACAAACGCAGGGGGAGGGGTCAAAGTGACCAGCCGGTACCACAGCATTGCGGCCACCAGCTGGTTTATGACTAGCGCTCGACCCCTGTAGGACAGCACTCGGAGCAGTCCTGTCCAGCGCCCTAGGCGAGCGGCGACCTTGGCCTCCAGCTCCTGCCAGTTCGCCGGCCAGGCTTCCCCGTCGGGGCTAAGGTAGACTCCCAGATAGAGGAGATGGGTCGTGCTCCAGGCAAAAGGCCTGAGCTCCTCCGGCAGGGAGTCCACCCGCCACTGACCCACCAGGAGTCCGGAACATTTCTCCCAGTTGATCCTGGCGGAGGACGCGGCCGAGTAAATCTCCTGGCACTCACGCATCCTCCGCAGGTCAGCGGGATCCTCTACCGCGAGGAGCACGTCATCGGCGTAAGCCGAGAGGACGACCTCCACGCCCGGCCCTTGCAGAGCCAGTCCCGTCAACCTCGTCCGCAAGAGGCGCAGGAAAGGCTCCACGCAAACGGCGTATAACTGGCCGGACATGGGGCATCCCTGGCGCACCCCTCTCCTAAAGCGAAGGGGCGCCGTCAAGGACCCGTTAACCTTAATCAGACACTCCGCGGCGGCGTACAAAAGTCGGATCCGGGCGACGAAATGCGTCCCGAACCCGAAAGCGCGCAGAGTTCCGAGCAGATAGTCGTGATCCACCCTGTCGAACGCCTTCTCTTGGTCGAGGGATAGGAAGGCGACCGACAGACCAGCCTCCTGGGAGCAATGGATGAGGTCCCGGACCAGATGGATGTTGTCGTGGATCGTCCGGCCCGGGACCGTGTATGACTGGTCGGGGTGAATCATGTGGTCCAGCACGGCACCAAGGCGAGCAGACATCGCCCTGGCGAAGATTTTGTAGTCCGTGCTGAGGAGGGAGACCGGGCGCCAGTTCTTAAGGAGGCGGAGATCGCCCTTCTTAGGCAGCAGGACGATGACTGCCCTGCGCCAAGAGAGGGGCATCTCCCCGGTCGCCAGACTTTCCCCCAGGACCCGCGCGTAGTCGCTCCCCAGGACGTCCCAGAACGCCCTGTGGAACTCCACGGTCAGCCCGTCCAGCCCCGGGGATTTTCCCCTCGAGAGCCGGGCGAGGGCACCGGTCAGCTCCGCCAGGCTTAGCGGAGCTTCCAGATTTTCGGCGCCCTCCGGGCTGACCTTCGGCAGGTCCTCCCACAAAACTCTACGCGCTTCCTCGCTGGACGGATCCGGAGAGAACAGAGCCCCGTAATATTCACGGACCCTGTTGTTGACGCCCTCCGGATCCGAGACGAGAGAGCCGTCGTCGGCCAGCAGCGTCAAGAGCTGCTTACGGACACTCTGCCTTTTTTCCAGCGAGTAGAAGAAGGGGGAGCCGCGGTCCAGATCCCGCAGGAACCGGATCCGCGACCTCACGAACGCGCCTCGGGACCCGACGAGCTGCAGGTCCTTCAGCGCGGCCTTCTTCGCTTCGTACACCGTCCGCAGGGCCGGGTCCTGGACGACTTGACCGAGACGGGCTTCCAGGTCGAGCACCTCTTTTTCTAGGCGCCCGACTCTGGCCGCCCGCCTCTTGGTCGACCCCCTCGCGTACTCTTGACAGAAGACGCGGACGTGAGCCTTGCCCACGTCCCACCATAGCCTCAAGGAGGGGAAGCCCCCCTGCTTCCTTCTCCAGTCGGACCAGAATCGACGGAACGAGTCCTGGAACCGCACGTCCTCCAGCAGCCGGTTGTTAAAGTGCCAGTACGCGGACCCCGTCCTCGCGCGGAGCGAAGCGAGCTCCGCCCACACCAGGTGGTGGTCCGAACACGGCACCGGCCGCATGGAGGCCGCCGGGACGCAGGAAACGTACGCCCGAGACACGTAAAGGCGGTCGACTCTAGACCATCCAACTCCAGGCCTCACCCAAGTAAAGGCGCTGGAGTCGGGGTGGAGATTTCGCCAGACGTCCACCAAGTCGAAGGACCCGACCAGGTCCCTCAACTTCTCCATCGCCGTCATGCACTGCGGGGCACCGGAGCGGTCCCTCGCCTCGAGGGTGCAGTTAAAATCCCCCCCGAGGACAATGCAGTCGCCGACGTCGACGGAGCCAAGAAGAGCGGACACCTCTTCAAAGAAGCGCGTTTGCTGCGGGCCGGGATGAGGGGCGTACACGTTCACGAGATGGAGCGGCACGTCCCCCAGGCGAACCGTTACGTGCAGCAAGCGGCCTGGCACGGGCTCCTCGACCCCCAAGATCTCCGGCTGAAAATGCGGGCCCAGCAAGATGGCCACCCCACTAGAAATGGCGGTGAGGTGGCTCATGCGGACCTCTCCTTGCCATTCCAGGAGCCACGTGGCTTCGTCTCCCGGAACGGTGTGGGTATCTTGCAGGAAGCACACCGCATATTTCCCCTCCCGCAGGAGCGAAAAATTGTCAAATCTACGGCGTGCCCCTCTGCCGCCGTTGATGTTGAGGCTGGCTATGGTTATCTTCATGACAAAAGCATAGTGCAACCTCTACCTTAACCTATTGTGGGGGAGGGAGCGGAGTCTTTTGTTGAACTCCGCTCCCTCCGCAGCCCAGCGAGGAGTCCCTCGAGCTCGCGCAGCTCAAGGTGCTGCTCCTTTGTCAAGGGCCCGCCCGCGGCCAAGGTTTTAACGGCGGCGCGGACGGACCCCTTGATCAGCTCCGGCTCGGACCATTTTTCCAGGGCCAGTCGGGCTTGGTCGCGGCGACCCCGGCTCTGGGCCAAAAAGTCCCGGAGTTCCTTTGCAGGAACGAGGAGGGCCTCAGCGGCGGCCGCGAGCAGATCCACCGCCTCCCTGGCGGTGGTCTCTAGGTCTTCACCCGCGTCCCCCACCGAGTCCCCGTCCTCCTCCGGGAGGTGGCCGCCAGCAGCCGGCCCATCGACCGCACAAGGTACGGCAAATGAACCGGCCGCTCCAACCGGCCCTGGCACTGCCCCGATCCCACCCCCAGGATCGTCGGCAGAGGAGTCCCCACTGGGCTCTTTTAAAAATGGTGCTGGGTCGGGAAATGACAGCGGAAGGGGTTCCCCCTCCGCCCCAGGAACCGGAGAACAAGGAGAGACCCGGCCATAGGAAATCCCCAGGCCCTCCAAGTGCTCCAGCTCCAAAGTAAGGGGCGAGGGTGGGTGTTCCTCCCCCTCCCCGCTGCCACCCCCCGGCCCAGCGTCTACAGTTTCATTAAAATCAATATATTTTGTTTCTGCCGGGTCGAGCAACTCCCGGGGGAAGTTGGGTAATAGCTGGGCGGGCTCAGGTTCGGCCTTTTCGGCCTCGCCCGCCTCAGTCCCCGGGACGCCCGGCCCGGCGGCTACGCATTCCTCCGCGGTCCCCACGCCCCCCACGACAGGCAGATCTTCCACTCCATCCCCGGGAGGCAGAGGCTGGGCAGCCTCAACTGTCTCACCCTCCCCGGGGAAAGACTCCTCGCGCCTGCAGCGCAATTTGGGGGCGCTGGTGGGGGACGCGGGACACGCGGCGGGCACCGACTCCTCCGCGGAGGGATGTTGTTCCCCCTCCGCGTCATTGGGGCGGTGCCTCTTTTTGTTCCTGGGGGCGCGCGGAGTCAGGGAGACCTCCATGTCTGCCGAGGCCTCCCGCTCCGCCCCCCCCTTTTCCTTTTCTTGCCCGCGCCCGGGCCCCTCTGTGGTGTTGTTCAAGGGCTCGGGCACGGGCTCGGGGCACCCCGCGCTCGCCGGTGACGGGGTTGGGCTGAGCGCGGTGGTCAAATTATCCGGCGCACCGAGGGGACCCGCCTCTTGATGTTTTGTCTTCTTCCGCGCCTTCTTTCCGGTCGGACGCTCTCCCTCCCCCCCGCCGGAGGCCCTGAAAACAAAGGCCTCCGACGATGCCCGCGCACCCATGGCTCCCGGCACGCGGACGCAACTAGGGGGAGGGGTGGCGGCAGCGCCAGCCTTGGCCGCCTTCGGTGGTTTGGCGGCCTTGGAGGCGGGGCAGTTCTTGCGAACATGTCCCACCTCCCTGCAGGCATGGCACCGCACGCCGTCCGACGTCCAGAAGACGCGGTAGGCAGTCCCCTCGTGCACCACATTAAAGTGCCCTTCTGTCACGTCCTCCCGCGCCAGCCGGACAAAGAGCTGGCGGCGGAAGGAGAACACGTGGCGCAGGCTGTTCTCCCTGAGGCCGAGCGGTATGGGGTTGATCCCTGACCTTACCTCCCCCAGTTGTTGTAGGTGAGGGAGGAGGAGCCCAGCGGGAACAAAGGGCGGGACGTTCGACACGATGACCCTCTGCGCGGTGGCCTCGAGAGGATCCACCGGCAGGAACGTCCCGCCCACCGTGAGCCCCTTTTCGAGGGCCAGGGACACCGCCCGCTCCGACCCCAGGAAGAAAACAGCCTTCCCAGACATCTTGGAGGCTGCGACAATGGCCGAGGGGCCGACTACCCCAGCCATCGCCCGCACGCACTCCTCGATGCTCATTGTGGGGTGAGTGTAGCTCTTGACCCCGTGTTTTTTTGTTATAAGTGTAAATGGTGGCAGGGCAGCGGGTGGCGCAGGAGGTGCTGTGGAAGCGGTTGCCACCTGCGCATACGTCCTTGCTGGCCCTGCCACCGGCGTGGATGGGGTCGCCATCACGGAGTCCCTTTAAGGGCTACACCCACCCCAAAGTCACAGGCCTTAATGGTCTTTAATGGCCTCGTATGTTAACTGAGCAGAGGAGCCCTTAACGAGGCACCTCTCCCCTCGTTGACAATTGGGGAGAGGCCTTGCTCCCTCTGCTCAGTTGTCTTAATTGTTTTTTTTTATTGATTTGGAAGGAAAGGGTTCTCAGAGAGAGAGGGGAGAAACAGAGGGTAACGGAGAAAGAGAGAGGGGGGTGGGAAGGGGGGGGGGCTGCGAGGGCAGGTCTCCCCTCGCAGCTGTGGGTGGGTGCACTCCCCAGATGGCAAAACACAAAAGTCTTTGGGGTGGTCTTCAGGTGGGGGGAGAAGATGTCTTCACCTGGGGTAGCTGGAGCCACCAGGCACTCCTAACGATCTTTAATTGGGTGATTGAGAAAAACAACAATCTTCAGCCTGGTAGCTCCAGCTATCCCAGGCTAGGCAAATGTGGGGGGTGGGGGGGGTTCCAATTGTGGGGGGGGGCCTAGTTGTAAGCACGGCCCCCACGCACACTACCACACACACACACACACCCCCCGCGATGTTCCGGCCCTCAGTGGTCTTCTTTCCTCCCCCCACCGATACAACAAAGTCTGTTTGGGGAAATGCACCCACACCCACCTGTAGAATGTTGGGTCTCCCTCCTTCCACACTGGTTTGTTGTTGTGGTTTTTCCCCCTCTCTCCAACTCCTTGCAGAATGGTAAAGATGTTAAATGTTTTCTGCTTTTTCCTCCTCTCCCTCTGGATAAAATTGAAGGTGAAGCCCCTTCCTTCCTTCTCCTCCTGGGCTGGTCTCAGGGCTCTCCAGGCAGGAGCTCAAGTTGCTTGCTGCTTCCCTCACTGCTCACAGCTCCAACTGAGCAGGACACGCCTCCACAGCTCTACCATTGGTTCCTTGTGCATGAAACTCTTTTAGAGTCTACCTGTGAAAACATAAAACAATAACGGTGCCACCCAACCTGGGTGACACTCCAGACATTTACAAGGCCCTTTTTTTCCCCCCCTTTTTTTTTTTTTTTTGTGTTTTTCTTTTTTTGGTTTTTTTTTGGGCACTAAAATCACAATTTTTCCCCAGTGCCCCCTATAAAAGGGAAGGGGACACTAAAAGCACCGGCAATTAAAACAAATTAACTTTAAAACGTAAAATCAAATTAAAATTTGGTTGCCGGGCGTGATGATGCACTCCAGTCCCTCCGGTGCCCACCTCTCGCGGAAGGCCGCGAGCGTACCGGTGGACACCGCGTGCTCCATCTTCAAGGACACCCTGGACCGGATGTAAGAGCGGAAGAGAGGCAGGCAGTCAGGTTGAACGACCCCCTCGACCGCCCGCTGCCTGGACCGGCTGATGGCACCCTTGGCCGTGCCCAGGAGCAGTCCTACGAGGAGGCCTTCGGACCTACCCGCTCCCCTCCGCACAGGGTGCCCAAAGATCAGGAGGGTGGGACTGAAGTGCAGCCAGAATTTCAGGAGCAGCCCCTTCAAATAATGGAACAGGGGCTGCAACCTCGTGCACTCAATAAAAACATGGAACACGGACTCCTCCAGACCGCAGAAATTGCAGGCGGCCTGGGAGTCCGTGAACCGGCTTAAAAATTTGTTGCACGGCACTGCTCCGTGCACCACCCTCCAGGCCAAGTCCCCGATGAATAGTGGGAGGACCCCTGCGTAGAGTGCCCTCCATCGGGGACCCCCGCCTCCTCCGGACGGCAAGATGGTACGCCATGGCGTGTCCGGACGGCCGGCGAGGATGGCAAAGTTGAGGGTGTGCAGGAGCAGCCCGTACAGGAAACCCCTCCGCGCGGAACTGAAGGGCACGGAGGGGATTTCCCCGAGGCGGCTCAAGTTGTGAGGCGCCGGCCCCCGAGGGAGGTTCCGGGGTTTGGCGCCGATGAGGAATTCCGTCCGGACGGGGGTCAGTTCGGACGGGATCTCCCCACGTGCTTGAGCCTCCTCGATACACCTAACGGAGTCAGGGCCCAGAGCTGTTTTTAGCGACTCGATGGCATCGGCCGCGCGGCGGACGTTGGCAGAATTTAGGCGCCGCGCCAGCGTGACTGGCGCCATCCAGCCCGCTCCTCCGCCATCGAGCAGGTCCCTGACCCTGGTCACCTCACCAGCCACAGCCCTCTCTTCCGACCGCCACATGAAGCCTCGGCCGTGGAGGTACGGATTCCCGAGCAGCGGTTCCTGCAGGACGGCCGCCACTCCAGCCGGCGGAGAGCTGCGCTTGGTGGAGACTTTGTTCCAGACCCTGATGAGTTCCCTGTAAAAGACAGGCAGCTCCCGGAGGGCGGTCCTGGCACCCCCCAAGTTCACAAACAGGAGCTGCGTGTCATAATTGAGGTCGAGCTGCTGGCGGAAGAAATACCTCGCCAGAGCACACCACCTAGGAGGGGGCTCGACGTAAAGGTATCTCTGCAGGGTCTGAAGACGGAAAGTCGCGAGCTGGGCGCTGACGCACACCAACGACTGACCGCCCTCCTCAAGCGGGAGACTCAAGACCGCGACAGAGACCCAGTGCTTCCTGTTGTTCCAGAAGAAGTCCACCAGCTACTTCTGTATCTTGGCGACAAACGCAGGGGGAGGGGTCAAAGTGACCAGCCGGTACCACAGCATTGCGGCCACCAGCTGGTTTATGACTAGCGCTCGACCCCTGTAGGACAGCACTCGGAGCAGTCCTGTCCAGCGCCCTAGGCGAGCGGCGACCTTGGCCTCCAGCTCCTGCCAGTTCGCCGGCCAGGCTTCCTCGTCGGGGCTAAGGTAGACTCCCAGATAGAGGAGATGGGTCGTGCTCCAGGCAAAAGGCCTGAGCTCCTCCGGCAGGGAGTCCACCCGCCACTGACCCACCAGGAGTCCGGAACATTTCTCCCAGTTGATCCTGGCGGAGGACGCGGCCGAGTAAATCTCCTGGCACTCACGCATCCTCCGCAGGTCAGCGGGATCCTCTACCGCGAGGAGCACGTCATCGGCGTAAGCCGAGAGGACGACCTCCACGCCCGGCCCTTGCAGAGCCAGTCCCGTCAACCTCGTCCGCAAGAGGCGCAGGAAAGGCTCCACGCAAACGGCGTATAACTGGCCGGACATGGGGCATCCCTGGCGCACCCCTCTCCTAAAGCGAAGGGGCGCCGTCAAGGACCCGTTAACCTTAATCAGACACTCCGCGGCGGCGTACAAAAGTCGGATCCGGGCGACGAAATGCGTCCCGAACCCGAAAGCGCGCAGAGTTCCGAGCAGATAGTCGTGATCCACCCTGTCGAACGCCTTCTCTTGGTCGAGGGATAGGAAGGCGACCGACAGACCAGCCTCCTGGGAGCAATGGATGAGGTCCCGGACCAGATGGATGTTGTCGTGGATCGTCCGGCCCGGGACCGTGTA
Organism: Pristiophorus japonicus; assembly: GCF_044704955.1. Lineage (NCBI taxonomy): Eukaryota > Metazoa > Chordata > Chondrichthyes > Pristiophoridae > Pristiophorus > Pristiophorus japonicus. The sequence goes on from NC_091980.1 coordinate 247,546,901, forward strand.
TGACTGGTCGGGGTGAATCATGTGGTCCAGCACGGCACCAAGGCGAGCAGACATCGCCCTGGCGAAGATTTTGTAGTCCGTGCTGAGGAGGGAGACCGGGCGCCAGTTCTTAAGGAGGCGGAGATCGCCCTTCTTAGGCAGCAGGACGATGACTGCCCTGCGCCAAGAGAGGGGCATCTCCCCGGTCGCCAGACTTTCCCCCAGGACCCGCGCGTAGTCGCTCCCCAGGACGTCCCAGAACGCCCTGTGGAACTCCACGGTCAGCCCGTCCAGCCCCGGGGATTTTCCCCTCGAGAGCCGGGCGAGGGCACCGGTCAGCTCCGCCAGGCTTAGCGGAGCTTCCAGATTTTCGGCGCCCTCCGGGCTGACCTTCGGCAGGTCCTCCCACAAAACTCTACGCGCTTCCTCGCTGGACGGATCCGGAGAGAACAGAGCCCCGTAATATTCACGGACCCTGTTGTTGACGCCCTCCGGATCCGAGACGAGAGAGCCGTCGTCGGCCAGCAGCGTCAAGAGCTGCTTACGGACACTCTGCCTTTTTTCCAGCGAGTAGAAGAAGGGGGAGCCGCGGTCCAGATCCCGCAGGAACCGGATCCGCGACCTCACGAACGCGCCTCGGGACCCGACGAGCTGCAGGTCCTTCAGCGCGGCCTTCTTCGCTTCGTACACCGTCCGCAGGGCCGGGTCCTGGACGACTTGACCGAGACGGGCTTCCAGGTCGAGCACCTCTTTTTCTAGGCGCCCGACTCTGGCCGCCCGCCTCTTGGTCGACCCCCTCGCGTACTCTTGACAGAAGACGCGGACGTGAGCCTTGCCCACGTCCCACCATAGCCTCAAGGAGGGGAAGCCCCCCTGCTTCCTTCTCCAGTCGGACCAGAATCGACGGAACGAGTCCTGGAACCGCACGTCCTCCAGCAGCCGGTTGTTAAAGTGCCAGTACGCGGACCCCGTCCTCGCGCGGAGCGAAGCGAGCTCCGCCCACACCAGGTGGTGGTCCGAACACGGCACCGGCCGCATGGAGGCCGCCGGGACGCAGGAAACGTACGCCCGAGACACGTAAAGGCGGTCGACTCTAGACCATCCAACTCCAGGCCTCACCCAAGTAAAGGCGCTGGAGTCGGGGTGGAGATTTCGCCAGACGTCCACCAAGTCGAAGGACCCGACCAGGTCCCTCAACTTCTCCATCGCCGTCATGCACTGCGGGGCACCGGAGCGGTCCCTCGCCTCGAGGGTGCAGTTAAAATCCCCCCCGAGGACAATGCAGTCGCCGACGTCGACGGAGCCAAGAAGAGCGGACACCTCTTCAAAGAAGCGCGTTTGCTGCGGGCCGGGATGAGGGGCGTACACGTTCACGAGATGGAGCGGCACGTCCCCCAGGCGAACCGTTACGTGCAGCAAGCGGCCTGGCACGGGCTCCTCGACCCCCAAGATCTCCGGCTGAAAATGCGGGCCCAGCAAGATGGCCACCCCACTAGAAATGGCGGTGAGGTGGCTCATGCGGACCTCTCCTTGCCATTCCAGGAGCCACGTGGCTTCGTCTCCCGGAACGGTGTGGGTTTCTTGCAGGAAGCACACCGCATATTTCCCCTCCCGCAGGAGCGAAAAATTGTCAAATCTACGGCGTGCCCCTCTGCCGCCGTTGATGTTGAGGCTGGCTATGGTTATCTTCATGACAAAAGCATAGTGCAACCTCTACCTTAACCTATTGTGGGGGAGGGAGCGGAGTCTTTTGTTGAACTCCGCTCCCTCCGCAGCCCAGCGAGGAGTCCCTCGAGCTCGCGCAGCTCAAGGTGCTGCTCCTTTGTCAAGGGCCCGCCCGCGGCCAAGGTTTTAACGGCGGCGCGGACGGACCCCTTGATCAGCTCCGGCTCGGACCATTTTTCCAGGGCCAGTCGGGCTTGGTCGCGGCGACCCCGGCTCTGGGCCAAAAAGTCCCGGAGTTCCTTTGCAGGAACGAGGAGGGCCTCAGCGGCGGCCGCGAGCAGATCCACCGCCTCCCTGGCGGTGGTCTCTAGGTCTTCACCCGCGTCCCCCACCGAGTCCCCGTCCTCCTCCGGGAGGTGGCCGCCAGCAGCCGGCCCATCGACCGCACAAGGTACGGCAAATGAACCGGCCGCTCCAACCGGCCCTGGCACTGCCCCGATCCCACCCCCAGGATCGTCGGCAGAGGAGTCCCCACTGGGCTCTTTTAAAAATGGTGCTGGGTCGGGAAATGACAGCGGAAGGGGTTCCCCCTCCGCCCCAGGAACCGGAGAACAAGGAGAGACCCGGCCATAGGAAATCCCCAGGCCCTCCAAGTGCTCCAGCTCCAAAGTAAGGGGCGAGGGTGGGTGTTCCTCCCCCTCCCCGCTGCCACCCCCCGGCCCAGCATCTACAGTTTCATTAAAATCAATAAATTGTTTTTCTGCCGGGTCGAGCGACTCCCGGGGGAAGTTGGATAATAGCTGGGCGGGCTCAGGTTCGGCCTTTTCGGCCCCGCCCGCCTCGGTCCCCGGGACGCTCGACCCGGCGGCTACGCATTCTTCCACTGGCCCCACGCCCCCCACGACAGGCAGATCTTCCACGCCCTCCCCAGGAGGCAGCGGCTGGGCAGCCTCGACTGCCTCACCCTCCCCGGGGAAAGACTCCTCGCGCCTGCAGCGCAATTTGGGGGCGCTGGTGGGGGACGCGGGACACGCGGCGGGCACCGCCTCCTCCGCGGAGGGATGTTGTTCCCCCTCCGCCTCATTGGGGCGGTGCCTCTTTTTGTTCCTGGGGGCGCGCGGAGTCAGGGAGACCTCCATGTCTGCCGAGGCCTCCCGCTCCGCCCCCCCCTTTTCCTTTTCTTGCCCGCGCCTGGGCCCCTCTGTGGTGGTATTCAAGGGCCCGGGCACGGGCTCGGGGCACCCCGCGCTCGCCGGTGACTGGGTTGGGCTGAGCGCGGTGGTCAGACTTTCCGGCGCACCGAGGGGACCCGCCTCTAGATGTTTCTCCTTCTTCCGCGCCTTCTTTCCGCTCGGACGCTCTCCCTCCCCCCCGCCGGAGGCCCTGAAAACAAAGGCCTCCGACGATGCCCGCGCACCCATGGCTCCCGGCACGCGGACGCAACTAGGGGGAGGGGTGGCGGCGGCGCCAGCCTTGGCCGCCTTCGGTGGTTTGGCGGCCTTGGAGGCGGGGCAGTTCTTGCGAACGTGCCCCACCTCCCTGCAGGCATGGCACCGCACGCCGTCCGACGTCCAGAAGACGCGGTAGGCAGTCCCCTCGTGCACCACATTAAAATGACCTTCCGTCGTCTCCTCCCGCGCCAGCCGGACAAAGAGCTGGCGGCGGAAGGAGAACACGTGGCGCAGGCTGTTCTCCCTGAGGCCGAGCGGCATGGGGTTGATCCCTGACCTTACCTCCCCCAGTTGTTGTAGGTGAGGGAGGAGGAGCTCAGCGGAAACAAAGGGCGGGACGTTTGAAACGATGACCCTCTGCGCGGTGGCCTCGAGAGGGTCCACCGGCAGGAACGTCCCGCCCACCGTGAGCCCCTTTTCAAGGGCCAGGGACACCGCCCGCTCCGACCCCAGGAAGAACACGGCCTTCCCAGACATCTTGGAGGCTGCGACAATGGCCGAGGGGCCGACTACCCCAGCCATCGCCCGCACGCACTCCTCAATGCTCATTGTGGGGTGAGTGTAGCTCTTGACCCCGTGTTTCCTGGTTATAAGTCTGAATGGTGGCAGGGCAGCGGGTGGCGCAGGAGGTGCCGTGGATGTGGACACCGCCTGCGCATACGTCCTTGCTGGCCCTGCCACCGGCGTGGATGGGGTCGCCATCACGGGGTCCCTTTAAGGGCTACACCCACCCCAAAGTCACAGGCCTTAATGGTCTTTAATGGCCTCTTATGTTAACTGAGCAGAGGAGCCCTTAACGAGGCACCTCTCCCCTCGTTGACAATTGGGGAGAGGCCTTGCTCCCTCTGCTCAGTTGTCTCAATTGGGTTTTTTTTATTAATTTGGAAGGAAAGGGTTCTCAGAGAGAGAGGGGAGAAACAGAGGGTAACGGAGAAAGAGAGAGGGGGGTGGGAAGGGGGGGGGGCTGCGAGGGCAGGTCTCCCCTCGCAGCTGTGGGTGGGTGCACTCCCCAGATGGCAAAACACAAAAGTCTTTGGGGTGGTCTTCAGGTGGGGGGAGAAGATGTCTTCACCTGGGGTAGCTGGAGCCACCAGGCACTCCTAACGATCCTCAATAGGGTGATTAATGACTCTTCAGCCTGGTAGCTCCAGCTATCCCAGGCTAGGCAAATGTGGGGGGGGTGGGGGGGGTTCCAATTGTGGGGGGGGGCCCAGTTGTAAGCACAGCCCCCACGCACACTACCACACACACACACACACCCCCCGCGATGTTCCGGCCCTCAGTGGTCTTCTTTCCTCCCCCCACCGATACAACAAAGTCTGTTTGGGGAAATGCACCCACACCCACCTGTAGAGATAGTTGAGTCTCCCTCCTTCCACACTGGATGGTTGTTGTGGTTTTTCCCCCTCTCTCCAACTCTTTGCAGAAATGATAAAGATGTTGTAAAGTTTTCTGTTCTCCTCCTCTCCCTCTGGATAACAGTTGAAGGTGAAACCCCTTCCTTCCTTCTATTCCTGGGCTGGTCTCAGGGCTCCCCAGGCAGGAGCAAAAGTTGCTAGCAGCTCCACTCCCTGCTCACAGCTCCAACTGAGCAGGACACGCCTCCACTGCTCTACCATTGGTTCCTTGTGCATGAAACTCTTTTAGGAGTCTACCTGCAAAACATAAACAACATTAAACTGTGCCACCCGACCTGGGTGACACAGCAGACATTTTCAAGCCCCTTTTTTTTTTGGTTTTTGTTTTTTTTTTGGGGGCGCTAAAATCAAATTTTTCCAGTGCCCCCTATAAAAGGAGAGGGGGACACTAAAAACACCGGCAATTAAAACAAATTAAACTTTAAAACGTAAAATCAAATTAAAATTTGGTTGCCGGGCGTGATGATGCACTCCAGTCCCTCCGGTGCCCACCTCTCGCGGAAGGCCGCGAGCGTACCGGTGGACACCGCGTGCTCCATCTCCAAGGACACCCTGGATCGGATGTAAGAGCGGAAGAGAGGCAGGCAGTCAGGTTGAACGACCCCCTCGACCGCCCGCTGCCTGGACCGGCTGATGGCACCCTTGGCCGTGCCCAGGAGCAGTCCTACGAGGAGGCCCTCGGACCTACCCGCTCCCCTCCGCACAGGGTGCCCAAAGATCAGGAGAGTGGGACTGAAGTGCAGCCAGAATTTCAGGAGCAGCCCCTTCAAATAGTGGAACAGGGGCTGCAACCTTGTGCATTCAATAAAAACATGGAACACGGACTCCTCCAGACCGCAGAAATTGCAGGCGGCTTGGGAGTCCGTGAACCGGCTTAAAAATTTGTTGCACGGCACTGCTCCGTGCACCACCCTCCAGGCCAAGTCCCCGATGAATAGTGGGAGGACCCCTGCGTAGAGTGCCCTCCATCGGGGACCCCCGCCTCCTCCGGACGGCAAGATGGTACGCCATGGCGTGTCCGGACGGCCGGCGAGGATGGCAAAGTTGAGGGTGTGCAGGAGCAGCCCGTACAGGAAACCCCTCCGCGCGGAACTGAAAGGCACGGAGGGGATTTCCCCGAGGCGGCTCAAGTTGTGAGGCGCCGGTCCCCGAGGGAGGTTCCGGGGTTTGGCGCCGATGAGGAATTCCGTCCGGACGGGGGTCAGTTCGGACGGGATCTCCCCACGTGCTTGAGCCTCCTCGATACACCTAACGGAGTCAGGGCCCAGAGCTGTTTTTAGCGACTCGATGGCATCGGCCGCGCGGCGGACGTTGGCAGAATTTAGGCGCCGCGCCAGCGTGACTGGCGCCATCCAGCCCGCTCCTCCGCCATCGAGCAGGTCCCTGACCCTGGTCACCTCACCAGCCACAGCCCTCTCTTCCGACCGCCACATGAAGCCTCGGCCGTGGAGGTACGGATTCCCGAGCAGCGGTTCCTGCAGGACGGCCGCCACTCCAGCCGGCGGAGAGCTGCGCTTGGTGGAGACTTTGTTCCAGACCCTGATGAGTTCCCTGTAAAAGACAGGCAGCTCCCGGAGGGCGGTCCTGGCACCCCCCAAGTTCACAAACAGGAGCTGCGTGTCATAATTGAGGTCGAGCTGCTGGCGGAAGAAATACCTCGCCAGAGCACACCACCTAGGAGGGGGCTCGACGTAAAGGTATCTCTGCAGGGTCTGAAGACGGAAAGTCGCGAGCTGGGCGCTGACGCACACCAACGACTGACCGCCCTCCTCAAGCGGGAGACTCAAGACCGCGACAGAGACCCAGTGCTTCCTGTTGTTCCAGAAGAAGTCCACCAGCTTCTTCTGTATCTTGGCGACAAACGCAGGGGGAGGGGTCAAAGTGACCAGCCGGTACCACAGCATTGCGGCCACCAGCTGGTTTATGACTAGCGCTCGACCCCTGTAGGACAGCACTCGGAGCAGTCCTGTCCAGCGCCCTAGGCGAGCGGCGACCTTGGCCTCCAGCTCCTGCCAGTTCGCCGGCCAGGCTTCCTCGTCGGGGCTAAGGTAGACTCCCAGATAGAGGAGATGGGTCGTGCTCCAGGCAAAAGGCCTGAGCTCCTCCGGCAGGGAGTCCACCCGCCACTGACCCACCAGGAGTCCGGAACATTTCTCCCAGTTGATCCTGGCGGAGGACGCGGCCGAGTAAATCTCCTGGCACTCACGCATCCTCCGCAGGTCAGCGGGATCCTCTACCGCGAGGAGCACGTCATCGGCGTAAGCCGAGAGGACGACCTCCACGCCCGGCCCTTGCAGAGCCAGTCCCGTCAACCTCGTCCGCAAGAGGCGCAGGAAAGGCTCCACGCAAACGGCGTATAACTGGCCGGACATGGGGCATCCCTGGCGCACCCCTCTCCTAAAGCGAAGGGGCGCCGTCAAGGACCCGTTAACCTTAATCAGACACTCCGCGGCGGCGTACAAAAGTCGGATCCGGGCGACGAAATGCGTCCCGAACCCGAAAGCGCGCAGAGTTCCGAGCAGATAGTCGTGATCCACCCTGTCGAACGCCTTCTCTTGGTCGAGGGATAGGAAGGCGACCGACAGACCAGCCTCCTGGGAGCAATGGATGAGGTCCCGGACCAGATGGATGTTGTCGTGGATCGTCCGGCCCGGGACCGTGTATGACTGGTCGGGGTGAATCATGTGGTCCAGCACGGCACCAAGGCGAGCAGACATCGCCCTGGCGAAGATTTTGTAGTCCGTGCTGAGGAGGGAGACCGGGCGCCAGTTCTTAAGGAGGCGGAGATCGCCCTTCTTAGGCAGCAGGACGATGACTGCCCTGCGCCAAGAGAGGGGCATCTCCCCGGTCGCCAGACTTTCCCCCAGGACCCGCGCGTAGTCGCTCCCCAGGACGTCCCAGAACGCCCTGTGGAACTCCACGGTCAGCCCGTCCAGCCCCGGGGATTTTCCCCTCGAGAGCCGGGCGAGGGCACCGGTCAGCTCCGCCAGGCTTAGCGGAGCTTCCAGATTTTCGGCGCCCTCCGGGCTGACCTTCGGCAGGTCCTCCCACAAAACTCTACGCGCTTCCTCGCTGGACGGATCCGGAGAGAACAGAGCCCCGTAATATTCACGGACCCTGTTGTTGACGCCCTCCGGATCCGAGACGAGAGAGCCGTCGTCGGCCAGCAGCGTCAAGAGCTGCTTACGGACACTCTGCCTTTTTTCCAGCGAGTAGAAGAAGGGGGAGCCGCGGTCCAGATCCCGCAGGAACCGGATCCGCGACCTCACGAACGCGCCTCGGGACCCGACGAGCTGCAGGTCCTTCAGCGCGGCCTTCTTCGCTTCGTACACCGTCCGCAGGGCCGGGTCCTGGACGACTTGACCGAGACGGGCTTCCAGGTCGAGCACCTCTTTTTCTAGGCGCCCGACTCTGGCCGCCCGCCTCTTGGTCGACCCCCTCGCGTACTCTTGACAGAAGACGCGGACGTGAGCCTTGCCCACGTCCCACCATAGCCTCAAGGAGGGGAAGCCCCCCTGCTTCCTTCTCCAGTCGGACCAGAATCGACGGAACGAGTCCTGGAACCGCACGTCCTCCAGCAGCCGGTTGTTAAAGTGCCAGTACGCGGACCCCGTCCTCGCGCGGAGCGAAGCGAGCTCCGCCCACACCAGGTGGTGGTCCGAACACGGCACCGGCCGCATGGAGGCCGCCGGGACGCAGGAAACGTACGCCCGAGACACGTAAAGGCGGTCGACTCTAGACCATCCAACTCCAGGCCTCACCCAAGTAAAGGCGCTGGAGTCGGGGTGGAGATTTCGCCAGACGTCCACCAAGTCGAAGGACCCGACCAGGTCCCTCAACTTCTCCATCGCCGTCATGCACTGCGGGGCACCGGAGCGGTCCCTCGCCTCGAGGGTGCAGTTAAAATCCCCCCCGAGGACAATGCAGTCGCCGACGTCGACGGAGCCAAGAAGAGCGGACACCTCTTCAAAGAAGCGCGTTTGCTGCGGGCCGGGATGAGGGGCGTACACGTTCACGAGATGGAGCGGCACGTCCCCCAGGCGAACCGTTACGTGCAGCAAGCGGCCTGGCACGGGCTCCTCGACCCCCAAGATCTCCGGCTGAAAATGCGGGCCCAGCAAGATGGCCACCCCACTAGAAATGGCGGTGAGGTGGCTCATGCGGACCTCTCCTTGCCATTCCAGGAGCCACGTGGCTTCGTCTCCCGGAACGGTGTGGGTTTCTTGCAGGAAGCACACCGCATATTTCCCCTCCCGCAGGAGCGAAAAATTGTCAAATCTACGGCGTGCCCCTCTGCCGCCGTTGATGTTGAGGCTGGCTATGGTTATCTTCATGACAAAAGCATAGTGCAACCTCTACCTTAACCTATTGTGGGGGAGGGAGCGGAGTCTTTTGTTGAACTCCGCTCCCTCCGCAGCCCAGCGAGGAGTCCCTCGAGCTCGCGCAGCTCAAGGTGCTGCTCCTTTGTCAAGGGCCCGCCCGCGGCCAAGGTTTTAACGGCGGCGCGGACGGACCCCTTGATCAGCTCCGGCTCGGACCATTTTTCCAGGGCCAGTCGGGCTTGGTCGCGGCGACCCCGGCTCTGGGCCAAAAAGTCCCGGAGTTCCTTTGCAGGAACGAGGAGGGCCTCAGCGGCGGCCGCGAGCAGATCCACCGCCTCCCTGGCGGTGGTCTCTAGGTCTTCACCCGCGTCCCCCACCGAGTCCCCGTCCTCCTCCGGGAGGTGGCCGCCAGCAGCCGGCCCATCGACCGCACAAGGTACGGCAAATGAACCGGCCGCTCCAACCGGCCCTGGCACTGCCCCGATCCCACCCCCAGGATCGTCGGCAGAGGAGTCCCCACTGGGCTCTTTTAAAAATGGTGCTGGGTCGGGAAATGACAGCGGAAGGGGTTCCCCCTCCGCCCCAGGAACCGGAGAACAAGGAGAGACCCGGCCATAGGAAATCCCCAGGCCCTCCAAGTGCTCCAGCTCCAAAGTAAGGGGCGAGGGTGGGTGTTCCTCCCCCTCCCCGCTGCCACCCCCCGGCCCAGCATCTACAGTGTCATAATTATTTAATTGTTTTTCTGCCGGGTCGAGCGACTCCCGGGGGAAGTTGGATAATAGCTGGGCGGGCTCAGGTTCGGCCTTTTCGGCCTCGCCCGCCTCAGTCCCCGGGACGCCCGGCCCGGCGGCTACGCATTCCTCCGCGGTCCCCACGCCCCCCACGACAGGCAGATCTTCCACTCCATCCCCGGGAGGCAGAGGCTGGGCAGCCTCAACTGTCTCACCCTCCCCGGGGAAAGACTCCTCGCGCCTGCAGCGCAATTTGGGGGCGCTGGTGGGGGACGCGGGACACGCGGGGGGCACCGACTCCTCCGCGGAGGGATGTTGTTCCCCCTCCGCCTCATTGGGGCGGTGCCTCTTTTTGTTCCTGGGGGCGCGCGGAGTCAGGGAGACCTCCATGTCTGCCGAGGCCTCCCGCTCCGCCCCCCCCTTTTCCTTTTCTTGCCCGCGCCTGGGCCCCTCTGTGGTGGTATTCAAGGGCCCGGGCACGGGCTCGGGGCACCCCGCGCTCGCCGGTGACTGGGTTGGGCTGAGCGCGGTGGTCAGACTTTCCGGCGCACCGAGGGGACCCGCCTCTAGATGTTTCTCCTTCTTCCGCGCCTTCTTTCCGCTCGGACGCTCTCCCTCCCCCCCGCCGGAGGCCCTGAAAACAAAGGCCTCCGACGATGCCCGCGCACCCATGGCTCCCGGCACGCGGACGCAAACAGGGGGAGGGGTGGCGGCAGCGCCAGCCTTGGCCGCCTTCGGTGGTTTGGCGGCCTTGGAGGCGGGGCAGTTCTTGCGAACATGCCCCACCTCCCTGCAGGCATGGCACCGCACGCCGTCCGACGTCCAGAAGACGCGGTAGGCAGTCCCCTCGTGCACCACGTTAAAATCTCCCTCCGTCGTGTCCTCCCGCGCCAGCCGGACAAAGAGCTGGCGGCGGAAGGAGAACACGTGGCGCAGGCTGCTCTCCCTGAGGCCGAGCGGTATGGGGTTGATCCCTGACCTTACCTCCCCCAGTTGTTGTAGGTGAGGGAGGAGGAGCTCAGCGGAAACAAAGGGCGGGACGTTTGAAATGATGACCCTCTGCGCGGTGGCCTCGAGAGGGTCCACCGGCAGGAACGTCCCGCCCACCGTGAGCCCCTTTTCAAGGGCCAGGGACACCGCCCGCTCCGACCCCAGGAAGAACACGGCCTTCCCAGACATCTTGGAGGCTGCGACAATGGCCGAGGGGCCGACTACCCCAGCCATCGCCCGCACGCACTCCTCAATGCTCATTGTGGGGTGAGTGTAGCTCTTGACCCCGTGTTTCCTGGTTATAAGTCTGAACGGTGGCAGGGCAGCGGGTGGCGCAGGAGGTGCCGTGGATGTGGACACCGCCTGCGCATACGTCCTTGCTGGCCCTGCCACCGGCGTGGATGGGGTCGCCATCACGGGGTCCCTTTAAGGGCTACACCCACCCCAAAGTCACAGGCCTTAATGGTCTTTAATGGCCTCTTATGTTAACTGAGCAGAGGAGCCCTTAACGAGGCACCTCTCCCCTCGTTGACAATTGGGGAGAGGCCTTGCTCCCTCTGCTCAGTTGTCTTAATTGGTTTTTTTTTATTAATTTGGAAGGAAAGGGTTCTCAGAGAGAGAGGGGAGAAACAGAGGGTAACGGAGAAAGAGAGAGAGGGGTGGGAAGGGGGGGGGGCTGCGAGGGCAGGTCTCCCCTCGCAGCTGTGGGTGGGTGCACTCCCCAGATGGCAAAACACAAAAGTCTTTGGGGTGGTCTTCAGGTGGGGGGAGAAGATGTCTTCACCTGGGGTAGCTGGAGCCACCAGGCACTCCTAACGATCTTTAATTGGGTGATTGATGACAATCTTCAGCCTGGTAGCTCCAGCTATCCCAGGCTAGGCAAATGTGGGGGGTGGGGGGGGTTCCAATTGTGGGGGGGGCCCAGTTGTAAGCACGGCCATCACGCACACTACCACACACACACACACACACCCCCCGCGATGTTCCGGCCCTCAGTGGTCTTCTTTCCTCCCCCCACCGAAACAACAAAGTCTTTTTGGGGAAATGCACCCACACCCACCTGTAGAATGTTGAGTCTCCCTCCTTCCACACTGGTTTGTTGTTGGTCTTTCCCCCTCTCTCCAACTCCTTGCAGAAATGATAAAGATGTTGAAAAGTTTTCTGCTTCCTCCTCCTCTCCCTCTGGATAGAAGTTGTAGTGAAGCCCCTTCCTTCCTTCTCCTCCTGGGCTGGTCTCAGGGCTCTCCAGGCAGGAGCTCAAGTTGATAGCTGCTTCCCTCACTGCTCACAGCTCCAACTGAGCAGGACACGCCTCCACTGCTCTACCATTGGTTCCTTGTGCATGAAGCTCTTTTGAGTTTATCTGTGAAAACATAAAAACATTAAACGGTGCCACCCGACCTGGGTGACACTCCAGACATTTACAAGGCCCATTTTTTTTTCCCCCTTTTTTGTGTTTTTTTTTGTGTTTTTTCTTTTTTTTTTGTTTTTTTTTTGGGCACTAAAATCACAATTTTTCCCCAGTGCCCCCTATAAAAGGGAAGGGGACACTAAAAGCACCGGCAATTAAAACAAATTAACTTTAAAACGTAAAATCAAATTAAAATTTGGTTGCCGGGCGTGATGATGCACTCCAGTCCCTCCGGTGCCCACCTCTCGCGGAAGGCCGCGAGCGTACCGGTGGACACCGCGTGCTCCATCTCCAAGGACACCCTGGACCGGATGTAAGAGCGGAAGAGAGGCAGGCAGTCAGGTTGAACGACCCCCTCGACCGCCCGCTGCCTGGACCGGCTGATGGCACCCTTGGCCGTGCCCAGGAGCAGTCCTACGAGGAGGCCTTCGGACCTACCCGCTCCCCTCCGCACAGGGTGCCCAAAGATCAGGAGAGTGGGACTGAAGTGCAGCCAGAATTTCAGGAGCAGCCCCTTCAAATAGTGGAACAGGGGCTGCAACCTCGTGCATTCCATAAAAACATGGAACACGGACTCCTCCAGACCGCAGAAATTGCAGGCGGCCTGGGAGTCCGTGAACCGGCTTAAAAATTTGTTGCACGGCACTGCTCCGTGCACCACCCTCCAGGCCAAGTCCCCGATGAATAGTGGGAGGACCCCTGCGTAGAGTGCCCTCCATCGGGGACCCCCGCCTCCTCCGGACGGCAAGATGGTACGCCATGGCGTGTCCGGACGGCCGGCGAGGATGGCAAAGTTGAGGGTGTGCAGGAGCAGCCCGTACAGGAAACCCCTCCGCGCGGAACTGAAAGGCACGGAGGGGATTTCCCCGAGGCGGCTCAAGTTGTGAGGCGCCGGTCCCCGAGGGAGGTTCCGGGGTTTGGCGCCGATGAGGAATTCCGTCCGGACGGGGGTCAGTTCGGACGGGATCTCCCCACGTGCTTGAGCCTCCTCGATACACCTAACGGAGTCAGGGCCCAGAGCTGTTTTTAGCGACTCGATGGCATCGGCCGCGCGGCGGACGTTGGCAGAATTTAGGCGCCGCGCCAGCGTGACTGGCGCCATCCAGCCCGCTCCTCCGCCATCGAGCAGGTCCCTGACCCTGGTCACCTCACCAGCCACAGCCCTCTCTTCCGACCGCCACATGAAGCCTCGGCCGTGGAGGTACGGATTCCCGAGCAGCGGCTCCTGCAGGACGGCCGCCACTCCAGCCGGCGGAGAGCTGCGCTTGGTGGAGACTTTGTTCCAGACCCTGATGAGTTCCCTGTAAAAGACAGGCAGCTCCCGGAGGGCGGTCCTGGCACCCCCCAAGTTCACAAACAGGAGCTGCGTGTCATAATTGAGGTCGAGCTGCTGGCGGAAGAAATACCTCGCCAGAGCACACCACCTAGGAGGGGGCTCGACGTAAAGGTATCTCTGCAGGGTCTGAAGACGGAAAGTCGCGAGCTGGGCGCTGACGCACACCAACGACTGACCGCCCTCCTCAAGCGGGAGACTCAAGACCGCGACAGAGACCCAGTGCTTCCTGTTGTTCCAGAAGAAGTCCACCAGCTTCTTCTGTATCTTGGCGACAAACGCAGGGGGAGGGGTCAAAGTGACCAGCCGGTACCACAGCATTGCGGCCACCAGCTGGTTTATGACTAGCGCTCGACCCCTGTAGGACAGCACTCGGAGCAGTCCTGTCCAGCGCCCTAGGCGAGCGGCGACCTTGGCCTCCAGCTCCTGCCAGTTCGCCGGCCAGGCTTCCTCGTCGGGGCTAAGGTAGACTCCCAGATAGAGGAGATGGGTCGTGCTCCAGGCAAAAGGCCTGAGCTCCTCCGGCAGGGAGTCCACCCGCCACTGACCCACCAGGAGTCCGGAACATTTCTCCCAGTTGATCCTGGCGGAGGACGCGGCCGAGTAAATCTCCTGGCACTCACGCATCCTCCGCAGGTCAGCGGGATCCTCTACCGCGAGGAGCACGTCATCGGCGTAAGCCGAGAGGACGACCTCCACGCCCGGCCCTTGCAGAGCCAGTCCCGTCAACCTCGTCCGCAAGAGGCGCAGGAAAGGCTCCACGCAAACGGCGTATAACTGGCCGGACATGGGGCATCCCTGGCGCACCCCTCTCCTAAAGCGAAGGGGCGCCGTCAAGGACCCGTTAACCTTAATCAGACACTCCGCGGCGGCGTACAAAAGTCGGATCCGGGCGACGAAATGCGTCCCGAACCCGAAAGCGCGCAGAGTTCCGAGCAGATAGTCGTGATCCACCCTGTCGAACGCCTTCTCTTGGTCGAGGGATAGGAAGGCGACCGACAGACCAGCCTCCTGGGAGCAATGGATGAGGTCCCGGACCAGATGGATGTTGTCGTGGATTGTCCGGCCCGGGACCGTGTATGACTGGTCGGGGTGGATCATGTGGTCCAGCACGGCACCAAGGCGAGCAGACATCGCCCTGGCGAAGATTTTGTAGTCCGTGCTGAGGAGGGAGACCGGGCGCCAGTTCTTAAGGAGGCGGAGATCGCCCTTCTTAGGCAGCAGGACGATGACTGCCCTGCGCCAAGAGAGGGGCATCTCCCCGGTCGCCAGACTTTCCCCCAGGACCCGCGCGTAGTCGCCCCCCAGGACGTCCCAGAACGCCCTGTGGAACTCCACGGTCAGCCCGTCCAGCCCCGGGGATTTTCCCCTCGAGAGCCGGGCGAGGGCACCGGTCAGCTCCGCCAGGCTTAGCGGAGCTTCCAGATTTTCGGCGCCCTCCGGGCTGACCTTCGGCAGGTCCTCCCACAAAACTCTACGCGCTTCCTCGCTGGACGGATCCGGAGAGAACAGAGCCCCGTAATATTCACGGACCCTGTTGTTGACGCCCTCCGGATCCGAGACGAGAGAGCCGTCGTCGGCCAGCAGCGTCAAGAGCTGCTTACGGACACTCTGCCTTTTTTCCAGCGAGTAGAAGAAGGGGGAGCCGCGGTCCAGATCCCGCAGGAACCGGATCCGCGACCTCACGAACGCGCCTCGGGACCCGACGAGCTGCAGGTCCTTCAGCGCGGCCTTCTTCGCTTCGTACACCGTCCGCAGGGCCGGGTCCTGGACGACTTGACCGAGACGGGCTTCCAGGTCGAGCACCTCTTTTTCTAGGCGCCCGACTCTGGCCGCCCGCCTCTTGGTCGACCCCCTCGCGTACTCTTGACAGAAGACGCGGACGTGAGCCTTGCCCACGTCCCACCATAGCCTCAAGGAGGGGAAGCCCCCCTGCTTCCTTCTCCAGTCGGACCAGAATCGACGGAACGAGTCCTGGAACCGCACGTCCTCCAGCAGCCGGTTGTTAAAGTGCCAGTACGCGGACCCCGTCCTCGCGCGGAGCGAAGCGAGCTCCGCCCACACCAGGTGGTGGTCCGAACACGGCACCGGCCGCATGGAGGCCGCCGGGACGCAGGAAACGTACGCCCGAGACACGTAAAGGCGGTCGACTCTAGACCATCCGACTCCAGGCCTCACCCAAGTAAAGGCGCTGGAGTCGGGGTGGAGATTTCGCCAGACGTCCACCAAGTCGAAGGACCCGACCAGGTCCCTCAACTTCTCCATCGCCGTCATGCACTGCGGGGCACCGGAGCGGTCCCTCGCCTCGAGGGTGCAGTTAAAATCCCCCCCGAGGACAATGCAGTCGCCGACGTCGACGGAGCCAAGAAGAGCGGACACCTCTTCAAAGAAGCGCGTTTGCTGCGGGCCGGGATGAGGGGCGTACACGTTCACGAGATGGAGCGGCACGTCCCCCAGGCGAACCGTTACGTGCAGCAAGCGGCCTGGCACGGGCTCCTCGACCCCCAAGATCTCCGGCTGAAAATGCGGGCCCAGCAAGATGGCCACCCCACTAGAAATGGCGGTGAGGTGGCTCATGCGGACCTCTCCTTGCCATTCCAGGAGCCACGTGGCTTCGTCTCCCGGAACGGTGTGGGTTTCTTGCAGGAAGCACACCGCATATTTCCCCTCCCGCAGGAGCGAAAAATTGTCAAATCTACGGCGTGCCCCTCTGCCGCCGTTGATGTTGAGGCTGGCTATGGTTATCTTCATGGCAAAAGCATAGTACAACCTCTACCTTAACCTATTGTGGGGGAGGGAGCGGAGTCTTTTGTTGAACTCCGCTCCTTCAGCAGCCCAGCGAGGAACTTTTTGAGCCGGCGCAGCTCAAGGCCCTGAGCCTTTGATAAGGGCCCGCCCGCGGCCATGGTTTTAGTGGCGGCGCGGACGGATGCGACGAGCAGCCCCGGCTCGGACCATCTTTCCAGGGCCAGACGGGCTTGGTCGCGGCGACCCCGGCACTGGACCAAAAAGTCCCGGAGTTCCTCTGCGGGAATGAGGAGGGTCTCAGTGGCGGCCGCGAGCAGATCCACCGCCTCACTGGCGATGGACTCGAGATCTTCACCCACGTCCTCCACCGAGTCCCCGTCCCCCTCCGGGAGGTCGCCGCTAGCAGCCGGCCCGTCGACCGCACGAGGTACGGCAAACGGCCCGGCCGCTCCATCTGGCCCTGGCTCTGCCCCGATCCCACCCCCAGGATCGTCGGCAGAGGAGTCCCCACTGGGCTCTTTTAAAATTGGTGCTGGGTCGGGAAGCGACAGCGGAAGGGGTTCCTCCTCCGCCCCAGGAACCGGGGAACACGGAGAGACCCGGTTTAGGAAGTTCTCCAGGTCCACCAAGTCCCCCAGCTCCAAAGTAGGGGGCAAGGGTTGTTGTTCTTCCCCCTCCCCGCCGCCTCCCCCCAGCCCAGCGTGTACGGATTCATTAAAATTGTTCATATTCTCAGTTTCTACCGGGTCGAGCAAATCCCGGGGGAAGTTGGGTATTGGCTGGGCGGGCTCAGGTTCGGCCTTTTCGGCCCCGCCCGCCTCGGTCCCCGGGACGCTCGACCCGGCGGCTACGCATTCTTCCACTGGCCCCACGCCCCCCACGACAGGCAGATCTTCCACGCCCACCCCAGGAGGCAGCGGCTGGGCAGCCTCGACTGCCTCATCCTCCCCGGGGACAGACTCCTCGCGCCTGCAGCGCAATTTGGGGGCGCTGGTGGGGGACGCGGGACACGCGGCGGGCACCGCCTCCTCCGCGGAGGGATGTTGTTCCCCCTCCGCCTCATTGGGGCGGTGCCTCTTTTTGTTCCTGGGGGTGCGCGAAGGCAGGGAGACCTCCATGTCTGCCGAGGCCTCCCGCTCCGCCCCCCCCTTTTCCTTTTCTTGCCCGCGCCCGGGCCCCTCCGCGGTATTGGTCAAGGGCTCAGGCACGGGCTCAGGGCACCCCGCGCTCGCCGGTGACGGGGTTGGGCTGAGCGCGGTGGTCAAATTTTCCGGCGCACTGAGGGGACCCGCCTCGAGATGTTTCGCCTTCTTCCGCGCCTTCTTTCCGGTCGAACGCTCTCCCTCCCCCCCGCCGGAGGCCCTGAAAACAAAGGCCTCCGACGATGCCCGCGCACCTACGGCTCCCGGCACGCGGACGCAACTAGGGGGAGGGGTGGCGGCGGTGCCAGCCTTGGCCGCCTTCGGTGGTTTGGCGGCCTTGGAGGCGGGGCAGTTCTTACGAACATGCCCCACCTCCCTACAGGCATGGCACCGCACGCCGTCCGACGTCCAGAAGACGCGGTAGGCAGTCCCCTCGTGCACCACATGAAAGTTCCCCTCCGTCGTCTCCTCCCGCGCCAGCCGGACAAAGAGCTGGCGGCGGAAGGAGAACACGTGGCGCAGGCTGTTCTCCCTGAGGCCGAGCGGTATGGGGTTGATCCCCGACCTTACCTCCCCCAGTTGGTGTAGGTGAGGGAGGAGGAGCTCAGCGGGAACAAAGGGCGGGACGTTTGAAATGATGACCCTCTGCGCGGTGGCCTCGAGAGGGTCCACCGGCAGGAACGTCCCGCCCACCGTGAGCCCCTTTTCAAGGGCCAGGGACACCGCCCGCTCCGACCCCAGGAAGAACACGGCCTTCCCAGACATCTTGGAGGCTGCGACAATGGCCGAGGGGCCGACTACCCCAGCCATCGCCCGCACGCACTCCTCGATGCTCATTGTGGGGTGAGTGTAGCTCTTGACCCCGTGTTTTTTAGTTATAAGTCTGAACGGTGGCAGGGCAGCGGGTGGCGCAGGAGGTGCCGTGGATGTGGACACCGCCTGCGCATACGTCCTTGCTGGCCCTGCCACCGGCGTGGATGGGGTCGCCATCACGGGGTCCCTTTAAGGGCCACACCCACCCCAAAGTCACAGGCCTTAATGGTCTTTATTAGGCCTCTTGTAGATTGACTGAGCAGAGGAGCCCTTAACGAGGCACCTCTCCCCTCGTTGACAATTGGGGAGAGGCCTTGCTCCTTCTGCTCAGTTGTCTTAATTGTTTTTTTTTTTTTGCAAATTTGGAAGGAAGAGGCCTCAGAGAGAGAGGGGAGAAACAGAGGGTAACGGAGAAAGAGAGAGGGGGGTGGGAAGGGGGGGGGGCTGCGAGGGCAGGTCTCCCCTCGCAGCTGTGGGTGGGTGCACTCCCCAGATGGCAAAACACAAAAGTCTTTGGGGTGGTCTTCAGGTGGGGGGAGAAGATGTCTTCACCTGGGGTAGCTGGAGCCACCAGGCACTCCTAACGATCCTCAATAGGGTGATTAATGACTCTTCAGCCTGGTAGCTCCAGCTATCCCAGGCTAGGCAAATGTGGGGGGGGTGGGGGGGGTTCCAATTGTGGGGGGGGGGCCTAGTTGTAAGCACGGCCCCCACGCACACTACCACACACACACACACCCCCCGCGATGTTCCGGCCCTCAGTGGTCTTCTTTCCTCCCCCCACCAAAACAACAAAGTCTGTTTGGGGAAATGCACCCACACCCACCTGTAGAGTAGTTGAGTCTCCCTCCTTCCACACTGGATGTTGTTGGTCTTTTCCCCCTCTCTCCAACTCCTTGCAGAATGGTAAAGTTGTTAAAGTTTTCTGTTCTCCTCCTCTCCCTCTGGATAAAAGTTGGTGTTGAAGCCCCTTCCTTCCTTCTCTTCCTGGGCTGGTCTCAGGGCTCTCCAGGCAGGAGCTCAAGTTGATAGCTGCTTCCCTCACTGCTCACAGCTCCAACTGAGCAGGACACGCCTCCACTGCTCTACCATTGGTTCCTTGTGCATGAAACTCTTTTAGGAGTCTACCTGCAAAACATAAACAACACTAAACTGTGCCACCCGACCTGGGTGACACAGCAGACATTTTCAAGGCCCCTTTTTTTTTTTGGTTTTTGGTTTTTTTTTTTTTTTTTTTTTTTTTTTTTTTTTTTTTTTTTTTTTTTTTGGCGCTAAAATCAAATTTTTCCAGTGCCCCCTATAAAAGGAGAGGGGGACACTAAAAACACCGGCAATTAAAACAAATTAAACTTTAAAACGTAAAATCAAATTAAAATTTGGTTGCCGGGCGTGATGATGCACTCCAGTCCCTCCGGTGCCCACCTCTCGCGGAAGGCCGCGAGCGTACCGGTGGACACCGCGTGCTCCATCTCCAAGGACACCCTGGACCGGATGTAAGAGCGGAAGAGAGGCAGGCAGTCAGGTTGAACGACCCCCTCGACCGCCCGCTGCCTGGACCGGCTGATGGCACCCTTGGCCGTGCCCAGGAGCAGTCCTACGAGGAGGCCTTCGGACCTACCCGCTCCCCTCCGCACAGGGTGCCCAAAGATCAGGAGAGTGGGACTGAAGTGCAGCCAGAATTTCAGGAGCAGCCCCTTCAAATAGTGGAACAGGGGCTGCAACCTTGTGCACTCCATAAAAACATGGAACACGGACTCCTCCAGACCGCAGAAATTGCAGGCGGCCTGGGAGTCCGTGAACCGGCTTAAAAATTTATTGCACGGCACTGCTCCGTGCACCACCCTCCAGGCCAAGTCCCCGATGAATAGTGGGAGGACCCCTGCGTAGAGTGCCCTCCATCGGGGACCCCCGCCTCCTCCGGACGGCAAGATGGTGCGCCATGGCGTGTCCGGACGGCCGGCGAGGATGGCAAAGTTGAGGGTGTGCAGGAGCAGCCCGTACAGGAAACCCCTCCGCGCGGAACTGAAAGGCACGGAGGGGATTTCCCCGAGGCGGCTCAAGTTGTGAGGCGCCGGCCCCCGAGGGAGGTTCCGGGGTTTGGCGCCGATGAGGAATTCCGTCCGGACGGGGGTCAGTTCGGACGGGATCTCCCCACGTGCTTGAGCCTCCTCGATACACCTAACGGAGTCAGGGCCCAGAGCTGTTTTTAGCGACTCGATGGCATCGGCCGCGCGGCGGACGTTGGCAGAATTTAGGCGCCGCGCCAGCGTGACTGGCGCCATCCAGCCCGCTCCTCCGCCATCGAGCAGGTCCCTGACCCTGGTCACCTCACCAGCCACAGCCCTCTCTTCCGACCGCCACATAAAACCTCGGCCGTGGAGGTACGGATTCCCGAGCAGCGGCTCCTGCAGGACGGCCGCCACTCCAGCCGGCGGAGAGCTGCGCTTGGTGGAGACTTTGTTCCAGACCCTGATGAGTTCCCTGTAAAAGACAGGCAGCTCCCGGAGGGCGGTCCTGGCACCCCCCAAGTTCACAAACAGGAGCTGCGTGTCATAATTGAGGTCGAGCTGCTGGCGGAAGAAATACCTCGCCAGAGCACACCACCTAGGAGGGGGCTCGACGTAAAGGTATCTCTGCAGGGTCTGAAGACGGAAAGTCGCGAGCTGGGCGCTGACGCACACCAACGACTGACCGCCCTCCTCAAGCGGGAGACTCAAGACCGCGGCAGAGACCCAGTGCTTCCTGTTGTTCCAGAAGAAGTCCACCAGCTTCTTCTGTATCTTGGCGACAAACGCAGGGGGAGGGGTCAAAGTGACCAGCCGGTACCACAGCATTGCGGCCACCAGCTGGTTTATGACTAGCGCTCGACCCCTGTAGGACAGCACTCGGAGCAGTCCTGTCCAGCGCCCTAGGCGAGCGGCGACCTTGGCCTCCAGCTCCTGCCAGTTCGCCGGCCAGGCTTCCTCGTCGGGGCTAAGGTAGACTCCCAGATAGAGGAGATGGGTCGTGCTCCAGGCAAAAGGCCTGAGCTCCTCCGGCAGGGAGTCCACCCGCCACTGACCCACCAGGAGTCCGGAACATTTCTCCCAGTTGATCCTGGCGGAGGACGCGGCCGAGTAAATCTCCTGGCACTCACGCATCCTCCGCAGGTCAGCGGGATCCTCTACCGCGAGGAGCACGTCATCGGCGTAAGCCGAGAGGACGACCTCCACGCCCGGCCCTTGCAGAGCCAGTCCCGTCAACCTCGTCCGCAAGAGGCGCAGGAAAGGCTCCACGCAAACGGCGTATAACTGGCCGGACATGGGGCATCCCTGGCGCACCCCTCTCCTAAAGCGAAGGGGCGCCGTCAAGGACCCGTTAACCTTAATCAGACACTCCGCGGCGGCGTACAAAAGTCGGATCCGGGCGACGAAATGCGTCCCGAACCCGAAAGCGCGCAGAGTTCCGAGCAGATAGTCGTGATCCACCCTGTCGAACGCCTTCTCTTGGTCGAGGGATAGGAAGGCGACCGACAGACCAGCCTCCTGGGAGCAATGGATGAGGTCCCGGACCAGATGGATGTTGTCGTGGATTGTCCGGCCCGGGACCGTGTATGACTGGTCGGGGTGGATCATGTGGTCCAGCACGGCACCAAGGCGAGCAGACATCGCCCTGGCGAAGATTTTGTAGTCCGTGCTGAGGAGGGAGACCGGGCGCCAGTTCTTAAGGAGGCGGAGATCGCCCTTCTTAGGCAGCAGGACGATGACTGCCCTGCGCCAAGAGAGGGGCATCTCCCCGGTCGCCAGACTTTCCCCCAGGACCCGCGCGTAGTCGCCCCCCAGGACGTCCCAGAACGCCCTGTGGAACTCCACGGTCAGCCCGTCCAGCCCCGGGGATTTTCCCCTCGAGAGCCGGGCGAGGGCACCGGTCAGCTCCGCCAGGCTTAGCGGAGCTTCCAGATTTTCGGCGCCCTCCGGGCTGACCTTCGGCAGGTCCTCCCACAAAACTCTACGCGCTTCCTCGCTGGACGGATCCGGAGAGACAGAGCCCCGTAATATTCACGGACCCTGTTGTTGACGCCCTCCGGATCCGAGACGAGAGAGCCGTCGTCGGCCAGCAGCGTCAAGAGCTGCTTACGGACACTCTGCCTTTTTTCCAGCGAGTAGAAGAAGGGGGAGCCGCGGTCCAGATCCCGCAGGAACCGGATCCGCGACCTCACGAACGCGCCTCGGGACCCGACGAGCTGCAGGTCCTTCAGCGCGGCCTTCTTCGCTTCGTACACCGTCCGCAGGGCCGGGTCCTGGACGACTTGACCGAGACGGGCTTCCAGGTCGAGCACCTCTTTTTCTAGGCGCCCGACTCTGACCGCCCGCCTCTTGGTCGACCCCCTCGCGTACTCTTGACAGAAGACGCGGACGTGAGCCTTGCCCACGTCCCACCATAGCCTCAAGGAGGGGAAGCCCCCCTGCTTCCTTCTCCAGTCGGACCAGAATCGACGGAACGAGTCCTGGAACCGCACGTCCTCCAGCAGCCGGTTGTTAAAGTGCCAGTACGCGGACCCCGTCCTCGCGCGGAGCGAAGCGAGCTCCGCCCACACCAGGTGGTGGTCCGAACACGGCACCGGCCGCATGGAGGCCGCCGGGACGCAGGAAACGTACGCCCGAGACACGTAAAGGCGGTCGACTCTAGACCATCCAACTCCAGGCCTCACCCAAGTAAAGGCGCTGGAGTCGGGGTGGAGATTTCGCCAGACGTCCACCAAGTCGAAGGACCCGACCAGGTCCCTCAACTTCTCCATCGCCGTCATGCACTGCGGGGCACCGGAGCGGTCCCTCGCCTCGAGGGTGCAGTTAAAATCCCCCCCGAGGACAATGCAGTCGCCGACGTCGACGGAGCCAAGAAGAGCGGACACCTCTTCAAAGAAGCGCGTTTGCTGCGGGCCGGGATGAGGGGCGTACACGTTCACGAGATGGAGCGGCACGTCCCCCAGGCGAACCGTTACGTGCAGCAAGCGGCCTGGCATGGGCTCCTCGACCCCCAAGATCTCCGGCTGAAAATGCGGGCCCAGCAAGATGGCCACCCCACTTGAAATGGCGGTGAGGTGGCTCATGCGGACCTCTCCTTGCCATTCCAGGAGCCACGTGGCTTCGTCTCCCGGAACGGTGTGGGTTTCTTGCAGGAAGCACACCGCATATTTCCCCTCCCGCAGGAGCGAAAAATTGTCAAATCTACGGCGTGCCCCTCTGCCGCCGTTGATGTTGAGGCTGGCTATGGTTATCTTCATGGCAAAAGCATAGTGCAACCTCTACCTTAACCTATTGTGGGGGAGGGAGCGGAGTCTTTTGTTGAACTCCGCTCCCTCCGCAGCCCAGCGAGGAGTCCCTCGAGCTCGCGCAGCTCAAGGTGCTGCTCCTTTGTCAAGGGCCCGCCCGCGGCCAAGGTTTTAACGGCGGCGCGGACGGACCCCTTGATCAGCTCCGGCTCGGACCATTTTTCCAGGGCCAGTCGGGCTTGGTCGCGGCGACCCCGGCTCTGGGCCAAAAAGTCCCGGAGTTCCTTTGCAGGAACGAGGAGGGCCTCAGCGGCGGCCGCGAGCAGATCCACCGCCTCCCTGGCGGTGGTCTCTAGGTCTTCACCCGCGTCCCCCACCGAGTCCCCGTCCTCCTCCGGGAGGTGGCCGCCAGCAGCCGGCCCATCGACCGCACAAGGTACGGCAAATGAACCGGCCGCTCCAACCGGCCCTGGCACTGCCCCGATCCCACCCCCAGGATCGTCGGCAGAGGAGTCCCCACTGGGCTCTTTTAAAAATGGTGCTGGGTCGGGAAATGACAGCGGAAGGGGTTCCCCCTCCGCCCCAGGAACCGGAGAACAAGGAGAGACCCGGCCATAGGAAATCCCCAGGCCCTCCAAGTGCTCCAGCTCCAAAGTAAGGGGCGAGGGTGGGTGTTCCTCCCCCTCCCCGCTGCCACACCCCGGCCCAGCATCTACAGTTTGATTAAAATCAATATATTTTGTTTCTGCCGGGTCGAGCAACTCCCGGGGGAAGTTGGGTAATAGCTGGGCGGGCTCAGGTTCGGCCTTTTCGGCCTCGCCCGCCTCAGTCCCCGGGACGCCCGGCCCGGCGGCTACGCATTCCTCCGCGGTCCCCACGCCCCCCACGACAGGCAGATCTTCCACTCCATCCCCGGGAGGCAGAGGCTGGGCAGCCTCAACTGTCTCACCCTCCCCGGGGAAAGACTCCTCGCGCCTGCAGCGCAATTTGGGGGCGCTGGTGGGGGACGCGGGACACGCGGCGGGCACCGACTCCTCCGCGGAGGGATGTTGTTCCCCCTCCGCGTCATTGGGGCGGTGCCTCTTTTTGTTCCTGGGGGCGCGCGGAGTCAGGGAGACCTCCATGTCTGCCGAGGCCTCCCGCTCCGCCCCCCCCTTTTCCTTTTCTTGCCCGCGCCCGGGCCCCTCTGTGGTGTTGTTCAAGGGCTCGGGCACGGGCTCGGGGCACCCCGCGCTCGCCGGTGACGGGGTTGGGCTGAGCGCGGTGGTCAAATTATCCGGCGCACTGAGGGGACCCGCCTCTTGATGTTTTGTCTTCTTCCGCGCCTTCTTTCCGGTCGGACGCTCTCCCTCCCCCCCGACGGAGGCCCTGAAAACAAAGGCCTCCGACGATGCCCGCGCACCTACGGCTCCCGGCACGCGGACGCAACTAGGGGGAGGGGTGGCGGCGGCACCAGCCTTGGCCGCCTTCGGTGGTTTGGCGGCCTTGGAGGCGGGGCAGTTCTTACGAACATGCCCCACCTCCCTGCAGGCATGGCACCGCACGCCGTCCGACGTCCAGAAGACGCGGTAGGCAGTCCCCTCGTGCACCACATTAAAATTCCCCTCCGTCGTGTCCTCCCGCGCCAGCCGGACAAAGAGCTGGCGGCGGAAGGAGAACACGTGGCGCAGGCTGTTCTCCCTGAGGCCGAGCGGTATGGGGTTGATCCCCGACCTTACCTCCCCCAGTTGGTGTAGGTGAGGGAGGAGGAGCTCAGCGGGAACAAAGGGCGGGACGTTTGAAATGATGACCCTCTGCGCGGTGGCCTCGAGAGGGTCCACCGGCAGGAACGTCCCGCCCACCGTGAGCCCCTTTTCAAGGGCCAGGGACACCGCCCGCTCCGACCCCAGGAAGAACACGGCCTTCCCAGACATCTTGGAGGCTGCGACAATGGCCGAGGGGCCAACTACCCCAGCCATCGCCCGCACGCACTCCTCGATGCTCATTGTGGGGTGAGTGTAGCTCTTGACCCCGTGTTTTTTTGTTATTAGTCTGAAAGGTGGCAGGGCAGCGGCTGGCGCAGGAGGTGCCGTGGATGTGGACACCGCCTGCGCATACGACCTTGCTGGCCCTGCCACCGGCGTGGATGGGGTCGCCATCACGGGGTCCCTTTCAGGGCTACACCCACCCCAAAGTCACAGGCCTTAATGGTCTTTATTAGGCCTCTTGTAGATTGACTGAGCAGAGGAGCCCTTAATGAGGTACCTCTCCCCTAGTTGGCAATTGGGGAGGGGCCTTGCTCCCTCTGCTCAGTTGTCTTAAATGTTTTTTTTTTTTAAATTAAATTTGGAAGAAAGAGGCTCTCAGAGAGAGAGGGGAGAAACAGAGTAACAGAGAAAGAGAGAGGGGGGGTGGGAAGGGGGGGACTGCGAGGGCAGGTCTCCCCTCGCAGCTGTGGGTGGGTGCACTCCCCAGATGGCAAAACACAAAAGTCTTTGGGGTGGTCTTCAGGTGGGGGGAGAAGATGTCTTCACCTGGGGTAGCTGGAGCCACCAGGCACTCCCAACGATCTTTAATTGGGTGATTGATGACAATCTTCAGCCTGGTAGCTCCAGCTATCCCAGGCTAGGCAAATGTGGGGGGTGGGGGGGGTTCCAATTGTGGGGGGGGCCCAGTTGTAAGCACGGCCCCCACGCACACTACCACACACACACACACACACCCCCCGCGATGTTCCGGCCCTCAGTGGTCTTCTTTCCTCCCCCCACCGATACAACAAAGTCTGTTTGGGGAAATGCACCCACACCCACCTGTAGAATGTAGAGTCTCCCTCCTTCCACACTGGATGTTGTTGGTCTTTTCCCCCTCTCTCCAACTCCTTGCAGAATGGTAAAGTTGTTAAAGTTTTCTGTTCTCCTCCTCTCCCTCTGGATAAAAGTTGGTGTTGAAGCCCCTTCCTTCCTTCTCTTCCTGGGCTGGTCTCAGGGCTCTCCAGGCAGGAGCTCAAGTTGATAGCTGCTTCCCTCACTGCTCACAGCTCCAACTGAGCAGGACACGCCTCCACTGCTCTACCATTGGTTCCTTGTGCATGAAACTCTTTTGAGTTTATCTGTGAAAACATAAAACATTAAACGGTGCCACCCGACCTGGGTGACACTCCAGACATTTACAAGGCCCTTTTTTTTTCCCCCCCTTTTTTGTGTTTTTTTTTGTGTTTTTTCTTTTTTTTTTTTGTTTTTTTTTTTGGGCACTAAAATCACAATTTTTCCCCAGTGCCCCCTATAAAAGGGAAGGGGACACTAAAAGCACCGGCAATTAAAACAAATTAACTTTAAAACGTAAAATCAAATTAAAATTTGGTTGCCGGGCGTGATGATGCACTCCAGTCCCTCCGGTGCCCACCTCTCGCGGAAGGCCGCGAGCGTACCGGTGGACACCGCGTGCTCCATCTCCAAGGACACCCTGGACCGGATGTAAGAGCGGAAGAGAGGCAGGCAGTCAGGTTGAACGACCCCCTCGACCGCCCGCTGCCTGGACCGGCTGATGGCACCCTTGGCCGTGCCCAGGAGCAGTCCTACGAGGAGGCCTTCGGACCTACCCGCTCCCCTCCGCACAGGGTGCCCAAAGATCAGGAGAGTGGGACTGAAGTGCAGCCAGAATTTCAGGAGCAGCCCCTTCAAATAATGGAACAGGGGCTGCAACCTTGTGCACTCAATAAAAACATGGAACACGGACTCCTCCAGACCGCAGAAATTGCAGGCGGCCTGGGAGTCCGTGAACCGGCTTAAAAATTTGTTGCACGGCACTGCTCCGTGCACCACCCTCCAGGCCAAGTCCCCGATGAATAGTGGGAGGACCCCTGCGTAGAGTGCCCTCCATCGGGGACCCCCGCCTCCTCCGGACGGCAAGATGGTGCGCCATGGCGTGTCCGGACGGCCGGCGAGGATGGCAAAGTTGAGGGTGTGCAGGAGCAGCCCGTACAGGAAACCCCTCCGCGCGGAACTGAAAGGCACGGAGGGGATTTCCCCGAGGCGGCTCAAGTTGTGAGGCGCCGGCCCCCGAGGGAGGTTCCGGGGTTTGGCGCCGATGAGGAATTCCGTCCGGACGGGGGTCAGTTCGGACGGGATCTCCCCACGTGCCTGAGCCTCCTCGATACACCTAACGGAGTCAGGGCCCAGAGCTGTTTTTAGCGACTCGATGGCATCGGCCGCGTGGCGGACGTTGGCAGAATTTAGGCGCCGCGCCAGCGTGACTGGCGCCATCCAGCCCGCTCCTCCGCCATCGAGCAGGTCCCTGACCCTGGTCACCTCACCAGCCACAGCCCTCTCTTCCGACCGCCACATAAAGCCTCGGCCGTGGAGGTACGGATTCCCGAGCAGCGGCTCCTGCAGGACGGCCGCCACTCCAGCCGGTGGAGAGCTGCGCTTGGTGGAGACTTTGTTCCAGACCCTGATGAGTTCCCTGTAAAAGACAGGCAGCTCCCGGAGGGCGGTCCTGGCACCCCCCAAGTTCACAAACAGGAGCTGCGTGTCATAATTGAGGTCGAGCTGCTGGCGGAAGAAATACCTCGCCAGAGCACACCACCTAGGAGGGGGCTCGACGTAAAGGTATCTCTGCAGGGTCTGAAGACGGAAAGTCGCGAGCTGGGCGCTGACGCACACCAACGACTGACCGCCCTCCTCAAGCGGGAGACTCAAGACCGCGGCAGAGACCCAGTGCTTCCTGTTGTTCCAGAAGAAGTCCACCAGCTTCTTCTGTATCTTGGCGACAAACGCAGGGGGAGGGGTCAAAGTGACCAGCCGGTACCACAGCATTGCGGCCACCAGCTGGTTTATGACTAGCGCTCGACCCCTGTAGGACAGCACTCGGAGCAGTCCTGTCCAGCGCCCTAGGCGAGCGGCGACCTTGGCCTCCAGCTCCTGCCAGTTCGCCGGCCAGGCTTCCTCGTCGGGGCTAAGGTAGACTCCCAGATAGAGGAGATGGGTCGTGCTCCAGGCAAAAGGCCTGAGCTCCTCCGGCAGGGAGTCCACCCGCCACTGACCCACCAGGAGTCCGGAACATTTCTCCCAGTTGATCCTGGCGGAGGACGCGGCCGAGTAAATCTCCTGGCACTCACGCATCCTCCGCAGGTCAGCGGGATCCTCTACCGCGAGGAGCACGTCATCGGCGTAAGCCGAGAGGACGACCTCCACGCCCGGCCCTTGCAGAGCCAGTCCCGTCAACCTCGTCCGCAAGAGGCGCAGGAAAGGCTCCACGCAAACGGCGTATAACTGGCCGGACATGGGGCATCCCTGGCGCACCCCTCTCCTAAAGCGAAGGGGCGCCGTCAAGGACCCGTTAACCTTAATCAGACACTCCGCGGCGGCGTACAAAAGTCGGATCCGGGCGACGAAATGCGTCCCGAACCCGAAAGCGCGCAGAGTTCCGAGCAGATAGTCGTGATCCACCCTGTCGAACGCCTTCTCTTGGTCGAGGGATAGGAAGGCGACCGACAGACCAGCCTCCTGGGAACAATGGATGAGGTCCCGGACCAGATGGATGTTATCGTGGATTGTCCGGCCCGGGACCGTGTATGACTGGTCGGGGTGGATCATGTGGTCCAGCACGGCACCAAGGCGAGCAGACATCGCCCTGGCGAAGATTTTGTAGTCCGTGCTGAGGAGGGAGACCGGGCGCCAGTTCTTAAGAAGGCGGAGATCGCCCTTCTTAGGCAGCAGGACGATGACTGCCCTGCGCCAAGAGAGGGGCATCTCCCCGGTCGCCAGACTTTCCCCCAGGACCCGCGCGTAGTCGCTCCCCAGGACGTCCCAGAACGCCCTGTGGAACTCCACGGTCAGCCCGTCCAGCCCCGGGGATTTTCCCCTCGAGAGCCGGGCGAGGGCACCGGTCAGCTCCGCCAGGCTTAGCGGAGCTTCCAGATTTTCGGCGCCCTCCGGGCTGACCTTCGGCAGGTCCTCCCACAAAACTCTACGCGCTTCCTCGCTGGACGGATCCGGAGAGAACAGAGCCCCGTAATATTCACGGACCCTGTTGTTGACGCCCTCCGGATCCGAGACGAGAGAGCCGTCGTCGGCCAGCAGCGTCAAGAGCTGCTTACGGACACTCTGCCTTTTTTCCAGCGAGTAGAAGAAGGGGGAGCCGCGGTCCAGATCCCGCAGGAACCGGATCCGCGACCTCACGAACGCGCCTCGGGACCCGACGAGCTGCAGGTCCTTCAGCGCGGCCTTCTTCGCTTCGTACACCGTCCGCAGGGCCGGGTCCTGGACGACTTGACCGAGACGGGCTTCCAGGTCGAGCACCTCTTTTTCTAGGCGCCCGACTCTGGCCGCCCGCCTCTTGGTCGACCCCCTCGCGTACTCTTGACAGAAGACGCGGACGTGAGCCTTGCCCACGTCCCACCATAGCCTCAAGGAGGGGAAGCCCCCCTGCTTCCTTCTCCAGTCGGACCAGAATCGACGGAACGAGTCCTGGAACCGCACGTCCTCCAGCAGCCGGTTGTTAAAGTGCCAGTACGCGGACCCCGTCCTCGCGCGGAGCGAAGCGAGCTCCGCCCACACCAGGTGGTGGTCCGAACACGGCACCGGCCGCATGGAGGCCGCCGGGACGCAGGAAACGTACGCCCGAGACACGTAAAGGCGGTCGACTCTGGACCATCCAACTCCAGGCCTCACCCAAGTAAAGGCGCTGGAGTCGGGGTGGAGATTTCGCCAGACGTCCACCAAGTCGAAGGACCCGACCAGGTCCCTCAACTTCTCCATCGCCGTCATGCACTGCGGGGCACCGGAGCGGTCCCTCGCCTCGAGGGTGCAGTTAAAATCCCCCCCGAGGACAATGCAGTCGCCGACGTCGACGGAGCCAAGAAGAGCGGACACCTCTTCAAAGAAGCGCGTTTGCTGCGGGCCGGGATGAGGGGCGTACACGTTCACGAGATGGAGCGGCACGTCCCCCAGGCGAACCGTTACGTGCAGCAAGCGGCCTGGCACGGGCTCCTCGACCCCCAAGATCTCCGGCTGAAAATGCGGGCCCAGCAAGATGGCCACCCCACTAGAAATGGCGGTGAGGTGGCTCATGCGGACCTCTCCTTGCCATTCCAGGAGCCACGTGGCTTCGTCTCCCGGAACGGTGTGGGTTTCTTGCAGGAAGCACACCGCATATTTCCCCTCCCGCAGGAGCGAAAAATTGTCAAATCTACGGCGTGCCCCTCTGCCGCCGTTGATGTTGAGGCTGGCTATGGTTATCTTCATGGCAAAAGCATAGTGCAACCTCTACCTTAACCTATTGTGGGGGAGGGAGCGGAGTCTTTTGTTGAACTCCGCTCCCTCCGCAGCCCAGCGAGGAGTCCCTCGAGCTCGCGCAGCTCAAGGTGCTGCTCCTTTGTCAAGGGCCCGCCCGCGGCCAGGGTTTTAATGGCGGCGCGGACAGACCCCTTGATCAGCTCTGGCTCGGACCATTTTTCCAGGGCCAGTCGGGCTTGGTCGCGGCGACCCCGGCTCTGGGCCAAAAAGTCCCGGAGTTCCTTTGCAGGAATGAGGAGGGCCTCAGCGGCGGCCGCGAGCAGATCCACCGCCTCACTGGCGGTGGTCTCTAGGTCTTCACCCGCGTCCCCCACCGAGTCCCCGTCCTCCTCCGGGAGGTGGCCGCCAGCAGCCAGCCCATCGACCGCAGAAGGTACGGCAAATGAACCGGCCGCTCCAACCGGCCCTGGCACTGCCCCGATCCCACCCCCAGGATCGTCGGCAGAGGAGTCCCCACTGGGCTCTTTTAAAAATGGTGCTGGGTCGGGAAATGACAGCGGAAGGGGTTCCCCCTCCGCCCCAGGAACCGGAGAACAAGGAGAGACCCGGCCATAGGAAATCCCCAGGCCCTCCAAGTGCTCCAGCTCCAAAGTAAGGGGCGAGGGTGGGTGTTCCTCCCCCTCCCCGCTGCCACCCCCCGGCCCAGCATCTACAGTGTCATAGTTATTTGTTTGTATTTCTGCCGGGTCGAGCGACTCCCGGGGGAAGTTGGATAATAGCCGGGCGGGCTCAGGTTCGGCCTTTTCGGCCCCGCCCGCCTCGGTCCCCGGGACGCTCGACCCGGCGGCTACGCATTCTTCCACTGGCCCCACG
This sequence comes from Pristiophorus japonicus, assembly GCF_044704955.1. Taxonomy (NCBI): domain Eukaryota; kingdom Metazoa; phylum Chordata; class Chondrichthyes; family Pristiophoridae; genus Pristiophorus; species Pristiophorus japonicus. Next base: position 247,578,242 of record NC_091980.1, read on the forward strand.
CCCCCCACGACAGGCAGATCTTCCACGCCCTCCCCAGGAGGCAGCGGCTGGGCAGCCTCGACTGCCTCACCCTCCCCGGGGAAAGACTCCTCGCGCCTGCAGCGCAATTTGGGGGCGCTGGTGGGGGACGCGGGACACGCGGCGGGCACCGCCTCCTCCGCGGAGGGATGTTGTTCCCCCTCCGCCTCATTGGGGCGGTGCCTCTTTTTGTTCCTGGGGGCGCGCGGAGTCAGGGAGACCTCCATGTCTGCCGAGGCCTCCCGCTCCGCCCCCCCCTTTTCCTTTTCTTGCCCGCGCCTGGGCCCCTCTGTGGTATTATTCAAGGGCCCGGGCACGGGCTCGGGGCACCCCGCGCTCGCCGGTGACGGGGTTGGGCTGAGCGCGGTGGTCAAACTTTCCGGCGCACCGAGGGGACCCGCCTCTAGATGTTTCTCCTTCTTCCGCGCCTTCTTTCCGCTCGGACGCTCTCCCTCCCCCCCGCCGGAGGCCCTGAAAACAAAGGCCTCCGATGATGCCCGCGCACCCATGGCTCCCGGCACGCGGACGCAACTAGGGGGAGGGGTGGCGGCGGCGCCAGCTATGGCCGCCTTCGGTGGTTTGGCGGCCTTGGAGGCGGGGCAGTTCTTACGAACGTGCCCCACCTCCCTGCAGGCATGGCACCGCACGCCGTCCGACGTCCAGAAGACGCGGTAGGCAGTCCCCTCGTGCACCACATTAAAGTGCCCTTCTGTCATGTCCTCCCGCGCCAGCCGGACAAAGAGCTGGCGGCGGAAGGAGAACACGTGGCGCAGGCTGTTCTCCCTGAGGCCGAGCGGTATGGGGTTGATCCCCGACCTTACCTCCCCCAGTTGGTGTAGGTGAGGGAGGAGGAGCTCAGCGGAAACAAAGGGCGGGACGTTTGACACGATGACCCTCTGCGCGGTGGCCTCGAGAGGGTCCACCGGCAGGAACGTCCCGCCCACCGTGAGCCCCTTTTCAAGGGCCAGGGACACCGCCCGCTCCGACCCCAGGAAGAACACGGCCTTCCCAGACATCTTGGAGGCTGCGACAATGGCCGAGGGGCCGACTACCCCAGCCATCGCCCGCACGCACTCCTCGATGGTCATTGTGGGGTGAGTGTAGCTCTTGACCCCGTGTTTTTTCGTAATTAACCTAAATGGTGGCAGGGCAGCGGGTGGCGCAGGAGGGGCCGTGGAAGCGGTTGCCACCTGCGCATACGTCCTTGCTGGCCCTGCCACCGGCGTGGATGGGGTCGCCATCACGGGGTCCCTTTCAGGGCTACACCCACCCCAAAGTCACAGGCCTTAATGGTCTTTATTAGGCCTCTTGTAGATTGACTGAGCAGAGGAGCCCTTAATGAGGTACCTCTCCCCTAGTTGGCAATTGGGGAGGGGCCTTGCTCCCTCTGCTCAGTTGTCTTAAATGTTTTTTTTTTTAAATTAAATTTGGAAGAAAGAGGCTCTCAGAGAGAGAGGGGAGAAACAGAGTAACAGAGAAAGAGAGAGGGGGGGTGGGAAGGGGGGGACTGCGAGGGCAGGTCTCCCCTCGCAGCTGTGGGTGGGTGCACTCCCCAGATGGCAAAACACAAAAGTCTTTGGGGTGGTCTTCAGGTGGGGGGAGAAGATGTCTTCACCTGGGGTAGCTGGAGCCACCAGGCACTCCCAACGATCTTTAATTGGGTGATTGATGACAATCTTCAGCCTGGTAGCTCCAGCTATCCCAGGCTAGGCAAATGTGGGGGGTGGGGGGGGTTCCAATTGTGGGGGGGGCCCAGTTGTAAGCACGGCCCCCACGCACACTACCACACACACACACACACACCCCCCGCGATGTTCCGGCCCTCAGTGGTCTTCTTTCCTCCCCCCACCGATACAACAAAGTCTGTTTGGGGAAATGCACCCACACCCACCTGTAGAATGTAGAGTCTCCCTCCTTCCACACTGGATGTTGTTGGTCTTTTCCCCCTCTCTCCAACTCCTTGCAGAATGGTAAAGTTGTTAAAGTTTTCTGTTCTCCTCCTCTCCCTCTGGATAAAAGTTGGTGTTGAAGCCCCTTCCTTCCTTCTCTTCCTGGGCTGGTCTCAGGGCTCTCCAGGCAGGAGCTCAAGTTGATAGCTGCTTCCCTCACTGCTCACAGCTCCAACTGAGCAGGACACGCCTCCACTGCTCTACCATTGGTTCCTTGTGCATGAAACTCTTTTAGAGTCTACCTGTGAAAACATAAAACAATAACGGTGCCACCCAACCTGGGTGACACTCCAGACATTTACAAGGCCCTTTTTTTCCCCCCCTTTTTTTGTTTTTTTTTTGTGTTTTTCTTTTTTTGGTTTTTTTTTTTGGGCACTAAAATCACAATTTTTCCCCAGTGCCCCCTATAAAAGGGAAGGGGACACTAAAAGCACCGGCAATTAAAACAAATTAACTTTAAAACGTAAAATCAAATTAAAATTTGGTTGCCGGGCGTGATGATGCACTCCAGTCCCTCCGGTGCCCACCTCTCGCGGAAGGCCGCGAGCGTACCGGTGGACACCGCGTGCTCCATCTCCAAGGACACCCTGGACCGGATGTAAGAGCGGAAGAGAGGCAGGCAGTCAGGTTGAACGACCCCCTCGACCGCCCGCTGCCTGGACCGGCTGATGGCACCCTTGGCCGTGCCCAGGAGCAGTCCTACGAGGAGGCCTTCGGACCTACCCGCTCCCCTCCACACAGGGTGCCCAAAGATCAGGAGGGTGGGACTGAAGTGCAGCCAGAATTTCAGGAGCAGCCCCTTCAAATAATGGAACAGGGGCTGCAACCTCGTGCACTCAATAAAAACATGGAACACGGACTCCTCCAGACCGCAGAAATTGCAGGCGGCCTGGGAGTCCGTGAACCGGCTTAAAAATTTGTTGCACGGCACTGCTCCGTGCACCACCCTCCAGGCCAAGTCCCCGATGAATAGTGGGAGGACCCCTGCGTAGAGTGCCCTCCATCGGGGACCCCCGCCTCCTCCGGACGGCAAGATGGTGCGCCATGGCGTGTCCGGACGGCCGGCGAGGATGGCAAAGTTGAGGGTGTGCAGGAGCAGCCCGTACAGGAAACCCCTCCGCGCGGAACTGAAAGGCACGGAGGGGATTTCCCCGAGGCGGCTCAAGTTGTGAGGCGCCGGTCCCCGAGGGAGGTTCCGGGGTTTGGCGCCGATGAGGAATTCCGTCCGGACGGGGGTCAGTTCGGACGGGATCTCCCCACGTGCTTGAGCCTCCTCGATACACCTAACGGAGTCAGGGCCCAGAGCTGTTTTTAGCGACTCGATGGCATCGGCCGCGCGGCGGACGTTGGCAGAATTTAGGCGCCGCGCCAGCGTGACTGGCGCCATCCAGCCCGCTCCTCCGCCATCGAGCAGGTCCCTGACCCTGGTCACCTCACCAGCCACAGCCCTCTCTTCCGACCGCCACATGAAGCCTCGGCCGTGGAGGTACGGATTCCCGAGCAGCGGTTCCTGCAGGACGGCCGCCACTCCAGCCGGCGGAGAGCTGCGCTTGGTGGAGACTTTGTTCCAGACCCTGATGAGTTCCCTGTAAAAGACAGGCAGCTCCCGGAGGGCGGTCCTGGCACCCCCCAAGTTCACAAACAGGAGCTGCGTGTCATAATTGAGGTCGAGCTGCTGGCGGAAGAAATACCTCGCCAGAGCACACCACCTAGGAGGGGGCTCGACGTAAAGGTATCTCTGCAGGGTCTGAAGACGGAAAGTCGCGAGCTGGGCGCTGACGCACACCAACGACTGACCGCCCTCCTCAAGCGGGAGACTCAAGACCGCGACAGAGACCCAGTGCTTCCTGTTGTTCCAGAAGAAGTCCACCAGCTTCTTCTGTATCTTGGCGACAAACGCAGGGGGAGGGGTCAAAGTGACCAGCCGGTACCACAGCATTGCGGCCACCAGCTGGTTTATGACTAGCGCTCGACCCCTGTAGGACAGCACTCGGAGCAGTCCTGTCCAGCGCCCTAGGCGAGCGGCGACCTTGGCCTCCAGCTCCTGCCAGTTCGCCGGCCAGGCTTCCTCGTCGGGGCTAAGGTAGACTCCCAGATAGAGGAGATGGGTCGTGCTCCAGGCAAAAGGCCTGAGCTCCTCCGGCAGGGAGTCCACCCGCCACTGACCCACCAGGAGTCCGGAACATTTCTCCCAGTTGATCCTGGCGGAGGACGCGGCCGAGTAAATCTCCTGGCACTCACGCATCCTCCGCAGGTCAGCGGGATCCTCTACCGCGAGGAGCACGTCATCGGCGTAAGCCGAGAGGACGACCTCCACGCCCGGCCCTTGCAGAGCCAGTCCCGTCAACCTCGTCCGCAAGAGGCGCAGGAAAGGCTCCACGCAAACGGCGTATAACTGGCCGGACATGGGGCATCCCTGGCGCACCCCTCTCCTAAAGCGAAGGGGCGCCGTCAAGGACCCGTTAACCTTAATCAGACACTCCGCGGCGGCGTACAAAAGTCGGATCCGGGCGACGAAATGCGTCCCGAACCCGAAAGCGCGCAGAGTTCCGAGCAGATAGTCGTGATCCACCCTGTCGAACGCCTTCTCTTGGTCGAGGGATAGGAAGGCGACCGACAGACCAGCCTCCTGGGAGCAATGGATGAGGTCCCGGACCAGATGGATGTTGTCGTGGATCGTCCGGCCCGGGACCGTGTATGACTGGTCGGGGTGGATCATGTGGTCCAGCACGGCACCAAGGCGAGCAGACATCGCCCTGGCGAAGATTTTGTAGTCCGTGCTGAGGAGGGAGACCGGGCGCCAGTTCTTAAGGAGGCGGAGATCGCCCTTCTTAGGCAGCAGGACGATGACTGCCCTGCGCCAAGAGAGGGGCATCTCCCCGGTCGCCAGACTTTCCCCCAGGACCCGCGCGTAGTCGCCCCCCAGGACGTCCCAGAACGCCCTGTGGAACTCCACGGTCAGCCCGTCCAGCCCTGGGGATTTTCCCCTCGAGAGCCGGGCGAGGGCACCGGTCAGCTCCGCCAGGCTTAGCGGAGCTTCTAGATTTTCAGCGCCCTCCGGGCTGACCTTCGGCAGGTCCTCCCACAAAACTCTACGCGCTTCCTCGCTGGACGGATCCGGAGAGAACAGAGCCCCGTAATATTCACGGACCCTGTTGTTGACGCCCTCCGGATCCGAGACGAGAGAGCCGTCGTCGGCCAGCAGCGTCAAGAGCTGGTTAAGGACACTCTGCCTTTTTTCCAGCGAGTAGAAGAAGGGGGAGCCGCGGTCCAGATCCCGCAGGAACCGGATCCGCGACCTCACGAACGCGCCTCGGGACCCGACGAGCTGCAGGTCCTTCAGCGCGGCCTTCTTCGCTTCGTACACCGTCCGCAGGGCCGGGTCCTGGACGACTTGACCGAGACGGGCTTCCAGGTCGAGCACCTCTTTTTCTAGGCGCCCGACTCTGGCCGCCCGCCTCTTGGTCGACCCCCTCGCGTACTCTTGACAGAAGACGCGGACGTGAGCCTTGCCCACGTCCCACCATAGCCTCAAGGAGGGGAAGCCCCCCTGCTTCCTTCTCCAGTCGGACCAGAATCGACGGAACGAGTCCTGGAACCGCACGTCCTCCAGCAGCCGGTTGTTAAAGTGCCAGTACGCGGACCCCGTCCTCGCGCGGAGCGAAGCGAGCTCCGCCCACACCAGGTGGTGGTCCGAACACGGCACCGGCCGCATGGAGGCCGCCGGGACGCAGGAAACGTACGCCCGAGACACGTAAAGGCGGTCGACTCTAGACCATCCAACTCCAGGCCTCACCCAAGTAAAGGCGCTGGAGTCGGGGTGGAGATTTCGCCAGACGTCCACCAAGTCGAAGGACCCGACCAGGTCCCTCAACTTCTCCATCGCCGTCATGCACTGCGGGGCACCGGAGCGGTCCCTCGCCTCGAGGGTGCAGTTAAAATCCCCCCCGAGGACAATGCAGTCGCCGACGTCGACGGAGCCAAGAAGAGCGGACACCTCTTCAAAGAAGCGCGTTTGCTGCGGGCCGGGATGAGGGGCGTACACGTTCACGAGATGGAGCGGCACGTCCCCCAGGCGAACCGTTACGTGCAGCAAGCGGCCTGGCACGGGCTCCTCGACCCCCAAGATCTCCGGCTGAAAATGCGGGCCCAGCAAGATGGCCACCCCACTAGAAATGGCGGTGAGGTGGCTCATGCGGACCTCTCCTTGCCATTCCAGGAGCCACGTGGCTTCGTCTCCCGGAACGGTGTGGGTTTCTTGCAGGAAGCACACCGCATATTTCCCCTCCCGCAGGAGCGAAAAATTGTCAAATCTACGGCGTGCCCCTCTGCCGCCGTTGATGTTGAGGCTGGCTATGGTTATCTTCATGACAAAAGCATAGTGCAACCTCTACCTTAACCTATTGTGGGGGAGGGAGCGGAGTCTTTTGTTGAACTCCGCTCCCTCCGCAGCCCAGCGAGGAGTCCCTCGAGCTCGCGCAGCTCAAGGTGCTGCTCCTTTGTCAAGGGCCCGCCCGCGGCCAAGGTTTTAACGGCGGCGCGGACGGACCCCTTGATCAGCTCCGGCTCGGACCATTTTTCCAGGGCCAGTCGGGCTTGGTCGCGGCGACCCCGGCTCTGGGCCAAAAAGTCCCGGAGTTCCTTTGCAGGAACGAGGAGGGCCTCAGCGGCGGCCGCGAGCAGATCCACCGCCTCCCTGGCGGTGGTCTCTAGGTCTTCACCCGCGTCCCCCACCGAGTCCCCGTCCTCCTCCGGGAGGTGGCCGCCAGCAGCCGGCCCATCGACCGCACAAGGTACGGCAAATGAACCGGCCGCTCCAACCGGCCCTGGCACTGCCCCGATCCCACCCCCAGGATCGTCGGCAGAGGAGTCCCCACTGGGCTCTTTTAAAAATGGTGCTGGGTCGGGAAATGACAGCGGAAGGGGTTCCCCCTCCGCCCCAGGAACCGGAGAACAAGGAGAGACCCGGCCATAGGAAATCCCCAGGCCCTCCAAGTGCTCCAGCTCCAAAGTAAGGGGCGAGGGTGGGTGTTCCTCCCCCTCCCCGCTGCCACCCCCCGGCCCAGCATCTACAGTTTGATTAAAATCAAGATATTTTGTTTCTGCCGGGTCGAGCAACTCCCGGGGGAAGTTGGGTAATAGCTGGGCGGGCTCAGGTTCGGCCTTTTCGGCCTCGCCCGCCTCAGTCCCCGGGACGCCCGGCCCGGCGGCTACGCATTCCTCCGCGGTCCCCACGCCCCCCACGACAGGCAGATCTTCCACTCCATCCCCGGGAGGCAGAGGCTGGGCAGCCTCAACTGTCTCACCCTCCCCGGGGAAAGACTCCTCGCGCCTGCAGCGCAATTTGGGGGCGCTGGTGGGGGACGCGGGACACGCGGCGGGCACCGACTCCTCCGCGGAGGGATGTTGTTCCCCCTCCGCGTCATTGGGGCGGTGCCTCTTTTTGTTCCTGGGGGCGCGCGGAGTCAGGGAGACCTCCATGTCTGCCGAGGCCTCCCGCTCCGCCCCCCCCTTTTCCTTTTCTTGCCCGCGCCCGGGCCCCTCTGTGGTGTTGTTCAAGGGCTCGGGCACGGGCTCGGGGCACCCCGCGCTCGCCGGTGACGGGGTTGGGCTGAGCGCGGTGGTCAAATTATCCGGCGCACTGAGGGGACCCGCCTCTTGATGTTTTGTCTTCTTTCGCGCCTTCTTTCCGGTCGGACGCTCTCCCTCCCCCCCGACGGAGGCCCTGAAAACAAAGGCCTCCGACGATGCCCGCGCACCTACGGCTCCCGGCACGCGGACGCAACTAGGGGGAGGGGTGGCGGCGGCACCAGCCTTGGCCGCCTTCGGTGGTTTGGCGGCCTTGGAGGCGGGGCAGTTCTTACGAACATGCCCCACCTCCCTGCAGGCATGGCACCGCACGCCGTCCGACGTCCAGAAGACGCGGTAGGCAGTCCCCTCGTGCACCACATTAAAATTCCCCTCCGTCGTGTCCTCCCGCGCCAGCCGGACAAAGAGCTGGCGGCGGAAGGAGAACACGTGGCGCAGGCTGTTCTCCCTGAGGCCGAGCGGTATGGGGTTGATCCCCGACCTTACCTCCCCCAGTTGGTGTAGGTGAGGGAGGAGGAGCTCAGCGGGAACAAAGGGCGGGACGTTTGAAATGATGACCCTCTGCGCGGTGGCCTCGAGAGGGTCCACCGGCAGGAACGTCCCGCCCACCGTGAGCCCCTTTTCAAGGGCCAGGGACACCGCCCGCTCCGACCCCAGGAAGAACACGGCCTTCCCAGACATCTTGGAGGCTGCGACAATGGCCGAGGGGCCGACTACCCCAGCCATCGCCCGCACGCACTCCTCGATGGTCATTGTGGGGTGAGTGTAGCTCTTGACCCCGTGTTTTTTGGTAATGAGTCTGAAAGGTGGCAGGGCAGCGGGTGGCGCAGGAGGGGCCGTGGAAGCGGTTGCCACCTGCGCATACGTCCTTGCTGGCCCTGCCACCGGCGTGGATGGGGTCGCCATCACGGGGTCCCTTTAAGGGCTACACCCACCCCAAAGTCACAGGCCTTAATGGTCTTTTAATGGCCTCGTATGTTAACTGAGCAGAGGAGCCCTTAACGAGGCACCTCTCCCCTCGTTGACAATTGGGGAGAGGCCTTGCTCCCTCTGCTCAGTTGTCTTAATTGTTTTTTTTTTAAATTTGGAAGGAAAGGGTTCTCAGAGAGAGAGGGGAGAAACAGAGTAGCAGAGAAAAGAGAGAGGGGGGTGGGAAGGGGGGGGGGCTGCGAGGGCAGGTCTCTCCTCGCAGCTGTGGGTGGGTGCACTCCCCAGATGGCAAAACACAAAAGTCTTTGAGGTGGTCTTCAGGTGGGGGGAGAAGATGTCTTCACCTGGGGTAGCTGGAGCCACCAGGCACTCCCAACGATCTTTAATTGGGTGATTGATGACAATCTTCAGCCTGGTAGCTCCAGCTATCCCAGGCTAGGCAAATGTGGGGGGTGGGGGGGGTTCCAATTGTGGGGGGGGCCCAGTTGTAAGCACGGCCCCCACGCACACTACCACACACACACACACACACCCCCCGCGATGTTCCGGCCCTCAGTGGTCTTCTTTCCTCCCCCCACCGATACAACAAAGTCTGTTTGGGGAAATGCACCCACACCCACCTGTAGAATGTAGAGTCTCCCTCCTTCCACACTGGATGTTGTTGGTCTTTTCCCCCTCTCTCCAACTCCTTGCAGAATGGTAAAGTTGTTAAAGTTTTCTGTTCTCCTCCTCTCCCTCTGGATAAAAGTTGGTGTTGAAGCCCCTTCCTTCCTTCTCTTCCTGGGCTGGTCTCAGGGCTCTCCAGGCAGGAGCTCAAGTTGATAGCTGCTTCCCTCACTGCTCACAGCTCCAACTGAGCAGGACACGCCTCCACTGCTCTACCATTGGTTCCTTGTGCATGAAACTCTTTTTGGAGTTCACCTGCAAAAACATAAAACATGTATCCGTGCCACCCGACCTGGATGACACACACAAGACATTTACAAGGCCCCTTTTTTATTTATTTTTTTGTGTTTTTTTTTTGGGGCACTAAAATCAAATTTTTCCTTTTTCCAGTGCCCCCTATAAAAGGAGAGGGGGACACTAAAAGCACCGGCAATTAAAACAAATTAAACTTTAAAACGTAAAATCAAATTAAAATTTGGTTGCCGGGCGTGATGATGCACTCCAGTCCCTCCGGTGCCCACCTCTCGCGGAAGGCCGCGAGCGTACCGGTGGACACCGCGTGCTCCATCTCCAAGGACACCCTGGATCGGATGTAAGAGCGGAAGAGAGGCAGGCAGTCAGGTTGAACGACCCCCTCGACCGCCCGCTGCCTGGACCGGCTGATGGCACCCTTGGCCGTGCCCAGGAGCAGTCCTACGAGGAGGCCCTCGGACCTACCCGCTCCCCTCCGCACAGGGTGCCCAAAGATCAGGAGAGTGGGACTGAAGTGCAGCCAGAATTTCAGGAGCAGCCCCTTCAAATAGTGGAACAGGGGCTGCAACCTTGTGCATTCAATAAAAACATGGAACACGGACTCCTCCAGACCGCAGAAATTGCAGGCGGCCTGGGAGTCCGTGAACCGGCTTAAAAATTTGTTGCACGGCACTGCTCCGTGCACCACCCTCCAGGCCAAGTCCCCGATGAATAGTGGGAGGACCCCTGCGTAGAGTGCCCTCCATCGGGGACCCCCGCCTCCTCCGGACGGCAAGATGGTACGCCATGGCGTGTCCGGACGGCCGGCGAGGATGGCAAAGTTGAGGGTGTGCAGGAGCAGCCCGTACAGGAAACCCCTCCGCGCGGAACTGAAAGGCACGGAGGGGATTTCCCCGAGGCGGCTCAAGTTGTGAGGCGCCGGCCCCCGAGGGAGGTTCCGGGGTTTGGCGCCGATGAGGAATTCCGTCCGGACGGGGGTCAGTTCGGACGGGATCTCCCCACGTGCTTGAGCCTCCTCGATACACCTAACGGAGTCAGGGCCCAGAGCTGTTTTTAGCGACTCGATGGCATCGGCCGCGCGGCGGACGTTGGCAGAATTTAGGCGCCGCGCCAGCGTGACTGGCGCCATCCAGCCCGCTCCTCCGCCATCGAGCAGGTCCCTGACCCTGGTCACCTCACCAGCCACAGCCCTCTCTTCCGACCGCCACATGAAGCCTCGGCCGTGGAGGTACGGATTCCCGAGCAGCGGTTCCTGCAGGACGGCCGCCACTCCAGCCGGCGGAGAGCTGCGCTTGGTGGAGACTTTGTTCCAGACCCTGATGAGTTCCCTGTAAAAGACAGGCAGCTCCCGGAGGGCGGTCCTGGCACCCCCCAAGTTCACAAACAGGAGCTGCGTGTCATAATTGAGGTCGAGCTGCTGGCGGAAGAAATACCTCGCCAGAGCACACCACCTAGGAGGGGGCTCGACGTAAAGGTATCTCTGCAGGGTCTGAAGACGGAAAGTCGCGAGCTGGGCGCTGACGCACACCAACGACTGACCGCCCTCCTCAAGCGGGAGACTCAAGACCGCGACAGAGACCCAGTGCTTCCTGTTGTTCCAGAAGAAGTCCACCAGCTTCTTCTGTATCTTGGCGACAAACGCAGGGGGAGGGGTCAAAGTGACCAGCCGGTACCACAGCATTGCGGCCACCAGCTGGTTTATGACTAGCGCTCGACCCCTGTAGGACAGCACTCGGAGCAGTCCTGTCCAGCGCCCTAGGCGAGCGGCGACCTTGGCCTCCAGCTCCTGCCAGTTCGCCGGCCAGGCTTCCTCGTCGGGGCTAAGGTAGACTCCCAGATAGAGGAGATGGGTCGTGCTCCAGGCAAAAGGCCTGAGCTCCTCCGGCAGGGAGTCCACCCGCCACTGACCCACCAGGAGTCCGGAACATTTCTCCCAGTTGATCCTGGCGGAGGACGCGGCCGAGTAAATCTCCTGGCACTCACGCATCCTCCGCAGGTCAGCGGGATCCTCTACCGCGAGGAGCACGTCATCGGCGTAAGCCGAGAGGACGACCTCCACGCCCGGCCCTTGCAGAGCCAGTCCCGTCAACCTCGTCCGCAAGAGGCGCAGGAAAGGCTCCACGCAAACGGCGTATAACTGGCCGGACATGGGGCATCCCTGGCGCACCCCTCTCCTAAAGCGAAGGGGCGCCGTCAAGGACCCGTTAACCTTAATCAGACACTCCGCGGCGGCGTACAAAAGTCGGATCCGGGCGACGAAATGCGTCCCGAACCCGAAAGCGCGCAGAGTTCCGAGCAGATAGTCGTGATCCACCCTGTCGAACGCCTTCTCTTGGTCGAGGGATAGGAAGGCGACCGACAGACCAGCCTCCTGGGAACAATGGATGAGGTCCCGGACCAGATGGATGTTATCGTGGATTGTCCGGCCCGGGACCGTGTATGACTGGTCGGGGTGGATCATGTGGTCCAGCACGGCACCAAGGCGAGCAGACATCGCCCTGGCGAAGATTTTGTAGTCCGTGCTGAGGAGGGAGACCGGGCGCCAGTTCTTAAGGAGGCGGAGATCGCCCTTCTTAGGCAGCAGGACGATGACTGCCCTGCGCCAAGAGAGGGGCATCTCCCCGGTCGCCAGACTTTCCCCCAGGACCCGCGCGTAGTCACTCCCCAGGACGTCCCAGAACGCCCTGTGGAACTCCACGGTCAGCCCGTCCAGCCCCGGGGATTTTCCCCTCGAGAGCCGGGCGAGGGCACCGGTCAGCTCCGCCAGGCTTAGCGGAGCTTCCAGATTTTCGGCGCCCTCCGGGCCGACCTTCGGCAGGTCCTCCCACAAAACTCTACGCGCTTCCTCGCTGGACGGATCCGGAGAGAACAGAGCCCCGTAATATTCACGGACCCTGTTGTTGACGCCCTCCGGATCCGAGACGAGAGAGCCGTCGTCGGCCAGCAGCGTCAAGAGCTGCTTACGGACACTCTGCCTTTTTTCCAGCGAGTAGAAGAAGGGGGAGCCGCGGTCCAGATCCCGCAGGAACCGGATCCGCGACCTCACGAACGCGCCTCGGGACCCGACGAGCTGCAGGTCCTTCAGCGCGGCCTTCTTCGCTTCGTACACCGTCCGCAGGGCCGGGTCCTGGACGACTTGACCGAGACGGCCTTCCAGGTCGAGCACCTCTTTTTCTAGGCGCCCGACTCTGGCCGCCCGCCTCTTGGTCGACCCCCTCGCGTACTCTTGACAGAAGACGCGGACGTGAGCCTTGCCCACGTCCCACCATAGCCTCAAGGAGGGGAAGCCCCCCTGCTTCCTTCTCCAGTCGGACCAGAATCGACGGAACGAGTCCTGGAACCGCACGTCCTCCAGCAGCCGGTTGTTAAAGTGCCAGTACGCGGACCCCGTCCTCGCGCGGAGCGAAGCGAGCTCCGCCCACACCAGGTGGTGGTCCGAACACGGCACCGGCCGCATGGAGGCCGCCGGGACGCAGGAAACGTACGCCCGAGACACGTAAAGGCGGTCGACTCTAGACCATCCAACTCCAGGCCTCACCCAAGTAAAGGCGCTGGAGTCGGGGTGGAGATTTCGCCAGACGTCCACCAAGTCGAAGGACCCGACCAGGTCCCTCAACTTCTCCATCGCCGTCATGCACTGCGGGGCACCGGAGCGGTCCCTCGCCTCGAGGGTGCAGTTAAAATCCCCCCCGAGGACAATGCAGTCGCCGACGTCGACGGAGCCAAGAAGAGCGGACACCTCTTCAAAGAAGCGCGTTTGCTGCGGGCCGGGATGAGGGGCGTACACGTTCACGAGATGGAGCGGCACGTCCCCCAGGCGAACCGTTACGTGCAGCAAGCGGCCTGGCACGGGCTCCTCGACCCCCAAGATCTCCGGCTGAAAATGCGGGCCCAGCAAGATGGCCACCCCACTAGAAATGGCGGTGAGGTGGCTCATGCGGACCTCTCCTTGCCATTCCAGGAGCCACGTGGCTTCGTCTCCCGGAACGGTGTGGGTTTCTTGCAGGAAGCACACCGCATATTTCCCCTCCCGCAGGAGCGAAAAATTGTCAAATCTACGGCGTGCCCCTCTGCCGCCGTTGATGTTGAGGCTGGCTATGGTTATCTTCATGACAAAAGCATAGTGCAACCTCTACCTTAACCTATTGTGGGGGAGGGAGCGGAGTCTTTTGTTGAACTCCGCTCCCTCCGCAGCCCAGCGAGGAGTCCCTCGAGCTCGCGCAGCTCAAGGTGCTGCTCCTTTGTCAAGGGCCCGCCCGCGGCCAAGGTTTTAACGGCGGCGCGGACGGACCCCTTGATCAGCTCCGGCTCGGACCATTTTTCCAGGGCCAGTCGGGCTTGGTCGCGGCGACCCCGGCTCTGGGCCAAAAAGTCCCGGAGTTCCTTTGCAGGAACGAGGAGGGCCTCAGCGGCGGCCGCGAGCAGATCCACCGCCTCCCTGGCGGTGGTCTCTAGGTCTTCACCCGCGTCCCCCACCGAGTCCCCGTCCTCCTCCGGGAGGTGGCCGCCAGCAGCCGGCCCATCGACCGCACAAGGTACGGCAAATGAACCGGCCGCTCCAACCGGCCCTGGCACTGCCCCGATCCCACCCCCAGGATCGTCGGCAGAGGAGTCCCCACTGGGCTCTTTTAAAAATGGTGCTGGGTCGGGAAATGACAGCGGAAGGGGTTCCCCCTCCGCCCCAGGAACCGGAGAACAAGGAGAGACCCGGCCATAGGAAATCCCCAGGCCCTCCAAGTGCTCCAGCTCCAAAGTAAGGGGCGAGGGTGGGTGTTCCTCCCCCTCCCCGCTGCCACCCCCCGGCCCAGCATCTACAGTTTCATTAAAATCAATATATTTTGTGTCTGCCGGGTCGAGCAACTCCCGGGGGAAGTTGGGTAATAGCTGGGCGGGCTCAGGTTCGGCCTTTTCGGCCTCGCCCGCCTCAGTCCCCGGGACGCCCGGCCCGGCGGCTACGCATTCCTCCGCGGTCCCCACGCCCCCCACGACAGGCAGATCTTCCACTCCATCCCCGGGAGGCAGAGGCTGGGCAGCCTCAACTGTCTCACCCTCCCCGGGGAAAGACTCCTCGCGCCTGCAGCGCAATTTGGGGGCGCTGGTGGGGGACGCGGGACACGCGGCGGGCACCGACTCCTCCGCGGAGGGATATTGTTCCCCCTCCGCGTCATTGGGGCGGTGCCTCTTTTTGTTCCTGGGGGCGCGCGGAGTCAGGGAGACCTCCATGTCTGCCGAGGCCTCCCGCTCCGCCCCCCCCTTTTCCTTTTCTTGCCCGCGCCCGGGCCCCTCTGTGGTGTTGTTCAAGGGCTCGGGCACGGGCTCGGGGCACCCCGCGCTCGCCGGTGACGGGGTTGGGCTGAGCGCGGTGGTCAAATTATCCGGCGCACCGAGGGGACCCGCCTCTTGATGTTTTGTCTTCTTCCGCGCCTTCTTTCCGGTCGGACGCTCTCCCTCCCCCCCGCCGGAGGCCCTGAAAACAAAGGCCTCCGACGATGCCCGCGCACCCATGGCTCCCGGCACGCGGACGCAACTAGGGGGAGGGGTGGCGGCAGCGCCAGCCTTGGCCGCCTTCGGTGGTTTGGCGGCCTTGGAGGCGGGGCAGTTCTTGCGAACATGCCCCACCTCCCTGCAGGCATGGCACCGCACGCCGTCCGACGTCCAGAAGACGCGGTAGGCAGTCCCCTCGTGCACCACATTAAAGTGCCCTTCTGTCATGTCCTCCCGCGCCAGCCGGACAAAGAGCTGGCGGCGGAAGGAGAACACGTGGCGCAGGCTGTTCTCCCTGAGGCCGAGCGGTATGGGGTTGATCCCTGACCTTACCTCCCCCAGTTGTTGTAGGTGAGGGAGGAGGAGCCCAGCGGGAACAAAGGGCGGGACGTTCGACACGATGACCCTCTGCGCGGTGGCCTCGAGAGGATCCACCGGCAGGAACGTCCCGCCCACCGTGAGCCCCTTTTCAAGGGCCAGGGACACCGCCCGCTCCGACCCCAGGAAGAACACGGCCTTCCCAGACATCTTGGAGGCTGCGACAATGGCCGAGGGGCCGACTACCCCAGCCATCGCCCGCACGCACTCCTCGATGGTCATTGTGGGGTGAGTGTAGCTCTTGACCCCGTGTTTTTTTGTTATAAGTCTAAATGGCGGCAGGGCAGCGGGTGGCGCAGGAGGTGCTGTGGAAGCGGTTGCCACCTGCGCATACGTCTTCGCTGGCCCTGCCACCGGCGTGGATGGGGTCGCCATCACGGGGTCCCTTTAAGGGCTACACCCACCCCAAAGTCACAGGCCTTAATGGTCTTTATTGGCCTCTTGTATAATGACTGAGCAGAGGAGCCCTTAATGAGGCACACCTCTCCCCTAGTTGGCAATTGGGGAGGGGCCTTGCTCCCTCTGCTCAGTTGTCTTAAATTGTTTTTTTTTTTTAAATTAAATTTGGAAGGAAGGGCTCTCAGAGAGAGAGGGGAGAAACAGAGTAACAGAGAAAAGAGAGAGGGGGGTGGGAAGGGGGGGGGGCTGCGAGGGCAGGTCTCTCCTCGCAGCTGTGGGTGGGTGCACTCCCCAGATGGCAAAACACAAAAGTCTTTGAGGTGGTCTTCAGGTGGGGGGAGAAGATGTCTTCACCTGGGGTAGCTGGAGCCACCAGGCACTCCCAACGATCTTTAATTGGGTGATTGATGACAATCTTCAGCCTGGTAGCTCCAGCTATCCCAGGCTAGGCAAATGTGGGGGGTGGGGGGGGTTCCAATTGTGGGGGGGGCCCAGTTGTAAGCACGGCCCCCACGCACACTACCACACACACACACACACACCCCCCGCGATGTTCCGGCCCTCAGTGGTCTTCTTTCCTCCCCCCACCGATACAACAAAGTCTGTTTGGGGAAATGCACCCACACCCACCTGTAGAATGTAGAGTCTCCCTCCTTCCACACTGGATGTTGTTGGTCTTTTCCCCCTCTCTCCAACTCCTTGCAGAATGGTAAAGTTGTTAAAGTTTTCTGTTCTCCTCCTCTCCCTCTGGATAAAAGTTGGTGTTGAAGCCCCTTCCTTCCTTCTCTTCCTGGGCTGGTCTCAGGGCTCTCCAGGCAGGAGCTCAAGTTGATAGCTGCTTCCCTCACTGCTCACAGCTCCAACTGAGCAGGACACGCCTCCACTGCTCTACCATTGGTTCCTTGTGCATGAAACTCTTTTGAGTTTATCTGTGAAAACATAAAACATTAAACGGTGCCACCCGACCTGGGTGACACTCCAGACATTTACAAGGCCCTTTTTTTTTTCCCCCTTTTTTGTGTTTTTTTTTTGTGTTTTTTCTTCTTTTTTTTTTTTTGTTTTTTTTTTGGGCACTAAAATCACAATTTTTCCCCAGTGCCCCCTATAAAAGGGAAGGGGACACTAAAAGCACCGGCAATTAAAACAAATTAACTTTAAAACGTAAAATCAAATTAAAATTTGGTTGCCGGGCGTGATGATGCACTCCAGTCCCTCCGGTGCCCACCTCTCGCGGAAGGCCGCGAGCGTACCGGTGGACACCGCGTGCTCCATCTCCAAGGACACCCTGGACCGGATGTAAGAGCGGAAGAGAGGCAGGCAGTCAGGTTGAACGACCCCCTCGACCGCCCGCTGCCTGGACCGGCTGATGGCACCCTTGGCCGTGCCCAGGAGCAGTCCTACGAGGAGGCCTTCGGACCTACCCGCTCCCCTCCGCACAGGGTGCCCAAAGATCAGGAGAGTGGGACTGAAGTGCAGCCAGAATTTCAGGAGCAGCCCCTTCAAATAGTGGAACAGGGGCTGCAACCTCGTGCATTCAATAAAAACATGGAACACGGACTCCTCCAGACCGCAGAAATTGCAGGCGGCCTGGGAGTCCGTGAACCGGCTTAAAAATTTATTGCACGGCACTGCTCCGTGCACCACCCTCCAGGCCAAGTCCCCGATGAATAGTGGGAGGACCCCTGCGTAGAGTGCCCTCCATCGGGGACCCCCGCCTCCTCCGGACGGCAAGATGGTACGCCATGGCGTGTCCGGACGGCCGGCGAGGATGGCAAAGTTGAGGGTGTGCAGGAGCAGCCCGTACAGGAAACCCCTCCGCGCGGAACTGAAAGGCACGGAGGGGATTTCCCCGAGGCGGCTCAAGTTGTGAGGCGCCGGCCCCCGAGGGAGGTTCCGGGGTTTGGCGCCGATGAGGAATTCCGTCCGGACGGGGGTCAGTTCGGACGGGATCTCCCCACGTGCTTGAGCCTCCTCGATACACCTAACGGAGTCAGGGCCCAGAGCTGTTTTTAGCGACTCGATGGCATCGGCCGCGCGGCGGACGTTGGCAGAATTTAGGCGCCGCGCCAGCGTGACTGGCGCCATCCAGCCCGCTCCTCCGCCATCGAGCAGGTCCCTGACCCTGGTCACCTCACCAGCCACAGCCCTCTCTTCCGACCGCCACATGAAGCCTCGGCCGTGGAGGTACGGATTCCCGAGCAGCGGCTCCTGCAGGACGGCCGCCACTCCAGCCGGCGGAGAGCTGCGCTTGGTGGAGACTTTGTTCCAGACCCTGATGAGTTCCCTGTAAAAGACAGGCAGCTCCCGGAGGGCGGTCCTGGCACCCCCCAAGTTCACAAACAGGAGCTGCGTGTCATAATTGAGGTCGAGCTGCTGGCGGAAGAAATACCTCGCCAGAGCACACCACCTAGGAGGGGGCTCGACGTAAAGGTATCTCTGCAGGGTCTGAAGACGGAAAGTCGCGAGCTGGGCGCTGACGCACACCAACGACTGACCGCCCTCCTCAAGCGGGAGACTCAAGACCGCGACAGAGACCCAGTGCTTCCTGTTGTTCCAGAAGAAGTCCACCAGCTTCTTCTGTATCTTGGCGACAAACGCAGGGGGAGGGGTCAAAGTGACCAGCCGGTACCACAGCATTGCGGCCACCAGCTGGTTTATGACTAGCGCTCGACCCCTGTAGGACAGCACTCGGAGCAGTCCTGTCCAGCGCCCTAGGCGAGCGGCGACCTTGGCCTCCAGCTCCTGCCAGTTCGCCGGCCAGGCTTCCTCGTCGGGGCTAAGGTAGACTCCCAGATAGAGGAGATGGGTCGTGCTCCAGGCAAAAGGCCTGAGCTCCTCCGGCAGGGAGTCCACCCGCCACTGACCCACCAGGAGTCCGGAACATTTCTCCCAGTTGATCCTGGCGGAGGACGCGGCCGAGTAAATCTCCTGGCACTCACGCATCCTCCGCAGGTCAGCGGGATCCTCTACCGCGAGGAGCACGTCATCGGCGTAAGCCGAGAGGACGACCTCCACGCCCGGCCCTTGCAGAGCCAGTCCCGTCAACCTCGTCCGCAAGAGGCGCAGGAAAGGCTCCACGCAAACGGCGTATAACTGGCCGGACATGGGGCATCCCTGGCGCACCCCTCTCCTAAAGCGAAGGGGCGCCGTCAAGGACCCGTTAACCTTAATCAGACACTCCGCGGCGGCGTACAAAAGTCGGATCCGGGCGACGAAATGCGTCCCGAACCCGAAAACGCGCAGAGTTCCGAGCAGATAGTCGTGATCCACCCTGTCGAACGCCTTCTCTTGGTCGAGGGATAGGAAGGCGACCGACAGACCAGCCTCCTGGGAGCAATGGATGAGGTCCCGGACCAGATGGATGTTGTCGTGGATCGTCCGGCCCGGGACCGTGTATGACTGGTCGGGGTGGATCATGTGGTCCAGCACGGCACCAAGGCGAGCAGACATCGCCCTGGCGAAGATTTTGTAGTCCGTGCTGAGGAGGGAGACCGGGCGCCAGTTCTTAAGGAGGCGGAGATCGCCCTTCTTAGGCAGCAGGACGATGACTGCCCTGCGCCAAGAGAGGGGCATCTCCCCGGTCGCCAGACTTTCCCCCAGGACCCGCGCGTAGTCGCTCCCCAGGACGTCCCAGAACGCCCTGTGGAACTCCACGGTCAGCCCGTCCAGCCCCGGGGATTTTCCCCTCGAGAGCCGGGCGAGGGCACCGGTCAGCTCCGCCAGGCTTAGCGGAGCTTCCAGATTTTCGGCGCCCTCCGGGCCGACCTTCGGCAGGTCCTCCCACAAAACTCTACGCGCTTCCTCGCTGGACGGATCCGGAGAGAACAGAGCCCCGTAATATTCACGGACCCTGTTGTTGACGCCCTCCGGATCCGAGACGAGAGAGCCGTCGTCGGCCAGCAGCGTCAAGAGCTGCTTACGGACACTCTGCCTTTTTTCCAGCGAGTAGAAGAAGGGGGAGCCGCGGTCCAGATCCCGCAGGAACCGGATCCGCGACCTCACGAACGCGCCTCGGGACCCGACGAGCTGCAGGTCCTTCAGCGCGGCCTTCTTCGCTTCGTACACCGTCCGCAGGGCCGGGTCCTGGACGACTTGACCGAGACGGGCTTCCAGGTCGAGCACCTCTTTTTCTAGGCGCCCGACTCTGGCCGCCCGCCTCTTGGTCGACCCCCTCGCGTACTCTTGACAGAAGACGCGGACGTGAGCCTTGCCCACGTCCCACCATAGCCTCAAGGAGGGGAAGCCCCCCTGCTTCCTTCTCCAGTCGGACCAGAATCGACGGAACGAGTCCTGGAACCGCACGTCCTCCAGCAGCCGGTTGTTAAAGTGCCAGTACGCGGACCCCGTCCTCGCGCGGAGCGAAGCGAGCTCCGCCCACACCAGGTGGTGGTCCGAACACGGCACCGGCCGCATGGAGGCCGCCGGGACGCAGGAAACGTACGCCCGAGACACGTAAAGGCGGTCGACTCTAGACCATCCAACTCCAGGCCTCACCCAAGTAAAGGCGCTGGAGTCGGGGTGGAGATTTCGCCAGACGTCCACCAAGTCGAAGGACCCGACCAGGTCCCTCAACTTCTCCATCGCCGTCATGCACTGCGGGGCACCGGAGCGGTCCCTCGCCTCGAGGGTGCAGTTAAAATCCCCCCCGAGGACAATGCAGTCGCCGACGTCGACGGAGCCAAGAAGAGCGGACACCTCTTCAAAGAAGCGCGTTTGCTGCGGGCCGGGATGAGGGGCGTACACGTTCACGAGATGGAGCGGCACGTCCCCCAGGCGAACCGTTACGTGCAGCAAGCGGCCTGGCACGGGCTCCTCGACCCCCAAGATCTCCGGCTGAAAATGCGGGCCCAGCAAGATGGCCACCCCACTAGAAATGGCGGTGAGGTGGCTCATGCGGACCTCTCCTTGCCATTCCAGGAGCCACGTGGCTTCGTCTCCCGGAACGGTGTGGGTTTCTTGCAGGAAGCACACCGCATATTTCCCCTCCCGCAGGAGCGAAAAATTGTCAAATCTACGGCGTGCCCCTCTGCCGCCGTTGATGTTGAGGCTGGCTATGGTTATCTTCATGGCAAAAGCATAGTGCAACCTCTACCTTAACCTATTGTGGGGGAGGGAGCGGAGTCTTTTGTTGAACTCCGCTCCCTCCGCAGCCCAGCGAGGAGTCCCTCGAGCTCGCGCAGCTCAAGGTGCTGCTCCTTTGTCAAGGGCCCGCCCGCGGCCAAGGTTTTAACGGCGGCGCGGACGGACCCCTTGATCAGCTCCGGCTCGGACCATTTTTCCAGGGCCAGTCGGGCTTGGTCGCGGCGACCCCGGCTCTGGGCCAAAAAGTCCCGGAGTTCCTTTGCAGGAACGAGGAGGGCCTCAGCGGCGGCCGCGAGCAGATCCACCGCCTCCCTGGCGGTGGTCTCTAGGTCTTCACCCGCGTCCCCCACCGAGTCCCCGTCCTCCTCCGGGAGGTGGCCGCCAGCAGCCGGCCCATCGACCGCACAAGGTACGGCAAATGAACCGGCCGCTCCAACCGGCCCTGGCACTGCCCCGATCCCACCCCCAGGATCGTCGGCAGAGGAGTCCCCACTGGGCTCTTTTAAAAATGGTGCTGGGTCGGGAAATGACAGCGGAAGGGGTTCCCCCTCCGCCCCAGGAACCGGAGAACAAGGAGAGACCCGGCCATAGGAAATCCCCAGGCCCTCCAAGTGCTCCAGCTCCAAAGTAAGGGGCGAGGGTGGGTGTTCCTCCCCCTCCCCGCTGCCACCCCCCGGCCCAGCATCTACAGTTTCATTAAAATCAATATATTTTGTGTCTGCCGGGTCGAGCAACTCCCGGGGGAAGTTGGGTAATAGCTGGGCGGGCTCAGGTTCGGCCTTTTCGGCCTCGCCCGCCTCAGTCCCCGGGACGCCCGGCCCGGCGGCTACGCATTCCTCCGCGGTCCCCACGCCCCCCACGACAGGCAGATCTTCCACTCCATCCCCGGGAGGCAGAGGCTGGGCAGCCTCAACTGTCTCACCCTCCCCGGGGAAAGACTCCTCGCGCCTGCAGCGCAATTTGGGGGCGCTGGTGGGGGACGCGGGACACGCGGCGGGCACCGACTCCTCCGCGGAGGGATATTGTTCCCCCTCCGCGTCATTGGGGCGGTGCCTCTTTTTGTTCCTGGGGGCGCGCGGAGTCAGGGAGACCTCCATGTCTGCCGAGGCCTCCCGCTCCGCCCCCCCCTTTTCCTTTTCTTGCCCGCGCCCGGGCCCCTCTGTGGTGTTGTTCAAGGGCTCGGGCACGGGCTCGGGGCACCCCGCGCTCGCCGGTGACGGGGTTGGGCTGAGCGCGGTGGTCAAATTATCCGGCGCACCGAGGGGACCCGCCTCTTGATGTTTTGTCTTCTTCCGCGCCTTCTTTCCGGTCGGACGCTCTCCCTCCCCCCCGCCGGAGGCCCTGAAAACAAAGGCCTCCGACGATGCCCGCGCACCCATGGCTCCCGGCACGCGGACGCAACTAGGGGGAGGGGTGGCGGCAGCGCCAGCCTTGGCCGCCTTCGGTGGTTTGGCGGCCTTGGAGGCGGGGCAGTTCTTGCGAACATGCCCCACCTCCCTGCAGGCATGGCACCGCACGCCGTCCGACGTCCAGAAGACGCGGTAGGCAGTCCCCTCGTGCACCACATTAAAGTGCCCTTCTGTCATGTCCTCCCGCGCCAGCCGGACAAAGAGCTGGCGGCGGAAGGAGAACACGTGGCGCAGGCTGTTCTCCCTGAGGCCGAGCGGTATGGGGTTGATCCCTGACCTTACCTCCCCCAGTTGTTGTAGGTGAGGGAGGAGGAGCCCAGCGGGAACAAAGGGCGGGACGTTCGACACGATGACCCTCTGCGCGGTGGCCTCGAGAGGATCCACCGGCAGGAACGTCCCGCCCACCGTGAGCCCCTTTTCAAGGGCCAGGGACACCGCCCGCTCCGACCCCAGGAAGAACACGGCCTTCCCAGACATCTTGGAGGCTGCGACAATGGCCGAGGGGCCGACTACCCCAGCCATCGCCCGCACGCACTCCTCGATGGTCATTGTGGGGTGAGTGTAGCTCTTGACCCCGTGTTTTTTTGTTATAAGTCTAAATGGCGGCAGGGCAGCGGGTGGCGCAGGAGGTGCTGTGGAAGCGGTTGCCACCTGCGCATACGTCTTCGCTGGCCCTGCCACCGGCGTGGATGGGGTCGCCATCACGGGGTCCCTTTAAGGGCTACACCCACCCCAAAGTCACAGGCCTTAATGGTCTTTATTGGCCTCTTGTATAATGACTGAGCAGAGGAGCCCTTAATGAGGCACACCTCTCCCCTAGTTGGCAATTGGGGAGGGGCCTTGCTCCCTCTGCTCAGTTGTCTTAAATTGTTTTTTTTTTTTAAATTAAATTTGGAAGGAAGGGCTCTCAGAGAGAGAGGGGAGAAACAGAGTAACAGAGAAAAGAGAGAGGGGGGTGGGAAGGGGGGGGGGCTGCGAGGGCAGGTCTCTCCTCGCAGCTGTGGGTGGGTGCACTCCCCAGATGGCAAAACACAAAAGTCTTTGAGGTGGTCTTCAGGTGGGGGGAGAAGATGTCTTCACCTGGGGTAGCTGGAGCCACCAGGCACTCCCAACGATCTTTAATTGGGTGATTGATGACAATCTTCAGCCTGGTAGCTCCAGCTATCCCAGGCTAGGCAAATGTGGGGGGTGGGGGGGGTTCCAATTGTGGGGGGGGCCCAGTTGTAAGCACGGCCCCCACGCACACTACCACACACACACACACACACCCCCCGCGATGTTCCGGCCCTCAGTGGTCTTCTTTCCTCCCCCCACCGATACAACAAAGTCTGTTTGGGGAAATGCACCCACACCCACCTGTAGAATGTAGAGTCTCCCTCCTTCCACACTGGATGTTGTTGGTCTTTTCCCCCTCTCTCCAACTCCTTGCAGAATGGTAAAGTTGTTAAAGTTTTCTGTTCTCCTCCTCTCCCTCTGGATAAAAGTTGGTGTTGAAGCCCCTTCCTTCCTTCTCTTCCTGGGCTGGTCTCAGGGCTCTCCAGGCAGGAGCTCAAGTTGATAGCTGCTTCCCTCACTGCTCACAGCTCCAACTGAGCAGGACACGCCTCCACTGCTCTACCATTGGTTCCTTGTGCATGAAACTCTTTTAGGAGTCTACCTGCAAAACATAAACAACATTAAACTGTGCCACCCGACCTGGGTGACACAGCAGACATTTTCAAGCCCCTTTTTTTTTTTGGTTTTTGGTTTTTTTTTGGGGCGCTAAAATCAAATTTTTCCAGTGCCCCCTATAAAAGGAGAGGGGGACACTAAAAACACCGGCAATTAAAACAAATTAAACTTTAAAACGTAAAATCAAATTAAAATTTGGTTGCCGGGCGTGATGATGCACTCCAGTCCCTCCGGTGCCCACCTCTCGCGGAAGGCCGCGAGCGTACCGGTGGACACCGCGTGCTCCATCTCCAAGGACACCCTGGATCGGATGTAAGAGCGGAAGAGAGGCAGGCAGTCAGGTTGAACGACCCCCTCGACCGCCCGCTGCCTGGACCGGCTGATGGCACCCTTGGCCGTGCCCAGGAGCAGTCCTACGAGGAGGCCCTCGGACCTACCCGCTCCCCTCCGCACAGGGTGCCCAAAGATCAGGAGAGTGGGACTGAAGTGCAGCCAGAATTTCAGGAGCAGCCCCTTCAAATAATGGAACAGGGGCTGCAACCTTGTGCATTCAATAAAAAACATGGAACACGGACTCCTCCAGACCGCAGAAATTGCAGGCGGCCTGGGAGTCCGTGAACCGGCTTAAAAATTTGTTGCACGGCACTGCTCCGTGCACCACCCTCCAGGCCAAGTCCCCGATGAATAGTGGGAGGACCCCTGCGTAGAGTGCCCTCCATCGGGGACCCCCGCCTCCTCCGGACGGCAAGATGGTACGCCATGGCGTGTCCGGACGGCCGGCGAGGATGGCAAAGTTGAGGGTGTGCAGGAGCAGCCCGTACAGGAAACCCCTCCGCGCGGAACTGAAAGGCACGGAGGGGATTTCCCCGAGGCGGCTCAAGTTGTGAGGCGCCGGTCCCCGAGGGAGGTTCCGGGGTTTGGCGCCGATGAGGAATTCCGTCCGGACGGGGGTCAGTTCGGACGGGATCTCCCCACGTGCTTGAGCCTCCTCGATACACCTAACGGAGTCAGGGCCCAGAGCTGTTTTTAGCGACTCGATGGCATCGGCCGCGCGGCGGACGTTGGCAGAATTTAGGCGCCGCGCCAGCGTGACTGGCGCCATCCAGCCCGCTCCTCCGCCATCGAGCAGGTCCCTGACCCTGGTCACCTCACCAGCCACAGCCCTCTCTTCCGACCGCCACATGAAGCCTCGGCCGTGGAGGTACGGATTCCCGAGCAGCGGTTCCTGCAGGACGGCCGCCACTCCAGCCGGCGGAGAGCTGCGCTTGGTGGAGACTTTGTTCCAGACCCTGATGAGTTCCCTGTAAAAGACAGGCAGCTCCCGGAGGGCGGTCCTGGCACCCCCCAAGTTCACAAACAGGAGCTGCGTGTCATAATTGAGGTCGAGCTGCTGGCGGAAGAAATACCTCGCCAGAGCACACCACCTAGGAGGGGGCTCGACGTAAAGGTATCTCTGCAGGGTCTGAAGACGGAAAGTCGCGAGCTGGGCGCTGACGCACACCAACGACTGACCGCCCTCCTCAAGCGGGAGACTCAAGACCGCGACAGAGACCCAGTGCTTCCTGTTGTTCCAGAAGAAGTCCACCAGCTTCTTCTGTATCTTGGCGACAAACGCAGGGGGAGGGGTCAAAGTGACCAGCCGGTACCACAGCATTGCGGCCACCAGCTGGTTTATGACTAGCGCTCGACCCCTGTAGGACAGCACTCGGAGCAGTCCTGTCCAGCGCCCTAGGCGAGCGGCGACCTTGGCCTCCAGCTCCTGCCAGTTCGCCGGCCAGGCTTCCTCGTCGGGGCTAAGGTAGACTCCCAGATAGAGGAGATGGGTCGTGCTCCAGGCAAAAGGCCTGAGCTCCTCCGGCAGGGAGTCCACCCGCCACTGACCCACCAGGAGTCCGGAACATTTCTCCCAGTTGATCCTGGCGGAGGACGCGGCCGAGTAAATCTCCTGGCACTCACGCATCCTCCGCAGGTCAGCGGGATCCTCTACCGCGAGGAGCACGTCATCGGCGTAAGCCGAGAGGACGACCTCCACGCCCGGCCCTTGCAGAGCCAGTCCCGTCAACCTCGTCCGCAAGAGGCGCAGGAAAGGCTCCACGCAAACGGCGTATAACTGGCCGGACATGGGGCATCCCTGGCGCACCCCTCTCCTAAAGCGAAGGGGCGCCGTCAAGGACCCGTTAACCTTAATCAGACACTCCGCGGCGGCGTACAAAAGTCGGATCCGGGCGACGAAATGCGTCCCGAACCCGAAAGCGCGCAGAGTTCCGAGCAGATAGTCGTGATCCACCCTGTCGAACGCCTTCTCTTGGTCGAGGGATAGGAAGGCGACCGACAGACCAGCCTCCTGGGAGCAATGGATGAGGTCCCGGACCAGATGGATGTTGTCGTGGATCGTCCGGCCCGGGACCGTGTATGACTGGTCGGGGTGAATCATGTGGTCCAGCACGGCACCAAGGCGAGCAGACATCGCCCTGGCGAAGATTTTGTAGTCCGTGCTGAGGAGGGAGACCGGGCGCCAGTTCTTAAGGAGGCGGAGATCGCCCTTCTTAGGCAGCAGGACGATGACTGCCCTGCGCCAAGAGAGGGGCATCTCCCCGGTCGCCAGACTTTCCCCCAGGACCCGCGCGTAGTCGCTCCCCAGGACGTCCCAGAACGCCCTGTGGAACTCCACGGTCAGCCCGTCCAGCCCCGGGGATTTTCCCCTCGAGAGCCGGGCGAGGGCACCGGTCAGCTCCGCCAGGCTTAGCGGAGCTTCCAGATTTTCGGCGCCCTCCGGGCTGACCTTCGGCAGGTCCTCCCACAAAACTCTACGCGCTTCCTCGCTGGACGGATCCGGAGAGAACAGAGCCCCGTAATATTCACGGACCCTGTTGTTGACGCCCTCCGGATCCGAGACGAGAGAGCCGTCGTCGGCCAGCAGCGTCAAGAGCTGCTTACGGACACTCTGCCTTTTTTCCAGCGAGTAGAAGAAGGGGGAGCCGCGGTCCAGATCCCGCAGGAACCGGATCCGCGACCTCACGAACGCGCCTCGGGACCCGACGAGCTGCAGGTCCTTCAGCGCGGCCTTCTTCGCTTCGTACACCGTCCGCAGGGCCGGGTCCTGGACGACTTGACCGAGACGGGCTTCCAGGTCGAGCACCTCTTTTTCTAGGCGCCCGACTCTGGCCGCCCGCCTCTTGGTCGACCCCCTCGCGTACTCTTGACAGAAGACGCGGACGTGAGCCTTGCCCACGTCCCACCATAGCCTCAAGGAGGGGAAGCCCCCCTGCTTCCTTCTCCAGTCGGACCAGAATCGACGGAACGAGTCCTGGAACCGCACGTCCTCCAGCAGCCGGTTGTTAAAGTGCCAGTACGCGGACCCCGCCCTCGCGCGGAGCGAAGCGAGCTCCGCCCACACCAGGTGGTGGTCCGAACACGGCACCGGCCGCATGGAGGCCGCCGGGACGCAGGAAACGTACGCCCGAGACACGTAAAGGCGGTCGACTCTAGACCATCCAACTCCAGGCCTCACCCAAGTAAAGGCGCTGGAGTCGGGGTGGAGATTTCGCCAGACGTCCACCAAGTCGAAGGACCCGACCAGGTCCCTCAACTTCTCCATCGCCGTCATGCACTGCGGGGCACCGGAGCGGTCCCTCGCCTCGAGGGTGCAGTTAAAATCCCCCCCGAGGACAATGCAGTCGCCGACGTCGACGGAGCCAAGAAGAGCGGACACCTCTTCAAAGAAGCGCGTTTGCTGCGGGCCGGGATGAGGGGCGTACACGTTCACGAGATGGAGCGGCACGTCCCCCAGGCGAACCGTTACGTGCAGCAAGCGGCCTGGCACGGGCTCCTCGACCCCCAAGATCTCCGGCTGAAAATGCGGGCCCAGCAAGATGGCCACCCCACTAGAAATGGCGGTGAGGTGGCTCATGCGGACCTCTCCTTGCCATTCCAGGAGCCACGTGGCTTCGTCTCCCGGAACGGTGTGGGTTTCTTGCAGGAAGCACACCGCATATTTCCCCTCCCGCAGGAGCGAAAAATTGTCAAATCTACGGCGTGCCCCTCTGCCGCCGTTGATGTTGAGGCTGGCTATGGTTATCTTCATGACAAAAGCATAGTGCAACCTCTACCTTAACCTATTGTGGGGGAGGGAGCGGAGTCTTTTGTTGAACTCCGCTCCCTCCGCAGCCCAGCGAGGAGTCCCTCGAGCTCGCGCAGCTCAAGGTGCTGCTCCTTTGTCAAGGGCCCGCCCGCGGCCAAGGTTTTAACGGCGGCGCGGACGGACCCCTTGATCAGCTCCGGCTCGGACCATTTTTCCAGGGCCAGTCGGGCTTGGTCGCGGCGACCCCGGCTCTGGGCCAAAAAGTCCCGGAGTTCCTTTGCAGGAACGAGGAGGGCCTCAGCGGCGGCCGCGAGCAGATCCACCGCCTCCCTGGCGGTGGTCTCTAGGTCTTCACCCGCGTCCCCCACCGAGTCCCCGTCCTCCTCCGGGAGGTGGCCGCCAGCAGCCGGCCCATCGACCGCACAAGGTACGGCAAATGAACCGGCCGCTCCAACCGGCCCTGGCACTGCCCCGATCCCACCCCCAGGATCGTCGGCAGAGGAGTCCCCACTGGGCTCTTTTAAAAATGGTGCTGGGTCGGGAAATGACAGCGGAAGGGGTTCCCCCTCCGCCCCAGGAACCGGAGAACAAGGAGAGACCCGGCCATAGGAAATCCCCAGGCCCTCCAAGTGCTCCAGCTCCAAAGTAAGGGGCGAGGGTGGGTGTTCCTCCCCCTCCCCGCTGCCACCCCCCGGCCCAGCATCTACAGTGTCATAATTATTTAATTGTTTTTCTGCCGGGTCGAGCGACTCCCGGGGGAAGTTGGATAATAGCTGGGCGGGCTCAGGTTCGGCCTTTTCGGCCTCGCCCGCCTCAGTCCCCGGGACGCCCGGCCCGGCGGCTACGCATTCCTCCGCGGTTCCCACGCCCCCCACGACAGGCAGATCTTCCACTCCATCCCCGGGAGGCAGAGGCTGGGCAGCCTCAACTGTCTCACCCTCCCCGGAGAAAGACTCCTCGCGCCTGCAGCGCAATTTGGGGGCGCTGGTGGGGGACGCGGGACACGCGGCGGGCACCGCCTCCTCCGCGGAGGGATGTTGTTCCCCCTCCGCCTCATTGGGGCGGTGCCTCTTTTTGTTCCTGGGGGCGCGCGGAGTCAGGGAGACCTCCATGTCTGCCGAGGCCTCCCGCTCCGCCCCCCCCTTTTCCTTTTCTTGCCCGCGCCTGGGCCCCTCTGTGGTGGTATTCAAGGGCCCGGGCACGGGCTCGGGGCACCCCGCGCTCGCCGGTGACTGGGTTGGGCTGAGCGCGGTGGTCAGACTTTCCGGCGCACCGAGGGGACCCGCCTCTAGATGTTTCTCCTTCTTCCGCGCCTTCTTTCCGCTCGGACGCTCTCCCTCCCCCCCCGCCGGAGGCCCTGAAAACAAAGGCCTCCGACGATGCCCGCGCACCCATGGCTCCCGGCACGCGGACGCAACTAGGGGGAGGGGTGGCGGCAGCGCCAGCCTTGGCCGCCTTCGGTGGTTTGGCGGCCTTGGAGGCGGGGCAGTTCTTGCGAACATGCCCCACCTCCCTGCAGGCATGGCACCGCACGCCGTCCGACGTCCAGAAGACGCGGTAGGCAGTCCCCTCGTGCACCACATTAAAATCTCCCTCCGTCGTGTCCTCCCGCGCCAGCCGGACAAAGAGCTGGCGGCGGAAGGAGAACACGTGGCGCAGGCTGCTCTCCCTGAGGCCGAGCGGTATGGGGTTGATCCCTGACCTTACCTCCCCCAGTTGTTGTAGGTGAGGGAGGAGGAGCTCAGCGGAAACAAAGGGCGGGACGTTTGAAATGATGACCCTCTGCGCGGTGGCCTCGAGAGGGTCCACCGGCAGGAACGTCCCGCCCACCGTGAGCCCCTTTTCAAGGGCCAGGGACACCGCCCGCTCCGACCCCAGGAAGAACACGGCCTTCCCAGACATCTTGGAGGCTGCGACAATGGCCGAGGGGCCGACTACCCCAGCCATCGCCCGCACGCACTCCTCAATGCTCATTGTGGGGTGAGTGTAGCTCTTGACCCCGTGTTTCCTGGTTATAAGTCTGAACGGTGGCAGGGCAGCGGGTGGCGCAGGAGGTGCCGTGGATGTGGACACCGCCTGCGCATACGTCCTTGCTGGCCCTGCCACCGGCGTGGATGGGGTCGCCATCACGGGGTCCCTTTAAGGGCTACACCCACCCCAAAGTCACAGGCCTTAATGGTCTTTAATGGCCTCTTATGTTAACTGAGCAGAGGAGCCCTTAACGAGGCACCTCTCCCCTCGTTGACAATTGGGGAGAGGCCTTGCTCCCTCTGCTCAGTTGTCTTAATTGGGTTTTTTTTTATTAATTTGGAAGGAAAGGGTTCTCAGAGAGAGAGGGGAGAAACAGAGGGTAACGGAGAAAGAGAGAGGGGGGTGGGAAGGGGGGGGGGGGTGCGAGGGCAGGTCTCCCCTCGCAGCTGTGGGTGGGTGCACTCCCCAGATGGCAAAACACAAAAGTCTTTGGGGTGGTCTTCAGGTGGGGGGAGAAGATGTCTTCACCTGGGGTAGCTGGAGCCACCAGGCACTCCTAACGATCTTTAATTGGGTGATTAATAACAATCTTCAGCCTGGTAGCTCCAGCTATCCCAGGCTAGGCAAATGTGGGGGGTGGGGGGGGTTCCAATTGTGGGGGGGGCCTAGTTGTAAGCAAGGCCCCCACGCACACTACCACACACACACACACCCCCCGCGATGTTCCGGCCCTCAGTGGTCTTCTTTCCTCCCCCCACCGATACAACAAAGTCTGTTTGGGAAATGCACCCACACCCACCTGTAGAAAGTGTAGAGTCTCCCTCCTTCCACACTGGATGTTGTTGGTTGTTCCCCCTCTCTCCAACTCCTTGCAGAATGGTAAAAAGTTGAAAAGTTTTCTTCTGTTCTCCTCCTCTCCCTCTGGTTAAAGTTGAAGTGAAGCCCCTTCCTTCCTTCTCCTCCTGGGCTGGTCTCAGGGCTCTCCAGGCTGGAGCTCAAGTTGCTAGCAGCTGCTCTCACTGCTCACAGCTCCAACTGAGCAGGACACGCCTCCACTGCTCTACCATTGGTTCCTTGTGCATGAAACTCTTTTGAGTTTATCTGTGAAAACATAAAAACATTAAACGGTGCCACCCGACCTGGGTGACACTCCAGACATTTACAAGGCCCATTTTTTTTTTTTCCCCCTTTTTTGTGTTTTTTTTTTTGTGTTTTTTCTTTTTTTTTTGTTTTTTTTGGGCACTAAAATCACAATTTTTCCCCAGTGCCCCCTATAAAAGGGAAGGGGACACTAAAAGCACCGGCAATTAAAACAAATTAACTTTAAAACGTAAAATCAAATTAAAATTTGGTTGCCGGGCGTGATGATGCACTCCAGTCCCTCCGGTGCCCACCTCTCGCGGAAGGCCGCGAGCGTACCGGTGGACACCGCGTGCTCCATCTCCAAGGACACCCTGGACCGGATGTAAGAGCGGAAGAGAGGCAGGCAGTCAGGTTGAACGACCCCCTCGACCGCCCGCTGCCTGGACCGGCTGATGGCACCCTTGGCCGTGCCCAGGAGCAGTCCTACGAGGAGGCCCTCGGACCTACCCGCTCCCCTCCGCACAGGGTGCCCAAAGATCAGGAGAGTGGGACTGAAGTGCAGCCAGAATTTCAGGAGCAGCCCCTTCAAATAATGGAACAGGGGCTGCAACCTCGTGCATTCCATAAAAACATGGAACACGGACTCCTCCAGACCGCAGAAATTGCAGGCGGCCTGGGAGTCCGTGAACCGGCTTAAAAATTTGTTGCACGGCACTGCTCCGTGCACCACCCTCCAGGCCAAGTCCCCGATGAATAGTGGGAGGACCCCTGCGTAGAGTGCCCTCCATCGGGGACCCCCGCCTCCTCCGGACGGCAAGATGGTACGCCATGGCGTGTCCGGACGGCCGGCGAGGATGGCAAAGTTGAGGGTGTGCAGGAGCAGCCCGTACAGGAAACCCCTCCGCGCGGAACTGAAAGGCACGGAGGGGATTTCCCCGAGGCGGCTCAAGTTGTGAGGCGCCGGCTCCCGAGGGAGGTTCCGGGGTTTGGCGCCGATGAGGAATTCCGTCCGGACGGGGGTCAGTTCGGACGGGATCTCCCCACGTGCTTGAGCCTCCTCGATACACCTAACGGAGTCAGGGCCCAGAGCTGTTTTTAGCGACTCGATGGCATCGGCCGCGCGGCGGACGTTGGCAGAATTTAGGCGCCGCGCCAGCGTGACTGGCGCCATCCAGCCCGCTCCTCCGCCATCGAGCAGGTCCCTGACCCTGGTCACCTCACCAGCCACAGCCCTCTCTTCCGACCGCCACATGAAGCCTCGGCCGTGGAGGTACGGATTCCCGAGCAGCGGCTCCTGCAGGACGGCCGCCACTCCAGCCGGCGGAGAGCTGCGCTTGGTGGAGACTTTGTTCCAGACCCTGATGAGTTCCCTGTAAAAGACAGGCAGCTCCCGGAGGGCGGTCCTGGCACCCCCCAAGTTCACAAACAGGAGCTGCGTGTCATAATTGAGGTCGAGCTGCTGGCGGAAGAAATACCTCGCCAGAGCACACCACCTAGGAGGGGGCTCGACGTAAAGGTATCTCTGCAGGGTCTGAAGACGGAAAGTCGCGAGCTGGGCGCTGACGCACACCAACGACTGACCGCCCTCCTCAAGCGGGAGACTCAAGACCGCGACAGAGACCCAGTGCTTCCTGTTGTTCCAGAAGAAGTCCACCAGCTTCTTCTGTATCTTGGCGACAAACGCAGGGGGAGGGGTCAAAGTGACCAGCCGGTACCACAGCATTGCGGCCACCAGCTGGTTTATGACTAGCGCTCGACCCCTGTAGGACAGCACTCGGAGCAGTCCTGTCCAGCGCCCTAGGCGAGCGGCGACCTTGGCCTCCAGCTCCTGCCAGTTCGCCGGCCAGGCTTCCTCGTCGGGGCTAAGGTAGACTCCCAGATAGAGGAGATGGGTCGTGCTCCAGGCAAAAGGCCTGAGCTCCTCCGGCAGGGAGTCCACCCGCCACTGACCCACCAGGAGTCCGGAACATTTCTCCCAGTTGATCCTGGCGGAGGACGCGGCCGAGTAAATCTCCTGGCACTCACGCATCCTCCGCAGGTCAGCGGGATCCTCTACCGCGAGGAGCACGTCATCGGCGTAAGCCGAGAGGACGACCTCCACGCCCGGCCCTTGCAGAGCCAGTCCCGTCAACCTCGTCCGCAAGAGGCGCAGGAAAGGCTCCACGCAAACGGCGTATAACTGGCCGGACATGGGGCATCCCTGGCGCACCCCTCTCCTAAAGCGAAGGGGCGCCGTCAAGGACCCGTTAACCTTAATCAGACACTCCGCGGCGGCGTACAAAAGTCGGATCCGGGCGACGAAATGCGTCCCGAACCCGAAAGCGCGCAGAGTTCCGAGCAGATAGTCGTGATCCACCCTGTCGAACGCCTTCTCTTGGTCGAGGGATAGGAAGGCGACCGACAGACCAGCCTCCTGGGAACAATGGATGAGGTCCCGGACCAGATGGATGTTGTCGTGGATTGTCCGGCCCGGGACCGTGTATGACTGGTCGGGGTGGATCATGTGGTCCAGCACGGCACCAAGGCGAGCAGACATCGCCCTGGCGAAGATTTTGTAGTCCGTGCTGAGGAGGGAGACCGGGCGCCAGTTCTTAAGGAGGCGGAGATCGCCCTTCTTAGGCAGCAGGACGATGACTGCCCTGCGCCAAGAGAGGGGCATCTCCCCGGTCGCCAGACTTTCCCCCAGGACCCGCGCGTAGTCGCTCCCCAGGACGTCCCAGAACGCCCTGTGGAACTCCACGGTCAGCCCGTCCAGCCCCGGGGATTTTCCCCTCGAGAGCCGGGCGAGGGCACCGGTCAGCTCCGCCAGGCTTAGCGGAGCTTCCAGATTTTCGGCGCCCTCCGGGCTGACCTTCGGCAGGTCCTCCCACAAAACTCTACGCGCTTCCTCGCTGGACGGATCCGGAGAGAACAGAGCCCCGTAATATTCACGGACCCTGTTGTTGACGCCCTCCGGATCCGAGACGAGAGAGCCGTCGTCGGCCAGCAGCGTCAAGAGCTGCTTACGGACACTCTGCCTTTTTTCCAGCGAGTAGAAGAAGGGGGAGCCGCGGTCCAGATCCCGCAGGAACCGGATCCGCGACCTCACGAACGCGCCTCGGGACCCGACGAGCTGCAGGTCCTTCAGCGCGGCCTTCTTCGCTTCGTACACCGTCCGCAGGGCCGGGTCCTGGACGACTTGACCGAGACGGGCTTCCAGGTCGAGCACCTCTTTTTCTAGGCGCCCGACTCTGGCCGCCCGCCTCTTGGTCGACCCCCTCGCGTACTCTTGACAGAAGACGCGGACGTGAGCCTTGCCCACGTCCCACCATAGCCTCAAGGAGGGGAAGCCCCCCTGCTTCCTTCTCCAGTCGGACCAGAATCGACGGAACGAGTCCTGGAACCGCACGTCCTCCAGCAGCCGGTTGTTAAAGTGCCAGTACGCGGACCCCGTCCTCGCGCGGAGCGAAGCGAGCTCCGCCCACACCAGGTGGTGGTCCGAACACGGCACCGGCCGCATGGAGGCCGCCGGGACGCAGGAAACGTACGCCCGAGACACGTAAAGGCGGTCGACTCTAGACCATCCAACTCCAGGCCTCACCCAAGTAAAGGCGCTGGAGTCGGGGTGGAGATTTCGCCAGACGTCCACCAAGTCGAAGGACCCGACCAGGTCCCTCAACTTCTCCATCGCCGTCATGCACTGCGGGGCACCGGAGCGGTCCCTCGCCTCGAGGGTGCAGTTAAAATCCCCCCCGAGGACAATGCAGTCGCCGACGTCGACGGAGCCAAGAAGAGCGGACACCTCTTCAAAGAAGCGCGTTTGCTGCGGGCCGGGATGAGGGGCGTACACGTTCACGAGATGGAGCGGCACGTCCCCCAGGCGAACCGTTACGTGCAGCAAGCGGCCTGGCACGGGCTCCTCGACCCCCAAGATCTCCGGCTGAAAATGCGGGCCCAGCAAGATGGCCACCCCACTAGAAATGGCGGTGAGGTGGCTCATGCGGACCTCTCCTTGCCATTCCAGGAGCCACGTGGCTTCGTCTCCCGGAACGGTGTGGGTTTCTTGCAGGAAGCACACCGCATATTTCCCCTCCCGCAGGAGCGAAAAATTGTCAAATCTACGGCGTGCCCCTCTGCCGCCGTTGATGTTGAGGCTGGCTATGGTTATCTTCATGACAAAAGCATAGTGCAACCTCTACCTTAACCTATTGTGGGGGAGGGAGCGGAGTCTTTTGTTGAACTCCGCTCCCTCCGCAGCCCAGCGAGGAGTCCCTCGAGCTCGCGCAGCTCAAGGTGCTGCTCCTTTGTCAAGGGCCCGCCCGCGGCCAAGGTTTTAACGGCGGCGCGGACGGACCCCTTGATCAGCTCCGGCTCGGACCATTTTTCCAGGGCCAGTCGGGCTTGGTCGCGGCGACCCCGGCTCTGGGCCAAAAAGTCCCGGAGTTCCTTTGCAGGAACGAGGAGGGCCTCAGCGGCGGCCGCGAGCAGATCCACCGCCTCCCTGGCGGTGGTCTCTAGGTCTTCACCCGCGTCCCCCACCGAGTCCCCGTCCTCCTCCGGGAGGTGGCCGCCAGCAGCCGGCCCATCGACCGCACAAGGTACGGCAAATGAACCGGCCGCTCCAACCGGCCCTGGCACTGCCCCGATCCCACCCCCAGGATCGTCGGCAGAGGAGTCCCCACTGGGCTCTTTTAAAAATGGTGCTGGGTCGGGAAATGACAGCGGAAGGGGTTCCCCCTCCGCCCCAGGAACCGGAGAACAAGGAGAGACCCGGCCATAGGAAATCCCCAGGCCCTCCAAGTGCTCCAGCTCCAAAGTAAGGGGCGAGGGTGGGTGTTCCTCCCCCTCCCCGCTGCCACCCCCCGGCCCAGCATCTACAGTTTCATTAAAATCAATAAATTGTTTTTCTGCCGGGTCGAGCGACTCCCGGGGGAATTTGGATAATAGCTGGGCGGGCTCAGGTTCGGCCTTTTCGGCCCCGCCCGCCTCGGTCCCCGGGACGCTCGACCCGGCGGCTACGCATTCTTCCACTGGCCCCACGCCCCCCACGACAGGCAGATCTTCCACGCCCTCCCCAGGAGGCAGCGGCTGGGCAGCCTCGACTGCCTCACCCTCCCCGGGGAAAGACTCCTCGCGCCTGCAGCGCAATTTGGGGGCGCTGGTGGGGGACGCGGGACACGCGGCGGGCACCGCCTCCTCCGCGGAGGGATGTTGTTCCCCCTCCGCCTCATTGGGGCGGTGCCTCTTTTTGTTCCTGGGGGCGCGCGGAGTCAGGGAGACCTCCATGTCTGCCGAGGCCTCCCGCTCCGCCCCCCCCTTTTCCTTTTCTTGCCCGCGCCTGGGCCCCTCTGTGGTGGTATTCAAGGGCCCGGGCACGGGCTCGGGGCACCCCGCGCTCGCCGGTGACTGGGTTGGGCTGAGCGCGGTGGTCAGACTTTCCGGCGCACCGAGGGGACCCGCCTCTAGATGTTTCTCCTTCTTCCGCGCCTTCTTTCCGCTCGGACGCTCTCCCTCCCCCCCGCCGGAGGCCCTGAAAACAAAGGCCTCCGACGATGCCCGCGCACCCATGGCTCCCGGCACGCGGACGCAACTAGGGGGAGGGGTGGCGGCGGCGCCAGCCTTGGCCGCCTTCGGTGGTTTGGCGGCCTTGGAGGCGGGGCAGTTCTTGCGAACGTGCCCCACCTCCCTGCAGGCATGGCACCGCACGCCGTCCGACGTCCAGAAGACGCGGTAGGCAGTCCCCTCGTGCACCACATTAAAATGACCTTCCGTCGTCTCCTCCCGCGCCAGCCGGACAAAGAGCTGGCGGCGGAAGGAGAACACGTGGCGCAGGCTGTTCTCCCTGAGGCCGAGCGGCATGGGGTTGATCCCTGACCTTACCTCCCCCAGTTGTTGTAGGTGAGGGAGGAGGAGCTCAGCGGAAACAAAGGGCGGGACGTTTGAAACGATGACCCTCTGCGCGGTGGCCTCGAGAGGGTCCACCGGCAGGAACGTCCCGCCCACCGTGAGCCCCTTTTCAAGG
The DNA here is from genome assembly GCF_044704955.1 of Pristiophorus japonicus. NCBI lineage: Eukaryota > Metazoa > Chordata > Chondrichthyes > Pristiophoridae > Pristiophorus > Pristiophorus japonicus. The sequence goes on from NC_091980.1 coordinate 247,615,205, forward strand.
GCCAGGGACACCGCCCGCTCCGACCCCAGGAAGAACACGGCCTTCCCAGACATCTTGGAGGCTGCGACAATGGCCGAGGGGCCGACTACCCCAGCCATCGCCCGCACGCACTCCTCAATGCTCATTGTGGGGTGAGTGTAGCTCTTGACCCCGTGTTTCCTGGTTATAAGTCTGAATGGTGGCAGGGCAGCGGGTGGCGCAGGAGGTGCCGTGGATGTGGACACCGCCTGCGCATACGTCCTTGCTGGCCCTGCCACCGGCGTGGATGGGGTCGCCATCACGGGGTCCCTTTAAGGGCTACACCCACCCCAAAGTCACAGGCCTTAATGGTCTTTAATGGCCTCTTATGTTAACTGAGCAGAGGAGCCCTTAACGAGGCACCTCTCCCCTCGTTGACAATTGGGGAGAGGCCTTGCTCCCTCTGCTCAGTTGTCTCAATTGGGTTTTTTTTATTAATTTGGAAGGAAAGGGTTCTCAGAGAGAGAGGGGAGAAACAGAGGGTAACGGAGAAAGAGAGAGGGGGGTGGGAAGGGGGGGGGGCTGCGAGGGCAGGTCTCCCCTCGCAGCTGTGGGTGGGTGCACTCCCCAGATGGCAAAACACAAAAGTCTTTGGGGTGGTCTTCAGGTGGGGGGAGAAGATGTCTTCACCTGGGGTAGCTGGAGCCACCAGGCACTCCTAACGATCCTCAATAGGGTGATTAATGACTCTTCAGCCTGGTAGCTCCAGCTATCCCAGGCTAGGCAAATGTGGGGGGGGTGGGGGGGGTTCCAATTGTGGGGGGGGGCCCAGTTGTAAGCACAGCCCCCACGCACACTACCACACACACACACACACCCCCCGCGATGTTCCGGCCCTCAGTGGTCTTCTTTCCTCCCCCCACCGATACAACAAAGTCTGTTTGGGGAAATGCACCCACACCCACCTGTAGAGATAGTTGAGTCTCCCTCCTTCCACACTGGATGGTTGTTGTGGTTTTTCCCCCTCTCTCCAACTCTTTGCAGAAATGATAAAGATGTTGTAAAGTTTTCTGTTCTCCTCCTCTCCCTCTGGATAACAGTTGAAGGTGAAACCCCTTCCTTCCTTCTATTCCTGGGCTGGTCTCAGGGCTCCCCAGGCAGGAGCAAAAGTTGCTAGCAGCTCCACTCCCTGCTCACAGCTCCAACTGAGCAGGACACGCCTCCACTGCTCTACCATTGGTTCCTTGTGCATGAAACTCTTTTAGGAGTCTACCTGCAAAACATAAACAACATTAAACTGTGCCACCCGACCTGGGTGACACAGCAGACATTTTCAAGCCCCTTTTTTTTTTGGTTTTTGTTTTTTTTTTGGGGGCGCTAAAATCAAATTTTTCCAGTGCCCCCTATAAAAGGAGAGGGGGACACTAAAAACACCGGCAATTAAAACAAATTAAACTTTAAAACGTAAAATCAAATTAAAATTTGGTTGCCGGGCGTGATGATGCACTCCAGTCCCTCCGGTGCCCACCTCTCGCGGAAGGCCGCGAGCGTACCGGTGGACACCGCGTGCTCCATCTCCAAGGACACCCTGGATCGGATGTAAGAGCGGAAGAGAGGCAGGCAGTCAGGTTGAACGACCCCCTCGACCGCCCGCTGCCTGGACCGGCTGATGGCACCCTTGGCCGTGCCCAGGAGCAGTCCTACGAGGAGGCCCTCGGACCTACCCGCTCCCCTCCGCACAGGGTGCCCAAAGATCAGGAGAGTGGGACTGAAGTGCAGCCAGAATTTCAGGAGCAGCCCCTTCAAATAGTGGAACAGGGGCTGCAACCTTGTGCATTCAATAAAAACATGGAACACGGACTCCTCCAGACCGCAGAAATTGCAGGCGGCTTGGGAGTCCGTGAACCGGCTTAAAAATTTGTTGCACGGCACTGCTCCGTGCACCACCCTCCAGGCCAAGTCCCCGATGAATAGTGGGAGGACCCCTGCGTAGAGTGCCCTCCATCGGGGACCCCCGCCTCCTCCGGACGGCAAGATGGTACGCCATGGCGTGTCCGGACGGCCGGCGAGGATGGCAAAGTTGAGGGTGTGCAGGAGCAGCCCGTACAGGAAACCCCTCCGCGCGGAACTGAAAGGCACGGAGGGGATTTCCCCGAGGCGGCTCAAGTTGTGAGGCGCCGGTCCCCGAGGGAGGTTCCGGGGTTTGGCGCCGATGAGGAATTCCGTCCGGACGGGGGTCAGTTCGGACGGGATCTCCCCACGTGCTTGAGCCTCCTCGATACACCTAACGGAGTCAGGGCCCAGAGCTGTTTTTAGCGACTCGATGGCATCGGCCGCGCGGCGGACGTTGGCAGAATTTAGGCGCCGCGCCAGCGTGACTGGCGCCATCCAGCCCGCTCCTCCGCCATCGAGCAGGTCCCTGACCCTGGTCACCTCACCAGCCACAGCCCTCTCTTCCGACCGCCACATGAAGCCTCGGCCGTGGAGGTACGGATTCCCGAGCAGCGGTTCCTGCAGGACGGCCGCCACTCCAGCCGGCGGAGAGCTGCGCTTGGTGGAGACTTTGTTCCAGACCCTGATGAGTTCCCTGTAAAAGACAGGCAGCTCCCGGAGGGCGGTCCTGGCACCCCCCAAGTTCACAAACAGGAGCTGCGTGTCATAATTGAGGTCGAGCTGCTGGCGGAAGAAATACCTCGCCAGAGCACACCACCTAGGAGGGGGCTCGACGTAAAGGTATCTCTGCAGGGTCTGAAGACGGAAAGTCGCGAGCTGGGCGCTGACGCACACCAACGACTGACCGCCCTCCTCAAGCGGGAGACTCAAGACCGCGACAGAGACCCAGTGCTTCCTGTTGTTCCAGAAGAAGTCCACCAGCTTCTTCTGTATCTTGGCGACAAACGCAGGGGGAGGGGTCAAAGTGACCAGCCGGTACCACAGCATTGCGGCCACCAGCTGGTTTATGACTAGCGCTCGACCCCTGTAGGACAGCACTCGGAGCAGTCCTGTCCAGCGCCCTAGGCGAGCGGCGACCTTGGCCTCCAGCTCCTGCCAGTTCGCCGGCCAGGCTTCCTCGTCGGGGCTAAGGTAGACTCCCAGATAGAGGAGATGGGTCGTGCTCCAGGCAAAAGGCCTGAGCTCCTCCGGCAGGGAGTCCACCCGCCACTGACCCACCAGGAGTCCGGAACATTTCTCCCAGTTGATCCTGGCGGAGGACGCGGCCGAGTAAATCTCCTGGCACTCACGCATCCTCCGCAGGTCAGCGGGATCCTCTACCGCGAGGAGCACGTCATCGGCGTAAGCCGAGAGGACGACCTCCACGCCCGGCCCTTGCAGAGCCAGTCCCGTCAACCTCGTCCGCAAGAGGCGCAGGAAAGGCTCCACGCAAACGGCGTATAACTGGCCGGACATGGGGCATCCCTGGCGCACCCCTCTCCTAAAGCGAAGGGGCGCCGTCAAGGACCCGTTAACCTTAATCAGACACTCCGCGGCGGCGTACAAAAGTCGGATCCGGGCGACGAAATGCGTCCCGAACCCGAAAGCGCGCAGAGTTCCGAGCAGATAGTCGTGATCCACCCTGTCGAACGCCTTCTCTTGGTCGAGGGATAGGAAGGCGACCGACAGACCAGCCTCCTGGGAGCAATGGATGAGGTCCCGGACCAGATGGATGTTGTCGTGGATCGTCCGGCCCGGGACCGTGTATGACTGGTCGGGGTGAATCATGTGGTCCAGCACGGCACCAAGGCGAGCAGACATCGCCCTGGCGAAGATTTTGTAGTCCGTGCTGAGGAGGGAGACCGGGCGCCAGTTCTTAAGGAGGCGGAGATCGCCCTTCTTAGGCAGCAGGACGATGACTGCCCTGCGCCAAGAGAGGGGCATCTCCCCGGTCGCCAGACTTTCCCCCAGGACCCGCGCGTAGTCGCTCCCCAGGACGTCCCAGAACGCCCTGTGGAACTCCACGGTCAGCCCGTCCAGCCCCGGGGATTTTCCCCTCGAGAGCCGGGCGAGGGCACCGGTCAGCTCCGCCAGGCTTAGCGGAGCTTCCAGATTTTCGGCGCCCTCCGGGCTGACCTTCGGCAGGTCCTCCCACAAAACTCTACGCGCTTCCTCGCTGGACGGATCCGGAGAGAACAGAGCCCCGTAATATTCACGGACCCTGTTGTTGACGCCCTCCGGATCCGAGACGAGAGAGCCGTCGTCGGCCAGCAGCGTCAAGAGCTGCTTACGGACACTCTGCCTTTTTTCCAGCGAGTAGAAGAAGGGGGAGCCGCGGTCCAGATCCCGCAGGAACCGGATCCGCGACCTCACGAACGCGCCTCGGGACCCGACGAGCTGCAGGTCCTTCAGCGCGGCCTTCTTCGCTTCGTACACCGTCCGCAGGGCCGGGTCCTGGACGACTTGACCGAGACGGGCTTCCAGGTCGAGCACCTCTTTTTCTAGGCGCCCGACTCTGGCCGCCCGCCTCTTGGTCGACCCCCTCGCGTACTCTTGACAGAAGACGCGGACGTGAGCCTTGCCCACGTCCCACCATAGCCTCAAGGAGGGGAAGCCCCCCTGCTTCCTTCTCCAGTCGGACCAGAATCGACGGAACGAGTCCTGGAACCGCACGTCCTCCAGCAGCCGGTTGTTAAAGTGCCAGTACGCGGACCCCGTCCTCGCGCGGAGCGAAGCGAGCTCCGCCCACACCAGGTGGTGGTCCGAACACGGCACCGGCCGCATGGAGGCCGCCGGGACGCAGGAAACGTACGCCCGAGACACGTAAAGGCGGTCGACTCTAGACCATCCAACTCCAGGCCTCACCCAAGTAAAGGCGCTGGAGTCGGGGTGGAGATTTCGCCAGACGTCCACCAAGTCGAAGGACCCGACCAGGTCCCTCAACTTCTCCATCGCCGTCATGCACTGCGGGGCACCGGAGCGGTCCCTCGCCTCGAGGGTGCAGTTAAAATCCCCCCCGAGGACAATGCAGTCGCCGACGTCGACGGAGCCAAGAAGAGCGGACACCTCTTCAAAGAAGCGCGTTTGCTGCGGGCCGGGATGAGGGGCGTACACGTTCACGAGATGGAGCGGCACGTCCCCCAGGCGAACCGTTACGTGCAGCAAGCGGCCTGGCACGGGCTCCTCGACCCCCAAGATCTCCGGCTGAAAATGCGGGCCCAGCAAGATGGCCACCCCACTAGAAATGGCGGTGAGGTGGCTCATGCGGACCTCTCCTTGCCATTCCAGGAGCCACGTGGCTTCGTCTCCCGGAACGGTGTGGGTTTCTTGCAGGAAGCACACCGCATATTTCCCCTCCCGCAGGAGCGAAAAATTGTCAAATCTACGGCGTGCCCCTCTGCCGCCGTTGATGTTGAGGCTGGCTATGGTTATCTTCATGACAAAAGCATAGTGCAACCTCTACCTTAACCTATTGTGGGGGAGGGAGCGGAGTCTTTTGTTGAACTCCGCTCCCTCCGCAGCCCAGCGAGGAGTCCCTCGAGCTCGCGCAGCTCAAGGTGCTGCTCCTTTGTCAAGGGCCCGCCCGCGGCCAAGGTTTTAACGGCGGCGCGGACGGACCCCTTGATCAGCTCCGGCTCGGACCATTTTTCCAGGGCCAGTCGGGCTTGGTCGCGGCGACCCCGGCTCTGGGCCAAAAAGTCCCGGAGTTCCTTTGCAGGAACGAGGAGGGCCTCAGCGGCGGCCGCGAGCAGATCCACCGCCTCCCTGGCGGTGGTCTCTAGGTCTTCACCCGCGTCCCCCACCGAGTCCCCGTCCTCCTCCGGGAGGTGGCCGCCAGCAGCCGGCCCATCGACCGCACAAGGTACGGCAAATGAACCGGCCGCTCCAACCGGCCCTGGCACTGCCCCGATCCCACCCCCAGGATCGTCGGCAGAGGAGTCCCCACTGGGCTCTTTTAAAAATGGTGCTGGGTCGGGAAATGACAGCGGAAGGGGTTCCCCCTCCGCCCCAGGAACCGGAGAACAAGGAGAGACCCGGCCATAGGAAATCCCCAGGCCCTCCAAGTGCTCCAGCTCCAAAGTAAGGGGCGAGGGTGGGTGTTCCTCCCCCTCCCCGCTGCCACCCCCCGGCCCAGCATCTACAGTGTCATAATTATTTAATTGTTTTTCTGCCGGGTCGAGCGACTCCCGGGGGAAGTTGGATAATAGCTGGGCGGGCTCAGGTTCGGCCTTTTCGGCCTCGCCCGCCTCAGTCCCCGGGACGCCCGGCCCGGCGGCTACGCATTCCTCCGCGGTCCCCACGCCCCCCACGACAGGCAGATCTTCCACTCCATCCCCGGGAGGCAGAGGCTGGGCAGCCTCAACTGTCTCACCCTCCCCGGGGAAAGACTCCTCGCGCCTGCAGCGCAATTTGGGGGCGCTGGTGGGGGACGCGGGACACGCGGGGGGCACCGACTCCTCCGCGGAGGGATGTTGTTCCCCCTCCGCCTCATTGGGGCGGTGCCTCTTTTTGTTCCTGGGGGCGCGCGGAGTCAGGGAGACCTCCATGTCTGCCGAGGCCTCCCGCTCCGCCCCCCCCTTTTCCTTTTCTTGCCCGCGCCTGGGCCCCTCTGTGGTGGTATTCAAGGGCCCGGGCACGGGCTCGGGGCACCCCGCGCTCGCCGGTGACTGGGTTGGGCTGAGCGCGGTGGTCAGACTTTCCGGCGCACCGAGGGGACCCGCCTCTAGATGTTTCTCCTTCTTCCGCGCCTTCTTTCCGCTCGGACGCTCTCCCTCCCCCCCGCCGGAGGCCCTGAAAACAAAGGCCTCCGACGATGCCCGCGCACCCATGGCTCCCGGCACGCGGACGCAAACAGGGGGAGGGGTGGCGGCAGCGCCAGCCTTGGCCGCCTTCGGTGGTTTGGCGGCCTTGGAGGCGGGGCAGTTCTTGCGAACATGCCCCACCTCCCTGCAGGCATGGCACCGCACGCCGTCCGACGTCCAGAAGACGCGGTAGGCAGTCCCCTCGTGCACCACGTTAAAATCTCCCTCCGTCGTGTCCTCCCGCGCCAGCCGGACAAAGAGCTGGCGGCGGAAGGAGAACACGTGGCGCAGGCTGCTCTCCCTGAGGCCGAGCGGTATGGGGTTGATCCCTGACCTTACCTCCCCCAGTTGTTGTAGGTGAGGGAGGAGGAGCTCAGCGGAAACAAAGGGCGGGACGTTTGAAATGATGACCCTCTGCGCGGTGGCCTCGAGAGGGTCCACCGGCAGGAACGTCCCGCCCACCGTGAGCCCCTTTTCAAGGGCCAGGGACACCGCCCGCTCCGACCCCAGGAAGAACACGGCCTTCCCAGACATCTTGGAGGCTGCGACAATGGCCGAGGGGCCGACTACCCCAGCCATCGCCCGCACGCACTCCTCAATGCTCATTGTGGGGTGAGTGTAGCTCTTGACCCCGTGTTTCCTGGTTATAAGTCTGAACGGTGGCAGGGCAGCGGGTGGCGCAGGAGGTGCCGTGGATGTGGACACCGCCTGCGCATACGTCCTTGCTGGCCCTGCCACCGGCGTGGATGGGGTCGCCATCACGGGGTCCCTTTAAGGGCTACACCCACCCCAAAGTCACAGGCCTTAATGGTCTTTAATGGCCTCTTATGTTAACTGAGCAGAGGAGCCCTTAACGAGGCACCTCTCCCCTCGTTGACAATTGGGGAGAGGCCTTGCTCCCTCTGCTCAGTTGTCTTAATTGGTTTTTTTTTATTAATTTGGAAGGAAAGGGTTCTCAGAGAGAGAGGGGAGAAACAGAGGGTAACGGAGAAAGAGAGAGAGGGGTGGGAAGGGGGGGGGGCTGCGAGGGCAGGTCTCCCCTCGCAGCTGTGGGTGGGTGCACTCCCCAGATGGCAAAACACAAAAGTCTTTGGGGTGGTCTTCAGGTGGGGGGAGAAGATGTCTTCACCTGGGGTAGCTGGAGCCACCAGGCACTCCTAACGATCTTTAATTGGGTGATTGATGACAATCTTCAGCCTGGTAGCTCCAGCTATCCCAGGCTAGGCAAATGTGGGGGGTGGGGGGGGTTCCAATTGTGGGGGGGGCCCAGTTGTAAGCACGGCCATCACGCACACTACCACACACACACACACACACCCCCCGCGATGTTCCGGCCCTCAGTGGTCTTCTTTCCTCCCCCCACCGAAACAACAAAGTCTTTTTGGGGAAATGCACCCACACCCACCTGTAGAATGTTGAGTCTCCCTCCTTCCACACTGGTTTGTTGTTGGTCTTTCCCCCTCTCTCCAACTCCTTGCAGAAATGATAAAGATGTTGAAAAGTTTTCTGCTTCCTCCTCCTCTCCCTCTGGATAGAAGTTGTAGTGAAGCCCCTTCCTTCCTTCTCCTCCTGGGCTGGTCTCAGGGCTCTCCAGGCAGGAGCTCAAGTTGATAGCTGCTTCCCTCACTGCTCACAGCTCCAACTGAGCAGGACACGCCTCCACTGCTCTACCATTGGTTCCTTGTGCATGAAGCTCTTTTGAGTTTATCTGTGAAAACATAAAAACATTAAACGGTGCCACCCGACCTGGGTGACACTCCAGACATTTACAAGGCCCATTTTTTTTTCCCCCTTTTTTGTGTTTTTTTTTGTGTTTTTTCTTTTTTTTTTGTTTTTTTTTTGGGCACTAAAATCACAATTTTTCCCCAGTGCCCCCTATAAAAGGGAAGGGGACACTAAAAGCACCGGCAATTAAAACAAATTAACTTTAAAACGTAAAATCAAATTAAAATTTGGTTGCCGGGCGTGATGATGCACTCCAGTCCCTCCGGTGCCCACCTCTCGCGGAAGGCCGCGAGCGTACCGGTGGACACCGCGTGCTCCATCTCCAAGGACACCCTGGACCGGATGTAAGAGCGGAAGAGAGGCAGGCAGTCAGGTTGAACGACCCCCTCGACCGCCCGCTGCCTGGACCGGCTGATGGCACCCTTGGCCGTGCCCAGGAGCAGTCCTACGAGGAGGCCTTCGGACCTACCCGCTCCCCTCCGCACAGGGTGCCCAAAGATCAGGAGAGTGGGACTGAAGTGCAGCCAGAATTTCAGGAGCAGCCCCTTCAAATAGTGGAACAGGGGCTGCAACCTCGTGCATTCCATAAAAACATGGAACACGGACTCCTCCAGACCGCAGAAATTGCAGGCGGCCTGGGAGTCCGTGAACCGGCTTAAAAATTTGTTGCACGGCACTGCTCCGTGCACCACCCTCCAGGCCAAGTCCCCGATGAATAGTGGGAGGACCCCTGCGTAGAGTGCCCTCCATCGGGGACCCCCGCCTCCTCCGGACGGCAAGATGGTACGCCATGGCGTGTCCGGACGGCCGGCGAGGATGGCAAAGTTGAGGGTGTGCAGGAGCAGCCCGTACAGGAAACCCCTCCGCGCGGAACTGAAAGGCACGGAGGGGATTTCCCCGAGGCGGCTCAAGTTGTGAGGCGCCGGTCCCCGAGGGAGGTTCCGGGGTTTGGCGCCGATGAGGAATTCCGTCCGGACGGGGGTCAGTTCGGACGGGATCTCCCCACGTGCTTGAGCCTCCTCGATACACCTAACGGAGTCAGGGCCCAGAGCTGTTTTTAGCGACTCGATGGCATCGGCCGCGCGGCGGACGTTGGCAGAATTTAGGCGCCGCGCCAGCGTGACTGGCGCCATCCAGCCCGCTCCTCCGCCATCGAGCAGGTCCCTGACCCTGGTCACCTCACCAGCCACAGCCCTCTCTTCCGACCGCCACATGAAGCCTCGGCCGTGGAGGTACGGATTCCCGAGCAGCGGCTCCTGCAGGACGGCCGCCACTCCAGCCGGCGGAGAGCTGCGCTTGGTGGAGACTTTGTTCCAGACCCTGATGAGTTCCCTGTAAAAGACAGGCAGCTCCCGGAGGGCGGTCCTGGCACCCCCCAAGTTCACAAACAGGAGCTGCGTGTCATAATTGAGGTCGAGCTGCTGGCGGAAGAAATACCTCGCCAGAGCACACCACCTAGGAGGGGGCTCGACGTAAAGGTATCTCTGCAGGGTCTGAAGACGGAAAGTCGCGAGCTGGGCGCTGACGCACACCAACGACTGACCGCCCTCCTCAAGCGGGAGACTCAAGACCGCGACAGAGACCCAGTGCTTCCTGTTGTTCCAGAAGAAGTCCACCAGCTTCTTCTGTATCTTGGCGACAAACGCAGGGGGAGGGGTCAAAGTGACCAGCCGGTACCACAGCATTGCGGCCACCAGCTGGTTTATGACTAGCGCTCGACCCCTGTAGGACAGCACTCGGAGCAGTCCTGTCCAGCGCCCTAGGCGAGCGGCGACCTTGGCCTCCAGCTCCTGCCAGTTCGCCGGCCAGGCTTCCTCGTCGGGGCTAAGGTAGACTCCCAGATAGAGGAGATGGGTCGTGCTCCAGGCAAAAGGCCTGAGCTCCTCCGGCAGGGAGTCCACCCGCCACTGACCCACCAGGAGTCCGGAACATTTCTCCCAGTTGATCCTGGCGGAGGACGCGGCCGAGTAAATCTCCTGGCACTCACGCATCCTCCGCAGGTCAGCGGGATCCTCTACCGCGAGGAGCACGTCATCGGCGTAAGCCGAGAGGACGACCTCCACGCCCGGCCCTTGCAGAGCCAGTCCCGTCAACCTCGTCCGCAAGAGGCGCAGGAAAGGCTCCACGCAAACGGCGTATAACTGGCCGGACATGGGGCATCCCTGGCGCACCCCTCTCCTAAAGCGAAGGGGCGCCGTCAAGGACCCGTTAACCTTAATCAGACACTCCGCGGCGGCGTACAAAAGTCGGATCCGGGCGACGAAATGCGTCCCGAACCCGAAAGCGCGCAGAGTTCCGAGCAGATAGTCGTGATCCACCCTGTCGAACGCCTTCTCTTGGTCGAGGGATAGGAAGGCGACCGACAGACCAGCCTCCTGGGAGCAATGGATGAGGTCCCGGACCAGATGGATGTTGTCGTGGATTGTCCGGCCCGGGACCGTGTATGACTGGTCGGGGTGGATCATGTGGTCCAGCACGGCACCAAGGCGAGCAGACATCGCCCTGGCGAAGATTTTGTAGTCCGTGCTGAGGAGGGAGACCGGGCGCCAGTTCTTAAGGAGGCGGAGATCGCCCTTCTTAGGCAGCAGGACGATGACTGCCCTGCGCCAAGAGAGGGGCATCTCCCCGGTCGCCAGACTTTCCCCCAGGACCCGCGCGTAGTCGCCCCCCAGGACGTCCCAGAACGCCCTGTGGAACTCCACGGTCAGCCCGTCCAGCCCCGGGGATTTTCCCCTCGAGAGCCGGGCGAGGGCACCGGTCAGCTCCGCCAGGCTTAGCGGAGCTTCCAGATTTTCGGCGCCCTCCGGGCTGACCTTCGGCAGGTCCTCCCACAAAACTCTACGCGCTTCCTCGCTGGACGGATCCGGAGAGAACAGAGCCCCGTAATATTCACGGACCCTGTTGTTGACGCCCTCCGGATCCGAGACGAGAGAGCCGTCGTCGGCCAGCAGCGTCAAGAGCTGCTTACGGACACTCTGCCTTTTTTCCAGCGAGTAGAAGAAGGGGGAGCCGCGGTCCAGATCCCGCAGGAACCGGATCCGCGACCTCACGAACGCGCCTCGGGACCCGACGAGCTGCAGGTCCTTCAGCGCGGCCTTCTTCGCTTCGTACACCGTCCGCAGGGCCGGGTCCTGGACGACTTGACCGAGACGGGCTTCCAGGTCGAGCACCTCTTTTTCTAGGCGCCCGACTCTGGCCGCCCGCCTCTTGGTCGACCCCCTCGCGTACTCTTGACAGAAGACGCGGACGTGAGCCTTGCCCACGTCCCACCATAGCCTCAAGGAGGGGAAGCCCCCCTGCTTCCTTCTCCAGTCGGACCAGAATCGACGGAACGAGTCCTGGAACCGCACGTCCTCCAGCAGCCGGTTGTTAAAGTGCCAGTACGCGGACCCCGTCCTCGCGCGGAGCGAAGCGAGCTCCGCCCACACCAGGTGGTGGTCCGAACACGGCACCGGCCGCATGGAGGCCGCCGGGACGCAGGAAACGTACGCCCGAGACACGTAAAGGCGGTCGACTCTAGACCATCCGACTCCAGGCCTCACCCAAGTAAAGGCGCTGGAGTCGGGGTGGAGATTTCGCCAGACGTCCACCAAGTCGAAGGACCCGACCAGGTCCCTCAACTTCTCCATCGCCGTCATGCACTGCGGGGCACCGGAGCGGTCCCTCGCCTCGAGGGTGCAGTTAAAATCCCCCCCGAGGACAATGCAGTCGCCGACGTCGACGGAGCCAAGAAGAGCGGACACCTCTTCAAAGAAGCGCGTTTGCTGCGGGCCGGGATGAGGGGCGTACACGTTCACGAGATGGAGCGGCACGTCCCCCAGGCGAACCGTTACGTGCAGCAAGCGGCCTGGCACGGGCTCCTCGACCCCCAAGATCTCCGGCTGAAAATGCGGGCCCAGCAAGATGGCCACCCCACTAGAAATGGCGGTGAGGTGGCTCATGCGGACCTCTCCTTGCCATTCCAGGAGCCACGTGGCTTCGTCTCCCGGAACGGTGTGGGTTTCTTGCAGGAAGCACACCGCATATTTCCCCTCCCGCAGGAGCGAAAAATTGTCAAATCTACGGCGTGCCCCTCTGCCGCCGTTGATGTTGAGGCTGGCTATGGTTATCTTCATGGCAAAAGCATAGTACAACCTCTACCTTAACCTATTGTGGGGGAGGGAGCGGAGTCTTTTGTTGAACTCCGCTCCTTCAGCAGCCCAGCGAGGAACTTTTTGAGCCGGCGCAGCTCAAGGCCCTGAGCCTTTGATAAGGGCCCGCCCGCGGCCATGGTTTTAGTGGCGGCGCGGACGGATGCGACGAGCAGCCCCGGCTCGGACCATCTTTCCAGGGCCAGACGGGCTTGGTCGCGGCGACCCCGGCACTGGACCAAAAAGTCCCGGAGTTCCTCTGCGGGAATGAGGAGGGTCTCAGTGGCGGCCGCGAGCAGATCCACCGCCTCACTGGCGATGGACTCGAGATCTTCACCCACGTCCTCCACCGAGTCCCCGTCCCCCTCCGGGAGGTCGCCGCTAGCAGCCGGCCCGTCGACCGCACGAGGTACGGCAAACGGCCCGGCCGCTCCATCTGGCCCTGGCTCTGCCCCGATCCCACCCCCAGGATCGTCGGCAGAGGAGTCCCCACTGGGCTCTTTTAAAATTGGTGCTGGGTCGGGAAGCGACAGCGGAAGGGGTTCCTCCTCCGCCCCAGGAACCGGGGAACACGGAGAGACCCGGTTTAGGAAGTTCTCCAGGTCCACCAAGTCCCCCAGCTCCAAAGTAGGGGGCAAGGGTTGTTGTTCTTCCCCCTCCCCGCCGCCTCCCCCCAGCCCAGCGTGTACGGATTCATTAAAATTGTTCATATTCTCAGTTTCTACCGGGTCGAGCAAATCCCGGGGGAAGTTGGGTATTGGCTGGGCGGGCTCAGGTTCGGCCTTTTCGGCCCCGCCCGCCTCGGTCCCCGGGACGCTCGACCCGGCGGCTACGCATTCTTCCACTGGCCCCACGCCCCCCACGACAGGCAGATCTTCCACGCCCACCCCAGGAGGCAGCGGCTGGGCAGCCTCGACTGCCTCATCCTCCCCGGGGACAGACTCCTCGCGCCTGCAGCGCAATTTGGGGGCGCTGGTGGGGGACGCGGGACACGCGGCGGGCACCGCCTCCTCCGCGGAGGGATGTTGTTCCCCCTCCGCCTCATTGGGGCGGTGCCTCTTTTTGTTCCTGGGGGTGCGCGAAGGCAGGGAGACCTCCATGTCTGCCGAGGCCTCCCGCTCCGCCCCCCCCTTTTCCTTTTCTTGCCCGCGCCCGGGCCCCTCCGCGGTATTGGTCAAGGGCTCAGGCACGGGCTCAGGGCACCCCGCGCTCGCCGGTGACGGGGTTGGGCTGAGCGCGGTGGTCAAATTTTCCGGCGCACTGAGGGGACCCGCCTCGAGATGTTTCGCCTTCTTCCGCGCCTTCTTTCCGGTCGAACGCTCTCCCTCCCCCCCGCCGGAGGCCCTGAAAACAAAGGCCTCCGACGATGCCCGCGCACCTACGGCTCCCGGCACGCGGACGCAACTAGGGGGAGGGGTGGCGGCGGTGCCAGCCTTGGCCGCCTTCGGTGGTTTGGCGGCCTTGGAGGCGGGGCAGTTCTTACGAACATGCCCCACCTCCCTACAGGCATGGCACCGCACGCCGTCCGACGTCCAGAAGACGCGGTAGGCAGTCCCCTCGTGCACCACATGAAAGTTCCCCTCCGTCGTCTCCTCCCGCGCCAGCCGGACAAAGAGCTGGCGGCGGAAGGAGAACACGTGGCGCAGGCTGTTCTCCCTGAGGCCGAGCGGTATGGGGTTGATCCCCGACCTTACCTCCCCCAGTTGGTGTAGGTGAGGGAGGAGGAGCTCAGCGGGAACAAAGGGCGGGACGTTTGAAATGATGACCCTCTGCGCGGTGGCCTCGAGAGGGTCCACCGGCAGGAACGTCCCGCCCACCGTGAGCCCCTTTTCAAGGGCCAGGGACACCGCCCGCTCCGACCCCAGGAAGAACACGGCCTTCCCAGACATCTTGGAGGCTGCGACAATGGCCGAGGGGCCGACTACCCCAGCCATCGCCCGCACGCACTCCTCGATGCTCATTGTGGGGTGAGTGTAGCTCTTGACCCCGTGTTTTTTAGTTATAAGTCTGAACGGTGGCAGGGCAGCGGGTGGCGCAGGAGGTGCCGTGGATGTGGACACCGCCTGCGCATACGTCCTTGCTGGCCCTGCCACCGGCGTGGATGGGGTCGCCATCACGGGGTCCCTTTAAGGGCCACACCCACCCCAAAGTCACAGGCCTTAATGGTCTTTATTAGGCCTCTTGTAGATTGACTGAGCAGAGGAGCCCTTAACGAGGCACCTCTCCCCTCGTTGACAATTGGGGAGAGGCCTTGCTCCTTCTGCTCAGTTGTCTTAATTGTTTTTTTTTTTTTGCAAATTTGGAAGGAAGAGGCCTCAGAGAGAGAGGGGAGAAACAGAGGGTAACGGAGAAAGAGAGAGGGGGGTGGGAAGGGGGGGGGGCTGCGAGGGCAGGTCTCCCCTCGCAGCTGTGGGTGGGTGCACTCCCCAGATGGCAAAACACAAAAGTCTTTGGGGTGGTCTTCAGGTGGGGGGAGAAGATGTCTTCACCTGGGGTAGCTGGAGCCACCAGGCACTCCTAACGATCCTCAATAGGGTGATTAATGACTCTTCAGCCTGGTAGCTCCAGCTATCCCAGGCTAGGCAAATGTGGGGGGGGTGGGGGGGGTTCCAATTGTGGGGGGGGGGCCTAGTTGTAAGCACGGCCCCCACGCACACTACCACACACACACACACCCCCCGCGATGTTCCGGCCCTCAGTGGTCTTCTTTCCTCCCCCCACCAAAACAACAAAGTCTGTTTGGGGAAATGCACCCACACCCACCTGTAGAGTAGTTGAGTCTCCCTCCTTCCACACTGGATGTTGTTGGTCTTTTCCCCCTCTCTCCAACTCCTTGCAGAATGGTAAAGTTGTTAAAGTTTTCTGTTCTCCTCCTCTCCCTCTGGATAAAAGTTGGTGTTGAAGCCCCTTCCTTCCTTCTCTTCCTGGGCTGGTCTCAGGGCTCTCCAGGCAGGAGCTCAAGTTGATAGCTGCTTCCCTCACTGCTCACAGCTCCAACTGAGCAGGACACGCCTCCACTGCTCTACCATTGGTTCCTTGTGCATGAAACTCTTTTAGGAGTCTACCTGCAAAACATAAACAACACTAAACTGTGCCACCCGACCTGGGTGACACAGCAGACATTTTCAAGGCCCCTTTTTTTTTTTGGTTTTTGGTTTTTTTTTTTTTTTTTTTTTTTTTTTTTTTTTTTTTTTTTTTTTTTTGGCGCTAAAATCAAATTTTTCCAGTGCCCCCTATAAAAGGAGAGGGGGACACTAAAAACACCGGCAATTAAAACAAATTAAACTTTAAAACGTAAAATCAAATTAAAATTTGGTTGCCGGGCGTGATGATGCACTCCAGTCCCTCCGGTGCCCACCTCTCGCGGAAGGCCGCGAGCGTACCGGTGGACACCGCGTGCTCCATCTCCAAGGACACCCTGGACCGGATGTAAGAGCGGAAGAGAGGCAGGCAGTCAGGTTGAACGACCCCCTCGACCGCCCGCTGCCTGGACCGGCTGATGGCACCCTTGGCCGTGCCCAGGAGCAGTCCTACGAGGAGGCCTTCGGACCTACCCGCTCCCCTCCGCACAGGGTGCCCAAAGATCAGGAGAGTGGGACTGAAGTGCAGCCAGAATTTCAGGAGCAGCCCCTTCAAATAGTGGAACAGGGGCTGCAACCTTGTGCACTCCATAAAAACATGGAACACGGACTCCTCCAGACCGCAGAAATTGCAGGCGGCCTGGGAGTCCGTGAACCGGCTTAAAAATTTATTGCACGGCACTGCTCCGTGCACCACCCTCCAGGCCAAGTCCCCGATGAATAGTGGGAGGACCCCTGCGTAGAGTGCCCTCCATCGGGGACCCCCGCCTCCTCCGGACGGCAAGATGGTGCGCCATGGCGTGTCCGGACGGCCGGCGAGGATGGCAAAGTTGAGGGTGTGCAGGAGCAGCCCGTACAGGAAACCCCTCCGCGCGGAACTGAAAGGCACGGAGGGGATTTCCCCGAGGCGGCTCAAGTTGTGAGGCGCCGGCCCCCGAGGGAGGTTCCGGGGTTTGGCGCCGATGAGGAATTCCGTCCGGACGGGGGTCAGTTCGGACGGGATCTCCCCACGTGCTTGAGCCTCCTCGATACACCTAACGGAGTCAGGGCCCAGAGCTGTTTTTAGCGACTCGATGGCATCGGCCGCGCGGCGGACGTTGGCAGAATTTAGGCGCCGCGCCAGCGTGACTGGCGCCATCCAGCCCGCTCCTCCGCCATCGAGCAGGTCCCTGACCCTGGTCACCTCACCAGCCACAGCCCTCTCTTCCGACCGCCACATAAAACCTCGGCCGTGGAGGTACGGATTCCCGAGCAGCGGCTCCTGCAGGACGGCCGCCACTCCAGCCGGCGGAGAGCTGCGCTTGGTGGAGACTTTGTTCCAGACCCTGATGAGTTCCCTGTAAAAGACAGGCAGCTCCCGGAGGGCGGTCCTGGCACCCCCCAAGTTCACAAACAGGAGCTGCGTGTCATAATTGAGGTCGAGCTGCTGGCGGAAGAAATACCTCGCCAGAGCACACCACCTAGGAGGGGGCTCGACGTAAAGGTATCTCTGCAGGGTCTGAAGACGGAAAGTCGCGAGCTGGGCGCTGACGCACACCAACGACTGACCGCCCTCCTCAAGCGGGAGACTCAAGACCGCGGCAGAGACCCAGTGCTTCCTGTTGTTCCAGAAGAAGTCCACCAGCTTCTTCTGTATCTTGGCGACAAACGCAGGGGGAGGGGTCAAAGTGACCAGCCGGTACCACAGCATTGCGGCCACCAGCTGGTTTATGACTAGCGCTCGACCCCTGTAGGACAGCACTCGGAGCAGTCCTGTCCAGCGCCCTAGGCGAGCGGCGACCTTGGCCTCCAGCTCCTGCCAGTTCGCCGGCCAGGCTTCCTCGTCGGGGCTAAGGTAGACTCCCAGATAGAGGAGATGGGTCGTGCTCCAGGCAAAAGGCCTGAGCTCCTCCGGCAGGGAGTCCACCCGCCACTGACCCACCAGGAGTCCGGAACATTTCTCCCAGTTGATCCTGGCGGAGGACGCGGCCGAGTAAATCTCCTGGCACTCACGCATCCTCCGCAGGTCAGCGGGATCCTCTACCGCGAGGAGCACGTCATCGGCGTAAGCCGAGAGGACGACCTCCACGCCCGGCCCTTGCAGAGCCAGTCCCGTCAACCTCGTCCGCAAGAGGCGCAGGAAAGGCTCCACGCAAACGGCGTATAACTGGCCGGACATGGGGCATCCCTGGCGCACCCCTCTCCTAAAGCGAAGGGGCGCCGTCAAGGACCCGTTAACCTTAATCAGACACTCCGCGGCGGCGTACAAAAGTCGGATCCGGGCGACGAAATGCGTCCCGAACCCGAAAGCGCGCAGAGTTCCGAGCAGATAGTCGTGATCCACCCTGTCGAACGCCTTCTCTTGGTCGAGGGATAGGAAGGCGACCGACAGACCAGCCTCCTGGGAGCAATGGATGAGGTCCCGGACCAGATGGATGTTGTCGTGGATTGTCCGGCCCGGGACCGTGTATGACTGGTCGGGGTGGATCATGTGGTCCAGCACGGCACCAAGGCGAGCAGACATCGCCCTGGCGAAGATTTTGTAGTCCGTGCTGAGGAGGGAGACCGGGCGCCAGTTCTTAAGGAGGCGGAGATCGCCCTTCTTAGGCAGCAGGACGATGACTGCCCTGCGCCAAGAGAGGGGCATCTCCCCGGTCGCCAGACTTTCCCCCAGGACCCGCGCGTAGTCGCCCCCCAGGACGTCCCAGAACGCCCTGTGGAACTCCACGGTCAGCCCGTCCAGCCCCGGGGATTTTCCCCTCGAGAGCCGGGCGAGGGCACCGGTCAGCTCCGCCAGGCTTAGCGGAGCTTCCAGATTTTCGGCGCCCTCCGGGCTGACCTTCGGCAGGTCCTCCCACAAAACTCTACGCGCTTCCTCGCTGGACGGATCCGGAGAGACAGAGCCCCGTAATATTCACGGACCCTGTTGTTGACGCCCTCCGGATCCGAGACGAGAGAGCCGTCGTCGGCCAGCAGCGTCAAGAGCTGCTTACGGACACTCTGCCTTTTTTCCAGCGAGTAGAAGAAGGGGGAGCCGCGGTCCAGATCCCGCAGGAACCGGATCCGCGACCTCACGAACGCGCCTCGGGACCCGACGAGCTGCAGGTCCTTCAGCGCGGCCTTCTTCGCTTCGTACACCGTCCGCAGGGCCGGGTCCTGGACGACTTGACCGAGACGGGCTTCCAGGTCGAGCACCTCTTTTTCTAGGCGCCCGACTCTGACCGCCCGCCTCTTGGTCGACCCCCTCGCGTACTCTTGACAGAAGACGCGGACGTGAGCCTTGCCCACGTCCCACCATAGCCTCAAGGAGGGGAAGCCCCCCTGCTTCCTTCTCCAGTCGGACCAGAATCGACGGAACGAGTCCTGGAACCGCACGTCCTCCAGCAGCCGGTTGTTAAAGTGCCAGTACGCGGACCCCGTCCTCGCGCGGAGCGAAGCGAGCTCCGCCCACACCAGGTGGTGGTCCGAACACGGCACCGGCCGCATGGAGGCCGCCGGGACGCAGGAAACGTACGCCCGAGACACGTAAAGGCGGTCGACTCTAGACCATCCAACTCCAGGCCTCACCCAAGTAAAGGCGCTGGAGTCGGGGTGGAGATTTCGCCAGACGTCCACCAAGTCGAAGGACCCGACCAGGTCCCTCAACTTCTCCATCGCCGTCATGCACTGCGGGGCACCGGAGCGGTCCCTCGCCTCGAGGGTGCAGTTAAAATCCCCCCCGAGGACAATGCAGTCGCCGACGTCGACGGAGCCAAGAAGAGCGGACACCTCTTCAAAGAAGCGCGTTTGCTGCGGGCCGGGATGAGGGGCGTACACGTTCACGAGATGGAGCGGCACGTCCCCCAGGCGAACCGTTACGTGCAGCAAGCGGCCTGGCACGGGCTCCTCGACCCCCAAGATCTCCGGCTGAAAATGCGGGCCCAGCAAGATGGCCACCCCACTTGAAATGGCGGTGAGGTGGCTCATGCGGACCTCTCCTTGCCATTCCAGGAGCCACGTGGCTTCGTCTCCCGGAACGGTGTGGGTTTCTTGCAGGAAGCACACCGCATATTTCCCCTCCCGCAGGAGCGAAAAATTGTCAAATCTACGGCGTGCCCCTCTGCCGCCGTTGATGTTGAGGCTGGCTATGGTTATCTTCATGGCAAAAGCATAGTGCAACCTCTACCTTAACCTATTGTGGGGGAGGGAGCGGAGTCTTTTGTTGAACTCCGCTCCCTCCGCAGCCCAGCGAGGAGTCCCTCGAGCTCGCGCAGCTCAAGGTGCTGCTCCTTTGTCAAGGGCCCGCCCGCGGCCAAGGTTTTAACGGCGGCGCGGACGGACCCCTTGATCAGCTCCGGCTCGGACCATTTTTCCAGGGCCAGTCGGGCTTGGTCGCGGCGACCCCGGCTCTGGGCCAAAAAGTCCCGGAGTTCCTTTGCAGGAACGAGGAGGGCCTCAGCGGCGGCCGCGAGCAGATCCACCGCCTCCCTGGCGGTGGTCTCTAGGTCTTCACCCGCGTCCCCCACCGAGTCCCCGTCCTCCTCCGGGAGGTGGCCGCCAGCAGCCGGCCCATCGACCGCACAAGGTACGGCAAATGAACCGGCCGCTCCAACCGGCCCTGGCACTGCCCCGATCCCACCCCCAGGATCGTCGGCAGAGGAGTCCCCACTGGGCTCTTTTAAAAATGGTGCTGGGTCGGGAAATGACAGCGGAAGGGGTTCCCCCTCCGCCCCAGGAACCGGAGAACAAGGAGAGACCCGGCCATAGGAAATCCCCAGGCCCTCCAAGTGCTCCAGCTCCAAAGTAAGGGGCGAGGGTGGGTGTTCCTCCCCCTCCCCGCTGCCACACCCCGGCCCAGCATCTACAGTTTGATTAAAATCAATATATTTTGTTTCTGCCGGGTCGAGCAACTCCCGGGGGAAGTTGGGTAATAGCTGGGCGGGCTCAGGTTCGGCCTTTTCGGCCTCGCCCGCCTCAGTCCCCGGGACGCCCGGCCCGGCGGCTACGCATTCCTCCGCGGTCCCCACGCCCCCCACGACAGGCAGATCTTCCACTCCATCCCCGGGAGGCAGAGGCTGGGCAGCCTCAACTGTCTCACCCTCCCCGGGGAAAGACTCCTCGCGCCTGCAGCGCAATTTGGGGGCGCTGGTGGGGGACGCGGGACACGCGGCGGGCACCGACTCCTCCGCGGAGGGATGTTGTTCCCCCTCCGCGTCATTGGGGCGGTGCCTCTTTTTGTTCCTGGGGGCGCGCGGAGTCAGGGAGACCTCCATGTCTGCCGAGGCCTCCCGCTCCGCCCCCCCCTTTTCCTTTTCTTGCCCGCGCCCGGGCCCCTCTGTGGTGTTGTTCAAGGGCTCGGGCACGGGCTCGGGGCACCCCGCGCTCGCCGGTGACGGGGTTGGGCTGAGCGCGGTGGTCAAATTATCCGGCGCACTGAGGGGACCCGCCTCTTGATGTTTTGTCTTCTTCCGCGCCTTCTTTCCGGTCGGACGCTCTCCCTCCCCCCCGACGGAGGCCCTGAAAACAAAGGCCTCCGACGATGCCCGCGCACCTACGGCTCCCGGCACGCGGACGCAACTAGGGGGAGGGGTGGCGGCGGCACCAGCCTTGGCCGCCTTCGGTGGTTTGGCGGCCTTGGAGGCGGGGCAGTTCTTACGAACATGCCCCACCTCCCTGCAGGCATGGCACCGCACGCCGTCCGACGTCCAGAAGACGCGGTAGGCAGTCCCCTCGTGCACCACATTAAAATTCCCCTCCGTCGTGTCCTCCCGCGCCAGCCGGACAAAGAGCTGGCGGCGGAAGGAGAACACGTGGCGCAGGCTGTTCTCCCTGAGGCCGAGCGGTATGGGGTTGATCCCCGACCTTACCTCCCCCAGTTGGTGTAGGTGAGGGAGGAGGAGCTCAGCGGGAACAAAGGGCGGGACGTTTGAAATGATGACCCTCTGCGCGGTGGCCTCGAGAGGGTCCACCGGCAGGAACGTCCCGCCCACCGTGAGCCCCTTTTCAAGGGCCAGGGACACCGCCCGCTCCGACCCCAGGAAGAACACGGCCTTCCCAGACATCTTGGAGGCTGCGACAATGGCCGAGGGGCCAACTACCCCAGCCATCGCCCGCACGCACTCCTCGATGCTCATTGTGGGGTGAGTGTAGCTCTTGACCCCGTGTTTTTTTGTTATTAGTCTGAAAGGTGGCAGGGCAGCGGCTGGCGCAGGAGGTGCCGTGGATGTGGACACCGCCTGCGCATACGACCTTGCTGGCCCTGCCACCGGCGTGGATGGGGTCGCCATCACGGGGTCCCTTTCAGGGCTACACCCACCCCAAAGTCACAGGCCTTAATGGTCTTTATTAGGCCTCTTGTAGATTGACTGAGCAGAGGAGCCCTTAATGAGGTACCTCTCCCCTAGTTGGCAATTGGGGAGGGGCCTTGCTCCCTCTGCTCAGTTGTCTTAAATGTTTTTTTTTTTTAAATTAAATTTGGAAGAAAGAGGCTCTCAGAGAGAGAGGGGAGAAACAGAGTAACAGAGAAAGAGAGAGGGGGGGTGGGAAGGGGGGGACTGCGAGGGCAGGTCTCCCCTCGCAGCTGTGGGTGGGTGCACTCCCCAGATGGCAAAACACAAAAGTCTTTGGGGTGGTCTTCAGGTGGGGGGAGAAGATGTCTTCACCTGGGGTAGCTGGAGCCACCAGGCACTCCCAACGATCTTTAATTGGGTGATTGATGACAATCTTCAGCCTGGTAGCTCCAGCTATCCCAGGCTAGGCAAATGTGGGGGGTGGGGGGGGTTCCAATTGTGGGGGGGGCCCAGTTGTAAGCACGGCCCCCACGCACACTACCACACACACACACACACACCCCCCGCGATGTTCCGGCCCTCAGTGGTCTTCTTTCCTCCCCCCACCGATACAACAAAGTCTGTTTGGGGAAATGCACCCACACCCACCTGTAGAATGTAGAGTCTCCCTCCTTCCACACTGGATGTTGTTGGTCTTTTCCCCCTCTCTCCAACTCCTTGCAGAATGGTAAAGTTGTTAAAGTTTTCTGTTCTCCTCCTCTCCCTCTGGATAAAAGTTGGTGTTGAAGCCCCTTCCTTCCTTCTCTTCCTGGGCTGGTCTCAGGGCTCTCCAGGCAGGAGCTCAAGTTGATAGCTGCTTCCCTCACTGCTCACAGCTCCAACTGAGCAGGACACGCCTCCACTGCTCTACCATTGGTTCCTTGTGCATGAAACTCTTTTGAGTTTATCTGTGAAAACATAAAACATTAAACGGTGCCACCCGACCTGGGTGACACTCCAGACATTTACAAGGCCCTTTTTTTTTCCCCCCCTTTTTTGTGTTTTTTTTTGTGTTTTTTCTTTTTTTTTTTTGTTTTTTTTTTTGGGCACTAAAATCACAATTTTTCCCCAGTGCCCCCTATAAAAGGGAAGGGGACACTAAAAGCACCGGCAATTAAAACAAATTAACTTTAAAACGTAAAATCAAATTAAAATTTGGTTGCCGGGCGTGATGATGCACTCCAGTCCCTCCGGTGCCCACCTCTCGCGGAAGGCCGCGAGCGTACCGGTGGACACCGCGTGCTCCATCTCCAAGGACACCCTGGACCGGATGTAAGAGCGGAAGAGAGGCAGGCAGTCAGGTTGAACGACCCCCTCGACCGCCCGCTGCCTGGACCGGCTGATGGCACCCTTGGCCGTGCCCAGGAGCAGTCCTACGAGGAGGCCTTCGGACCTACCCGCTCCCCTCCGCACAGGGTGCCCAAAGATCAGGAGAGTGGGACTGAAGTGCAGCCAGAATTTCAGGAGCAGCCCCTTCAAATAATGGAACAGGGGCTGCAACCTTGTGCACTCAATAAAAACATGGAACACGGACTCCTCCAGACCGCAGAAATTGCAGGCGGCCTGGGAGTCCGTGAACCGGCTTAAAAATTTGTTGCACGGCACTGCTCCGTGCACCACCCTCCAGGCCAAGTCCCCGATGAATAGTGGGAGGACCCCTGCGTAGAGTGCCCTCCATCGGGGACCCCCGCCTCCTCCGGACGGCAAGATGGTGCGCCATGGCGTGTCCGGACGGCCGGCGAGGATGGCAAAGTTGAGGGTGTGCAGGAGCAGCCCGTACAGGAAACCCCTCCGCGCGGAACTGAAAGGCACGGAGGGGATTTCCCCGAGGCGGCTCAAGTTGTGAGGCGCCGGCCCCCGAGGGAGGTTCCGGGGTTTGGCGCCGATGAGGAATTCCGTCCGGACGGGGGTCAGTTCGGACGGGATCTCCCCACGTGCCTGAGCCTCCTCGATACACCTAACGGAGTCAGGGCCCAGAGCTGTTTTTAGCGACTCGATGGCATCGGCCGCGTGGCGGACGTTGGCAGAATTTAGGCGCCGCGCCAGCGTGACTGGCGCCATCCAGCCCGCTCCTCCGCCATCGAGCAGGTCCCTGACCCTGGTCACCTCACCAGCCACAGCCCTCTCTTCCGACCGCCACATAAAGCCTCGGCCGTGGAGGTACGGATTCCCGAGCAGCGGCTCCTGCAGGACGGCCGCCACTCCAGCCGGTGGAGAGCTGCGCTTGGTGGAGACTTTGTTCCAGACCCTGATGAGTTCCCTGTAAAAGACAGGCAGCTCCCGGAGGGCGGTCCTGGCACCCCCCAAGTTCACAAACAGGAGCTGCGTGTCATAATTGAGGTCGAGCTGCTGGCGGAAGAAATACCTCGCCAGAGCACACCACCTAGGAGGGGGCTCGACGTAAAGGTATCTCTGCAGGGTCTGAAGACGGAAAGTCGCGAGCTGGGCGCTGACGCACACCAACGACTGACCGCCCTCCTCAAGCGGGAGACTCAAGACCGCGGCAGAGACCCAGTGCTTCCTGTTGTTCCAGAAGAAGTCCACCAGCTTCTTCTGTATCTTGGCGACAAACGCAGGGGGAGGGGTCAAAGTGACCAGCCGGTACCACAGCATTGCGGCCACCAGCTGGTTTATGACTAGCGCTCGACCCCTGTAGGACAGCACTCGGAGCAGTCCTGTCCAGCGCCCTAGGCGAGCGGCGACCTTGGCCTCCAGCTCCTGCCAGTTCGCCGGCCAGGCTTCCTCGTCGGGGCTAAGGTAGACTCCCAGATAGAGGAGATGGGTCGTGCTCCAGGCAAAAGGCCTGAGCTCCTCCGGCAGGGAGTCCACCCGCCACTGACCCACCAGGAGTCCGGAACATTTCTCCCAGTTGATCCTGGCGGAGGACGCGGCCGAGTAAATCTCCTGGCACTCACGCATCCTCCGCAGGTCAGCGGGATCCTCTACCGCGAGGAGCACGTCATCGGCGTAAGCCGAGAGGACGACCTCCACGCCCGGCCCTTGCAGAGCCAGTCCCGTCAACCTCGTCCGCAAGAGGCGCAGGAAAGGCTCCACGCAAACGGCGTATAACTGGCCGGACATGGGGCATCCCTGGCGCACCCCTCTCCTAAAGCGAAGGGGCGCCGTCAAGGACCCGTTAACCTTAATCAGACACTCCGCGGCGGCGTACAAAAGTCGGATCCGGGCGACGAAATGCGTCCCGAACCCGAAAGCGCGCAGAGTTCCGAGCAGATAGTCGTGATCCACCCTGTCGAACGCCTTCTCTTGGTCGAGGGATAGGAAGGCGACCGACAGACCAGCCTCCTGGGAACAATGGATGAGGTCCCGGACCAGATGGATGTTATCGTGGATTGTCCGGCCCGGGACCGTGTATGACTGGTCGGGGTGGATCATGTGGTCCAGCACGGCACCAAGGCGAGCAGACATCGCCCTGGCGAAGATTTTGTAGTCCGTGCTGAGGAGGGAGACCGGGCGCCAGTTCTTAAGAAGGCGGAGATCGCCCTTCTTAGGCAGCAGGACGATGACTGCCCTGCGCCAAGAGAGGGGCATCTCCCCGGTCGCCAGACTTTCCCCCAGGACCCGCGCGTAGTCGCTCCCCAGGACGTCCCAGAACGCCCTGTGGAACTCCACGGTCAGCCCGTCCAGCCCCGGGGATTTTCCCCTCGAGAGCCGGGCGAGGGCACCGGTCAGCTCCGCCAGGCTTAGCGGAGCTTCCAGATTTTCGGCGCCCTCCGGGCTGACCTTCGGCAGGTCCTCCCACAAAACTCTACGCGCTTCCTCGCTGGACGGATCCGGAGAGAACAGAGCCCCGTAATATTCACGGACCCTGTTGTTGACGCCCTCCGGATCCGAGACGAGAGAGCCGTCGTCGGCCAGCAGCGTCAAGAGCTGCTTACGGACACTCTGCCTTTTTTCCAGCGAGTAGAAGAAGGGGGAGCCGCGGTCCAGATCCCGCAGGAACCGGATCCGCGACCTCACGAACGCGCCTCGGGACCCGACGAGCTGCAGGTCCTTCAGCGCGGCCTTCTTCGCTTCGTACACCGTCCGCAGGGCCGGGTCCTGGACGACTTGACCGAGACGGGCTTCCAGGTCGAGCACCTCTTTTTCTAGGCGCCCGACTCTGGCCGCCCGCCTCTTGGTCGACCCCCTCGCGTACTCTTGACAGAAGACGCGGACGTGAGCCTTGCCCACGTCCCACCATAGCCTCAAGGAGGGGAAGCCCCCCTGCTTCCTTCTCCAGTCGGACCAGAATCGACGGAACGAGTCCTGGAACCGCACGTCCTCCAGCAGCCGGTTGTTAAAGTGCCAGTACGCGGACCCCGTCCTCGCGCGGAGCGAAGCGAGCTCCGCCCACACCAGGTGGTGGTCCGAACACGGCACCGGCCGCATGGAGGCCGCCGGGACGCAGGAAACGTACGCCCGAGACACGTAAAGGCGGTCGACTCTGGACCATCCAACTCCAGGCCTCACCCAAGTAAAGGCGCTGGAGTCGGGGTGGAGATTTCGCCAGACGTCCACCAAGTCGAAGGACCCGACCAGGTCCCTCAACTTCTCCATCGCCGTCATGCACTGCGGGGCACCGGAGCGGTCCCTCGCCTCGAGGGTGCAGTTAAAATCCCCCCCGAGGACAATGCAGTCGCCGACGTCGACGGAGCCAAGAAGAGCGGACACCTCTTCAAAGAAGCGCGTTTGCTGCGGGCCGGGATGAGGGGCGTACACGTTCACGAGATGGAGCGGCACGTCCCCCAGGCGAACCGTTACGTGCAGCAAGCGGCCTGGCACGGGCTCCTCGACCCCCAAGATCTCCGGCTGAAAATGCGGGCCCAGCAAGATGGCCACCCCACTAGAAATGGCGGTGAGGTGGCTCATGCGGACCTCTCCTTGCCATTCCAGGAGCCACGTGGCTTCGTCTCCCGGAACGGTGTGGGTTTCTTGCAGGAAGCACACCGCATATTTCCCCTCCCGCAGGAGCGAAAAATTGTCAAATCTACGGCGTGCCCCTCTGCCGCCGTTGATGTTGAGGCTGGCTATGGTTATCTTCATGGCAAAAGCATAGTGCAACCTCTACCTTAACCTATTGTGGGGGAGGGAGCGGAGTCTTTTGTTGAACTCCGCTCCCTCCGCAGCCCAGCGAGGAGTCCCTCGAGCTCGCGCAGCTCAAGGTGCTGCTCCTTTGTCAAGGGCCCGCCCGCGGCCAGGGTTTTAATGGCGGCGCGGACAGACCCCTTGATCAGCTCTGGCTCGGACCATTTTTCCAGGGCCAGTCGGGCTTGGTCGCGGCGACCCCGGCTCTGGGCCAAAAAGTCCCGGAGTTCCTTTGCAGGAATGAGGAGGGCCTCAGCGGCGGCCGCGAGCAGATCCACCGCCTCACTGGCGGTGGTCTCTAGGTCTTCACCCGCGTCCCCCACCGAGTCCCCGTCCTCCTCCGGGAGGTGGCCGCCAGCAGCCAGCCCATCGACCGCAGAAGGTACGGCAAATGAACCGGCCGCTCCAACCGGCCCTGGCACTGCCCCGATCCCACCCCCAGGATCGTCGGCAGAGGAGTCCCCACTGGGCTCTTTTAAAAATGGTGCTGGGTCGGGAAATGACAGCGGAAGGGGTTCCCCCTCCGCCCCAGGAACCGGAGAACAAGGAGAGACCCGGCCATAGGAAATCCCCAGGCCCTCCAAGTGCTCCAGCTCCAAAGTAAGGGGCGAGGGTGGGTGTTCCTCCCCCTCCCCGCTGCCACCCCCCGGCCCAGCATCTACAGTGTCATAGTTATTTGTTTGTATTTCTGCCGGGTCGAGCGACTCCCGGGGGAAGTTGGATAATAGCCGGGCGGGCTCAGGTTCGGCCTTTTCGGCCCCGCCCGCCTCGGTCCCCGGGACGCTCGACCCGGCGGCTACGCATTCTTCCACTGGCCCCACGCCCCCCACGACAGGCAGATCTTCCACGCCCTCCCCAGGAGGCAGCGGCTGGGCAGCCTCGACTGCCTCACCCTCCCCGGGGAAAGACTCCTCGCGCCTGCAGCGCAATTTGGGGGCGCTGGTGGGGGACGCGGGACACGCGGCGGGCACCGCCTCCTCCGCGGAGGGATGTTGTTCCCCCTCCGCCTCATTGGGGCGGTGCCTCTTTTTGTTCCTGGGGGCGCGCGGAGTCAGGGAGACCTCCATGTCTGCCGAGGCCTCCCGCTCCGCCCCCCCCTTTTCCTTTTCTTGCCCGCGCCTGGGCCCCTCTGTGGTATTATTCAAGGGCCCGGGCACGGGCTCGGGGCACCCCGCGCTCGCCGGTGACGGGGTTGGGCTGAGCGCGGTGGTCAAACTTTCCGGCGCACCGAGGGGACCCGCCTCTAGATGTTTCTCCTTCTTCCGCGCCTTCTTTCCGCTCGGACGCTCTCCCTCCCCCCCGCCGGAGGCCCTGAAAACAAAGGCCTCCGATGATGCCCGCGCACCCATGGCTCCCGGCACGCGGACGCAACTAGGGGGAGGGGTGGCGGCGGCGCCAGCTATGGCCGCCTTCGGTGGTTTGGCGGCCTTGGAGGCGGGGCAGTTCTTACGAACGTGCCCCACCTCCCTGCAGGCATGGCACCGCACGCCGTCCGACGTCCAGAAGACGCGGTAGGCAGTCCCCTCGTGCACCACATTAAAGTGCCCTTCTGTCATGTCCTCCCGCGCCAGCCGGACAAAGAGCTGGCGGCGGAAGGAGAACACGTGGCGCAGGCTGTTCTCCCTGAGGCCGAGCGGTATGGGGTTGATCCCCGACCTTACCTCCCCCAGTTGGTGTAGGTGAGGGAGGAGGAGCTCAGCGGAAACAAAGGGCGGGACGTTTGACACGATGACCCTCTGCGCGGTGGCCTCGAGAGGGTCCACCGGCAGGAACGTCCCGCCCACCGTGAGCCCCTTTTCAAGGGCCAGGGACACCGCCCGCTCCGACCCCAGGAAGAACACGGCCTTCCCAGACATCTTGGAGGCTGCGACAATGGCCGAGGGGCCGACTACCCCAGCCATCGCCCGCACGCACTCCTCGATGGTCATTGTGGGGTGAGTGTAGCTCTTGACCCCGTGTTTTTTCGTAATTAACCTAAATGGTGGCAGGGCAGCGGGTGGCGCAGGAGGGGCCGTGGAAGCGGTTGCCACCTGCGCATACGTCCTTGCTGGCCCTGCCACCGGCGTGGATGGGGTCGCCATCACGGGGTCCCTTTCAGGGCTACACCCACCCCAAAGTCACAGGCCTTAATGGTCTTTATTAGGCCTCTTGTAGATTGACTGAGCAGAGGAGCCCTTAATGAGGTACCTCTCCCCTAGTTGGCAATTGGGGAGGGGCCTTGCTCCCTCTGCTCAGTTGTCTTAAATGTTTTTTTTTTTAAATTAAATTTGGAAGAAAGAGGCTCTCAGAGAGAGAGGGGAGAAACAGAGTAACAGAGAAAGAGAGAGGGGGGGTGGGAAGGGGGGGACTGCGAGGGCAGGTCTCCCCTCGCAGCTGTGGGTGGGTGCACTCCCCAGATGGCAAAACACAA
This sequence comes from Pristiophorus japonicus, assembly GCF_044704955.1. Taxonomy (NCBI): domain Eukaryota; kingdom Metazoa; phylum Chordata; class Chondrichthyes; family Pristiophoridae; genus Pristiophorus; species Pristiophorus japonicus. Next base: position 247,644,614 of record NC_091980.1, read on the forward strand.
AAGTCTTTGGGGTGGTCTTCAGGTGGGGGGAGAAGATGTCTTCACCTGGGGTAGCTGGAGCCACCAGGCACTCCCAACGATCTTTAATTGGGTGATTGATGACAATCTTCAGCCTGGTAGCTCCAGCTATCCCAGGCTAGGCAAATGTGGGGGGTGGGGGGGGTTCCAATTGTGGGGGGGGCCCAGTTGTAAGCACGGCCCCCACGCACACTACCACACACACACACACACACCCCCCGCGATGTTCCGGCCCTCAGTGGTCTTCTTTCCTCCCCCCACCGATACAACAAAGTCTGTTTGGGGAAATGCACCCACACCCACCTGTAGAATGTAGAGTCTCCCTCCTTCCACACTGGATGTTGTTGGTCTTTTCCCCCTCTCTCCAACTCCTTGCAGAATGGTAAAGTTGTTAAAGTTTTCTGTTCTCCTCCTCTCCCTCTGGATAAAAGTTGGTGTTGAAGCCCCTTCCTTCCTTCTCTTCCTGGGCTGGTCTCAGGGCTCTCCAGGCAGGAGCTCAAGTTGATAGCTGCTTCCCTCACTGCTCACAGCTCCAACTGAGCAGGACACGCCTCCACTGCTCTACCATTGGTTCCTTGTGCATGAAACTCTTTTAGAGTCTACCTGTGAAAACATAAAACAATAACGGTGCCACCCAACCTGGGTGACACTCCAGACATTTACAAGGCCCTTTTTTTCCCCCCCTTTTTTTGTTTTTTTTTTGTGTTTTTCTTTTTTTGGTTTTTTTTTTTGGGCACTAAAATCACAATTTTTCCCCAGTGCCCCCTATAAAAGGGAAGGGGACACTAAAAGCACCGGCAATTAAAACAAATTAACTTTAAAACGTAAAATCAAATTAAAATTTGGTTGCCGGGCGTGATGATGCACTCCAGTCCCTCCGGTGCCCACCTCTCGCGGAAGGCCGCGAGCGTACCGGTGGACACCGCGTGCTCCATCTCCAAGGACACCCTGGACCGGATGTAAGAGCGGAAGAGAGGCAGGCAGTCAGGTTGAACGACCCCCTCGACCGCCCGCTGCCTGGACCGGCTGATGGCACCCTTGGCCGTGCCCAGGAGCAGTCCTACGAGGAGGCCTTCGGACCTACCCGCTCCCCTCCACACAGGGTGCCCAAAGATCAGGAGGGTGGGACTGAAGTGCAGCCAGAATTTCAGGAGCAGCCCCTTCAAATAATGGAACAGGGGCTGCAACCTCGTGCACTCAATAAAAACATGGAACACGGACTCCTCCAGACCGCAGAAATTGCAGGCGGCCTGGGAGTCCGTGAACCGGCTTAAAAATTTGTTGCACGGCACTGCTCCGTGCACCACCCTCCAGGCCAAGTCCCCGATGAATAGTGGGAGGACCCCTGCGTAGAGTGCCCTCCATCGGGGACCCCCGCCTCCTCCGGACGGCAAGATGGTACGCCATGGCGTGTCCGGACGGCCGGCGAGGATGGCAAAGTTGAGGGTGTGCAGGAGCAGCCCGTACAGGAAACCCCTCCGCGCGGAACTGAAAGGCACGGAGGGGATTTCCCCGAGGCGGCTCAAGTTGTGAGGCGCCGGTCCCCGAGGGAGGTTCCGGGGTTTGGCGCCGATGAGGAATTCCGTCCGGACGGGGGTCAGTTCGGACGGGATCTCCCCACGTGCTTGAGCCTCCTCGATACACCTAACGGAGTCAGGGCCCAGAGCTGTTTTTAGCGACTCGATGGCATCGGCCGCGCGGCGGACGTTGGCAGAATTTAGGCGCCGCGCCAGCGTGACTGGCGCCATCCAGCCCGCTCCTCCGCCATCGAGCAGGTCCCTGACCCTGGTCACCTCACCAGCCACAGCCCTCTCTTCCGACCGCCACATGAAGCCTCGGCCGTGGAGGTACGGATTCCCGAGCAGCGGTTCCTGCAGGACGGCCGCCACTCCAGCCGGCGGAGAGCTGCGCTTGGTGGAGACTTTGTTCCAGACCCTGATGAGTTCCCTGTAAAAGACAGGCAGCTCCCGGAGGGCGGTCCTGGCACCCCCCAAGTTCACAAACAGGAGCTGCGTGTCATAATTGAGGTCGAGCTGCTGGCGGAAGAAATACCTCGCCAGAGCACACCACCTAGGAGGGGGCTCGACGTAAAGGTATCTCTGCAGGGTCTGAAGACGGAAAGTCGCGAGCTGGGCGCTGACGCACACCAACGACTGACCGCCCTCCTCAAGCGGGAGACTCAAGACCGCGACAGAGACCCAGTGCTTCCTGTTGTTCCAGAAGAAGTCCACCAGCTTCTTCTGTATCTTGGCGACAAACGCAGGGGGAGGGGTCAAAGTGACCAGCCGGTACCACAGCATTGCGGCCACCAGCTGGTTTATGACTAGCGCTCGACCCCTGTAGGACAGCACTCGGAGCAGTCCTGTCCAGCGCCCTAGGCGAGCGGCGACCTTGGCCTCCAGCTCCTGCCAGTTCGCCGGCCAGGCTTCCTCGTCGGGGCTAAGGTAGACTCCCAGATAGAGGAGATGGGTCGTGCTCCAGGCAAAAGGCCTGAGCTCCTCCGGCAGGGAGTCCACCCGCCACTGACCCACCAGGAGTCCGGAACATTTCTCCCAGTTGATCCTGGCGGAGGACGCGGCCGAGTAAATCTCCTGGCACTCACGCATCCTCCGCAGGTCAGCGGGATCCTCTACCGCGAGGAGCACGTCATCGGCGTAAGCCGAGAGGACGACCTCCACGCCCGGCCCTTGCAGAGCCAGTCCCGTCAACCTCGTCCGCAAGAGGCGCAGGAAAGGCTCCACGCAAACGGCGTATAACTGGCCGGACATGGGGCATCCCTGGCGCACCCCTCTCCTAAAGCGAAGGGGCGCCGTCAAGGACCCGTTAACCTTAATCAGACACTCCGCGGCGGCGTACAAAAGTCGGATCCGGGCGACGAAATGCGTCCCGAACCCGAAAGCGCGCAGAGTTCCGAGCAGATAGTCGTGATCCACCCTGTCGAACGCCTTCTCTTGGTCGAGGGATAGGAAGGCGACCGACAGACCAGCCTCCTGGGAGCAATGGATGAGGTCCCGGACCAGATGGATGTTGTCGTGGATCGTCCGGCCCGGGACCGTGTATGACTGGTCGGGGTGGATCATGTGGTCCAGCACGGCACCAAGGCGAGCAGACATCGCCCTGGCGAAGATTTTGTAGTCCGTGCTGAGGAGGGAGACCGGGCGCCAGTTCTTAAGGAGGCGGAGATCGCCCTTCTTAGGCAGCAGGACGATGACTGCCCTGCGCCAAGAGAGGGGCATCTCCCCGGTCGCCAGACTTTCCCCCAGGACCCGCGCGTAGTCGCCCCCCAGGACGTCCCAGAACGCCCTGTGGAACTCCACGGTCAGCCCGTCCAGCCCTGGGGATTTTCCCCTCGAGAGCCGGGCGAGGGCACCGGTCAGCTCCGCCAGGCTTAGCGGAGCTTCTAGATTTTCAGCGCCCTCCGGGCTGACCTTCGGCAGGTCCTCCCACAAAACTCTACGCGCTTCCTCGCTGGACGGATCCGGAGAGAACAGAGCCCCGTAATATTCACGGACCCTGTTGTTGACGCCCTCCGGATCCGAGACGAGAGAGCCGTCGTCGGCCAGCAGCGTCAAGAGCTGGTTAAGGACACTCTGCCTTTTTTCCAGCGAGTAGAAGAAGGGGGAGCCGCGGTCCAGATCCCGCAGGAACCGGATCCGCGACCTCACGAACGCGCCTCGGGACCCGACGAGCTGCAGGTCCTTCAGCGCGGCCTTCTTCGCTTCGTACACCGTCCGCAGGGCCGGGTCCTGGACGACTTGACCGAGACGGGCTTCCAGGTCGAGCACCTCTTTTTCTAGGCGCCCGACTCTGGCCGCCCGCCTCTTGGTCGACCCCCTCGCGTACTCTTGACAGAAGACGCGGACGTGAGCCTTGCCCACGTCCCACCATAGCCTCAAGGAGGGGAAGCCCCCCTGCTTCCTTCTCCAGTCGGACCAGAATCGACGGAACGAGTCCTGGAACCGCACGTCCTCCAGCAGCCGGTTGTTAAAGTGCCAGTACGCGGACCCCGTCCTCGCGCGGAGCGAAGCGAGCTCCGCCCACACCAGGTGGTGGTCCGAACACGGCACCGGCCGCATGGAGGCCGCCGGGACGCAGGAAACGTACGCCCGAGACACGTAAAGGCGGTCGACTCTAGACCATCCAACTCCAGGCCTCACCCAAGTAAAGGCGCTGGAGTCGGGGTGGAGATTTCGCCAGACGTCCACCAAGTCGAAGGACCCGACCAGGTCCCTCAACTTCTCCATCGCCGTCATGCACTGCGGGGCACCGGAGCGGTCCCTCGCCTCGAGGGTGCAGTTAAAATCCCCCCCGAGGACAATGCAGTCGCCGACGTCGACGGAGCCAAGAAGAGCGGACACCTCTTCAAAGAAGCGCGTTTGCTGCGGGCCGGGATGAGGGGCGTACACGTTCACGAGATGGAGCGGCACGTCCCCCAGGCGAACCGTTACGTGCAGCAAGCGGCCTGGCACGGGCTCCTCGACCCCCAAGATCTCCGGCTGAAAATGCGGGCCCAGCAAGATGGCCACCCCACTAGAAATGGCGGTGAGGTGGCTCATGCGGACCTCTCCTTGCCATTCCAGGAGCCACGTGGCTTCGTCTCCCGGAACGGTGTGGGTTTCTTGCAGGAAGCACACCGCATATTTCCCCTCCCGCAGGAGCGAAAAATTGTCAAATCTACGGCGTGCCCCTCTGCCGCCGTTGATGTTGAGGCTGGCTATGGTTATCTTCATGACAAAAGCATAGTGCAACCTCTACCTTAACCTATTGTGGGGGAGGGAGCGGAGTCTTTTGTTGAACTCCGCTCCCTCCGCAGCCCAGCGAGGAGTCCCTCGAGCTCGCGCAGCTCAAGGTGCTGCTCCTTTGTCAAGGGCCCGCCCGCGGCCAAGGTTTTAACGGCGGCGCGGACGGACCCCTTGATCAGCTCCGGCTCGGACCATTTTTCCAGGGCCAGTCGGGCTTGGTCGCGGCGACCCCGGCTCTGGGCCAAAAAGTCCCGGAGTTCCTTTGCAGGAACGAGGAGGGCCTCAGCGGCGGCCGCGAGCAGATCCACCGCCTCCCTGGCGGTGGTCTCTAGGTCTTCACCCGCGTCCCCCACCGAGTCCCCGTCCTCCTCCGGGAGGTGGCCGCCAGCAGCCGGCCCATCGACCGCACAAGGTACGGCAAATGAACCGGCCGCTCCAACCGGCCCTGGCACTGCCCCGATCCCACCCCCAGGATCGTCGGCAGAGGAGTCCCCACTGGGCTCTTTTAAAAATGGTGCTGGGTCGGGAAATGACAGCGGAAGGGGTTCCCCCTCCGCCCCAGGAACCGGAGAACAAGGAGAGACCCGGCCATAGGAAATCCCCAGGCCCTCCAAGTGCTCCAGCTCCAAAGTAAGGGGCGAGGGTGGGTGTTCCTCCCCCTCCCCGCTGCCACCCCCCGGCCCAGCATCTACAGTTTGATTAAAATCAAGATATTTTGTTTCTGCCGGGTCGAGCAACTCCCGGGGGAAGTTGGGTAATAGCTGGGCGGGCTCAGGTTCGGCCTTTTCGGCCTCGCCCGCCTCAGTCCCCGGGACGCCCGGCCCGGCGGCTACGCATTCCTCCGCGGTCCCCACGCCCCCCACGACAGGCAGATCTTCCACTCCATCCCCGGGAGGCAGAGGCTGGGCAGCCTCAACTGTCTCACCCTCCCCGGGGAAAGACTCCTCGCGCCTGCAGCGCAATTTGGGGGCGCTGGTGGGGGACGCGGGACACGCGGCGGGCACCGACTCCTCCGCGGAGGGATGTTGTTCCCCCTCCGCGTCATTGGGGCGGTGCCTCTTTTTGTTCCTGGGGGCGCGCGGAGTCAGGGAGACCTCCATGTCTGCCGAGGCCTCCCGCTCCGCCCCCCCCTTTTCCTTTTCTTGCCCGCGCCCGGGCCCCTCTGTGGTGTTGTTCAAGGGCTCGGGCACGGGCTCGGGGCACCCCGCGCTCGCCGGTGACGGGGTTGGGCTGAGCGCGGTGGTCAAATTATCCGGCGCACTGAGGGGACCCGCCTCTTGATGTTTTGTCTTCTTTCGCGCCTTCTTTCCGGTCGGACGCTCTCCCTCCCCCCCGACGGAGGCCCTGAAAACAAAGGCCTCCGACGATGCCCGCGCACCTACGGCTCCCGGCACGCGGACGCAACTAGGGGGAGGGGTGGCGGCGGCACCAGCCTTGGCCGCCTTCGGTGGTTTGGCGGCCTTGGAGGCGGGGCAGTTCTTACGAACATGCCCCACCTCCCTGCAGGCATGGCACCGCACGCCGTCCGACGTCCAGAAGACGCGGTAGGCAGTCCCCTCGTGCACCACATTAAAATTCCCCTCCGTCGTGTCCTCCCGCGCCAGCCGGACAAAGAGCTGGCGGCGGAAGGAGAACACGTGGCGCAGGCTGTTCTCCCTGAGGCCGAGCGGTATGGGGTTGATCCCCGACCTTACCTCCCCCAGTTGGTGTAGGTGAGGGAGGAGGAGCTCAGCGGGAACAAAGGGCGGGACGTTTGAAATGATGACCCTCTGCGCGGTGGCCTCGAGAGGGTCCACCGGCAGGAACGTCCCGCCCACCGTGAGCCCCTTTTCAAGGGCCAGGGACACCGCCCGCTCCGACCCCAGGAAGAACACGGCCTTCCCAGACATCTTGGAGGCTGCGACAATGGCCGAGGGGCCGACTACCCCAGCCATCGCCCGCACGCACTCCTCGATGGTCATTGTGGGGTGAGTGTAGCTCTTGACCCCGTGTTTTTTGGTAATGAGTCTGAAAGGTGGCAGGGCAGCGGGTGGCGCAGGAGGGGCCGTGGAAGCGGTTGCCACCTGCGCATACGTCCTTGCTGGCCCTGCCACCGGCGTGGATGGGGTCGCCATCACGGGGTCCCTTTAAGGGCTACACCCACCCCAAAGTCACAGGCCTTAATGGTCTTTTAATGGCCTCGTATGTTAACTGAGCAGAGGAGCCCTTAACGAGGCACCTCTCCCCTCGTTGACAATTGGGGAGAGGCCTTGCTCCCTCTGCTCAGTTGTCTTAATTGTTTTTTTTTTAAATTTGGAAGGAAAGGGTTCTCAGAGAGAGAGGGGAGAAACAGAGTAGCAGAGAAAAGAGAGAGGGGGGTGGGAAGGGGGGGGGGCTGCGAGGGCAGGTCTCTCCTCGCAGCTGTGGGTGGGTGCACTCCCCAGATGGCAAAACACAAAAGTCTTTGAGGTGGTCTTCAGGTGGGGGGAGAAGATGTCTTCACCTGGGGTAGCTGGAGCCACCAGGCACTCCCAACGATCTTTAATTGGGTGATTGATGACAATCTTCAGCCTGGTAGCTCCAGCTATCCCAGGCTAGGCAAATGTGGGGGGTGGGGGGGGTTCCAATTGTGGGGGGGGCCCAGTTGTAAGCACGGCCCCCACGCACACTACCACACACACACACACACACCCCCCGCGATGTTCCGGCCCTCAGTGGTCTTCTTTCCTCCCCCCACCGATACAACAAAGTCTGTTTGGGGAAATGCACCCACACCCACCTGTAGAATGTAGAGTCTCCCTCCTTCCACACTGGATGTTGTTGGTCTTTTCCCCCTCTCTCCAACTCCTTGCAGAATGGTAAAGTTGTTAAAGTTTTCTGTTCTCCTCCTCTCCCTCTGGATAAAAGTTGGTGTTGAAGCCCCTTCCTTCCTTCTCTTCCTGGGCTGGTCTCAGGGCTCTCCAGGCAGGAGCTCAAGTTGATAGCTGCTTCCCTCACTGCTCACAGCTCCAACTGAGCAGGACACGCCTCCACTGCTCTACCATTGGTTCCTTGTGCATGAAACTCTTTTTGGAGTTCACCTGCAAAAACATAAAACATGTATCCGTGCCACCCGACCTGGATGACACACACAAGACATTTACAAGGCCCCTTTTTTATTTATTTTTTTGTGTTTTTTTTTTGGGGCACTAAAATCAAATTTTTCCTTTTTCCAGTGCCCCCTATAAAAGGAGAGGGGGACACTAAAAGCACCGGCAATTAAAACAAATTAAACTTTAAAACGTAAAATCAAATTAAAATTTGGTTGCCGGGCGTGATGATGCACTCCAGTCCCTCCGGTGCCCACCTCTCGCGGAAGGCCGCGAGCGTACCGGTGGACACCGCGTGCTCCATCTCCAAGGACACCCTGGATCGGATGTAAGAGCGGAAGAGAGGCAGGCAGTCAGGTTGAACGACCCCCTCGACCGCCCGCTGCCTGGACCGGCTGATGGCACCCTTGGCCGTGCCCAGGAGCAGTCCTACGAGGAGGCCCTCGGACCTACCCGCTCCCCTCCGCACAGGGTGCCCAAAGATCAGGAGAGTGGGACTGAAGTGCAGCCAGAATTTCAGGAGCAGCCCCTTCAAATAGTGGAACAGGGGCTGCAACCTTGTGCATTCAATAAAAACATGGAACACGGACTCCTCCAGACCGCAGAAATTGCAGGCGGCCTGGGAGTCCGTGAACCGGCTTAAAAATTTGTTGCACGGCACTGCTCCGTGCACCACCCTCCAGGCCAAGTCCCCGATGAATAGTGGGAGGACCCCTGCGTAGAGTGCCCTCCATCGGGGACCCCCGCCTCCTCCGGACGGCAAGATGGTACGCCATGGCGTGTCCGGACGGCCGGCGAGGATGGCAAAGTTGAGGGTGTGCAGGAGCAGCCCGTACAGGAAACCCCTCCGCGCGGAACTGAAAGGCACGGAGGGGATTTCCCCGAGGCGGCTCAAGTTGTGAGGCGCCGGCCCCCGAGGGAGGTTCCGGGGTTTGGCGCCGATGAGGAATTCCGTCCGGACGGGGGTCAGTTCGGACGGGATCTCCCCACGTGCTTGAGCCTCCTCGATACACCTAACGGAGTCAGGGCCCAGAGCTGTTTTTAGCGACTCGATGGCATCGGCCGCGCGGCGGACGTTGGCAGAATTTAGGCGCCGCGCCAGCGTGACTGGCGCCATCCAGCCCGCTCCTCCGCCATCGAGCAGGTCCCTGACCCTGGTCACCTCACCAGCCACAGCCCTCTCTTCCGACCGCCACATGAAGCCTCGGCCGTGGAGGTACGGATTCCCGAGCAGCGGTTCCTGCAGGACGGCCGCCACTCCAGCCGGCGGAGAGCTGCGCTTGGTGGAGACTTTGTTCCAGACCCTGATGAGTTCCCTGTAAAAGACAGGCAGCTCCCGGAGGGCGGTCCTGGCACCCCCCAAGTTCACAAACAGGAGCTGCGTGTCATAATTGAGGTCGAGCTGCTGGCGGAAGAAATACCTCGCCAGAGCACACCACCTAGGAGGGGGCTCGACGTAAAGGTATCTCTGCAGGGTCTGAAGACGGAAAGTCGCGAGCTGGGCGCTGACGCACACCAACGACTGACCGCCCTCCTCAAGCGGGAGACTCAAGACCGCGACAGAGACCCAGTGCTTCCTGTTGTTCCAGAAGAAGTCCACCAGCTTCTTCTGTATCTTGGCGACAAACGCAGGGGGAGGGGTCAAAGTGACCAGCCGGTACCACAGCATTGCGGCCACCAGCTGGTTTATGACTAGCGCTCGACCCCTGTAGGACAGCACTCGGAGCAGTCCTGTCCAGCGCCCTAGGCGAGCGGCGACCTTGGCCTCCAGCTCCTGCCAGTTCGCCGGCCAGGCTTCCTCGTCGGGGCTAAGGTAGACTCCCAGATAGAGGAGATGGGTCGTGCTCCAGGCAAAAGGCCTGAGCTCCTCCGGCAGGGAGTCCACCCGCCACTGACCCACCAGGAGTCCGGAACATTTCTCCCAGTTGATCCTGGCGGAGGACGCGGCCGAGTAAATCTCCTGGCACTCACGCATCCTCCGCAGGTCAGCGGGATCCTCTACCGCGAGGAGCACGTCATCGGCGTAAGCCGAGAGGACGACCTCCACGCCCGGCCCTTGCAGAGCCAGTCCCGTCAACCTCGTCCGCAAGAGGCGCAGGAAAGGCTCCACGCAAACGGCGTATAACTGGCCGGACATGGGGCATCCCTGGCGCACCCCTCTCCTAAAGCGAAGGGGCGCCGTCAAGGACCCGTTAACCTTAATCAGACACTCCGCGGCGGCGTACAAAAGTCGGATCCGGGCGACGAAATGCGTCCCGAACCCGAAAGCGCGCAGAGTTCCGAGCAGATAGTCGTGATCCACCCTGTCGAACGCCTTCTCTTGGTCGAGGGATAGGAAGGCGACCGACAGACCAGCCTCCTGGGAACAATGGATGAGGTCCCGGACCAGATGGATGTTATCGTGGATTGTCCGGCCCGGGACCGTGTATGACTGGTCGGGGTGGATCATGTGGTCCAGCACGGCACCAAGGCGAGCAGACATCGCCCTGGCGAAGATTTTGTAGTCCGTGCTGAGGAGGGAGACCGGGCGCCAGTTCTTAAGGAGGCGGAGATCGCCCTTCTTAGGCAGCAGGACGATGACTGCCCTGCGCCAAGAGAGGGGCATCTCCCCGGTCGCCAGACTTTCCCCCAGGACCCGCGCGTAGTCACTCCCCAGGACGTCCCAGAACGCCCTGTGGAACTCCACGGTCAGCCCGTCCAGCCCCGGGGATTTTCCCCTCGAGAGCCGGGCGAGGGCACCGGTCAGCTCCGCCAGGCTTAGCGGAGCTTCCAGATTTTCGGCGCCCTCCGGGCCGACCTTCGGCAGGTCCTCCCACAAAACTCTACGCGCTTCCTCGCTGGACGGATCCGGAGAGAACAGAGCCCCGTAATATTCACGGACCCTGTTGTTGACGCCCTCCGGATCCGAGACGAGAGAGCCGTCGTCGGCCAGCAGCGTCAAGAGCTGCTTACGGACACTCTGCCTTTTTTCCAGCGAGTAGAAGAAGGGGGAGCCGCGGTCCAGATCCCGCAGGAACCGGATCCGCGACCTCACGAACGCGCCTCGGGACCCGACGAGCTGCAGGTCCTTCAGCGCGGCCTTCTTCGCTTCGTACACCGTCCGCAGGGCCGGGTCCTGGACGACTTGACCGAGACGGCCTTCCAGGTCGAGCACCTCTTTTTCTAGGCGCCCGACTCTGGCCGCCCGCCTCTTGGTCGACCCCCTCGCGTACTCTTGACAGAAGACGCGGACGTGAGCCTTGCCCACGTCCCACCATAGCCTCAAGGAGGGGAAGCCCCCCTGCTTCCTTCTCCAGTCGGACCAGAATCGACGGAACGAGTCCTGGAACCGCACGTCCTCCAGCAGCCGGTTGTTAAAGTGCCAGTACGCGGACCCCGTCCTCGCGCGGAGCGAAGCGAGCTCCGCCCACACCAGGTGGTGGTCCGAACACGGCACCGGCCGCATGGAGGCCGCCGGGACGCAGGAAACGTACGCCCGAGACACGTAAAGGCGGTCGACTCTAGACCATCCAACTCCAGGCCTCACCCAAGTAAAGGCGCTGGAGTCGGGGTGGAGATTTCGCCAGACGTCCACCAAGTCGAAGGACCCGACCAGGTCCCTCAACTTCTCCATCGCCGTCATGCACTGCGGGGCACCGGAGCGGTCCCTCGCCTCGAGGGTGCAGTTAAAATCCCCCCCGAGGACAATGCAGTCGCCGACGTCGACGGAGCCAAGAAGAGCGGACACCTCTTCAAAGAAGCGCGTTTGCTGCGGGCCGGGATGAGGGGCGTACACGTTCACGAGATGGAGCGGCACGTCCCCCAGGCGAACCGTTACGTGCAGCAAGCGGCCTGGCACGGGCTCCTCGACCCCCAAGATCTCCGGCTGAAAATGCGGGCCCAGCAAGATGGCCACCCCACTAGAAATGGCGGTGAGGTGGCTCATGCGGACCTCTCCTTGCCATTCCAGGAGCCACGTGGCTTCGTCTCCCGGAACGGTGTGGGTTTCTTGCAGGAAGCACACCGCATATTTCCCCTCCCGCAGGAGCGAAAAATTGTCAAATCTACGGCGTGCCCCTCTGCCGCCGTTGATGTTGAGGCTGGCTATGGTTATCTTCATGACAAAAGCATAGTGCAACCTCTACCTTAACCTATTGTGGGGGAGGGAGCGGAGTCTTTTGTTGAACTCCGCTCCCTCCGCAGCCCAGCGAGGAGTCCCTCGAGCTCGCGCAGCTCAAGGTGCTGCTCCTTTGTCAAGGGCCCGCCCGCGGCCAAGGTTTTAACGGCGGCGCGGACGGACCCCTTGATCAGCTCCGGCTCGGACCATTTTTCCAGGGCCAGTCGGGCTTGGTCGCGGCGACCCCGGCTCTGGGCCAAAAAGTCCCGGAGTTCCTTTGCAGGAACGAGGAGGGCCTCAGCGGCGGCCGCGAGCAGATCCACCGCCTCCCTGGCGGTGGTCTCTAGGTCTTCACCCGCGTCCCCCACCGAGTCCCCGTCCTCCTCCGGGAGGTGGCCGCCAGCAGCCGGCCCATCGACCGCACAAGGTACGGCAAATGAACCGGCCGCTCCAACCGGCCCTGGCACTGCCCCGATCCCACCCCCAGGATCGTCGGCAGAGGAGTCCCCACTGGGCTCTTTTAAAAATGGTGCTGGGTCGGGAAATGACAGCGGAAGGGGTTCCCCCTCCGCCCCAGGAACCGGAGAACAAGGAGAGACCCGGCCATAGGAAATCCCCAGGCCCTCCAAGTGCTCCAGCTCCAAAGTAAGGGGCGAGGGTGGGTGTTCCTCCCCCTCCCCGCTGCCACCCCCCGGCCCAGCATCTACAGTTTCATTAAAATCAATATATTTTGTGTCTGCCGGGTCGAGCAACTCCCGGGGGAAGTTGGGTAATAGCTGGGCGGGCTCAGGTTCGGCCTTTTCGGCCTCGCCCGCCTCAGTCCCCGGGACGCCCGGCCCGGCGGCTACGCATTCCTCCGCGGTCCCCACGCCCCCCACGACAGGCAGATCTTCCACTCCATCCCCGGGAGGCAGAGGCTGGGCAGCCTCAACTGTCTCACCCTCCCCGGGGAAAGACTCCTCGCGCCTGCAGCGCAATTTGGGGGCGCTGGTGGGGGACGCGGGACACGCGGCGGGCACCGACTCCTCCGCGGAGGGATATTGTTCCCCCTCCGCGTCATTGGGGCGGTGCCTCTTTTTGTTCCTGGGGGCGCGCGGAGTCAGGGAGACCTCCATGTCTGCCGAGGCCTCCCGCTCCGCCCCCCCCTTTTCCTTTTCTTGCCCGCGCCCGGGCCCCTCTGTGGTGTTGTTCAAGGGCTCGGGCACGGGCTCGGGGCACCCCGCGCTCGCCGGTGACGGGGTTGGGCTGAGCGCGGTGGTCAAATTATCCGGCGCACCGAGGGGACCCGCCTCTTGATGTTTTGTCTTCTTCCGCGCCTTCTTTCCGGTCGGACGCTCTCCCTCCCCCCCGCCGGAGGCCCTGAAAACAAAGGCCTCCGACGATGCCCGCGCACCCATGGCTCCCGGCACGCGGACGCAACTAGGGGGAGGGGTGGCGGCAGCGCCAGCCTTGGCCGCCTTCGGTGGTTTGGCGGCCTTGGAGGCGGGGCAGTTCTTGCGAACATGCCCCACCTCCCTGCAGGCATGGCACCGCACGCCGTCCGACGTCCAGAAGACGCGGTAGGCAGTCCCCTCGTGCACCACATTAAAGTGCCCTTCTGTCATGTCCTCCCGCGCCAGCCGGACAAAGAGCTGGCGGCGGAAGGAGAACACGTGGCGCAGGCTGTTCTCCCTGAGGCCGAGCGGTATGGGGTTGATCCCTGACCTTACCTCCCCCAGTTGTTGTAGGTGAGGGAGGAGGAGCCCAGCGGGAACAAAGGGCGGGACGTTCGACACGATGACCCTCTGCGCGGTGGCCTCGAGAGGATCCACCGGCAGGAACGTCCCGCCCACCGTGAGCCCCTTTTCAAGGGCCAGGGACACCGCCCGCTCCGACCCCAGGAAGAACACGGCCTTCCCAGACATCTTGGAGGCTGCGACAATGGCCGAGGGGCCGACTACCCCAGCCATCGCCCGCACGCACTCCTCGATGGTCATTGTGGGGTGAGTGTAGCTCTTGACCCCGTGTTTTTTTGTTATAAGTCTAAATGGCGGCAGGGCAGCGGGTGGCGCAGGAGGTGCTGTGGAAGCGGTTGCCACCTGCGCATACGTCTTCGCTGGCCCTGCCACCGGCGTGGATGGGGTCGCCATCACGGGGTCCCTTTAAGGGCTACACCCACCCCAAAGTCACAGGCCTTAATGGTCTTTATTGGCCTCTTGTATAATGACTGAGCAGAGGAGCCCTTAATGAGGCACACCTCTCCCCTAGTTGGCAATTGGGGAGGGGCCTTGCTCCCTCTGCTCAGTTGTCTTAAATTGTTTTTTTTTTTTAAATTAAATTTGGAAGGAAGGGCTCTCAGAGAGAGAGGGGAGAAACAGAGTAACAGAGAAAAGAGAGAGGGGGGTGGGAAGGGGGGGGGGCTGCGAGGGCAGGTCTCTCCTCGCAGCTGTGGGTGGGTGCACTCCCCAGATGGCAAAACACAAAAGTCTTTGAGGTGGTCTTCAGGTGGGGGGAGAAGATGTCTTCACCTGGGGTAGCTGGAGCCACCAGGCACTCCCAACGATCTTTAATTGGGTGATTGATGACAATCTTCAGCCTGGTAGCTCCAGCTATCCCAGGCTAGGCAAATGTGGGGGGTGGGGGGGGTTCCAATTGTGGGGGGGGCCCAGTTGTAAGCACGGCCCCCACGCACACTACCACACACACACACACACACCCCCCGCGATGTTCCGGCCCTCAGTGGTCTTCTTTCCTCCCCCCACCGATACAACAAAGTCTGTTTGGGGAAATGCACCCACACCCACCTGTAGAATGTAGAGTCTCCCTCCTTCCACACTGGATGTTGTTGGTCTTTTCCCCCTCTCTCCAACTCCTTGCAGAATGGTAAAGTTGTTAAAGTTTTCTGTTCTCCTCCTCTCCCTCTGGATAAAAGTTGGTGTTGAAGCCCCTTCCTTCCTTCTCTTCCTGGGCTGGTCTCAGGGCTCTCCAGGCAGGAGCTCAAGTTGATAGCTGCTTCCCTCACTGCTCACAGCTCCAACTGAGCAGGACACGCCTCCACTGCTCTACCATTGGTTCCTTGTGCATGAAACTCTTTTGAGTTTATCTGTGAAAACATAAAACATTAAACGGTGCCACCCGACCTGGGTGACACTCCAGACATTTACAAGGCCCTTTTTTTTTTCCCCCTTTTTTGTGTTTTTTTTTTGTGTTTTTTCTTCTTTTTTTTTTTTTGTTTTTTTTTTGGGCACTAAAATCACAATTTTTCCCCAGTGCCCCCTATAAAAGGGAAGGGGACACTAAAAGCACCGGCAATTAAAACAAATTAACTTTAAAACGTAAAATCAAATTAAAATTTGGTTGCCGGGCGTGATGATGCACTCCAGTCCCTCCGGTGCCCACCTCTCGCGGAAGGCCGCGAGCGTACCGGTGGACACCGCGTGCTCCATCTCCAAGGACACCCTGGACCGGATGTAAGAGCGGAAGAGAGGCAGGCAGTCAGGTTGAACGACCCCCTCGACCGCCCGCTGCCTGGACCGGCTGATGGCACCCTTGGCCGTGCCCAGGAGCAGTCCTACGAGGAGGCCTTCGGACCTACCCGCTCCCCTCCGCACAGGGTGCCCAAAGATCAGGAGAGTGGGACTGAAGTGCAGCCAGAATTTCAGGAGCAGCCCCTTCAAATAGTGGAACAGGGGCTGCAACCTCGTGCATTCAATAAAAACATGGAACACGGACTCCTCCAGACCGCAGAAATTGCAGGCGGCCTGGGAGTCCGTGAACCGGCTTAAAAATTTATTGCACGGCACTGCTCCGTGCACCACCCTCCAGGCCAAGTCCCCGATGAATAGTGGGAGGACCCCTGCGTAGAGTGCCCTCCATCGGGGACCCCCGCCTCCTCCGGACGGCAAGATGGTACGCCATGGCGTGTCCGGACGGCCGGCGAGGATGGCAAAGTTGAGGGTGTGCAGGAGCAGCCCGTACAGGAAACCCCTCCGCGCGGAACTGAAAGGCACGGAGGGGATTTCCCCGAGGCGGCTCAAGTTGTGAGGCGCCGGCCCCCGAGGGAGGTTCCGGGGTTTGGCGCCGATGAGGAATTCCGTCCGGACGGGGGTCAGTTCGGACGGGATCTCCCCACGTGCTTGAGCCTCCTCGATACACCTAACGGAGTCAGGGCCCAGAGCTGTTTTTAGCGACTCGATGGCATCGGCCGCGCGGCGGACGTTGGCAGAATTTAGGCGCCGCGCCAGCGTGACTGGCGCCATCCAGCCCGCTCCTCCGCCATCGAGCAGGTCCCTGACCCTGGTCACCTCACCAGCCACAGCCCTCTCTTCCGACCGCCACATGAAGCCTCGGCCGTGGAGGTACGGATTCCCGAGCAGCGGCTCCTGCAGGACGGCCGCCACTCCAGCCGGCGGAGAGCTGCGCTTGGTGGAGACTTTGTTCCAGACCCTGATGAGTTCCCTGTAAAAGACAGGCAGCTCCCGGAGGGCGGTCCTGGCACCCCCCAAGTTCACAAACAGGAGCTGCGTGTCATAATTGAGGTCGAGCTGCTGGCGGAAGAAATACCTCGCCAGAGCACACCACCTAGGAGGGGGCTCGACGTAAAGGTATCTCTGCAGGGTCTGAAGACGGAAAGTCGCGAGCTGGGCGCTGACGCACACCAACGACTGACCGCCCTCCTCAAGCGGGAGACTCAAGACCGCGACAGAGACCCAGTGCTTCCTGTTGTTCCAGAAGAAGTCCACCAGCTTCTTCTGTATCTTGGCGACAAACGCAGGGGGAGGGGTCAAAGTGACCAGCCGGTACCACAGCATTGCGGCCACCAGCTGGTTTATGACTAGCGCTCGACCCCTGTAGGACAGCACTCGGAGCAGTCCTGTCCAGCGCCCTAGGCGAGCGGCGACCTTGGCCTCCAGCTCCTGCCAGTTCGCCGGCCAGGCTTCCTCGTCGGGGCTAAGGTAGACTCCCAGATAGAGGAGATGGGTCGTGCTCCAGGCAAAAGGCCTGAGCTCCTCCGGCAGGGAGTCCACCCGCCACTGACCCACCAGGAGTCCGGAACATTTCTCCCAGTTGATCCTGGCGGAGGACGCGGCCGAGTAAATCTCCTGGCACTCACGCATCCTCCGCAGGTCAGCGGGATCCTCTACCGCGAGGAGCACGTCATCGGCGTAAGCCGAGAGGACGACCTCCACGCCCGGCCCTTGCAGAGCCAGTCCCGTCAACCTCGTCCGCAAGAGGCGCAGGAAAGGCTCCACGCAAACGGCGTATAACTGGCCGGACATGGGGCATCCCTGGCGCACCCCTCTCCTAAAGCGAAGGGGCGCCGTCAAGGACCCGTTAACCTTAATCAGACACTCCGCGGCGGCGTACAAAAGTCGGATCCGGGCGACGAAATGCGTCCCGAACCCGAAAACGCGCAGAGTTCCGAGCAGATAGTCGTGATCCACCCTGTCGAACGCCTTCTCTTGGTCGAGGGATAGGAAGGCGACCGACAGACCAGCCTCCTGGGAGCAATGGATGAGGTCCCGGACCAGATGGATGTTGTCGTGGATCGTCCGGCCCGGGACCGTGTATGACTGGTCGGGGTGGATCATGTGGTCCAGCACGGCACCAAGGCGAGCAGACATCGCCCTGGCGAAGATTTTGTAGTCCGTGCTGAGGAGGGAGACCGGGCGCCAGTTCTTAAGGAGGCGGAGATCGCCCTTCTTAGGCAGCAGGACGATGACTGCCCTGCGCCAAGAGAGGGGCATCTCCCCGGTCGCCAGACTTTCCCCCAGGACCCGCGCGTAGTCGCTCCCCAGGACGTCCCAGAACGCCCTGTGGAACTCCACGGTCAGCCCGTCCAGCCCCGGGGATTTTCCCCTCGAGAGCCGGGCGAGGGCACCGGTCAGCTCCGCCAGGCTTAGCGGAGCTTCCAGATTTTCGGCGCCCTCCGGGCCGACCTTCGGCAGGTCCTCCCACAAAACTCTACGCGCTTCCTCGCTGGACGGATCCGGAGAGAACAGAGCCCCGTAATATTCACGGACCCTGTTGTTGACGCCCTCCGGATCCGAGACGAGAGAGCCGTCGTCGGCCAGCAGCGTCAAGAGCTGCTTACGGACACTCTGCCTTTTTTCCAGCGAGTAGAAGAAGGGGGAGCCGCGGTCCAGATCCCGCAGGAACCGGATCCGCGACCTCACGAACGCGCCTCGGGACCCGACGAGCTGCAGGTCCTTCAGCGCGGCCTTCTTCGCTTCGTACACCGTCCGCAGGGCCGGGTCCTGGACGACTTGACCGAGACGGGCTTCCAGGTCGAGCACCTCTTTTTCTAGGCGCCCGACTCTGGCCGCCCGCCTCTTGGTCGACCCCCTCGCGTACTCTTGACAGAAGACGCGGACGTGAGCCTTGCCCACGTCCCACCATAGCCTCAAGGAGGGGAAGCCCCCCTGCTTCCTTCTCCAGTCGGACCAGAATCGACGGAACGAGTCCTGGAACCGCACGTCCTCCAGCAGCCGGTTGTTAAAGTGCCAGTACGCGGACCCCGTCCTCGCGCGGAGCGAAGCGAGCTCCGCCCACACCAGGTGGTGGTCCGAACACGGCACCGGCCGCATGGAGGCCGCCGGGACGCAGGAAACGTACGCCCGAGACACGTAAAGGCGGTCGACTCTAGACCATCCAACTCCAGGCCTCACCCAAGTAAAGGCGCTGGAGTCGGGGTGGAGATTTCGCCAGACGTCCACCAAGTCGAAGGACCCGACCAGGTCCCTCAACTTCTCCATCGCCGTCATGCACTGCGGGGCACCGGAGCGGTCCCTCGCCTCGAGGGTGCAGTTAAAATCCCCCCCGAGGACAATGCAGTCGCCGACGTCGACGGAGCCAAGAAGAGCGGACACCTCTTCAAAGAAGCGCGTTTGCTGCGGGCCGGGATGAGGGGCGTACACGTTCACGAGATGGAGCGGCACGTCCCCCAGGCGAACCGTTACGTGCAGCAAGCGGCCTGGCACGGGCTCCTCGACCCCCAAGATCTCCGGCTGAAAATGCGGGCCCAGCAAGATGGCCACCCCACTAGAAATGGCGGTGAGGTGGCTCATGCGGACCTCTCCTTGCCATTCCAGGAGCCACGTGGCTTCGTCTCCCGGAACGGTGTGGGTTTCTTGCAGGAAGCACACCGCATATTTCCCCTCCCGCAGGAGCGAAAAATTGTCAAATCTACGGCGTGCCCCTCTGCCGCCGTTGATGTTGAGGCTGGCTATGGTTATCTTCATGGCAAAAGCATAGTGCAACCTCTACCTTAACCTATTGTGGGGGAGGGAGCGGAGTCTTTTGTTGAACTCCGCTCCCTCCGCAGCCCAGCGAGGAGTCCCTCGAGCTCGCGCAGCTCAAGGTGCTGCTCCTTTGTCAAGGGCCCGCCCGCGGCCAAGGTTTTAACGGCGGCGCGGACGGACCCCTTGATCAGCTCCGGCTCGGACCATTTTTCCAGGGCCAGTCGGGCTTGGTCGCGGCGACCCCGGCTCTGGGCCAAAAAGTCCCGGAGTTCCTTTGCAGGAACGAGGAGGGCCTCAGCGGCGGCCGCGAGCAGATCCACCGCCTCCCTGGCGGTGGTCTCTAGGTCTTCACCCGCGTCCCCCACCGAGTCCCCGTCCTCCTCCGGGAGGTGGCCGCCAGCAGCCGGCCCATCGACCGCACAAGGTACGGCAAATGAACCGGCCGCTCCAACCGGCCCTGGCACTGCCCCGATCCCACCCCCAGGATCGTCGGCAGAGGAGTCCCCACTGGGCTCTTTTAAAAATGGTGCTGGGTCGGGAAATGACAGCGGAAGGGGTTCCCCCTCCGCCCCAGGAACCGGAGAACAAGGAGAGACCCGGCCATAGGAAATCCCCAGGCCCTCCAAGTGCTCCAGCTCCAAAGTAAGGGGCGAGGGTGGGTGTTCCTCCCCCTCCCCGCTGCCACCCCCCGGCCCAGCATCTACAGTTTCATTAAAATCAATATATTTTGTGTCTGCCGGGTCGAGCAACTCCCGGGGGAAGTTGGGTAATAGCTGGGCGGGCTCAGGTTCGGCCTTTTCGGCCTCGCCCGCCTCAGTCCCCGGGACGCCCGGCCCGGCGGCTACGCATTCCTCCGCGGTCCCCACGCCCCCCACGACAGGCAGATCTTCCACTCCATCCCCGGGAGGCAGAGGCTGGGCAGCCTCAACTGTCTCACCCTCCCCGGGGAAAGACTCCTCGCGCCTGCAGCGCAATTTGGGGGCGCTGGTGGGGGACGCGGGACACGCGGCGGGCACCGACTCCTCCGCGGAGGGATATTGTTCCCCCTCCGCGTCATTGGGGCGGTGCCTCTTTTTGTTCCTGGGGGCGCGCGGAGTCAGGGAGACCTCCATGTCTGCCGAGGCCTCCCGCTCCGCCCCCCCCTTTTCCTTTTCTTGCCCGCGCCCGGGCCCCTCTGTGGTGTTGTTCAAGGGCTCGGGCACGGGCTCGGGGCACCCCGCGCTCGCCGGTGACGGGGTTGGGCTGAGCGCGGTGGTCAAATTATCCGGCGCACCGAGGGGACCCGCCTCTTGATGTTTTGTCTTCTTCCGCGCCTTCTTTCCGGTCGGACGCTCTCCCTCCCCCCCGCCGGAGGCCCTGAAAACAAAGGCCTCCGACGATGCCCGCGCACCCATGGCTCCCGGCACGCGGACGCAACTAGGGGGAGGGGTGGCGGCAGCGCCAGCCTTGGCCGCCTTCGGTGGTTTGGCGGCCTTGGAGGCGGGGCAGTTCTTGCGAACATGCCCCACCTCCCTGCAGGCATGGCACCGCACGCCGTCCGACGTCCAGAAGACGCGGTAGGCAGTCCCCTCGTGCACCACATTAAAGTGCCCTTCTGTCATGTCCTCCCGCGCCAGCCGGACAAAGAGCTGGCGGCGGAAGGAGAACACGTGGCGCAGGCTGTTCTCCCTGAGGCCGAGCGGTATGGGGTTGATCCCTGACCTTACCTCCCCCAGTTGTTGTAGGTGAGGGAGGAGGAGCCCAGCGGGAACAAAGGGCGGGACGTTCGACACGATGACCCTCTGCGCGGTGGCCTCGAGAGGATCCACCGGCAGGAACGTCCCGCCCACCGTGAGCCCCTTTTCAAGGGCCAGGGACACCGCCCGCTCCGACCCCAGGAAGAACACGGCCTTCCCAGACATCTTGGAGGCTGCGACAATGGCCGAGGGGCCGACTACCCCAGCCATCGCCCGCACGCACTCCTCGATGGTCATTGTGGGGTGAGTGTAGCTCTTGACCCCGTGTTTTTTTGTTATAAGTCTAAATGGCGGCAGGGCAGCGGGTGGCGCAGGAGGTGCTGTGGAAGCGGTTGCCACCTGCGCATACGTCTTCGCTGGCCCTGCCACCGGCGTGGATGGGGTCGCCATCACGGGGTCCCTTTAAGGGCTACACCCACCCCAAAGTCACAGGCCTTAATGGTCTTTATTGGCCTCTTGTATAATGACTGAGCAGAGGAGCCCTTAATGAGGCACACCTCTCCCCTAGTTGGCAATTGGGGAGGGGCCTTGCTCCCTCTGCTCAGTTGTCTTAAATTGTTTTTTTTTTTTAAATTAAATTTGGAAGGAAGGGCTCTCAGAGAGAGAGGGGAGAAACAGAGTAACAGAGAAAAGAGAGAGGGGGGTGGGAAGGGGGGGGGGCTGCGAGGGCAGGTCTCTCCTCGCAGCTGTGGGTGGGTGCACTCCCCAGATGGCAAAACACAAAAGTCTTTGAGGTGGTCTTCAGGTGGGGGGAGAAGATGTCTTCACCTGGGGTAGCTGGAGCCACCAGGCACTCCCAACGATCTTTAATTGGGTGATTGATGACAATCTTCAGCCTGGTAGCTCCAGCTATCCCAGGCTAGGCAAATGTGGGGGGTGGGGGGGGTTCCAATTGTGGGGGGGGCCCAGTTGTAAGCACGGCCCCCACGCACACTACCACACACACACACACACACCCCCCGCGATGTTCCGGCCCTCAGTGGTCTTCTTTCCTCCCCCCACCGATACAACAAAGTCTGTTTGGGGAAATGCACCCACACCCACCTGTAGAATGTAGAGTCTCCCTCCTTCCACACTGGATGTTGTTGGTCTTTTCCCCCTCTCTCCAACTCCTTGCAGAATGGTAAAGTTGTTAAAGTTTTCTGTTCTCCTCCTCTCCCTCTGGATAAAAGTTGGTGTTGAAGCCCCTTCCTTCCTTCTCTTCCTGGGCTGGTCTCAGGGCTCTCCAGGCAGGAGCTCAAGTTGATAGCTGCTTCCCTCACTGCTCACAGCTCCAACTGAGCAGGACACGCCTCCACTGCTCTACCATTGGTTCCTTGTGCATGAAACTCTTTTAGGAGTCTACCTGCAAAACATAAACAACATTAAACTGTGCCACCCGACCTGGGTGACACAGCAGACATTTTCAAGCCCCTTTTTTTTTTTGGTTTTTGGTTTTTTTTTGGGGCGCTAAAATCAAATTTTTCCAGTGCCCCCTATAAAAGGAGAGGGGGACACTAAAAACACCGGCAATTAAAACAAATTAAACTTTAAAACGTAAAATCAAATTAAAATTTGGTTGCCGGGCGTGATGATGCACTCCAGTCCCTCCGGTGCCCACCTCTCGCGGAAGGCCGCGAGCGTACCGGTGGACACCGCGTGCTCCATCTCCAAGGACACCCTGGATCGGATGTAAGAGCGGAAGAGAGGCAGGCAGTCAGGTTGAACGACCCCCTCGACCGCCCGCTGCCTGGACCGGCTGATGGCACCCTTGGCCGTGCCCAGGAGCAGTCCTACGAGGAGGCCCTCGGACCTACCCGCTCCCCTCCGCACAGGGTGCCCAAAGATCAGGAGAGTGGGACTGAAGTGCAGCCAGAATTTCAGGAGCAGCCCCTTCAAATAATGGAACAGGGGCTGCAACCTTGTGCATTCAATAAAAAACATGGAACACGGACTCCTCCAGACCGCAGAAATTGCAGGCGGCCTGGGAGTCCGTGAACCGGCTTAAAAATTTGTTGCACGGCACTGCTCCGTGCACCACCCTCCAGGCCAAGTCCCCGATGAATAGTGGGAGGACCCCTGCGTAGAGTGCCCTCCATCGGGGACCCCCGCCTCCTCCGGACGGCAAGATGGTACGCCATGGCGTGTCCGGACGGCCGGCGAGGATGGCAAAGTTGAGGGTGTGCAGGAGCAGCCCGTACAGGAAACCCCTCCGCGCGGAACTGAAAGGCACGGAGGGGATTTCCCCGAGGCGGCTCAAGTTGTGAGGCGCCGGTCCCCGAGGGAGGTTCCGGGGTTTGGCGCCGATGAGGAATTCCGTCCGGACGGGGGTCAGTTCGGACGGGATCTCCCCACGTGCTTGAGCCTCCTCGATACACCTAACGGAGTCAGGGCCCAGAGCTGTTTTTAGCGACTCGATGGCATCGGCCGCGCGGCGGACGTTGGCAGAATTTAGGCGCCGCGCCAGCGTGACTGGCGCCATCCAGCCCGCTCCTCCGCCATCGAGCAGGTCCCTGACCCTGGTCACCTCACCAGCCACAGCCCTCTCTTCCGACCGCCACATGAAGCCTCGGCCGTGGAGGTACGGATTCCCGAGCAGCGGTTCCTGCAGGACGGCCGCCACTCCAGCCGGCGGAGAGCTGCGCTTGGTGGAGACTTTGTTCCAGACCCTGATGAGTTCCCTGTAAAAGACAGGCAGCTCCCGGAGGGCGGTCCTGGCACCCCCCAAGTTCACAAACAGGAGCTGCGTGTCATAATTGAGGTCGAGCTGCTGGCGGAAGAAATACCTCGCCAGAGCACACCACCTAGGAGGGGGCTCGACGTAAAGGTATCTCTGCAGGGTCTGAAGACGGAAAGTCGCGAGCTGGGCGCTGACGCACACCAACGACTGACCGCCCTCCTCAAGCGGGAGACTCAAGACCGCGACAGAGACCCAGTGCTTCCTGTTGTTCCAGAAGAAGTCCACCAGCTTCTTCTGTATCTTGGCGACAAACGCAGGGGGAGGGGTCAAAGTGACCAGCCGGTACCACAGCATTGCGGCCACCAGCTGGTTTATGACTAGCGCTCGACCCCTGTAGGACAGCACTCGGAGCAGTCCTGTCCAGCGCCCTAGGCGAGCGGCGACCTTGGCCTCCAGCTCCTGCCAGTTCGCCGGCCAGGCTTCCTCGTCGGGGCTAAGGTAGACTCCCAGATAGAGGAGATGGGTCGTGCTCCAGGCAAAAGGCCTGAGCTCCTCCGGCAGGGAGTCCACCCGCCACTGACCCACCAGGAGTCCGGAACATTTCTCCCAGTTGATCCTGGCGGAGGACGCGGCCGAGTAAATCTCCTGGCACTCACGCATCCTCCGCAGGTCAGCGGGATCCTCTACCGCGAGGAGCACGTCATCGGCGTAAGCCGAGAGGACGACCTCCACGCCCGGCCCTTGCAGAGCCAGTCCCGTCAACCTCGTCCGCAAGAGGCGCAGGAAAGGCTCCACGCAAACGGCGTATAACTGGCCGGACATGGGGCATCCCTGGCGCACCCCTCTCCTAAAGCGAAGGGGCGCCGTCAAGGACCCGTTAACCTTAATCAGACACTCCGCGGCGGCGTACAAAAGTCGGATCCGGGCGACGAAATGCGTCCCGAACCCGAAAGCGCGCAGAGTTCCGAGCAGATAGTCGTGATCCACCCTGTCGAACGCCTTCTCTTGGTCGAGGGATAGGAAGGCGACCGACAGACCAGCCTCCTGGGAGCAATGGATGAGGTCCCGGACCAGATGGATGTTGTCGTGGATCGTCCGGCCCGGGACCGTGTATGACTGGTCGGGGTGAATCATGTGGTCCAGCACGGCACCAAGGCGAGCAGACATCGCCCTGGCGAAGATTTTGTAGTCCGTGCTGAGGAGGGAGACCGGGCGCCAGTTCTTAAGGAGGCGGAGATCGCCCTTCTTAGGCAGCAGGACGATGACTGCCCTGCGCCAAGAGAGGGGCATCTCCCCGGTCGCCAGACTTTCCCCCAGGACCCGCGCGTAGTCGCTCCCCAGGACGTCCCAGAACGCCCTGTGGAACTCCACGGTCAGCCCGTCCAGCCCCGGGGATTTTCCCCTCGAGAGCCGGGCGAGGGCACCGGTCAGCTCCGCCAGGCTTAGCGGAGCTTCCAGATTTTCGGCGCCCTCCGGGCTGACCTTCGGCAGGTCCTCCCACAAAACTCTACGCGCTTCCTCGCTGGACGGATCCGGAGAGAACAGAGCCCCGTAATATTCACGGACCCTGTTGTTGACGCCCTCCGGATCCGAGACGAGAGAGCCGTCGTCGGCCAGCAGCGTCAAGAGCTGCTTACGGACACTCTGCCTTTTTTCCAGCGAGTAGAAGAAGGGGGAGCCGCGGTCCAGATCCCGCAGGAACCGGATCCGCGACCTCACGAACGCGCCTCGGGACCCGACGAGCTGCAGGTCCTTCAGCGCGGCCTTCTTCGCTTCGTACACCGTCCGCAGGGCCGGGTCCTGGACGACTTGACCGAGACGGGCTTCCAGGTCGAGCACCTCTTTTTCTAGGCGCCCGACTCTGGCCGCCCGCCTCTTGGTCGACCCCCTCGCGTACTCTTGACAGAAGACGCGGACGTGAGCCTTGCCCACGTCCCACCATAGCCTCAAGGAGGGGAAGCCCCCCTGCTTCCTTCTCCAGTCGGACCAGAATCGACGGAACGAGTCCTGGAACCGCACGTCCTCCAGCAGCCGGTTGTTAAAGTGCCAGTACGCGGACCCCGCCCTCGCGCGGAGCGAAGCGAGCTCCGCCCACACCAGGTGGTGGTCCGAACACGGCACCGGCCGCATGGAGGCCGCCGGGACGCAGGAAACGTACGCCCGAGACACGTAAAGGCGGTCGACTCTAGACCATCCAACTCCAGGCCTCACCCAAGTAAAGGCGCTGGAGTCGGGGTGGAGATTTCGCCAGACGTCCACCAAGTCGAAGGACCCGACCAGGTCCCTCAACTTCTCCATCGCCGTCATGCACTGCGGGGCACCGGAGCGGTCCCTCGCCTCGAGGGTGCAGTTAAAATCCCCCCCGAGGACAATGCAGTCGCCGACGTCGACGGAGCCAAGAAGAGCGGACACCTCTTCAAAGAAGCGCGTTTGCTGCGGGCCGGGATGAGGGGCGTACACGTTCACGAGATGGAGCGGCACGTCCCCCAGGCGAACCGTTACGTGCAGCAAGCGGCCTGGCACGGGCTCCTCGACCCCCAAGATCTCCGGCTGAAAATGCGGGCCCAGCAAGATGGCCACCCCACTAGAAATGGCGGTGAGGTGGCTCATGCGGACCTCTCCTTGCCATTCCAGGAGCCACGTGGCTTCGTCTCCCGGAACGGTGTGGGTTTCTTGCAGGAAGCACACCGCATATTTCCCCTCCCGCAGGAGCGAAAAATTGTCAAATCTACGGCGTGCCCCTCTGCCGCCGTTGATGTTGAGGCTGGCTATGGTTATCTTCATGACAAAAGCATAGTGCAACCTCTACCTTAACCTATTGTGGGGGAGGGAGCGGAGTCTTTTGTTGAACTCCGCTCCCTCCGCAGCCCAGCGAGGAGTCCCTCGAGCTCGCGCAGCTCAAGGTGCTGCTCCTTTGTCAAGGGCCCGCCCGCGGCCAAGGTTTTAACGGCGGCGCGGACGGACCCCTTGATCAGCTCCGGCTCGGACCATTTTTCCAGGGCCAGTCGGGCTTGGTCGCGGCGACCCCGGCTCTGGGCCAAAAAGTCCCGGAGTTCCTTTGCAGGAACGAGGAGGGCCTCAGCGGCGGCCGCGAGCAGATCCACCGCCTCCCTGGCGGTGGTCTCTAGGTCTTCACCCGCGTCCCCCACCGAGTCCCCGTCCTCCTCCGGGAGGTGGCCGCCAGCAGCCGGCCCATCGACCGCACAAGGTACGGCAAATGAACCGGCCGCTCCAACCGGCCCTGGCACTGCCCCGATCCCACCCCCAGGATCGTCGGCAGAGGAGTCCCCACTGGGCTCTTTTAAAAATGGTGCTGGGTCGGGAAATGACAGCGGAAGGGGTTCCCCCTCCGCCCCAGGAACCGGAGAACAAGGAGAGACCCGGCCATAGGAAATCCCCAGGCCCTCCAAGTGCTCCAGCTCCAAAGTAAGGGGCGAGGGTGGGTGTTCCTCCCCCTCCCCGCTGCCACCCCCCGGCCCAGCATCTACAGTGTCATAATTATTTAATTGTTTTTCTGCCGGGTCGAGCGACTCCCGGGGGAAGTTGGATAATAGCTGGGCGGGCTCAGGTTCGGCCTTTTCGGCCTCGCCCGCCTCAGTCCCCGGGACGCCCGGCCCGGCGGCTACGCATTCCTCCGCGGTTCCCACGCCCCCCACGACAGGCAGATCTTCCACTCCATCCCCGGGAGGCAGAGGCTGGGCAGCCTCAACTGTCTCACCCTCCCCGGAGAAAGACTCCTCGCGCCTGCAGCGCAATTTGGGGGCGCTGGTGGGGGACGCGGGACACGCGGCGGGCACCGCCTCCTCCGCGGAGGGATGTTGTTCCCCCTCCGCCTCATTGGGGCGGTGCCTCTTTTTGTTCCTGGGGGCGCGCGGAGTCAGGGAGACCTCCATGTCTGCCGAGGCCTCCCGCTCCGCCCCCCCCTTTTCCTTTTCTTGCCCGCGCCTGGGCCCCTCTGTGGTGGTATTCAAGGGCCCGGGCACGGGCTCGGGGCACCCCGCGCTCGCCGGTGACTGGGTTGGGCTGAGCGCGGTGGTCAGACTTTCCGGCGCACCGAGGGGACCCGCCTCTAGATGTTTCTCCTTCTTCCGCGCCTTCTTTCCGCTCGGACGCTCTCCCTCCCCCCCCGCCGGAGGCCCTGAAAACAAAGGCCTCCGACGATGCCCGCGCACCCATGGCTCCCGGCACGCGGACGCAACTAGGGGGAGGGGTGGCGGCAGCGCCAGCCTTGGCCGCCTTCGGTGGTTTGGCGGCCTTGGAGGCGGGGCAGTTCTTGCGAACATGCCCCACCTCCCTGCAGGCATGGCACCGCACGCCGTCCGACGTCCAGAAGACGCGGTAGGCAGTCCCCTCGTGCACCACATTAAAATCTCCCTCCGTCGTGTCCTCCCGCGCCAGCCGGACAAAGAGCTGGCGGCGGAAGGAGAACACGTGGCGCAGGCTGCTCTCCCTGAGGCCGAGCGGTATGGGGTTGATCCCTGACCTTACCTCCCCCAGTTGTTGTAGGTGAGGGAGGAGGAGCTCAGCGGAAACAAAGGGCGGGACGTTTGAAATGATGACCCTCTGCGCGGTGGCCTCGAGAGGGTCCACCGGCAGGAACGTCCCGCCCACCGTGAGCCCCTTTTCAAGGGCCAGGGACACCGCCCGCTCCGACCCCAGGAAGAACACGGCCTTCCCAGACATCTTGGAGGCTGCGACAATGGCCGAGGGGCCGACTACCCCAGCCATCGCCCGCACGCACTCCTCAATGCTCATTGTGGGGTGAGTGTAGCTCTTGACCCCGTGTTTCCTGGTTATAAGTCTGAACGGTGGCAGGGCAGCGGGTGGCGCAGGAGGTGCCGTGGATGTGGACACCGCCTGCGCATACGTCCTTGCTGGCCCTGCCACCGGCGTGGATGGGGTCGCCATCACGGGGTCCCTTTAAGGGCTACACCCACCCCAAAGTCACAGGCCTTAATGGTCTTTAATGGCCTCTTATGTTAACTGAGCAGAGGAGCCCTTAACGAGGCACCTCTCCCCTCGTTGACAATTGGGGAGAGGCCTTGCTCCCTCTGCTCAGTTGTCTTAATTGGGTTTTTTTTTATTAATTTGGAAGGAAAGGGTTCTCAGAGAGAGAGGGGAGAAACAGAGGGTAACGGAGAAAGAGAGAGGGGGGTGGGAAGGGGGGGGGGGGTGCGAGGGCAGGTCTCCCCTCGCAGCTGTGGGTGGGTGCACTCCCCAGATGGCAAAACACAAAAGTCTTTGGGGTGGTCTTCAGGTGGGGGGAGAAGATGTCTTCACCTGGGGTAGCTGGAGCCACCAGGCACTCCTAACGATCTTTAATTGGGTGATTAATAACAATCTTCAGCCTGGTAGCTCCAGCTATCCCAGGCTAGGCAAATGTGGGGGGTGGGGGGGGTTCCAATTGTGGGGGGGGCCTAGTTGTAAGCAAGGCCCCCACGCACACTACCACACACACACACACCCCCCGCGATGTTCCGGCCCTCAGTGGTCTTCTTTCCTCCCCCCACCGATACAACAAAGTCTGTTTGGGAAATGCACCCACACCCACCTGTAGAAAGTGTAGAGTCTCCCTCCTTCCACACTGGATGTTGTTGGTTGTTCCCCCTCTCTCCAACTCCTTGCAGAATGGTAAAAAGTTGAAAAGTTTTCTTCTGTTCTCCTCCTCTCCCTCTGGTTAAAGTTGAAGTGAAGCCCCTTCCTTCCTTCTCCTCCTGGGCTGGTCTCAGGGCTCTCCAGGCTGGAGCTCAAGTTGCTAGCAGCTGCTCTCACTGCTCACAGCTCCAACTGAGCAGGACACGCCTCCACTGCTCTACCATTGGTTCCTTGTGCATGAAACTCTTTTGAGTTTATCTGTGAAAACATAAAAACATTAAACGGTGCCACCCGACCTGGGTGACACTCCAGACATTTACAAGGCCCATTTTTTTTTTTTCCCCCTTTTTTGTGTTTTTTTTTTTGTGTTTTTTCTTTTTTTTTTGTTTTTTTTGGGCACTAAAATCACAATTTTTCCCCAGTGCCCCCTATAAAAGGGAAGGGGACACTAAAAGCACCGGCAATTAAAACAAATTAACTTTAAAACGTAAAATCAAATTAAAATTTGGTTGCCGGGCGTGATGATGCACTCCAGTCCCTCCGGTGCCCACCTCTCGCGGAAGGCCGCGAGCGTACCGGTGGACACCGCGTGCTCCATCTCCAAGGACACCCTGGACCGGATGTAAGAGCGGAAGAGAGGCAGGCAGTCAGGTTGAACGACCCCCTCGACCGCCCGCTGCCTGGACCGGCTGATGGCACCCTTGGCCGTGCCCAGGAGCAGTCCTACGAGGAGGCCCTCGGACCTACCCGCTCCCCTCCGCACAGGGTGCCCAAAGATCAGGAGAGTGGGACTGAAGTGCAGCCAGAATTTCAGGAGCAGCCCCTTCAAATAATGGAACAGGGGCTGCAACCTCGTGCATTCCATAAAAACATGGAACACGGACTCCTCCAGACCGCAGAAATTGCAGGCGGCCTGGGAGTCCGTGAACCGGCTTAAAAATTTGTTGCACGGCACTGCTCCGTGCACCACCCTCCAGGCCAAGTCCCCGATGAATAGTGGGAGGACCCCTGCGTAGAGTGCCCTCCATCGGGGACCCCCGCCTCCTCCGGACGGCAAGATGGTACGCCATGGCGTGTCCGGACGGCCGGCGAGGATGGCAAAGTTGAGGGTGTGCAGGAGCAGCCCGTACAGGAAACCCCTCCGCGCGGAACTGAAAGGCACGGAGGGGATTTCCCCGAGGCGGCTCAAGTTGTGAGGCGCCGGCTCCCGAGGGAGGTTCCGGGGTTTGGCGCCGATGAGGAATTCCGTCCGGACGGGGGTCAGTTCGGACGGGATCTCCCCACGTGCTTGAGCCTCCTCGATACACCTAACGGAGTCAGGGCCCAGAGCTGTTTTTAGCGACTCGATGGCATCGGCCGCGCGGCGGACGTTGGCAGAATTTAGGCGCCGCGCCAGCGTGACTGGCGCCATCCAGCCCGCTCCTCCGCCATCGAGCAGGTCCCTGACCCTGGTCACCTCACCAGCCACAGCCCTCTCTTCCGACCGCCACATGAAGCCTCGGCCGTGGAGGTACGGATTCCCGAGCAGCGGCTCCTGCAGGACGGCCGCCACTCCAGCCGGCGGAGAGCTGCGCTTGGTGGAGACTTTGTTCCAGACCCTGATGAGTTCCCTGTAAAAGACAGGCAGCTCCCGGAGGGCGGTCCTGGCACCCCCCAAGTTCACAAACAGGAGCTGCGTGTCATAATTGAGGTCGAGCTGCTGGCGGAAGAAATACCTCGCCAGAGCACACCACCTAGGAGGGGGCTCGACGTAAAGGTATCTCTGCAGGGTCTGAAGACGGAAAGTCGCGAGCTGGGCGCTGACGCACACCAACGACTGACCGCCCTCCTCAAGCGGGAGACTCAAGACCGCGACAGAGACCCAGTGCTTCCTGTTGTTCCAGAAGAAGTCCACCAGCTTCTTCTGTATCTTGGCGACAAACGCAGGGGGAGGGGTCAAAGTGACCAGCCGGTACCACAGCATTGCGGCCACCAGCTGGTTTATGACTAGCGCTCGACCCCTGTAGGACAGCACTCGGAGCAGTCCTGTCCAGCGCCCTAGGCGAGCGGCGACCTTGGCCTCCAGCTCCTGCCAGTTCGCCGGCCAGGCTTCCTCGTCGGGGCTAAGGTAGACTCCCAGATAGAGGAGATGGGTCGTGCTCCAGGCAAAAGGCCTGAGCTCCTCCGGCAGGGAGTCCACCCGCCACTGACCCACCAGGAGTCCGGAACATTTCTCCCAGTTGATCCTGGCGGAGGACGCGGCCGAGTAAATCTCCTGGCACTCACGCATCCTCCGCAGGTCAGCGGGATCCTCTACCGCGAGGAGCACGTCATCGGCGTAAGCCGAGAGGACGACCTCCACGCCCGGCCCTTGCAGAGCCAGTCCCGTCAACCTCGTCCGCAAGAGGCGCAGGAAAGGCTCCACGCAAACGGCGTATAACTGGCCGGACATGGGGCATCCCTGGCGCACCCCTCTCCTAAAGCGAAGGGGCGCCGTCAAGGACCCGTTAACCTTAATCAGACACTCCGCGGCGGCGTACAAAAGTCGGATCCGGGCGACGAAATGCGTCCCGAACCCGAAAGCGCGCAGAGTTCCGAGCAGATAGTCGTGATCCACCCTGTCGAACGCCTTCTCTTGGTCGAGGGATAGGAAGGCGACCGACAGACCAGCCTCCTGGGAACAATGGATGAGGTCCCGGACCAGATGGATGTTGTCGTGGATTGTCCGGCCCGGGACCGTGTATGACTGGTCGGGGTGGATCATGTGGTCCAGCACGGCACCAAGGCGAGCAGACATCGCCCTGGCGAAGATTTTGTAGTCCGTGCTGAGGAGGGAGACCGGGCGCCAGTTCTTAAGGAGGCGGAGATCGCCCTTCTTAGGCAGCAGGACGATGACTGCCCTGCGCCAAGAGAGGGGCATCTCCCCGGTCGCCAGACTTTCCCCCAGGACCCGCGCGTAGTCGCTCCCCAGGACGTCCCAGAACGCCCTGTGGAACTCCACGGTCAGCCCGTCCAGCCCCGGGGATTTTCCCCTCGAGAGCCGGGCGAGGGCACCGGTCAGCTCCGCCAGGCTTAGCGGAGCTTCCAGATTTTCGGCGCCCTCCGGGCCGACCTTCGGCAGGTCCTCCCACAAAACTCTACGCGCTTCCTCGCTGGACGGATCCGGAGAGAACAGAGCCCCGTAATATTCACGGACCCTGTTGTTGACGCCCTCCGGATCCGAGACGAGAGAGCCGTCGTCGGCCAGCAGCGTCAAGAGCTGCTTACGGACACTCTGCCTTTTTTCCAGCGAGTAGAAGAAGGGGGAGCCGCGGTCCAGATCCCGCAGGAACCGGATCCGCGACCTCACGAACGCGCCTCGGGACCCGACGAGCTGCAGGTCCTTCAGCGCGGCCTTCTTCGCTTCGTACACCGTCCGCAGGGCCGGGTCCTGGACGACTTGACCGAGACGGGCTTCCAGGTCGAGCACCTCTTTTTCTAGGCGCCCGACTCTGGCCGCCCGCCTCTTGGTCGACCCCCTCGCGTACTCTTGACAGAAGACGCGGACGTGAGCCTTGCCCACGTCCCACCATAGCCTCAAGGAGGGGAAGCCCCCCTGCTTCCTTCTCCAGTCGGACCAGAATCGACGGAACGAGTCCTGGAACCGCACGTCCTCCAGCAGCCGGTTGTTAAAGTGCCAGTACGCGGACCCCGTCCTCGCGCGGAGCGAAGCGAGCTCCGCCCACACCAGGTGGTGGTCCGAACACGGCACCGGCCGCATGGAGGCCGCCGGGACGCAGGAAACGTACGCCCGAGACACGTAAAGGCGGTCGACTCTAGACCATCCAACTCCAGGCCTCACCCAAGTAAAGGCGCTGGAGTCGGGGTGGAGATTTCGCCAGACGTCCACCAAGTCGAAGGACCCGACCAGGTCCCTCAACTTCTCCATCGCCGTCATGCACTGCGGGGCACCGGAGCGGTCCCTCGCCTCGAGGGTGCAGTTAAAATCCCCCCCGAGGACAATGCAGTCGCCGACGTCGACGGAGCCAAGAAGAGCGGACACCTCTTCAAAGAAGCGCGTTTGCTGCGGGCCGGGATGAGGGGCGTACACGTTCACGAGATGGAGCGGCACGTCCCCCAGGCGAACCGTTACGTGCAGCAAGCGGCCTGGCACGGGCTCCTCGACCCCCAAGATCTCCGGCTGAAAATGCGGGCCCAGCAAGATGGCCACCCCACTAGAAATGGCGGTGAGGTGGCTCATGCGGACCTCTCCTTGCCATTCCAGGAGCCACGTGGCTTCGTCTCCCGGAACGGTGTGGGTTTCTTGCAGGAAGCACACCGCATATTTCCCCTCCCGCAGGAGCGAAAAATTGTCAAATCTACGGCGTGCCCCTCTGCCGCCGTTGATGTTGAGGCTGGCTATGGTTATCTTCATGGCAAAAGCATAGTGCAACCTCTACCTTAACCTATTGTGGGGGAGGGAGCGGAGTCTTTTGTTGAACTCCGCTCCCTCCGCAGCCCAGCGAGGAGTCCCTCGAGCTCGCGCAGCTCAAGGTGCTGCTCCTTTGTCAAGGGCCCGCCCGCGGCCAAGGTTTTAACGGCGGCGCGGACGGACCCCTTGATCAGCTCCGGCTCGGACCATTTTTCCAGGGCCAGTCGGGCTTGGTCGCGGCGACCCCGGCTCTGGGCCAAAAAGTCCCGGAGTTCCTTTGCAGGAACGAGGAGGGCCTCAGCGGCGGCCGCGAGCAGATCCACCGCCTCCCTGGCGGTGGTCTCTAGGTCTTCACCCGCGTCCCCCACCGAGTCCCCGTCCTCCTCCGGGAGGTGGCCGCCAGCAGCCGGCCCATCGACCGCACAAGGTACGGCAAATGAACCGGCCGCTCCAACCGGCCCTGGCACTGCCCCGATCCCACCCCCAGGATCGTCGGCAGAGGAGTCCCCACTGGGCTCTTTTAAAAATGGTGCTGGGTCGGGAAATGACAGCGGAAGGGGTTCCCCCTCCGCCCCAGGAACCGGAGAACAAGGAGAGACCCGGCCATAGGAAATCCCCAGGCCCTCCAAGTGCTCCAGCTCCAAAGTAAGGGGCGAGGGTGGGTGTTCCTCCCCCTCCCCGCTGCCACCCCCCGGCCCAGCATCTACAGTGTCATAATTATTTAATTGTTTTTCTGCCGGGTCGAGCGACTCCCGGGGGAAGTTGGATAATAGCTGGGCGGGCTCAGGTTCGGCCTTTTCGGCCTCGCCCGCCTCAGTCCCCGGGACGCCCGGCCCGGCGGCTACGCATTCCTCCGCGGTTCCCACGCCCCCCACGACAGGCAGATCTTCCACTCCATCCCCGGGAGGCAGAGGCTGGGCAGCCTCAACTGTCTCACCCTCCCCGGGGAAAGACTCCTCGCGCCTGCAGCGCAATTTGGGGGCGCTGGTGGGGGACGCGGGACACGCGGCGGGCACCGCCTCCTCCGCGGAGGGATGTTGTTCCCCCTCCGCCTCATTGGGGCGGTGCCTCTTTTTGTTCCTGGGGGCGCGCGGAGTCAGGGAGACCTCCATGTCTGCCGAGGCCTCCCGCTCCGCCCCCCCCTTTTCCTTTTCTTGCCCGCGCCTGGGCCCCTCTGTGGTGGTATTCAAGGGCCCGGGCACGGGCTCGGGGCACCCCGCGCTCGCCGGTGACTGGGTTGGGCTGAGCGCGGTGGTCAGACTTTCCGGCGCACCGAGGGGACCCGCCTCTAGATGTTTCTCCTTCTTCCGCGCCTTCTTTCCGCTCGGACGCTCTCCCTCCCCCCCGCCGGAGGCCCTGAAAACAAAGGCCTCCGACGATGCCCGCGCACCCATGGCTCCCGGCACGCGGACGCAACTAGGGGGAGGGGTGGCGGCAGCGCCAGCCTTGGCCGCCTTCGGTGGTTTGGCGGCCTTGGAGGCGGGGCAGTTCTTGCGAACATGCCCCACCTCCCTGCAGGCATGGCACCGCACGCCGTCCGACGTCCAGAAGACGCGGTAGGCAGTCCCCTCGTGCACCACATTAAAATCTCCCTCCGTCGTGTCCTCCCGCGCCAGCCGGACAAAGAGCTGGCGGCGGAAGGAGAACACGTGGCGCAGGCTGCTCTCCCTGAGGCCGAGCGGTATGGGGTTGATCCCTGACCTTACCTCCCCCAGTTGTTGTAGGTGAGGGAGGAGGAGCTCAGCGGAAACAAAGGGCGGGACGTTTGAAATGATGACCCTCTGCGCGGTGGCCTCGAGAGGGTCCACCGGCAGGAACGTCCCGCCCACCGTGAGCCCCTTTTCAAGGGCCAGGGACACCGCCCGCTCCGACCCCAGGAAGAACACGGCCTTCCCAGACATCTTGGAGGCTGCGACAATGGCCGAGGGGCCGACTACCCCAGCCATCGCCCGCACGCACTCCTCAATGCTCATTGTGGGGTGAGTGTAGCTCTTGACCCCGTGTTTCCTGGTTATAAGTCTGAACGGTGGCAGGGCAGCGGGTGGCGCAGGAGGTGCCGTGGATGTGGACACCGCCTGCGCATACGTCCTTGCTGGCCCTGCCACCGGCGTGGATGGGGTCGCCATCACGGGGTCCCTTTAAGGGCTACACCCACCCCAAAGTCACAGGCCTTAATGGTCTTTAATGGCCTCTTATGTTAACTGAGCAGAGGAGCCCTTAACGAGGCACCTCTCCCCTCGTTGACAATTGGGGAGAGGCCTTGCTCCCTCTGCTCAGTTGTCTTAATTGGGTTTTTTTTTATTAATTTGGAAGGAAAGGGTTCTCAGAGAGAGAGGGGAGAAACAGAGGGTAACGGAGAAAGAGAGAGGGGGGTGGGAAGGGGGGGGGGGGTGCGAGGGCAGGTCTCCCCTCGCAGCTGTGGGTGGGTGCACTCCCCAGATGGCAAAACACAAAAGTCTTTGGGGTGGTCTTCAGGTGGGGGGAGAAGATGTCTTCACCTGGGGTAGCTGGAGCCACCAGGCACTCCTAACGATCTTTAATTGGGTGATTAATAACAATCTTCAGCCTGGTAGCTCCAGCTATCCCAGGCTAGGCAAATGTGGGGGGTGGGGGGGGTTCCAATTGTGGGGGGGGCCTAGTTGTAAGCAAGGCCCCCACGCACACTACCACACACACACACACCCCCCGCGATGTTCCGGCCCTCAGTGGTCTTCTTTCCTCCCCCCACCGATACAACAAAGTCTGTTTGGGAAATGCACCCACACCCACCTGTAGAAAGTGTAGAGTCTCCCTCCTTCCACACTGGATGTTGTTGGTTGTTCCCCCTCTCTCCAACTCCTTGCAGAATGGTAAAAAGTTGAAAAGTTTTCTTCTGTTCTCCTCCTCTCCCTCTGGTTAAAGTTGAAGTGAAGCCCCTTCCTTCCTTCTCCTCCTGGGCTGGTCTCAGGGCTCTCCAGGCTGGAGCTCAAGTTGCTAGCAGCTGCTCTCACTGCTCACAGCTCCAACTGAGCAGGACACGCCTCCACTGCTCTACCATTGGTTCCTTGTGCATGAAACTCTTTTAGAGTCTACCTGCGAAAACATAAACATTAAACTGTGCCACCCGACCTGGGTGACACTCCAGACATTTACAAGGCCCATTTTTTTTTTCCCCCCTTTTTTGTGTTTTTTTTTTTTCTTTTTTTTTTTTTTTTTTTTTTTTGGGCACTAAAATCACAATTTTTCCCCAGTGCCCCCTATAAAAGGGAAGGGGACACTAAAAGCACCGGCAATTAAAACAAATTAACTTTAAAACGTAAAATCAAATTAAAATTTGGTTGCCGGGCGTGATGATGCACTCCAGTCCCTCCGGTGCCCACCTCTCGCGGAAGGCCGCGAGCGTACCGGTGGACACCGCGTGCTCCATCTCCAAGGACACCCTGGACCGGATGTAAGAGCGGAAGAGAGGCAGGCAGTCAGGTTGAACGACCCCCTCGACCGCCCGCTGCCTGGACCGGCTGATGGCACCCTTGGCCGTGCCCAGGAGCAGTCCTACGAGGAGGCCTTCGGACCTACCCGCTCCCCTCCGCACAGGGTGCCCAAAGATCAGGAGAGTGGGACTGAAGTGCAGCCAGAATTTCAGGAGCAGCCCCTTCAAATAGTGGAACAGGGGCTGCAACCTTGTGCACTCAATAAAAACATGGAACACGGACTCCTCCAGACCGCAGAAATTGCAGGCGGCCTGGGAGTCCGTGAACCGGCTTAAAAATTTGTTGCACGGCACTGCTCCGTGCACCACCCTCCAGGCCAAGTCCCCGATGAATAGTGGGAGGACCCCTGCGTAGAGTGCCCTCCATCGGGGACCCCCGCCTCCTCCGGACGGCAAGATGGTGCGCCATGGCGTGTCCGGACGGCCGGCGAGGATGGCAAAGTTGAGGGTGTGCAGGAGCAGCCCGTACAGGAAACCCCTCCGCGCGGAACTGAAAGGCACGGAGGGGATTTCCCCGAGGCGGCTCAAGTTGTGAGGCGCCGGCCCCCGAGGGAGGTTCCGGGGTTTGGCGCCGATGAGGAATTCCGTCCGGACGGGGGTCAGTTCGGACGGGATCTCCCCACGTGCTTGAGCCTCCTCGATACACCTAACGGAGTCAGGGCCCAGAGCTGTTTTTAGCGACTCGATGGCATCGGCCGCGCGGCGGACGTTGGCAGAATTTAGGCGCCGCGCCAGCGTGACTGGCGCCATCCAGCCCGCTCCTCCGCCATCGAGCAGGTCCCTGACCCTGGTCACCTCACCAGCCACAGCCCTCTCTTCCGACCGCCACATGAAGCCTCGGCCGTGGAGGTACGGATTCCCGAGCAGCGGCTCCTGCAGGACGGCCGCCACTCCAGCCGGCGGAGAGCTGCGCTTGGTGGAGACTTTGTTCCAGACCCTGATGAGTTCCCTGTAAAAGACAGGCAGCTCCCGGAGGGCGGTCCTGGCACCCCCCAAGTTCACAAACAGGAGCTGCGTGTCATAATTGAGGTCGAGCTGCTGGCGGAAGAAATACCTCGCCAGAGCACACCACCTAGGAGGGGGCTCGACGTAAAGGTATCTCTGCAGGGTCTGAAGACGGAAAGTCGCGAGCTGGGCGCTGACGCACACCAACGACTGACCGCCCTCCTCAAGCGGGAGACTCAAGACCGCGACAGAGACCCAGTGCTTCCTGTTGTTCCAGAAGAAGTCCACCAGCTTCTTCTGTATCTTGGCGACAAACGCAGGGGGAGGGGTCAAAGTGACCAGCCGGTACCACAGCATTGCGGCCACCAGCTGGTTTATGACTAGCGCTCGACCCCTGTAGGACAGCACTCGGAGCAGTCCTGTCCAGCGCCCTAGGCGAGCGGCGACCTTGGCCTCCAGCTCCTGCCAGTTCGCCGGCCAGGCTTCCTCGTCGGGGCTAAGGTAGACTCCCAGATAGAGGAGATGGGTCGTGCTCCAGGCAAAAGGCCTGAGCTCCTCCGGCAGGGAGTCCACCCGCCACTGACCCACCAGGAGTCCGGAACATTTCTCCCAGTTGATCCTGGCAGAGGACGCGGCCGAGTAAATCTCCTGGCACTCACGCATCCTCCGCAGGTCAGCGGGATCCTCTACCGCGAGGAGCACGTCATCGGCGTAAGCCGAGAGGACGACCTCCACGCCCGGCCCTTGCAGAGCCAGTCCCGTCAACCTCGTCCGCAAGAGGCGCAGGAAAGGCTCCACGCAAACGGCGTATAACTGGCCGGACATGGGGCATCCCTGGCGCACCCCTCTCCTAAAGCGAAGGGGCGCCGTCAAGGACCCGTTAACCTTAATCAGACACTCCGCGGCGGCGTACAAAAGTCGGATCCGGGCGACGAAATGCGTCCCGAACCCGAAAGCGCGCAGAGTTCCGAGCAGATAGTCGTGATCCACCCTGTCGAACGCCTTCTCTTGGTCGAGGGATAGGAAGGCGACCGACAGACCAGCCTCCTGGGAACAATGGATGAGGTCCCGGACCAGATGGATGTTGTCGTGGATTGTCCGGCCCGGGACCGTGTATGACTGGTCGGGGTGGATCATGTGGTCCAGCACGGCACCAAGGCGAGCAGACATCGCCCTGGCGAAGATTTTGTAGTCCGTGCTGAGGAGGGAGACCGGGCGCCAGTTCTTAAGGAGGCGGAGATCGCCCTTCTTAGGCAGCAGGACGATGACTGCCCTGCGCCAAGAGAGGGGCATCTCCCCGGTCGCCAGACTTTCCCCCAGGACCCGCGCGTAGTCGCTCCCCAGGACGTCCCAGAACGCCCTGTGGAACTCCACGGTCAGCCCGTCCAGCCCCGGGGATTTTCCCCTCGAGAGCCGGGCGAGGGCACCGGTCAGCTCCGCCAGGCTTAGCGGAGCTTCCAGATTTTCGGCGCCCTCCGGGCCGACCTTCGGCAGGTCCTCCCACAAAACTCTACGCGCTTCCTCGCTGGACGGATCCGGAGAGAACAGAGCCCCGTAATATTCACGGACCCTGTTGTTGACGCCCTCCGGATCCGAGACGAGAGAGCCGTCGTCGGCCAGCAGCGTCAAGAGCTGCTTACGGACACTCTGCCTTTTTTCCAGCGAGTAGAAGAAGGGGGAGCCGCGGTCCAGATCCCGCAGGAACCGGATCCGCGACCTCACGAACGCGCCTCGGGACCCGACGAGCTGCAGGTCCTTCAGCGCGGCCTTCTTCGCTTCGTACACCGTCCGCAGGGCCGGGTCCTGGACGACTTGACCGAGACGGGCTTCCAGGTCGAGCACCTCTTTTTCTAGGCGCCCGACTCTGGCCGCCCGCCTCTTGGTCGACCCCCTCGCGTACTCTTGACAGAAGACGCGGACGTGAGCCTTGCCCACGTCCCACCATAGCCTCAAGGAGGGGAAGCCCCCCTGCTTCCTTCTCCAGTCGGACCAGAATCGACGGAACGAGTCCTGGAACCGCACGTCCTCCAGCAGCCGGTTGTTAAAGTGCCAGTACGCGGACCCCGTCCTCGCGCGGAGCGAAGCGAGCTCCGCCCACACCAGGTGGTGGTCCGAACACGGCACCGGCCGCATGGAGGCCGCCGGGACGCAGGAAACGTACGCCCGAGACACGTAAAGGCGGTCGACTCTAGACCATCCAACTCCAGGCCTCACCCAAGTAAAGGCGCTGGAGTCGGGGTGGAGATTTCGCCAGACGTCCACCAAGTCGAAGGACCCGACCAGGTCCCTCAACTTCTCCATCGCCGTCATGCACTGCGGGGCACCGGAGCGGTCCCTCGCCTCGAGGGTGCAGTTAAAATCCCCCCCGAGGACAATGCAGTCGCCGACGTCGACGGAGCCAAGAAGAGCGGACACCTCTTCAAAGAAGCGCGTTTGCTGCGGGCCGGGATGAGGGGCGTACACGTTCACGAGATGGAGCGGCACGTCCCCCAGGCGAACCGTTACGTGCAGCAAGCGGCCTGGCACGGGCTCCTCGACCCCCAAGATCTCCGGCTGAAAATGCGGGCCCAGCAAGATGGCCACCCCACTAGAAATGGCGGTGAGGTGGCTCATGCGGACCTCTCCTTGCCATTCCAGGAGCCACGTGGCTTCGTCTCCCGGAACGGTGTGGGTTTCTTGCAGGAAGCACACCGCATATTTCCCCTCCCGCAGGAGCGAAAAATTGTCAAATCTACGGCGTGCCCCTCTGCCGCCGTTGATGTTGAGGCTGGCTATGGTTATCTTCATGGCAAAAGCATAGTGCAACCTCTACCTTAACCTATTGTGGGGGAGGGAGCGGAGTCTTTTGTTGAACTCCGCTCCCTCCGCAGCCCAGCGAGGAGTCCCTCGAGCTCGCGCAGCTCAAGGTGCTGCTCCTTTGTCAAGGGCCCGCCCGCGGCCAAGGTTTTAACGGCGGCGCGGACGGACCCCTTGATCAGCTCCGGCTCGGACCATTTTTCCAGGGCCAGTCGGGCTTGGTCGCGGCGACCCCGGCTCTGGGCCAAAAAGTCCCGGAGTTCCTTTGCAGGAACGAGGAGGGCCTCAGCGGCGGCCGCGAGCAGATCCACCGCCTCCCTGGCGGTGGTCTCTAGGTCTTCACCCGCGTCCCCCACCGAGTCCCCGTCCTCCTCCGGGAGGTGGCCGCCAGCAGCCGGCCCATCGACCGCACAAGGTACGGCAAATGAACCGGCCGCTCCAACCGGCCCTGGCACTGCCCCGATCCCACCCCCAGGATCGTCGGCAGAGGAGTCCCCACTGGGCTCTTTTAAAAATGGTGCTGGGTCGGGAAATGACAGCGGAAGGGGTTCCCCCTCCGCCCCAGGAACCGGAGAACAAGGAGAGACCCGGCCATAGGAAATCCCCAGGCCCTCCAAGTGCTCCAGCTCCAAAGTAAGGGGCGAGGGTGGGTGTTCCTCCCCCTCCCCGCTGCCACCCCCCGGCCCAGCATCTACAGTGTCATAATTATTTAATTGTTTTTCTGCCGGGTCGAGCGACTCCCGGGGGAAGTTGGATAATAGCTGGGCGGGCTCAGGTTCGGCCTTTTCGGCCTCGCCCGCCTCAGTCCCCGGGACGCCCGGCCCGGCGGCTACGCATTCCTCCGCGGTTCCCACGCCCCCCACGACAGGCAGATCTTCCACTCCATCCCCGGGAGGCAGAGGCTGGGCAGCCTCAACTGTCTCACCCTCCCCGGGGAAAGACTCCTCGCGCCTGCAGCGCAATTTGGGGGCGCTGGTGGGGGACGCGGGACACGCGGCGGGCACCGCCTCCTCCGCGGAGGGATGTTGTTCCCCCTCCGCCTCATTGGGGCGGTGCCTCTTTTTGTTCCTGGGGGCGCGCGGAGTCAGGGAGACCTCCATGTCTGCCGAGGCCTCCCGCTCCGCCCCCCCCTTTTCCTTTTCTTGCCCGCGCCTGGGCCCCTCTGTGGTGGTATTCAAGGGCCCGGGCACGGGCTCGGGGCACCCCGCGCTCGCCGGTGACTGGGTTGGGCTGAGCGCGGTGGTCAGACTTTCC
Organism: Pristiophorus japonicus; assembly: GCF_044704955.1. Taxonomy (NCBI): domain Eukaryota; kingdom Metazoa; phylum Chordata; class Chondrichthyes; family Pristiophoridae; genus Pristiophorus; species Pristiophorus japonicus. Next base: position 247,686,602 of record NC_091980.1, read on the forward strand.
GGCGCACCGAGGGGACCCGCCTCTAGATGTTTCTCCTTCTTCCGCGCCTTCTTTCCGCTCGGACGCTCTCCCTCCCCCCCGCCGGAGGCCCTGAAAACAAAGGCCTCCGACGATGCCCGCGCACCCATGGCTCCCGGCACGCGGACGCAACTAGGGGGAGGGGTGGCGGCAGCGCCAGCCTTGGCCGCCTTCGGTGGTTTGGCGGCCTTGGAGGCGGGGCAGTTCTTGCGAACATGCCCCACCTCCCTGCAGGCATGGCACCGCACGCCGTCCGACGTCCAGAAGACGCGGTAGGCAGTCCCCTCGTGCACCACATTAAAATCTCCCTCCGTCGTGTCCTCCCGCGCCAGCCGGACAAAGAGCTGGCGGCGGAAGGAGAACACGTGGCGCAGGCTGCTCTCCCTGAGGCCGAGCGGTATGGGGTTGATCCCTGACCTTACCTCCCCCAGTTGTTGTAGGTGAGGGAGGAGGAGCTCAGCGGAAACAAAGGGCGGGACGTTTGAAATGATGACCCTCTGCGCGGTGGCCTCGAGAGGGTCCACCGGCAGGAACGTCCCGCCCACCGTGAGCCCCTTTTCAAGGGCCAGGGACACCGCCCGCTCCGACCCCAGGAAGAACACGGCCTTCCCAGACATCTTGGAGGCTGCGACAATGGCCGAGGGGCCGACTACCCCAGCCATCGCCCGCACGCACTCCTCAATGCTCATTGTGGGGTGAGTGTAGCTCTTGACCCCGTGTTTCCTGGTTATAAGTCTGAACGGTGGCAGGGCAGCGGGTGGCGCAGGAGGTGCCGTGGATGTGGACACCGCCTGCGCATACGTCCTTGCTGGCCCTGCCACCGGCGTGGATGGGGTCGCCATCACGGGGTCCCTTTAAGGGCTACACCCACCCCAAAGTCACAGGCCTTAATGGTCTTTAATGGCCTCTTATGTTAACTGAGCAGAGGAGCCCTTAACGAGGCACCTCTCCCCTCGTTGACAATTGGGGAGAGGCCTTGCTCCCTCTGCTCAGTTGTCTTAATTGGGTTTTTTTTTATTAATTTGGAAGGAAAGGGTTCTCAGAGAGAGAGGGGAGAAACAGAGGGTAACGGAGAAAGAGAGAGGGGGGTGGGAAGGGGGGGGGGGGTGCGAGGGCAGGTCTCCCCTCGCAGCTGTGGGTGGGTGCACTCCCCAGATGGCAAAACACAAAAGTCTTTGGGGTGGTCTTCAGGTGGGGGGAGAAGATGTCTTCACCTGGGGTAGCTGGAGCCACCAGGCACTCCTAACGATCTTTAATTGGGTGATTAATAACAATCTTCAGCCTGGTAGCTCCAGCTATCCCAGGCTAGGCAAATGTGGGGGGTGGGGGGGGTTCCAATTGTGGGGGGGGCCTAGTTGTAAGCAAGGCCCCCACGCACACTACCACACACACACACACCCCCCGCGATGTTCCGGCCCTCAGTGGTCTTCTTTCCTCCCCCCACCGATACAACAAAGTCTGTTTGGGAAATGCACCCACACCCACCTGTAGAAAGTGTAGAGTCTCCCTCCTTCCACACTGGATGTTGTTGGTTGTTCCCCCTCTCTCCAACTCCTTGCAGAATGGTAAAAAGTTGAAAAGTTTTCTTCTGTTCTCCTCCTCTCCCTCTGGTTAAAGTTGAAGTGAAGCCCCTTCCTTCCTTCTCCTCCTGGGCTGGTCTCAGGGCTCTCCAGGCTGGAGCTCAAGTTGCTAGCAGCTGCTCTCACTGCTCACAGCTCCAACTGAGCAGGACACGCCTCCACTGCTCTACCATTGGTTCCTTGTGCATGAAACTCTTTTAAGTTTACCTGCAAAACATAAAAACATTAAACGGTGCCACCCGAACTGGGTGACACTCCAGACATTTACAAGGCCCTTTTTTTTTTCCCCCCTTTTTTTTTTGGTTTTTTTTTTGTTTTTCTTTTTTGGTTTTTTTTTTGGGCACTAAATTCACAATTTTCCCCAGTGCCCCCTATAAAAGGGAAGGGGGACACTAAAAGCACCGGCAATTAAAACAAATTAAACTTAAAAAACGTAAAATCAAATTAAAATTTGGTTGCCGGGCGTGATGATGCACTCCAGTCCCTCCGGTGCCCACCTCTCGCGGAAGGCCGCGAGCGTACCGGTGGACACCGCGTGCTCCATCTCCAAGGACACCCTGGACCGGATGTAAGAGCGGAAGAGAGGCAGGCAGTCAGGTTGAACGACCCCCTCGACCGCCCGCTGCCTGGACCGGCTGATGGCACCCTTGGCCGTGCCCAGGAGCAGTCCTACGAGGAGGCCTTCGGACCTACCCGCTCCCCTCCGCACAGGGTGCCCAAAGATCAGGAGAGTGGGACTGAAGTGCAGCCAGAATTTCAGGAGCAGCCCCTTCAAATAATGGAACAGGGGCTGCAACCTTGTGCACTCCATAAAAACATGGAACACGGACTCCTCCAGACCGCAGAAATTGCAGGCGGCCTGGGAGTCCGTGAACCGGCTTAAAAATTTGTTGCACGGCACTGCTCCGTGCACCACCCTCCAGGCCAAGTCCCCGATGAATAGTGGGAGGACCCCTGCGTAGAGTGCCCTCCATCGGGGACCCCCGCCTCCTCCGGACGGCAAGATGGTACGCCATGGCGTGTCCGGACGGCCGGCGAGGATGGCAAAGTTGAGGGTGTGCAGGAGCAGCCCGTACAGGAAACCCCTCCGCGCGGAACTGAAAGGCACGGAGGGGATTTCCCCGAGGCGGCTCAAGTTGTGAGGCGCCGGCCCCCGAGGGAGGTTCCGGAGTTTGGCGCCGATGAGGAATTCCGTCCGGACGGGGGTCAGTTCGGACGGGATCTCCCCACGTGCTTGAGCCTCCTCGATGCACCTAACGGAGTCAGGGCCCAGAGCTGTTTTTAGCGACTCGATGGCATCGGCCGCGTGGCGGACGTTGGCAGAGTTTAGGCGCCGCGCCAGCGTGTCTGGCGCCATCCAGCCCGCTCCTCCGCCATCGAGCAGGTCCCTGACCCTGGTCACCTCACCAGCCACAGCCCTCTCTTCCGACCGCCACATGAAGCCTCGGCCGTGGAGGTACGGATTCCCGAGCAGCGGCTCCTGCAGGACGGCCGCCACTCCAGCCGGCGGAGAGCTGCGCTTGGTGGAGACTTTGTTCCAGACCCTGATGAGTTCCCTGTAAAAGACAGGCAGCTCCCGGAGGGCGGTCCTGGCACCCCCCAAGTTCACAAACAGGAGCTGCGTGTCATAATTGAGGTCGAGCTGCTGGCGGAAGAAATACCTCGCCAGAGCACACCACCTGGGAGGGGGCTCGACGTAAAGGTATCTCTGCAGGGTCTGAAGACGGAAAGTCGCGAGCTGGGCGCTGACGCACACCAACGACTGACCGCCCTCCTCAAGCGGGAGACTCAAGACCGCGACAGAGACCCAGTGCTTCCTGTTGTTCCAGAAGAAGTCCACCAGCTTCTTCTGTATCTTGGCGACAAACGCAGGGGGAGGGGTCAAAGTGACCAGCCGGTACCACAGCATTGCGGCCACCAGCTGGTTTATGACTAGCGCTCGACCCCTGTAGGACAGCACTCGGAGCAGTCCTGTCCAGCGCCCTAGGCGAGCGGCGACCTTGGCCTCCAGCTCCTGCCAGTTCGCCGGCCAGGCTTCCTCGTCGGGGCTAAGGTAGACTCCCAGATAGAGGAGATGGGTCGTGCTCCAGGCAAAAGGCCTGAGCTCCTCCGGCAGGGAGTCCACCCGCCACTGACCCACCAGGAGTCCGGAACATTTCTCCCAGTTGATCCTGGCGGAGGACGCGGCCGAGTAAATCTCCTGGCACTCACGCATCCTCCGCAGGTCAGCGGGATCCTCTACCGCGAGGAGCACGTCATCGGCGTAAGCCGAGAGGACGACCTCCACGCCCGGCCCTTGCAGAGCCAGTCCCGTCAACCTCGTCCGCAAGAGGCGCAGGAAAGGCTCCACGCAAACGGCGTATAACTGGCCGGACATGGGGCATCCCTGGCGCACCCCTCTCCTAAAGCGAAGGGGCGCCGTCAAGGACCCGTTAACCTTAATCAGACACTCCGCGGCGGCGTACAAAAGTCGGATCCGGGCGACGAAATGCGTCCCGAACCCGAAAGCGCGCAGAGTTCCGAGCAGATAGTCGTGATCCACCCTGTCGAACGCCTTCTCTTGGTCGAGGGATAGGAAGGCGACCGACAGACCAGCCTCCTGGGAGCAATGGATGAGGTCCCGGACCAGATGGATGTTGTCGTGGATCGTCCGGCCCGGGACCGTGTATGACTGGTCGGGGTGAATCATGTGGTCCAGCACGGCACCAAGGCGAGCAGACATCGCCCTGGCGAAGATTTTGTAGTCCGTGCTGAGGAGGGAGACCGGGCGCCAGTTCTTAAGGAGGCGGAGATCGCCCTTCTTAGGCAGCAGGACGATGACTGCCCTGCGCCAAGAGAGGGGCATCTCCCCGGTCGCCAGACTTTCCCCCAGGACCCGCGCGTAGTCGCTCCCCAGGACGTCCCAGAACGCCCTGTGGAACTCCATGGTCAGCCCGTCCAGCCCCGGGGATTTTCCCCTCGAGAGCCGGGCGAGGGCACCGGTCAGCTCCGCCAGGCTTAGCGGAGCTTCCAGATTTTCGGCGCCCTCCGGGCTGACCTTCGGCAGGTCCTCCCACAAAACTCTACGCGCTTCCTCGCTGGACGGATCCGGAGAGAACAGAGCCCCGTAATATTCACGGACCCTGTTGTTGACGCCCTCCGGATCCGAGACGAGAGAGCCGTCGTCGGCCAGCAGCGTCAAGAGCTGCTTACGGACACTCTGCCTTTTTTCCAGCGAGTAGAAGAAGGGGGAGCCGCGGTCCAGATCCCGCAGGAACCGGATCCGCGACCTCACGAACGCGCCTCGGGACCCGACGAGCTGCAGGTTCTTCAGCGCGGCCTTCTTCGCTTCGTACACCGTCCGCAGGGCCGGGTCCTGGACGACTTGACCGAGACGGGCTTCCAGGTCGAGCACCTCTTTTTCTAGGCGCCCGACTCTGGCCGCCCGCCTCTTGGTCGACCCCCTCGCGTACTCTTGACAGAAGACGCGGACGTGAGCCTTGCCCACGTCCCACCATAGCCTCAAGGAGGGGAAGCCCCCCTGCTTCCTTCTCCAGTCGGACCAGAATCGACGGAACGAGTCCTGGAACCGCACGTCCTCCAGCAGCCGGTTGTTAAAGTGCCAGTACGCGGACCCCGTCCTCGCGCGGAGCGAAGCGAGCTCCGCCCACACCAGGTGGTGGTCCGAACACGGCACCGGCCGCATGGAGGCCGCCGGGACGCAGGAAACGTACGCCCGAGACACGTAAAGGCGGTCGACTCTAGACCATCCAACTCCAGGCCTCACCCAAGTAAAGGCGCTGGAGTCGGGGTGGAGATTTCGCCAGACGTCCACCAAGTCGAAGGACCCGACCAGGTCCCTCAACTTCTCCATCGCCGTCATGCACTGCGGGGCACCGGAGCGGTCCCTCGCCTCGAGGGTGCAGTTAAAATCCCCCCCGAGGACAATGCAGTCGCCGACGTCGACGGAGCCAAGAAGAGCGGACACCTCTTCAAAGAAGCGCGTTTGCTGCGGGCCGGGATGAGGGGCGTACACGTTCACGAGATGGAGCGGCACGTCCCCCAGGCGAACCGTTACGTGCAGCAAGCGGCCTGGCACGGGCTCCTCGACCCCCAAGATCTCCGGCTGAAAATGCGGGCCCAGCAAGATGGCCACCCCACTAGAAATGGCGGTGAGGTGGCTCATGCGGACCTCTCCTTGCCATTCCAGGAGCCACGTGGCTTCGTCTCCCGGAACGGTGTGGGTTTCTTGCAGGAAGCACACCGCATATTTCCCCTCCCGCAGGAGCGAAAAATTGTCAAATCTACGGCGTGCCCCTCTGCCGCCGTTGATGTTGAGGCTGGCTATGGTTATCTTCATGACAAAAGCATAGTGCAACCTCTACCTTAACCTATTGTGGGGGAGGGAGCGGAGTCTTTTGTTGAACTCCGCTCCCTCCGCAGCCCAGCGAGGAGTCCCTCGAGCTCGCGCAGCTCAAGGTGCTGCTCCTTTGTCAAGGGCCCGCCCGCGGCCAAGGTTTTAACGGCGGCGCGGACGGACCCCTTGATCAGCTCCGGCTCGGACCATTTTTCCAGGGCCAGTCGGGCTTGGTCGCGGCGACCCCGGCTCTGGGCCAAAAAGTCCCGGAGTTCCTTTGCAGGAACGAGGAGGGCCTCAGCGGCGGCCGCGAGCAGATCCACCGCCTCACTGGCGGTGGTCTCTAGGTCTTCACCCGCGTCCCCCACCGAGTCCCCGTCCTCCTCCGGGAGGTGGCCGCCAGCAGCCGGCCCATCGACCGCACAAGGTACGGCAAATGAACCGGCCGCTCCAACCGGCCCTGGCACTGCCCCGATCCCACCCCCAGGATCGTCGGCAGAGGAGTCCCCACTGGGCTCTTTTAAAAATGGTGCTGGGTCGGGAAATGACAGCGGAAGGGGTTCCCCCTCCGCCCCAGGAACCGGAGAACAAGGAGAGACCCGGCCATAGGAAATCCCCAGGCCCTCCAAGTGCTCCAGCTCCAAAGTAAGGGGCGAGGGTGGGTGTTCCTCCCCCTCCCCGCTGCCACCCCCCGGCCCAGCATCTACAGTATCATTAAAATCAATTGTTTCATTCTCTGCCGGGTCGAGCAAATCCCGGGGGAAGTTGGGTAATAGCTGGGCGGGCTCAGGTTCGGCCTTTTCGGCCTCGCCCGCCTCAGTCCCCGGGACGCCCGGCCCGGCGGCTACGCATTCCTCCGCGGTCCCCACGCCCCCCACGACAGGCAGATCTTCCACTCCATCCCCGGGAGGCAGAGGCTGGGCAGCCTCAACTGTCTCACCCTCCCCGGGGAAAGACTCCTCGCGCCTGCAGCGCAATTTGGGGGCGCTGGTGGGGGACGCGGGACACGCGGCGGGCACCGCCTCCTCCGCGGAGGGATGTTGTTCCCCCTCCGCCTCATTGGGGCGGTGCCTCTTTTTGTTCCTGGGGGCGCGCGGAGTCAGGGAGACCTCCATGTCTGCCGAGGCCTCCCGCTCCGCCCCCCCCTTTTCCTTTTCTTGCCCGCGCCTGGGCCCCTCTGTGGTGTTATTCAAGGGCCCGGGCATGGGCTCGGGGCACCCCGCGCTCGCCGGTGACTGGGTTGGGCTGAGCGCGGTGGTCAGACTTTCCGGCGCACCGAGGGGACCCGCCTCTAGATGTTTCTCCTTCTTCCGCGCCTTCTTTCCGCTCGGACGCTCTCCCTCCCCCCCGCCGGAGGCCCTGAAAACAAAGGCCTCCGACGATGCCCGCGCACCCATGGCTCCCGGCACGCGGACGCAACTAGGGGGAGGGGTGGCGGCAGCGCCAGCCTTGGCCGCCTTCGGTGGTTTGGCGGCCTTGGAGGCGGGGCAGTTCTTACGAACATGCCCCACCTCCCTGCAGGCATGGCACCGCACGCCGTCCGACGTCCAGAAGACGCGGTAGGCAGTCCCCTCGTGCACCACATTAAAAGATCCCTCCGTCACGTCCTCCCGCGCCAGCCGGACAAAGAGCTGGCGGCGGAAGGAGAACACGTGGCGCAGGCTGTTCTCCCTGAGGCCGAGCGGTATGGGGTTGATCCCTGACCTTACCTCCCCCAGTTGTTGTAGGTGAGGGAGGAGGAGCTCAGCGGAAACAAAGGGCGGGACGTTTGAAATGATGACCCTCTGCGCGGTGGCCTCGAGAGGGTCCACCGGCAGGAACGTCCCGCCCACCGTGAGCCCCTTTTCAAGGGCCAGGGACACCGCCCGCTCCGACCCCAGGAAGAACACGGCCTTCCCAGACATCTTGGAGGCTGCGACAATGGCCGAGGGGCCGACTACCCCAGCCATCGCCCGCACGCACTCCTCAATGCTCATTGTGGGGTGAGTGTAGCTCTTGACCCCGTGTTTCCTGGTTATAAGTCTGAACGGTGGCAGGGCAGCGGGTGGCGCAGGAGGTGCCGTGGATGTGGACACCGCCTGCGCATACGTCCTTGCTGGCCCTGCCACCGGCGTGGATGGGGTCGCCATCACCGGGTCCCTTTAAGGGCTACACCCACCCCAGAGTCACAGGCCTTAATGGTCTTTAATGGCCTCGTATGTTAACTGAGCAGAGGAGCCCTTAACGAGGCACCTCTCCCCTCGTTGACAATTGGGGAGAGGCCTTGCTCCCTCTGCTCAGTTGTCTTAATTGGGTTTTTTTAAAAAAAAATTTCGGAAGAAAAGGGCTCTCAGAGAGAGAGGGGAGAAACAGAGAGTAACGGAGAAAGAGAGAGGGGGGGTGGGAAGGGGGGGGGGGCTGCGAGGGCAGGTCTCCCCTCGCAGCTGTGGGTGGGTGCACTCCCCAGATGGCAAAACACACAAAAAACACAGTCTTTGGGTTGGTCTTCAGGTGGGGGGAGAAGACGTCTTCACCTGGGGTAGCTAGAGCCACCAGGCACACACTCTCAATGATGTTAATTGGGTGATTAAAGAATCTTCAGCCTGGTAGCTCCAGCTATCCCAGGCTAGGCAAATGTGGGGGGTGGGGGGGGTTCCAATTGTGGGGGGGGCCTAGTTGTAAGCAAGGCCCCCACACACACTACCACACACACACACACCCCCCGCGATGTTCCGGCCCTCAGTGGTCTTCTTTCCTCCCCCCACCGATACAACAAAGTCTGTTTGGGGAAATGCACCCACACCCACCTGTAGAAATGTTGAGTCTCCCTCCTTCCACACTGGATGTTGTTTGTCTTTTCCCCCTCTCTCCAACTCCTTGCAGAATGATGAAGTTGTTGCAAAGTTTTCTTTTCTCCTCCTCTCCCTCTGGATAGAAGTTGTAGTGAAGCCCCTTCCTTCCTTCTCCTCCTGGGCTGGTCTCAGGGCTCTCCAGGCTGGAGCTCAAGTTGCTAGCAGCTGCTCTCACTGCTCACAGCTCCAACTGAGCAGGACACGCCTCCACTGCTCTACCATTGGTTCCTTGTGCATGAAACTCTTTTAGAGTCTACCTGTGAAAACATAAAACAATAACGGTGCCACCCAACCTGGGTGACACTCCAGACATTTACAAGGCCCTTTTTTTTCCCCCCCTTTTTTTGTTTTTTTTTGTGTTTTTCTTTTTTTGGTTTTTTTTTTGGGCACTAAAATCACAATTTTTCCCCAGTGCCCCCTATAAAAGGGAAGGGGACACTAAAAGCACCGGCAATTAAAACAAATTAACTTTAAAACGTAAAATCAAATTAAAATTTGGTTGCCGGGCGTGATGATGCACTCCAGTCCCTCCGGTGCCCACCTCTCGCGGAAGGCCGCGAGCGTACCGGTGGACACCGCGTGCTCCATCTCCAAGGACACCCTGGACCGGATGTAAGAGCGGAAGAGAGGCAGGCAGTCAGGTTGAACGACCCCCTCGACCGCCCGCTGCCTGGACCGGCTGATGGCACCCTTGGCCGTGCCCAGGAGCAGTCCTACGAGGAGGCCTTCGGACCTACCCGCTCCCCTCCGCACAGGGTGCCCAAAGATCAGGAGGGTGGGACTGAAGTGCAGCCAGAATTTCAGGAGCAGCCCCTTCAAATAATGGAACAGGGGCTGCAACCTCGTGCACTCAATAAAAACATGGAACACGGACTCCTCCAGACCGCAGAAATTGCAGGCGGCCTGGGAGTCCGTGAACCGGCTTAAAAATTTGTTGCACGGCACTGCTCCGTGCACCACCCTCCAGGCCAAGTCCCCGATGAATAGTGGGAGGACCCCTGCGTAGAGTGCCCTCCATCGGGGACCCCCGCCTCCTCCGGACGGCAAGATGGTACGCCATGGCGTGTCCGGACGGCCGGCGAGGATGGCAAAGTTGAGGGTGTGCAGGAGCAGCCCGTACAGGAAACCCCTCCGCGCGGAACTGAAAGGCACGGAGGGGATTTCCCCGAGGCGGCTCAAGTTGTGAGGCGCCGGCCCCCGAGGGAGGTTCCGGGGTTTGGCGCCGATGAGGAATTCCGTCCGGACGGGGGTCAGTTCGGACGGGATCTCCCCACGTGCTTGAGCCTCCTCGATACACCTAACGGAGTCAGGGCCCAGAGCTGTTTTTAGCGACTCGATGGCATCGGCCGCGCGGCGGACGTTGGCAGAATTTAGGCGCCGCGCCAGCGTGACTGGCGCCATCCAGCCCGCTCCTCCGCCATCGAGCAGGTCCCTGACCCTGGTCACCTCACCAGCCACAGCCCTCTCTTCCGACCGCCACATGAAGCCTCGGCCGTGGAGGTACGGATTCCCGAGCAGCGGTTCCTGCAGGACGGCCGCCACTCCAGCCGGCGGAGAGCTGCGCTTGGTGGAGACTTTGTTCCAGACCCTGATGAGTTCCCTGTAAAAGACAGGCAGCTCCCGGAGGGCGGTCCTGGCACCCCCCAAGTTCACAAACAGGAGCTGCGTGTCATAATTGAGGTCGAGCTGCTGGCGGAAGAAATACCTCGCCAGAGCACACCACCTAGGAGGGGGCTCGACGTAAAGGTATCTCTGCAGGGTCTGAAGACGGAAAGTCGCGAGCTGGGCGCTGACGCACACCAACGACTGACCGCCCTCCTCAAGCGGGAGACTCAAGACCGCGACAGAGACCCAGTGCTTCCTGTTGTTCCAGAAGAAGTCCACCAGCTTCTTCTGTATCTTGGCGACAAACGCAGGGGGAGGGGTCAAAGTGACCAGCCGGTACCACAGCATTGCGGCCACCAGCTGGTTTATGACTAGCGCTCGACCCCTGTAGGACAGCACTCGGAGCAGTCCTGTCCAGCGCCCTAGGCGAGCGGCGACCTTGGCCTCCAGCTCCTGCCAGTTCGCCGGCCAGGCTTCCTCGTCGGGGCTAAGGTAGACTCCCAGATAGAGGAGATGGGTCGTGCTCCAGGCAAAAGGCCTGAGCTCCTCCGGCAGGGAGTCCACCCGCCACTGACCCACCAGGAGTCCGGAACATTTCTCCCAGTTGATCCTGGCGGAGGACGCGGCCGAGTAAATCTCCTGGCACTCACGCATCCTCCGCAGGTCAGCGGGATCCTCTACCGCGAGGAGCACGTCATCGGCGTAAGCCGAGAGGACGACCTCCACGCCCGGCCCTTGCAGAGCCAGTCCCGTCAACCTCGTCCGCAAGAGGCGCAGGAAAGGCTCCACGCAAACGGCGTATAACTGGCCGGACATGGGGCATCCCTGGCGCACCCCTCTCCTAAAGCGAAGGGGCGCCGTCAAGGACCCGTTAACCTTAATCAGACACTCCGCGGCGGCGTACAAAAGTCGGATCCGGGCGACGAAATGCGTCCCGAACCCGAAAGCGCGCAGAGTTCCGAGCAGATAGTCGTGATCCACCCTGTCGAACGCCTTCTCTTGGTCGAGGGATAGGAAGGCGACCGACAGACCAGCCTCCTGGGAGCAATGGATGAGGTCCCGGACCAGATGGATGTTGTCGTGGATCGTCCGGCCCGGGACCGTGTATGACTGGTCGGGGTGAATCATGTGGTCCAGCACGGCACCAAGGCGAGCAGACATCGCCCTGGCGAAGATTTTGTAGTCCGTGCTGAGGAGGGAGACCGGGCGCCAGTTCTTAAGGAGGCGGAGATCGCCCTTCTTAGGCAGCAGGACGATGACTGCCCTGCGCCAAGAGAGGGGCATCTCCCCGGTCGCCAGACTTTCCCCCAGGACCCGCGCGTAGTCGCTCCCCAGGACGTCCCAGAACGCCCTGTGGAACTCCATGGTCAGCCCGTCCAGCCCCGGGGATTTTCCCCTCGAGAGCCGGGCGAGGGCACCGGTCAGCTCCGCCAGGCTTAGCGGAGCTTCCAGATTTTCGGCGCCCTCCGGGCTGACCTTCGGCAGGTCCTCCCACAAAACTCTACGCGCTTCCTCGCTGGACGGATCCGGAGAGAACAGAGCCCCGTAATATTCACGGACCCTGTTGTTGACGCCCTCCGGATCCGAGACGAGAGAGCCGTCGTCGGCCAGCAGCGTCAAGAGCTGCTTACGGACACTCTGCCTTTTTTCCAGCGAGTAGAAGAAGGGGGAGCCGCGGTCCAGATCCCGCAGGAACCGGATCCGCGACCTCACGAACGCGCCTCGGGACCCGACGAGCTGCAGGTTCTTCAGCGCGGCCTTCTTCGCTTCGTACACCGTCCGCAGGGCCGGGTCCTGGACGACTTGACCGAGACGGGCTTCCAGGTCGAGCACCTCTTTTTCTAGGCGCCCGACTCTGGCCGCCCGCCTCTTGGTCGACCCCCTCGCGTACTCTTGACAGAAGACGCGGACGTGAGCCTTGCCCACGTCCCACCATAGCCTCAAGGAGGGGAAGCCCCCCTGCTTCCTTCTCCAGTCGGACCAGAATCGACGGAACGAGTCCTGGAACCGCACGTCCTCCAGCAGCCGGTTGTTAAAGTGCCAGTACGCGGACCCCGTCCTCGCGGGGAGCGAAGCGAGCTCCGCCCACACCAGGTGGTGGTCCGAACACGGCACCGGCCGCATGGAGGCCGCCGGGACGCAGGAAACGTACGCCCGAGACACGTAAAGGCGGTCGACTCTAGACCATCCAACTCCAGGTCTCACCCAAGTAAAGGCGCTGGAGTCGGGGTGGAGATTTCGCCAGACGTCCACCAAGTCGAAGGACCCGACCAGGTCCCTCAACTTCTCCATCGCCGTCATGCACTGCGGGGCACCGGAGCGGTCCCTCGCCTCGAGGGTGCAGTTAAAATCCCCCCCGAGGACAATGCAGTCGCCGACGTCGACGGAGCCAAGAAGAGCGGACACCTCTTCAAAGAAGCGCGTCTGCTGCGGGCCGGGATGAGGGGCGTACACGTTCACGAGATGGAGCGGCACGTCCCCCAGGCGAACCGTTACGTGCAGCAAGCGGCCTGGCACGGGCTCCTCGACCCCCAAGATCTCCGGCTGAAAATGCGGGCCCAGCAAGATGGCCACCCCACTAGAAATGGCGGTGAGGTGGCTCATGCGGACCTCTCCTTGCCATTCCAGGAGCCACGTGGCTTCGTCTCCCGGAACGGTGTGGGTTTCTTGCAGGAAGCACACCGCATATTTCCCCTCCCGCAGGAGCGAAAAATTGTCAAATCTACGGCGTGCCCCTCTGCCGCCGTTGATGTTGAGGCTGGCTATGGTTATCTTCATGGCAAAAGCATAGTGCAACCTCTACCTTAACCTATTGTGGGGGAGGGAGCGGAGTCTTTTGTTGAACTCCGCTCCCTCCGCAGCCCAGCGAGGAGTCCCTCGAGCTCGCGCAGCTCAAGGTGCTGCTCCTTTGTCAAGGGCCCGCCCGCGGCCAAGGTTTTAACGGCGGCGCGGACGGACCCCTTGATCAGCTCCGGCTCGGACCATTTATCCAGGGCCAGTCGGGCTTGGTCGCGGCGACCCCGGCTCTGGGCCAAAAAGTCCCGGAGTTCCTTTGCAGGAACGAGGAGGGCCTCAGCGGCGGCCGCGAGCAGATCCACCGCCTCCCTGGCGGTGGTCTCTAGGTCTTCACCCGCGTCCCCCACCGAGTCCCCGTCCTCCTCCGGGAGGTGGCCGCCAGCAGCCGGCCCATCGACCGCACAAGGTACGGCAAATGAACCGGCCGCTCCAACCGGCCCTGGCACTGCCCCGATCCCACCCCCAGGATCGTCGGCAGAGGAGTCCCCACTGGGCTCTTTTAAAAATGGTGCTGGGTCGGGAAATGACAGCGGAAGGGGTTCCCCCTCCGCCCCAGGAACCGGAGAACAAGGAGAGACCCGGCCATAGGAAATCCCCAGGCCCTCCAAGTGCTCCAGCTCCAAAGTAAGGGGCGAGGGTGGGTGTTCCTCCCCCTCCCCGCTGCCACCCCCCGGCCCAGCATCTACAGTATCATTAAAATCAATTGTTTCATTCTCTGCCGGGTCGAGCAAATCCCGGGGGAAGTTGGGTAATAGCTGGGCGGGCTCAGGTTCGGCCTTTTCGGCCTCGCCCGCCTCAGTCCCCGGGACGCCCGGCCCGGCGGCTACGCATTCCTCCGCGGTCCCCACGCCCCCCACGACAGGCAGATCTTCCACTCCATCCCCGGGAGGCAGAGGCTGGGCAGCCTCAACTGTCTCACCCTCCCCGGGGAAAGACTCCTCGCGCCTGCAGCGCAATTTGGGGGCGCTGGTGGGGGACGCGGGACACGCGGCGGGCACCGCCTCCTCCGCGGAGGGATGTTGTTCCCCCTCCGCCTCATTGGGGCGGTGCCTCTTTTTGTTCCTGGGGGCGCGCGGAGTCAGGGAGACCTCCATGTCTGCCGAGGCCTCCCGCTCCGCCCCCCCCTTTTCCTTTTCTTGCCCGCGCCTGGGCCCCTCTGTGGTGGTATTCAAGGGCCCGGGCACGGGCTCGGGGCACCCCGCGCTCGCCGGTGACTGGGTTGGGCTGAGCGCGGTGGTCAGACTTTCCGGCGCACCGAGGGGACCCGCCTCTAGATGTTTCTCCTTCTTCCGCGCCTTCTTTCCGCTCGGACGCTCTCCCTCCCCCCCGCCGGAGGCCCTGAAAACAAAGGCCTCCGACGATGCCCGCGCACCCATGGCTCCCGGCACGCGGACGCAACTAGGGGGAGGGGTGGCGGCAGCGCCAGCCTTGGCCGCCTTCGGTGGTTTGGCGGCCTTGGAGGCGGGGCAGTTCTTACGAACATGCCCCACCTCCCTGCAGGCATGGCACCGCACGCCGTCCGACGTCCAGAAGACGCGGTAGGCAGTCCCCTCGTGCACCACATTAAAGTGCCCTTCTGTCACGTCCTCCCGCGCCAGCCGGACAAAGAGCTGGCGGCGGAAGGAGAACACGTGGCGCAGGCTGTTCTCCCTGAGGCCGAGCGGTATGGGGTTGATCCCTGACCTTACCTCCCCCAGTTGTTGTAGGTGAGGGAGGAGGAGCTCAGCGGGAACAAAGGGCGGGACGTTCGACACGATGACCCTCTGCGCGGTGGCCTCGAGAGGATCCACCGGCAGGAACGTCCCGCCCACCGTGAGCCCCTTTTCGAGGGCCAGGGACACCGCCCGCTCCGACCCCAGGAAGAAAACAGCCTTCCCAGACATCTTGGAGGCTGCGACAATGGCCGAGGGGCCGACTACCCCAGCCATCGCCCGCACGCACTCCTCAATGCTCATTGTGGGGTGAGTGTAGCTCTTGACCCCGTGTTTTCTAGTAATTAATCTAAATGGTGGCAGGGCAGCGGGTGGCGCAGGAGGTGCTGTGGAAGCGGTTGCCACCTGCGCATACGTCCTTGCTGGCCCTGCCACCGGCGTGGATGGGGTCGCCATCACGGGGTCCCTTTAAGGGCTACACCCACCCCAAAGTCACAGGCCTTAATGGTCTTTAATGGCCTCTTATGTTAACTGAGCAGAGGAGCCCTTAACGAGGCACCTCTCCCCTCGTTGACAATTGGGGAGAGGCCTTGCTCCCTCTGCTCAGTTGTCTTAATTGGGTTTTTTTTTATTAATTTGGAAGGAAAGGGTTCTCAGAGAGAGAGGGGAGAAACAGAGTAACAGAGAAAGAGAGAGGGGGGGTGGGAAGGGGGGGACTGCGAGGGCAGGTCTCCCCTCACAGCTGTGGGTGGGTGCACTCCCCAGATGGCAAAACACAAAAGTCTTTGGGGTGGTCTTCAGGTGGGGGGAGAAGATGTCTTCACCTGGGGTAGCTGGAGCCACCAGGCACTCCTAACGATCTTTAATTGGGTGATTGATGACAATCTTCAGCCTGGTAGCTCCAGCTATCCCAGGCTAGGCTAATGTGGGGGGTGGGGGGGGTTCCAATTGTGGGGGGGGCCCAGTTGTAAGCACGGCCCCCACGCACACTACCACACACACACACACCCCCCGCGATGTTCCGGCCCTCAGTGGTCTTCTTTCCTCCCCCCACCGATACAACAAAGTCTTTTTGGGAAATGCACCCACACCCACCTGTAGAATTGTTGAGTCTCCCTCCTTCCACACTGGATGTTGGTTGTTGTGGTTTTTCCCCCTCTCTCCAACTCCTTGCAGGATGGTAAAGATGTTGCAAAGTTCTCTGCTTTCTCCTCCTCTCCCTCTGGTTAAAGTTGTGGTGAAGCCCCTTCCTTCCTTCTCTTCCTGGCTGGTCTCAGGGCTCTCCAGGCAGGAGCTCAAGTTGCTTGCTGCTCTCCTCACTGCTCACAGCTCCAACTGAGCAGGACACGCCTCCACTGCTGCACAATTGGTCCTTGTGCATGAAACTCTTTTAGGAGTCTACCTGCAAAACATAAACAACATTAAACTGTGCCACCCGACCTGGGTGACACAGCAGACATTTTCAAGGCCCCTTTTTTTTTTTTTGGTTTTTGTTTTTTTTTGGGGCGCTAAAATCAAATTTTTCCAGTGCCCCCTATAAAAGGAGAGGGGGACACTAAAAACACCGGCAATTAAAACAAGTTAAACTTTAAAACGTAAAATCAAATTAAAATTTGGTTGCCGGGCGTGATGATGCACTCCAGTCCCTCCGGTGCCCACCTCTCGCGGAAGGCCGCGAGCGTACCGGTGGACACCGCGTGCTCCATCTCCAAGGACACCCTGGACCGGATGTAAGAGCGGAAGAGAGGCAGGCAGTCAGGTTGAACGACCCCCTCGACCGCCCGCTGCCTGGACCGGCTGATGGCACCCTTGGCCGTGCCCAGGAGCAGTCCTACGAGGAGGCCTTCGGACCTACCCGCTCCCCTCCGCACAGGGTGCCCAAAGATCAGGAGAGTGGGACTGAAGTGCAGCCAGAATTTCAGGAGCAGCCCCTTCAAATAGTGGAACAGGGGCTGCAACCTCGTGCATTCAATAAAAACATGGAACACGGACTCCTCCAGACCGCAGAAATTGCAGGCGGACTGGGAGTCCGTGAACCGGCTTAAAAATTTATTGCACGGCACTGCTCCGTGCACCACCCTCCAGGCCAAGTCCCCGATGAATAGTGGGAGGACCCCTGCGTAGAGTGCCCTCCATCGGGGACCCCCGCCTCCTCCGGACGGCAAGATGGTACGCCATGGCGTGTCCGGACGGCCGGCGAGGATGGCAAAGTTGAGGGTGTGCAGGAGCAGCCCGTACAGGAAACCCCTCCGCGCGGAACTGAAAGGCACGGAGGGGATTTCCCCGAGGCGGCTCAAGTTGTGAGGCGCCGGCCCCCGAGGGAGGTTCCGGGGTTTGGCGCCGATGAGGAATTCCGTCCGGACGGGGGTCAGTTCGGACGGGATCTCCCCACGTGCTTGAGCCTCCTCGATACACCTAACGGAGTCAGGGCCCAGAGCTGTTTTTAGCGACTCGATGGCATCGGCCGCGCGGCGGACGTTGGCAGAATTTAGGCGCCGCGCCAGCGTGACTGGCGCCATCCAGCCCGCTCCTCCGCCATCGAGCAGGTCCCTGACCCTGGTCACCTCACCAGCCACAGCCCTCTCTTCCGACCGCCACATGAAGCCTCGGCCGTGGAGGTACGGATTCCCGAGCAGCGGTTCCTGCAGGACGGCCGCCACTCCAGCCGGCGGAGAGCTGCGCTTGGTGGAGACTTTGTTCCAGACCCTGATGAGTTCCCTGTAAAAGACAGGCAGCTCCCGGAGGGCGGTCCTGGCACCCCCCAAGTTCACAAACAGGAGCTGCGTGTCATAATTGAGGTCGAGCTGCTGGCGGAAGAAATACCTCGCCAGAGCACACCACCTAGGAGGGGGCTCGACGTAAAGGTATCTCTGCAGGGTCTGAAGACGGAAAGTCGCGAGCTGGGCGCTGACGCACACCAACGACTGACCGCCCTCCTCAAGCGGGAGACTCAAGACCGCGACAGAGACCCAGTGCTTCCTGTTGTTCCAGAAGAAGTCCACCAGCTTCTTCTGTATCTTGGCGACAAACGCAGGGGGAGGGGTCAAAGTGACCAGCCGGTACCACAGCATTGCGGCCACCAGCTGGTTTATGACTAGCGCTCGACCCCTGTAGGACAGCACTCGGAGCAGTCCTGTCCAGCGCCCTAGGCGAGCGGCGACCTTGGCCTCCAGCTCCTGCCAGTTCGCCGGCCAGGCTTCCTCGTCGGGGCTAAGGTAGACTCCCAGATAGAGGAGATGGGTCGTGCTCCAGGCAAAAGGCCTGAGCTCCTCCGGCAGGGAGTCCACCCGCCACTGACCCACCAGGAGTCCGGAACATTTCTCCCAGTTGATCCTGGCGGAGGACGCGGCCGAGTAAATCTCCTGGCACTCACGCATCCTCCGCAGGTCAGCGGGATCCTCTACCGCGAGGAGCACGTCATCGGCGTAAGCCGAGAGGACGACCTCCACGCCCGGCCCTTGCAGAGCCAGTCCCGTCAACCTCGTCCGCAAGAGGCGCAGGAAAGGCTCCACGCAAACGGCGTATAACTGGCCGGACATGGGGCATCCCTGGCGCACCCCTCTCCTAAAGCGAAGGGGCGCCGTCAAGGACCCGTTAACCTTAATCAGACACTCCGCGGCGGCGTACAAAAGTCGGATCCGGGCGACGAAATGCGTCCCGAACCCGAAAGCGCGCAGAGTTCCGAGCAGATAGTCGTGATCCACCCTGTCGAACGCCTTCTCTTGGTCGAGGGATAGGAAGGCGACCGACAGACCAGCCCCCTGGGAGCAATGGATGAGGTCCCGGACCAGATGGATGTTGTCGTGGATCGTCCGGCCCGGGACCGTGTATGACTGGTCGGGGTGAATCATGTGGTCCAGCACGGCACCAAGGCGAGCAGACATCGCCCTGGCGAAGATTTTGTAGTCCGTGCTGAGGAGGGAGACCGGGCGCCAGTTCTTAAGGAGGCGGAGATCGCCCTTCTTAGGCAGCAGGACGATGACTGCCCTGCGCCAAGAGAGGGGCATCTCCCCGGTCGCCAGACTTTCCCCCAGGACCCGCGCGTAGTCGCTCCCCAGGACGTCCCAGAACGCCCTGTGGAACTCCACGGTCAGCCCGTCCAGCCCCGGGGATTTTCCCCTCGAGAGCCGGGCGAGGGCACCGGTCAACTCCGCCAGGCTTAGCGGAGCTTCCAGATTTTCGGCGCCCTCCGGGCTGACCTTCGGCAGGTCCTCCCACAAAACTCTACGCGCTTCCTCGCTGGACGGATCCGGAGAGAACAGAGCCCCGTAATATTCACGGACCCTGTTGTTGACGCCCTCCGGATCCGAGACGAGAGAGCCGTCGTCGGCCAGCAGCGTCAAGAGCTGCTTACGGACACTCTGCCTTTTTTCCAGCGAGTAGAAGAAGGGGGAGCCGCGGTCCAGATCCCGCAGGAACCGGATCCGCGACCTCACGAACGCGCCTCGGGACCCGACGAGCTGCAGGTCCTTCAGCGCGGCCTTCTTCGCTTCGTACACCGTCCGCAGGGCCGGGTCCTGGACGACTTGACCGAGACGGGCTTCCAGGTCGAGCACCTCTTTTTCTAGGCGCCCGACTCTGGCCGCCCGCCTCTTGGTCGACCCCCTCGCGTACTCTTGACAGAAGACGCGGACGTGAGCCTTGCCCACGTCCCACCATAGCCTCAAGGAGGGGAAGCCCCCCTGCTTCCTTCTCCAGTCGGACCAGAATCGACGGAACGAGTCCTGGAACCGCACGTCCTCCAGCAGCCGGTTGTTAAAGTGCCAGTACGCGGACCCCGTCCTCGCGCGGAGCGAAGCAAGCTCCGCCCACACCAGGTGGTGGTCCGAACACGGCACCGGCCGCATGGAGGCCGCCGGGACGCAGGAAACGTACGCCCGAGACACGTAAAGGCGGTCGACTCTAGACCATCCAACTCCAGGCCTCACCCAAGTAAAGGCGCTGGAGTCGGGGTGGAGATTTCGCCAGACGTCCACCAAGTCGAAGGACCCGACCAGGTCCCTCAACTCCTCCATCGCCGTCATGCACTGCGGGGCACCGGAGCGGTCCCTCGCCTCGAGGGTGCAGTTAAAATCCCCCCCGAGGACAATGCAGTCGCCGACGTCGACGGAGCCAAGAAGAGCGGACACCTCTTCAAAGAAGCGCGTTTGCTGCGGGCCGGGATGAGGGGCGTACACGTTCACGAGATGGAGCGGCACGTCCCCCAGGCGAACCGTTACGTGCAGCAAGCGGCCTGGCACGGGCTCCTCGACCCCCAAGATCTCCGGCTGAAAATGCGGGCCCAGCAAGATGGCCACCCCACTAGAAATGGCGGTGAGGTGGCTCATGCGGACCTCTCCTTGCCATTCCAGGAGCCACGTGGCTTCGTCTCCCGGAACGGTGTGGGTTTCTTGCAGGAAGCACACCGCATATTTCCCCTCCCGCAGGAGCGAAAAATTGTCAAATCTACGGCGTGCCCCTCTGCCGCCGTTGATGTTGAGGCTGGCTATGGTTATCTTCATGGCAAAAGCATAGTGCAACCTCTACCTTAACCTATTGTGGGGGAGGGAGCGGAGTCTTTTGTTGAACTCCGCTCCCTCCGCAGCCCAGCGAGGAGTCCCTCGAGCTCGCGCAGCTCAAGGTGCTGCTCCTTTGTCAAGGGCCCGCCCGCGGCCAAGGTTTTAACGGCGGCGCGGACGGACCCCTTGATCAGCTCCGGCTCGGACCATTTATCCAGGGCCAGTCGGGCTTGGTCGCGGCGACCCCGGCTCTGGGCCAAAAAGTCCCGGAGTTCCTTTGCAGGAACGAGGAGGGCCTCAGCGGCGGCCGCGAGCAGATCCACCGCCTCCCTGGCGGTGGTCTCTAGGTCTTCACCCGCGTCCCCCACCGAGTCCCCGTCCTCCTCCGGGAGGTGGCCGCCAGCAGCCGGCCCATCGACCGCACAAGGTACGGCAAATGAACCGGCCGCTCCAACCGGCCCTGGCACTGCCCCGATCCCACCCCCAGGATCGTCGGCAGAGGAGTCCCCACTGGGCTCTTTTAAAAATGGTGCTGGGTCGGGAAATGACAGCGGAAGGGGTTCCCCCTCCGCCCCAGGAACCGGAGAACAAGGAGAGACCCGGCCATAGGAAATCCCCAGGCCCTCCAAGTGCTCCAGCTCCAAAGTAAGGGGCGAGGGTGGGTGTTCCTCCCCCTCCCCGCTGCCACCCCCCGGCCCAGCATCTACAGTATCATTAAAATCAATTGTTTCATTCTCTGCCGGGTCGAGCAAATCCCGGGGGAAGTTGGGTAATAGCTGGGCGGGCTCAGGTTCGGCCTTTTCGGCCTCGCCCGCCTCAGTCCCCGGGACGCCCGGCCCGGCGGCTACGCATTCCTCCGCGGTCCCCACGCCCCCCACGACAGGCAGATCTTCCACTCCATCCCCGGGAGGCAGAGGCTGGGCAGCCTCAACTGTCTCACCCTCCCCGGGGAAAGACTCCTCGCGCCTGCAGCGCAATTTGGGGGCGCTGGTGGGGGACGCGGGACACGCGGCGGGCACCGCCTCCTCCGCGGAGGGATGTTGTTCCCCCTCCGCCTCATTGGGGCGGTGCCTCTTTTTGTTCCTGGGGGCGCGCGGAGTCAGGGAGACCTCCATGTCTGCCGAGGCCTCCCGCTCCGCCCCCCCCTTTTCCTTTTCTTGCCCGCGCCTGGGCCCCTCTGTGGTGGTATTCAAGGGCCCGGGCACGGGCTCGGGGCACCCCGCGCTCGCCGGTGACTGGGTTGGGCTGAGCGCGGTGGTCAGACTTTCCGGCGCACCGAGGGGACCCGCCTCTAGATGTTTCTCCTTCTTCCGCGCCTTCTTTCCGCTCGGACGCTCTCCCTCCCCCCCGCCGGAGGCCCTGAAAACAAAGGCCTCCGACGATGCCCGCGCACCCATGGCTCCCGGCACGCGGACGCAACTAGGGGGAGGGGTGGCGGCAGCGCCAGCCTTGGCCGCCTTCGGTGGTTTGGCGGCCTTGGAGGCGGGGCAGTTCTTACGAACATGCCCCACCTCCCTGCAGGCATGGCACCGCACGCCGTCCGACGTCCAGAAGACGCGGTAGGCAGTCCCCTCGTGCACCACATTAAAGTGCCCTTCTGTCACGTCCTCCCGCGCCAGCCGGACAAAGAGCTGGCGGCGGAAGGAGAACACGTGGCGCAGGCTGTTCTCCCTGAGGCCGAGCGGTATGGGGTTGATCCCTGACCTTACCTCCCCCAGTTGTTGTAGGTGAGGGAGGAGGAGCTCAGCGGGAACAAAGGGCGGGACGTTCGACACGATGACCCTCTGCGCGGTGGCCTCGAGAGGATCCACCGGCAGGAACGTCCCGCCCACCGTGAGCCCCTTTTCGAGGGCCAGGGACACCGCCCGCTCCGACCCCAGGAAGAAAACAGCCTTCCCAGACATCTTGGAGGCTGCGACAATGGCCGAGGGGCCGACTACCCCAGCCATCGCCCGCACGCACTCCTCAATGCTCATTGTGGGGTGAGTGTAGCTCTTGACCCCGTGTTTTCTAGTAATTAATCTAAATGGTGGCAGGGCAGCGGGTGGCGCAGGAGGTGCTGTGGAAGCGGTTGCCACCTGCGCATACGTCCTTGCTGGCCCTGCCACCGGCGTGGATGGGGTCGCCATCACGGGGTCCCTTTAAGGGCTACACCCACCCCAAAGTCACAGGCCTTAATGGTCTTTAATGGCCTCTTATGTTAACTGAGCAGAGGAGCCCTTAACGAGGCACCTCTCCCCTCGTTGACAATTGGGGAGAGGCCTTGCTCCCTCTGCTCAGTTGTCTTAATTGGGTTTTTTTTTTTTATTAATTTGGAAGGAAAGGGTTCTCAGAGAGAGAGGGGAGAAACAGAGTAACAGAGAAAGAGAGAGGGGGGGTGGGAAGGGGGGGACTGCGAGGGCAGGTCTCCCCTCACAGCTGTGGGTGGGTGCACTCCCCAGATGGCAAAACACAAAAGTCTTTGGGGTGGTCTTCAGGTGGGGGGAGAAGATGTCTTCACCTGGGGTAGCTGGAGCCACCAGGCACTCCTAACGATCTTTAATTGGGTGATTGATGACAATCTTCAGCCTGGTAGCTCCAGCTATCCCAGGCTAGGCTAATGTGGGGGGTGGGGGGGGTTCCAATTGTGGGGGGGGCCCAGTTGTAAGCACGGCCCCCACGCACACTACCACACACACACACACCCCCCGCGATGTTCCGGCCCTCAGTGGTCTTCTTTCCTCCCCCCACCGATACAACAAAGTCTTTTTGGGAAATGCACCCACACCCACCTGTAGAATTGTTGAGTCTCCCTCCTTCCACACTGGATGTTGGTTGTTGTGGTTTTTCCCCCTCTCTCCAACTCCTTGCAGGATGGTAAAGATGTTGCAAAGTTCTCTGCTTTCTCCTCCTCTCCCTCTGGTTAAAGTTGTGGTGAAGCCCCTTCCTTCCTTCTCTTCCTGGCTGGTCTCAGGGCTCTCCAGGCAGGAGCTCAAGTTGCTTGCTGCTCTCCTCACTGCTCACAGCTCCAACTGAGCAGGACACGCCTCCACTGCTGCACAATTGGTCCTTGTGCATGAAACTCTTTTAAGTTTACCTGCAAAACATAAAAACATTAAACGGTGCCACCCGACCTGGGTGACACTCCAGACATTACAAGGCCCTTTTTTTTTTTTTCCCCCCTTTTTTTTTGTTTTTTTTTGTGTTTTTCTTTTTTGTTTTTTTTTTGGGCACTAAATTTCCTTGTGCATGAATGACAGAAGGATAGTTTGCAGGTGAAGCAAGTGATCAGGAAGGCGAATGGAATGTTGGCCTTCATTGCGAGAGGGATGGAGTACAAAAGCAGGGAGGTCCTGCTGCAACTGTACAGGGTATTGGTAAGGCCGCATCTGGAGTACTACGTGCAGTTTTGGTCACCTTTCTTAAGGAAGGATATACTAGCTTTGGAGGGGGTACAGAGACGATTCACTAGGCTGATTCCGGAGATGAGGGGTTACCTTATGATGATAGATTGAGTAGACTGTGTCTTTGCTCGTTGGAGTTCAGAAGGATGAGGGGTGATCTTATAAAAACATTTAAAATAATGAAAGAGATAGACAAGATAGAGACAGAGAGGTTGTTTCCACTGGTCGGGGAGACTAGAACTAGGGGGCACAGCCTCAAAATATGGGGGAGCCAATTTAAAACCGAGTTGAGAAGGAATTTCTTCTCCCAGAGGGTTGTGAATCTGTGGAATTCTCTGCCCAAGGAAGCAGTTGAGGCTAGCTCATTGAATATATTCAAATCACAGATAGATAGATTTTTAACCAATAAGGGAATTAAGGGTTATGGGGAGCGAGCGGGTAAGTGGAGCTGAGTCCACGGCCAGATCAGCCATGATCTTGTTGATTGGCGAAGCAAGCTCGAGGGGCTAGATGGCCTACTCCTGTTCCTAATTCTTATGTTCTTATGTTCTTATAAAAAGTGTATCAGGTACACACCTTCACCACCAAGAGCCCCTCTATCATGCTGAAAGTCAAATTGAATGGTATTCCGGTATCAATGGAGTGGGACACGAGGGCGAGTCAGTCAATTATGAGCCAGAAGGCTTTTGAGAAACTGTGGGGCAACAAGGCACAAACTGAGCCCGATTCAGACAAAGCTGCACACCTACACCAAAGAGCTCATACCAGTCATTGGCAGTGTGGCAGTTAAGGTATCGTACGATGAAACTGTGCATGATTTATCATTGTGGATTGTACCAGGCGATGGCCCAATGCCATTTGTCAGAAGCTGTCTGGGAAAGATTCGTTGGAATTGGGGCGACATCAAAGCACTATCTTCAGTGGATGATGCCTTGTGCGCCCAAGTGCTGAGCAAGTTTCCGTCGCTATTTGAATCATGCATCAGCAACTTCACAGGCGCCAAGGTGCAGATCCATATAGTCCCTGATGCAAGGCCCGTTAATCACAAGGCTCGAGCGGTTCCATATATGATGAGGGAGAAAGTCGAGATTGAACTGGACAGACTTCAGCGAGAGGGAATCATATCGCCAGTCGAGTTCAACGAGTGGGCCAGTCCGATTGTTCCAATGTTTAAAAGTGATGGCACGGTCAGAATCTGCGAGACTACATGGTAACGATCAACAGAGTCTCGTTACAAGACCAGTGCACGCTACCCAAGGCGGATGACCTGTTCGCAACGTTAGCAGGGGGGAAGTCGTTCACCAAGTTGGACCTAACCTCCGCCTAAATGACACAGGAGGTGGCTGAATCTTTGAAAAGATTGACGTGCATCAACACGCACAAAGGACTGTTTATATATCACAGGTGCCCTTTTGGGATTCGCTCGGCTGCTGCCATTTTCCAGAGGAACACGGAGAGTCTGCTGAAATCAGTTACGTGCACCGTTGTGTTTCAAGACGACATCCTGATCACCGGTCGTGACACCACCGAACACTTGCACAACTTGGAAGAGGTTCTATGTCGAATAGACAGAGTGGGACTCAGGCTGAAACACTCCAAATGTGTTTTCCTGATGCCAGCGGTCAAATTTTTGCGGAGAAAAATTGCAGCAGACGACATCAGACCCACGGACTCAAAGAAAGAGGCCATCAAGAATGCACCCAGACCACAGAATGTGACGGAGCTGCATTTGTTCCTGGGACTCCTCAACTATTTTGGTAACTTTCTACCCAGGTTAATACTTTGTTGGAACTGTTGCACATGTTGCTACATAAGGATGATGACTGGGTTTGGGGTAAATCTCAAAAGACAGCCTTTGAGAAGGCCAGAAACCTACTTTGTTCTAATAAGTTACTTGTACTGTATGACCCGTGTAAACGATTATTGCTAGCGTGTGATGCATCTTCATACGTGGTCAACTGTGTGTTACAGCAAACCAATGTATCGGGCAAACTTCAACCGGCTGCATACGCGTCTAGAAGTCTGTCTAAGGCTGAAAGAGCCTACAGTATGGTCGCGAAAGAGGCATTAGCATGCGCATGTGGGGTTAAGAAAATGCACCAATATCTATTTGGACTTCGGTTTGAGTTTGAAACCGACCACAAACCGCTCATTTCGCTGTTTTCAGAAAGCAAAGGTATAAACACCAATGCTTCGTCCCACATCCAAAGATGGGCACTAACATTGTCCGCCTATGACTACGTTATCCGCCACAGAACAGGCATGGAGAACTGTGCTGATGCCCTCAGTCAGCTAGCATTGCCCACTACCGGGGTGAAAATGGCATAGCCCACAAACTTGCTTTTGAGATTGAGGGGTCACTAGTCACTGGACCAGCCAGGATCCTGTGCTTTCACTTGTAAAAAGTTGCATCCTCAATGGGAGCTGGTCGGTCATTCCCGGGGAAATGCAAGATGAAATGAAGCCGTTTCACCGACGCAAAGGTGAAATGTCCATCCAGTTGGATTGTCTCTTATGGGGGGTAATCGCGTGGTTTTGCCAAAAAAAGGCAGGGAAACGTTTATACGCGACCTACACACTACCCACTCAGGCATAGTCATGATGAAAGCTATAGCCAGGTCACATGTTTGGTAGTCCAGCATTGACTCGGACTTAGAGTCATGTGTACACCAGTGCAATACGTGCTCACAACTGAGCAATGCACCAAGGGAGGCTCCATTGAGTCTGTGGTCATGGCCCTCCAAACCGTGGTCTAGGATCCATGTAGATTTTGCTGGCCCTTTTCTCGGAAAGATGTTTTTAGTTGTAGTGAATGCTTATTCTAAATGGATTGAATGCTTAATCATGTCATCCAGCACATCCACTGCCACCATTGAAAGCCTCCGGGCTATGTTCGCCACCCATGGCTTGCTCGACGTCCTTGTCAGTAACAATGGACCGTGTTTCACCAGTACAGAATTGAATGAGTTTATGACCCGCAATGGCACCCAGCATGTCAGGTCTCCCCCGTTTAAGCCCGCATCCAATAGTCAAGCAGAATGGGCAGTCCAAACTATAAAGCAGTGCTTGAAACGCGTGACGGAAGGCTCCTTGCAGACCCGCTTATCTCAGGTTCTGCTCAGCTAGCAGACGTGGTCCCACTCACTCACTGGGGTTCCCCCTGCAGAATTGTTAATGAAGAGAGCACTCAAAACCAGGCTCTCCCTAGTCCACCCGGATCTAAACGATCATATGGAAACCCTGCGTCACCGGCAAAATATGTACCACGATTGCGCGGCTGTATCACGTGACATTGATGTTAGCGACCCTGTGTTTGTCCTGAATTACGGTCATGATCCTAAATGGGTTGCTGGTAGTGTCTTGGCCAAGGAGGGGAATAGAGTGTTTATAGTCAAACTATTGAATGGACAAACGTGCAGAAAGCATTTGGATCAGACCAAACTGTGGTTCACCGACAACCAAGAACAACCTGAAGAGGACATCACCATCATCGATCCACCAACACACACCCAACCAGCAATCGACCTCGCTGTCAATCAAGAGGATGAACCCACCATTCCCATCAGTCCTGTCAGACCAGCCGCGCCGCAGTGCAGCAATGGTCCAACCAACTCACCCATGCCAGAGTTTGAACTCAGACGATCAACCAGGGAGCGTAGGGCCCCAGATTGCATCAACTTGTAAATAATTTGTATCAGCACTTTGGGGGGGGGGGTGATGAAATGTATGTAAACATTGTAACTGTGTAAGATTTGCCACCAGGGGGTGCAACTGTTGGAGGCCCAAGGGTCACCTGCACACCTCGTGCGAAGGAGTATAAATGGTTGTCTGCCATGCTGCTTAGGCACACTGGAGTTGTATTAAAGAGACTAAGGTCACATCAGTTTTAGCTCACAGTACTCAGTCTTGAGGAGATCTTCCATACGTAACAGTTCTCCTACATCAATTTCACTGAGGAACAGTGTGTTCAAAGGCTGCGCTTCAGCAAGGACCTGGTCACAGAACTCTGACATCTGCTGCAACCAGACCTCAAGTCTCAGATCAGGGTGAGGATGGCTCTCTCAGTGTCAGTCAAGGTCACCATCACTCTCAATTTCTATGCCAATGGATCCTTCCAGTGTGCAATAGGAGACATCTCCAACATCTCCCAGTTTGACATCCATCGCTCCATCCGCAAAGTCGCAGATGCCCTGTACAGAAGGAGGAGGGATTACAATTCCTTCCCCATGACCAGAGAGAAACAGCACGAGCATACATGTGGCTTTGTCAGGATAGCGGGCTTCCCCATGGTGCAGGGAGCCATTGACTGCACCCATGTCGTTTTGCGGGCAATACTTCTGTTATGTATTTGACCCTTGGCAACCTGTATCACACCACCACCAGAGGGCCTACCTGTTGGAGTCCCAAGAGATCCCAGCATCCCTTGGGAGCACTGTATATAAGCAGGCCCTCCACGCAGTACCTGCACTCTGGAGTCTAATTAAAGGAGCTAAGGTCACACTTACTCATTGCTTATAGTACTCAGTTTCATCCTTTATTATGAGTGTAACAACTTCACAATCCTGAGGTATTCTGTAACCGCAAAGGCTACCATTCACTGAATGTGCAGCTGGTGTACGACAACATATGCAGAATCCTCACCATCACTGCCCGCTATCCTGGAAGCAGCCACAATGCCTTCATCCTGCGCCAGACCGGTGTGCCAGATCTCTTCCAGCCACCATATGAAGCTTGCGGCTGGCTGCTCGAAGACAAGGGCTATCCGCTATCCATGGGGCTCATAACTCCCCATCCTGCCCAGCACTCATACAATGAAAGCTATGCCACCATCAGGAACATCATTGAGCAGACCATTGGAGTGCTCAAGCAACGGTGTCCTCCAGTACTCAACTGAGCGAGTGTCCCTATTCATCGTCGTTTGCTGCATGCTGCACAACCTGGCTATCACGAGGGCACAGCCATTGCCACCAGGTGTAGCCGCACCACCGCATGAGGATGAAGAGGACGAGGGGGAGGAGGAGCAAGAGGAGAATCAGGAGCAAGAGGAGGAGGAGGACGAGGATGAGGAGGAGCAGCAACACCAGCGACGGAGGAGGTAGCCACTCAATCGCAATTCTGCAAGGGCAGTCCGCGACCGTCTAATCAGAATTTGGTTTCAGTCATTTCCATCCCTCTTCCCGGTTACTCTGAATGTCCCCATCACCACATCAATTGCCCTTCCATACCAAAGCCCCAAAACTGAATTTAGAGACAACAGCAAAAATGAAACATTCCAATAAAAATGTATGTACAAATAATTACCTGTATCATAATATATTTAAGAATCATGCTTGTGCATTTCTTTATATCCTCACCTTGCTTTAAATATTCTAATGCTCCTCTGCAGTGTGTCTCCTGTGGCTGTAGCACAGCTGGGGGAAGATTGCTGTGTGTTAGGGCCAGAGACTACAGATGGCCTTGCAGGACGCTCTTGACCAACTCGGGGCCTGGAAGGCCCGACTGTAGACTACACCACCTCTGGCTGGGCGGCGGCAGTCTGGGCTGGCTGGGTGACAGATAGCGACAAGTGCAATGGTGAAGTGGCAGTGGTGGGCTCAGGAGTGTTGTCATCCTGAGAGAGGACAGCAGGTTCCTGCTCCACTGGCCCACTGCCACTCCCCCGGGGCAGCACCTCAGCATCCCCACCAATCTGCTGGAGCAGAGATTGGCGAGCTGCTGCGAAACCGTGAGATCTCCCGTGGACTATGGTGGACCGAGCAGCGATGGCAGTAGTCAGAGCATATGTGGCATCCAGCTGAGACTGCATGAGAGCAATCTGAGACTGGATGCGAGCAGTCATTGACTGCATGACAGCAGTCGGACCATGCGTGGCATCAAGCTGAGATTGCATGAGAGCAGTTTGAGCTTCCATGGTGCCAACCATTGCCTGCATCACAGCACCAAGAGATTGCGTTGCTTCCAGCTGCCACATCACCCATGACAGGCGTCATGAGGTCTAGAGTGGCACAGTCTGTCTGGGAGTCCACCATCATCTGCAGATTGGCAATGATTGTGCTCAGAGCTCTGTGCAGTGCTGGAGGTGGACTCCTCCTCATTCCTTACCACTGCCGAGAAGCTCTTGGGCAGTGGAGAGAAGAATGGAGACGCTGTTCCCTCCATCTGGAAGGAGGCCATTGTCATAGGTATTCAGGGCCATGTGGCAAGAAGTGGCCAAGGAGCTGTCGGCCAGCACTGTTGTAGACAGAACCCTCACACAGTGCAGTCGGATGGTGAAGGTGAGTACATGCTTCCACACCTCCTGCATACCAAAATCTGAACCTCTGTCTGTGCACACTGTGCAAACCACCACTTCCCCACCACTCAACCACCAAGCATCTGCAGCTACTCACACTCATACCCTAATCTCACGCCTTGTATGGCAGGCATATCTTCTACATATATAGCTGGATTCTTACTCACATAAGTTCCTTTCTTTTCCAGGCCAAGATGGCACATATTAGGATGGAGCAGCAGGGGACTGGAGGAGGGGATCTCACTGACCTTGAGGAGCAA
Source organism: Pristiophorus japonicus (assembly GCF_044704955.1). Classification (NCBI taxonomy): domain Eukaryota; kingdom Metazoa; phylum Chordata; class Chondrichthyes; family Pristiophoridae; genus Pristiophorus; species Pristiophorus japonicus. Next base: position 247,716,853 of record NC_091980.1, read on the forward strand.
GTGCTGCGGCTCATTGACCCACAGGCGCCAAGGCTCGCGGAGACTTCGAGAAGAGGAAAAAAACGGGGGGGGGGATGGGGAATTTAAAAAAAGGATGAAAGGGATAAAAAATGGATGCAGTTATTTGCACTTTGAAAATGCTTTGCTTGGCTCTCCATTGCTGTTTGGTGCCCTTGGAGGATAAGCCACATCCAGAAGTTTCTTTGGAATGTGTAGTTGGAACCGCCCAGCCCAAGTTCTGAATGACATTGCAATGTGTAATTCGGGCCATTCAACTTCAGAACCAAGAGAGGATAGAGCTGCACCAACCCAGCAAAAGCCTTCCAATTCCTCACCCCATCCCAGCCCAAGTGTGTGCCTCCCCCCCGCTGAAGTTCCTGACCCCAACCCAAGTTCCTGACCCCATCCCAGCCCAAGTGCATACCTTCCCCAACCATAATTCCTTACCCACCACCCCCCAGCCCTAGTTCATGCGTCCCCAGCCCAAGTTCCTGACCTTAATCCCCACACCCGCCCCCCCCCCCCCCCCCCCCCCCGCCACCAGCCATAGATGAGGAATTGTGTGTGGATCAGGGATTGTTAACAGGTTTATTGGCTATGAAGTGAATAGTGACCATGTCATGATTTCGGGGCGGTAATGGCGGCACTGTCGACGACACCTTCCTGATGATTGAGAGTCGACTAATGGGGTGTTAATTGGCCGGATTGGAATTGTCCTGCTTTTTGTGGACAGGTCATACCTGGGCAGTTTTCCACATTGGATAGTTGCCAGTGTTGTAGCTGTACTGGAACAGCTTGGCTAGAGGCAGGACTAGTTCTGAAGCACAAGTCTTCAGCATGACAACCGGGATATTGTCAGGGCCCATAGCCTTTGCTATATCCAGTGCACTCAGCCATTTCTTGATATCACTGGAAGTAAATTGAATTAGCTGAAGACTGGCTTGATAGTAATGGTAGAGTGAAGGATATGCCGAACCATGAGGTTACAGATTGTGGTGGAATACAATTCTGCTGCCTCTGGCCCACAGCACCTCATGGATGCCCAGTTTTAAGCTGCTGGATCTGTTCTGAATCTTTCCCATTTAGCACAGTGGTAGTGCTACACAACACGATGGAGGGTGTCCTCAGTGTGAAGATGGAACTTCGTCTTCACAATGACTGTGCGCTGCTCACTGTTTCCAATGCTGTCATGAACAGATGCATGTGCGACAGGTAGATTGGTGATGACGAGGTCAAGTAGGTTTTTCCCTCGTCCTGGTATTCTCACCAGCTGCCGCAGGCCCAGTACGGCAGCTATGTCCTTCAGGACTTGACCAGCTTGGTCAGTAGTGGTGCTACATAGCTACTCTTGGTGGTGGACATTGAAGTCCCCAACCCAGAGTACATTCTGTGCCCTTGCTACTCTCAGTCCTTCTTCCAAGTGGTATTCAACATGGAGGAGTATTGATTCATCAGCTGAGGGAGCACAGTAAGTGGTAATCAGAAGAAGATTTCCTTGCCCATGCTTGACCTGAAGCCATGAGACTTCATGGGGTTCGGAGTCAATGTTGAGGACTCCCAGATCCACTCCCTCCCGTTTATCATTGTGTCACCACCCCTGGTGGGTCTGTCCTGCCGGTGGGGATGGTGATGGAGGAGTCTGGGACATTGGCTGAAAGGTATGATTCTGTGAGTATAACTATATCAGGCTGTTGCTCTCCCAATTTTACCACAAGTCCCCAGATGTTGGTGAGGAGGACTTTGCAGGGTGGACTGGGCTGGGTGAGCCGCTGTCATGTCCGGAGTCGGTGCCAAGGATGAAGTTGGGTGGTCTGTCCAGTTTTATTCTTCTTATTGTTTCTCGTGTCATTTTTTTGTTAGAACTGAGTGGCTTGTTAGGACATTTCAGAGGGCAGATAAGAGTCACCCACATTGCTTGTGGGTCTGGAGTCACATATAGGCCAGACCAGGTTAAAGGACATTAGTGTACCAAATGGGTTTGTAATATTTGCAATACAAAATGTGAAAAGCAAACTAAAGTGGAGATTGGAATACAAAGGCTTTCTCCAATGCTCAGTTTGGGTTCCGCCAGGACCACTCAGCTCCAGACCTCATTACAGCATTGGTCCAAACATGGACAAAAGAGCTGAATTCCAGAGGTGACGTGAGAGTGACTGCCCTTGACATCAATGCAACATTTGACCAAGTGTGGCATCAAGTAGCCCTAGTAAAATTGACGTCAATGGGAATCAGGGGAAAACTCTACACTGGCTGGAGTCATACCTAGCATAAAGGAAGATGGTTGTGGTTGTTGGAGGTCAATCATCTCAGCCCCAGGACATCACTGCAGAAGTTCCTCAGGTAGTCAGTGTCCTAGGCCCAACCATCTTCAACTGCTTTATCAATGCCTTCCCTGCATCATAAGGTCAGAAGAGGGGATGTTTGCTGATGATTGCACAGTGTTCAGTTCCATTCACAACTCCTCAGAAAATGAAGTAGTCCATGGCCATATGCAGCCAGACCTGGATGACATTCAGGCTTGGGCTGATAAGTGGCAAGTAACATTCGAACTACACAAGTGCCGGGCAATGACTATTTCCAATAAGACTCTAACTACCTCCCCTTGATATTCAACAGCACTACCATCGCCAAATCCCCCACCATCATCATCCTCGAGGTCACCATTGACCAAAAACTTAACTGGACTCTTGTGGTAACAAGAGTGGGTCAAAGACTGGGTATTCTGCAGCAAGTGTATCAGCTCCTGACTCCCCAAAGCCTTTCCACCATCTACAAGGCACAAGTCAGGAGTGTGATGGAATACTCTCCACTTGCCTGGATAAGTGCAGCTCCAACAACACTCAAGAAGCTCGACACCATCCAGGACAAAGGAGCCCGTTTGATTGGCATCCCATCCACCACCTTCAACATTCACTCCCTCCTTCACCGGCACACTGTGGCTGCAATGTGTACCATCTACAGGATGCACTGCAGCAACTCACCACGGCTTCTTCGGCAGCACCTCCCAAAGCCACGACCTCTACCACCTAGAAGGATAAGGGCAGCAGGAACACCATCACCAGCAAGTTCCCCTCCAAGTTACACACCATCCTGACTTGGAAATATATCGCCGTTCCTTCATTGTCGCAGGGTTAAAATCCTGGAAGTCCCTCCCAAACAGCACTGTGGGAGTACCTTCACCACAAGGATGGCAGTGGTTCGAGAAAGTGGCTCACCACCACCTTCTCGAGGGCAATTAAGGATGGGCAATAAATGCTGGCCTTGCCAGTGACGCCCACATCCCGGAACGAATAAACATTTTTTTTATAAGAAGTTGATAATTTCCTTCATTAACTAGAATAAAAGTAATTACAAAACAATGATCTTGTCCTGTTACATATAGGTGACATATTGTTGGCAAATCTCACATTACCAACTCTCTGACACCTGCTTATGCAAGATTCTAGGATGCCTATGACTCATATGTGTGACACACAATATTTCTTCATTTCTTCCACACCTTATAATTTCTTAACCATATAGAAATACAACCACTTTTTATCAATAGGCTTTAAGGACTTATTCTCAGAATTGTCAACAAATTTCCTGTACCTGCCTACTAAATAACAATTAAACGCCCTCCACTATCACTCATTGAATTGGTCATTGACACAAGAAAACTTGTTAATAATGTAATAATGAGTAGATAGGAAGCATGAAAATAAGACCAATAAAAAGGAATGGTGTGACCCCCTCGCTCAACACTGGAATTAGTAGAGATAAACAGGAGTTTTTTGTTTTCCAATTCTCTATACAGTTCAGGAAGATCTAACGAAAGAACTTGGATTTATACAGTGCCTTTCATACCCTCAGGTCACCCGAAAGCACTTCACAGCCAATTAAGTACTTTTTGAGGTGCAGTCACTGTTGCAGGCAGTAACCAAATAATAAAAGAAAAATCAGTATACAAGAAAAGGATGAAAAGAAGGTAAAAGAATATAGGAAAGACAATTAAATGGAAACGAGACCAAAACATTTTGGGCCAGAATTTGTGGTCAATATGACGGCGTACTCTCAGAATATGCGGTCATGCTGCTTTTGAAATGGACAGCAAGTTCGGGATTTGTGCTAAATCCCGAACTTGCGATCTGTCAAGTTCTGACTTGACAGATGATTTGCACTGACATTGAAATCCTAATTGCTGGGGCGGAGTTGGGATAATTGCCAACGGCCCAGCAACTACTTATGAAAATTGTTGGGCTGATGCAAACACGCATAAGAGGATAGCTCCTGACAAATCCAAGTAATTTGAAAAGCGATATGAGGCTATGTTTATGAAAAGTAAAGAACTGTCTTCTCAGATTTTTAAAATGTATTTGCTAGGAGGAAAAAAATGAAAATGTACATGACTTACAAAATGCATTCTACAAATTACAAAACCAGACCCCTAAATCACAAATGTAAGTTATTTTCGAAGTACTGAAGTGCAACGACTAACGATCTGTAACCTGAGAGTAATTTTAAATCTTTTGAGCCTCATTTTAATAGCGTCTACTACTTGTCAAGCTTTAAAGGTTAATTTAGTTGGGGATTACAACAAATATCAAGAGAAATATTGTGCATTTCTACATGTTTCTGCATTTATAACACTTAGATGTCGGCATGAGGGTTATTCTTGCAGCTCTCAACAAATACTTTATGCAGCAGAAAGCATTGCACTGGTGATGTGAATACGCAAGTTCCGCAAGACCATCAGTTTGCTGATTGGAGCAGTAACCTACATGATCCCAGATACGCTTACACACATGGTGCTCCCCTGGGATCCGTGGGCCACTACGCTGCGCTCAACTCTGCGGCGTCTGAGAGCAACTTTTCGTTTGGGATCTTGCAACAGGTGAGTGTACACGCTGCCGATCGCAAAATCCAGGCCATTATAAAATCTGATTTTACTTCCCTTATTTCTCTACCTTTCGCTGTTTCATTTACTTGAGAATAGCAGGTGAATAATAAACTCAAAGGTCTAAAGATGAGTAATCTAACTTTTTCTCTCATTCATTATCATAGAAGGTTCTTCCATATGACATTTTCATAAGGTTAGCCCCTTTGTTTTGGGTGAAGGCCAGATATATTTATTGCACTCCCAATTTGAAAGGAAATTAATAAATGGAATAAAAAAGAGGGACTCTGAAATAAACTTTACCAGGAACCAGTTGCCTGATCAGAATAACTTGGAATTATTATCCTGTTTGCTCCTTTTTGAGTTTAACAAGCTCCTCAAACTTATGATATCTCTTTTTGTTGGCTTTTCCTTGAATTCATTGGTAAAACACATACGTACACAATTGTGGTCTGATGAAAGGTGTTAGAGGCAACAATTATTATCATTCATTGCAAAAATGCCTCCTTGTGGTCAACCAGGAATTTAAGGCTAGGACTTGGCGTGAAACTGAAATTTATTTCAATCAAATCTCAACATGTTCTGAGGAAAAGTCCACATGCCAAATGCAGATGCATTGTTTAAAGAAAAGTATTAAAGGTTTCATGCAGTTCAATTGCAGACACAAAATAGATGGTACTTTATACAGAACAAACAAGGTTGTGTGTTTCCAGATGAAAAGCAGTTTAAAACTTTCTTATTGAAAGGATGCAGCTCATCTATGAACTATGAAGGACAACAAATCAAGAATCCATTATCATAAACCTAGCGTACATGTCGGTAGATAATGCGTACTTTAACATTCAGTATACATCAGTGTAATTTATATTATAATGTTCAGGAACAAGGGTACAATTTACAGATCAAATTTTATGTTAATCATCATAACTCAAAATAATACCATATCTAAAATTGTGCTTCACACCAATTCAAGAAGCTTTTAGCATGTAAACTGATATCCCATTATACGATAAAATCTTTCTAAAAAAACAAACACAGGGACTAGTAAAGATCTCCTTTTTCTTTGTACTGTTAATGGTGTCTGAAAGAAGGAATTTCTCAATTCTGGTGCTGCAACTTCCAGTCTACAAGTTCCATTTTGTGTAATGAGTTAATATTTTTAATTTATAATTCATGTGCTCTTTTATACAAATGCTAGGTTACGGGATTCCTAGTAGGGTTCTTACGAAGAACTGCAATGGCTGTTTATCCAGACAGTAACTGGCTCATACAGACCAAGAGCTCCCATTTTACATCCCTTGCCTGTGCTGAGTTAGTTGATGTCAACAGGAATGCTGGTAGAGGTGGTACAAATAGCCTCAGTATTCCTGGATAGCGAAGGGAAAACCATCCAGGGTTTCTACTTCTGACTGCTATGCAGTGACTCCTGCTGGAAGTACATGTGTATGAATGTAGAGGAGGATCTGAATTGGGCTCAGTTGCGATGATGCCTGCTGTTGAATACCCTGTCTTGCCTAATGGCAGTTAGACCAAAGGCTAAATGACAGCTGAGGAACCATCTTCAGGCCATCTGGATGTTTGGAGAACAGCAAACAAAGTGCTCCATGTCCAAAAATCCCTTCAAAAACCAAGGCCATTCACATTGAGCCTGTGCTTGTCTGACTCTTCATTCTGAGAGGGTTACCTGTGCAAGGCCCACTTTCAGCTTCTTCGAACACCGCACAGTCCCCACCGCCTGCAGTTTGCTCGCAGGAAGAGGACGATGAGAAAGGAGGACCAGAGGGTCGGAAATACTTTATTCTGCTCTCATTTCCATGGGAACACTCAACCTGTACATATTCCAGACACAGACCAAGTCTGCTTCTTTAGAGGAATCCTGGGATAACATAATGAGGATGGAAACCCAATCTCACAAGTCTCTGTTATCTTAGTAGTGCCTAGTGTAATGTATGCGCCTATGAATATGCTCACGGGTTTGTAGAGCTGTAGCATGTGAGTGGCTTAGCCAGTCACATGATGTTCACAAGACTCAATAAAATCCCAGTCAGTTGCATCGAGGACATCCACGATGAGATGTGCTGTTGCGAGCCTAGTGGATGAACTGGTAATGTGTAGTGTGATTGTTAAACCTTTATTAATAAAGCAATTAGTTCTTAATAGCAATGTGTTGCTATGAATTCTTAAGCAAAGAACCCATGAAGCAAATAGATTACACCTAGAAAATGAACATTTCCCTGGAGCTGCAGAAAACAATATCAGTGCTCACATTCCATTCACCCCGTGCATATTAAGTTGTGTTTCATCGGAGATGCAGATGTATTTATGGAAGCTACCTTTTGTGGCGAGCACCAATAAGGAATGTTGGGAGCGGATCAAAAATGATGGCGCTGAACTTGCCCCTTTCTATAAGGCCTCTGGCCGCCTGAAAGCAGCGGCCATGGGTCGGTGCGGACTGGCCGCTGAGTCTCCGCGGAGGGGCCACCATTTTGAAAATTGCCCTTCCTCATGTTTGGAGCGGAGTAGGGGACTGCTCCACCCATTTTCCCGCCACAGCATGCATGCGCCTAACCCTTACCCACTGGCAGGGATCCCTTCCCGAAATTGCCCCTCGGGAAATTGCCCCTTTACCAGAATTGCCGCCGGTCGGTGTCAAAGCTGTCGGTACACTTTCTGTGGCTTGGCGGTGTGGCCGCCCTTAAAGGGGAGGTGGCACTGCCGGCAACACCATGTTATTTCTTTTCTGTCGGCCGACTGCCAGGTCGGGCCAACAATTATGGCCGTGGGTTCGGCCGAGATGCCAACAGGCAGCCTAGACCCGCTTTTGGGTGCCAGGCTGCTGGCCCGGCCGAAACCCTCCTTGGTGGCCCAATGTTTGTCACTAAAGTGGCTGCAGAGTTCGTAGGGGCCCTCCCCTTTAACTGAAGGGGAAAATGTTGTGATGTCCCAGTGCGATGATGTCATCAGCATGGCGTTAATGCCTTGTAGCATTGGTCGCTCTGCCCCACCCCCACTTCCGCCCTGCTAGTGACGGCCACTCCGCCCTGCTTCCACTTCCACCCCGATGATGAGGCCACTTCCACCCCACTCCAAAAAAAAATATTTAAGTGCTGAATTTCTACGCAATGGCCACCCCAATGTATGGGGCAGCCAGAACACTTCGAAAATAGTAGGTGCGCCTCATTTCAGGTGGTGGGCAATTTTGGTCCCTGTAAGTCATGAAAAATTCCAATTGTAGCACATACAACTAATTTTAATCAAATTGCACATATCTGGTAATGATGCATCATAACTAACTGCTCCCCCAGACATGGTGCGTTAAAATTTGAATTCTGAAATGCTCTCTCTTGCAGCAAAATGTTATTTCTTTTTATATTCATATTTATCACAGATTAGATAGGCTGGGTTTGTTCTCATTGGAACAGAGGAGGTTGAGAAGAGACCTTTGTGGTGTACAAAATATTGAGGGGCCTGGACATAGTGGATAGTAAGGGTCTATTTCCATCTGTATGGGTGGAGCTGCGGAATACCAAAGTGGGAGTTGTGTACAAACACAAATGGGAGTTGTGTACAGACCTCCAAACAGTAGTAGTGAGGTTGGGGACAACATCAAACAAGAAATTAGGGATGCGTACAATAAAGGTACAGCAGTTATCATGGGCGACTTTAATCTACATATAGATTGGGCTAACCAAACTGGTAGCAATACGATGGAGGAGGATTTCCTGGAGTGTATTAGGGATGGTTTTCTGGACCAATATGTTGAGGAACCAACTAGAGGGCTGGCCATCCTGGACTGGGTGATGTGTAATGAGAAAGAACTAATTAGCAATCTTGTTGTGCGAGGCCCCTTGGGGAAGAGTGACCATAATATGGTTAGAATTCCTTGTTAAGATGGAGAGTGACACAGTTAATTCAGAGACTAGGGTCCTGAACTTAAGGAAAGGTATCTTCGATGGTATGAGATGTGAATTGGCTAGAATAGACTGGCAAGTGATACTTAGAGGGTTGACAGTGGATAGGCATTGGCAAACATTTAAAAATCACATGGATGAACTTCAACAATTTACATCCCTTTCTGGGCTAAAAATAAAACGGGGAAGGTGGTTCAACTGTGGCTAACAAGGGAAATTAAGGATAGTGTTAAATCCAAGGAAGAGGCATATAAATTGGCCAGAAAAAACAGCAAATATGAGGACTGGGAGAAATTTAGAATTCAGCAGAGGAGGACAAAGGGTTTAATTAGGAGGGGGAAAATAGAGTATGACAGGAAGCCTGTTGGGAACATAAAAACTGACTGCAAAAGCTTCTATATATATGTGAAGAGAAAAAGATTAGTGAAGATTCAGGTGAATTGATAATTGGGAACAAAGAAATGGCAGACCAGTTGAACAAATACATTGATTCTGTCTTCACGAAGGAAGACACAAATAACCTTCCGGAAGTACTAGGGGACCAAGGGTCTAGTGAGAAGGAGGAACTGAAGGATATCCTTACTGGCGGGAAATTGTGTTCGGGAAATTGATGGGATTGAAGGCTGATAAATCCCCGGGGCCTGATAGTCTGCATCCCAGAGTACTTAAGGAATTGGCCCTTGAAATAGTGGATGCAGTGGTGATCATTTTCCAACAGTCTGTCGACTCTGGATCAGTTCCTATGGACTGCTATGGACTGGAGGGTAGCTAATGTAACACCACTTTTTAAAAAAGGAGGGAGAGAGAAAACGGGTAATTATAGACCAGTTAGCCTGACATCAGTAGTGGGGAGAATGTTGGAATCAATTATTAAAGATGAAATAACAGCACATTTGGAAAGCAGTGACAGGATCGGTCCAAGTCAACATGGATTTATGAAAGGGAAATCATGCTTGACAAATCTTCTGGAATTTGTTGAGGATGTAACTAGTAGAGTGGACAAGGGAAAACCAGTGGTTGTGGTATGTTTGGACTGTCAAAGGCTTTTGACAAGGTCCCACACAACAGGTTTATGTGCAAAATTAAAGCACGTGGTATTGGGGGTAATGTACTGGCGTGGATAGAGAACTGGTTGGCAGACAGGAAGCAGAGAGTCGGGATAAACGGATTCTTTTCAGAATGGCAGGCAGTGACTAGTGGAGTGCTGCAGGGCTCAGTGCTATCAGCCCAGCTATTTACAATATATATTAATGATTTAGATGAAGGAATTGAGTGTAATATCTCCAATTTTGCAGATGACACTAAACTGGGTTGCGGTGTGAGCTGTGAGGAGGACGTTAAGAGGCTGCAGGATAACTTGGACAGGTTAGGTGAGTGGGCAAATGCATGGCAGATGCAGTATAATGTGGATAAATGTGAGGTTATCCACTTTGGAGGCAAAAACACGAAGGCAGAATATTATCTGAATGGCGGCAGATTAGGAAAAGGGGAGGTGCAACGAGAGCTGGGTGTCATGGTACATCAGTCATTGAAAGTTGGCATGCAGGTACAGCAGGCGGTGAAGAAGGCAAAAGGTATGTTGGCCTTCATAGCTAGGGGTTTTGAGTATAGGAGCAGGGAGGTCTTACTGCAGTTGTACAGGGCCTTGGTGAGGCCTCATCTGGAATATTGTGTTCAGTTTTGGTCTCCTAATCTGAGGAAGGACGTTCTTGCTATTGAGGGAGTGCAGTGAAGGTTCACCAGACTAATTTCTGGGATGGCTGGTCTGACATATGAGGAGAGACTGGATCGACTGGGCCTTTAATCACTGGAGTTTAGAAGGATGAGAGAGGATCTCATAGAAACATATAACATTCTGACGGGACTGGGCAGGTTAGATGCAGAAAGAATGTTCCCAATGTTGGGGAAGTCCAGAACCAGAGGACACAGTCTAAGGATAAGGGGTAAGCCATTTATGATTGAGATGAGGAGAAACATCTTCACTCAGAGAGTTGTTAACCTGTGGAATTCCCTACCACAAAGAGTTGTTGATGCCAGTTCGTTAGATATATTCAAGAGGGAGTTAGATGTGTCCCTTACAGCTAAAGGGATCAAGGGGTTTGGAGAGAAAGCAGGAAAGGGATACTGAGGTGAAAGATCAGCCATGATCTTATTGAATGGTAGTGCAGGCTCGAAGGGCCGAATGGCCTACTCCTGCACCTATTTTCTATGTTTCTATGTTTCTATTGGTGGAGGAGTCTATTATGAGGGGGCATCATTTTAAGGTGGTTGGTGGAAGGTTTAGAGAGGATTTGAGGGAGGTCTTCTTCACACAGATTGTTGTGAGGATCTGGAACTCACTGCCTGGAAGAGTGGTGGATGTAGAAACCCTCACCACTTTTAAGAGATGGTTGGATGGGCACTTAAATTGCAGCAGCCTCCAGGGTTACGGACCTAGAGCTGGTAATTGGGATTAGACTGGATGACTTTTTGTTGGACGGAGCAGATATAATGGTTCGTACTGCAGGGAATATAATATGGCCAGGGTCATCTCCTGGACTAGTTTCGATCGCCTAGATGGGTCGGAGAGGAATTTTCCAAGATTTTTTCTCCCTAACTTGTTCTGGGTTTTTATCTGTTTTTGCCTCTCCTCAGAGATCACATGGCTCCGGTTGGAGTGTAGAATGTTTCAGTGTAAAGGGTGTCGCAGTTGTGGTGAGGCAGATTGGTTGGGCTGGGTACTCTTTGATCATAGGTTTATATGTAACCTTTAGGGCTGCTGACCAAGGGCCGTGCGGCTCTTTGTTGGCCGGCGCGGACATGATGGGCTGGAATGGCCTCCTTCTGCGTTATAAATGTCTATATTTCTATGTTTCTATAAAGATGCGTGAGTGGCATAGGCTGAGTCTTCCAATAATTTTTTTGTATCTTCAAGCAACTCAGCTCTGCTTCGTACCTCCCTTGGACACAAGCTAAGATTACAAATTTAGGGGACAGAATTTGGTAGTGTCCCATTTGGAACGTTAACTTTAAAAGTTTGAAAAGTTAGCACCAGGCGCAAACAATTCTGAACTGTAGCTAAATTGGGCTATAGTGCCCCTGGAAGGAAGGGGAGTGGTAAATGAGGTACTAATGACCTCACTGGGGCACTGCAGGGGTACTAATTACAGAGTGCTACCCAATTTCAGGTGAGTTGTATTCAGCAATCATCCTTCAATCCTTCACATTGGTTCATTCCAGCTCTTAAAGAGGAGGTGATATCCAGCTGCAGCTGTTCATTTTTAGCATTGCTGCATTTGAGTCACAGCTTTGAGCAACTGAGAGAACTTTGGGGGCTGGCTGGTGCAAAACCTACTGCAAGGGAGAGGGCCACATGGTTCAACACTGGCATTGGAGACATTGGTGGTGTCAGTGGATAGCAAGAGGGAATCGCTGTTCCCTGTATATGGAAGGAAGCCATTGCCACAGGTCTTCAAGGCGATATGACAAGAAGTGGCCGAGGAGGTGTCGGCCAGCACTGTTGTGGACAGAACCCTGCCACAGTGTCACAAGAGGTTCAGTGACCTCAGTCGGGTGGTCAAGGTGAGTACATGCTTCCACACCTCCTACATACAAGCCTCTGAACCTCTGTCTGTGTACACTGAGCAAACCACCACTCACCCACCACTCACCCACCAAACATGTGTAGCTACTCAAACTCACATCCTCATCTCACGCCTTACCTACATTCACAGCTATTCAACCACAGCAGGCATATATGCCACATACATAGCTGGCATCTTACTCTCACAAGTTCTTTTCTTTTCCAGGCCAAGATGGCACATAATAGGAGGGAGCAGCAGAGGATTGGCGGGGATGAACCTCAACTGCAGGAGTTAGTGACCTTGAGGAGTGAATGCTGCGGCTCATTGGCCAGCAGGTGGTGGGCGCCATGGCCGGCAGAGACGTCGAACCTGCTGGGGGCAACTATGGTATCTTTATCCCTTCTCCTTTTCTCATCCTACTTCCACGTTAAACCAGAAGGCTTCATTACTTTCCACTTCTTGATACTGTCTGCCTTCCTTGCTCTATTCCTGCCACCCTGCCCTGACTTTAATGTGAGCTTTGTGCCATTTATGCTTTCAGATAATCAGCTAGCAGATGTGCAGCCTGTACCTGAGCCCCCCCCCCAACACAGTCAGGAAGAAGAAGAGGAGGAGGAGGAGGACACAAGCATTGCGTCATTGCATCTCTCACCCACAGGCATCAGCTCAGAGACTGGCACTACATGGTCCTTAGAGGTTAAGTTAGCAGAGGGGTCAGCATTGGGTGATGCACCGGGGCCTTGTGGACTGCAGTAAGGTCAAGGGGAAAGGGAACCTTGGAAGCCAGCACCCCAGAGGGAGAGTTTGCGCACGAGTTGTGCTGCACAGGACTCAGATGAGGACCACGGTGAAGAGGCGTTCACAAAAAAGGTGATGGCCATGCACTGCAAGATGGCAAGGATACCTCAGAGCCATTCGGCAATAATAAGAAGCGTGGAGGAGTCCACCTCCAGCATTGCACAGAGCTCTGCGCACACCATGGAGCCCATCATTTCCAGTCTGCAGACGATGGTGGACTCCCAGAGAGACCGTGAGGATCCAGATCTCATGATGCATGTCATGGGCGATGTGGCAGCTTCCATTGCAGCACAGGCGAAAGCAACGCAATGTCGGTGCTGTGATGCAGAACATGGTTGGTGTCTCAGCTGGATGCCACATATGCTCTGACTGCTGCCATCACTGCTGGGTCCACCACAGTCCACTGGAGATTGAATGGTGTCGCAGCAGCCCATCAATCTGTGCTCCAGCAGATTGGTGGGGATGCTGAGCTGCTGCCCTGGGGGAGTGGCAGTAGGTCAGTGGAGCAGGAACCTGCTGTCCTCTCTCAGGATGACAGCATTCCTGATTCCACCACTGCTACTCCGCCATTGCATTTGTCACTGCCTGTCATCCAGTCAGTCCTGTCATCCAGTTGCCCAGCCTGAGGTGGTGCAGTCTACAGCCGGGCTTTCCAGGCCCAGAGCTGGTCGAGGGCCTCCTGCAAGGCCATCTGTAGTCCCTGGCCCTGACACACAGCAGCCTTCCACTAACCCTGCTGCAGCCACAGGAGACACACTGCAGAGGAGTTGTAGAATAGTTAAACTAAAGAAGGGATGTAAGGAAATGCACAACCGTGATTCACATTTTTTCTTTCAGACTGTTAATTATTATTATATAAATTTTAATTGAAATGTTCCATCTTTGCTGGTGTGTCTCATTTCAGTTTTGGCGCTTTGGTATGGAAGCACAAATTGAGGTGGTGAGGGGACGTCCAGAGGAAACAGGAAGTGGGATGGAATTCACTGGAACCGATGTCTGATGAGATGGTCGCGGACCGACCTTCCAGAATCCCGATTGTTTGCCAGCCTCCTGTGTCGCTGGTGTTGTTGCTCCTGCTGGTCTTCATCCTCCTCCTCCACCTGAGATGGTGGAGCTATGCTTGCCGGCAATGGCTGTGCCCGCATGATGGCCAAGTAGTAATCTCAGGATTGCTACCAGTGCCATGTGCTAGTCAGAGTAGGAATCGCAGGATGGCTCAGATGAATACGTGGCTTGAGGAGTGGTGCAGAAGAGAGGGATTCAAATTCCTGGGACATTGGAACTGGTCCTGGGGGAGGTGGGACCAGTACAAACTGGACGGTCTGCAGCCGGGCAGGACCAGAACCAATGTCCCAGGAGGAATGTTTGCTCGTGCTGTTGGGGAGGAGTTAAACTAACATGGCAGGGGGATGGGAACCTATGTAGGGAGACAGAGGGAAATAAAATGGAGGCAGAAGCAAAAGATAGAAAGGAGAACAGTAAAAGTGGAGGGCAGAGAAACCCAAGACAACAAACAAAAAAGGCCACATTACAGAAAAATTCTAAAGGGACAAAGTGTGTTAAAAAGACAAGCCTGAAGGCTCTATGCCTCAATGTGAGAAGTATTCGGAATCAAGTGGACAAATTAACTGCGCAGATAGCAGTTAACGGATATGATGTAATTGGCATCACGGAGACATGGCTCCAGGGTGACCAAGGCTGGGAACTCAACATCCAGGGGTATTCAACATTTAGGAAGGATAGACAGAGAGGAAAAGGAGGCGGGGTGGCGTTGCAGGTTAAAGAGGAAATTAATGCAATAGTAAGGAGGGACATTAGCCTGGATGATGTGAAATCGGTATGGGTGGAGCTATGGACTACCAAAGGGCAGAAAACACTAGTGGGAGTTGTGTACAGACACCAAACAGTAGTAGTGAGGTTGGGGACAGCATCAAACAAGAAAGAAGGGATGTGTGCAATAAAGGTACAGCAGTTATCATGGGCGACTTTAATCTACATATTGATTGGGCTAACCAAACTGGTAGCAATGCGGTGGAGGAGGATTTCCTGGAGTGTATTAGGGATGGTTTTCGAGACCAATATGTTGAGGAACTAGCTAGAGAGCTGGCCATCCTCGACTGGGTGATGTGTAATGAGAAAGGACTAATTAGCAATCTTGTTGTCTGAGGCCCCTTGGGGAAGAGTGACCATAATATGGTACAATTCCTTATTAAGATGGAGAGTGACACAGTTAATTCAGAAACTAGCGTCCTGAACTTAAGGAAAGATAACTTCGACAGTATGAAGCGTGAATTGGCGAGAATAGACTGGCAAAGGACACTTAAAGGGTTGACGGTGGATAGGCAATGGCAAACATTTAAAGATCACATGGATGAACTTCAGCAATTGTACATCCCTGTCTGGAGTAAAAATAAAACGAGGAAGGTGGCTCAACCATGGCTATCAATGGAAATTAAGGATAGTGTTAAAACCAAGGAAGAGGCATATAAATTGGCTGGAAAAAGCAACAAACCTGAGGACTGGGAGAAATTTAGAATTCAACAGAGGAGGACTAAGGGTTTAATTAAGAGGAGGAAAATAGAGTACGAGAGGAAGCTTGCAGGGAACATAAAAATTGACTGCAAAAGCTTCTATAAATATGTGAAGAGAAAAAGATTAGTGAAGGCAAACATAGGTCCCTTGCAGTCAGATTCAGGTGAATTTATAATGGGGAACAAAGAAATGGCAGACCAATTAAACAAATATTTTGGTTCTGTCTTCATGAAGGAAGACACAAATAATCTTCCGAATGTACTAGGGGTCTGAAGGTCTAGTGAGAAGGAGGAACTGAAGGATATCCTTATTAGGCGGGAAATTGTGTTAGGGAAATTGATGGTATTGAAGGCCGATAAATCTCCGGGGCCTGATAGTCTGCATCCCAGAGTACTTAAGGAAGTGGCCCTAGAAATAGTGGATGCAGTGGTGATCATTTTCCAACAGTCTATTGACTCTGGATCAGTTCCTATGGACTGGAATGTAGCTAATGTAACACCACTTTTTAAAAAAGGAGGGAGAGAGAAAACATTAATTATAGACCAGCTAGCCTGACATCAGTAGTAAAGAAAATGTTGGAATCAATCATTAAGGATGAAATAGCAGCGCATTTGGAAAGCAGTGACAGGATCGGACCAAGTCAACATGGATTTATGAAGGGGAAATCATGCTTGACGAATCTTCTGGAGTTTTTTGAGGATGTAACCAGCAGAGTGGACAAGGGAGAACCAGTGGATGTGGTGTATTTGGACTTTCAAAAGGCTTTTGACAAGATCCCACACAAGAGGTTGGTGTGCAAAATCAAAGCACGTGGTATTGGGGGTAATGTACTGACGTGGATAGAGAACTGGTTGGCAGACAGGAAACAGAGAGTCGGGATAAACGGGTCCTTTTCAGAATGGCAGGCAGTGACTCATGGAATACTGCAGGGCTTAATGCTGGAACCTCAGCTCTTTACAATATACATTAACGATTTAGATGAAGGAATTGAGTGTAATATCTCCAAGTTTGCAGATGACACTAAACTGGGTGGCAGTGTGAGCTGTGAGGAGGATGCTAATAGGCTGCAGGATGACTTGGATAGGTTAGGTGAGTGGGCAAATGCATGGCAGATGCAGTATAATGTGGATAAATGTGAGGTTATCCATTTTGGCGGCAAAAACATGAAGGCAGAATGTTATCTGAATTGTGGCAGATTAGGAAAAGGGGAGGTGCAATAAGACCTGGGTGTCATGGTTCATCAGTCATTGAAAGCTGGCATGCAGGTACAGCAGGCGGTGAAGAAGGCAAATGGTATGTTGGCCTTCATAGCTGTGGGATTTGCGTATAGGAGCAGGGAGGTCTTACTGCAGTTGTACAGGGCCTTGGTGAGGCCTCACCTGGAATATTGTGTTCAGTTTTCATCACCTAATCTGGGGAAGGACATTCTTGCTATAGAGTGAGTGTAGCGAGGGTTCACCAGAGTGATTCCAGGGATGACTGGACTGACATATGAGGAGAGACTGGATCAACTGTGCCTTTATTCACTGGAGTTTGGAAGGATGAGAGGGGATTCCATAGAAATGTTTAAGATTCTGACGGGACTGGACAGGTTAGATGTTGGAAGAATGTTCCCGATGTTGGGGAAGTCCAGAACCAGGGGACATTGTCTTAGGATAAGGGATAGACTATTTGGGACTGAGATGAGGAGAAACCTCTTCACTCAGAGAGTTGTTAACCTGTGGAATTCCCTGCCGCAGAGAGTTGTTGACGCAGAGAGTTCATTGGATATATTCAAGAGGGAGTTAGATATGGTCCTTACAGCTAAAGAGATCAAGGGATATGGAGAGAAAGCAGGAACAGGGTACTGAAGGAATGATCAGCCATGATCTTATTCAATGGTGGTGCAGGCTCGAAGGACCGAATGGCCTACTCCTGCACCTATTTTCTATGTTTCTATGTTTCCACTGCCACCATTGAGAACCTGTGAGCCATGTTTGCCACACATGGTCTGCCAGACACGTTGTCAGCGACAACGGACCGTGTTTCACGAGCCTGGAGTTTCAAAAGTTCATGAAACACAATGGCATAATACACGTGAGGTCAGCCCCGTTTAGACCCGTGTCCAATGGTCAAGCGGAGTGGGCAGTTCAAACCATTAAGCAGAGCCTGAAACGCATATCTCACGGTTGCAGACACGCCTGTTGCGTATACTGCTCAGTTACAGGACAAGGCCGCACACGTTCACTGGGATCCCTGCGGAACTATTGACGAAAAGAGGCCTCAAACCCAGGCTCACTTTATCCATCCTGACTTTAACGATCATGTCGAAACCAGCAGTGATATCACGACCGTGTCGCAGTGTCAGACGACATATCTGTAAATGACCCAGTGTATGTACGTAACCATGGTCAAGGGCCCAAGTGGCTTCCGGGCAATATTACGGATAAGGAGGGTAACCGGGTGTATATGGTTAAGCTCAAGAATGGGCAGGAAACACATTGATCAAATCAAGATAAGACACACTGACGAACTGGAACAGTTGGAAGAAGATACCGCGAGCTTAGATGACCAACCAACTCACGTCCAGCCATCAGAAGAACCCACTGTCGTCAATGCCTAGCCCCAAGTCGTGAGAGACTCAGAAAGCACTGGGATTGTACTGAGATGGTCAACCAGGGAGCGAAGGGCTCCGGACCATCCGAACTTGTAATATGGACTTGCGCCAAGAACTGCGGCGGGGGGGAGCGGAATGATGCAATGTATGTAAATAAGGTCTGTCCACCAACAGGGGGCACTACCGTCGGAGGTCCTAGGGTCATAGGTACAATCATGCTGGGCCCGGTATATAACCTGGACTTCACCGTTGTGTCTTCACTTCAGGAAGTCATTAAAGACTGACCAGGTTACACCTAGTCACTGGCTCACAGTACGGAATTCATTGTATCATTTCATACACCACACGTGCCATAAGCCGAACATACTTCCAAAGTATATTCATTAATTGTGAAGTGCTTTGGAATGTCCCGAGGAAAGGCATCAGTCTGCAACATTGTGCTGAACGACCAGAGCTTTGGATTTTAAAAGAAAAAGAAAAATGGGCGTAAATTGAGCAGCAGTGTTTAGAACATTTGACTGTACACTGGATATGCCCCTGTTCCATTTCTTACCATCGTCTCTGGTGGATGCAAGATAGCCAATCAATTTTTTAGCATTTCCGTACAAATGAAGTGAAAATAACATCTTATACCCTATTTTCCATCATTTCCGCCTCATTTGCACTGGTTTCTTTACTCGACCATTTAAAACAGACATCAAGAGTTACTTGGTTTTAGAGAGAAAGCAGAAGAGAATTTAGAGAACCTAGCCACGATATTGATTGCATCAGTTTAAAGCTTATTGCTAGCGTGATTTTCAAAGATTTTTTTGGTGATGCCAAGTACTTTAATATTTGCCTTTCTGCCATTTTCGTCCCCCCACCCCAACACTACATCTCCCCCATCATTTCACACTGGGCACACTGAATTTCCCATTGGAAACTCCTCTATACCTTTGTCTTTTTTAGAACTGGGTGAATAAAAGTGTGCTAGGCTGGTCAGGCAACACTAAAAAAACATAGCACCTACCCACTGGTACCCCGAATAGAATAGACAGACACACATACCTACACTTGTCAGAAGCGCATATCTGTGGACACTTTGTATTACCAAAGAAGCGATCACTGCATTTTGCCGCAGGCTGCATATAATCACAACCACACTTAACCCTTATACAATCGGTGATTTCAGGCTGCCACGAGGTGGGTGAGCGGGGGAGGGGGGCGGCATCACTAACATTTCCCAATCAGCTGCGCACAGATGCATTAAGAATGGGTCATTAAACTCCTCGTCGCACTGCTTGGCCAAGTGGGGGTTGGTGGAGTGTGCACTCAGTGGCCTAGTAATCTTCTACCATTGCTCCTATCCAGCTCTCTTTCGGGCCCTGTGGCAGTCTGTGCCAAAGAGAATCGTCCTTTTTTGCCTTACTTCATGCAGCAGTATTTCCACTGCCTCAACAAAGAATCCTTCTGCCCTCTTGTAGACCTGCCAATCTTCTTTACCTGAACACTAATGGCAATGATGGTGCCTGCCCCTTTAAGCTGCTGCAGAACTTTAAATCCTACAGCAGCTATTTCCCACCTTCGAAAAGGTGAGCTCCCAATCAGAAGTGTGTCTAAGTTATTTAATGAGGCTACTCCAGAAATTACAATGGTGTCAGTGGTCATCGCCCGAGACAAACAAAGATCACACTCCACCCTACTCCTAGTTAGCTCGTGCCTACATCAAGGCTCAGGTGTCTGTGCAGGAAATTCATTAATCTCGCACCTTGGTAATTCACTGCTCAGATTAACATAAGGTGGATCTAGAATTCTGCTGGTGCGTACTTTTAATGCACAGAGTAACATTGTCATGAATGCAATACCAATACCGTGAATTAATTGTGGGTGTCAGACTTACCATAGGTTATTATTTACTATGTGATTCATAATGAAACCATTAAAATGTGTGTGAAATTAGCACACCCACTACACAAATATTTTTTAAATGATTGCAGTATGATTTTTATGCCTGGCACTGAACCATTTACTTTGTTCTGTCTGTATGATTCACCATTTTAAATTACTTATTCTCTAATAATTATAACAACACATTTTCATATATTGCCAGATGACCGCTAGATATATTTTAAAACACCTAATTTTAGAAGTTGAGTTGCCCTAAGCAAAATTGATTCAGTGTGTAAGTAAATTAACTCAGTTATCACTCATATTGCCAGTAATAGAAAATGTAATTAGATCATTAAAAAGAAAGCACAGACTCCAAAGTATGGCAGAAATATTAAATTACTATTTTGCATCAGTCTTCACCCTTGAAGATGATGCTCGAATATCAGAATTTGATAATATTAGTTTTGTTAATAACATTATCATAGATAAACATATTATTTTAGAAAGAATTAAGAACTTGAAAATAGATAGAGCAGCCTGGCCGGATGATATCTGTCATGTATGTAACCTTCAAGTAACTGTAACCTTCATAACAACACTGCATACTATATACACCTAAGAAATACACACCTTGACCACAGGGGGTGAACTTGTGGGAAACACTACTCACCTGGTCATCCAGGTATATAAAGAGAGGTCCCACGCAGGGTCATCACTTCTTGGTCCTGTGAATAAAGGTTCAGGTCACAGAGTGACTTTGTCTGCAGAATGGGCCTCGTGTGAATTTATAGTAGTGTGTAAGGACATTACGCTTGGCGACGAGAAATGGGAATCAACGACTCACGAGAATGGCCACCGGTAGCACAGAGGAACAGTACTGTGTTGGTGAGGACTGGGTCGATTTCGTTGAGAGGCTCCAGCAGAGCTTTGTCACGAAGGACTTGCTGGGAGATGCAGCGGCTGACAAGCAAAGGATGCATCTACTGACCAGCTGTGGGCCTAAGACGTACGCGCTGATGAAAGACCTGCTCGCACCCGAGAAGCTGGCGGACAAAACCTTTGAAGAACTCAGCAAACTGATCGGTGAGCACCTCAAACCAGCGAGCAGTATACACATGGCCCGACACCGAATCTATACACACTGACGTCGGGAAGGACGGAGCATACCGGACTTCGTTGCAGACCTTCGGTGCTTGGCCAGCCTCTGGAAGTTCACAGACGCCTGCAGGGGGGAGATGTTAAGGGATTTCTTTATTGAGGGCATTGGTCATGCCGGTATTTTCAGAAAGCTAATTGAGACCAAGGACTTGACCTTGGAAGCAGCGGCGTTGATGGCTCAGATCTTCATGGCGGGGAGGAGGAAACCAAGATAACCAAGCAACTCTGCTTCCAACATGGCGATGGATCAGGGAGTTAACATTGTAAAGGCGACTCAGAGCCCCGCAGTCAGGCAAGGGCAATTCGACACCACCCAGGCAGCAACAGACTCTAGAGTGGGTCCTCAACAGAGACAATGGCAGGTTGAATGGACATTTACGCCATCACGGTGGACAATGCGTCCCGGGATGGGGCCATTGACACCCATTAACAGAGTGCTCAAGAGTAATCAAAGAGACAATCAGAGAGGAATGCCTGGTAACAGCCTTTTGTTCACAACGATCTCAGCTCATGCTGGAGATGCTGGGGCAGACATGCTGCAAAAACCTGTAAGTTTCAACAATTTATCTGGAGAAATTGTAATTTAGTGGACATTTAGCCAAAATGCGCAGGAAGCCCACAGCAAGGCTAATTTATGAGGCAGATGAACCAGAAGAGGGGTCTGCAAGGCAGGTTGATGCTTGGGACAAAGCAATGGACGCTGAAGTTCAGCGGGTTCATGTGGCAAACAACCACAGCTCATATACAAATTACGCCACCTATGATGATGAAAGTCCTATTAAACGGCATCCTGGTACGCATGGAGCTGGACACAGGGGCCAGCCCGTCACTTATGAGTGTCCAACAATTTGAGAAACTATGGCCACTCAGAGCTAGCAGACCCAAACTAGAACGCTTTGACACGCAACTACGGACGTACACCAAAGAGATCATCCCAGTGCTAGGCAGTGCAATGTTGGTGGTCACACATAATGGATCAGAGAACCGGCTGCCACTCTGAATTGTCCCGGGAAATGGTCCCGCGCTTTTGGGGAGGAGCTGGCTAGCCGAGATGAACTGGAAATGGGGGGATGTGCACGCCATTTCATCTGTGGAGCGAAGTTCATGCTCACAGATCCTACAGAAATTTGGGTCACTATTTCAACCTGGTGTCGGGACTTGCAAAGGTACCAAAGTAGTGATATGCATCACCCCGGACGCCAGACCAGTGCACCACAAAGCCAGAGCTGTGCCGTATGTGATGCGGGAGAAAGTTGAGAGTGAGTTGGACAGGTTGCTAAGAGAGGGCATCATTTCGCCCGTTGAATTCAGCGACTGGGCAAGCCCCATCGTCCCTGTCCTAAAAACAGATGACTCGGTCAGAATCTATGGCGGCTACAAGGCCACCATCAACTGAGTGTCACTACAAGACCAATACCTGCTTCCGAGAGCGAAGGATCTTTTTGCCACGCTGGCAGGCGGCAAGCTGTTCATCAAGTTGGACCTCACTTCAGCCTACATAACCCAGGAACTGGCTGAAGAATCCAAGCTACTGACCACCATCACCACGCACAAGAGGCTTTTTGTCTACAACAGGTGTCCGTTTGGCATTCGATCAGCGGCCGCATCTTTCAAAGGAACATGGAAAGCCTGCTCAAGTCCATCCCTGGAACACTCGTATTTCAGGATGACATCCTTATCACAGGTCGAGACACCGAGGAACACCTCCACAAACGGGAGGAGGTGCTACGCTGACTGAACCGGGTAGGCCTGCGACTAAAGAAGTCCAAGTGTATGTTTTTGGCCCCAGAGGTTGAGTTTTTGGGCAGGAGGGTTGCCGCAGATGGAATCAGGCCTACCGAATTCAAAACGGAGACAATTCGTCGTGCGCCCAGGCCCGGCAACACATCGGAGTTGCATTCATTTCTGTGACTTTTGAACTATTTCGGGAACTTTCTGCCGAACTTAATCACTTGGAGCCGCTACACATGCTCCTGCAAAAGGGTTGCGATTGGTTTTGGGGGGACTGTAAGGAACGGGCTTTCAATCAGGCGCGGAACCTACTTTGTTCTAATAAGCTGTTGACTCTGTACAACCCCTGTAAGAAATTGGTTTTGACATGTGATGCATCATCCTATGGGATTGGGTGCGTGTTGCAGCAGAGTATGATGAGGGCCAACTCCAACCTGTGGCTTATGCCTCCAGGTCGCTCTCCCAAGCAGAACGGAGATATGGAATGGTTGAAAAGGAAGCACTCGCATGTGTCTACGGGGTGAAAAAGATGCACCGGTACCTTTTTGGCAGAAGGTTCGAGTTAGAAGCAGACCACAAGCCGTTAATATTCCTGTTGTCAGACAGCAAAGCTGTCAATGCCAATGCGTCAGCTCGCATACAGCAATGGGCTCTCACACTGGCTGCGTATGACTACACCATACGGCACTGGCCAGGCACCGAAAATTGCGCTGACGCGCTCAGCAGGCTTCCACTTGCCACCACTGAGGGGGCAGCGGAGCAAAGCACTGAGATGGTCATGGCCGTTGAAGCCTTTGACAGCGCAGGCTCCCCCATCACAGCCTGCCAGATCAAAACCTCGACAAACAGAGATCCCCTCCTATCTCTGATTAAGAAATGTGTCCTGACTGGGGATTGGGCGCCCGCACACGGAGCATGCCCCGAGGAGGCCAGACTGTTTCACAGACGAGCTCTCCATCCAAGCTGACTGCCTACTATGGGGCAGCCGGGTAGTCATGCCCCAGAAGGGAAGGGAAGCATTCATCAGGGAACTCCACAGCGAGCACCCAGGCATTGTGCTAATGAAGGCCATTGCCCAGTCACATGTATGGTGGCCGGGAATTGACTCAGACCTGGAACACTGTTTGCAGGTGCACAACGTGTGCCCAGCTGGGCAATGCCCCCAGGGAGGCCCCACTCAGCCCGTGGCCCTGGCCCACCAGGCCATGGTCACGTATTCATGTAGATTGCACGGGCCCGTTCATGGGAAAAATGTTCCTCATTGTTGTTGATGCGTACTCGAAATGGATCGAGTGCATCATTTTGAATTCGTGCACGACATCCACCACTGTGGAGAGTCTGCGTGCGGTCTTTGCGACCCACGGCTTGCTGGACATCCTGGTTAGCGACAACGGCCCGTGTTTCACTAGCTATGAATTCCGGGAGTTCATGTCGGGTAATGGCATCAAACATGTCAGGACGGCACCATTCAAGCCGGCTTCCAATGGCCAGGCGGAACGTGCGGTCCAAATCATAAAACAGGGCACGCTCCGGATTCAAGGACCGTCCCTTCAATACCGTCTATCGCGCCTCCTGCTGGCCTACAGGTCCCAACCGCATTCGCTCACGGGAGTCCTGCCCATGGAACTACTCATGAAACGTACACTTAAAACTCGGCTGTCCCTCACTCATCCTGTCCTGCCAGACATTGTTGAGGGCAAGCGCCAGTCCCAAAATGAGTGCCATGACCGTAACTCAAAGGGGTGATGTATAGAAATCGATGACCCTGCATTTGTTCTTAATCACGCTTTGGGGCCCAAGTGGCTTGAGGGTACTGTAATTGGCAAAGAGTGGAATAGGGTCATAGTGGTCAGACTTAACAATGGACAGATATGCCGCAAGCATCTGGACCAAGTAAAAAAAAGGTTCAGCATGGACACTGAGGAACCAGAGGAAGATCATGAGATGTTGCCCACACCACCACCAGTGAACGAGCAACAAGAACATTCAGCAGTATGCACAGTCCCTGCGGCCAGCCCGGACAAGCCGGAATCACCACAGGTGACAGAGACGCATGCCAAGGCTCAACAACCAGAGCCACAACTGCGGCGCTCCACGAGAGAGCGTCCTCCGCCTGAAAGACTTAATCTTTGACCCCATAAGATGTTGGGGGGGAAGTGATGTCATCTATGTAACCTTCATGTAACTGTAACCTTCATAACAACACTGCATACTGTATACACCTAAGAAATGCACACCTTGACCACAGGGGGTGAACTTGTGGGAAACACTCCTCACCTGGTCATCCAGGTATATAAAGGGAGGTCCCACGCAGGGTCATCACTTCTTGGTCCTGTGAATAAAGGTTCAGGTCACAGAGTGAGCCTGTCTGCAGAATGTGCCTCTTGTGAATTTTTAGTAGTGTGTAAGGACATTACAATATCCACCCGAGCGGCCTCTGGGAGATGGGACATGTGCTATGTGCTGTGTGAGTCCCTAGCCTGTATTTTTAATAGCTCACTGCACTCTGGAATGGTTCCTACAGATTGGAAGGAGGCGAACGTAATCCCCATTTTTAAAAAAGGTGACCAGACCTAGCTATAGGTTCATCAGTTTAACATCAGTAATAGGTAAGATGTTTGAAGGAATCATAAGGGATGCAATATATGAATTCTTGGATAGGGAGGAACATATTAGAGACACACAACATGGCTTCATAAAAAAGAGGTCATGTCTCACAAATCTAATTGTATTTTTTGAAAAAGTTACAAAGTTGGTGGACGAGGGAAACCCAATAGACATTGGGGCCGAAATTGTCCCCCTCTTTAAGTTCCACTACCACCCCTAAGAGGTGGTATTGGAGCAGATAAGCCTTACTGACCGAGGGCAGATGGATGGGCCGATCGGTTCTAAATTGCCCCAGGTCAGTAGAGGCGGGAATGGGTTACCATGCCACCCGTACTGCCGCCCATTGGGCATGCGCCGACCTCTCGCCGACTGGTGGCGACCCCCTTTCCGACCCCGGTGGGAAATTGCCCCACAGGAGCAGAGCAGCCGATGGTCGGTTCCACTGATTGCTTCCCCGAGCGGGAAGCTATGTGTGGCTGGGCATCGCGTTCTCCCTTAAAGAGGAGGTCGCGCTGCCACCATCTCCATTTTATTTTAATTGTCGGCAACCCCTCTTGGGTACAGGGCTGCCGGCCCAGCCAAAAAGCTCCCTGGTGGCCCAGTGGCCCGAACTAAACCCCATGCAAAGTTCGCAGTGGCCTACCCCTTTAACTGAAGGGGAGGGACATTGTGATGCAATGCTGATGACTCGTTGCATTGGCCAACCCACTACAAGGGCACTTCTACCCCTCAACACCGTCCTGACAGGAAATGCAGAACAAAGACCTGAATATGGGCGCAAGATCCACCCCATAGATTGGGGCAGAGAAAAATCTTTTGGTAAGTGCGCTTATCTTTTGGTCGGTGGGCAATTTCGACCCCATTGTCTACTTAGATTTCCAAAAAGCTTTTGGCAAGGTATAAAATAAGAGGCTTATCTATAAAATCAGAGCCTCTGGTATTTGTGTAAATATATAGAGTTGGATTCAGGACTGGCTGGCAGGATGCAGGCAAAGAGGAGTTATAGATGGATTTGGATCTGTTTGGAGACTGGTCCAGCAGGGATCAATGCGGGGACTGTTGTTTTGTACTATTTTTATTAATGATCTGGATTTTGGGGTTGGGTTGCAGATTATACCAAGATCTGTGTGGGTGTTAGAACTGTAGAAGAAGCTTGTCTGCTTCAAGCAGATCTTAATGTGTTGGGAGATTGGGCTCAAGACTGGAAAATGATGCATAGAAACATAGAAAATAGATGCAGGAGTAGGCCATTCGGCCCTTCGAGCCTGTACCACCATTCAATATGATCATGACTTTCCTGCTTTCCCCTTTCCTGCTTTCTCTCCATATCCCTTGATCCGTTTAGCCATAAGGGCCATATCTAACACCCTCTTGAATATATCTAATGAACTGGTATCAACAACTCTCTGCGGTAGAGAATTCTACAGGTTCACAATTCTCCTCATCTCGGTCCTATAAGGCTTAGTCCTTATACTTAGACTGTGACCCCCTGGTTCTGGACTTCCCCAACATCGGGAACATTCTTCCTGCATCTAACCTGTCCAGTTCCGTCAGAAACTTATATGTTTTTATGAGATGCCCTCTCATTCTTCTGAACTCCAGTGAATACAAGCCCAGTCGATCCAGTCTCTCCTCATATGTCAGTCCTGCCATCCCGGGAATCAATCTGGTGAACCTTCGCTGCACTCCCTCAATAGCAAGAACGTCCTTCCTCAGATTAGGAGACCAAAACTGAACACAATATTCCAGGTGAGGCCTCACCAAGGCCCTGTACAACTGCAGTAAGACCTCTCTGCTGCTACACTCAAATCCCCTAGCTATGAAGGTCAACATGCCATTTGCCTTCTTCACCGCCTGCTGTACCTGCATGCTAACTTTCAATGACTGATGTACCATAACACGCAGGTCTCGTTGCGCCTCCCCTTTTCCTAATCTGCCGCCATTCAGATAATATTCTGCCTTCATGTTTTTGCCACCAAAGTGGATAACCTCACATTTATCCACATTATACTGCATCTGCCATGCATTTGCCCACCCACCTAACCTGTCCAACCAACCTGCATCCTCTTAGCATCCTCCTCACAGCTCACACTCCCACCCAGCTTAGTGTCATCTGCAAACTTGAAGATATTACACTCAATTCCTTCAACAAAATCATCGATGTATATTGTAAATCGCTGGGGTCCCAGCACTGAGCCCTGCGGCACCCCACTAGTCACTGCCTGCCATTCTGAAAAGGACCCGTTTATCCCGACTCTCTGCTTCCTGTCTGCCAACGAGTTCTCTATCCATGTCAATATATAACCCCCAGTATCATGTGCTTTAATTTTGCACGCCAATCTCTTGAGTGGGACCTTGTCAAAAGCCTTTTGAAAGTCTAAATACACCACATCCACTGGTTCTCCCTTGTCCACTCTACCAGTTACATCCTCAGAAAATTCTACAAGATTTGTCAAGCATGATTTCCCTTTCATAAATCCATGCTGACTTGGACCGATCGTGTCACTGCTTTCCAAATGCGTTGCTATTTCAACTTTAATAATTGATTCCAGCATTTTCCCCACTACCGATGTCAGGCTAACTGGTCTATAATTCCCCGTTTTCTCTCTCCTTTTTTAAAAAGTGGTGTTACATTAGCTACCCTCCAGTCCATAGGAACTGATCCAGAGTCGATAGACTGTTGGAAAATGATCACCAATGCATCCACTATTTCTAGGGCCACTTCCTGAAGTATTCTGGGATGCTTTTTCTGGCCAATTTAGATGCCTCTACCTTGGATTTAACACTATCCCTAATTTCCCTTGTTAGCCAAGGTTGAGCCACCTTCCCCATTTAATTTTTATTCCAGACAGGGATGTACAATTGTTGAAGTTCATCCATGTGATCGTTAAATGTCTGCCATTGCTTATCCACCGTCAACCCTTTAAGTATCATTCGCCAGTTTATTCTAGCCAATTCACGTCTCATACCGTCAAATTTACCTTTCCTTAAGTTCAGGACCCCAGTCTCTGAATTAACTGTGTCACTCTCCATCTTAATCAAAAATTCTATCATATTATGGTCATTCTTCCCCAAGGGGCCTCACACAACAAGATTGTGAATTAGTCCTTTCTCATTACACATCACCCAGTTTAGGATAGCCAGACCTCGAGTTGGTTCCTCACCATATTGGTCGAGAAAACCATCCCTAATACACTCCAGGAAATTCTCCTCCACCATATTGCTACCAGTTTGGTTAGCCCAATCTATATGTAGATTAAAGTTGCCCATGATAACCGCTGTAACTTTATTGCACGCATCCCTAATTTCTTGTTTGATGCTGTCCCCAACCTCACGACTAATGTTTGGTGGTCTGCACACAACTCCCATTTGCGTTTTCTGCCCTTTGGCATTCCACAGTTCTACCATTACAGATTCCACATCATCCGAGCTAATGTCCTTCCTTACTATTGCGTTAATTTCTTCTTTCACCAGAACGCTACTCCACCTCCTTTTCCTTTCTGTCTATCCTTCCTGAATGTTGAATATCCCTGGATGTTGAGTTCCCAGCCTTGGTCACACTGGAGCCATGTCCTTGTAATCCCAATTATATCATATTGGTTAATAGCTGCCTATGCAGTTAATTCTTCCACTTTATTACGAATACTACTCGCATTGAGGCACAGAGCCTTCAGGCTTGTCGAACACCCAATTTTGAAGAAGTACTCCAGTCCCCAATGTTGAGGTATTACTCCAGTCCTCAATGTTGAGGAATTACTCCAGTCCCCAATGTTGAGATATTACTCCAGTCCCCAATGTTGAGGAATTATTCCAACCCCCAATGTTAAGGAATTACTCCAGTCCCCAATGTTGAGGAATTACTCCAGTCCCCAATGTTGAGGAATTACTCCACTCCCCACTGTTGAGGAATTAGTCCAACCCCCAATGTTGAGGATTAACTCCAACCCCCAATGTTGAGGAATTATTCCAGTCGGCAATATTGAGGAATTATTCCAGTCCGCAATGTTGAGGAATTACTCGAGTCCCCAATGTTGAGGAATTACTCGAGTCCCCAATGTTGAGGAATTACTCCAGTCCCAATGTTGAGGAATTACTCCAACCCCAATGTTGAGGAATTACTCCAGTCTCAATGTTGAGGAATTACTCCAGCCCCCAATGTTGAGGAATTACTCCAGTCCCCAATGTTGAGGAATTATTCCAACCCCCAATGTTGAGGAATTACTCAAGTCCCAATGTTGAGGAATTACTTCAGTCCCAATGTTGAGGAATTACTCCAGTCCCCAATGTTGAGGAATTACTTCAGTCCCAATGTTGAGGAATTACTCCAGTCCCCAATGTTGAGGAATTACTCCAGACCCAATGTTGATGAATTACTCCAGTCCCCAATGTTGAGGAATTACTCCTGTCCACAATGTTGAGGAATTACTCCAGTCCCAATGTTGAGGAATTACTACAACCCCCAATGTTGAGGAATTACTCCAGTCCCAATGTTGAGGAATTACTCCAGTCTCAATGTTGAGGAATTACTCCAGTCCCAGTGTTGAGGAATTACTTCAGTCCCAATGTTGAGGAATTACTCCAATCCCAAGGTTGAGGAATTACTCCAGTCCCCAATGTTGAGGAATTACTCCAACCCCCAATGTTTAGGAATTACTCTAGTCCCCAATGTTGAGGAATTACTCAGTCCACAATGTTGAGGAATTACTGCAGTCCCCAATGTTGAGAAATTACTCCAACACCCAATGTTGAGGAGTTACTCCAGTCCCCAATGTTGAGGAATTGGTCCAACCACCAATGTTGAGGAATTACTCCAGCTCCCAATGTTGAGGTATTACTCCAGTCCTCAATGTTGAGGAATTACTCCAGTCCCGAATGTTGAGGTATTACTCCAGTCCCCAATGTTGAGGAATTATTCCAACCCCCAATGTTAAGGAATTATTCCAGTCCCCAATGTTGAGGAATTACTCCAGTCCCCAATGTTGAGGAATTACTCCACTCCCCAATGTTGAGGAATTAGTCCAACCCCCAATGTTGTGGATTAACTCCAACCCCTAATGTTGAGGAATTATTCCAAACGGCAATATTGAGGAATTATTCCAGTCCGCAATGTTGAGGAATTACTCGAGTCCCCAATGTTGAGGAATTACTCGAGTCCCCAATGTTGAGGAATTACTCCAGTCCCAATGTTGAGGAATTACTCCAGTCCCAATGTTGAGGAATTACTCCAACCCCCAATGTAGAAGAATTACTCCAGTCCCCAATGTTGAGGAATTATTCCAAACCCCAATGTTGAGGAATTACTCCAGTCCCCAATGTTGAGGAATTACTCCAGACCCAATGTTGACATATTACTCCAGTCCCCCATGTTGAGGAATTACTCCTGTCCACAATGTTGAGGAATTACTCCAGTCCCAATGTAGAGGAATTACTCCAATCCCAAGGTTGAGGAATTACTCCAGTCCCAATGTTGAGGAATTATTCCAACCCCCAATGGTGAGGAATTACTCTAGACCGCAATGTTGAGGAATTACTCCAACTCCCAATGTTGAGGAATTACTCCAGTCCCCAATGTTGAGGAATTACTCCAACCCCCAATGTTGAGGAATTACTCCAGTCCCCAATGTTGAGGAATTACTCCAACCCCCAATGTTGAGGAATTACTCCAGTCCACAATGTTGAGGAATTACTCCAGTCCCCAATGTTGAGGAATTACTCCAACCCCCAATGTTGAGGAATTACTCCAGTCCCCAATGTTGAGGAATTACTCCAACCCCCAATGTTGAGGAATTACTCCAGTCCCCAATGTTGAGGAATTACTCCAACCCCCAATGTTGAGGAATTGCTCCAGTCCACAATGTTGAGGAATTACTCCAGTCCCCAATGTTGAGGAATTACTCCAGTCCCCAATGTTGAGGAATTACTCCAACCCCCAATGTTGAGGAATTACTCCAGTCCCCAATGTTGAGGAATTACTCCAACCCCCAATGTTGAGGAATTACTCCAGTCTCAATGTTGAGGAATTACTCCAGTCCCAATGTTGAGGAATTACTCCAATCCCCAATTTTGAGGAATTACTCCAGTCTCAATGTTGAGGAATTACTCCAGTCCCAATGTTGAGGAATTACTCCAACCCCCAATGTTGAGGAATTACTCCAACCCCCAATGTTGAGGAATTACTCCAGTCTCAATGTTGAGGAATTACTCCAGTCCCAAAGTTGAGGAATTGCTCCAACCCCCAATGTTGAGGAATTAATTCAGTCACAATGTTGAGGAATTACTCCAGTCCTCAATGTTGAGGAACTACTTCAGTCTTAATATTGAGGAATTACTCCAGTCTCAATGTTGAGGAATTACTCCAGTCTCAATGTTGAGGAATTACTTCAGTCTCAATGTTGAGGAATTACTTCAGTCTCAATGTTGAGGAATTAATCCAGTCCCCAATGTTGAGGAATTACTTCAGTCTCAATGTTGAGGAATTACTCCAACCACCAATGTTGAGGAATTACTCCAGTTCCCAATGTTGAGGAATTACTCCAGTACCCAATGTGAGGAATTACTACAACCCCAATCTTGAAGAATTTCTCCATTCCCCAATGTTGAGGAATTACTCCACTCCCCACTGTTGAAGAATTACTCCAGCTCCCAATGTTGAGGTATCTCTCCAGTCCCCAATGTTGAGGAATTACTCGAGCCCCCATGTTGGGGAATTACTCCACTCCCCAATGGTGAGGAATTAGTCCAACCCCCAATGTTGAGGAATTACTGCAACCCCCAATGTTGAGCAATTACTCCAGTCCGCAATGTTGAGGAATAATTCCAGTCCGCAATTGTTGAGGAATTATTCGAGTGCCCAATGTTGCCGAATTACTCCAGTCCCCAATGTTGAGGAATTACTCCAGTCTCAATGTTGAGGAATTACTCCAGTCCCAATGTTGAGGAATTACTCCAAACCCCAATGTTGAGGAATTATTCCAGTCCCCAATGTTGAGGAATTATTCCAACCCACAATGTTGAGGAATACTCCAATCCCAATGTTGAGGAATTACTCCAAACCCCAATGTTGAGGAATTACTCCAACCCCCAATGTTGAGGAATTACTCTAGTCCCCAATGTTGAGGAATTGCTCCAACTCCCAATTTTGAGGAATTACTCCAGTCCACAATGTTGAGGAATTACTCCAGTCCCCAATGTTGAGAAATTACTCCAACACCCAATTTTGAGGAATTACTCCAGTCCCCAATGTTGAGGAATTACTCCAACCCCCAATGTTGAGGAATTACTCCAGTCTCAATGTTGAGGAATTACTCCAGTCCCAATGTTGAGGAATTACTCCAATCCCCAATTTTGAGGAATTACTCCAGTCTCAATGTTGAGGAATTACTCCAGTCCCAATGTTGAGGAATTACTCCAACCCCCAATGTTGAGGAATTACTCCAGTCCCAATGTTGAGGAATTACTGCAGCCCCCAATGTTGAGGAATTACTCCAGCCCCCAATGTTGAGGAATTACTCCAGTCCCCAATGTTGAGGAATTATTCCAACCCCCAATGTTAAGGAATTATTCCAGTCCCCAATGTTGAGGAATTACTCCAGTCCCCAATGTTGAGGAATTACTCCACTCCCCAATGTTGAGGAATTAGTCCAACCCCCAATGTTGTGGATTAACTCCAACCCCTAATGTTGAGGAATTATTCCAAACGGCAATATTGAGGAATTATTCCAGTCCGCAATGTTGAGGAATTACTCGAGTCCCCAATGTTGAGGAATTACTCGAGTCCCCAATGTTGAGGAATTACTCCAGTCCCAATGTTGAGGAATTACTCCAGTCCCAATGTTGAGGAATTACTCCAACCCCCAATGTAGAAGAATTACTCCAGTCCCCAATGTTGAGGAATTATTCCAAACCCCAATGTTGAGGAATTACTCCAGTCCCCAATGTTGAGGAATTACTCCAGACCCAATGTTGACATATTACTCCAGTCCCCCATGTTGAGGAATTACTCCTGTCCACAATGTTGAGGAATTACTCCAATCCCAATGTCGAGGAATTACTCCAATACCAAGGTTGAGGAATTACTCCAGTCCCAATGTTGAGGAATTATTCCAACCCCCAATGGTGAGGAATTACTCTAGACCGCAATGTTGAGGAATTACTCCAACTCCCAATGTTGAGGAATTACTCCAGTCCCCAATGTTGAGGAATTACTCCAACCCCCAATGTTGAGGAATTACTCCAGTCCCCAATGTTGAGGAATTGCTCCAACCCCCAATGTTGAGGAATTACTCCAGTCCACAATGTTGAGGAATTACTCCAGTCCCCAATGTTGAGGAATTACTCCAACCCCCAATGTTGAGGAATTACTCCAGTCCACAATGTTGAGTAATTACTCCAGTCCCCAATGTTGAGGAATTACTCCAACCCCCAATGTTGAGGAATTACTCCAGTCCCCAATGTTGAGGAATTACTCCAACCCCCAATGTTGAGGAATTGCTCCAGTCCACAATGTTGAGGAATTACTCCAGTCCCCAATGTTGAGGAATTACTCCAGTCCCCAATGTTGAGGAATTACTCCAACCCCCAATGTTGAGGAATTACTCCAGTCCCCAATGTTGAGGAATTACTCCAACCCCCAATGTTGAGGAATTACTCCAGTCTCAATGTTGAGGAATTACTCCAGTCCCAATGTTGAGGAATTACTCCAATCCCCAATTTTGAGGAATTACTCCAGTCTCAATGTTGAGGAATTACTCCAGTCCCAATGTTGAGGAATTACTCCAACCCCAAATGTTGAGGAATTACTCCAACCCCCAATGTTGAGGAATTGCTCCAACCCCCAATGTTGAGGAATTAATTCAGTCACAATGTTGAGGAATTACTCCAGTCCTCAATGTTGAGGAACTACTTCAGTCTTAATATTGAGGAATTACTCCAGTCTCAATGTTGAGGAATTACTCCAGTCTCAATGTTGAGGAATTACTTCAGTCTCAATGTTGAGGAATTACTTCAGTCTCAATGTTGAGGAATTAATCCAGTCCCCAATGTTGAGGAATTACTTCAGTCTCAATGTTGAGGAATTACTCCAACCACCAATGTTGAGGAATTACTCCAGTTCCCAATGTTGAGGAATTACTCCAGTACCCAATGTGAGGAATTACTACAAACCCAATCTTGAAGAATTTCTCCATTCCCCAATGTTGAGGAATTACTCCACTCCCCACTGTTGAAGAATTACTCCAGCTCCCAATGTTGAGGTATCTCTCCAGTCCCCAATGTTGAGGAATTACTCGAGCCCCCATGTTGGGGAATTACTCCACTCCCCAATGTTGAGGAATTAGTCCAACCCCCAATGTTGAGGAATTACTGCAACCCCCAATGTTGAGCAATTACTCCAGTCCGCAATGTTGAGGAATAATTCCAGTCCGCAATTGTTGAGGAATTATTCGAGTGCCCAATGTTGCCGAATTACTCCAGTCCCCAATGTTGAGGAATTACTCCAGTCTCAATGTTGAGGAATTACTCCAGTCCCAATGTTGAGGAATTACTCCAACCCCCAATGTTGAGGAATTATTCCAGTCCCCAATGTTGAGGAATTATTCCAACCCACAATGTTGAGGAATACTCCAATCCCAATGTTGAGGAATTACTCCAAACCCCAATGTTGAGGAATTACTCCAACCCCCAATGTTGAGGAATTACTCCAGTCCCCAATGTTGAGGAATTGCTCCAACTCCCAATTTTGAGGAATTACTCCAGTCCACAATGTTGAGGAATTACTCCAGTCCCCAATGTTGAGAAATTACTCCAACACCCAATTTTGAGGAATTACTCCAGTCCCCAATGTTGAGGAATTACTCCAACCCCCAATGTTGAGGAATTACTCCAGTCTCAATGTTGAGGAATTACTCCAGTCCCAATGTTGAGGAATTACTCCAATCCCCAATTTTGAGGAATTACTCCAGTCCCAATGTTGAGGAATTACTCCAACCCCCAATGTTGAGGAATTACTCCAGTCCCAATGTTGAGGAATTACTGCAGCCCCCAATGTTGAGGAATTACTCCAGCCCCCAATGTTGAGGAATTACTCCAGTCCCCAATGTTGAGGAATTATTCCAACCCCCAATGTTAAGGAATTATTCCAGTCCCCAATGTTGAGGAATTACTCCAGTCCCCAATGTTGAGGAATTACTCCACTCCCCAATGTTGAGGAATTAGTCCAACCCCCAATGTTGAGGAATTACTCCAGTCCACAATGTTGAGGAATTACTCCAGTCCCCAATGTTGAGGAATTACTCCAACCCCCAATGTTGAGGAATTACTCCAGTCCCCAATGTTGAGGAATTACTCCAACCCCCAATGTTGAGGAATTGCTCCAGTCCACAATGTTGAGGAATTACTCCAGTCCCCAATGTTGAGGAATTACTCCAACCCCCAATGTTGAGGAATTACTCCAGTCTCAATGTTGAGGAATTACTCCAGTCCCAATGTTGAGGAATTACTCCAATCCCCAATTTTGAGGAATTACTCCAGTCTCAATGTTGAGGAATTACTCCAGTCCCAATGTTGAGGAATTACTCCAACCCCCAATGTTGAGGAATTACTCCAACCCCCAATGTTGAGGAATTGCTCCAACCCCCAATGTTGAGGAATTAATTCAGTCACAATGTTGAGGAATTACTCCAGTCCTCAATGTTGAGGAACTACTTCAGTCTTAATATTGAGGAATTACTCCAGTCTCAATGTTGAGGAATTACTCCAGTCTCAATGTTGAGGAATTACTTCAGTCTCAATGTTGAGGAATTACTTCAGTCTCAATGTTGAGGAATTAATCCAGTCCCCAATGTTGAGGAATTACTTCAGTCTCAATGTTGAGGAATTACTCCAACCACCAATGTTGAGGAATTACTCCAGTTCCCAATGTTGAGGAATTACTCCAGTACCCAATGTGAGGAATTACTACAAACCCAATCTTGAAGAATTTCTCCATTCCCCAATGTTGAGGAATTACTCCACTCCCCACTGTTGAAGAATTACTCCAGCTCCCAATGTTGAGGTATCTCTCCAGTCCCCAATGTTGAGGAATTACTCGAGCCCCCATGTTGGGGAATTACTCCACTCCCCAATGTTGAGGAATTAGTCCAACCCCCAATGTTGAGGAATTACTGCAACCCCCAATGTTGAGCAATTACTCCAGTCCGCAATGTTGAGGAATAATTCCAGTCCGCAATTGTTGAGGAATTATTCGAGTGCCCAATGTTGCCGAATTACTCCAGTCCCCAATGTTGAGGAATTACTCCAGTCTCAATGTTGAGGAATTACTCCAGTCCCAATGTTGAGGAATTACTCCAACCCCCAATGTTGAGGAATTATTCCAGTCCCCAATGTTGAGGAATTATTCCAACCCACAATGTTGAGGAATACTCCAATCCCAATGTTGAGGAATTACTCCAAACCCCAATGTTGAGGAATTACTCCAACCCCCAATGTTGAGGAATTACTCTAGTCCCCAATGTTGAGGAATTGCTCCAACTCCCAATTTTGAGGAATTACTCCAGTCCACAATGTTGAGGAATTACTCCAGTCCCCAATGTTGAGAAATTACTCCAACACCCAATTTTGAGGAATTACTCCAGTCCCCAATGTTGAGGAATTACTCCAACCCCCAATGTTGAGGAATTACTCCAGTCTCAATGTTGAGGAATTACTCCAGTCCCAATGTTGAGGAATTACTCCAATCCCCAATTTTGAGGAATTACTCCAGTCCCAATGTTGAGGAATTACTCCAACCCCCAATGTTGAGGAATTACTCCAGTCCCAATGTTGAGGAATTACTGCAGCCCCCAATGTTGAGGAATTACTCCAGCCCCCAATGTTGAGGAATTACTCCAGTCCCCAATGTTGAGGAATTATTCCAACCCCCAATGTTAAGGAATTATTCCAGTCCCCAATGTTGAGGAATTACTCCAGTCCCCAATGTTGAGGAATTACTCCACTCCCCAATGTTGAGGAATTAGTCCAACCCCCAATGTTGTGGATTAACTCCAACCCCTAATGTTGAGGAATTATTCCAAACGGCAATATTGAGGAATTATTCCAGTCCGCAATGTTGAGGAATTACTCGAGTCCCCAATGTTGAGGAATTACTCGAGACCCCAATGTTGAGGAATTACTCCAGTCCCAATGTTGAGGAATTACTCCAGTCCCAATGTTGAGGAATTACTCCAACCCCCAATGTAGAAGAATTACTCCAGTCCCCAATGTTGAGGAATTATTCCAAACCCCAATGTTGAGGAATTACTCCAGTCCCCAATGTTGAGGAATTACTCCAGACCCAATGTTGACATATTACTCCAGTCCCCCATGTTGAGGAATTACTCCTGTCCACAATGTTGAGGAATTACTCCAGGCCCAATGTAGAGGAATTACTCCAATCCCAAGGTTGAGGAATTACTCCAGTCCCAATGTTGAGGAATTATTCCAACCCCCAATGGTGAGGAATTACTCTAGACCGCAATGTTGAGGAATTACTCCAACTCCCAATGTTGAGGAATTACTCCAGTCCCCAATGTTGAGGAATTACTCCAACCCCCAATGTTGAGGAATTACTCCAGTCCCCAATGTTGAGGAATTGCTCCAACCCCCAATGTTGAGGAATTACTCCAGTCCACAATGTTGAGGAATTACTCCAGTCCCCAATGTTGAGGAATTACTCCAACCCCCAATGTTGAGGAATTACTCCAGTCCCCAATGTTGAGGAATTACTCCAACCCCCAATGTTGAGGAATTACTCCAGTCCCCAATGTTGAGGAATTACTCCAACCCCCAATGTTGAGGAATTGCTCCAGTCCACAATGTTGAGGAATTACTCCAGTCCCCAATGTTGAGGAATTACTCCAGTCCCCAATGTTGAGGAATTACTCCAACCCCCAATGTTGAGGAATTACTCCAGTCCCCAATGTTGAGGAATTACTCCAACCCCCAATGTTGAGGAATTACTCCAGTCTCAATGTTGAGGAATTACTCCAGTCCCAATGTTGAGGAATTACTCCAATCCCCAATTTTGAGGAATTACTCCAGTCTCAATGTTGAGGAATTACTCCAGTCCCAATGTTGAGGAATTATCCAACCCCCAATGTTGAGGAATTACTCCAACCCCCAATGTTGAGGAATTGCTCCAACCCCCAATGTTGAGGAACTACTTCAGTCTTAATATTGAGGAATTACTCCAGTCTCAATGTTGAGGAATTACTCCAGTCTCAATGTTGAGGAATTACTTCAGTCTCAATGTTGAGGAATTACTTCAGTCTCAATGTTGAGGAATTAATCCAGTCCCCAATGTTGAGGAATTACTTCAGTCTCAATGTTGAGGAATTACTCCAACCACCAATGTTGAGGAATTACTCCAGTTCCCAATGTTGAGGAATTACTCCAGTACCCAATGTGAGGAATTACTACAAACCCAATCTTGAAGAATTTCTCCATTCCCCAATGTTGAGGAATTACTCCACTCCCCACTGTTGAAGAATTACTCCAGCTCCCAATGTTGAGGTATCTCTCCAGTCCCCAATGTTGAGGAATTACTCGAGCCCCCATGTTGGGGAATTACTCCACTCCCCAATGTTGAGGAATTAGTCCAACCCCCAATGTTGAGGAATTACTCAACCCCCAATGTTGAGCAATTACTCCAGTCCGCAATGTTGAGGAATAATTCCAGTCCGCAATTGTTGAGGAATTATTCGAGTGCCCAATGTTGACGAATTACTCCAGTCCCCAATGTTGAGGAATTACTCCAGTCTCAATGTTGAGGAATTACTCCAGTCCCAATGTTGAGGAATTACTCCAACCCCCAATGTTGAGGAATTATTCCAGTCCCCAATGTTGAGGAATTATTCCAACCCACAATGTTGAGGAATACTCCAATCCCAATGTGGAGGAATTACTCCAAACCCCAATGTTGAGGAATTACTCCAACCCCCAATGTTGAGGAATTACTCTAGTCCCCAATGTTGAGGATTTGCTCCAACTCCCAATTTTGAGGAATTACTCCAGTCCACAATGTTGAGGAATTACTCCAGTCCCCAATGTTGAGAAATTACTCCAACACCCAATTTTGAGGAATTACTCCAGTCCCCAATGTTGAGGAATTACTCCAACCCCCAATGTTGAGGAATTACTCCAGTCCCAATGTTGAGGAATTACTCCAATCCCCAATTTTGAGGAATTACTCCAGTCTCAATGTTGAGGAATTACTCCAGTCCCAATGTTGAGGAATTACTCCAACCCCCAATGTTGAGGAATTACTCCAGTCCCAATGTTGAGGAATTACTGCAGCCCCCAATGTTGAGGAATTACTCCAGCCCCCAATGTTGAGGAATTACTCCAGTCCCCAATGTTGAGGAATTACTCCAGCTCCCAATGTTGAGGAATTAATCCAGTCCCCAATGTTGAGGAATTACACCAGTCCCCAATGTTGAGGAATTACTCCAGTCCCCAATGTTGAGGAATTAGTCCAACCACCAATGTTGAGGAATTACTCCAGCCTCCAATGTTGAGGTATTACTCCAGTCCTCAATGTAGAGGAATTACTCCAGTCCCGAATGTTGAGGTATTGCTCCAGTCCCCAATGTTGAGGAATTATTCCAACCTCCAATGTTGAGGAATTACTCCAGTCTCAATGTTAAGGAATTACTCCAGTCCCAAAGTTGAGGAATTACTCCAACCCCCAATGTTGAGGAATTAATTCAGTCACAATGTTGAGGAATTACTCCAGTCTCAATGTTGAGGTATTACTCCAGTCCTCAATGTAGAGGAATTACTCCAGTCCCGAATGTTGAGGTATTACTCCAGTCCCCAATGTTGAGGAATTATTCCAACCTCCAATGTTGAGGAATTACTCCAGTCTCAATGTTAAGGAATTACTCCAGTCCCAAAGTTGAGGAATTACTCCAACCCCCAATGTTGAGGAATTAATTCAGTCACAATGTTGAGGAATTACTCCAGTCTCAATGTTGAGGAATGACTCCAGTCTCAATGTTGAGGAATTACTCCAATCCTCAACTTTGAGGAATTACTCCAGTCTCAATGTTGAGGAATTACTCCAGTCCCAATGTTGAGGAATTACTCCAACCCCCAATGTTGAGGAATTACTCCAACCCCCAATGTTGAGGAATTACTCCAGTCTCAATGTTGAGGAATTACTCCAGTCCCAAAGTTGAGGAATTACTCCAACCCCCAATGTTGAGGAATTAATTCAGTCACAATGTTGAGGAATTACTCCAGTCCCCAATGTTGAGGAACTACTTCAGTCTTAATATTGAGGAATTACTCCAGTCTCAATGTTGAGGAATTACTCCAGTCCCAATGTTGAGGAATTACTCCAACCCCCAATGTTGAGGAATTATTCCAGTCCCCAATGTTGAGGAATTATTCCAACCCACAAGGTTGAGGAATACTCCAATCCCAATGTTGAGGAATTACTCCAACCCCCAATGTTGAGGAATTACTCTAGTCCCCAATGTTGAGGAATTACTCCAACTCCCAATTTTGAGGAATTACTCCAGTCCACAATGTT
Source organism: Pristiophorus japonicus (assembly GCF_044704955.1). Lineage (NCBI taxonomy): Eukaryota > Metazoa > Chordata > Chondrichthyes > Pristiophoridae > Pristiophorus > Pristiophorus japonicus. The sequence goes on from NC_091980.1 coordinate 247,758,062, forward strand.
GAGGAATTACTCCAGTCCCCAATGTTGAGGAATTTCTCCAACACCCAATGTTGAGGAATTACTCCAGTCCCAATGTTGAGGAATTACTCCAATCCCCCATTTTGAGGAATTACTCCAGTCTCAATGTTGAGGAATTACTCCAGTCCCAATGTTGAGGAATTACTCCAACCCCCAATGTTGAGGAATTACTCCAGTCCCAATGTTGAGGAATTACTGCAGCCCCCAATGTTGAGGAATTACTCCAGCCCCCAATGTTGAGGAATTACTCCAGTCCCCAATGTTGAGGAATTAATCCAGCTCCCAATGTTGAGGAATTACACCAGTCCCCAATGTTGAGGAATTACACCAGTCCCCAATGTTGAGGAATTACTCCAGTCCCCAATGTTGAGGAATTAGTCCAGCCACCAATGTTGAGGAATTACTCCAGCCCCCAATGTTGAGGTATTACTCCAGACCTCAATGTTGAGGAATTACTCCAGTCTCAAATGTTGAGGTATTACTCCAGTCCCCAATGTTGAGGAATTATTCCAACCCCCAATGTTGAGGAATTACTCCAGTCTCAATGTTGAGGAATTACTCCAGTTCCAAAGTTGAGGAATTACTCCAACCCCCAATTTTGAGGAATTAATTCAGTCACAATGTTGAGGAATTATTCCAGTCTCAATGTTGAGGAATTACTCCAGTCTCAATTTTGAGGAATTACTTCAGTCTCAATGTTGAGGAATTACTTCAGTCTCAATGTTGAGGAATTACTCCAGCCTCAATATTGAGGAATTACTCCAGTCCCCAATGTTGAGGAATTACTCCAGTCTCAATGTTGAGGAATTACTCCAGTCTCAATATTGAGGAATTACTCCAACCCCCAATGTTGAGGAATTACTCCAGTCCCCAATGTTGAGGAATTACTCCAACCCCCAATATTGAGGAATTACTCCAGTCTCAATGTTGAGGAATTACTCCAGTCCCAATGTTGAGGAATTACTCCAATCCCCAATTTTGAGGAATTACTCCAGTCTCAATGTTGAAGAATTACTCCAGTCCCAATGTTGAGGAATTACTCCAACCCCCAATGTTGAGGAATTACTCCAACCCCCAATGTTGAGGAATTACTCCAGTCTCAATGTTGAGGAATGACTCCAGTCCCCAATGTTGAGGAACTACTTCAGTCTTAATATTGAGGAATTACTCCAGTCTCAATGTTGAGGAATTACTCCAGTCTCAATGTTGAGGAATTACTTCAGTCTCAATGTTGAGGAATTACTTCAGTCTCAATGTTGAGGAATTACTCCAGTCCCCAATGTTGAGGAATTACTTCAGTCTCAATGTTGAGGAATTACTCCAACCACCAATGTTGAGGAATTACTCCAGTTCCCAATGTTGAGGAATTACTCCAGTACCCAATGTGAGGAATTACTACAACCCCAATCTTGAAGAATTTCTCCATTCCCCAATGTTGAGGAATTACTCCACTCCCCACTGTTGAAGAATTACTCCAGTCCCCAATGTTGAGGAATTATTCCAATCCCCAATGTTGAGGAATTACTCCAGCTCCCAATGTTGAGGTATTACTCCAGTCTCCAATGTTGAGGAATTACTCCAGCCCCCATGTTGGGTATTTACTCCACTCCCCAATGTTAAGGAATTAGTCCAACCCCCAATGTTGAGGAATTACTGCAACCCCCAATGTTGAGCAATTACTCCAGTCCGCAATGTTGAGCAATGATTCCAGTCCGCAATGTTGGGGAATTATTCGAGTGCCCAATGTGGAGGAATTACTCCAGTCCCCAATGTTGAGGAATTACTCCAGTCTCAATGTTGAGGAATTACTCCAGTCCTAATGTTGAGGAATTACTCCAAGTCCCAATGTTGAGGAATTACTCCAACCCCCAATGTTGAGGAATTATTCCAGTCCCCAATGTTGAGGAATTATTCCAACCCACAATGTTGAGGAATACTCCAATCCCAATGCTGAGGAATTACTCCAACCCCCAATGTTGAGGAATTACTCCAACCCCCAATGTTGAGGAATTACTCCAACTCCCAATTTTGAGGAATTACTCCAGTCCACAATGTTGAGGAATTACTCCAGTCCCCAATGTTGAGGAATTACTCCAACACCCAATGTTGAGGAATTACTCCAGACCCCAATGTTGAGGAATTACTCCAACCCCCAATGTTGAGGAATTACTCCAGTCTCAATGGTGAGGAATTACTCCAGTCCCAATGTTGAGGAATTACTCCAATCCCCAATTTTGAGGAATTACTCCAGTCTCAATGTTGAGGAATTACTCCAGTCCCAATGTTGAGGAATTACTCCAACCCCCAATGTTGAGGAATTAATCCAGTCCCCAATGTTGAGGAATTACTCCAGTCTCAATGTTGAGGAATTACTCCAGTCCCAATGTTGAGGAATTACTCCAACCCTCAATGTTGAGGAATTACTCCAGTCCCCAATGTTGAGGAATTATTCCAACCCACAATGTTGAGGAATACTCCAATCCCAATGTTGAGGAATTACTCCAGTCCCCAATGTTGAGGAATTACTCCAACCACCAATGTTGAGGAATTACTCCAACCCCCAATGTTGAGGTATTCCTACAGTCCCCAATGTTGAGGAATTACTCCAGTCCCCAATGTTGAAGTATTACTCCAGTCCCCAATGTTGAGGAATTACTCCAGCCCCCAATGTTGAAGAATTAATCCAGTCCCCAATGTTGAGGAATTACTCCAGCCCCAATGTTGAGGAATTACTCCACTCCCCAATGTTGAGGAATTAGTCCAACCCCCAATGTTGAGGAATTACTGCAACCCCCAATGTTGAGGAATTACGCCAGTCCGCAATGTTGAGGAATTATTCCAGTCCGCAATGTTGAGGAATTACTCGAGTCCCCAATGTGAGGAATTACTCCAACCCCAATCTTGAAGAATTACTCCATTCCCCAATGTTGAGGAATTACACCACTCCCCACTGTTGAGGTATTACTCCAGTCCCCAATGTTGAGGAATTACTCCAGTCCCCAATGTGAGGAATTACGCCAACCCCAATCTTGAAGAATTACTCCATTCCCCAATGTTGAGGAATTACTCCAGTCCCCAATGTTGAGGAATGACTCCAGTCCCCAATGTTGAGGAATTATTCCAGCTCCCAATGTTGAGGAATTACTCAATTCCCACCGTTGAGGAATTACTCCAGTCCCCAATGTTGGGGAAATACTCCAGCTCCCAATGTTGAAGAATTACTCCAGTCCCCAATGTTGAGGAATTACTCCAGTCCCCAATGTTGAGGAATTACTCCAGTCCCCAATGTTGAGGTATTACTCCAGTCCTCAATGTTGAGGAATTACTCCAGCCCCCAATGTTGAGGTATTACTCCAGTCCTCAATGTTGAGGAATTACTCCAGTCCCGAATGTTGAGGAATTACTCCAGTCCCAAAGTTGAGGAATTACTCCAACCCCCAATGTTGAGGAATTACTCCAGTCCCAATGTTGAGGAATTACTGCAGCCCCCAATGTTGAGGAATTACTCCAGCCCCCAATGTTGAGGAATTACTCCAGTCCCCAATGTTAAGGAATTACTCCAGCTCCCAATGTTGAGGAATTACTCCAGTCCCCAATGTTGAGGAATTACACCAGTCCCCAATGTTGAGGAATTACTCCAGTCCCCAATGTTGAGGAATTAGTCCAACCACCAATGTTGAGGTATTACTCCAGCCCCCCAATGTTGAGGTATTACTCCAGTCCTCAATGTTGAGGAATTACTCCAGTCCCAAATGTTGAGGTATTACACCAGTCCCCAATGTTGAGGAATTATTCCAACCCCCAATGTTGAGGAATTACTCCAGTCTCAATGTTGAGGAATTACTCCAGTCCCAAAGTTGAGGAATTACTCCAACCCCCAATGTTGAGGAATTAATTCAGTCACAATGTTGAGGAATTACTCCAGTCTCAATGTTGAGGAATTACTCCAGTCTCAATGTTGAGGAATTACTCCAACCCCCAATGTTGAGGAATTACTCAAGTCTCAATGTTGAGGAATTACTCCAGTCCCAAAGTTGAGGAATTACTCCAACCCCCAATCTTGAGGAATTAATTCAGTCACAATGTTGAGGAATTACTCCAGTCCCCAATGTTGAGGAATTACTCCAGTCCCGAATGTTGAGGTATTACTCCAGTCCCCAATGTTGAGGAATTATTCCAACCCCCAATGTTGAGGAATTACTCCAGTCTCAATGTTGAGGAATTACTACAGTCCCAAAGTTGAGGAATTACTCCAACCCCCAATGTTGAGGAATTAATTCTGTCACAATGTTGAGGAATTACTCCAGTCCCCAATGTTGAGGAACTACTTCAGTCTTAATATTTAGGAATTACTCCAGTCTCAATGTTGAGAAATTACTCCAGTCCCAATGTTGAGGAATTACTCCAACCGCCAATGTTGAGGAAGTATTCCAGTCCCAATGTTGAGGAATTATTCCAACCCACAATGTTGAGGAATACTCCAATCCCAATGTTGAGGAATTACTCCAACCCCCAATGTTGAGGAATTACTCCAACACCCAATGTTGAGGAATTACTCTAGTCCCCAATGTTGAGGAATTACTCCAACTCCCAATTTTGAGGAATTACTCAAGTCCACAATGTTGAGGAATTAATCCAGTCCCCAATGTTGAGGAATTATTCCAACACCCAATGTTGAGGAATTACTCCAGTCCCCAATGCTGAGCATTTACTCCAGCCCCCAATTTGAGGAGTTACTCCAGTCCCCAATGTTGAGGTATTATTCCAGTCCCCAATGTTGAGCATTTACTCCTGCCCCCAATGTTGAGGAGTTACTCCAGTCCCCAATGTTGAGGAATTTCTCCTGCCCCCAATGTTGAGGAATTACTCCATTCCCACTGTTGAGGGATTACGCCAGTCCCCAATGATGAGGAATTAGTCCAACCCCCAATGTTGAGGAATTACTGCATACGCCAATGTTGAGTCATTACTCCAGTCCGCAATGTTGAGGAATTACTCCAGTCCACAATGTTGAGGAATTATACCAGTCCGCAATGTTGAGGAATTACTCGAGTCCCCAATGTTGAGGAATTACTCCAGTCTCAATCTTGAGGAATTACTCCAGTCCCAATGTTGAGTAATTACTCCAAACCCCAATGTTGAGGAATTACTCCAGTCCCCAACGTTGAGGAATTATTCCAACCACCAATGTTGAGGAATTACTCCAGTCCACAATGTTGAAGAATTACTCCAGTCCACAATGTTGAAGAATTACTCCAGCCACCAATGTTGAGGAATTACTCCAGCCCCCAATGTTGAAGTATTAATACAGTCCCCAATGTTGAGGAATTACTCCAGTCCCCAATGTTGAGGTATTACTCCTGTCCCCAATGTTGAGGAATTACTCCAGCCCCCAATGTTGAGGAATTACTCCACTCCACAATGTTGAGGAATTAGTCCAACCCCCAATGTTGAAGATTTACTGCAACCCCCAATGTTGAGGAATTACTCGAGTCCCCAAAGTTGAGGAATTACTCCAGTCCCAATGTTGAGGAATTACTCCAACCCCCAATGTTGAGAAATTACTCCAACCCCCAATGTTGAGGAATTACTCCAGTCTCAATGTTGAGGAATTACTCCAGCCCCAATGTTGAGGAATTACTCCAACCCCCAATGTTGAGGAATTACTTCAGTCTCAATTTTGAGGAATTACTCCAGTCCCCAATGTTGAGGAACTACTTCAGTCTCAATATTGAGGAATTACTTCAGTCTCAATGTTGAGGAATAATCCAGTCTCAATATTGAGGAATTACTCCAGACCCCAATGTTGAGGAATTACTTCAGTCTCAATGTTGAGGAATTACTCTAATCTCAATGTTGAGGAGTTACTCCAGTCACCAATGTTGAGGAATTACTTCAGTCGCAATGTTGAGGAATTACTCCAGTCCCAATGTTGAGGAATTACTCCAGTCCCCAATGGTGAGGAATTACTCTCACCCCCAATGTTGAGGAATTACTCTCATCCCCAATGTTGAGGAATTACTCCAAGCCCCAAAATTGAGGAATTGCTCCAGTCCCCAATGTTGAGGAATTACTCCAGTACCCAATGTTGAGGAATTACTCCAGTACCCAATGTAGAGGAATTACTCAGTCCCCAATGTTGAGGAATTACTCTCGTCTCAATGTTGAGGAATTACTCCAGTCCCCAATGTTGAGGAATTACTCCAACCCCCAATGTTGAGGAATGACTCCAGTCTCAATGCTGAGGAATTACTCCAGTCCCAATGCTGAGGAATTACTCCAATCCCCAATGTTGAGTAATTACTTCAGTCTCAATGTTGAGGAATTACTCCAGTCCTCAATGTTGAGGAACTACTCCAGTCTCAATATTGAGGAATTACTCCTGTCTCAATGTTGAGGAATTACTCCAGTCCCCAATGTTGAGCAATTACTTCAGTCTCAATATTTAGAAATTACTCCAGTCTCAATGTTGAGGAATTACTCCAGTCCCAATGTTGAGGAATTACGCCAACCCCCAATGTTGAAGAATTACTCCAACACCCAATGTTGAGGAAATACTCCAGTCCCCAACGTCGAGGAATTATTCCAAACCCGAATGTTGAAGAATTACTCCAACTACCAATGTTGAGGAATTACTCCAGCCCCCAATATTGAGGTATTACTGCAGTCCCCAATGTTGAGGAATTACTCCACTCCCCAATGATGAGGAATTAGTCCAACCCCCAATGTTGAGGAATTGCTGCATCCCCCAATGTTGAGTAATTACTCCAGTCCGCAATGTTGAGGAATTATTCCAGTCCGCAATGTTGAGGAATTACTTGAGCCCCCAATGTTGAGGAATTACTCCATTCCCCAACGTTGAGGAATTATTCCAGTCCCCAATGTTGAGGAATACCTCCAATCCCCAATGTTGAGGAATTACTCCAGTCCCAATGTTGAGGAATAACTCCAGTCGCAATGTTGAGGAATTTCTCCAGTCCCAATGTTGAGGAATTACTCCAACCCCCAATGTTGAGTAATTACTTCAGTCTCAATGTTGATGAATTACTCCAGTCCCCAATGTTGAGGAACTACTTCAGTCTCAATGTTGAGGAATTACTCTAATCTCAATGTTTAGGAATTACTCCAGTCCCCAATGTTGAGGAATTACTCCACACCCCACTGTTGACGAATTACTCCAGTCTCAATGATGAGGAATTACTCCAGTCCCAATGTTGAGAAATTACTCCAATCGCCAATGTTGACGCATTACTTCAGTCTCAATGTTGAGGAATTACTCCAGTCCCAATGTTGAGGAATTACTCCAACCCCCAATGTTGAGGAATTACTCCAACCCCCAATGTTGAGGAATTACTCCAGTCGCAATGTTGAGGAATTTCTCCAGTCCCAATGTTGAGGAATTACTCCAACCCCCAATGTTGAGGAATTACTTCAGTCTCAATGTTGATGAATTACTCCAGTCCCCAATGTTGAGGAACTACTTCAGTCTCAATGTTGAGGAATTACTCTAATCTCAATGTTTAGCAATTACTCCAGTCACCAATGTTGAGGAATTACTGCAGTCCCAATGTTGAGGAATTACTCCAGTCCCAATGTTGAGGAATTACTCCAGTCCCCAATGTTGAGGAATTACTCTAACCCCCAAAGTTGAGGAATTACTCTCATCCCCAATGTTGAGGAATTACTCCAACCCCCAAAATTGAGGAATTACTCCAGTCCCCAATGTTGAGGAATTACTCCAGTCCCCAATGTTGAGGAATTACTCAGTTCTCAATGTTGAGGAATTACTCTCGTCTCAATGTTGAGGAATTACTACAAACCCCAATGTTTCGGAATTACTCCAACCACCAATGTTGAGGAATTACTCCAGTCTCAATGCTGAGGAATTACTCCAACCCCCAATGTTGAGGAATTACTGCATCCCCCAATGTTGAGTAATTACTCCAGTCCGCAATGTTGAGGAATTATTCCAGTCCGCAATGTTGAGGAATTACTCGAGTCCCCAATGTTGAGGAATTACTTCAGTCCCAATGTTGAGGAATTGCTCCAGTCCCCAATGTTGAGGAATTACTCCAGACCCAATGTTGACAAATTACTCCAGTCCCCCATGTTGAGGAATTACTCCTGTCCACAATGTTGAGGAATTACTTCAGTCTCAATGTTGAGAAATTACTCCAGTCCCCAATGTGAGGAATTACTACGACCCCAATCTTGAAGAATTTCTCCAATCCCCAATGTTGAGGAATTACTCCACTCCCCACTGTTGAAGAATTACTCCAGTCCCCAATGTTGAGGAATTACTCCAATCCCCAATGTTGAGGAATTACTCCAGCTCCCAATGTTGAGGTATTACTCCAGTCCCCAATGTTGAGGAATTACTCCAGCCCCCATGTTGGGGAATTACTCCACTCCCCAATGTTGAGGAATTACTGCAACCCCCAATGTTGAGCAATTACTCCAGTCCGCAATGTTGAGGAATAATTCCAGTCCGCAATGTTGAGGAATTATTCGAGTGCCCAATGTTGAGGAATTACTCCAGTCCCCAATGTTGAGGAATTACTCCAGTCTCAATGTTGAGGAATTACTCCAGTCCCAATGTTGAGGAATTAGTCCAACCCCCAATGTTGAGGAATTATTCCAATCCCCAATGTTGAGGAATTATTCCAACCCACAATGTTGAGGAATACTCCAATCCCAATGTTGAGGAATTACTCCAACCCCCAATGTTGAGGAATTACTCCAACACCCAATGTTGAGGAATTACTCTAGTCCCCAATGTTGAGGAATTACTCCAACTCCCAATTTTGAGGAATTACTCCAGTCCACAATGTTGAGGAATTACTCCAGTCCCCAATGTTGGGGAATTACTCCAACACCCAATGTTGAGGAATTACTCCAGTCCCCAATGTTGAGGAATTACTCCAACCCCCAATGTTGAGGAATTACTCCAGTCTCAATGTTGAGGAATTAATCCAGTCCCCAATGTTGAGCAATTACTCCAACACCCAATGTTGAGGAATTACTCCAGTCCCCAATGTTGAGGAATTACTCCAGTCCCCAATGTTGAGGAATTACTCCAACACCCAATGTTTAAGAATTACTCCAGTCCCCAATGTTGAGGAATTACTCCAGTCCCCAATGTTGAGGAATTACTCCAACACCCAATGTTGAGGAATTACTCCAGTCCCCAATGTTGAGGAATTACTCCAACCCCCAATGTTGAGGAATTACTCCAGTCTCAATGTTGAGGAATTACTCAAGTCCCAATGTTGAAGAATTACTCCAATCCCCAATTTTGAGGAATTACTCCAGTCCCAGTGTTGAGGAATTACTGCAGCCCTCAATGTTGAGGAATTACTCCAGCCCCCAATGTTGAGGAATTACTCCAATCCCCAATGTTGAGGAATTACTCCAGCCCCCAATGTTGAGGAATAACACCAGTCCCCAATGTTGAGCAATTACTCCAGTCCCCAATGTTGAGGAATTAGTCCAACCACCAATGTTGAGGAATTACTCCAGTCCCCAATGTTGAGGTATTACTCCAGTCCTCAATGTTGAGGAATTACTCCAGTCCCCAATGTTGAGCAATTACTCCAGTCCCCAATGTTGAGGAATTAGTCCAACCACCAATGTTGAGGAATTACTCCAGCCCCCAATGTTGAGGTATTACTCCAGTCCTCAATGTTGAGGAATTACTCCAGTCCCGAATGTTGAGGTATTACTCCAGTCCCCAATGTTGAGGAATTATTCCAACCCCCAATATCAAGGAATTATTCCACTCCCCAATGTTGAGGAATTACTCCAGTCCCCAATGTTGAGGAATTACTTCAGTCCCAATGTTGAGGAATTGCTCCAGTCCCCAATGTTGAGGAATTACTCCAGTCCCAATGTTGAGGAATTACTCCAGTCTCAATGTTGAGGAATTACTCCAGTCCCAGTGTTGAGGAATTACTTCAGTCCCAATGTTGAGGAATTACTCCAATCCCAAGGTTGAGGAATTACTCCAGTCCCAATGTTGAGGAATTATTCCAACCCCCAATGCTGAGGAATTACTCTAGTCCTCAATGTTGAGGAATTACTCCAACTCCCAATGTTGAGGAATTACTCAGTCCACAATGTTGAGGAATTACTCCAGTCTCAATGTTGAGGAATTACTCCAGTCCCAATGTTGAGGAATTATTCCAATCCCCAATTTTGAGGAATTACTCCAGTCTCAATGTTGAGGAATTACTCCAGTCCCAATGTTGAGGAATTACCCCAACCCGCAATGTTGAGGAATTACTCCAAACCCCAATGTTGAGGAATTACTCCAACCCCCAATGTTGAGGAATTAATTCAGTCTCAATGTTAAGGAATTACTCCAGTCTCAATGTTGAGGAATTACTCCAGTCTCAATTTTGAGGGATTACTTCAGTCTCAATGTTGAGGAATTACTTCAGTCTCAATGTTGAGGAATTACTCCAACCATCAATGTTGAGGAATTACTCCAGTTCCCAATGTTGAGGAATTACTCCAGTCCCCAATGTGAGGAATTACTACAACACCAATCTTGAAGAATTTCTCCATTCCCCAATGTTGAGGAATTACTCCATTCCCCACTGTTGAGGAATTACTCCAGTCCCCAATGTTGAGGAATTACTCCAATCCCCAATGTTGAGGAATTACTCCAGCTCCCAATGTTGAGGTATCACTCCAGTCCCCAATGTTGAGGAATTACTCCAGCCCCCAATGTTGAAGAATTACTCCAGTCCCCAATGTTGAGGAATTACTCCAGCCCCCAATGTTGGGGAATTACTCCACTCCCCAATGTTGAGGAATTAGTCCAACCCCCAATGTTGAGGAATTACTGCAAACCCCAATGTTGACCAATTACTCCAGTCCGCAATGTTGAGGAATAATTCCAGTCCGCAATGTTGAGGAATTATTCGAGTGCCCAATGTTGAGGAATTACTCCAGTCCCCAATGTTGAGGAATTACTCCAGTCTCAATGTTGAGGAATTACTCCAGTCCCAATGTTGAGGAATTACTCCAACCCCCAATGTTGAGGAATTACTCCAGTCCCCAATGTTGAGGAATTACTCCAACTACCAATGTTGAGGAATTACTCCAACCCCCAATGTTGAGGAATTACTCCAGTCCCCAATGTTGAGGAATTACTCCAACCACCAATGTTGAGGAATTACTCCAGCCCCCAATGTTGAGGTATTACTACAGTCCCCAATGTTGAGGAATTATGCAGTCCCCAATGTTGAGGAATTACTCCAGCCCCAATGTTGAGGAATTACTCCACTCCCCAATGTTGAGGAATTAGTCCAACCCCCAATGTTGAGGAATTACTGCAACCCCCAATGTTGAGGAATTACGCCAGTCCGCAATGTTGAGGAATTATTCCAGTCCGCAATGTTGAGGAATTACTCGAGTCCCCAATGTGAGGAATTACTCCAGTCTCAATGTTGAGGAATTACACCAGTCCCCAATGTTGAGGAATTACTGCAGCCCCCAATGTTGAGGAATTACTCCAGCTCCCAATGTTGAGGAATTACTCCAGTCCCCAATGTTGAGGAATTACTCCACTCCCCAATGTTGAGGAATTAGTCCAACCCCCAATGTTGTGGATTAACTCCAACCCCCAATGTTGAGGAATTATTCCAAACGGCAATATTGAGGAATTATTCCAGTCCGCAATGTTGAGGAATTACTCGAGTCCCCAATGTTGAGGAATTACTCGAGTCCCCAATGTTGAGGAATTACTCCAGTCCCAATGTTGAGCAATTACTCCAGTCCCAATGTTGAGGAATTACTCCAACCCCCAATGTAGAAGAATTACTCCAGTCCCCAATGTTGAGGAATTATTCCAACCCCCAATGTTGAGGAATTACTCAAGTCCCAATGTTGAGGAATTACTCAAGTCCCAATGTTGAGGAATTACTCCAGTCCCCAATGTTGAGGAATTACTTCAGTCCCAATGTTGAGGAATTGCTCCAGTCCCCAATGTTGAGGAATTACTGCAGACCCAATGTTGACAAATTACTCCAGTCCCCCATGTTGAGGAATTACTCCTGTCCACAAAGTTGAGGATTAATTCCAGTCCCAATGTTGAGGAATTACTCCAACCCCCAATGTTGAGGAATTACTCCAGTCCCAATGTTGAGGAATTACTCCAGTCTCAATGTTGAGGAATTATTTCAGTCTCCATGTTGAGGAAATACTTCAGTCTCAATGTTGAGGAATTATTCCAGTCTCAATATTGAGGAATTACTCCAGTCCCCAATGTTGAGGAATTACTTCAGTCTCAATGTTGAGGAATTACTCCAACCACAAATGTTGAGGAATTACTCCAGTTCCCAATGTTGAGGAATTACTCCAGTCCCCAATGTTGAGGAATTACTCCACTCCAAACTGTTGAGGAATTACTCCAGTCCCCAATGTTGAGGAATTACTCCAATCCCCAATGTTGAGGAATTACTCCAGCTCCCAATGTTGAGGTATTACTCCAGTCCCCAATGTTGAGGAATTACTCCAGCCCCCAATGTTGAGCAATTACTCCAGTCCCCAATGTTGAGGAATTACTCCAGCCCCTTGTTTGGGAATTACGCCACTTCCCAATGTTGAGGAATTAGTCCAACCCCCAATGTTGAGGAATTACTGCAACCCCCAATGTTGAGTAATTACTCCAGTCCGCAATGTGAGGAATTATACCAGTCCGCAATGTTGAGGAATTACTCGAGTCCCCAATGTTGAGGAATTACTCGAGTCCCCAATGTTGAGGAATTACTCGAGTCCCCAATGTAGAGGAATTACTCCAGTCTCAATGTTGAGGAATTACTCCAGTCCCAATGTTGAGGAATTACTCCAGCCCCCAATGTTGAGGAATTACTCCAGTCCCCAACGTTGAGGAATTATTCCAACCACCAATGTTGAGGAATTACTCCAATCCCAATGTTGACGAATTACTCCAGTCCCCAATGTTGAGGAATTACTCCAACCACCAATGTTGAGGAATTACTCCAGGCCCCAATGTTGAGGCATTACTACAGTCCCCAATGTTGAGGAATTACTCCAGTCCCCAATGTTGAGGAATTACTCCAGCCCCCAATGTTGAGGAATTACTCCAGTCCGCAAAGTTGAGGAATTACTCGAGTCCCCAATGTTGAGGAATTACTCCAGTCTCAATGTTGAAGAATTACTCCAGTCCCCAATGTTCAGGAATTATTCCAACTGCCAATGTTGAGGAATTACTCCACTCCCAATATTGAGGAATTACTCCAGTCCCCAATGTTGAGGAATTACTTCAGTTGGAATGTCGACGAATTACTCCAGTCCCCAATGTTGAGGAATTACTCCACTCCCAATGTTGAGGAATTACTCCAGTCCCCAATGTTGAGGAATTACTTCAGTTGGAATATCGACGAATTACTCCAGTCCCCAATGTTGAGGAATTACTCCAGATGCAATGTTGACAAATTACTCCAGTCCCCAATGTTGAGGAATTACTCCAGTCCCCAATGTTGTGGAATTACTGCAGTCCCAATGTTGAGAAATTACTCCAGTCCCCAATGTTGAGGAATTACTTCAGGCTCAATGTTGAGGAATTACTCCAGTCTCAATGTTGAGGAATTACTCCAGTCCCCAATGTTGAGGAATTACTTCAGTCTCAATGTTGAGGAATTACTCTAGTCTCAATGTTGAGGCGTTACTCCAGTCCCCAATGTTGAGGAATTACTCCAGTCTCAATATTGAGGAATTACTCCAGTCCCCAATGTTGAGGAATTACTTCAGTCTCAATGTTGAGGAATTACTCGAGTCCCAATGTTGAGGAGTTACTCCAGTCCCCAATGTTGAGGAATTACTTCAGTCCCAATGTTGAGGAATTACTCCAGTCCCAATGTTGAGGAATTACTCCAGTCCCCAATGTTGAGGAATTACTCCAAATCCCAATGTTGAGGAATTACTCCAGTTCCCAATGTTGAGGAATTGCTCCATTCCCAATGTTGAGGAATTACTCCAACCCCAATCTTGAAGAATTACTCCATTCCCCAATGTTGAGGAATTACTCCACGCCCCACTGTTGAGGAATTACTCCAGTCCCCAATGTTGAGGAATTACTCCAGTCCCCAATGTTGAGGATTTACATCAGCTCCCAATGTTGAAGAATTACTCCAGCCCCCAATTTTGAGGAATTACTCCTTTCCCACTGTTGAGGAATTACTCCAGTCCCCAATGTTGAGGAATTACTCCAGCTCCCAATGTTGAAGAATTACTCCAGACCCAATGTTGAGGAATTACTGCAATCCCCAATGTTGAGGAATTACTCCAGCCCCCAATGTTGAGGAGTTACTCCAGTCCCCAATGTTGTAGGAATTTCTCCAGCCCCCAATGTTGAGGAATTACTCCAGTCCGCAATGTTGAGGAATTATTCCAGTCCGCAATGTTGAGGAATTACTCGAGTCCCCAATGTTGAGGAATTACTCCAGTCTCAATGTTCAGGAATTACTCCAGTCCCAATGTTGAGGAATTACTCCAACCCCCAATTTTGAGGAATTACTCCAGTCCACAATGTTGTAGAATTATTCCAGCCACCAATGTTGAGGAATTACTCCAGCCCTCAATGTTGAGGTATTACTACAGTCCCCAATGTTGAGCAATTACTCCAGTCCCCAGTGTTGAAGAATTATTCCAGCCACCAATGTTGAGGAATTACTCCAGCCCCCATGTTGAGGAATCACTCCAGTCCCCAATGTTGAGGAATTAGTCCAACCCCCAATGTTGAAGAATTACTGCAACCCCCAATGTTGAGGAATTACTCCAGTCCCCAATGTTGAGGAATTACTCCAGACCCAATGTTGACGAATTACTCCACTCCCCAATGTTGAGGAATTACTCCAGTCCCAATGTTGACGAATTACTCCAGTCCCAATGTTGAGGAATTACTCCAGTCCCCAATGTTGAGGAATTACTTCAGTCTCAATGTTGAGGAATGACTCCAGTCTCAATGTTGAGGAATTACTCCAGTCTCAATATTGAGGAATTACTTCAGTCCCCAATGTTGAGAAATTACTCCAATCCCCAATGTTGAGGAATTAGTCCAACCCCCAATGTTGAGGAATTACTGCAACCCCCAATGTTGAGATATTACGCCAGTCCGCAATGTTGAGGAATTATTCCAGTCCGCAATGTTGAGGAATTACTCGAGTCCCCAATGTGAGGAATTACTCCAACACCCAATGTTGAGGAATTACTGCAAACCCCAATGTTGAGTAATTACTCCAGTCCGCAATCTGAGGAATTATTCCAGTCCGCAATGTTGAGGAATTACTCGAGTCCCCAATGTTGAGAAATTACTCGAGTCCCCAATGTTGAGTAATTACTCGAGTCCCCAATGTTGAGGAATTACTCCAGTCTCAATGTTGAGGAATTACTCCAGTCCCAATGTTGAGGAATTACTCCAGCCCTCAATGTTGAGGATTTACTCCAGTCCCCAACGTTGAGGAATTATTCCAACCCCCAATGTTGATGAATTTCTCCAATCCCAATGTTGAGGAATTACTGCAGTCCCCAATGTTGAGGAATTACTTCAGTTGGAATGTTGACGAATTACTCCAGTCCCCAATGTTGAGGAATTACTCCAGACGCAATGTTGACAAATTACTCCAGTCCCCAATGTTGAGGAATTACTCTTGTCCCCAATGTTGAGGAATTACTCCAACCACCAATGTTGATGAATTACTCCAGTCGCCAATGTTGAGGAATTACTGCAACTCCCAATGTTGAGGAATTAAGCCAGTCCGCAATGTTGAGGAATTATTCCAGTCCGCAAAGTTGAGGAATTACTCGAGTCCCCAATGTTGAGGAATTACTCCAGTCCTCAATGTTGAGGAATTACTCCACTCCCAATGTTGACGAATTACGCCAGTCCCCAATGTTGAGGAATTACTTCAGTTGGAATGTTGACGAATTACTCCAGTTCCCAATGTTGAGGAATTACTCGAGACGCAATGTTGACAAATTACTCCAGTCCCCAATGTTGAGGAATTACTCCAGTCCCCAATGTTGAGGAATTACTGCAGTCCCCATGTTGAGGAATTACTCCAGTCCCCAATGTTGATGAATTACTTCAGTCTCAATGTTGAGGAATTACTCCAGTCTCAATGTTGAGGATTGACTCTTGTCCCCAATGTTGAGGAATTACTCCAAACCCCAATGTTGAGGAATTACTCCAGTCTCAATATTGAGGAATTAGTCCAGTCCCCAATGTTGAGGAATTACTTCAGTCTCAATGTTGAGGAATTACTCTAGTCTCAATGTTGAGGAGTTACTCCAGTCCCCAATGTTGAGGAATTACTTCAGTCCCAATGTTGAGGAATTACTCCAGTCCCAATGTTGAGGAATTACTCCCGTCCACAATGTTGAGGAATTACTCCAGCCTCCAATTTTGAGGAATTATTCCTTTCCCACTGTTGAGGAATTACTCCAGTCCCCAATGTTGAGGAATTACTCAAGCTCCCAATGTTGAAGAATTACTCCAGACCCAATGTTGAGGAATTACTGCAGTCCCCAATGTTGAGATAATACTCCAGTCCCCAATGCTGAGCATTTACTCCAGCCCCCAATTTGAGGAGTTACTCCAGTCCCCAATGTTGAGGTATTATTCCAGTCCCCAATGTTGAGCATTTACTCCTGCATCCAATGTTGAGGAGTTACTCCAGTCCCCAATGTTGAGGAATTTCTCCTGCCCCCAATGTTGAGGAATTACTCCATTCCCACTGTTGAGGAATTACGCCAGTCTCCAATGATGAGGAATTAGTCCAACCCCCAATGTTGAGGAATTACTGCATACGCCAATGTTGAGTCATTACTCCAGTCCGCAATGTTGAGGAATTACTCCAGTCCACAATGTTGAGGAATTATACCAGTCCGCAATGTTGAGGAATTACTCGAGTCCCCAATTTTGAGGAATTACTCCAGTCTCAATGTTGAGGAATTACTCCAGTCCCAATGTTGAGTAATTACTCCACCCCCAATGTTGAGGAATTACTCCAGTCCCCAATGTTGAGGAATTACTCCACTCCCCAATGTAGAGGAATTAGTCCAACCCCCAATGTTGAGGAATTACTGCAACCCCCAATGTTGAGATATTACGCCAGTCCACAATGTTGAGGAATTATTCCAGTCCGCAATGTTGAGGAATTCCTCGAGTCCCCAATGTGAGGAATTACTCCAACCCCCAATGTTGAGGAATTACTGCAACCCCCAATGTTGAGTAATTACTCCAGTCCACAATCTGAGGAATTATTCCAGTCCGCAATGTTGAGGAATTACTCGAGTCCCCAATGTTGAGTAATTACTCGAGTCCCCAATGTTGAGTAATTACTCGAGTCCCCAATGTTGAGGAATTACTCCAGTCTCAATGTTGAGGAATTACTCCAGTCCCAATGTTGAGGAATTACTCCAGCCCCCAATGTTGAGGAATTACTCCAGTCCCCAACGTTGATGAATTATTCCAACCCCCAATGTTGATGAATTACTCCAATCCCAATGTTGAGGAATTACTCCAGTCCCCAATGTTGAGGAATTACTCCAACCACCAATGTTGAGGAATTACTCTAGGCCCCAATGTTGATGAATTACTCCAGTCGCCAATGTTGAGGAATTACTGCAACTCCCAATGTTGAGGAATTAAGCCAGTCCGCAATGTTGAGGAATTATTCCAGTCCGCAAAGTTGAGGAATTACTCGAGTCCCCAATGTTGAGGAATTACTCCAGTCTCAATGTTGAGGAATTACTCCAGTCCCAATGTTGAGGAATTACTTCAACCCCCAATGTTGAGGAATTACTCCAGTCCCCAATGTTGACGAATTATTCCAGCTGCCAGTGTTGAGGAATTACTCCACTCCCAATGTTGACGAATTACTCCAGTCCCCAATGTTGAGGAATTACTTCAGTTGGAATGTTGACGAATTACTCCAGTCCCCAATGTTGAGTAATTACTCCAGTCCCCAATGTTGAGGAATTACTGCAGTCCCCATGTTGAGGAATTACTCCAGTCCCCAATGTTGAGGAATTACTTCAGTCTCAATGTTGAGGAATTACACCAATCTCAATGTTGAGGATTTACTCTCGTCCCCAATGTTGAGGAATTACTCCAAACCCCAATGTTGATGAATTACTCCAGTCTCAATATTGAGGAATTACTCCAGTCCCCAATGTTGAGGAATTACTTCAGTCTCAATGTTGAGGAATTACTCTAGTCTCAATGTTGAGGAGTTACTCCAGTCCCCAATGTTGAGGAATTACTTCAGTCCCAATGTTGAGGAATTACTCCAGTCCCAATGTTGAGGAATTAGTCCCGTCCACAATGTTGAGCAATTACTCCAGCCTCCAATTTTGAGGAATTATTCCTTTCCCACTGTTGAGGAATTACTCCAGTCCCCAATGTTGAGGAATTACTCAAGCTCCCAATGTTGAAGAATTACTCCAGACCCAATGTTGAGGAATTACTGCAGTCCCCAATGTTGAGATAATACTCCAGTTCCCAATGCTGAGCATTTACTCCAGCCCCCAATTTGAGGAGTTACTCCAGTCCCCAATGTTGAGGTATTATTCCAGTCCCCAATGTTGAGCATTTACTCCTGCCCCCAATGTTGAGGAGTTACTCCAGTCCCCAATGTTGAGGAATTTCTCCTGCCCCCAATGTTGAGGAATTACTCCAGTCCCAATGTTGAGGAATAACTCCAGTCCCCAATGTTGAGGAATTACTTCAGTCCCAATGTTGAGGAATTACTCCAGTCCCCAATATTGAGGAATTTTTCCAGACCTAATTTTGAGGAATTACTCCAGTCCCCAATGTTGAGGAATTACTCCAGACCCAATGTTGGCGAATTACTCCACTCCCCAATGTTGAGGAATTACTCCACTCCCCAATGTTGAGGAATTACTCCAGTCCCAATGTTGAGGAATTACTCCAGTCCCCAATGTTGAGGAATTACTTCAGTCTCAATGTTGAGGAATGACTCCAGTCTCAATGTTGAGGAATTACTCGAGTCCCCAATGTTGAGAAATTGCTCGAGTCCCCAATGTTGAGTAATTACTCGAGTCCCCAATGTTGAGTAATTACTCGAGTCCCCAATGTTGAGGAATTACTCCAGTCTCAATGTTGAGGAATTACTCCAGTCCCAATGTTGAGGAATGACTCCAGCCCCCAATGTGGAGGAATTACTCCAGTCCCCAACGTTGAGGAATTATTCCAACCCCCAATGTTGATGAATTACTCCAATCCCAATGTTGAGGAATTACTCCAGTCCCCAATGTTGAGGAATTACTCCAACCACCAATGTTGAGGAATTACTCTAGGCCCCAATGTTGATGAATTACTCCAGTCGCCAATGTTGAGGAATTACTGCAACTCCCAATGTTGAGGAATTAAGCCAGTCCGCAATGTTGAGGAATTATTCCAGTCCACAAAGTTGAGGAATTACTCGAGTCCCCAATGTTGAGGAATTACTCCAGTCTCAATGTTGAGGAATTACTCCAGTCCCAATGTTGAGGAATTACTTCAACCCCCAATGTTGAGGAATTATTCCAGCTGCCAATGTTGAGGAATTACTCCACTCCCAATGTTGACGAATTGCTCCAGTCCCCAATGTTGAGGAATTACTTCAGTTTGAATGTTGACGAATTACTCCAGTCCCCAATGTTGAGGAATTACTCCAGACGCAATGTTGACAAATTACTCCAGTCCCCAATGTTGAGGAATTACTCCAGTCCCCAATGTTGAGGAATTACTGCAGCCCCATGTTGAGGAATTACTCCAGTCCCCAATGTTGAGGAATTACTTCAGTCTCAATGTTGAGGAATTACACCAATCTCAATGTTGAGGATTTACTCTCGTCCCCAATGTTGAGGAATTACTCCAAACCCCAATGTTGAGGAATTACTCCAGTCTCAATATTGAGGAATTACTCCAGTCCGCAATGTTGAGGAATTACTTCAGTCTCAATGTTGAGGAATGACTCTAGTCTCAATGTTGAGGAGTTACTCCAGTCCCCAATGTTGAGGAATTACTTCAGTCCCAATGTTGAGGAATTACTCCAGTCCCAATGTTGAGGAATTACTCCCGTCCACAATGTTGAGCAATTACTCCAGCCTCCAATTTTGAGGAATTATTCCTTTCCCACTGTTGAGGAATGACTCCAGTCCCCAATGTTGAGGAATTACTCAAGCTCCCAATGTTGAAGAATTACTCCAGACCCAATGTTGAGGAATTACTGCAGTCCCCAATGTTGAGATAATACTCCATTCCCCAATGCTGAGAATTTACTCCAGCCCCCAATTTGAGGAGTTACTCCAGTCCCCAATGTTGAGGTATTATTCCAGTCCCCAATGTTGAGCATTTACTCCTGCCCCCAATGTTGAGGAGTTACTCCAGTCCCCAATGTTGAGGAATTTCTCCTGCCCTCAATGTTGAGGAATTACTCCATTCCCACTGTTGAGGGATTACGCCAGTCCCCAATGATGAGGAATTAGTCCAACCCCCAATGTTGAGGAATTACTGCATACGCCAATGTTGAGTCATTACTCCAGTCCGCAATGTTGAAGAATTACTCCAGTCCACAATGTTGAGGAATTATACCAGTCCTCAATGTTGAGGAATTACTCGAGTCCCCAATGTTGAGGAATTACTCCAGTCTCAATGTTGAGGAATTACTCCAGTCCCAATGTTGAGTAATTACTCCAACCCCCAATGTTGAGGAATTACTCCAGTCCCCAACGTTGAGGAATTATTCCAACCACCAATGTTGAGGAATTACTCCAGTCCACAATGTTGAAGAATTACTCCAGTCCACAATGTTGAAGAATTACTCCAGCCACCAATGTTGAGGAATTACTCCAGCCCCCAATGTTGAAGTATTAATACAGTCCCCAATGTTGAGGAATTACTCCAGTCCCCAATGTTGAGGTATTACTCCTGTCCCCAATGTTGAGGAATTACTCCAGCCCCCAATGTTGAGGAATTACTCCACTCCACAATGTTGAGGAATTAGTCCAACCCCCAATGTTGAAGATTTACTGCAACCCCCAATGTTGAGGAATTACTCGAGTCCCCAAAGTTGAGGAATTACTCCAGTCCCAATGTTGAGGAATTACTCCAACCCCCAATGTTGAGGAATTACTCCAACCCCCAATGTTGAGGAATTACTCCAGTCTCAATGTTGAGGAATTACTCCAGTCCCAATGTTGAGGAATTACTCCAACCCCCAATGTTGAGGAATTACTTCAGTCTCAATTTTGAGGAATTACTCCAGTCCCCAATGTTGAGGAACTACTTCAGTCTCAATATTGAGGAATTACTTCAGTCTCAATGTTGAGGAATAATCCAGTCTCAATATTGAGGAATTACTCCAGACCCCAATGTTGAGGAATTACTTCAGTCTCAATGTTGAGGAATTACTCTAATCTCAATGTTGAGGAGTTACTCCAGTCACCAATGTTGAGGAATTACTTCAGTCGCAATGTTGAGGAATTACTCCAGTCCCAATGTTGAGGAATTACTCCAGTCCCCAATGGTGAGGAATTACTCTCACCCCCAATGTTGAGGAATTACTCTCATCCCCAATGTTGAGGAATTACTCCAACCCCCAAAATTGAGGAATTGCTCCAGTCCCCAATGTTGAGGAATTACTCCAGTACCCAATGTTGAGGAATTACTCCAACCCCCAATGTTGAGGAATTACTCCAGTCTCAATGCTGAGGAATTACTCCAGTCCCAATGCTGAGGAATTACTCCAATCCCCAATGTTGAGTAATTACTTCACTCTCAATGTTGAGGAATTACTCCAGTCCTCAATGTTGAGGAACTACTCCAGTCTCAATATTGAGGAATTACTCCTGTCTCAATGTTGAGGAATTACTCCAGTCCCCAATGTTGAGCAATTACTTCAGTCTCAATATTTAGAAATTACTCCAGTCTCAATGTTGAGGAATTACTCCAGTCCCAATGTTGAGGAATTACGCCAACCCCCAATGTTGAAGAATTACTCCAACACCGAATGTTGAGGAAATACTCCAGTCCCCAACGTCGAGGAATTATTCCAACCCCGAATGTTGATGAATTACTCCAACTACCAATGTTGAGGAATTACTCCAGCCCCCAATATTGAGGTATTACTGCAGTCCCCAATGTTGAGGAATTACTCCACTCCCCAATGATGAGGAATTAGTCCAACCCCCAATGTTGAGGAATTGCTGCATCCCCCAATGTTGAGTAATTACTCCAGTCCGCAATGTTGAGGAATTATTCCAGTCCGCAATGTTGAGGAATTACTTGAGCCCCCAATGTTGAGGAATTACTCCATTCCCCAACGTTGAGGAATTATTCCAGTCCCCAATGTTGAGGAATACCTCCAATCCCCAATGTTGAGGAATTACTCCAGTCCCAATGTTGAGGAATAACTCCAGTCGCAATGTTGAGGAATTTCTCCAGTCCCAATGTTGAGGAATTACTCCAACCCCCAATGTTGAGGAATTACTTCAGTCTCAATGTTGATGAATTACTCCAGTCCCCAATGTTGAGGAACTACTTCAGTCTCAATGTTGAGGAATTACTCTAATCTCAATGTTTAGGAATTACTCCAGTCCCCAATGTTGAGGAATTACTCCACTCCCCACTGTTGATGAATTACTCCAGTCTCAATGATGAGGACTTACTCCAGTCCCAATGTTGAGAAATTACTCCAATCGCCAATGTTGACGCATTACTTCAGTCTCAATGTTGAGGAATTACTCCAGTCCCAATGTTGAGGAATTACTCCAACCCCCAATGTTGAGGAATTACTCCAACCCCCAATGTTGAGGAATTACTTCAGTCTCAATGTTGATGAATTACTCCAGTCCCCAATGTTGAGGAACTACTTCAGTCTCAATGTTGAGGAATTACTCTAATCTCAATGTTTAGGAATTACTCCAGTCACCAATGTTGAGGAATTACTGCAGTCCCAATGTTGAGGAATTACTCCAGTCCCAATGTTGAGGAATTACTCCAGTCCCCAACGTTGAGGAATTACTCTAACCCCCAAAGTTGAGGAATTACTCTCATCCCCAATGTTGAGGAATTACTCCAACCCCCAAAATTGAGGAATTACTCCAGTCCCCAATGTTGAGGAATTACTCCAGTCCCCAATGTTGAGGAATTACTCAGTTCTCAATGTTGAGGAATTACTCTCGTCTCAATGTTGAGGAATTATTACAAACCCAAATGTTTCGGAATTACTCCAACCCCCAATGTTGAGGAATTACTCCAGTCTCAATGCTGAGGAATTACTCCAACCCCCAATGTTGAGGAATTACTGCATCCCCCAATGTTGAGTAATTACTCCAGTCCGCAATGTTGAGGAATTATTCCAGTCCGCAATGTTGAGGAATTACTCGAGTCCCCAATGTTGAGGAATTACTCGAGTCCCCAATTTTGAGGAATTACTCCAGTCTCAATGTTGAGGAATTACTCCAGTCTCAATGTTGAGGAATTACTCGAGTCCCCAATGTTGAGGAATTACTCGAGTCCCCAATTTTGAGGAATTACTCCAGTCTCAATGTTGAGGAATTACTCCAGTCCCCAACATTGAGGAATTATTCCAACCCCCAATGTTGAGGAATACTCCAATCCCAATGTTGAAGAATTACTCCAGTCCACAATGTTGAAGAATTACTCCAACTACCAATGTTGAGGAATTATTCCAGCCCCCAATATTGAGGTATTACTGCAGTTCCCAATGTTGAGGAATTACTCCAGTCCCCAATGTTGAGGAATTACTCCAGTCCCCAATGTTGAGGAATTACTCCAGTCCCCAATGTTGAGGAATTACTCCAGTGCTCAATATTGAGGAATTATTCCAGTCCCCAATATTGAGGAATTACTCCAGTGACCAATGTTGTGGAATCCAAAGTCCCCAATGTTGAGGAATTACTCCAGTTTCAATGTTGAGGAATTACTCCAGTCTCCAAATGTTGAGGAATTACTCCAACCCCCAATGTTGATGAATTACTCCAGTCCCCAATGTTGAGGAATTACTCCAACCCCCAATGTTGAGGAATTAGTCCAACCCCCAATGTTGAGGAATTACTCCAGTCCTCAATATTGAGGAATTACTCCAGTCCCCAATATTGAGGAATTACTCCAGTGACAAATGTTGAGGAATCCAAAGACCCCAATGTTGAGGAATTACTCCAGTCCTCAATATTGAGGAATTACTCCAGTCCCCAACATTGGGGAATTACTCCAGTCCCCACTGTTGAGGAATTACTCCAGTCCCTAAAGTTGAGGAATTACTCCAGTCCCCAATGTTGAGGAATTACTCCAGTCCCCAATGTTGAGGAATTACTCCAGCCCCCAATATTGAGGAATTACTCCAGTCCCCAATGTTGAGGAATTACTCCAGTGCCCAATGTTGAGGAATTACTCCAGTCCCAATGTTGAGGAATTACTCGAGCCCCCAATATTGAGGAATTACTCCAGTGCCCAATGTTGAGGAATTACTCCAGTCCCAATGTTGAGGAATTACTCCAGTGCCCAATGTTGAGGAATTACTCCAGCCCCCAATATTGAGGAATTACTCCAGTCCCCAATGTTGAGGAATTACTCCAGTGCCCAATGCTGAGGAATTACTCCAGTCCCAATGTTGAGGAATTACTCCAGCCCCCAATGTTGAGGAATTACTCCAGTGCCCAATGTTGAGGAATTACTCCAGTCCCAATGTTGAGGAATTACTCCAGTCCCAATGTTGAGGAATTACTCCAGTCCCCAATGTTGAGGAATTACTCCAGTGCCCAATGTTGAGGAATTACTCCAGTCCCAATGTTGAGGAATTACTCCAGCCCCCAATATTGAGGAATTACACCAGTCCCCAATGTTGAGGAATTACTCCAGTGCCCAATGTTGAGGAATTACTCCAGTCCCAATGTTGAGGAATTACTCCAGCCCCCAATGTTGAGTAATTACTCCAGTCCGCAATGTTGAGGAATTATTCCAGTCCGCAATGTTGAGGAATTACTCGAGTCCCCAATGTTGAGGAATTACTCGAGTCCCCAATTTTGAGGAATTACTCCAGTCTCAATGTTGAGGAATTACTCCAGTCTCAATGTTGAGGAATTACTCGAGTCCCCAATGTTGAGGAATTACTCGAGTCCCCAATTTTGAGGAATTACTCCAGTCTCAATGTTGAGGAATTACTCCAATCCCCAACATTGAGGAATTATTCCAACCCCCAATGTTGAGGAATACTCCAATCCCAATGTTGAAGAATTACTCCAGTCCACAATGTTGAAGAATTACTCCAACTACCAATGTTGAGGAATTATTCCAGCCCCCAATATTGAGGTATTACTGCAGTTCCCAATGTTGAGGAATTACTCCAGTCCCCAATGTTGAGGAATTACTCCAGTCCCCAATGTTGAGGAATTACTCCAGTCCCCAATGTTGAGGAATTACTCCAGTGCTCAATATTGAGGAATTATTCCAGTCCCCAATATTGAGGAATTACTCCAGTGACCAATGTTGTGGAATCCAAAGTCCCCAATGTTGAGGAATTACTCCAGTTTCAATGTTGAGGAATTACTCCAGTCTCCAAATGTTGAGGAATTACTCCAACCCCCAATGTTGATGAATTACTCCAGTCCCCAATGTTGAGGAATTACTCCAACCCCCAATGTTGAGGAATTAGTCCAACCCCCAATGTTGAGGAATTACTCCAGTCCTCAATATTGAGGAATTACTCCAGTCCCCAATATTGAGGAATTACTCCAGTGACAAATGTTGAGGAATCCAAAGACCCCAATGTTGAGGAATTACTCCAGTCCTCAATATTGAGGAATTACTCCAGTCCCCAACATTGGGGAATTACTCCAGTCCCCACTGTTGAGGAATTACTCCAGTCCCTAAAGTTGAGGAATTACTCCAGTCCCCAATGTTGAGGAATTACTCCAGTCCCCAATGTTGAGGAATTACTCCAGCCCCCAATATTGAGGAATTACTCCAGTCCCCAATGTTGAGGAATTACTCCAGTGCCCAATGTTGAGGAATTACTCCAGTCCCAATGTTGAGGAATTACTCCAGCCCCCAATAATGAGGAATTACACCAGTCCCCAATGTTGAGGAATTACTCCAGTGCCCAATGTTGAGGAATTACTCCAGTCCCAATGTTGAGGAATTACTCCAGCCCCCAATATTGAGGAATTACTCCAGTCCCCAATGTTGAGGAATTACTCCAGTGCCCAATGCTGAGGAATTACTCCAGTCCCAATGTTGAGGAATTACTCCAGCCCCCAATATTGAGGAATTACTCCAGTCCCCAATGTTGAGGAATTACTCCAGTGCCCAATGTTGAGGAATTACTCCAGTCCCAATGTTGAGGAATTACTCCAGTGCCCAATGTTGAGGAATTACTCCAGTCCCAATGTTGAGGAATTACTCCAGCCCCCAATATTGAGGAATTACTCCAGTCCCCAATGTTGAGGAATTACTCCAGTGCCCAATGTTGAGGAATTACTCCAGTCCCCAATGTTGAGTAATTACTCCAGTGCCCAATGTTGAGGAATTACTCCAGTGCCCAATGTTGAGGAATTACTCCAGTGCCCAATGTTGAGGAATTACTCCAGTGCCCAATGTTGAGGAATTACTCCAGTCCCAATGTTGAGGAATTACTCCAGTGCCCAATGTTGAGGAATTACTCCAGTGCCCAATGTTGAGGAATTACTCCAGTGCCCAATGTTGAGGAATTACTCCAGTGCCCAATGTTGAGGCCCTACGTTAGTTACACTTTTACTCTCCCAGGTAATATCTTACAAATTGATGAAAAAGATGGCCGTTTTTGCATTTGGACAAGTGTGCAATCTCCTGTCCAAGTATAGGAGTGTTAAGCATATTTTGTTTACAATATATTTGCCCAAGTAGTTAGTCTTCACACTCACTTTCAGCTTTAACCATGCAGAATTATATACATGGGGATGATTTTCAACAGCCATCTGCCAATGATTTGCCTCGAAGATGGGTGACCGTCAGAGGAAAATAGCGGGTGGGGCGCATGGCTATCCCTTGGAGGCTCAGGCCTGATGCAATTTTTAGGTGAGCCTGTAAATGGGCAAACAGTATGCTCATCTGTTTTGGGCAGGAGGCTGTTTAATTATGTAAATTGGAGTCCTCTGTCTCTGTAGGACCCCATTTGCAATTTTGAAGTACAAATGGGTGGAGTCTGCATGGAGTCTTGCTCCAAATCTTGTTTCTTTATTTTGTGGGGTCAGGAGGTGCATTAATGCACTCCCGACTCCACAAAGATACTGCAGTCCATTACTGGCCTGTGCTTGCCCATTTTTTGGGGAGGTAGTTCCAAGTAACGAAAGTAGTAATCAGAGGTGAAGGGTGATGCATAATTCATTTCCTTTTAGCTGTGTAGCACAGTAACACCGTATACCAGACCAATTTATTTCTATTTCACAGATAGATCTTCTAAAAGAATGAGTCGGATGGCATTTTACTCCATTATTTTGCCAGTTCTATATCTGGAAATTGTTGAGGCAATAGTGTCCAGTTACAGATATGTCAACAAATATACTGTAACAGTAATTTGGTTCTTGCACACAATTGGGCACCTCATATACAGACCACTATCATTCTTACAACCTATTTCAACAACAACTGACTTGAAATAATCCCCGGCACAGATTAGATTGCACGTTATCTTTCTATTTTGAGTAAACAGAATCATAGACATACTGTAGTCAATGAGAATTCAAGGTTTTGGGATTACTAGATTACATGAATTTTAAGCAGATTTTGTCAGTCATGACTGGCTCATACACAAGCCCTGAAATTTCTTCATCTATTTAGAAAAGCCACCTTTAAACGTATGGTAACAGAGTTGAAAGGTACAAGAGCATCATGCAGTAAAATGTTCCTATGAAAGAATGAAACATGTAAAATGTGCACACTTGATGAATATGTTTAGTTCCATGGCTTTACATATTTTCTATTACAGTAAGTATGGCCTTTCTTTGCTTGTTGTTTCAATACATTTTATGTAAGTCTTTAAACTTGTTTTATGGTTCCCCAAGGAATATTCAGCCATATGTATTTGGGAATATGACTGTAAGAACACCACTAAAGATTCAAAAACAACAAGGTATGTAGTTTTCTTCTGCATACAACAGATTTAGAAGATATAAAAGATTGGGTTATAAAAGTGCATTGCTGATTTATAACCTATAAAAGCCAGCCTAGTAAGGCAGTATCATTTTATTGGTTCAACTGTGATGCTTCTGCCATTTAATTGTAAGTGCTGTTATATATAATACTGTAAAATGGGTATACGGAAGTGCTTTGAAATAGCACCATTCATTTATCAATGTACAAGCAATGTGATTTAAGATGATGAACAAAGTTTACAATTCTTTTTATGCATTTGTGCTTTAAATTACCAGTCACCATATTTATTATAATTACTTTGCTGAAACATGTTTCAGAATAAGGAAATTATATGGTAATAGTTTCATCAAACTATTTATAAAAAAACATCCTCTTGCCAATACATACTATTATTGAAAAGATAGACTGTGCATGCATAAATCTAAAGCTTGACTCAGATCTTTCTCTTAGTCTATTTTAGTTGCATTTATACATAGAAATTAGTGATCTTCTGAATTACTCTTAAAAGGCAGTCCTTTTAAATTATATTTTATTTAGTTAAAGAGTACACATGTCCTTATTCAACCTTTTGCAATATTTAAAAGCACACTAATATTCAATGCAGTAAGCTTTCAATGTAGCTAATTTCGGTATTGTGATACCATTCAGGGTCAGCTGCAATGGCTGACCATTGGATTTACTCATGTTACTGAGAATCCTGGAAAACCAGCTCAGGTTTTGGTGGGGTGAAGGAATCTGGGGAGATTTTCTGCTCCAATGTATTGGTGATGTCTTTGCACATAAAGAACGGAAAATGTGGGGAGGAGTGGCAGTGCTGTAACTATGGCAGGAGTGCACTTCCCAGTGATTCCCGACTGGGCAATGCTAAGGTGTTCAGGAGGCTCGTGCTGTTACAGTGTGTGGGCCTCATTAGACTTCACAAAAATATGCCACATAAAGGTGAGGCTTCCCTCTCCTGTGCTATCCAAAGGGTTCATCTATAATGCAACATCATTACAGTATGCCAAAATAAAATCGGAGATGGAAAAATTCAGGTCGTTAGCGCCTGCCATTAGTGTCCCCGGGGGCGCTAACGGGGCACAAACAACTTTTTGCCCAAACGCGGCACCGCTACCAACTCCTGCAAAATTCTACGGGAGTTTAGCAATGGCGCTAACCGGTAGCGCCCCAATCCTACTGGTAGCGCCCTGTCATCACCGTGTTCGGCAACCCGTTTTCATCCTAGAGTGAAAATTCAGTAGCACCCCGTGAAGCTGCCGTGGGTGATGACCGCGACATCTTCGTGGGGCACGTACCGGGATGTAGTCTGCTCGCGGGGTGAAAATGAAAGGGGAGGTGTGACGGTGAAATGTTAAAAAATGGCCAACTTACCGGTCGCGGCCTTCTTCAGTGCAGATCATGGGGTCCGTTCCGTGATCTTGCAGCCCGGCACTCCATTTATGTGCCAGGCTACTGCCACAGCACCCCACTCCCTGTCTAGCGATGGCCCCCTCACAACAGCATGTCCCGCCTCACGGCTGTTGTACTGAATTTTCAGCCGAGAGTGTCACTTGACACTTAGCATGGCAGTAGTGGTATACTACACAATGGTAGGCTGTTGCTTGACTGGTCTGTGGAACCATTCTCCAACTAAGGCACTAGCCCAAGGAGGACTTTGCAGGATCAACTGGGCTAAGATTAACTTAGTTTTCTCCTGATTTGATACCCAAGTTGTTGCTGATAGGTCTGCTTGATATCTCTCTTATGATTCTGTTCTGCTGCAACTGTTTTACAACTGAGTTGACTGCAAGGTTACTTCAGATTGAGAGTGTTGTGTATCTGTAAAGCAGGCACTCCCATGTTCCGCCACCCAGGGAGCTCATCCTCTGAAGTACCAAGGGATCTCAGCATCCCTTGGGAGCACTGTATATAAGCCAGCCTCTGAGGCCTGTTCCTCACTCTGGAGTGTCTTATTAAAGACTGAGGTCACTTTAACCTCCCTGTGTGCAGTCTCTGTTAGGAACACAATAACTGGCGACGAGAATACAAATTCAATGCAAAGATGCAGCAAACTGTGGGCATCCTGGAGAAGTTCTTGGAGGGTGAGGACTGGGAAGCCAATGTCAAACGGCTAGACCAATACTTTGTAGCCAATGAGCTGGACGGAGAAGGAAGCATTGCAAAAAGGAGAGCAGTCCTCCTCACAGTCTGCAGGCACTGACCTACAGCTCATTAAGAGTCTTCTGGCTCTGATGAAACCCACAGATAAGTCGTATGAGGAGCTGTGTACACTGGTTCGGGAGCATCTTAACCTGAGGGAGAGCGTGCTGATGGCGAGGTATCGGTTCTACACGTTCCATCAATCTGAGGGTCAGGAAGTGGCGAGCTACGTCGCTGAGCTAAGGCGACTTGCAGGACAATGTGCATTTGATGGCTGCCTGGAGAAAATGCTCAGAGACTTTTTTGTACTGGGCATTGGCCACGAGACCATCCTATGAAAACTTTTGACTGTAGAGACACCGACTCTCAGGAAGGCCATTGCGATAGCACAGGCGTTTATGTCCACCAGTGATAACAGCAAACAAATCTCTCAGCACACAAGTGCTAGCAATGTTCATAAATTAACTAGAACTGTGTTTGCAAGCAGAAATGTACAGGGCAGAACCCATGAGTCTGCAACTGCCAGCAGGCCTCAGTTGACCCAGATGACTCAGAGTCCCCAACAAAGGATGAATGCAAGGCAATTCACACATTGTTGGCGTTGTGGAGGCCTCCATTCAGCCTATTCATGCTGCTTCAAAGGGTATGTTTGCAAGAGCTGTGGAACAATGGGGCACCTCCAACGAGCTTGCAAATGAGCTGCAAGCTCTGCAAAACCTGCTAACCACCACGTGGCAGAGGAAGATCGGTCCATGGTGGATCAAAGCAATTTCCTGAAGTCCGAAGGAATCCCAGCATCTCTTGTGAGCACTGTATATAAGCCGACTCCTAAGGCCTGTTCCTCACTCTGGAGTGTCTTATTAAAGACTGAGGTCACTGTTACTTTAACCTCCCTGTGTGCAGCCTCATCTGTGTTAGGAACACAATAGAGAGTCAACCACATATTGTGGGATTGGAGTGCTGTATGGACTTGTGTGGACATTTTGTTGAATTGACTTTGGACTATTCATCAACTGCAAGGTGTTACATTTAGACTGTTCCAGAAGGGGTAGAATAAATCATTCACTTGGGGCTGGACTTTCGGCACATCATCGGCCATTTAGCACCCATATAAGTGCTGAGATGCAGGCTATCGCCCATTTTTGATGATAAAATGGAAACCAGCGCCCGGTTGTAGCCCATTAATCACCGTCGCAACTTTCAGCACACATGAATGAACTGCATCGCGCGGCCTATTTAATAAAAAATAACATCATCCTTGTCCAAGGCCGAGAATAATGATTATAATGGAAACTAGTGCCCGATTATCGCCCAGATTATCGGTGAGCGCTACTTTCGGCATTTCGCCCTTAATTGGCCAAATGATCACTGGCCTAAAAAGATGCAGAAGAAAAGCTGCAATCGCTTAACCTTAACTCAGCACTACGGATGACCTATGTCAACGCTCGCCCTCGACAGTGACACCATGTCCTCATTGACATCTGCCCATCGCAGCGCGTGCCTATCTCGCCGACTCAACCTCTGTAGGGTCGGCGTAGACACTGGACAACTTGAAGTGGCCTACTGCAAGCTGCTTGGCCTTGTTAGTTCATCCGTTGAGGATGACATGGCCACAGGGTACCACAGATGAGACATCAGGCTCGGTTTCATCCTCCTCCACCTCACTTTGCTGTTCGTCACCCGTGGTGATCACGACCTGCAGCGGTGCAGGTGTTGCTGCAGGGGCCTCCCATTGCACCTGGGGAGTCTGGGAGCTGGAAAACATAATTGTGGTTATTAGAAGAAAAGGGGAGACATGAGAATGCTTGCGCTATATGAGGAGCAACACTACTGTAGTAAATGTGAATGAGAGATGTTACATATGATTAACATGAGAGTACAGAAGAGTACAGAAACTGCATGCATAACATTACATTATTCATATATTATAATCAAATGCCATTAAATTACTTTACATTACCATTGGTTTACTACTGCTTTATACATTACTCACGTGGTGCAACAACGGGATCTGCACCACCACAGGTGGCAGAACAGCTGTGGGTGCCCACTAGTGCTGCGGCACATTCCTCCAGATTGATGAGCAGGTGCAGCTCAGCAAGCCCTCCTCTGGTCTGCCTCTACTCTGCATGATTCTTAGATATCTTACTCTGCAAATGTGACAAGAGCATCATATAAGCTAATTGACTAGGTACTATTACGGAAACACAACAGATATTGTAATCCACAATTAGTCACCCTACATGCTATTCATCGTTAACGTTAAAGTTATATGCTAATACGGTTTGTATCCACAATGGATGCATGGTTATAAAATCTACGTTCAGAGAAAATATTTAATAAGATCATATTTATGAACTAATGCTTGACACCAAACATCTTGCGTACAATCTCCAGAAAAGGCCCTATCAACGGGCTGTGCCATTCGGTGCCTGAGGGGCGGTAGGTGGTTTATTTGAACCGATGGAGTCTCCCGGGGTGAGGGGACGGGGAATCAGGACCATTGGTGAGCTCGGCAATGACAGGACTGTAATGGGAGGGGGTACCTTGTCCATGGGCTGTGCTCGGAGACCTCCATGCGGCTGGAGCTAATGTCCCAAAGTGTCCCAGGGCAGACAGTGAGCCAGGGCAGCTCTCCCCCAGTCCAGGCTGGGTCACGTCCAGGAAAGACGTTCTTGCTATTGAGGGAGTGCAGCGAAGGTTCACCAGACTGATTCCCGGGATGGCAGGACTGACATATGAAGAGAAACTGGATTGACTGGGCCTGTATTCACTGGAGTTTAGAAGAATGAGAGGGGATCTCATAGAAACATATACAATTCTGATAGGACTGGACAGGTTAGATGCAGGACGAATGCTCCCAATGTTGGGGGGGAGTCCAGAACCAGGGGACATAGTCTAAGGATAAGAGGTAAGCCATTTAGGACCGAGATGAGGAGAAACTTCTTCACTAAGAGACTTGTTAACCTGTGGAATTCTCTACCGCAGAAACTTGTTGATGCCAGTTCGTTAGATATATTCAAGAGGGAGTTAGATATGGCCCTTACAGCTAAAGGGATCAATGGGTATGGAGAGAAAGCAGGAAAGGGGTACTGAAGTGAATGATCAGCCATGATCTTATTGAATGGTGGTGCAGGCTCGAAGGGCCAAATGGCCTACTCCTGCATCTATTTTCTATGTTTCTTTGTTTCTATGTCACTGTGTGGGTGACAGCAGCCGGAGAGACTCAAACAGTCTGGGTAAAGCTGACTGGATCCCTCAGTGATCAGTCCTGCTCTATCCACGAACGTAACCAAAAAGGAGATGGTGCCCAAGTTAAAGCCTTGCTCACAGCACACAAGAATTCTCCTTCTAAACTAAAATGGTAGAAATGCCGAATGTTTGCGGTCTGTCTGTTTCCAGTCATTCCTTTGGCCACAATTTTCGATCAAAGCCTTCAGATAATAATAATTAATACTGTTGATTAAATGTAAGGCATCTCAGCAAAATTAGACATAGAGGGCGCAGGTTCCAGGATGGTATGTTGCCTCCCTGGTGCAAGGGTCAAGGATGTCTCTGAGTGGGTGCAGGACATTCTAAAAAAGGAGGGAGAACAGCCAGTTGTCGTGGTGCACATTGGTACCAACGACATAGGTAAAAAAAGAGATGAGGTCCTACGAAACGAATTTAAGGAGCTAGGAGCTAAATTAAAATTAGGACCTCAAAAGTAGTAATCTCGGGATTGCTACCAGTGCCACGTGCTAGTCAGAGTAGGAATCGCAGGATAGCGCAGATGAATACATGGATTGAGCAGTGGTGCAGCAGGGAGGGATTCAAATTCCTGGGGCATTGGAACCGGTTCTGGGAGAGGTGGGACCAGTACAAAGCGGATGGTCTGCACCTGGGCGGGGGCGGGACCGGAACCAATGTCCTAGGGGGAGTGTTTGCTGGTGCTGTTGGGGAGGAGTTAAATTAATATGGCAGGAGGATGGGAATCAATGCAGGGAGACAGAGGGAAACAAAAAGGAGACAAAAGCAAAAGACAGAAAGGAGATGAGGAAAAGTGGAGGGCAGAGAAACCCAAGACAAAAAACAAAAAGGGCCACTGTACAGCAAAATTCTAAAACGAAAAAGGGTGTTAAAAAAACAAGCCTGAAGGCTTTGTGTCTTAATGCAAGGAGTATCCGTAATAAGGTGGATGAATTAACTGTGCAAATAGATGTTAACAAATATGATGTGATTGGGATTACGGAGACGTGGCTCCAGGATGATCAGGGCTGGGAACTCAACATCGAGGGATATTCAACATTCAGAAGGATAGAATAAAAGGAAAAGGAGGTGGGGTAGCATTGCTGGTTAAAGAAGAGATTAATGCAATAGTTAG
The DNA here is from genome assembly GCF_044704955.1 of Pristiophorus japonicus. Taxonomy (NCBI): domain Eukaryota; kingdom Metazoa; phylum Chordata; class Chondrichthyes; family Pristiophoridae; genus Pristiophorus; species Pristiophorus japonicus. The sequence goes on from NC_091980.1 coordinate 247,792,771, forward strand.
AATGGACATTAGCTTGGATGATGTGGAATCTATATAGGTAGAACTGCAGAACACCAAAGGGCAAAAAACGTTAGTGGGAGTTGTGTACAGACCTCCAAACAGTAGTAGTAATGTTGGGGAGGGCATCAAACAGGAAATTAGGGGTGCATGCAATAAGGGTGCAGCAGTTATAATAGATGACTTTAATATGCACATAGATTGGGCTAACCAAACTGGAAGCAATACGGTGGAGGAGGATTTCCTGGAGTGCATAAGGGATGGTTTTCTAGACCAATATGGTGAGGAAACAACTAGGGGGGAGGCCATCTTAGACTGGGTGTTGTCTAATGAGAGAGGATTAATTAGCAATACCGTTGTGCGAGGCCCCTTGGGGAAGAGTGACCATAATATGGTGGAATTCTGCATTAGGATGGAGAATGAAACAGTTAATTCAGAGACCATGGTCCAGAACTTAAAGAAGGGTAACTTTGAAGGTATGAGGCGTGAATTGGCTAGGATAGATTGGCGAATGATACTGAAGGGGTTGACTGTGGATGGGCAATGGCAGACATTTAGAGACCGCATGGATGAACTACAACAATTGTACATTCCTGTCTGTCGTAAAAATAAAAAAGGGAAGGTGGATCAACCGTGGCTATCAAGGGAAATCAGGGATAGTATTAAAGCCAAGGAAGTGGCATACAAATTGGCCAGAAATAGCAGTGAACCCGGAGACTGGGAGAAATTTAGAACTCAGCAGAGGAGGACAAAGGGTTTGATTAGGGCAGGGAAAATGGAGTACGAGAAGAAGCTTGCAGGGAACATTAAGACGGATTGCAAAAGTTTCTATAGATATATAAAGAGAAAAAGATTAGTAAAGACAAATGTAGGTCCCCTGCAGTCAGAATCAGGGGAAGTCATAACGGGGAACAAAGAAATGGCGGACCAATTGAACAAGTACTTTGGTTCGGTATTCACTAAGGAGGACACTAACAACATTCCGGATATAAGAGGGGTCAGAGGGTCTAGTAAGGAGGAGGAACTGAGGGAAATCCTTATTAGTCGGGATATTGTGTTGGGGAAATTAATGGGATTGAAGGCCGATAAATCCCCAGGGCCTGATGAACTGCTTCCCAGAGTACTTAAGGAGGTGACCTTGGAAATAGCAGATGCATTGACAGTCATTTTCCAACATTCCATTGACTCTGGATCAGTTCCTATGGAGTGGAGGGTAGCCAATGTAACCCCACTTTTTAAAAAGGAGGGAGAGAGAAAACAGGGAATTATAGACCGGTCAGCCTGACATCGGTAGTGGGTAAGATGAAGGAATCAATTATTAAGAATGTCATAGCAGCGCATTTGGAAAGAGGTGACATGATAGGTCCAAGTCAACATAGATTTGTGAAAGGGAAATCATGCTTGACAAATCTTCTGGAATTTTTTGAGGATGTTTCCAGTAGAGTGGACAAGGGAGAACCAGTTGATGTGGTATATTTGGACTTTCAGATGGCTTTCGACAAGGTCCCACACAAGAGAATAATGTGCAAAGTTAAAGCACATGGGATTGGGGGTAGTGTGCTGACATGGATTGAGAACTGGTTGTCAGACAGGAAGCAAAGAGTAGGAGTACATGGGTACTTTTCAGAATGGCAGGCGGTGACTACTGGGGTACCGCAAGGTTCTGTGCTGGGGCCCCAGCTGTTTACACTGTACATTAATGATTTAGACGAGGGGATTAAATGTAGTATCTCCAAATTTGCGGATGACACTAAGTTAGGTGGCAGTGTGAGCTACGAGGAGGATGTTATGAGGCTGCAGAGCGACTTGGATAGGTTATGTGAGTGGGCAAATGCATGGCAGATGAAGTATAATGTGGATAAATGTGAGGTTATCCACTTTGGTGGTAAAGACAGAGATACAGACTATTATCTGAATGGTGACAGATTAGGAAAAGGGGAGGTGCAACGAGACCTGGGTGTCATGGTACATCAGTCATTGAAGGTTGGCATGCAGGTACAGCAGGCGCTTAAGAAAGCAAATGGCATGTTGGCCTTCATAGCGAGGGGATTTGAGTACAGGGGCAGGGAGGTGTTGCTACAGTTGTACAGGGCCTTGGTGAGGCTACACCTGGAGTATTGTGTACAGTTTTGGTCTCCTAACCTGAGGAAGGACATTCTTGCTATTGAGGGAGTGCAGCGAAGGTTCACCAGACTGATTCCCGGGATGGTGGAACTGACCTATCAAGAAAGACTGGTTCAACTGGGCTTGTATTCACTGGAGTTCAGAGGAATGAGAGGGGACCTCATAGAAACGTTTAAAATCCTGACGGGTTTAGACAGGTTAGATGCAGGAAGAATGTTCCCAATGTTGGGGAAGTCCAGAACCAAAGGTCACAGTCTAAGGATAAGGGGTAAGCCATTTAGGACCGAGATGAGGAGGAACTTCTTCACCCAGAGAGTGGTGAACCTGAGTAATTCTCTACCACAGAAAGTTGTTGAGGCCAATTCACTAAATATATTCAAAAAGGAGTTAGATGTAGTCCTTACTACTAGGGGGAATCAAGGGGTATGGTGAGAAAGCAGGAATGGGGTACTGAAGTTGCATGTTCAGCCATGAACTCATTGAATGGCGGTGCAGGCTAGAAGGGCCGAATGGCCTACTCCTGCACCTATTTTCGATGTTTCTATATTTCTATGTCAGGTCTTGATGGCTCAGTTAGGCACCAGATGGTTGCATTTAATGATTGCACATGGGGCGGGGAGGTAAACTCTCCATTCTGATGTCTCCCTGCAAGTTTCTATCTCTCCCGGACAGCAGCAGTTAATTTTACGCAGCACTTTCAGTTACAGAAGAAATCGATTGATCTGTGTTCCCCATTAATATCCACTGGTTCTCGCTGTATTCCTGCAACTGGATCCACTGGTGATTGCTTACATGGGGTATTGGCAGCAGTGCTCTCTTAGTTACAGAATATTATCTGAATGGTGACAGATTAGGAAAAGGGGAGGTGCAATGAGACCTGGGTGTCATGGTTCATCAGTCATTGAAAGTTGGCATGCAGGTACAGCAGGTGGTGAAGAAGGCAAATGGTATGTTGGCCTTCATAGCTAGGGCATTTGAGTATAGGAGCAGGGAGGTCTTACTGCAGTTGTACAGGGCCTTAGTGAGGCCTCACCTGGAATATTGTGTTCAGTTTTGGTCTCCTAATCTGAGGAAGGACATTCTTGCTTTTGAGGGAGTGCAGCGAAGGTTCACCAGACTGATTCCCGGGATGGCAGGACTGACATGTGAGGAGAGACTGGATCGACTGGGCCTGTATTCATTGGAATTTCGAAGGATGAGAGGGAATCTCATAGAAACATATAAAATTCTGACGGACTGGACAGGCTAGATGCAGGAAGAATGTTTCCGATGCTGGGGAAGTCCAAAACCAGGGGACATAGTCTAAGGATAAGGGGTAAGCCATTTAGGACTGAGATGAGGAGAAACTTCTTCACTCAGAGAATTGTTAACCTGTGGAATTCCCTACCGCAGAGAGTTGTTGATGCCAGTTCATTGGATATATTCAAGAGGGAGTTAGATATGGCCCTTACGGCTAAAGGGATCAAGGGGTATGGAGAGAAAGCAGGAAAGGGGTACTGAGGTGAATGATCAGCCATGATCTTATTGAATGGTGGTGCAGGCTCGAAAGGCCGAATGGCCTACTCCTGCACCTATTTTCTATGGTTCTATGTTTCTATGTTTCTATGTTTCTGACCCCAGTCCAAATCTTAGCAGGGAAGCTACCCAAGATTACCCAGCTTAATTATAATCTGGTAGATTTACATTCTAATTAATGAGTCAGTGCAAGATTACAATTTAAAATGTAATAATTTAATACTTAATCTTGCCGATGCAACAAGACTGTTCCATCACTTGCAGCACTGGTCTGTCTCACGCCTATCGTGGGCCACTGATGATACCAGGGCAGCGATATTGCCCCATATTTTTTGATAAACGTGGGGGGAGGTTTCCTACGCCCACCCCAGGTTAATTGGCCCCACCAATTTTCCACTTCATTCACCAAGGCCTCATTAGTATCATCAGAGAACGCTTTCGCCCTCCTTCTCCCTGAAAGCTCCTACTGCATACTATGTGTAGATTCTTTGTTTGCAATCTTGACCACTCCACACACTTCTTTCCACTTTCCTTCTCTCTCTCCCTCTCCTTCAGCCTTTTGAGCATGCGCAGATGACCCCTGACCTCCCGAATCGCAGGAAAAGTTATTTGCTGAAAAAAAACGCGCATGCGCAGAACGGCCGTTGCTATGGACACCAGTCTTGCATGACTGACTACATCGCTAAGGCCCATTTCACACCGCTAAGGCTATCGCCCAAATTATAAAGGCAAAACTAGCGGTTTTTTAAATGGGCGATATTCCAGCGATCCTGAAAAATAAAAAAAGCACTAAGGCTGGAAATATCGCCTGTTTTTGGGCGATAGCGATCATGGTGGAAAGTCTAACCCTTGTTTTCTCTGAGCACAGTTAAAGATCACAGGCATTGGGTTCACAGAACGTTTTTGAATATTATTGGCAAGTTGATTTTAAAAGATTTTGTTCATGTTATTTGGATTTTTTTTAACTGCCAGATGTTTTACACTGAGTGTTGTTGGAGCAAGGAATGCTTTGCCACAGGCAGAGAGCATTGTATCTTTTAAAGGGAAAGTGGATAAGTATTTGAAGCAGAGGAAGATACAGGGCCACAGGGAGAGGGGGAACACCAGTAAAGAGCTGATACAGTCACAAGCCGGAGGCTTCTTTCTGTGTTGTAAAACATTATGGTTCTAAGTAGATTTCAAAAGAAAACAGTAAACAATACAATTTACCAGAATGGGAAGGCTCTCCTTTAAAGGGATGACTTCCTTTGCCCCAAGACATGCATTTTACAATTTGATGCACTGTCTCACTAAAACAGCAGTGAAATATGGGGGTGGGGGTGACATTCAGTTTGAGTGCACATCAGGTGAGGTCTGCCCTGCACCAGTCTAAAGGAGTCAGCATTGGAACCTTTTCGTGACTGGGCCTTGATTACATTAATTCGCTGAACTCCCTATAGGCGGCTGATCTGGAGGCCAGGAAGTCTGGCAGGGTGGCTGATTTTGAAGAGCTTGCACCAACCCTTAAAGGGAGGTGTGGAATCATTGAGAGTGAAAAGAAGCATCAGTTTTGAGCTGCAGGCAACATTTAATGTAGTTAGCCCATATTCACAAGTCCCTTGTCTGTTTCTGGTGGGAGCTATGGCAGCTTACGGCAGCTGGGGTCTGCCCCAGAATCGGTATGGGCAAGAGTTAGTCGCGCTATTTTGGCCCCATTAACATTCTGATTTGAACCCCAAGCGGGATGGTAGAGACTATGGTCTAGACTTTCCTATGAGCCCCTCAACACCCGATTGCCCGCTCAGAAAAACCGCTAACATTTGGTAAGTAACGCTGGCGAGAATTTCCACTTTTGTGTTAAAACTAATTAAAACGAATTGCCCGGCGAGAAACCGACCTTCAGTAAGGCCATTGCGATAGCACAGGTGTTTATGTCCACCGGTGATAACACCAAACAAATCCCTCAGCACACAAGTGCTAGCAATGTTCATAAATTAACTGGAACTGTGTTTGTGAGCAGAAATGTACAGGGCAGAACCCATGAGTCTGCAACTGCCAGCAGGCCTCAGGTGACCCAGATGACTGAGTCCGCAACAAAGGATGAATGCAAGGCAATTCACACCTTGTTGGCGAGCTGCAAGCTCTGCAAAACCTGCTAACCACCACGTGGCAGATGAAGATCGGTCCATGGTGGATCAAAGCAATTTCGAGCCTCAGAGAGAGGAGCAGATGCTGAAGTACACGGGCTGCACATATTTTCGACTAAATGTCCACCTATAATGCTAAACGTAAAATTGAATGGCTTACCTGTAGCCATGGAACTGGACACGGGCGCTCGCCAATCCATCATGAGTAAAAAGATGTTTGAGAGACTGTGGTGCAACAAGGCACTCAGACCAGACCTGAGCCCCATCCACGTGAAACTGAGAATGTACACCAAAGAGCTTATCACTGTCCTGGGCAACGCCATGGTCAAGGTCACCTACGAGGGCACGGTGTATGAACTGCCACTCTGGATTGTCCCGGGCGATGGCCCCACACTGCTTGAAAGGAGCTGGTTGGACAAAATCCGCTGGAACTGGGATGACATCCGAGCGCTATCATATGTTGATGAGGCCTCATGTACCCAGGTTCTTAACAAATTTCCTTCCCTTTTTGAGCCAGGCATTGGAAACTTTTCCGGGACGAAGGTGCGGATCCACTTGGTCCCAGAGGCATGACCCATTCACCACAAGGCGCGAGTGGTACCTCACATGATGAGGGAGAGAGTGGAAATCGTGCTGGACAGGCTGCAACGCGAGGGCATCATCTCCCTCGTGGAATTCAGCGAGTGGGCCAGCCCGATTGTTCCAGTACTCAAAAGTGATGGCACGGTCAGGATTTGCGGCGATTATAAAGTAATTATTAATCGTTTCTCGCTACAGGACCAATACCCGCTACCTAAGGCAGACGACCTATTTGCGACGCTGGCAGGAGGCAAGGCATTCACCAAGCTCGACCTGACTTCGGCCTACATGATGCAGGAGCTGGAGGAGTCTTCGAAGGGCCTCACCTGCATCAACACGCACAAGGGGCTGTTCATCTACAACAGATGCCCATTTGGAATTCGGTCAGCTGCAGCAATCTTCCAGAGAAACATGGAGAGCCTACTCAAGTCGGTATCACGCACGGTGGTTTTTCAGGACGACATATTGGTCACGGGTCGGGACACCGTCGAGCACCTACAAAACCTGGAGGAGGTTCTCCAGCGACTGGAGCGCGTGGGGCTGCGGCTGAATGGGTCGAAATGCGTCTTCGTGGCAACAGAAGTGGAGTTTTTGGGGGGAAAGATCGCGGCGGACGGCATTCGGCCAACAGACGCCAAGACAGTGGCTATCAGGAATGCGCCCAGGCCACAGAATGTCATGGAGCTGTGATCGTTCCTGGGACTCCTCAACTATTTTGTTAACTTTCTACCGGGGTTAAACACTCTCTTGGAGCCCCTACATGTGTTATTGCGTAAAAGTGAGAACTGGGTATGGGGAAAAAAACAAGTAATTGCTTTTGAGAAAGCCAGAAACATTTTATGCTCCAACAAGCTGCTTGTATTGTACAACCCATGTAAAAGACTTGTGCTAGCATGTGATGCGTCGTCGTACGGAGTCGGGTGTGTATTACAACAAGCTAACGTTGCGGAGAAGTTGCAACCTGTCGCCTATGCCTCCAGGAGCTTGTCTAAGGCCAAGAGGGCCTACAGCATGATTGAGAAAGAGGCATTAGCGTGTGTGTGTTCAGGGTAAAGAAAATGCATCAGTACCTGTTTGGCCTCAAATTTGAGCTGGAAACCGATCACAAGCCCCTCATATCCCTGTTCGCTGAAAACAAGGGAATAAATACTAATGCCTCAGCCCGCATACAAAGGTGGGCACTCGCGCTATCAGCGTATAACTATACCATCCACCACAGGCCAAGCACCAAGAACTGTGCGGATGCTCTCAGTCGGCTGCTATTGTCTACCACATGGGTGGAAATGGCGCAGCCTGCAAACTTGTTGATAGTGGCGCAGCCCGCAGACTTGTTGATGGTTATGGAAGTGTTTGAAAATGATAAATCACCTGTCACGGCCCGCCAGATTAGGACTTGGACCAGCCAAGATCCTCTGCTGTCCCTAGTAAAAAACTGTGTACTGCATGGGAGCTGGGCCAGCATCCCTGTTGAAATGCAAGAGCTAATCAAGCCATTCCAGCGGCGAAAGGATGAGCTGTCCATTCAGGCAGACTGCCTGTTGTGGGGTAACCGCGTAGTGCTACCCAAAAAGGGCAGGGAGACGTTCATCTCGGATCTCCACAGTACACACCTGGGTATAGTAATGATGAAAGTGATAGACAGATCCCACGTGTGGTGGCCCAGTATAGACTCTGACTTAGAGTCCTGTGTACGGCAATGTAGCGTGTGTGCTCAGTTGCGCTCAGAGAGGCACCACTAAGTTTGTGGTCCTGGCCCTCCAGACCATGGTCAAGGATCCATGTCGACTATGCGGGCCCGTTTCTCGGTAAAATGTTCTTGGTGGTGATGGATGCTTTTTCAAAATGGATTGAATGTGAAATAATGTCGGGAAGCACCGCCACCACCACCATTGAAAGCCTGAGGGCCTTGTTTTCCACCCACGGCCTGCCTGACACACTGGTCAGTGACAACGGGCCATGTTTCACCAGTGCCAAATTTAAAGAATTCATGACCCGCAATGGGATTAAACATGTCACCTCGGCCCCGTTTAAACCAGCCTCCAATGGGCAGGCAGAGCGGGCAGTACAAACAACTAAACAGAGCCTTAAATGAGTCACAGAAGGCTCACTCCAAACCAACCTGTCCCGAGTACTGCTCAGCTACCACCCGAGACCCCGCTCGCTCACAGGGGTGCCCCTGGCTGAGCTACTCATGAAAAGGACACTTAAAACCAGACTCTCGCTGGTTCACCCCAACCTGCATGATCAGGTAGAGAGCAGGCGGCAGCAACAAAATGTAAATGATGGTCGCGCCACTGTGTCACGGGAAATTGATCTGAATGACCCTGTGTATGTGCTAAACTATGGACATGGTCCCAAGTGGATCGTGGGCACGGTGATAGCTAAAGAAGGGAGTAGGGTGTTTGCAGTCAAACTAGACAATGGACAAATTTGCAGAAAGCACCTGGACCAAACGAGGTTGCGGTTCACAGACTGCCCTGAACAACCCACAGCAGATACCACCTTTTTCGAGCCCACAACACACACCCAAAGGATCAACGACACCACCCTGGACCAGGAAATCGAACCAATCACACCCAACAGCCCAGCAAGGCCAGGCTCACACAGCAGCCCTGCAGGGCCAACAACACGCCAGTCCAGCGAGGGCACAGCCAACACACCAGAACAGACATTTGTACCGAGGCGGTCCACTAAGGAAAGAAAGGCTCCCGACCGCCTCACCTTGTAAATAGTTTTCACTTTGACTTTGGGGGGGGGGGGAGTGATAGTGTGTATCTGTAAAGCATGCACTCTCATGTTCCGCCACCAGGGAGCGCATCCCCTGAAGTCCCAAGGGATCCCAGCATCCCTTGGGAGCACTGTATATAAGGCCTGTTCCTCACTCTAGATTGTCTTAATAAAGACTGAGGTCACTGTTACTTTAACCTCCCTGTGTGCAGTCTCATCTGTGTTAGGAACACAATACTTAGACTGTGACCACTGGTTCTTGACTTCCCCAACATTGGGAACTTTCTTCCTGCATCTAACCTGTCCAATCCTGTCGGAATTTTATATGTTTCTACGAGATCCCCTCTCATTCTTCTAAATTCCAGTGAATATAAGCCTAGTTGATCCAGTCTTTCTTCATATGTCAGTCTTGCCATCCCTGGAATTAGTCAGGTGAACTTTTGCTGCACTCCCTCATTAGCAAGAATGTCCTTTCTCAGATTAGGAGACCAAAACTACACACAATATTCAAGGTGTGGTCTCACCAGGGCCCTGTACAACTGCAGCAAGACCTCCCTGCTCCTATACTCAAAACCTCTCGCTATGAAGGCCAACTTTTGCCTTCTTCACCGCATGCTGTACCTGCATGCCAACTTTCAATGACTGATGTACCATGACACCCAGGTCTTGTTGCACCTCCCCTTTTCCTAATCTGCCGCCATTCAGATAACATTCTACATCCCTGTTCTGCCACCTAAGTGAATAACCTCACATTTATCCACATTATACTGCATCTGCCATGCATTTGCCCATTCACCTAACCTGTCCAAGTCACCCTGCAGCCTCTTAGCATCCTCTTCGCAGCTCAAACTGCCACCCAGCTTAGTGTCATCTGCAAACTTGGAGATATTACATTCAGTTCCTTCGTCCAAATCATTAATGTATATTGTAAATAGCCTGGAGCCCACCACTAGTCACTGCCTGCCATTCTGAAAAAGATCCATTTATTCCTACTTCCTGTCTGCCAACCAGTTCTCTATCCACATCAATACATTACCCCCGATACGATGTGCTTTAATTTTGCCCACTAATCTCTTGTGTGGGACTTTTTCAAATACACCACATCCACTGGTTCTCCCTTATCCACTCTACTAATTGCATCCTCAAAAAATTCTAAACTATTTGTCAAGCATGATTTCCCTTTCATAAATCCATGCTGATCCTATCACTGCTTTCCAAATCCGTTGCTATTACGTCTTTAATAATTGATTCCAACATTTTCCCCACTCCCTATGCCAGGCTAACTGGTCTATAATTCCCTGTTTTCTCTCTCCCTCCTTTTTTAGGGCGGTCTTTGGCCAGGGACTCGCAGGTGTCAGTGGGGATGTTGCACTTTATCAAGAAGGCTTTGAGAGTGCCCTTGAAAAGTTTCCTCTGCCCGCCTTGGGCTCGCTTGCCGTGCAGGAGTTCCGAGTAGAGCACTCACTTTGGGAGTCTTGTGGCAGGCATGCGAACAATGTGGCCTACCCAGCAGAGCTGCTTGAGTGTGGTCAGTGCTTCAATGCTGGAGATGTTGGCCTGGTTGAGGACACTGATGTTGGTGCGTCTGTCCTCCCAGGGGATTTGCAGGATCTTGCGGAGACATGGAGATGGCTGCCCCCAAAAGTTCGTTACCATCCCCCATCTGCTCCACGACGACATGCAAGCTGTGATCTTGACCAACAGACCAAATCCATGTCTGGACCGGGGTCAAGCAGGGCTGTGTCATCGCGCCAACCCTCTTCTTAATCTTCCTTGCTGCAATGCTCCACCTCACATTCAACAAGCTCCGCATTGGAGTGGAATTAAACTACAGAACCAGTGGGAACCTGTTCAACCTTCGTTGCCTCCAGGCCAGATCCAAGGCCACCCCAACCTCTATCGTCTAATTACAGTACGCGGATGACGCATGCATCTGCGCACATTCAGAGTCTGAATTCCAAGTCATAGTCAACATCCTCACTGAGGCATATGAAAACATGGGCCTTACACTAAACATCTGTAAGACAAAGGTCCTCCACTAGCCTGACCCTGCCACACAGCACTCCAAGTCATTAAGATTCACGGCGCAGCACTGGACAACGTGGACCACTTTCCATACCTTGAGAGCATATTATCAACAAGGACAGACATCAACGACGAGATTCAACACTGCCTCCAGTGCGCCAGCGCAATCTTCGGCCGCCTGAGGAAAAGAGTGTTCAAAGATCAGGCCCTCAAATCTACCACCAAGCTCATGGTCTGCAGGGCTGTAGTAATACCCCACCCTCCTGTATGGCTCAGAGATGTGGACCATATACTGTGGACACCTCAAATCGCTGGAGCTAGTCGGTAAGTGTAAAGGCACATACCTCCTGGATTGAGCAGTCCTCACCTTCCTATAGCTGGAGTGTTCCCCGAGGCCCAGGAATCCCAACCAGCCAGAATTAAATTTAAAATGGGAGATCACCATGAGCCACGGAACCTCATTATAATATTTGAAGTGCCACCCGCCCCCCCCTTCCCACCTCCATTAAAACCAGCAGTGGGCAGGTTGGAGGTGGGTTGGGGTTGCAATGGAGATTTTTAACTCTTTAATCTCTCACCTGACCACAACTATCCCCTGTTTTTGTGGGGTTGAAATTCCCCCTGTCACTTGTTCTGCTTTTGCAGTTTAATTTCTAGTGTCTTCAATTTGTCAGGAAGATAAATTTGAAGTAATGATCTATCTTTTGGATGAGACGTTAAACCGAGGCCCCGTCTGCTCCCTCAGGTGGACGTAAAACATCCCATGACACTATTTCGATGAAGAGGGAGTTATCCCCGGTGTCCTTGCCAATATTTATCCCTCAACCAACATAACAAAAATAGATTATCTGGTCATTATCACATTGCTGTTTGTGGGAGCTTGCTTGTGCACAAATTGGCTGCCACATTTCCTACATTACAACAGTGACTACACTCCAAAAGTACATAATCTATCTTTCTTTCTTTCTTTCTTTCTTTCTTTTTTTCTTTTTTTCTTTCTTTCTTTCTATCAAGGGAAATCAGGGATAGTATTAAAGCCAAGGAAGTGGCATACAAATTGGCCAGAAATAGCCTGGGGACTGGGAGAAATTTAGAACTCAGCAGAGGAGGACAAAGGGTTTGATTAGGGCAGGGAAAATGGAGTATGAGAAGAAGCTTGCAGGGAACATTAAGACGGATTGCAAAAGTTTCTATAGATATGTAAAGAGAAAAAGGTTAGTAAAGACAAACGTAGGTCCCCTGCAGTCAGAATCAGGGGAAGTCATAACGGGGAACAAAGAAATGGCGGACCAATTGAACAAGTACTTTGGTTCGGTATTCACGAAGGAGGACACGAACAACCTTCCGGTTATAAAAGGGGTCGGGGGGTCTAATAAGGAGGAGGAACTGAGGGAAATCCTTATTAGCCGGGAAATTGTGTTGGGGAAATTGATGGGATTGAAGGCCGATAAATCCCCAGGGCCTGATGGACTGCATCCCAGAGTACTTAAGGAGGTGGCCTTGGAAATAGTGGATGCGTTGACAGTCATTTTCCAACATTCCATTGACTCTGGATCACTTCCTATGGAGTGGAGGGTAGCCAATGTAACCCCACTTTTTAAAAAAGGAGGGAGAGAGAAAACAGGGAATTATAGACCGGTCAGCCTGACATCGGTAGTGGGTAAAATGATGGAATCAATTATTAAGGATGTCATAGCAGTGCATTTGGAAAGAGGTGACATGATAGGTCCAAGTCAGCATGGATTTGTGAAAGGGAAATCATGCTTGACAAACCTTCTGGAATTTTTTGAGGATGTTTCCAGTAGAGTGGATAAGGGAGAACCAGTTGATGTGGTATATTTGGACTTTCAGAGGGCGTTCGACAAGGTCTCACACAAGAGATTGATGTGCAAAGTTAGAGCACATGGGATTGGGGGTAGTGTACTGACATGAATTGAGAACTGGTTGTCAGACAGGAAGCAAAGAGTAGGAGTAAATGGGTACTTTTCAGAATGGCAGGCAGTGACTAGTGGGGTACCGCAAGGTTCTGTGCTGGGGCCCCAGCTGTTTACACTGTACATTAATGATTTAGATGAGGGGATTAAATGTAATATCTCCAAATTTGCGGATGACACTAAGTTGGGTGGCAGTGTGAGCTGCGAGGAGGATGCTGTGAGGCTGCAGAGCGACTTGGATAGGTTAGGTGAGTGGGCAAATGCATGGCAGATGAAGTATAATGTGGATAAATGTGTTATCCACTTTGGTGGTAAAAACAGAGAGACAGACTATTATCTGAATGGTGACAGATTAGGAAAAGGGGAGGTGCAAAGAGACCTGGGTGTCATGGTACATCAGTCATTGAAGGTTGGCATGCAGGTGCAGCAGGCGGTTAAGAAAGCAAATGGCATGTTGGCCTTCATAGCAAGGGGATTTGAGTACAGGGGCAGGGAGGTGTTGCTACAGTTGTACAGGGCATTGGTGAGGCCACACCTGGAGTATTGTGTACAGTTTTGGTCTCCTAACCTGAGGAAGGACATTCTTGCTATTGAGGGAGTGCAGCGAAGGTTCACCAGACTGATTCACGGGATGGCGGGACTGACCTATCAAGAAAGACTGGATCAACTGGGCTTGTATTCACTGGAGTTCAGAAGAATGAGAGGGGACCTCATAGAAACATTTAAAATTCTGACGGGGTTAGACAGGTTAGATGCAGGAAGAATGTTCCCAATGTTGGGGAAGTCCAGAACCAGAGGTCACAGTCTAAGGATAAGGGGTAAGCCATTTAGGACCGAGATGCGGAGGAACTTCTTTACCCAGAGTGTGGTGAACCTGTGGAATTCTCTACCACAGAAAGTTGTTGAGGCCAATTCACTAAATATATTCAAAAGGGAGTTAGATGAGGTCCTTACTACTTACTACTAGGGGAATCAAGGGGTATGGCGCGAAAGAAGGACTGGGGTACTGACGTTGCATGTCCAGCCATGCATGCATTGCATGGCGGTGCAGGCTAGAAGGGCTCCTTCCCTTCCTTCCCTTCCTTCCCTCCCTTCCCTCCCTTCCTTCCCTTCCTTCCCTTCCTTCCCTTCCTTCCCTTCCTTCCCTTCCTTCCCTCCCTTCCCTTCCCTTCCCTTCCCTTCCCTTCCCTTCCCTTCCCTTCCTTCCCTTCCCTCCTTCCTAGCGGACACTTTATTTAATAACTACTGTTGCATAGAATTTAAAACACATCTGAAACCAGCTGCAGGAAGTAATCTGCACATCCATTGTAGCATGCGACCCACCACCACCTCAGTGAAACCCCAACATTGCACGAGGTAGGAAAAGCCACAAGAACAACAAGGCTACAGGAGCAGATGGAATCTCTGCTGAGGCGCTAAAGTATGACGGAGAGGCGCTGTTGGCGCAGATACATGACCTCATCTCTCTCATCTGGAGGGAGGAGAGCATGCCGGGAGATCTCAGAGATGCAGTGATCGTGACCATCTTTAAAAAAGGGGACAAGTCCGACTGCGGCAACTACAGGGGAATCTCCCTGCTATCAGCAACTGGGAAAGTTGTCACTAGAGTCCTCCTCAACCGGCTTCTACCTGTGGCCAAGGAACTCCTCCCAGAGTCACAGTGCAGATTTTGTCCCCTACGGGGCACAATGGACAGCTGCAGGAAAATTGCAGGGAGCAGTGCCAGCCCTTATACATGCCTTCTTCGACCTTACAAAGGCCTTTGACACTGTCAACCGCGAGGATCTATGGAGCATCCTCCTCCATTTTGGATGCCCCCAAAAGTTCATCAACATCCTTCGTCTGCTCCATGACGACATGCAGGCCATGATCCTTATCAATGGATCCATTACAGACCCAATCCACATCCGGACCGGGGTCAAACAGAGCTGTGTCATCACTCCAACCCTCTTCTCAATCTTCCTCGCTGCCACGCTCCACCTCACAGTCAACAAGCTCCCCGCTGGGGTCTAACTAAACTACAGAACCAGTGGGAAGCTGTTTAAACTTTGCTGCCTCCAGGCCATGTCCAAGACCACCCCAACCTCTGTCGTCGAGCTACAGTACGCGGACGATGCCTGCGTCTGCGCACATTCAGAGGCTGAACTCCAGGACATAGTCGACGTATTTACTGAGGCATACGAAAGCATAGGCCTTACGCTAAACATCCGTAAGACAAAGGTACTCCGCACAGCACTGCCCCCCCGTCAACAAGATCCATGGCGTGGCCCTGGATAACATGGACCATTTCCCATACCTTGGGAGTCTCTTATTACAAAAGCAGACATTGATGAGGAGATTCAACACCGCCTCCAGTGCGCCAGCGCAGCCTTCGGCCACCTGAGGAAAAGACCAGACCCTCAAATCTACCACCAAGTTCATGGTCTACAGGGCTGTGGTAATACCCGCTCTCCTGTTTGGCTCAGAGACATGGACCATGTACAGTAGACAATTCAAGTCGCTGGAGAAATACTATCAACGATGCCTTTGCAAGATCCTACAAATCCCTTGGGAGGACAGATGCACCATCATTAGCGTCCTCGACCAGGCCAACATCCCCAGCATTGAAGCACTGACCACACTTGATTGGCTCCGCTGGGCAGGCCACATTGTCCGCATGCCAGACACGAAACTCCCAAAGCAAACGCTCTACTCGGAACTACTTCATGGCAAACGAGCCAAAGGTGGACAGAGGAAACGTTACAAGGACACCCTCAAAGCCTCCCTGATAAAATGTGGCATCCCCACCGACACCTGGGAGTCCCTGGCCAAAGATCATCCTGAGTGCAGGAAGTGCATCCGGGAGGGCGCTGAGCACCTCAAGTCTCATCGCCGAGTGCATGCAGAAAACAAGCGCAAGCAGCGGAAGGAACGCGTGGCAAACCTGCCCCACCCTCCCTTACCCTCAATGACTGTCTGTCCCACCTGTGGCAGGTACTGTGGCTCTCGTATTGGACTGTTCAGCCACCTAAGAACTCATTCTAGGAGTGGAAGCAAGTCTTCCTCAATTCTGAAAAACTGCCTATGATGATGATGATGATGATGTAGCTATTACTGCTGTGTCCTTTGTACAAGAAAGAGAACAGTTCAGAAAAGCTCCGCTTACATTATTCTTTAGCACTTTTCAATTGAGCTTTCCCATCTTCTAAGAGCTGTTCCCAATTAATTGTGTTAAACATAGAAACATAGAAACATAGAAAATAGGTGCAGGAGTAGGCCATTCGGCCCTTCTAGCCTGCACCGCCATTCAACGAGTTCATGGCTGAACATTCAACTTCAGTACCCCCTTCCTGCTTTCTCGCCATACCCCTTGATCCCCCTAGTAGTAAGGACCTCATCTAACTCCTTTTTGATTATATTTAGTGAATTGGTCTCAACAACTTTCTGTGGTAGAGAATTCTACAAAGATTTAGTAACAATCATTTTTCCTGACTTTGTTCCCTGTGAGTCTAGATTTGTCAATCTTCATCTGGGGTGGTCAATTTGCTGATGTGTTTTCCTTGCTGTGTTTCTGCATATATTTGGTTTGCTTTCTTTAATTTACATTGCAGCTACTTTACTTTAGTAATGTGCTTCCTTCTTCTTGTCACCCTTCAGTCATTATGGGCCACTTGCCGACTTCATTCTAATAGATGGCCACCTGGGGGCAGTCATGTATCACGTAGGATAAGGAAGATGTGCTGACAGATCAACATCTCTTAAGGAATCATCTCCTTGTGACTTTTTATGAGTCAGTTAAGTGATCCCTTATGTGAGTATCATCTCTTGAAGTGATGAATGAAGACTATTACACCTAGCCATTTCATATAAATAAGTCTTGTGAGATAACCCTGCCTAGTTTTAAATAATACACATATTATTAATGCGTAGTCACCTCAGGAAAATGCCAAGTAGATTTTTAAATTTATACACGTGAAGAAAATGTTTTTACAATAAGCAGCTTTTGTTCAACAGGAAAGCAGCAATTGCACATTAGTCACCTTTAACTGAAGCAGGGAACTAATTGTTAATGAGAATGTAGATGGGTTTATGTTATAGTGTGATCCTTGCTCTGCTTAGAACTAAGCAACTAAGCCTACCATTAAACTGTCCAAGTTTTTAAATTAACATATGTAGCAATGTAATAAACCAGTCTACCTCTAAAGGACATCAAAATGAAGGATTAACTTTACTTTTGGAAAATTACATTACCAGGACATTGTCTGTCATATTAGTTCAGAATTGAAACTGAGTCAAATTTGATTATGGAGAAAGGGCAAAACCTTCGCAAATTCTGCTAACATCATTTTGTTAATGATATTTATTCATTAACATCAAGTGAAGTCTGCTACCGACCAAAATCAACATGATTTAATTTAGGTCTCCGACCCTATTGGTGAATGAAAATAAATCTGTGCAGAGCTGTAAGCTGGTCCTTGAATTGGATGCCAATTAATGGAAATTGATGCCACTTCGGAGTTTGTTCTCAATATGTTTAAAAGGAGTTTAAATTACAAAGGTCAAAATTATGATATTGGAACAATCATATTTTTTCATAACATTTATTAGAAAACCTTGAAACAGACTGGCATAACTTTAATATGTCAATATCTATTTAAACTGAAACACATATGCAGTATGTTGTAGTTGCTCTAGATTTTAAAAACATCTTTCATATAACAAAATACATTTGTAACATTTTTACTATTTTATTAATCGAATGTGTGCTCATAATGCACATCGATGTTGTTGGAGGATGTCGGAGTTCCCCTGGTGTTCTGGCCAACATGCATCCATCAAAGAAACAGAACATTTAATGGCACAGAAGGACACCATTTGATAGCGTGTCCATGCCAGCTCTTTGCGAGAATATGGGAAAACGTGTCCCACTGCCCTGCTCCCTCCCCACAGCCCCACGCCCTCAGCCAACACCAGCAAAACAGATGAATGAGTCACTCATTTCATTGCTGCTGTGGGCCCCTGCCATGTGCAATTTCGCTGCTGTGTTTGCTGCAAAAACAAGAACGGCTATATTTCAGAAAGCCATTCACTGGCTGTCGTGCTCACAGAGATCTCAGGCTGTGAAGGGTGCCATATAGCTCCAAATCCTTCGGGCTGAATTTCCTCGGAACTTCTCCCATTCCGCAGCTGTAACTTCAACAGAAGTGCGGCGCAAACGGGAAATTCGCCGCACTGCGCCCGAGTTACAGGTGAAGCGCTGAGGAAATACATCCCCTTTCTTCTTCTATGTGAGTAGAGGAATACATGAGATGATCCTATCACTCATCAGTGCAATACATGCTGTGTCCCTCACTTGCCCACTAAGTGAAAGAAGATGTTACAATAACCCAAGCACGGGCATATTCAACTCCGAGCTATGAAAAGTCCATGATTTCTGAGTGCTGCAGTGAGTGCTGAATTCCTGGTTACGAGGGAAATAAACCTGCATCACAGATGGTGCAATATTCTGTATTTAAACTTCTTCGACTATTGAAATGTGGAGAAAATGTGCGAACCATGTTGATGTTCTAGCGACGAGTTTTCCTGAGAGACCGCTGGAACCTTTCTTCAAATAGTTATGAGCTTGCAAGTTCTATTATGCTTGCTAACGTCAGCAAAAATTCAGTATAAATGAAAGGAAAGTAGAGCATGAAAGTCACTTTGGGAAATGGTAGATTCTCTGCTGTTTTAATGGGGCACCAATCCACTTCGGGCCGGAGCCAATAGTAGAGAGAAATTTTAGATAAGTGCATTGAGTATGATACTGTACCATCATTCAGAGTAATATCCCTAAATAAAAACTAAATCAGAGTGTTGTATATGAAGTAGATAAATCACATTCTATCTAATGCATAGACAGCAAATATCGGGACTGAATGATTTACACTAAATTGCCCACTTGTCTTGCAATTGGTGTCGTTCACTGCTTTAGTTTTGCTCAAACAGCTATGCTTGATATCGAGCCTCTGCAGAACATGAGTTTAAATGTGACATTATACTGAATCAGTTTTATTTGTGGAATAACACTAACCTTGGCTCTGCGGGGAAAGAATCTTCAGGATCTGCTCCACTTTGCTCTGGGGATGCTCATGTTTGCTGGTTTTGCAAAGGTGTAAGTATATCGAGAACAATGTTGAGTTTATTTTTGAATCTCAAGTCGTTGGAGATACATCACCAATGATGTCTCTGCAAGATCCTGCAAATCTCCTGGGAGGACAGGCGCATCAACATCAGTGTCCTCGCCCAGGCTAACACCCCCAGCATTAAGGCACTGACGACACTCGATCAGCTTCGCTGGGCAGGCCACATAGTTCGCATGCCAGACACGAGGCTCCCTAAGCAATTGCTCCATGCGGAGCTCCTTCACGGCAAACGAGCCAAAGGTGGGCAGCGGAAACGTTACAAGGACATCCTCAAAGCCTCTCTGGTAAAGTGTAACATCACCACTGACACCTGGCCGAAGATCGCCCTAGGTGGAGAAGGTGCATCCGGGAGGGCGTTGAGTTCTTCGAATCTCAACGCCGCGAGCGTGAAGAGGTCAGCCGCTGGCAGCGGAAGGAGCGTGCGGCAAATCAGTCCCACCCCCCCCCCTTCCCCCGATGAATATCTGTCCCACCTGTGACAGGGTCTGTGGCTCTCGTATTGGACTGTTCGACCACCAAAGAACTCAGGAGTGGAAGTAAGGCTTCCTCGATTCCAAGGTACAGCCTATGATGATGATGATGATTTTTTAAACTGCAACTGGTGGCTTCAGTTAGTTGTATTATTGGAACGGAATCTCTCCCAATGATTTAGTGCTGAAGTAAAGCCAGTTAGAGCACTGAACCACATGGAAACTGTGGGTCTCAGGTTCGAACCCCAGTTTTGCTGAGTTAGCTGACCTTAGTGAGGACAGCTGCAATACGGAGGGGGAAATCAGCTAATGTTCCACTCCTGACTGCTATTCACTAACCATGGTTGAATTGCTTCCTGGCATTCACTATACTCTCACATGCAAAGTAGCCACTTGGATGAGACACTGTAATCCACCAGTAATCAGTCCTTTCAGGTGATGAGGAGAGAATTTTTATTTTACAAAAGCAATGCAACCATAATTTCTGTGTTCAGTTTCTTTTGCTGTCCACTCAGAAGATGCTGCCTGCCTCCAAAAGCAGCAAATGGCAATCATTTTCGCAAGGAACACTTTGCTGTGTCACAGAAGACAAACATTCATCATGTAATGGCAAACTCTCGAAGACAGTTAGGTTGAATTGCTGTTATTTGTACCTTTACAGATTTTCACAACATCTGGACAGTGTGATGTCATTCCCTCCTTTTTTTGTTATTGTATAAACCTTATAACACCACAGTGGTTCCTGGTTAGACTGGTTGACTCGTGGATCTGTATTGGAGGTGATCAGCTCTGTATCTGGGAAGTGGCTGTCCTGTCAATCAACCAGGTGATAGAGTTCATGTCAGACAAAAACTGGACTCTGTTGGTTGAGCTTCAGTCACAAAGTGTGGGACAGATTTGTTTGTACAACCTCAGCGCTTCCAAGGTAGTAAGGGCCATCGGCATCCTTAATAAGGTAAGATTAGTAACAATGACTTACTTCAATTATCAGCATCTCTCTTACGATGGCATAATTTAAAATTTCAGATTCCTTTTGAAAATTCTAATTTTAGCCTGGGGCTTTCCTGCACTTGAGCGCACAGTGAAATGGGATGTTGGTTACATAGGAACAGAAGTAGGCTATTCATCCCCTTGAGCCTGTTCTGCAATTCAATTAGATCATGGCTGATCTCTATATCAATGCCATGCGTCCTCCTTTGTTCCACATCCCTTGATACACTAACAAAAGCCCATCGATCTCAGTCTTGAAAATTTCAATTGACCCAGCAGCCACAGCCTTTTGGGAGGAGTTGGGGGTAGAGTTCTAGATTTCCACTGCCCTTTGTGTGAAAAATTGCTTCCTGATTTCTCTCCTAAATCCCTCAAACTTCTAAACTCAATCAAATTCAAGCCACGTTTATGCAACTTGTCCTTTTGGTTAATCCTTTAAACCCTGATATCATTTACTGTTAGGTCACAGCAATTACAAAAATTCAAATAGGAGGTAATGGTATTTTGACAGATTTCAGAGAAGAAAGACATTAAGTCTAAAGCTACAAACTATTGCAAAGATGCAGATTTGTTCTCTTGTACCACAATTATGGGCCAAGACTCACTAAGTACGGTGAACTGCAGTCCTACTTGATGCCTCATAATATTTCATAACAATAGACCATCTTAAAATATTTCACCTATCATTGTAAATGGTTCTGCCTCTCTACAACTGAGTACAAGGGATGAATTTGTAGGAACAGGACTAGGCTAGTCAACCCCTCACACCTGTTCTGCCATTCAATTAGATCATGGCTGATCTGTACCTCAACTCCATTTGTCCAACTTTGTTCAATGTCCCTTGATATTCTTAACTAACAAAAATCTATCGATCTCAGTCTTGGAAATTTCAATTCACCGAGCATCCACAGCTGTTTGGGGGAGCGAGTTTCAGATTTCCATTACACTTCCTGGTTTCACTCCTAAATGGCCTAGCTCTAATTTTAAGGTTATGCCCCTTGTTCTGCGTTCCCCCACCATAGTTTCACTGGGCCCAAGTTTCCACATGATTCGCGCCTGATTTTTAGGAGCAACTGGTGGAGAACGGACTATTTTAGAAATCGCAATTCTCCACATTTTTTTTTCTGCAGTTCTAGTTAGGTAGAACAGTTCTAGTTTAGAACAGAATTTTTTCTTCAAAAGGGGGCGTGTCCGGCCACTGACGCCTGATTTGAAAGTTTCCACAGTGAAAATGTACTCCAAACTAAAGTAGAATGGCGCCAGTGAAGATTTTTGTAGAACTGAAAAAACCTGTTCTACACATTAAAAAATCAGGCGCAGGTTAAAAATTAGGCGTCCAGAACGAGGTGGGGGGGAAGGGAACTCATTAAATTCGACAATAAATCCTTATTTATATTTCTACAAATATTATACAAATAAATCCAACCTGAATAAACATTTATAAGCCAAGAAAAGATTAAATAAACCATCTTCCTACCTGTGTGAAAGTGCTTCAGCCAGGGAGAATTCTGCAGCTATTCGTACTGCTGAGCAAGAGAGGGAGGGAGAGAGGGGAGGGAGAGGGAGAGAGGGAGGGAGAGCGGGGAGAGAGGGAGAGAGGGAGGGAGAGGGAGGGAAGAGAGGGGGGGGGTCGGGGAACAGAAGCGGGGGGGGGGCAGGTGTCGGGTCGGGAGGGAGCGGGTGTCGGGTCGGGGGAGAGCGGGTGTCGGGTTGAAGGGGTGGGGAGTGGGTATCGGGTCGGGGCGGGGAGCGGGTCGGGGGGGGAGCGCGCCTCGGGTCGGGGCGGGGAGCGGGTGTCGGGTCGGGTCGGGGCGGGGCAGGGGGGGAGGGAGCGGGTGTCGGGTCGGGGGGGGGGGGGAGCGGGTGTCGGGTTGGGGGGGTGGGGAGCGGGTCTCGGGTCGGGGCGGGGAGCGGGTCGGGGGGGGTCGGAGCGGGGAGCGGGTCGGGGGGGGGAGCGGGCCTCGGGTCGGGGCGGGGAGCGGGTCTCGGGGCGTGGGGTGGGGGGGAGCGGGTCTCGGTCGGGGCGGGGGGGAGCGGGTCTCGGGTCGGGGCGGGGAGCGGGTCGGGGGGGGTCGGGGCGGGGAGCGGGTCGGGGGGGGTCGGGGCGGGGAGCGGGTCGGGGGAGGTCGGGGCGGGGAGCGGGTCGGGGGGGGGAGCGGGCCTCGGGTCGGGGCGGGGAGCAGGTCCCGGGGCGTGGGGTGGGGGGGAGCGGGTCTCGGTCGGGGCGGGGGGGAGCGGGTCTCGGGTGTCGGGTCGGGGCGGGGGGGGGGGAGAGCGGGTGTTGGGTCGGGCGGGGGGGGGAGCGGGTCTCGGGTCTCGGGTCTCGGTCGGGAGCGGGTCTCGGGTCTCGGGAGGGGGGGGGAGCGGGTGTCGAGTCGGGTCTGGTCGGTGGGGGGGGGGCGGGGAGCGAGTGTCTGGTCGGGCGGGGAGCAGGAGCTGGCCGTGGGAGGAGCCTCATTCACGCAGCCCCAGTGAGGCCATTGGGCCAGGGCTAGGGGCTGCGTGCTTCGGGCCCCTCCCACACAGTTCGGCGCCTGGAGCTACTGCACTTGCATGCCCACTGTAGCGCGCATGTGCAGAGGTCCCGGCACTGTTTTCAGTGCAGGGATCTGGCTCCGCCCCCCCCACAGCTCGTGCCGGCTGCGCCGAGTGCCACAGGACCTGTAAGTCGGTGGAGAATACCGAGGATTTTTTTAGGCGCCGTTTTAGGCGCGAAAAACGGGCGCCCAGCTCGGAGGGGCGCCTGTTTTTTTTCTTGTGGAAACTTGGGCCCTCTATATCTACCCTATTGAATCCCTTATACTAAAGAAAAATACTGTGGATACTAGAACTTGGTTCTGACAAAGGGTCATTGACCTGAAACGTTAACTCTGTTTCTCTCTCCATAGATGCTGCCTGACCTGCTGAGTATTTCCAGCATTTTCTGTTTTTATTATTGAATCCCTTAATCATTTTAAACACCTCGATTAGATCACCCTTCAACCTTCTAAATTCGAGAGAATACAAGCCAAGTTTATGCAACCTGTCCTCATAATTTAAACCTGTGAGCTCCGGTATCATTCTGGTGAACCTCCACTGCACCCTTCCAAGGCCGATATATATTTCCTGGGTTCTGGTGCTTAAAACTGATCACAGTTCTCCAGCTGGGGTCTGACCAAGGCTCTGTACAACTGAAGCATAACTTCCTCACTTTTGAAGTCTAATCCCCTTGAGATAAAGGCCAACATTTCAATAACCTTTCTGGTTACTTTTTGTACCTTCCACCAACATTTAGTGATTTAGAAACATGGACAGCTAAGTCCAATTGTTTATTCACAACCCCTGGAGCTAGATTTTCCGTTATTTTTGCATGCATACTGCCCACTTAACGTCCATTTTAATGCTGAAATAAGGTATAATGCCCATAAATCGCCCATTTAGCCACAAAATGGAAAGTAATGCCCATTTCTCAGTCACTTATCGTCGAGCGTTACTTTCGGTATGTACGTAACGCCGATAAAAAATAATACCTCCCGCTCACTTTTTTGGGGGGGAAAGATCAGAATGGGCGAAACCAACGCCCATAATATCGCCCAGCGTTTCTTTTGGCATGTAATTGATGCTGATATTTAATAAAACCCTCTGGCCATTATTTTTTGTCGTAAAGATCACAGTTGCCAAAACTAACATCCAGAAATTCACCCAGCGTTACTTTTGGCACCTCGTACACATCTCACCGACACTATCACTCGCCGAAAAACCGGCGTGAAAAAGTTGCTCTGACCTGAACTAATCACAGTGATATTGACGCCATTTTCTAAATCGCAGGTCGCTTCATTTAAAAGGCTGCGCTGCTTCAACTTCAGGGGAATTTGGATGTACTCTGGAGGTCTTTTAAGGTGATGTGAACATCTGAACAACTATCTTATCATACTGTGGATGATTGGAATTTACTTTAGGTGTCTTAGTGGGGACATTTATTGTTTGTGAACAATCGGGGTAATACTGATAGTTATTGGAAGGGGGCCTGTCGTTTCGTAGCCTGTCTTGATGAGTACGCACATGCTGCAGACTAGAAATGGCAGAAAATGTATTCGACAGCATTGTGTGCCAATCTAAGATGTGCCAGACTGATGAGGACCAGACCTTACAGGGATTTACAGGGAGAAGCGGTCTTACCTCAACTTATCCAATAACACCTGAATTAGGAGACTGCGCTTCCACAAGGAAGTTATCAGTGAGATATTGCCAGCGCATCAGGGGAGATCTGCAGCCTGCCAGTACCATCAGGACCGCACTGTATGTCGAGGTCAAGGTCACCGCAGCACTTTCGTTCTACGGGTTGGGTTCCTTTCAGGCCTCAGTTGGCAACATTTGTGCTATATCTCAGCATGCCACACATTGCTGCATTAGACAGGTCACTGAAGCCTTTTTTGCATGCAGGATGGACTTTATCAGCTTCCCCATGACCAGGGAGGCTCAGACTGAGAGGGCTTTAGGATTCTACCGAATAGCTAACTTCCCCAAGGTGCAGGGAGCAATAGACTGTACGCACATTGTGATGCGGGCACCTTTTCAGGATGCAGAAGTTTTTAGGAACCGCAAGCGATTCCACTTCCTGAATGTGCAACTCGTTGTCGACCACCAGCAAATAATTATGACAGTGAATGCCAAATTTCTGGGTAGCATCCATGATGCTCACATTCTACATGAGAGCACTGTATCTGACATGTTTACAAGTCAGCCACAAGGACAATGCTGGATGCTTGGTGACAAAGGATATAGCCCTGCCACCTGGCTGATGACTCCCCTGCGTGACACCCACACCGAAGCCGAGAAGGATACGAGAGCCACAGAGCCACTCACAATATCGTCGAGAAAACCATTGGCGTGCTTAAGCAGCACTTTAGATGCCTGAAACATTCAGGAGGAGAACTCCAATACCACCCTGAGCAGGTAGCTCAATTCGTGGTGGTGTGCTCAATGCTGCACAACTTGGCTATCAGGAGGGGACAAGAATTGCCAGAAGGGACTGACAGTCCACCTCAGGAGAGAGAGGAAGAGGAGGACGAGGAGATGGGTGCTGACCTCAGGCCAGACAAACAGGCTGAAGCTGAAACCATGCTCCCATCTCCCTCTAGACCGCAGGAAAGGGTCTGTGGTGGCTACATAGCTGCAAGACTCTTATGTCAGCAGCTCATAAATGAGCGCTTTGCTTGAAAGAGCATTGTTGTTATTTACAAAGCTGCAACACTGCTGGGTGTGCAGGTCATACATCAATTGTGTGCATCACCTTGGTGACAATTAAAGTTGATTCAAGTTAAGTGTAATTATACCCTTTCATGTTAAGTTTTTTTTTCCACAAAAACTCAGTGCCAACTGCGTTCTTTGTGCTTAGTAGGCTTTTTGCTGCTGGTGAATCTCCCTCGTGCCTCCCACAACAGCCAAAGAAGCACACACCACACGCACACATGCGTTCAGTCCCTCTCTGCTCCCTCTCTCTCTGTCTCCTCTTATGCGTCCGTAAAGATGACCACTGACCTCCTGAAATGCGGGAAACAAGTGTTGCCATGCCATTGCTATGGTCGGCGACACTTTATGGCAGAAGATCAAAAACATTTAACGCTAACGCCCATTTCAGATCGCTCGTGGTAACACACATTTTCAAAAATGGAAAGTTAGGGTTTTGAAAATGGGCGATACTCCGGCGATCTCAAAACCCATTTTTACCACCCACGCTGGAAATAACGCCCATTTTTGTCCGATCTGTGCAAAAGTGGAAAGTCTAGCCCCTAGTCTTTCACAATTTAGAAAATATTCCGATACAGTTTGTACATCTCCAGTCCAGGACTCTTTGGTCCGGCAACATCCCTGGTCTGGCATCATTCCCAGCAGGGGGTCGTGACCTGCGCTGTGTCCTAGGGCTGGCTGCTCCTCTTCTCCCTGCTGCCTCTAGTGTTCCCTCCTTGTTTGGGTTGGCACGGAGAGGGGGCAAAGAACATGGCAGCTAACTGAGGTGCCGAAGCTGGGCCTGAGAAATGTTGGACAGTAGGCTTCAGCGCAGTGCATGCACAGAACTCGGCCGGGTCGTTGTCAGCAGCGTTGTCAGCAGCACCCGGTAAGTCTAAGGTACTGCTGGCAACGCTAGGGTTGGCTTGACCTCCTGTGGTCCGGAAAATTCTCTGGTCTGGCACCGGTCAAGTCCCAGGAGTGCCGGACTGGAGAGGTACAACTTTCTGGATCCAAAGTGTATGGCATCACACTTCCTCACATTGAACTCCATCTGCCATAGTTTTTCCCATTCACTTTCTCTATGTTCCTTTGTAACTTCTTGCTTCCATTCACACAATTTACTGTGATTCCAAATCTGTAAATTTGGATAAACAACTCTCTATTCTTTCATCTAAGTCATTAATATATATGGTGAAAAACTAAGGTACTAGTACAGATCCCTAGAGGACTGCACTTGCCACATCTCACCAATTAGCAAACAAACCCTTTATCCCTACTCTCTGTCCTCTACCTCCCAACCATTTACTGACTCATGTCATGGAGTTACCTCCAATTTGAAGCACTCTCATTTTTGCTAATAATCTCTTGTGTAACCTTATCAAATGCCTTCTGGAAGGCCATATAGACAACACACTTATACACTCCTCTATCCATCATGCTAATGACTTTATCACAGAATTCAACTAGATTAGTCAGGCATGACCCTAGCCTCCACAAAACCATGCTGATTCTTTGATCAGCTGATACTTATCCAAGCATTAGGCCATTCTGTCTCTGGTGATAGATTCCAGTAACTTCCCCACAATTAATGTTAAACTGACAGATATATAGTTATATGGATTTTCAACCTCCTCCCCCGTTCTTAAATAATGGGTGACAATTGCAATTTTTCATTCCAAAGGCACAATTCCTGAACAATTCCTAGAGAGATTTGGAAAATTCTGACTAATGCATCTGCAATTTCTATACCTATTTATTTTAATACTCAGGTGTGTGATCTTAAGTCCCATTATTTTCTCCATTACCATTGTTTTAACTTGTATTAAATCGACTAAGTTCCTCCCGCTAAGCTTATTTTTAGATTCCCTTTTACCACTGGTATTTTGTCCTCTTCCTCCACTATGAGAATGGCTGCAAAGTATTAATTTAACAAACGCTTATTATCTATTATCTACTGTACATTAATGATTTAGACGAGGGGATTAAATGTAGTATCTCCAAATTTGTGGATGACACTAAGTTGGGTGGCAGTGTGAGCTGCGAGGAGGATGCTATGAGGCTGCAGAGCGACATGGATAGGTTAGGTGAGTGGGCAAATGCATGGCAGATGAAGTATAATGTGGATAAATGTGAGGTTATCCACTTTGGTGGTAAAAACAGAGAGACAGACTATTATCTGAATGGTGACAGATTAGGAAAAGGGGAGGTGCAACGAGACCTGGGTGTCATGGTACATCAGTCATTGAAGGTTGGCATGCAGGTACAGCATGCGGTTAAGAAAGCAAATGGCATGTTGGCCTTCATAGCGAGGGGATTTGAGTACAGGGGTAGAGAGGTGTTACTACAGTTGTACAGGGCCTTGGTGAGGCCACACCTGGAGTATTGTGTACAGTTTTGGTCTCCTAACCTGAGGAAGGACATTCTTGCTATTGAGGGAGTGCAGCGAAGGTTCACCAGACTGATTCCCGGGATGGCGGGACTGACCTATCAAGAAAGACTGGATCAACTGGACTTGTATTCACTGGAGTTCAGAAGAATGAGAGGGGACCTCATAGAAACGTTTAAAATTCTGATGGGTTTAGACAGGTTAGATGCAGGAAGAATGTTTCCAATATTGGGGAAGTCCAGAACCAGGGGTCACAGTCTAAGGATAAGGGGTAAGCCATTTAGGACCAAGATGAGGAGAAACTTCTTCACCCAGGGAGTGGTGAACCTGTGGAATTCTCTACCACAGAAAGTTGTTGAGGCCAATTCACTAAATATATTCAAAAAGGAGTTAGATGAAGTCCTTATTACTAGGAGGACCAAGGGGTATGGCGAGAAAGCAGGAATGGGGTACTGAAGTTGCATGTTCAGCCATGAACTCATTAAATGGCGGTGCAGGCTAGAAGGGCCGAATGGCCTACTCCTGCACCTATTTTCTATGTTTCTATTATAGCCTTACCTGCATCCATTTTTAATGGGCCCACATTTCACTTTACCACTCTCTTAATATATTCATAGACATTCCTTTTAAAATGTGTACGGCTGGATTTTTGGCTCATTTCTGTCTCAGTTAGCTTCCGGTGGGGCGTTATGTTTTTGGGTGTTATGTCGGGCGTCCAGGATTTACCGCCCAGCTGGAAGATTCAGCTATTGGTTTGCTCTGGCACAAAAACTTCCTGCTCTGCCCTCTGTTTTTAGCGTGTGATGTCAATCATCGTGCAACACCAATGGAACATTCAGCCTTAATGCCTCATTTAACTCCCGTCCCAGGAAACACTTGAAAAACCCAGGCAGTCCTTGGGTGTGGCAGGCAGTATTGGCAGCATTTTTAAATGGAGGGATGAAGATCTTGCATCGCAGGTCATATTGACTACAACAGTTACGCACATAATGCTGTGTGAAGCTCCAACTTGCAAACTTCACTTTTATCTGCCATTACAGTGCCCTTACAACTTCAGTGAGAACATTTAATAGGGGCATTACCAGTTCAACAGCATATCATGCTCCATGCTATTGTCAGGCAGTGTCAAAATAGAGGAAGGACTCTTGGCCATGTCGGATACGGATGATGAGAGGCCGAAGTTGTCCGGGGAGGAGGGCTTACCCCCCATGGGTTTACAGGCATCAATGCTCAGACTTCCAGCTCTCTGAGGAGCAGTGTGTGAGAAGGCTGCACTTCCAAAAGGAAGTGTTGACAGAGATATGCTATCTCCACAGGTACACCGATGCCTGCATCACTCTGGAGGCAGCCTTCAATACTCCCCTCAACAGGTATCTGAATTCATTGTGGTGTGCTGCATGTTGCGCAGCTTGGCCATCACGAGTGGCCAGGCATTGCCAGTGGAGATTGCAGCCCACCTCAGGAGGAGGAGGAGGACGAAGGGGAGCCTGCGAGGCCCCCATTGGATAGCCACCCCATACACGGGGGAAGCAGCGTGGAAATGCTGCTGGACCAACACTAAATTTGATTAGAACTCACTTACCAAGTTATACTTTTCATGATATGAAAAGATTAGATGGATTCATTTTGAAAGCTAATAGTTGAAAGTTATATTTGCTGTAATTTGATCCATATACTGTAACATGATCTTTTAAACAACCCTTCATTACTTTGAAATATAATCTTTGTATAGTTATCAAAGTAAATGTAAGTAATAAGGCTGTTCTTAAGTTAGTCTGCAATTAAAGTTTCATTATCCTATGGTTCTTCAAAATACAATTAATTTGTAATCTTTTTCATGAGTTACTTGGTGTCTTATTCTTCTTCCCCTTCTGATTCTTCCATGGTGGTGGTGAGCCGCCTTCTTAAACTGCTGCAGTGCGTGAGGTGAAGGTACTCTCACAGTGCTGTTAGGGAGGGACTCCCAGGATTTTGACCAATGATGATGAAGGAACGGCGATATACTTCCAAGTCAGGATGGTATATAACTTGGAGGGGAACTTGCAGGTGATGGTGTTCCCATGCGTCTACTGTCCTTGTCCTTCTAGGGCGTAGAGGTCGTAGGTTTGGGAGGTGGTGTCGAAGAAGTCTTGGCAAGTTGCTACAGTGCGTCTTGTAGATGGTACACACAGCAGCCACGGTGCCCCGGTGGTGGAAGGTGTGAATGATTAAGGTGCCAATCAAGTGGGCTGCTGTCCTGGATGGTGTCGAGCTTCTTAAGTGTTGCTGCACTCATTCCGGCAGGTGGAGAGTATTCCATCACACTCCTGACTTGTGCTTTGTAGATGGCAGAAAAGCTTTGGGGAGTTGCGAGGTGAGACAGTCGCTGTAGAATACCCAGTCTCTGAGGCAACAGTATTTATGTGGCTGCTCCAGTTAAGTTTCTGGTCAAAAGAAATCAGCAGGATGTTGATGGTGGAAGATTTCTGTCCCAGATGCAAAAAAAAGTTAGCAAGAAACAAACCAATTTTTTGGAATGTATTAAAGTTCCACTGCTATTGGAAATACCTTAACAGACACAGGAGCACAATATCCCTGAATAGAGGAATGGAGGGAGGGGTCGTGGGCGGGGGGGGGAAGGTCCCAATCTCCTTACATAACTTCATTAGGAGTTTGGTGGAACCCCAGAAGAAACTTAGACACATAGAAAGTAGGTGCAGCAGTAGGCTATTCGGCCCTTCGAGCCTGCACCACCATTCAATATGATCATGGCTGATCATACAATTTCAGTACTCCATTCCTGCTTTCTCTCCATACTCCTTGATCCCTTTAGCTGTAAGGGCCACATCCAACTCTCTTTTGAATATATCTAATGAACTGGCCTCAACAACTTTCTGTGGTAGAGAATGCCACAGGTTCACAGTTCTCTGAGTGAAGAAGTTTCTCCTCATCCTGGTCCTAAATGGCTTACCCCTTATCCTTAGACCCCTGTGACCCCTGGTTCTGGACTTTGTACACTTTTGGTCTCCTAATCTGAGGAAGGAAATTCTTGCTATTGAGGGAGTGCAGCGAAGGTTCACCAGACTGATTCCCGGGATGGCAGGACTGACATATGAAGAAAGACTGGATCGACTAGGCTTATATTCACTGGAATTTAGAAGAATGAGAGGGGATCTCGTAGAAACATATAAAATTCTGACGGGATTGGACAGGTTAGATGCAGGAAGAATGTTCCCGATGTTGGAGAAGTCCAGAAGTTACAGCAGGAGATTGGGAGAACCCCCATGGAAATTCAAGGCCAATGTCAAAAGCCTATGACTAACTTTATCAATCAGAATTAAGCAAAAAGTAAAGGCAGCATGAAGCCAATTGAAGTTCGGCATCCCCCAGAAGGTTTTCTTAAAAGCATTGAACTTTTTGGCCTTAAAGGGACTCAGCGCCACTTTAGCTGTGTAATAATATGTCATACATTATATGCTCCTATCTTATAATACTCCTATCTAATAGAATAATGTTGCATCTGATTTACTATTAGCCATAGTAGTTCCACTATATTATAAAAAATATTATACAAGACCAAATCCACCATCTGACAATTTGTATTGATATCCATGCGGAAGCTTAATTTCATTTCTCATTTTATTCCAGATAACAAGTTTGGCAGTAATAAGTGATTTAACCAATGCATCAAAAAGTGCAAGTGCCTCCATAGACCCTTGCAGTGTTTCACTGGTGTAGTCGCACTAGGGACCGATGAAGGCCAAATCATAGGGCCCAAGTTTCCACATGATTTGCGCCTGATTTTTAGGAGCAACTGGTGGAGAACGGACAATCTTAGAAATCGCAATTCTCCACATTTTTTTTTCTGCAGTTCTAGTCAGGTAGAACAGTTCCACTTTGGAACAGAAACTTTTCTTCAAAAGGGGGCGTGTCTGGCCACTGACGCCTGATTTGAAAGTTTCCACAGTGAAAACGTACTCCAAACTAACTTAGAATGGAGCAAGTGAAGATTTTTGTCGAACTGAATAAACCTGAATAAACATTAAAAAATCAGGCGCAGGTTACAAATTAGGCGTCCAGAACGAGGTGGGGGGGGGGGGGGGGGGAAGGGAAGTCATTAAATTCTACAATAAATCCTTATTTATACTTATACAAATATTATACAAATAAATCCAACCTGAATAAAAATTTATAAGCAAAGAAAAGATTAAATAAACCATCTTCCTACCTGTGTGAAAGTGCTTCAGCCAGGGAGAATGCTGCAGCAAGCATCACAAAACGAGGCAGCCGTTCCCGAACGCGGGGGGGGGGGAAGGAAGCCGTTCCAGACTTCCGGCGGGCGGGCGGGGACCGACCGACCGAACGCGGCGGGGGGGAGGGAGGAAGCCGTTCCAGACGGCGGGAGGGAGGGAGGGAGGGAAGGAGACAGAAGGCTGCAGGAAGCCTCAGAAATTGAGGAGCCATTTCCCGACGGCAAAAGGGGGAGGTCGTCAGGAAACGGCTGCCTCAACTTTCTGAGGCTTCCTGCAGCCTTCTCAGTGCTGATGTGCTGATGGCAATGTGCTTTTATTAAAAAATTTTCAAAAACTAAACAGCTACAAAGAACTACAAAAATGGCTGAGTGCCAATGTTTCCTTCACACTGCGCGTGCGCGAATGCTCCAACGCACACGCGCAGCGTTGCCGGCAGGAAAAAAACTAATTTAAATAGTACCCGCCCCCTCCCACTTACAAAATCGGCGCGAGTGTAGGCTCCGCCCCCCTGGGCGTCGCGCCAAACAGACAAGGAGCTGCAAAGCGCTCCAGAATCGCGAGTTTTTTTTCCGGTGCCGTTTTAGGCGCGAAAAACGGGCGCCCAGCTTGGAGGGCCGCCCGTTTTTTATCGTGTGGAAACTTGGGCCCATATTGTTAAACATGGCTTTGGATGAGAACATTTCTTCAGGACTGAAATACAACCAGCAGGTAACCAAAGTTCTAACAAAGGGCTGCCATATCATATGCCAAAATAGCTAGTATTGTTGTATATAGGAAAGATGTGTTAATTTGCAACACCTAAAGCTCTGCATGGGCTCCCGGATCAAGCGCACATGTGCAAAAAGAGGCGGGGTTCATCGCGTGCATGTGCAGAAGCACACAAAAATGTTCATGCAGATAATCACTTCGATATATGAAATGCTTCACAGCTTCATGTCTAGCTTGGAATTTTTAAGATCATTGTGAGAAAGGAACACCACTGACAAGGCAAAATAGAAAAAGTTCCTTCAATTGAATCGTCTTCAGGATATTCAAACTTGGCACAAGAATGGACCTCCTATAATTAATTATTTTTGGTCTAAGATGAAAATACTTCCAGTTTTTACAAAAAACTAATAAACTGCTCAATGTCATTAGTCTCTTACATAATTCACTAGAAAACTGAATACAAACTAGCTGCAATGCTAATCAAATTTAAAAAGAAGTAAAGGGATATGTGTTTTTTAAGTAGAAGAAAGATGAACATTGTTAATGAGATCATACATGGCTGAATGGTAGAAAATGGTCTTTTTTGTTGCTGAGGTCTTGTTTTAGAAAAGAAATGGGTGAGAATGTGAAGTAAGTAGGCTGGAGAAGTGTCAAACATGTTAACTGCACAATAAATAGGTTGGCCCACATTGGTGATAATAGGGGACAATTTTATAATATGATGGCCACTTACTATTACAGTTCAAGGAAATAAACTTATGGTGTAACATGGATTATGTTAAGGAGATTGATAAATGAATGCATTATACAGGAACAAGCTTAGAGTATGAATGCTTCGGTTTCACCTTGGAACCTGGAAGATTCAATCCTTACTATAACTAATTCAACGTAATAGTGAAAGATTGTCGACCTGAAACTTTAACACTTCTTTTCTCTCCACAGATGCCGCATGACCTGCTGAGTATTTTCAGCATTTTCTGTTTTTATTTCAGCATAGAATCATAGGGCTTAAGTTTCGGCCTGAGTTGCTCCTATTTTTTTGGAGCAACTAGTTTAGAATGGAGCATCTTAGAAATTGCAATTCTCGGCATTTAGTTTGCTCCAGTTCTAGTGAGTTAGAATAGTTCCATTTTAGAACAGATTTTTTTTTTCAAAAGGGGGCATGTCCAGCCACTTACGCCTGTTTTGCAAGTTTAGGCAGCGAAAACTTACTCCAAACTAACTTAGAATGGAGTAAGTGTAGATTTTTGTACGCTCAGAAAAACCCTGCCTACACTTATTAGAGATCAGGCATAGAGATCGAGAGATGGAGGGTGGGGGGGAGCGGGGGGTGGGGGGAAGGGGGGTTTACAAACACTAAACACTTCACTTTTACAAATAAAGAGCTATCATCAATAAGAAATGATAAATAAATCAATAAATCAACCAATAAATCAATGAAAAAAATAAAAAAATAAAAAATAAAAAAAGTAATTTAAAAAAAATCACTTAATAAATAAAACATTATTTCTACTCACCTACTGCAGCAGCGGGGAGAAGAGAGGGGGACAAGGGAGAAGAGAGAGGGGTGGAGCAGAGAGGGGGGAGAAGGGGGTGGAGAAGTGAGGGGGAAGAAGATGAATGGAGGGGGGAGAAGATGAACGGGGGGGGGGGGATAAGAAGATGAATGGGGAGGGGCGGGGAGAAGAAGATGAACAGGCCCTGCCGAGGACTTCTTGCGGGGCCTGCACGCAACAAGTGCCGGGCTGCCGACACCGATGACTCTTCAGGCGGGGCCCGCCCCCAGTGAGAGGCCGGGAGGGCTGGCCCTGCCGCCGCCGACGCTGACGCCGGTTCCAAGAAGGACTTTGGGCGAGGCCCACCCCCAGCGAGAGGCCGGGCGGCCCCATCGACGAAGTAAGATGTGTCAGGCTGCTCGGCCCGGGATGGGGCGACGTTCCTTCGGCATGGGATAGGGTTGTCGCCCCGGAGTCAGGACGCACTGGGAGGGCCTGGAGCTACTGCGCAGGTGCGCAGCCTCCACTGCGCACGCGTGCAGCTGCCGGCACTGTTTGGGGCACAGGGCTGTAGCTCCGCCCCCAGCAGCTCCGGCTGCGCCGCACCAATCTGGGAATGGGCCTACAGATATCGGAGAATTGCAAGGTAAGCATTCAGTGCAATTTTTGTTCTACAAATTAGGCGGGCCTCTCCGATGTGCACTGTTCTAATGGGAGTCTGAAACTTGAGCCCATAGAAACATAGAAAATAGGTGCAGGAGCTGGCCATTCGGCCCTTCGAGCCTGTACCACCATTCAATATGATTATGGCTGATCATATAACTTCAGTACCCCTTTCCTGCTTTCTCTCCATACCCCTTGATCCCTTTAGCTGTAAGGACCACATCTAACTCCCTTTTGAATATATCTAATGAACTGGCCTCAACAACTTTCTGTGGTAGAGAATTCTACAGGTTCATAATCCCCTGAGTGAAGAAGTTTCTCCTCATCTCGGTCCTAAATGGCTTACCCCTTATCCTTAGAATATGAACCCTGGTTCTGGATTTCCCCAACATCAGGAACATTCTTCCTGCATCTAACCTGTCCAATCCCATCAGAATTGTATACGTTTCTATGAGATCCCCTCTCATTCTTTTAAATTCCAGTGAATATAAGCCTAGTCAATCCAATCATTCTTCATATGTCAGTCCTGCCATCCCGAGAATTAGTCTGGTGAACCTTCGCTGCACTCTCTCAATAGCAAGAATGTCCCTCCTCAGATTAGGAGCCAAAACTGTACACAATATTGAAGGTGTGGCCTCACCAAGGCCCTGTACAACTGCAGTATATCCTCCCTGCTCCTATACTCAAATCCTCTTACTATGAAGGCCAACATGCCATTTGCCTTTTTCACCGCCTGCTGTACCTGCATGCCAACTTTCAATGACTGATGTACCATGACACCCAGGTCTCATTGCACCTCCCCTTTTCCTAATCTGTCACCATTCAGATAGTATTCTGCCTCCCTGTTTTTGCCACCAAAGTGGATAACCTCACATTTATCTACATTATACTGCATCTGCCAAGCATTTGCCCATTCACCTAACCTGTCCAAGTCACCCTGCAGCCTCCTCACAGCTCACACCACCACCCAGCTTAGTGTCATCTGCAAACTTGGAGATATTACATTTAATTCCTTCGTCCAAATCATTAATGTATATTGTAAATAGCTGGGGGCCCAGCACTGAACCTTGCGGTACCCCACTAGTCACTGCCTCCCATTCTGAAAAGGACCCATTTATTCCTACTCTTTGTTTCCTGTCTGCCAACCAGTTCTCTATCCACGTCAATACATTACCCCCAAAAACATGTATTTTAATTTTGCACACTAATCTCTTGTGTGGGACTTTGTCAAAAGCCTTTTGAAAGTCCAAATACACCACAACGACTGGTTCTCCCTTGTCCACTCTAATCGTTACATCCTCAAAAAAATCTAGAAGATTTGTCAAGCATGATTTCCCTTTCATATATCCATGCTGACTTGGACCGATCCTGTCACTGCTTCCCAAATGCGCTGCTATTATGTCTTTAATAATTGATTCCAACATTTTCCCCATTACCGATGTCAGGCTAACTGGTCTATAATTCCCAGTTTTCTCTCTCCCTCCTTTTTTAAAAAGTGGTGTTACATTAGCTACCCTCCAATCCACAGGAACTCATCCAGAGTCTTTACAATGCTGGAAAATGACCACCAATGCGTCCACTATTTCTAGGGCCACTTCCTTAAATACTCTGGGATGCAGACTATCAGGCCCTGGGGATTTATCGGCCGTCAATCCCATCAATTTCCCTAATATAATTTCCTGACTAATAAGGTTTGCCTTCAGTTCCTCCTTCTCGCTAGACCCTCGGTCCCCTAGTATTTCCGGAAGGTCATTTGTGCCTTCCTTAATTTGAAACAAAGTATTTGTTCAATTGCCCTGATATTTCTTTGTTTCCCATTATAAATTCACCTGATTCTGACTGCAAGGGACCTACATTTGTCTTCACTAATCATTTTCTCTTCACATATCTATAGAAGCTTTTGCAGTCAGTTTTTATGTTCCCTGCAAGCTTACTCTCATATTCTATTTTCCGTTCCTAATTAAACCCTTTATCCTCCTCTGCTGAATTCTAAATTTCTCCCAGTCCTCAGGTTTGCTGCTTTTTCTGGCCAATATATGTGCCTCTTCCTTGGATTTAACACTATCCCTAATTTCCCTTGTTAGCCACGGTTGAGCCACCTTCCCCATTTTATTTTTACGTCAGACAGGGATGTATAATTATTGAAGTTCATCCATGTAACCTTTAAATGTCTGCCATTGCCTATCCACCATCAACCCTTTAAGTATCATTCACCAATCTATCCGAGCTAATTCACGTCTCTTACCATGGAAGTTACCTTTCTTTAAGTTAAGGGCCCTAGTCTCTGAATTAACTGTGTCACTCTCCATCTTAATGAAGAATTCTACCATATTATGGTCACTCTTCCCCAAGGGGCCTCGCACAACAAGATTGACAATTTAACCTCTCTCGTTACACAAGACCCAGTCTAGGATGGCTACAGCTTAGAAGGAGGCTATTTGGCCCGTTGCATTTGTGCCAGCTCTCTGCAAGAGCACTTCAGCTGGTCCCACTCCCCCGCCTTTTCCCCATAGTGTTGCAAGTTTTTTTCCTTCAGGTACTTATCCAATTCCCTTTTAAAGCCACGATTGAGTCTACCTCCACCACTCTTTCAGGCAGTGTATTCCAGATCCGAACCAGTCGCATAAAAAAGCTTTTCCTCATGTCATCTTTGGTTCTTCTGCCAATCGCCTTAAATCTGTGTCCTGTGGTTCTCGGCCCTTCCACCAATGGGACCCATTTCTCTCTATCTGCTCTGTCTAGACCCCTCATGATTTTGAACATCTCTATTAAATCTCCTTTCAACCTTCTCTGCTCTAAGGAGAACAACCTCAACTTCTCTAGTCTATCCATGAAACTTAAGTCCTTCATCCCTGGAGCCATTCTTTTAAATCTTTTGTGCACCCTCTCCAAGGCCTTCACATCCTTCCTAAAGTGCAGTGCCCAGAACTGGACACAATAATCCAGTTGGGGCCGAACCAGTGTTTTATAAAGGTTCATCATAACTTCCTTGCTTTTGTACTCTATGCCTCTATTTATGAAGCCCAGGATCCCGTATGCTTTTTTAACAGCTTTCTCAACCTGCCCTGCCACCTTCAATGATTAATGCACAAATATCCCCAGGTCTCTCTGTTCATGCATCCCTTTTAGGATTGTACCCTTTAGTTTAAATTGCCTCTCCTCATTCTTCCTACCAAAATGTATCACTTTGCACTTTTCTGCATTAAATTTCATCTGCCATGTGTCCGCTCATTCCACCAGCCTGTCTATGTCCTCTTGAAGTCTATCACTATCCTCCTCACTGTTCAATATACTTCCAAGTTTAGTGTCATCTGCAATTTTTGAAGTTGTGCCCTGTACTCCCAAGTCCAAGTCATTAATATATAACAAGAAAAGCAGTGGTCCTAGTACCATCAACGATCTAAAAACAAAACAAAATAATCACTTTTAGGAAGCACTGGCTACTCGACTGTAGGTGGAGCTCAAGCACAGAGATTGTGAGAACCACAGACATGGAACTCATTGGTAGAGTGTTTGCTGAATGCATCCGTGTCCATATAGCAGCGCTGCTCGAGATAATTATAGATACTTTATTCTTTTTATAAACAGAGGCGAACACAATAATGTCAACATTAATACAGTGTGTCATCATCATATTTTCAAACATATTTGCTGCTATTAACTTATTATGTTCATCCTATGGCAGGTCAGAGCCATAAAAGGAGCGGCGAGCGGCGGCCATGGGCAACATTGCGGCATACCACTGCAAGGTACAGCGCGAGCTGGTGCAGGAGGGTGACAGCGGCAAAGAGGGATGTCATCAAGATCCAGGTCGTTGATTGGAGCGTGGGCAGGTACAGCAGGAGTGGCAAGGTCAGGGAGATGGAGTGGCTAGAGATTGCAGAGAGACATGATTGGGGCCCAGGAGAGGTGCGAATTCAGGGCCAGAAGAGGCGTGGGCCCAGGAGCAGCATGGGCCAGCCCACACTGCGATTGTGTGCGCACTAGGCCTGTGCAGCAGAGCAGGTCTCCAGTCGTCTTGGTTAATCCTTGCCACTGGACCAAGACCTAGCTCTGTCAAGCCAGGGTGGTGGCTGGTGTGCAACGGCCACCACACGTGAAAAGAATCTATGGACAGACATCTTCCACCCGACACTATGTAGTTCAGGACCTGGAATATTAGGTCCTTCATTGAAACACCTGTGGACTCATCCATTTTTGGCGTGGAAGCAAGTCATCCTCGATACAAAGGACCGCCAATGATGATGTTTATCCTAGCTTTAATGAAAAGGAAAATTCAAGTTCAAAAATATATTTTGGAAACTAAACCAGATTGAATTATTCCCTTTAAACTTGATTTACAACAATATAATTCAGACCTTAATCTATGACTAACTACTTCAGCTGGTTTATTAAAGTAGCGATAATTTAAGAGTTAAACTTAATTGATGGTATGTATCATTGCAAGGGCTGATCTAATCACTGATATACTCATATTATTCTCATTTATAATAGGTTGCAAATCCATACCTGTATCTGAAGAAAACATCAGCATGAAGCTAAGAGAAATAAAGTTACCAGGGCTGCATGCCTGTCTGAAACTTCAGACCCCAGGAGTGCAGATCGCCTCATTTCTCTACATTAAACAAACCAACTTGCTGGCTGTGGGCTGCTCAATGGGAACTGTGCAATTATGGAACTTCCAGTCCCTCCGCAGAGAGTATGTTTTTCACACTGACATTTGTCTGAGTTTAGAAATGATATGTCTTTAACAGGAAACATTCAGAATACTTACACTGCAGCGTAAAATGGGTGCCTGATTTTCCCTTCCATTGATTTCAATGGAAAGGAACAGCGTTTTTTGTGTATAATGGACGGCTATTTCGATAGCGGGGATTTTACTCCATCGCCCAAAGTTAAAATTACCCCTATTTGTCTGAGCACATATTCATTTCAAATGTGGTTTACATAGGGAACAAAGAGTGATACACAGTAAGAGAATGAGATCATTTCAAATGTGCTGTTAAAAATTACACATAAAATGCACAAATCTATGAAAATGTCCAGGGAGGAATTTATTATTTGTAGTGAAATCGTCAGCATTTTCTATATACATGTGTTTCTAATTTTGCAATGAATACTGATCAGATAATATTTCAATGACTAGATAATATATCAAAACCATTAAGAAAGCAAATAGAATGCTGAGATATACAGTCAAAGCAGGAAAATATAAGTTCACAGAAATTATGTTTTGACGTTACATTGTCATGTTTAGAATACTGTGTTCATTTCAGTCACCATGCCATAAAAAATATACCTGTATTAACAAGAGTACAGAAAAGACTGATTCCAAATGTAAAGGGATGAGCTATAACGTTAGAGAAGCTTAAGCTTTATGGTTTAGAAAGGGGAAATTAACAAGACATCCTCAGACTGAGCAATGCTGCAGGAAGCCAGCTATACATAGGACCAAAAGTTAACTTCTGTCACAGAGAGATTTAGTGTCAATAGTGCAGTGGTCAGCACCACTTGCATTCAAGATTATCACGCTCTGGCTCCCCATAACATTGTGCACAAGGTAGCCATACTATACACCAAATGCACACTGTGTAAGGTGCTGGGAGCCCTCACACAAAATGCGTACAAGGTTCATTAAGGCCACACAACATATTTAAACGTGTCAAGCTCTGGTTGCCTCGTGCCCATTTGGAATGGGTGCTTCAGGGCAAACCCAGGACTGTTTGTGACGTTTTGCTGCTGGGTGGCCCTCATCTTAATATAGGAGCACCCTCACTTTTGCTGCATCTTTTCAGATTTCAGTGGTTGTACACTAAAAAAATGAACTACAATATACATAAATGATTTGGATGAAGGAATTGAATGTAATATCTCCAAGTTTGCAGATGACATTAAACTGGGTGGCAGTGTGAGCTGTGAGGATGACGCTAAGAGACTGCAGGTTGACTTGGACAGATTAGGTGAGTGGGCAAATGCATGGCAGATGCAATATAATGTGGATAAATGTGAGGTTATCCATTTTGGTGGCAAAAACATGAAGGCAGAATATTATCTGACTGGCGGCAGATTAGGAAAAGGGGAGGTGCAACGAGACCTGGGTATCATGGTTCATCAGTCATTGAAGGTTGGCATGCAGATACAACAGGCGGTGAAGAAGGCAAATGGTATGTTGGCCTTCATAGCTAGGGGTTTTGAGTATAGGAACAGGGAGGTCTGACTGCAGTTGTACAGGGCCTTGGTGAGGCCTCACCTGGAATATTGTGTTCAGTTTTGGTCTCCTAATCTGAGGAAGGACGTTCTTGCTATTGAGGGAGTGCAACGAAGGTTCACCAGACTAATTCTAGGGATGGCTGGACTGTCATATGAGGAGAGACTGGATCAACTGGGCCTTTATTCACTGGAGTTTGGAAGGATGAGAGGGGATCTCATAGAAACGTATAAGATTCTGACGGGACTGGACAGGTTAGATGCAGGAAGAATGTTCCCGATGTTGGAGAAGTCCAGAACCAGGGGACATAGTATTAGGATAAGGGGTTGGCCATTTAGGACTGAGATGAGGAGAAACTTCTTCACTCAGAGAGTTGTTAACCTGTGGAATTCTCTGCCACAGAGAGTTGTTGATGCCAGATCATTGGATATATTCAAGAGGGAGTTCGATATGGCCCTTACGGCTAAGGGGATCAAGGGGTATGGAGAGAAAGCAGGAAAGGGGTACTGAGGGAATGATCAGCCATGATCTTATTGAATGGCGGTGCAGACTCGAAGGGTCGAATGGT
Organism: Pristiophorus japonicus; assembly: GCF_044704955.1. Classification (NCBI taxonomy): domain Eukaryota; kingdom Metazoa; phylum Chordata; class Chondrichthyes; family Pristiophoridae; genus Pristiophorus; species Pristiophorus japonicus. The sequence continues at coordinate 247,834,891 of NC_091980.1, forward strand.
CTACTCCTGCACCTATTTTCTATGTTTCTATGTTTCTATGAATGACAATAATGGTCAGCAGCCAGCAGACCTTCGCTGGCTGGTGTCGCCTGATATTGGGCCCTATTCACCCCATCCCCAGTATGGTACTCCCAGCACATCCTGCATTAATTGCCAGGAATGCCAAAAATATTTAAATAGTCTGGCATTGCAATATTGTATAAGGCCAGCACTTGATTAGCTGCAGTCCCAGTGATGCTGTGCTGAGGATTATGTCACTGATCCCTTAAATGATGAGGTAACTTTTGTTAGTTCTTAACACATTGGAATCATGCACTAAAGTGCACATACTTTCACTTGGCTGTGTGTGTTGTTCATTTCCTCTTCCCAAATTATCTGATCTTTACCATCGCAGTCAGATAATCTATACAATCTCAAATATATTGGCCTGCAATTTGCGGTCAGCGGCGACGCGATGGCAATCGCCGTTGACCTCAAAGAAAGCTGCCCACAGAGATATCGCAATTTCTGTGGGGAAAACTTTAGGTTTCTCAATGTGTAATTGATTACCGCGCTGTGAATAGGGGATTCCTACAGCAATGCAGCAGTGATGTCATCAAGCTGTCTAAGCAGCCAATCACAGTGAAGAATTCCCATAGACAGCAAACCAGGAAATGAAAAGCACTTAGAACATAGAAACATAGAAATTTACAGCGCAGAAGGAGGCCAGTTCGACCCATCGTGTCTGCACCGGCCGACAAAGAGCCGCATGGCCCTTCGTCAGCAGCCCTAAAGGTTACATACAAACCCATAAACAATGATGGAAAGGCAAAGAGCACCCAGCCCAACAGTCCGCCCCACACGACTGCAACACCCCTTATACTAAAACCATCTACACTCCACCCCAACTGTAGCCATGTGGTCTCCTGGGAGTGGCAAAAACCAGATAAAAACCCAGGCCAATTTAGGGAGAAAAAATCTAGGAAAATTCCTCTCCGACCCATCTAATCGATTGAAACTAGTCCAGGAGATCATCCTGGCCGTATTCTATTCCCTGCAGTACTTACCATAATATCTGAGCCGACCAACAAAGGGTCATCTAGTCTAATCCCAATTACCAGCTCTAAATCCGTAAAACGGCACTTTAAGTGCCCATCCAACCATCTCTTAAATGTGGTGAGGGTTTCTGCATCCACCACTCTTCCAGGCAGCGAGTTCCAGATCCCCACAACCCTCTGTGTAAAGAAGCCCCCTCTCAAATCCCCTCTAAACCTTCCACCAACCACATTAAAACTATGCCCCCTCATAATAGCCCATTTCACCAATGGAAATAGACCCTTACTATCCACTATGTCCAGGCCCCTCAATATTTTGTACATCTCGATGAGGTCTCCTCTCAACCTCCTCTGCTCCAATGAGAACAAACCCAGCTTATCCAATCTGTCCTCATAACTAAGATTCTTAATCTCCTTTGCATAGTCTTGAGTACAATCATGTCCTTCCTATAAAATGGTGACCAGAACTGCATGCAGTACTCCAGCTGTAGCCTAACCAAAGTATTATACAATTTAAGCATAACCTCCCTGCTCTTATATTCTATGCTTCGGCCAATAAAGGCAAGCATTCCGTATGCCTTCTTAACCACTTTATCCACCTGGCCTGCCACTTTCAGGGATCTGTGGACAAGCACTCCAAGGTCCCTTTGTTCATCTACACTATTAAGTGGCCTACTGCTTAATGTGTATACCCTTTCCTTATTAGCCCTCCCAAAGTACATCACCTCACACTTCTCTGAATTAAATTCCATTTGCCACTGCTCTGCCCACCTGACCAGTAGATTGATATCCTCCTGCAGCCCATGAGTTTCCTCTTCATTATCAACCACACAACCAGTTTTAGTGTTATCTGCAAACTTCTTAATCATGCTCCCTATATTCAAATCTAAATCATTGGTAAATACCACAAAAAGCAAGGGACCCAGTACTGAGCCCTCCGGAACCCCACGGGAAACATCCTTCCAGTCACAAAAACATCCATCAATCATTACCCTTTGCTTTCTACCTCCAAGCCAATTTTGGATCCAACTTGCCACTTTGCCCTGGATCCCATGGGCTTTAATCTTCATGACCAGTCTACCATGCGGGACCTTATCAAAAACCTTACTAAAGTCCATATATACTACATCATACGCACTATCCTCATCAAGCCTCTTGGTTACCTCCTCAAAAAATTCAATCAGGTTAGTCAAACACGATCTTCCCTTAACAAATCCGTGCTGACTGGCCCCTATTAATCCTTGCCTATCCAAATGCAGATTTATCCTGTCTTTCAGGAATTTTTCTAGTAATTTTCCCACAACTGAGGTTAGGCTGACAGGCCTGTAATTACTCGGCCTATCCCTTTTTTCCTTCTTAAACAAGGGTACTACATTAGCAGTCCTCCAATCCTCTGGCACCATGCCCATATCCAAAGAGGACTGGAAAATGGTGGTCAAGGCCTCTGTTATTTCCTTTTTTACTTCGCTCAACAACCTGGGATGCATTTCATCTAGGCCTGGGAACTTATCTACTTTCAAAGCTGCTTAAACCCCTTAATACTTCCTCTCTCACAATATTTATTTCATCCAGAATATCACACTCCTCCTCGATAGTAGTATCTGCATTACCTCTTTCCTTTGTAAAAACAGATGCAAAGTATTCGTTAAGAATCCTACCAACATCTTCCACCTCTACACAAAGATTACCCTCATGGTCTCTAATAGGCCCTATCCTTTCCTTAATTACCCTCTTACTCTTAATATATTTATAGAACATCTTAGGGTTTTTCTTAATTTTACTGGCCAAGAATTTCTCGTGCTCTCTCTTAGCATTCCTAATATACTTTTTAATTTTGCCTCTCAACTTTCTATATTCCTCTAAAGATTCTAAAGTATTTAGCCGTTGATATGTGACATAAGCGTCCCTTTTTTTCTTAATCCTCCCCTGTAAGTCCCTAGACATCCAGGGGCCTCTTGAATTATTTTTTCCAGCCTTTTTCTTTAAGGGCACATGTTTGGCCTGAACCTTTCGGATCTCCTCCTTGAATGCCTCCCATTGTTCCGACACTGATTTACCCACAAGTAGCTGTTTCCAGTCCACTATGGTCAAATCACTCCTTAACTTAGCAAAATTAGCTTTTCCCCAATTCGGAGCTTTTATTCCAGGCCTATTCTTGTCCTTATCCATAACTAACTTGAATCTGACTGAATTATGGTCACTGGCACCCAAATGCTCCCCCACTAATACCCCTTGAACCTGCGCAGCTTCATTCCCCAAAACTAAATCCAAGACCGCCCCCTTTCATGTTGGGCTTGCTACATACTGACTAAAAAAGTTCTCTTGAATGCATTTCAAGAATTCCACACCCTCTATACCTTTCACATTAAATTTGTCCCAATCAGTATTTGGATAGTTAAAATCCCTTACTATTACTACCTATGGTTTTTAGACTTCACAGCAATTTGCCTACATATTTGCTCCTCTATCTCCCTCCCACTGTTTGGAGGTCTATAATAAACTCCCAGTCGTGTAATCGCCCCTTTTTTATTTTTCAATTCGACCCATATGTCCTCAGTTGATGATCCCTCTAACATATCATCCCTTCTCACCACTGTAATAGTTTCTTTAATCAGTACCACAACCACCCCTCCCTTTTACCCCCCTCTCTATCTTGTCTAAAACTCCTGTAGTCAGGAATATTGATCTGCCAAACCTGCCCCTCTTTCAGCCATGTTTCTGTAATGGCTATAATGCCATATCCCAAGTGTCTACCTGTGCCCTTAGCTCATCCGCCTTATTCGCTATACCCCTTCCGTCAAAGTATATACCGTTCAGCACAGGAAGATCTCCTTGCTTACTACATATTAAGCCCTGTTTCCGCTGTCTTACAGATTTGCTTTCTAGATTCTTGCTATCCAACTTCTGCTTTACTTCCTTCCCTTTTGAATTCATTCTCAGGTTTCCATCCTCCTGCCAAGCTAGTTTAAACTCTCCCCAACAGCACTAGCAAAACTCCCCGCGAGGATATTGGTCCTGGCGCTGTCGATGTGCAACCCGTCCAATTTCTACAGATCCCATCTCCCCCAGAAGCAGTCCCAATGCCTCAAGAATTTAAAGCCCTCCCTCCTACACCAATTTTCCAGCCACATGTTCATCTTCTCTTTCCTTCTATTCTTATACTCATTAGCATGTGACACCGGTAGTAACCCAGAGATTACTCCCTTTGAGGTTCTACCCTTTAATTTTCTTCCTAGCTCCCTAAATTCTTCCAATAGGACCTCATGCCTCATTTTACCTATGTCGTTGGTCCCGATATGGACCATGACCTCAAGCTGTTTACCCTCCCCCCACCAGGATGCCCTGCATCCGCTCTGTGACATCCTTGACCCTGGCACCAGGGAGGCACAAAACCATTCGTCACGTACAAGGCCGCAGAAACTCCTGTCTGTTCCCCTAACTATAGAATCCCCTATCACTAGGGCTTTTTTGTTCTTCATCCCTCCCCCCTGTGCAGCTGAGCCACCCGTGGTGCCTTGGAATTGGCTCTGGCTGCACTCCCCAGAGGCACCTTCGTCCTTACCGATACTCAGAAGTGAATATTGGTTTGAAAGCGAGGTGGACTCATGGAGGGACTCCTGCCTACCTACCTGTCTGGTGGTCACCCACTTCCCCTCTACCTGCATGCTTTTAAGCTGTGGGGTAACCACCTCCTGAAACATGCTATCCATGTAATTCTCAGCCTCGCAGATGCACCTTATTGACTCCACCCGCTGCTCCAGCTCTGAAATGCAGAGCTCGAGCAGTTGAAGCTGGAGACACCTCCTGCACACATGGTTGTCTAGGCTGCGTGAAATGTCTAGGACTTCCCACATGCCTCAGGATGTGCACTCCATGGGACTAAGCTGCGCTGCCATCCCTCTAATTAGACTTATTTAGTTTAAAATCTACTTTAAAAGAAATGGAGAAATGAGAGCTACTCACCAACTCGTCTTACCGACATCTGTGGCCTCCCGACCTCTCGGCCTCCGAACTCCCGATCTCTCGGCCTCTGAACTCCCAACCTACTTAAAAAGAAATAGAGAAAATAGAGAAAAGAGAGCCACTTACCAACTCACCTCAACAACTCCCAGCCTCCGAACTCCCGGCCTCCAAACTCCCGACTCCCCGACCTCAGGACCTACCTACTCGCTGACCTCAGGGTCTACTGACTCACCGACCTCAGGACCTACCGACTCACCGACCTCAGGGCCTACCGACTCACCGACCTCAGGGCCTACCGACTCGTCGATCTCAGGTCCTGCCGAATCACTGACCTCAGGACCTACCGAATCACCGACCTCAGGACCTACCGAATCACCACCTCAGGACCTACCGAATCACCACCTCAGGACCTACCGAATCGCTGACCTCCTGAACTCGGACTCCCGGAACTCACGGACTCTCCCGCTCTCATCACGGACTCTCCCGCTCTCCCACTTATCTGCACTTTTTAAAAAATGTTACAGAGAATGAAATACAGCTTGGGACATATACATGGGGTTAAGGTAGAAGCTGAAATATGATGAAAACACATGAAAACATTTTTTTTGAAAAATTTTAATTTTTCTCATAATGGAGAAACTTGCCATTCCACAAGTATAAAAATTAATTTTTCAGGGCCAGAACGGTTGATTAGCAGTCAATACTCTGTTAGAAGCCCAGTTGCACCTATTCCAATGAGGCTTAACATTTAATGGGGTGTTTAACAGAGATATTAGCATGGAAAAGCTCAAGTTTCTGTCAGTTCACTGATTGCCGGTTATGGTGGAAGGGGGTGGAAGGGGCTGGGGGCCCACACCACAGCCTGTGTCGGAGCAGTGAATGACTGACTGCAACTTCAGGATTTCCGCATTTAGAGGTGCATGCGCTAAATTCTGAAGTTTAGTCCGTTTCAGAGGGGTAATGACAGCGAAGGCTGACAGTTTGCCATCATTCCCACTGCAAAATCTGGGCCCTTATCTGCGGTCAAAATTACAAAATCCTTTTGAATGATGCATTCTATATTTCATAAATAGCATTAGCTTTATTTCAAACCATTTGAAGAACCTTGGAGAATAAATTCACACCTAAAAGCCATGGCTAAAAATTGGCAGTAACGCATAGGGGATAATTTTGACTGTGGCTGATAGTATAAAACGGGTGATGTCGGATCAGCTGCCCATTATACATCACTCCTGATTTTCGTTTCGACTGAAGTCCATTGAAATGAAAGTCGGGAGAGATCTATAATGGCCAACTGAATTGATGTTGCTCATTTTATGCTATCGCTCAAAGTCAAAATGATCCCTATTGTGTTCCTTGCTTTTACAGGCAGTTCCTTATTTCTTTGATCATACGGACCATGTGTTGTGTTTTATGGTGTGTTTGAAGCCAGCTTTTGCTCTACTCTGCTCCCTTTATAGAGGTTCCATATCCAGCTGCAGCCTAATCTATTCCCAGTTGTTGCTTTGTCGTATGAAGTCTCACCGAGTAATGACCTGCCCAAGTGCTACCTCTGGACAACTCAGCTCATGCATAACAGGTTACTATCTCAATTAGACTGCTAGAGATTTTCAGTGGAGCTGGCATGAATTAATCGCTACAGAAAGTTACCAATGGCACGTCAGCACTTCCCAATAAAATGTCTGGGAGTAATACTTTTGTAGATATACGGGTGATCTTACAATTCCACTCTTCCAGCAGTTGCATTCACAGGGAACACAGGTCAAAGGGTCAGGAGTACAGTGTTGTGTCCCTATTTCTGACCTGTGCTGTCCGTGATGGGTCTGCGGGATTGTGGAATTGCGTAATAATCCTTTATATGTATAATGTAAGCCTAAATGTTTATTTACCGTTAATCTGTGGACCAAATAAAACTCAGAATTTAGAACCTGGTAATATTAATAAAAATATGCAAAAACACCACAAATACACAGAAGGTCTGTTGGCATCAATAAAGAAGAAAACGGGTTAAGCCTTTAAGGGTGGGCCTTTTGGGAGATCTTTTGCTTATATTACATTGGGGACCTCCACACCCAAGACTTAGTTGCGGGGTGACCTGGCACCTGAGCTGCCTGTTTTTGAGTTGTTCCCAACAGACAAGCTGCATTGGGAGACCCAAATGTCACCTGCAGCTCACTGGTTTTATAGAAATGAGGCCCGAGGCCCAATTTGGAGCATGCCTCAGGTCTCCAGTGTAAGTGGTTTCCCTTAGGTTTTTTCGCCGCACCCCCACGTTGCAATAGTTCTCGACTTGGGAGTGATTACTGCACTGAACAGATGAATGAGTCACGGACAAATTCCTTCGGTCTCAACCGTCAATGCTTTATTAAAGCTACCTCAACACAGCAAAACTACAAGTAAACACAATGACGATGTAGTACAATCCAGTATCCTGGCGTGTCTAAACCACCCCTATCGCGAAGTACCCAACGTCTAAACCTCTGCTCGATCCACAGTGTACCCCTGAATCTGTACCAACTGGCTGGGCGTACCCCTATGGTCCTCGCAGCAAAACCTCCCCACTAAAACCCTTCTAAGGCTTGGTTGGGAGAACACACGACACCTCCTCACACAGTGGCTGCGATCTTAAAGATGCGTGGGTAGGGGTGATGCTCACCAATTCGTTAGAGGAGGACTAGAACCTCAACCCACTTTTTCGAGGACTGTCCTGTTTCCTTCCGCAGCCTTTCTTTGATGGTCCATTTAAGTCACTCCACAACCCCCGATGGCTGTGGGTTGTGAGCCACATGCCATTTCCCTTCTATCCCTAGCACTTTCAAGATAGCCTGCATGACCCGCCCTGTGAAGTGGCTCCCCTGGTCGGACTCCACGATCTGCGGCAGTCCCCAACTGGAGAACAGTTCCCTCACCAAGATCCTTGCCGTCACCAATGCCGTGGCTGATCGGCAAGGGAAGGCTTCAACCCACTTCGAGAAGACAACCACTAGGACCAAACAGTACTTGTAACCCCCCCTTTGCGGTGGGCAATGGCCTGATGTAATCGACCTATACCGACTGCCATGGTCCCTCTACCCTTCTCGTGTGTCCCATGAGAACCTTTCTTTTCTGGGGATCGTAGTTTTTCGCTGCGCACACCAGACAGTCTGCGCAAAAAACGCGACATCCTCCCTCAGTTGCGACCACCACCCTTCCTGTTCTACCCTCTGCCAGGTAGTCTCCAGCCCTGGGTGTCCCGCTCCTGGGACCCCGTGGGCTAACTGGAGGAATTCCCTCTGGTGCTGTTCTGGAACAACCCACTGATCTCCCCTGAAAAGTATTCCCTCCTTTAAATAATACCCGCTACCCCGAATGGGCCTTCTACCTTTTCTCTCCTAGCCAGCTGCTCCAGGACAACCTTGAGGACGGGATCCTGTGCCTGGACTTTCCTCAAGTCCGAGGCCAATGCTACCCCTACACTCCCTTGTGCTCCCCCTTTGTCCCGGATCGCTGCTACTGGGCTGGACCCGTATGGGTCCAAAAACTCTCCTGTTTTGGTTCCCTCCTTGGCTAACTCATCAGCCTTTTGGTTGTCTTCCCCTTTGGGCTCTGTCTTGGAATGGGCCTTTATTTTATGAATGTAATGGCTTCCCTGGGTTCCCATGGCCTCTAAGATCCTGTGCAACAGTGGTTTGGTTGCTAAGGGCTTCCTGGTCTGCAGATGTGAAACCGTGACGAGACCAGATGGCCAAGTATTCGGTGCATGAATTGCATGTGAACATGGAATCCGAGCAGATGATGTATGGGGCCGCGAACTCGTTGGCGTGGGTAACGATATACATCACCGCCAACAGTTCAGTGTGCTGAACGCTCAGCGTGCTTTGGAGTTTAATGGCCCTTGCAATGCCTGCCGTTGGGTCATAAATCCCGCACCCCGTGAAACGCTCCCCTGCTACCACCGAACTGGATCTGTCGACATATATTTCATGGCCCGTGGGGTGTAACTCAGCCCGAAATCCTATGTCTACGTCCCATACTCCCTCTATCGATCACTTATGGGCCGTCCCTGCATAGATCATGTTAGTGGCCAGCTTGGGCTCACACAGGCCTTGCACTCTCAGATTCATCTGTTTGAGCATTAAATTCCAGCGAGCAATGTGAGCACCATGCCATCCTTTATTCTCCCATCTAGCAACATCTGAGTGGGGGTATGATGGGTTAGTAGAATGATCTGGGATGACCCCGTGAAGAGCTGGGATCACATCATGGCCCAATGCATGGCAAGGAGATGCCTCTCGCAATTTGGAGTACCCCCGTTCTACATCTGTGAGGACTCTTGAGGAGTAAGCCACGGGTCGCAGCTTGCTGTGCCACTCCTGGAGCAGCACTGTGCTCAAACTGTCCTCGCTGGCAGCTACTTCTAAAAGAAAGTCCTCCCCACCATTAATCACCCCTAGTGCGGGTGCCATCTGCAGGTCTCCCTTGGGATGATTGAAAGCTGCCGAGCAGTCCTCACCCCACTCCCATCTCACTCCCTTGCACAGGAGCTGAAATAGAGGGGCTGCCGTGGCAGCATAATCCTCAATAAAATCCCTGCAGTACCTCATGAGCCCCAGGAAGGAATTCACCCCCGTCACGGTCGTGGCAGCTGGTAACTCCTGTACCGCCTTCCGTTTGGCCTTGTCTATAGCCCTTTCCCCAGCCCTCACGGTCAGCCCAAGGAATTTCACTTCCTTCTGATCGATCTGAGCTTTCTTGGGATTGGCCTTGAACCCGGTGCCCTTCAACAGCTCCAGCAGCTCAGCCAGCAGCGGACCATGCTCCTCCCTCTCATCAGAGAACAAAAGCAGGTCATAGAAACATAGAAACATAGAAAATTGGTGCAGGAGTAGGCCATTCGGCCCTTCGAGCCTGCACCGCCATTCAATGAGTTCATGGCTGAACATGCAACTTCAGTACCCCATTCCTGCTTTCTCGCCATACCCCTTGATCCCCCGAGTAGTAAGGACTACATCTAACTCCTTTTTGAATATATTTAGACAATTGGCCTCAACAACTTTCTGTGGTAGAGAATTCCACAGGTTCACCACTCTCTGGGTGAAGAAGTTTCTCCTCATCTCGGTCCTAAATGGCTTACCCCTTATCCTTAGACTGTAACCCCTGGTTCTGGACTTTCCCAACATTGGGAACATTCTTCCTGCATCTAACCTGTCTAAACCCGTCAGAATTTTAAACGTTTCTATGAGGTCCCCTCTCATTCTTCTGAACTCCAGTGAATACAAGCCCAGTTGATCCAGTCTTTCTTGATCTACATACTGCACCAACTGCTGGGGCCCGCTGAAACCCTTTAAACTGTTGATCATACATTGGTGAAAAATGGAGGGGCTGTTGTGGAAATCCTGGGGAAGGTACATCCAGGTATACTGTTGCCCTTTAAATGTGAATGCGAACTTGTACTGGTCCTCCCTTTTGAGGGGAATTGACCAGAACCTACCCGTTCGATATATCCAGCAACGTGAATGTGGTCGCGGATGCTGGAATGCTCCCTATCAGGTCGGCTATGGCTATGACAGTGGGCGCGCAAGCTGGGATATTCTTGTTGAGCACCCAATAGTCCATGGTGGCCCTCCACGACTGATCCAGTTTCCGAACCAAAGTGGAGAGTTCACGTGTGTGGCTATGGGCCTCAACACCCCCTGGGCTACCAGGGATCCCAGTGCCATCTCTAAATCGGCCTCTGCCTCTCTGGGGAAATTATACTCTTTCTGCGGCCGGGACACAGGGTCTCCTTGTACCCTGACTTCTACTCCGTCACCCTACCGCAGTCGTGTTTGTGTGTGGCGAACGATGCGAGATTGTCCCGCACGTAGGCCTGGTACTCGGCCGGGGTAGTATTAACCAAATGTAACTCCCCTTCAGCTTCATGGTACACGCTGTACCTTTACCCTTCCTTTCCTCTGGGATAACTACTACTTCCCTCTCCTTCCCTGTACACACCGCCCCTTCAAAGACAGTGGTTCCTTAAATCCACTATGTTTCTATGGGCTAGCAAAAAATGTGCCGCTAGGACTCCTGACCCCGGCTGCTCCCATTTCAGCAGGACGCACTTCCATTTTGCATGGAGCGATCCTAAATCGATGGCTAGCGGCCTGGAGATCGACTCTGCCTGCTCATTCCCTGTGAACCCCACCAGACTGTGTGGAACCTTGCTAGACAAAAGTGAGATGGTTGGATTATTTGCGTGAATCACCGTGCTGGAAGCTCCGGTGTCCAACAAATACTTCCCCACTACCTTTTCCACCCCCATCTTCACACAAGGTCTCTTCCACTCATCATAAATGAGTGGACACAGGTACTCAGGCTGGGCGTGCACTAGTCAGGGTGCTGGGTTTACCAGAGCGGTCGGGACTTCTCTGCTCACCGCAGCGTCTACTCTTCCCTGCTCCGACACAAAAACTGTTCGAAGGGCGGCCACCAGAACATTGAACTGTTTGGTGTTCGGCCCCTTCACCTCAACAGATTTTGCCACGGGCATCAGAGTATCCTCTTTCCCTTGCCCCTTCCTCAGGGCTGGGCAGTCTTTCCTCCAGTGGCCCGGCTTCCCACACCCGAAACACGTCCTAACCCTCTCTGAGCCGCCTCCTTCTTGGCGCCATTCCCCTTTACTACCCCCACTGGGCTTTGTCTCGTGAACCTTCCCTTTAACTGGTTTGACCTCCTCCTCCACGCTGGCCTTGAATGCCAGACTCATGTGACAGAGCACATCGGCCTCCGTGTTCTGGAGATCCTCAGGGTCGAACCAGTTCTTGGACTTTGCCCTAATCCGGGGCAAACTCTTTGACACGAGGGTCCGGAGCCAATGGTTCCTTGGCTCCCCCTGCAACTGCACTCGGTCCAGCACTCCATTACAGGCTTTATTATAGACCGGGTCCGCAAAAGCCTGAGGTGCTTCCCCAGCCAGTTGCTGCGTCCTTTCCACCCTGGAGAATGCGACCCATGGGTGTGGCCCATGGGTCTTAGGATTTCCTCCCTCAATGGTTCCCTGCCCCCTCTTGCTTTCAGCAGATAGGGTCTGATACATCTTCCCTCCAGGGAAAACAATAGCAGCTTGTGAACCTCTACTTCATTGCACCCATTAATCCCTCCCACCTGTTCCACCTCCGTGAAGTGGACCGATGGGTCTCCTTCGTTGGTAAGCTTGGGCATCCCTGAAATGATATTTTGCAGTTGTGGGGTTGTGAATGGGAACACAAAATTGCTTTACAGCGCCCCCTGACCTTGGCTGTCTACTGGGTGCACCGTATTTCCGCTGCCGCATGGGATACATGGGTCCCGGCGCCTCTGGCAGAGGTCATGCATCCCTGTCCGGCTCCCAATTCTCACTGTCTTCCCCTTCCTCTTCCCAGTCCACCCAGGCTCCCCCCGGGGCCATTAGGCAGACCATTCCTTTGGCCTTGGATAGAGCGTGGGTCAAGCTTTGGATTTTCTCTTGGCAAGGCCCATGATTCCCACTTTCAAAACCCTTACAGGTGGCTACCCTATACGCTGTCTTAATATCCTTCAGCCCGTATACTTTACCTGCTAGACGAACGGTCTCCTCCCGTCCGACCTGCTCATTGAGCTTGGCCTCTGCTACCTGACACTGCAGGTACTCCCTGGTGTTACGGGAGGTTTCCTCCTGAGTGTGCCTCTCCTGCTTTTCCTCTCGCAAATCATCTAAAAGCCTCGTTCTTATTACGGCCCTTGCGGCTGACTGCTCCTCGGACTCCTCGAGCTCTGCCTTAAGCCTACCAACCTGCTCCCTAAGCAGTCGGACTTGCTTCTGCAGACACAGGAGCCAAATGGCCTTTTCTTTTGCCTTTCTATGCTTCTTACTCCCCGTCCATTCAGCGGCTTTGCCCTCCGGACTCTCAGCCCGCAAAAGGTCGAGTACCCATTTTGTGTTATGTTAACTTTCCCAAAGATATATGAGGAAATCCTATACTCCATTGCCAATCTCTTGACCTTAATACCTTCCATAACTCTCTGTTCAGTACACCCAGGTCCTGCCTGCGGTCACCAGATTCTGTAAGTGGTTTCCCTTAGGTGTTTTCGACTCATCACCACGTCACAGTAGTTCTAGACCTGGGAGTGATTACTGTACTGAACAAATGAATGAGTCACGGACAAATACCTTGGTCTCAACCGTCAATGCTTTATTAAAGCTTCCTCAACACAGCAAAACTACAAGTAAACACAGTGATGATGCAGTACAATCCAATACCCTGGCGTGTCTAAACCATCACTATCGTCTAAACCCTCTGCTCGATCCACAGTGTACCTCCGAATCTGTACCGACTGGCTGGGTTTATCCCTATGGTCCTCGCAGCAAAACCTCCCCACTAAAACACTTCTAAGGCTTGGTTGGGAGAACACACGACACCTCCTCACACAGTGGCTGTGATCTTAAAGATGCATGGGTAGGGATAATGCTCACCGAATCGTTGACTTACTCGCTGCTTCTCCTTGTGAAAACGTGTCTCTTCTGGGAGGGTGTGAGACTGAAAGAGATCACAGAGATAGGGAGGGGCCCTTAGAAGATGAGAAGGGGGATTTAATAATGGGAAATGTGGAAATGGCTGAGACTTTAAACAATTATTTTGCTTCGGTCTTCACAGTGGAAGACACAAAAACCATGCCAAAAATTGCTGGTCATAGGAATGTGGGAAGGGAAGACCTTGAGACAATCACCATCACTAGGGGGGTAGTGCTTGACAGGCTAATGGGACTCAAGGTAGACAAGTCCCCTGGTCCTGATGAAATGCATCCCAGGGTATTAAAAGAGATGGCGGAAGTTATAGCAGATGCATTCGTTATAATCTACCAAAATTCTCTGGACTCTGGGGAGGTACCAGCGGATTGGAAAGCAGCTAATGTAACGCCTCTGTTTAAAAAAGGGGGCAGACAAAAGGCAGGTAACTATAGGCCGGTTAGTTTAACATCTGTAGTGGGGAAAATGCTTGAAACTATCATTAAGGAAGAAATAGCGGGACATCTAGATAGGAATGGTGCAATCAAGCAGACGCAGCATGGATTCATGAAGGGGAAATCATGTTTAACTAATTTACTGGAATTGTTTGAGGATATAACGAGCATGATGGATAGAGGTGTACCGATGGATGTGGTGTATTTAGATTTCCAAAAGGCATTCAATAAGGTGCCACACAAAAGGTTACTGCAGAAGATAGAGGTACGTGGAGTCAGAGGAAATGTATTAGCATGGATAGAGAATTGGCTGGCGAACAGAAAGCAGAGAGTCGGGATAAATGGGTCCTTTTCGGGTTGGAAATTGGTGGTTAGTGGTGTGCCACAGGGATCGGTGCTGGGACCACAACTGTTTACAATATACATAGATGACCTGGAAGAGGGGACAGAGTGTAGTGTAACAAAATTTGCAGATGACACAAAGACTAATGGGAAAGCGGGTTGTGTAGAGGACACAGAGAGGCTGCAAAGAGATTTAGATAGGTTAAGCGTATGGGCTAAGGTTTGGCAGATGGAATACAATGTCGGAAAATGTGAGGTCATCCACCTTGGGAAAAAAAACAGTAAAAGGGAATATTATTTGAATGGGGAGAAATTACAACATGCTGAGGTGCAGAGGGACCTGGGGATCCTTGTGCATGAATCCCAAAAAGTTAGTTTGCAGGTGCTGCAGGTAATCAAGAAGGCGAATGGAATGTTGGTCTTCATTGCGAGAGGGATGGAATACAAAAGCAGGGAGGTCCTGCTGCAACTGTACAGGGTATTGGTAAGGCCGCACCTGGAGTACTGCGTGCAGTTTTGGTCACCTTACTTAAGGGAGGATATACTGGCTTTGGAGGGGGTACAGAGACGATACACTAGGCTGATTCCGGAGATGAGGGGGTTACCTTCTGATGATAGATTGAGTAGACTGGGTCTTTACTCGTTGAAGTTCAGAAGGATGAGGGGTGATCTTATAGAAACATTTAAAATAATGAAAGGGATAGACAAGATAGAGGCAGAGAGGTTGTTTCCACTGGTCGGGGAGACTAGAACTAGGGGGCACAGCCTCAAAATACGGGGGAGCCAATTTAAAACCGAGTTGAGAAGGAATTTCTTCTCCCAGAGGGTTGTGAATCTGTGGAATTCTCTGCCCAAGGAAGCAGTTGAGGCTAGCTCATTGAAAGTATTCAAGTCACAGATAGATAGATTTTTAACCAATCAGGGAATTAAGGGTTACGGGGAGCGGGCGGGTAAGTGGAGCTGAGTCCACGGCCAGATCAGCCATGATCTTATTGAATGGCGGAGCAGGCTCGAGGGGCTAGATGGCCTACTCCTGTTCCTAATTCTTATGTTCTTATGTTCTTATACTGTCTGTGGTTTCTTCTCTCCATCCCAGATGGAGTGCTCGGTCCTTGTAGAGGTGAAGCAAGCAACAGCAAAAGAGAGAGAGCTATGGCCATGCGGCCACCTTTTATATCCAAAGTCCGTTTGCCTTTTCTGGCCAAATAAAGTTTTTCCTTGTTTCAAGGATCCTGTTTGTTTGCTACTTCTGGCCCAATAAAGTTTTCCTTGTTTCGAGGCTTCTGTCTGAGTGGCCCATGTGTATTCCAGTGATGGCTGGTGATGGGGTTTTGTTTCCAACTGGTCTGGGGCTTAATGGCTTTCTATTGTTCTGGTTTCCCACCTCTTGGGGTTATCTCATTCCAGGTAATGGCTTGATCACTGACCAGTTCACATTGCTTAACAATGGATCCTCCATCTTTGCCCATTACCTGTGATGAGTTGCCTTCTCCTGGCCATTGTAACTTCCCAGACCACCCCCGCCCATCAGATGTGCATTTCGAGTACAACATAGAAAAATACCTGGGCCCCTCCCACAACAGGCTGCCAGCTTTTGTCTGCAGTGAGAAATATTAAAACGCAATGTCCAGATATCCAACAATCCTTGGGGAGCCGATGCTTACACCAGTTGTAGGCGAGCATTCCAGGCAGCTGCCCACTTTGTGGATCCAGTTGATCCATGATCCAATTGAAGCTCCTATCTATTCACTCTACCAGTCTGTCCAAGGCAGAGGAGATGGTGGAGCCCAGAGCTTGCATGCCACCAGTATGAGCATCCATCAGAGATACTATTATTGTTGCCAGAGACTATCTGTCGTATCCATTGAGTTGACCGCGATCTCCATCTTTGACTGCAGAGCATCAATGCCATGTGCCAGAACCCCACACAAGTTGATAATGGACTCCCCTATCAAGATGTGGTAGCTCCCAGGCCTCAGCTATCTCAGTTAAGATGGCAGTGGGTGGGAATCAAGTGGGAACAACGTGGTAAGTTTTTGCAGAATTATTGTCTGCCCCGTTCCCACTGGATGGGGTTGGATTAAAATTCTCCCCACTATCCATAGTCCCAGGGGTGCCAATTTCTGTCCTGCTGCGTGGAAGGGCAAAAATGAGTAATGGTGCATCTTTGGAAAGGTTCTTCTCTTCATCATGAACTGCAACAAGGCCCAAGATGTTTGATGGACCTAGAAATATGGAAGAGGGACAAGCAAAGGCCTTCATTATCAGATGAATGGTAGTGGAATCCACTTCTAGCTTCTTGTGCTAAATGTATAAGTGAGAGAGGTAAGTATAAAAAGAGAAGGAAGGGTGATGCCCAAACACCCTGCTGTGCATAGCTCCAACCTGGCCATCTCCAATGCTACCACTTATGGCAATGTCGAACTCCTCCATTGGTGTGAGCACATGTCTCAAGGGAGGACCTCCTCCTGTTCTTGCACTCTACATTCTGTTGTGTGCTAACTTCTACTGCAGGAAGAGTGGATTGGTGTGTGGCTTTTTGGAGGATATTGAAAGATGTGTGAGGCAGCTTACCATAGCGTGCATGCTGAGTGGAGAAGGCAGCAGCTGTGAGAAGAGGAAGGAGTATTTGTGAGAGCAGTGTCAGGTCCTGAGGTATATGCAGATGAGGTTCAGTGAAGTGTCCAACTGCGATGGGAGGAGAGGCATTGGAAGGAGGGGAATCATAGAAATCATAGAAATTTACGGCACAGAAGGAGGCCATTCGACCCATCATGTCTGTGCTGGCAAAAAAGTACTATCCTGCTTACTCCCAGGCATTGCATTGCTAGTGCTGAAGCTAAAGTTGGATACCTCAGGGCTGTATAGAGAGTAAAAGAGATGTGAAGGAGAGTCCAACCTTGGCAGTCCCTACTGAGATTGTTAAGTATCTTCCTGCATTGCTGCCATGTTCTGGATGTAGTGCTTGTGGTTCCACACCACTCTCCATTGCTGCTGCCGAATTTTCCTGGGCAACCAGCGTCCATCAGAGAGGGAAAAGAGCTCCTTCCTGCTGCTCACTTGCTCAATTAGCCCCTCCATGGCACCATCAGTAAATCTGACTACCCAAGTCATTTTGCCAGCAGATTCTGAAAATCAATTGCCAGTAAGCGCCATTGTAAAGTGCACTTCCACTTTAAGGTTACCTTTAAGTAGTGGCAGCCCCACTGGATTTCCTGCCCTCCCAACTGACAAGCTGCCTATAGGGAGTACAATTAGCACTGGCATCTCACCGATTACATTTAAATGAAGCCTGACTATGATGTAAATGGGGTTTACCACCGGCTGCAGCCACATCAGGTGGGAGATGGGGACGACACACCTGATTTGCGTTGGACACCAAAATCCATCCCATCAGGCTGGCATCACAATAAATATCTTAGCCTTTTATTTGTGTTGTGTTTCTATTGCAATGAGTGTACCTGCCATGCAATGGTAAGATCTGATTTTAAATGGGGTAATACCTTTGTTAAAAAATCAGTCAAAGGAAGGTTGTGTGAATCCAATTAGTGTTAGTCTGCTAATATCACCAACAGTTATTTCTTGGCTAGAGAGATTAAGGCTGTCATTCAGTGATAGGGTTCTTCTACCTTTGCATGGTTTAGGATATCAACAGATCCCTATCAAGTAAATTAGAATTCATATCACAATTTAGGCAAGTTTATCTTTATGTTTATATTGGTTGCTGTGAGGCATCCTCTTTTTAAAAAATGCTTGATTTTATTTCTATTTAATCCCTATTTTCTCCTTACTAGAATGTGGATGTTGAGCCGTTATAGGTAGTGTATTTTGCAATTTATGAAGAAAAATAATTCCAGTCTATGCAAAAAACATGAAATATGTTTCTCACAACCCAAAGATCCTTTGTGTGGAATGGCAGAAATGTCTTAAAGTTATTGCTAATTATTTCCTGTGCATCTAAAAATAAAACCAAATTTGAAATATACCTCCTGTAAAAGTACAAGTGACACCTCATGGTTTTGATTTTCACTGTCGCTTTTCATGTTAAGTATTTTTTAAATGTTTTTTCATTCTTGCAGTGAGGGAGCATCTATTCAACTAAATCTCCTCCAGCATGGCTTTCAACAGCAAGACAGTTATTCAGATATTATTTATCAAGTAAGTTGCAGCACTGATTACTTCTGTTTTCATAGCATTTCCAATAAAGTCACTAAAAGCTCTCCTGAAAAGATATGAAAAGCCATTTATTATGAAGCTAAAGTAGCTCCTGCTCTCTTGCCATTAACCAATGACATGTTATCTTTAGGTTTCTTGCTGATTCATTATCAAGGGCGGTCTTGGCTGAAAAAACGTTTTTAATAAATAAATGCTCTCCCATGTTCTTTAAATAATTGCAGTCAAATGCAGAATGTTTTATGCTTTATTACCTGTCGTTTAGATGAAGCTTTAATAGTCCTTCATTATTCTGCTGTATGGAACCATTATTTCTGTAAGAAAGCACCAAGAAGGCTGATGATTTCTAATCTGCATAATATTGCCTGCTGTAATTCTGAATCCAACAGTGCTCCCTGTTTCCTAATGGATTAGGAACATTCTCATTTCATCAATTGCGTTTTGGGTACTTTGCTTGATAAATGGATGAAATTGCTTGTAAGTTATGAGTTTGACTGAGCTATAATGAATGACATTTAAATTTTGAAAGTTGCTTTAAAGTGTTTCATTATGTACATAATTTTGTGCAGTTATGCAGTATCTTTCTACTTGACTACAAAATCATGACTGAACAGTATGAAGAGAGTTGCTACGCCATGTGGTTATGCCACCTAATAACCATAAAACATTTTTTTTTCAATAGAGTCCTTTGTCGTTCTTCATACAGTACGTTACAACCAGAAGTTATGTATGAAATCAACTGACTATATGTTCATTTTTTTTATTGAATTCCCTTTCTCTAGCTAAAACGATTTGTTCAGCTTTCTTCCAGGCTTCTGCAAACAGTGTTCTATTATCTGGACTCTGGGAGGTGTGCCAGAATGATACCAGCTGACTTGCCCTTTGGTCTTACCATCTTGGACCAAAATTAATTTTGTCCTTTGGCTCAGAGCTAGTGGTACACCTCCATCTTTATTACCTGTCGTTTAGGTGAAGCTTTAATAGTCCTTCATTATTCTGCTGTATGTAACCATTATTTCTGTAAGAAAGCACCAGGAAGGCTGATGATTTCTTATCTGCATAATATTGCCTGCTGTAATTCTGAATCTAACAGTTCTGAGGATGTCTGCATCAAAACCTTCATCAGCTATCTTGCTGTGAATCCATTTACAATTTTTATACATTTGTAAATGTATCTTTTTAATACTTTTAAAATCAGTTACAAAGAATTCGAATTCATTGTAACATCCTTTCGTGTCCATTTCTGTTGATTTTAGGAAAACTTTTATTTAAGTGTTGGTGATATCATTGGGCAGGAGGCTTTGACGAATAACTGAGGCTGACTGTGTGAATTGTATCAGCAGACATAATGATGAATCCAGGGGGTTTCAGTGATTATGGGCTAGACTTTACACTTTTATGCAGATTGCCCAAAAATGGGCATTATTTCCTGCGTGGGCGGTAAAAATGGGTTTTCAGATCGGCAGCTTATCGCCCATTTTCAAAGCCCCTAGTTTCCATTTTAAAAACTGGGTATTACCGCAAGCGATCTGAAATGGGTGTTAGCGTTACATCTCTCTGACCTTCTGCCATAAAGTGTCGCCATCCTTAGCAACGCTCGGCATGACAACGCTCGATTCCCGCGATTCAGGAGGTCAAGGGTCATCATTACATGCGCATAAGAGGAGACAGAGAGAGAGGGAGCTGAGAGGGAGTGAAGGGGTGTGTGGATGTGGTGTGGCTGCTTTGGGAGGAAGGAGGGAGAGTTTCGAGCTTTATAGCAAATTGTGCCAAAAAACTTACCTGTTACCAGCCAGATATTTTCCCGAATTTGGTGCCTATAATGGAGGGAGAGAAGGAGGCGACACACCATGCTGTGCAGACTGATACTGGCGAGAGCAGTGAGCTGGGAGCAGTGAGCAAATTGGAGGATGCAAAAGAGTGAGGAGGTTCTCAGATGAGGCTAATGCTTCCCTCCTGCAGGAGCTCAAGTCACGCTGGGGTGATTTGACCCAGGAAGGGCGTGGGAAGCCCACCCCAAAGGCCTACCAGAACATATGGGCCAAGATAGCAGAGATGATCTCATTGGCGACCAATGAGGTGCGTGAGGGCAACCAATGCCGCAAACGATGGAATGACCTTGTCGGATCCGCAAGAGCAAGTAGAACAATTATTTACATGTACTTATGTATTTATATAATTTGATTGGTAAGGGTCATGAGTGACTATCATCAGATGTGAGATCTTTCACTTTTACCGGGAATGTTGTAGTCAAAGCCTGCGGTTACGGTGCACGTCTTTAGGTAAAGAATGATAATTCTCATAATAATCATGATTACATCTGTCGGCTATGTGTTGTATCAGTCTCTGTGACAGTACCTAGCAATGATATCACGCAATGATCTCATGCCATGTCGTACTGTTACCTTTTACAGAAGAAGTTCTTGACGAATAGGTCCGAGCAGAGGCAAATGGGTGGGGTGGGCCACTAGTCATCAGCGACCTCACTGACATTGAGGAGTGGGTGCCCACACTAGTGGAGAGCAAACCCAGATGGCCACACAGGCAGCTGCAGACTCTGAAATGATGCCATGTGAGTAAAGCTTACACCATTGCGTGATGTAAAGTCAATAGATGCCACTCATATATGAACAATAATATGATAGATGATTTCTAAAATTGTCCTATAAATAATGCTGGCCTCACGGGAATGATTGCAATGCAGAATGTGTTGATGGTCATGAAATGTGAAGTCTGTGATGATTTTGATAGCGGTGGTACTTTTATCGTGCATATGCTGTGTGTAGCACTGGACTCACCTTGTGACCCCAGCACCCCCTTCTCCTCTAATAACCTCATTTGTGTTTTGCAGCTCAGCCAGCAATGCATCTCCAGGCAAGACCACAGAGGCCAGAAGGTGGGGACGCGGGGCCGGACTCGGTGGACGATCCTACACCTGGTACTGAGGAGGTCCGATTCTCGCCCGTCAATCAGCTGGGTCTGTTCTCCACGGATGAGAGCGCAGACTTCGAGGAGTCTGTATTGCCAGGCTCCAGATGGCATTCCAGCCCAAGGCCATCTAGTGCTCCTCTGGCCATTCCCACCTCCACTCTGGAAGTACCAGGCCCAAGCACCTCGCCACAGGGCACCCCAGGTGTCCCCAGGACGGCGCCGACCCCACGGAGGTTTCATGGATGTGGCAGGTCTGGTCCACGAGCGACAGATGAGAACGGAGAGATGGTTTAGTTGTCCAGGAGGACTGTAGACATAGGTGACCTGATCCTAATTGCATTGGTGGGCATATCTCGACAGCTGGCCAGCATCTCCGGCACCATGACGGAGTGCGTTCCGCGAATGGCGGAGGCCCTGGAGGCGATAGCCAAGAACACTCATGGCACAGGCCTCCCAGTGGTCCCAGAGCGCGGCATTCCACCCCTAGGTTTCTCACTCCCAGTACCAACGACACATGAGAGGCAGGAGCAGGATCCTGCTTCTGGATCCAAGAATGTTCCCCCCTCAGCAACCCCCGCTCCCGTACCCGTCGAACTACGCCCTCTACCTTCATCCCCCCCCCCAATGAGGCACCGCCTGAGGAGCTCTTCGGCCAGGCGGCATGGAGCGAGGAGGGGAAGGGGTAGAGGTGGGGAGAAGGGGGGAAGGAAAGTGAGGGACATGTCAACAGGTGATGGCTTTGTTATATCTCCATCTTGGTGTATGCAATTTGTTGTAATATATGGGGGTAGGGTGTAGTGTCCCTGCACCTTACTACAAACTCACACGAGGCATAGATATATCAGACACGGTCACTCTGTGACCTTCACCTTTATTGCCAAGACCAAGGAGTCTTGACCCTGGGTGGGACCTCCCTTTTTAGATCTGGAAACCCAGGTGAGGAGTGTCTCCCGCAAGTTCAACATCTGTGGTCAGGGTGTGCATTTCTAGAGTACAGGTACAGTGTACATGAGTAACAGTTACATGACTATGTCATTGCAAGATGGTTAAATTCATGACATCACCTCCCCCCTTAAGTTTTTTTGTTTCAGAGGTTAAGTCTGTCAGGTGGTCGATGCTCTCTCGTAGAACGCCGCAGTTGTGGCTCTGGTGGCTGAGCCTCGGCATGCGTCTCTGTCACTTGAGGTGATTCCGGCCTGTCCGGGCTGGCCGCAGGGACTGTGCATGCTGAGGACTGTCTTTGTTGCTCGTCCGCTGGCAGTGGTGTGGGTGCCATCTAATGCTCTTCTTCAGGTTCCTCCGTGTCTGTGCTGAACCTTATCTTTACTTGGTCCAAGTGTTTGCGGCATATCTGCCCATTGTTTAGTCGGATCACCATGACTCTATTTCCTTCTTTGCCAATTATGGTGCCCTCAAGCCACTTGGGTCCCAAAGCATGGTTAAGAACAAATACCGGGTCATCTATTTCTATACACCTCCCCCTTGAGTTTCGATCATGGAGCTCGGTTTGGGACTGGCGCTTGCCCTCAACAATGTCTGCCAGGGCTGGGTGAATGAGGGACAGCCGCATCTTGAGCGTGCGTTTCATGAGGAGTTCCGCTGTCGGGACTCCCGTTAGCAAGTGCGGGCGGGACCTGTAGGCCAGCAGGAGGCGTGATAGGCGGTACTGAAGGGAGGGTCCTTGGATGCGTAGCATGCCCTGTTTTATGACTAGGACCGCCCGTTCCGCCTGACCATTGGAAGCCGGCTTGAACGGTGCTGTCTGTACGTGCTTGATACTATTGCCCGACATAAACTCCTGGAATTCATGGCTGGTGAAACACGGGCCATTGTTGCTGACCAGGATGTCCGGCAAGCCATGGATCGCGAAAACCGTATGCAGACTCTCCACGGTGAAGGATGTCGTGCACGAGTTCAATATGATGCACTCGATCCACTTCGAGTATGCATCGACAACGATCAGGAACATTTTCCCCATGAACGGGCCCGCATAGCCTACGTGAATACGTGACCATGGTCTGGTGGGCCAGGGCCACGGGCTGTGTGGGGCCTCCCTGGGGGCATTGCCCAGCTGGGCACACATCGTGCACCTGCGAACACAGTGTTCTAGGTCTGAGTCAATCCCCGGCCACCATACATGTGACCGGGCAATGGCCTTCATTAACACGATGCCAGGGTGCTCGCTGTGGAGTTCCCTAATGAATGCTTCCCTTCCTTTCTGGGGCATGACTACCTGGCTGCCCCATAGCAGGAAGTTGACTTGGATGGAGAGCTCATCCATCCATCTCTGAAACCGTCTGACTTCCTCGGGGCATGCCCTGTATGCGGGCGCCCAATCCCCAGTCAGGACACATTTCTTTATTATGGATAGGAGGAGGTCCCTGTTGGTCCAGAGTTTGATCTGGCAGGCTGTGATGGGGGAGCCCGCAGTGTCAAAAGCCTCAGCGGCCATGACCATCTCGGCACTCTGCTCCGACGCCCCCTCGGTGGTGGCCAGTGGGAGCCTGCTGAGCGCGTCAACGCAATTTTCGGTGCCTGGCCGGTGCCGTATGGTGTAATCATACGCAGCCAGCGTGAGGGCCCAGCGCTGTATGCGAGCTGACGCATTGGTGTTGATAGCCTTGCTGTCTGACAATAAGGATGTTAATGGCTTGTGGTCCGTCTCTAGCTCGAACTGTCTACCAAAAAGGTACTGGTGCATCTTTTTCACACCGTAAGCACACACGAGTGCTTCCTTCTCGATCATGCCGTATCCACGCTCTGCCTGGGAGAGCGACCTGGAGGCGTAAGCCACCGGTTGGAGTCGGCCGTCATCGTTACCCTGGTACAACAAACACCCAACCCCATAGGATGACGCATCGCATGTTAAGACCAGTTTTTCACAGGGATCATACAAAGTCAACAGTTTGTTGGAACACAGCAGGTTCCTCGTCTTATTGAAAGCCCGTTCTTGACAGTCCCCCCAAAACCATTCACAACCGTTACGCAGGAGCATGTGTAACGGTTTCAACAATGTGCTTAAGTTCAGCAGAAAGTTCCCAAAATAGTTCAAAAGTCTCAGGAATGATCGCAACTCCGAAGTGTTGCCGGGCCTGGGCACCCAGCAGATCGCCTCCGTTTTTGATTCGGTAGGCCGGATCCCGTCTGCGGCAACCCTGCTGCCCAAAAACTCGACCTCTGGGGCTAAAAACACACACTTGGCCTTTTTCAGCCGCAAGCCTACCCGGTCCAGTCGGCGTAGCACCTCCTCCAGGTTGTGGAGGTGTCCCTCGGTGTCTCAATCCATTATGAGAATGTCGTCTTGGAATACGATTGTTCCAGGAATGGATTTGAGCAAGCTTTCCATGTTTCTCTGAAAGATAGCTGCCGCCGAACGAATGCCAAACGGACACCTGTTGTAGACAAATAATCACTTGTGCGTCGTGATGGTGGTCAGAAGCTTGGATTCTTCAGCCAGTTCCTGAGCCATGTAGGCCGAAGTGAGGTCCAGCTTCGTGAACAGCTTGCCACCTGCCAGCGTGGCAAAAAGGACCTCCGCTCTTGGAAGCAGGTATTGGTCTTGCAACGATACTCGGTTGATGGTGGCTTTGTAGTCGCCACAAATCCTAACCGAGCCATCTGCTTTGAGAACGGGATCGATGGGACTTGCCCAATCGCTGAATTCAATGGCCGAAATTATGCCCTCTCTGAGCAGCCTGTCCAGTTCACATTCAATTTTTTCATGCATCACATACGGCACTGCTCTGGCTTTGTGGTGCACTGGTCTGGCGTCCGGAGTGATGCATATCATTACTTTAGTGCCCTTGAACTTTCCGATACCAGGTTGAAACAGCGACCCGAATTTTTGTAGGACCGGTGAGCATGAACTTCACTCCACGGATTAAATGGCGTGCACTTCCCCCCATTTCCAATTCATCTCAGCTAGCCAACTCCTCCCCAAAAGCGCAAGGCCATTTCCCGGAACGATCCAGAGTAGCAACCGGTTCTGTAATCCATTATGTGTTACCACCAAGTTTGCACTGCCCAGCACTGGAATGATCTCTTTGGTGTACGTCCATAGCTGCATCTCAATGCGTTCCAGTTTGGGCCTGCTAGCTCTGTGTGGCCATAGTCTCTCAAATTGTTGGGAGCTCATGAGTGACTGGCTAGCTCCTGTATCCAGGTCCATGTGCACCGGGATACCATTCAGTAAGACTTTCATCATCATGGGTGGCGTTTTAGTGTATGAGCTGTGGACGTCAGCTACATGAACCCGCTGAACTTTAGCATCTATGGCTTTACCCCAGGCCTCATCCTGCATTGCAGACCCCTCGTCTGGTTCCTCTGTCTCACAGATTAGCCTTGCTACTGCCTTTTTGCACATCCTGGCCAAGTGTCCACTGACATCACAAATCCTACAGGTATATTGCTGGAACCTGCAGCTTTTCGCAGTGTGTCTACCCCCGCACCTCCAGCATGAGCTGAGATTGAGATTGCTGTTAACAAAAGGACTATTACCAGGCATTCCTCTCTGATTGCCCATTTGGCTGTTTCTAAGCACTCTGATGGTGGGTGTTAATGGTCCCATTGCGGGACGCATTGTTCCTCGAGATGGCGTGAATTGCCGATCCCCTTTCCATTGTCCCTGTTGCGGGCCCACCTTAGAGCCTGTTGCTGCCTGGGCGGTTTCGAAATGCCCTTGCCTGCCTGTGGGGTCCCGAGCTGCGTTCACCATGTTGACTCCCTGGTCCGTCGCTACGTTTGGACCAGGGCTGCCTGCGTAAATTAGCTTGGTCTCCTCTTCCCCTGCCAAATAGGTCTGAGCTATCAATGCCGCCCCTTCTAAAGTCAAGTCCTTATTCTTTATGAGCTTCCTAAAAATGATGGCATGATTAATGCCCTCGACAAAAAAGTCCCTTAACATCTCCCCACTGCAGGCATCGGAGAACTTACAGAGACTGTCCAAGCGCCGCAGTTCCACCACGAAGTCCGAGACATTTTGTCCCTCCCGACGCCGGCGAGAGTAGAACCGGTGCCGGGCCATGTGTACGCTACTCGCCGGCTTGAGATGCTCACTGATCAGCTGGCTGAGCTCTTCAAAGGACTTGTCCGCCAGCTTTTGGGGTGCGAACAGGTCTTTCATCAGTGCATACGTCTGTGGTTCGCAGCTGGTCAGTAGATGCGCCCTCCGCTTGTCAGTCGCTGTCTCTTCCAGCCAGTCCTTCGTGACAAAGCTCTGCTGGAGTCTTTCCATGAAATTGTCCCAGTTCTCACCCACACAGTAACGTTCCTCTGTGCCACCGGTGGCCATCCTCCTGGTTTGGTGATTCCCGTTTCTCGTCGCCAAATGTAGTGTCCCTGCACCTTACTACAAACTCACACGAGGCATAGATATATCAGACACGGTCACTCTGTGACCTTCGCCTTTATTGCCAGGACCAAGGAGACTTGACCCTGGATCTCCCCTTTTATACCTGGAAACCCAGGTGAGCAGTGTCTCTCGCAAGTTCACCCCCTGTGGTCAGGGAGTGCAATTCTAGGGTACAGGTATAGTGTACATGAGTTACAGTTACATGACTATGTCATTGCGAGATGGTTAAATACATGACAGGGAGCCACCCTGTTGGTTTGCATTTGTATTCTGTGTTGCTAGACATGTTGACTATTTGATTGATGTCAATGGTGGAAAAAGTGGGGTGGGGAGGATGTTTTTGCCCATGATACTTATGATTTCAGACCAATGGTCATATTAAATGTTTTTTATTCAACATAACCTTGTTGTGCATTGTCTCAGATAACTAGACCGTTATCACTGGTGATTCCTTAACATGAAAGGGTATAATTACACTTAACTTGAATCAACTTAAACTTTAACCGGCACCAAGATGATTCCCACCATTGATGTCTAAGCTGCACACACACAGCAGTGTGTCAACTTTGTCAATATCAGCAACATTCATTCAGGCAAATCGCTCATTTATGAGCTGCTGACGTAAGAGTCTTTCAGCTATGTAGCCACCACGGGCCCTTTCCTGTGGTCTGGAGGGGGGCGTGGGCACTGTTGCATAGTCAGCCTGATTGTCTGGCCTGAGGTCAGCATCCAGCCCCTCGTCCTCCTCTTCCTCTCTCTCCTGAGGTGGACCATCAGTCCCTTCTGGCAATTCTTGTCCTCTCCTGATAGCCAGGTTGTGCAGCATGGAGCACACAACCATGAATTGAGCTACCTGATCAGGGTTATATTGTAGCTCCCCTCCTGAGTGCTCCAGGCATCTAAAGCACTGCTTAAGCACTCTAATTGTTTTCTGGGCCACATTGCGTGTGGCTCTGTGGCTCTCGTTGTATTGCTTCTCGGCCTCGGTGTGGGTGTCACACAGGGTCATCATCAGCCAGGTGGCTAGGCCATATCGTTTGTCACCAAGCATCCAGCATTGTCCTTGTGGCTGACTGGTAAACATGTCAGGGACAGCGCTCTCATGCAGGATGTGAGCCTCATCGAAGCTGCCCGGACATTTGGCATTCACTGCCATAATTATCTGGTTGTGATCGACAACTAGTTGGACCTTCAGGGAGTGAAATCCTTTTCTGTTGTGAAAAACCTCTGGTTCATGAGAAGGTGCCCGCAAGGCTTTGTGTCTTAATGCAAGGAGTATCCGTAATAAGGTGGATGAATTAACTGTGCAAATAGATGTTAACAGATATGATGTGATTGGGATTACAGAGACGTGGCTCCAGGATGATCAGGGATGGGAACTCAACATCCAAGGGTATTCAACATTCAGGAAGGATAGAATAAAAGGAAAAGGAGGTGGGGTAGCATTGCTGGTTAAAGAGGAGATTAATGCAATTAAAGAGGAGTTAGGAAGGACATTAGCTTGGATGATGTGGAATCTATATGGGTAGAGCTGCAGAACACCAAAGGGCAAAAAACGTTAGTGGGAGTTGTGTACAGACCTCCAAATAGTAGTAGTGATGTTGGGGAGGGCATCAAACAGGAAATTAGGGATACATGCAATAAAGGTGCAGCAGTTATCATGGGTGACTTTAATATGCATATCGGTTGGGTTAACCAAACTGGAAGCAATACGGTGGAGGAGGATTTCCTGGAGTGCATAAGGGATGGTTTTCTAGACCAATATGTCGAGGAACTAACTAGGGGGGAGGCCATCTTAGACTGGGTGTTGTGTAATGAGAGAGGATTAATTAGCAATCTCGTTGTGCGAGGCCCCTTGGGGAAGAGTGACCATAATATGGTGGAATTCTACATTAGGATGGAGAATAAAACAGTTAATTCAGAGACCATGGTCCAGAACTTAAAGAAGGATAACTTTGAAGGTATGAGGCGTGAATTGGCTAGGATAGATTGGCGAATGATACTTAAGGGGTTGACACTGGATGGGCAATGGCAGACATTTAGAGACCGCATGGATGAACTACAACAATTGTACATCCCTGTCTGGCGTAAAAATAAAAAAGGGAAGGTGGCTCAAACGTGGCTATCAAGGGAAATCAGGGATAGTATTAAAGCCAAGGAAGTGGCATATAAATTGGCCAGAAATAGCAGCGAACCCGGGGACTGGGAGAAATTTAGAACTCAGCAGAGGAGGACAAAGGGTTTGATTAGGGCACGGAAAATAGAGTACGAGAGGAAGCTTGCAGGGAACATTAAGACCGACTGCAAAAGCTTCTGTAGATATGTAAAGAGAAAAAGGTTAGTAAAGACAAACGTAGGTGCCCTGCAGTCAGAATCAGGGAAGTCATAACGGGGAACAAAGAAACGGCAGACCAATTGAACAAGTACTTTGGTTCGGTATTCACTAAGGAGGACACAAACAACCTTCCAGATATAAAAGGGGTCAGAGGGTCTAGTAAGAAGGAGGAACTGAGGAAATCCTTATTAGTCGGGAAATTGTGTTGGGGAAATTGATGGGATTGATGGCAGATAAATCCCCAGGGCCTGATGGACTGCATCCCAGAGTACTTAAGGAGGTGGCCTTGGAAATAGCGGATGCATTGACAGTCATTTTCCAACATTCCATAGACTCTGGATCAGTTTCTATGGAGTGGAGGGTAGCCAATGTAACTCCACTTTTTAAAAAAGGAGGGAGAGAGAAAACAGGGAATTATAGACCGGTCAGCCTGACATCGGTAGTGGGTAAAATGATGGAATCAATTATTAAGGATGTCATAGCAGCGCATTTGGAAAGAGGTGACATGATAGGTCCAAGTCAGCATGGATTTGTGAAAGGGAAATCATGCTTGACAAATCTTCTGGAATTTTTTGAGGATGTTTCCAGTAGAGTGGACAAGGGAGAACCAGTTGATGTGGTGTATTTCAGAAGGGTTTCGACAAGGTCCCACACAAGAGATTAATGTGCAAAGTTAAAGCACATGGGAGTGGGCGTAGTGTGCTGATGTGGATTGAGAACTGGTTGGCAGACAGGAAGAGTAGGAGTAAATGGGTACTTTTTGGAATGGCAGGCAGTGACTAGTGGGGAACCGCAAGGTTCTGTGCTGGGGCTCCAGCTGTTTACATTGTACATTAATGATTTAGACGAGGGGATTAAATGTAGTATCTCCAAATTTGCAGATGACACTAAGTTGGGTGGCAGTGTGAGCTGCGAGGAGGATGCTATGAGGCTGCAGAGTGACTTGGGGGGATAGGTTAGGTGATTGGGCAAATGCATGGCAGATGAAGTATAATGTGGATAAATGTGAGGTTATCCACTTTGGTGGTAAAAGCAGAGAGACAGACTATTATCTGAATGGTGACAGATTAGGAAAAGGGGAGGTGCAACGAGACCTGGGTGTCATGGTACATCAGTCATTGAAGGTTGGCATGCAGGTACAGCAGGCAGTTAAGAAAGCAAATGGCATGTTGGCCTTCATAGCGTGGGGATTTGAGTACAGTGGCAGGGAGGTGTTGCTACAGTTGTACAGGGCCTTGGTGAGGCCACACCTGGAGTATTGTGTACAGTTTTGGTCTCCTAACTTGAGGAAGGACATTCTTGCTATTGAGGGACTGCAGCGAAGGTTCACCAGACTGATTCCCGGGATGTCGGGACTGACATATCAAGAAAGATTGGATCAACTGGGCTTGTATTCACTGGAGTTCAGAAATATGAGAATGGATCTCATAGAAACATTTAAAATTCTGACGGGTTTAGACAGGTTAGATGCAGGAAGAATGTTCCCAATGTTGGGGAAGTCCAGAACCAGGGGTCACAGTCTAAGGCTAAGGGGTAAGCCATTTAGGACAGAGATGAGGAGAAACTTCTTCACCCAGAGAGTGGTGAACCTGTGGAATTCTCTACCACAGAAAGTTGTTGAGGCCAATTCACTAAATATATTCAAAAATGAGTTAGATGTAGTCCCTACTGCTAGGGGGATCAAGGGGTATGGCAAGAAAGCAGGAATGGAGTACTGAAGTTGCATGTTCAGCCATGAACTCATTGAATGGCAGTGCAGGCTCGAAGGGCCGAATGGCCTATTCCTGCACCTATTTTCTATGTTTCTATGTTTCTATGGCGATTTGAGTACACTGTAATGCTCCCTGCACCTTGGGGAACTTAGCAATGCGGTAGAATGCTCCAGCCCTGTCAGTCTGAGCTTCCGTGGTCATAGGGAAGCTGATAAAGTCCATCCTATGCGCGTCCAGTGCCTCCATGACCTGTCTAATGCAGCAATGCGTGGCATGCTGAGACATAGGGGAAATGGGGAAATGTAGAAATGTCGACCGCAGAGGCCTGAAAGGAACCGGACGCGTAGAACAACAGTGCAGCGTTGACCTTGACCTCGATGGACAGTGATGTCCTGAAGGTGCTGGCAGGCTGCAGATCTGGCCTAATGAGCTGGCAAATTTCACTGATAAGCACTTTGTGGAAGCACAGTCTCTGAAGGCAGATATCCTCGGATAAGTTGAGATAAGACCGTTTCTCTCTGTGCAGGGTGTGTATGGTCTGGACCTTCTCCACAGTCTGGCATGTCTTAGTTTGGGCACATAATGCTGTGCATTAGACGTCGTGCCATTTGCACTCTGCAGCATCTGCATAGTAATCGATGCAGGCTGAGAAATGGCTGGCTCCATTCCAATAAAAATATAATAGGATTGTTCACAAGCAATAAATTTCCACACTAAAAGACACCTACTGGAAAATCGAATCGGCCACAGTATGAAAAGATGTCTGTTCAGTTGGTCACTTCACCTGAGAAGAACTCCAGAGTCAATCCAAACTCCCCCGAAGTTGAAGCAGCCTTTTCAATGAAGTGACCTGTGATTTGAAAAATGACGGCCACACCGCTGTGATTCATTCAGAACAGTTCAACATTTTCAGAGCGATGTTTTTGGCGAGCGATATTGTGGGCGAGATGTGTGCGAGGTGCTAAAAGTGACACTGGCCGATATGCTGGGCGCTAGTTTCGGCAAATGTGATCTTTGCGACAAAAAAAGTGGGTGGTCGGTATTATTGAATCTCGGCGTTAATTACGTGCCAAAAGTAACGCTGGGCGATATTATGGGCGTTGGTTTCGCCCATTCTGAAGATTCCACCCAAAAAAAGTGGGCGGGCAGTATTTTTTTTTTCCTGGCGTTGTGTACATGACGAAAGTATTGCTTGGTGATAAGTGTCCGAAAAATTGTGGCTAACTGGGCGATATCTGGGCGATACACATCATTTCAGCGTTAAAATGGACGTTAAGTGGGCGTTATGCATGCAAAAATAATGGAAAATCTAGCCCTATGCCCTTTTAATTATGGCCCCGATTTTGCTTTGGAGTTTTTATCAGACAGTGGGCATCGTTCACCTGATGATGTCATTGAGCCTCATTGAAATTTGACTCGCGAGCTGCCAGCCCAAATCTAACTGTTCATTGGTAGCTTGTCATTTGGGAGGGCAGGAAATCCAGCAGGACTGACACTTCTTAAAGCTGCTTGCACTGACCCTCTCAGCCACCTCTGCCCAGGCCTGCCAGGTAGCCAAGTTTGCTGATGATACAAAGATGGGTGGGAAAGCAAATTGTGAGGAGGAGACAAAAATCTGCAAAGGGATATAGACAGGCTAATTGAGTGGGCAAAAATTTGGCAGATGGTGTATAATGTGGAAAAATGTGAGGTCATCCATTTTAACAGAAAAAATAGAAAGCAAATTATTATTTAAATGGTGAAAAATTGCAAAGTGCTGCTGTATAGAGGGACCTGGGGGTCCTTGTGCATGAAACACAAAAAGTTAGTATGCAGGTACAGCAAGTAATCAGGAAGGCCAATGGAATGTTGGCCTTTATTGCAAGGGGGATAGAATATAAAAGCAGAGAAGTCCTGCTACAACTATACAGAGTATTGATGAGGCCACACCTTGAGTACGACATACAGTTTTAGTCCCCGTATATAAGGAAGGATATATTTGCATTGGAGGCAGTTCAGAGAAGGTTTACTAGGTTGATTCCAGAGTTGAGGGGGTTGACTTATGAAGATAGGTTGAGTAGGTTGGGCCTATACTCATTGGAGTTCAGAAGGATGAGAGGTGATCTTATCAAAACATATAAGATAATGAGGGGGCTCGACAAGTTGGATGTAGAGAGGATATTTCCACTCATAGGGGATCTAAAACTAGGGGACATAGTCTCAGAATAAGGGGCCACCCATTTAATATTGAGATGAGGAGGAATTTCTTCTCTCAGAGGGTTGTAAATCTGTGGAATTCTCTGCCCCAGAGAGCTGTGGAGACTGGGTCATTGAATATATTTCAGGTGAAGATAGACAGATTTTTGAGCAATAAGGGAATAAAGGGTTATGGAGAGTGGGCAGGGAAGTGGAGCTGAGTCCATGACCAGATCAGTCATGATCTTATTGAATGGCGGAGCAGGCTCGAGGGGCCAAATGGCCTACTCCTGCTCCTATTTCTTACGTTCTTATGCTTGACAGTGGCCTTGGGGATGCCCCTGTGGGTCTTGGGGAACAGTAGTTGTGTTCTGATCCTCACTTCCTCCACTAGGACCTCCAAAAGACACGTCAGTAAAGCAGCAGGGCAGCCATTCAACTCATGTCTGCAGCCACCTAGATTGCCACAGTTGTTTAATGAAAACCGCAAGTCATGAATGCAACTCCACTTTACGAATTGCATCCGCAAACTGAGTAGAGTCGATGTAGGCAATGGAAATTGCGTGGATTATGTATGTGGGCTGCCCAATTCGGCAGGCAAGATTGTTTTTTTAACAAAATTAATTTACATATTTAACACATTTCAATGACTGCTTCAGTAAAGTGGTTAAAATTTACATGTGGAAAAAAAAAACTTAAAAATGCTTTCTACAACATCTGTGACAGAATCATAGAGAAACCCGGTTATCGCCCAAAACGGCAAAAACCGCCAAGAAACCGGGCGGTGAGTCATTGCAAATTCTAGCCCCATAGAATCATAGAAATTTACAGCACGGAAGGAGGCCATTTTGGCCCATCATGTTCGTGCCGGCCGACCAAGAGCTATCCAGCTTAATCCCACTTTCCAGCTCTTGGTCCATAGCCCTGTAGGTTATGGCACTTTAAGTGCACATCCAAGTACTTTTTAAATGTGGTGAGGCTTTCTGCCTCTACCACCCTTTCAGGCAGTGAGTTCCAGACCCCGGCCACCCTCTGGGTAAAGAAATTTCTCCTCATATCCCCTCTAAACTTCCCCCATTATTTTAAATCTATGCCCGCTGGTTGTTGACCGCTCTGCCAAGGTTAACAGGTCCTTCCTTTCCACTCTATCCAGACTCCTCATAATTTTATACATCTCAATCAGGTCTCCCCTCAGACTCCTCTGTTGCAAAGAAAACAGACCCAGCATCTTCAATCTTTCCTCATAGCCAAAATTCTCCAGTCCAGGCAACATTCTTGTAAATCTCCTCTGCACCCTTTCCAGTGCAATCGCATCTTTCCTGTAATGTGGTGACCAGGACTCCACACAGTACTGCAGCTGTGGCCTGACCAGTATTTTATACGGTTCAAGCATAATGTTCTTGCTCTTGTATTCCATGCCTCGACTAATAAAGGCAAGTATTCCATAAGCCTTCTTAACCACCTTATCTACCTGGCCAGCTACCTTCAGGAATCTGTGGACCTGCACTCCAAGGTCCCTTTGTTCCTGATAGAGTATTCAAACAGGCTCATTTAGACAGACTGTGAAAATTCACAGACCTCCAAGTCAAGGCTGCTACATGCAGTTCAGCATGTTGCATTAACTCATCAATCAACTTGACATTTTCGGACCTTGGGTAGCGAGCCAATTAAAACGTTAAAAGACTTTCAATTGAGCCAATAAGGTCAAAGAAGACGAGTTCTTTTCTGTAAATTGATCCAGGTATAAAATGCAGCCATTTTGACCATGTGTCTCAGTAATAACAAAGACCTGGCTTGAAGCCAAGCAGTTTGTTGCTCTCTGCCAAGATTAAAAAGTTAAAACTACCATCGGAGTTCGTATTTCATTGGAAATTAAGAGATCTAACAATTTTGGCGCTGCGA
This sequence comes from Pristiophorus japonicus, assembly GCF_044704955.1. Classification (NCBI taxonomy): domain Eukaryota; kingdom Metazoa; phylum Chordata; class Chondrichthyes; family Pristiophoridae; genus Pristiophorus; species Pristiophorus japonicus. Next base: position 247,869,748 of record NC_091980.1, read on the forward strand.
ACAGGATCGCTGAGGAAAGAAACTGAATTTTGGACATCGGACCTACATATTGAGGTAAGGACTCCTCTTTTTAAAAAAAAGTCCTCGGTCAAAAGTCTAAATTCACCTCTCCTTCTACGCGATTCCGAAAGCCTCCGGTTTGTGAACCCTCCGGTTGGTAGTCGGCTCGAGGTCCCATAGACATCTAAACTTCAGCAGTGTGTTAGTTAATTAATCACTGACCTATTGATCGGCTAGCAAGCCTATGACTCGAGACCCCAGTAAAGAACCCTAGTAAAGAAATGGCAGCAGGAGACAAGAACAAAGAATTGCCTACAACTGTTAAAGGTGGGCAGGCATCACCTGAAGTTTCGGTAGATTTAATTCTCGAACAGTTGAAAGAATACATAGAGCAACAACTCAACTTATCTAAAACCTGTATTAAGATCGAACAAAAGTACGGAACCTCCAAAGGACAATGGTCTTTGGACAAGATTAAAAGGGTCTGGGGAAAAAAACGACCCGTATGGAAAAATAAAGAGCGAACTAGATGGTCCCTAGCGGTTATGGGCCAGATCCGAAACTGGAATGAAATTATAATGCGTTCCCAACATGATCGAGAACTGACCAGTACAAAGGATCAATTGCAAGCTGTTTGTACACAGCTGCGACAGAAAAAGCTTGAACTTGAAAAGCTGGAAGCGGAAGTTAAAGATCTTAAAGGTGAAATTAAAGAATGGAAAAAATCATTAGGTCAAGAGACAGTAATAGGAAAAGGAAAATGTATTGATCAATTCCCAGGGTACCCATGTTTGGATAAATTAAAAGTGCAAACCTGAAGACACGACCGAGGAATAGATACGGTTTCTGAATCTTCCGACAATACAGTGTCGGAGGATGATGAAGAATTAGGGGTGCGCTTTGCCCCGTTTAAAAAAAGACGAGTTGTAGTCAAATCAGAAGAGACTGCGGATGAGGGCGGAACCAAAAAAACAAAGAGAAGGGTGTACAAAGAATACTTAGTTCATGATCCGGCAGACCCAGAGAAAATTGATAAATGGTCCAAAGAATTGCCCAATCCAAAGAAAGGGGGAGTAAAAATGTGGGACCAATTGGACCGCTTAAGAAATATATATCAACTTCATCCCTGGGACGGAGTGCAAATTTTGACCATAATGGTGCCAAAAACACAGGGAAGAAAATTGCACGACAAGGTAGATGAAGCTTTGGGGCAGAATGAGCAAGAATTAGACGCAGGATGGGAGGCAATTAAACACTGGCTGCAAGCCTTCAGTCCAGCTAAGACAGACTGGGGAAAAATTGCAGCCTGCCAATAGAAAGGAACAGAGAAAGTCCTGGAGTATGACGAGCGGTTTAGATGCACGTGGCTAGAACATTCGGGTATGAATAATACGGATGAGGAAATGGATGAACAAGCGTTTGGACCCCTGAAAGCAGCTTTCGTGGCAGGTCTAAAGCCAGAACTGTCCAAAATGCTTAAGGTAGTGTTACCAGACTGGGAAGGTAGAGGAACTACCTTTGCAGCATTGGTAGATCGATGTAACCAATTAGATCGGGATATGGGAGCTAAAGTCCGAGCTGTACAGACTATGGGCTGGAAATCCCAGGATTCCGATAAACAGTTATTGGGATACATATAAGGCACAATGTAGGCTAAATAGCAGGATCCCATCCAATTCTGGGGCAGCCAAGGGTAGGCCTTGTGGCCACACACCCAATAGGTGCCATTATATGCAATGAATTTTAGCTGTTTCTTTGTCAGCAACACTCCGGGGCCTGTCCAGGCTTTTCCATCTGTTTTATTCAGAATCCCCCTTACGTTAAAAATTCCCACATCGGCCCAGTTTGGACGGTTCCGTGGCTTGATTATATTATAATTCCGGGAGCAGTTACTATACCCCATATTTTGGCCTCCTTTGATGTTTCTAATCAGACAGACCGATTCCCCCGGTCTTCCTATTCCCGTTGTATTAGTGTTAACAAAAAATGGGGGCCGTTTGGAATTATTGTAGCATGGTTGGTATCCCCCTTCAAAGGTAGTCAGATTGTAACCTGCTGACTTCCATTTACGTGCCCAGTTTTCCGTATCCTGAAACGCATTGCCTGTTTTATTTTGATTAATTATCCACTCAGCCATTTCCGAGATATTCAAGGGAACTGGCCTCAAGGGAATCCCTCCCTTTGAGTGAATAGGAATATGCGTACATACCCAACAACTAGAAATGTTACCTTGTTTGGCATAAATGTATGACATATATAAAAAGGTATTTACATGTAATTCCTTTGCTACCCTACTATTTCCCTTTGGTGCAGACGGTCGGCTAGTAAGAAGTAGGCCTATGCCTATAATACCTACAATCAATAATACAGTAAATTTATACATTTTCGCAAAAAGTAATTGTCCTTATTAGATTTCAGCTTCAGTTACGGGTGCTCGTTTAACGTGTGAAGCGAGGATCCAGGCTTTCTTTCCTTGGACTTTAACAGCTGCCTGGGTGGTCAATAACACTTGATAAGGTCCCTCCCACTTGGCACTCAAAGGTTTTTTATGCAACTTTTTCACATACACCCAGACTCCCGGGATGATGTCGTGTCCTCCTTCGGGTGGATTACCCCAAGCTGCTGATACCTGTCGGGAAACAGAACTAATAGCATTGGTTAAGTTCTGACAGTATGATAACAAAGTGTCACTCATTAAGTGAACATCAGCTTTCCGTAAATCGATAGTTCCTGGCAGCGACATGGGTCTTCCTGTTATAATTTCAAATGGGCTTAGACCTGTAGTTCTGTTCGGGGTTGCCCTAATGCTACATAGCACTATTGGTAGTGCCTGGGGCCATGGTGTTCCTTCTTGGTGATTTGTGCTTTGTCGATGCTGGCTTTATGTCCTTTCAGCCGAAGGTGATCCAGCAAAGCTCGTAAATCTTGTTCATGCTGTTATTCCGTGTTTGAAGCTAGCAGGATATCGTCTACATATTGTTGGGGTAAGCATGTTAATTCCGCTCCTGTGTCTAAAAGACAGTCCACATCCTTATCGCCCACCCTCACAGTTATATATATCCCATCTCCTCTCTGTTGTATTAGTGTGAGGAGGGGGGCCAGGGTGGACTCTAATCGTTTTTTGCTATCCCAAGTAACTCCTTCTGTTGTTGTATTGTCAGTCGCTTAAATGCTTCTATGAGGTTGTTATCTTGTGACAAGCCTGGCTTGTTGGCTGAATTGTATCCCTGGCTGCGTCCTCGTCCCCAGCCATGACCTTTCTGTTTTGCCTCTGGCTAACTTCTCCTTAATGAGGCAGCTGGGGCGGTTGGGAAGGATGGGGAATCAATTGGCTTCTATGCTTAGGTTCCGGCCTACAGTCAGAATCTGGGGGAAGAGGAGGGAGGTGCTCATCTGGGTGGGGTCAGAGGGAGGGGGAATTGCATGAGCAGGCAGATGGCTAGTGTTTTTTTGTGGGTTCAGGAGCAGCACTCCTGCTCAGCTTGGCCTGGCAAAAATTAATGTCGAAAAGAAACTTTGGCCATTTCCTGAGTGGCCTCCAATGGCCCCTTTAAGCACCACTGGTTAGATTGCCCAATGTTGATACAAATGGCAGAGCATGTGTGGTGCACTTTTCACCCATTTGTATGTCAAAATTGCAATCGAGGACCTATGTATGAAATAGGACCGCAATTTGCATTATTGCAAGTGGCTTCCTTCTCCTGAAACAGGCGGGTGCTCCAGCCATCCCGTTCAGGACCCTACTCAAGATGATAGTGCCTGGATCACCAGCATAAATAGGGTGGTAAGTGACCAGGCACCATTTTCAGGTCACTTATTACAATAATATTAAGTCCTCTGAACTGAAAATTTATTTGTGATAGTCTGATTGCTTTTTCTTTCATTTTAGCCAGATGCTCAACCCTGAACAGCCTGGCTGGAGTTACCTGGGATGTTAAGGATGTGCAGTCAGTTGTCTATTGGGCCTTATTTGACATTGACCAATGGCTATGGGAAGGCAGACCTTGTTCACTCAGATAAATTCTATAAATATGAGGATAAAGGATAAGAGTTAATGTCCTGATGATCAACTCTGATAAATACATAACTAGCATGCCAAACAGTTTCTGCTTCGATCAGGGATTCTACTGCATACTTATTGAAAATCTGAGCCATTTTACAGTATGCTAATCTCAGCGCATTTAATTACTCCTGCTACAAATGAATCAAACATAAAATAATTAATGCAAATTATAATCTTTTACAAGATGTCGTTAGTGTACCAAAGCTGTCTGACATGTGCTGGACTGACAATACTCAATATTGCTGAGCACTGAAAACTTAAATCATTAGGGAATATTCTATGCCCAGATCAGGGCTTCTATACAAGTGATTAGTAAACAAATGCTACAAATTTGAGCTCAGTGTTTATAAGGAGCAAACTATGTTCTGATTATTTTATTTCCATTAAAAGCATAAGTATGCATCAGTGTTATGCATGTCCTTCCATATTTATAAAAAACAACAATAAATTGAATATAAATTTAAATTTATTATCACTGAACTCTGTGGCAGATGAACACAACATTGAAGGTTTGACAAAATTATTCAATGATATAATTATAAACTAGGAGCATCATTGTATTCAGATTCGAGTAAGGTGTTTTTCATTATTGATATCTTATAGATCAAACAATGAGTTGAAAGACTGTCCGTATTTTGGCGTTTGGACTCTGTGCTTTGAGAAGAACAAGACCAATGATGTGAACGTATTTGATGTTATTATTCGTAAAAGCTTTCTGTGAACAAAAGACAAGGCAGACCATTCAGCACAACCAAACCATTCACTGGGTAGCTGTATGCTTGGTATGGATTATTTTAGTGGCATAGTGAGTTTCTTTGAAATAACAGATGTTAAGCCTAGCACTTTATTTTGATAAAATATCATACATCATACAATATACGATTCTTCTGTAGTCATTTGTGCATTGAACAATGATATCTTCAGTGTGTCCTTAAGTGCTTCTGTATGGCTATATATCACTTATGAACTTGCCTTGGCTTTTATGTCTCCATCCTTTAAAGATGTTATGGCTCTATTTGACAATGGAATACAACACAATACTTTCCTAGGATATACCAACGCAGTAATCCTCACATTAGGGATTCAGATATATTGTAAGCAAAGAACAATTTGTTATATATTAAATTTAGTTTAAATTAACTGTATTTTTGTGCCAGCAGATCACATCTAAATGGAAAGCAATTGGTACATCGAGCACTGTGACTGACCATCTTCAGAACTGCCGGAGCCTACCAACACATCTGTTCTGGTTTGAGGTAGATGTGACAGTCATCAATTACATTTGTAAAGGATTTCTGGAATGTATCATTCTACTGAACATATTCTCTTCCAGGGTTCGAATCACTGACATAAATAAATCCATTCAACTTCCAGATTCAATGATGTCAAACTAATGTCCATTGTGCCAGAAACCAGGCCACATGGACTGTGATCACTCTGACCAGTGTACGCTTGTACATATTTTCTGATTTACACCAGGTCTCAAACTATTGCCTTCAAAAAGGTTAACAGATATTTGATCAATTGTTTTGCTTTGATAAAGTGCTATTGGGCCAGATTTTGCTCTCTGTGGTGTACGAATGGCACCAGCCATTCATTACACTTGCACCTGCCCTTGCCCACAGAGGTTCTATGGGATTTTGCAGTGGAACTTACTATAATTAGAGGGCCATTTTGGCATGGCATCTGGGACCTGAGGGAACAGGACAAGCAACTGTGTACCTCCTTATCCAATCAGATTGAAGAATTGCTAATGAGCAGTGCAGAGTCTGAACCACGAAAAGATGGGATTAAGAGAGACAGATAAAAGAGACAGAAAGAAAATGTTAAAAAAAGATTAGTCTTAAAAAATCTACAACAATAATTAAAATCTGAAGGAATTAGACTTTTCACTTGTAAAAGTTAATATTCATGCCCGAGAGGTTGTTTGGCAGTAATTAAGGCTTATCACATGATTTAAAATATACTTACACTGGAATGGACAAGCCCTAATTTTTCTGCCATGTTTAGTGGGTATCTATCGCATAAATACAGCAACTTCACTCCATTTCATGTGTTTCAATGCCGAGACTTTTGGCAAGATGCTATAATAGCATAATGTCTGGAGGAGCAGGGAAACTCGGACAGCAAATTCCTGATTTTCGAGTTTAGCTGCGCAGGTGTGGTCGCGGGAAGTTGCTATCTGATTCACACGTTAATAAAAGTGATCGCAGTTAGCCTCATTGTTGTTTCTACAGCAGAATCCGGCCCATTAAGTCATTTAAACAATAGAGTGAGAAGCAGTGCATCTTGATTATTTTCTGTAAAAGCTGTTATTTTGATTTGAATAAGGACATGTTTTTGGAGTGGACGAATTAAATGTGTAAAAGATCCTTCACTTTTTTTATATGCTTAACGCCCACTTATCGCCCATTTTACCGCTGAAATGATGTATAACGCCCATATATAGAAACATAGAAACATAGAAAATAGGTGCAGGAGTAGGCCATTCGGCCCTTCTAGCCTGCACCGCCATTCAATGAGTTCATGGCTGAACATGCAACTTCAGTACCCCATTCCTGCTTTCTCGCCATACCCCTTGATCCCCCTAGTAGTAAGGACTTCATCTAACTCCCTTTTGAATATATTTAGTGAATTGGCCTCAACAACTTTCTGTGGTAGAGAATTCCACAGGTTCACCACTCTCTGGGTGAAGAAGTTTCTCCTCATCTTGGTCCTAAATGGCTTACCCCTTATCCTTAGACTGTGACCCCGGTTCTGGACTTCCCCAACATTGGGAACATTCTTCCTGCATCTAACCTGCCTGAACCCATCAGAATTTTAAACGTTTCTATGAGGTCCCCTCTCATTCTTCTCAACTCCAGTGAATACAAGCCCAGTTGATCCAGTCTTTCTTGATAGGTCAGTCCCGCCATCCCGGGAATGAGTCTGGTGAACCTTCGCTGCACTCCCTCAATAGCAAGAATGTCCTTCCTCAAGTTAGGAGACCAAAACTGTACACAATACTCCAGGTGTGGCCTCACCAAGGCCCTGTACAACTGTAGCAACACCTCCCTGCCCCTGTACTCAAATCCCCTCGCTATGAAGGCCAACATACCATTTGCTTTCTTAACCGCCTGCTGTACCTGCATGCCAACCTTCAATGACTGATGTACCATGACACCCAGATCTCGTTGCACCTCCCCTTTTCCTAATCTGTCACCATTCAGATAATAGTCTGTCTCTCTGTTTTTACCACCAAAGTGGATAACCTCACATTTATCCACATTATACTTCATCTGCCATGCATTTGCCCAATCACCTAACCTATCCAAGTCACTCTGCAGCCTCATAGCATCCTCCTCGCAGCTCACACTGCCACCCAACTTAGTGTCATCCGCAAATTTGGAGATACTACATTTAATCCCCTCGTCTAAATCATTAATGTACAATGTAAATAGCTGGGGCCCCAGCACAGAACCTTGCGGTACCCCACTAGTCACTGCCTGCCATTCTGAAAAGTACCCATTTACTCCTACTCTTTGCTTCCTGTCTGACAACCAGTTCTCAATCCATGCACAAAATGGAAACTGACGGGCATTTTTAGGAAACTTATCGCCGCGCTTTCCCCATGTGCTTAATGCCGGGGAAAAATATTACCGCCCGCTCACTTTTTTTAGGTGGAATCATCAGAATGGGCGCAATCAACACCCATAATATTGTCCAGCGTTACTTTACGCACGGAATTAATGCCGAGATTCAATAATACCGCCCGCCTACTTTTTTTTGTCGTAAAGAGCACATTTGGCAAAACTAATGCCCAGGAGATCGCCCACCGTCACTTTCGCACACATATCGCCCACAATATCGCTCGCCCAAAAAAACGCCGAGAAAAAGTGGAACTATTCTGAATAAACGCCAGCGGTGTGGCTGGCATTTTTAAAATCGCAGGTCTCTTCATTCAAAAGGCTGCCTCAACTTCGGGGGAATTTGCATTGATTCTGGAGTTCTTTTCAGGTGAAGTGAACATCTCAACAGACAAATTTTCAGACTCTGGACTATTGGGGTTTTACTCCAGCTGTATTTTAGTGAGGAAATCATTGCTTCTGATCAATCGCTATTATACTTTCAATGCAATGGGGCCACCAAACAATAACTGTGCTTAAGCAGTGCTTCAGATGTCTTGACCACTCAGGAAGGGAAGTACAATACAACCCTGAGCAAGTAGGTAAATTTGTGGTCATGTGCTCTATGCTGCACAACCTGGCTATCAGGAGGGGCCAAGAATTGCCAGAAGGCACTGTTGCTCCACCTCAGGAGAGAGAGGAAGAGGATGACGAGGGGCTGGACACTGACCTCGGGTCAGACAATCAGGCTGGCTATGCAACCATGCCCATGACCCCCTCCAGAACCACAGGAAAGGACCCATGGTGGCTACATAGCTGCAAGACTCTTACTTGAGGAGATGATATCTGAATGATTTTTCTGAAAGAGCGTTGATGTGAGTGACAACGCTGACACACTGCTGTGTGTAAGTTGTATTTAACCTTTTCATGTTGAGGAAACACCAGTGTGTAAAGCTGCAGCTATTTGAGACAATGCGCAACAAGGTTATATTCAATACCAAAAATTTTATACCAACATTTTTCTGAAATCATAAATATCACAGGCAATAACACCCAACCCCTGCCCATACCACACTTTTTCCACCATTGACATCAATTAAATGTTCAACATGTCCAGCAACACAGAATACAAAGGCAAAGTAGGAGCAGGTCCCCAGCCCCCATACATTACAACAAATTGCATACCCCAGATGGAGATATAACACAGCCATCACCTGCGCACATGCACCTCACTTTCTTTCCCCCCTCCTTCTTCGCCCCACCTCTACCCCTTCCCCATCTCGCTCCACGGCGCTTGCCGAGGAACTCCTCAGGCGGTGCCTCATTGCGGGGGATGAAGGCAGATGCGGTCGTTGCACGGGTATGGGAGTGGGGGTGCCGAGGGTGCAACATTCTCTGATGCAGAAGCAGGATCTTGGTCCTTGCTCTCATCTGTCGTTCACAGTTGTGGTGTGGAACCTAGGGGTGGAGTGCTGCGCTCGGGGACCACTGGGAGGCCTGTGCCAGCAGTGTTCCTGGCTATCACATCCAGGGCCTCTGCCATCTGCAGAATGTACTCGGTCATGGTGGCCAGCTGCCGGGATATGCCCCCTAATGCTTCAATGAGCTGGTCACCAATGTCTACAGTCCTCCTGGACAACTGTACCATCTCTCCGCTCTCATGTGGCACTCGTGGAACAGACCTGCCATGTCCACGAGACTTCCGCAGGGTCGACGCCGTCCTGGAGACAAATGGGGTGCTCTGTAGAGAGGTGCTTGGTGCCGGTACCTCCAGAGTGGAGGCAGGAATGATTGGAGGACCACTAGATGGCCTTGGGGTGGAATGGTTTCTGGAACGTGGCGGTGCAGGTTCCTCGAAGTCCACGCTCTCATCCGTGGAGAACAGATCCAGCAGATCGACGGGCGAGAATCAGAGCTCCTCAGCACCAGATGTAGGATTGTCCAGCGAGTCGAGCCCTGCGCCCCCACCTTCTGGCCTCTGTGGTCTTGCCTAGGGCTGCATTGCTGGCTTAGCTGCAAAACACAAATGAGGTTATTAGAGGAGAAGGGGATGCTAGGGTCACAAGGTGAGTCCAGCTACACACAGCATATGCACGACAAAAGCACCACTGCTCTCAAAATCATCACAGACATCACATTTCATGACGATCAACACATTTGCATTCTAATGATTTTCATCAGGCCATTATTATTTCTAGGACAATTTTAGAAATCATCTATCATATATGATTGTTCAGATATGAGTGGGTGTGGCATCTATTGACTTCACATCACGCAATGTTGTAAGCTTTACTCACGTGGCATCACTTCAGGGTCTGCAGATGCGTCCGTGGCTGTCCAGGGGTGGTTCCCCACGAGTGCGAGCACCCGCTCCACCATCTCAATGGTGTCACTGGGGACTGGTGGCCCCCCCCACCCGTTCGCCTCTGCATGGACCTCATCTTCGATAGCTTCTTCTGTAAAAGGTGACAGGACGACATGGCATGAGATCATTGCATCATATCATTGCTAGGTACTGTCACAGAGACTGATACAACACATAACCGACAGATGTAATCATGATTATTATGAAAATGATTATTCTTTACCGAAAGACATACATCGTGACCGCAGGCTTTGAGCAAAACATTCCCGGTAAAAGTGAAAGACCTCACATCTGGTGATAGTCACTCATGACCCTTACCAATCAAATTATATAAATACATAAGTACATGTAAATCAATGTAATACTTACTCTTGCAGATCTCACAAGGTCGCTCCATCGTTTGCAGCATTGGTTGCCCTCACGAACCTCGTTGGTCGCCAACGAGGCCACCTCTGCTATCTCGGTCCATATCCTCTGGTATGTCTATGGCATGGGCTTCCCACACCCTCCCTGTGTCAAATCACCCAAGCGTTGTTTGACCTCCTGCAGGAGGGAGGCATTTGCCTTGTCCAACAACCTCCTGGCTCATTTGCGCCCCCCAATGTGCTCCTCTCCCACCTCACTGCTCTCTCCAACGTCAGTGTGTTGTGATGCCTCCTCCTCTTTCTGCATTATAGGCCAAATTCAGGCAAATATGTGGCTGGTAACAGCTAATTTTTGTTTGCCTACTTGCTGTGAAGATCTAAAGTCTCCCTCCTTCCTCCCAAAGCAGCCACACCACACCCAGACATGCCTTCAGTCTCTCTGAGCTCCCTCTCTCTCTGTCTCCTCTTCTGCACATGTCACGATGACCCTTGACCTCCTGAATCACGGGAATCGATCGTTGCCATGCCGTTGCTAAAGATGGCCGCACTTCACGGCAGTAGGTCAAAAATATGTTACGCTACCGCCCATTTCCTATCGCTCGCAGTAACGCCCAATTTAAAAAATGGAGACTAGCTGCTTTCAGAATGGGCGAGAAGCCAGCGATCTGAAAACCTTTTTTAAAGCCCATGCCAGAAATATTTGGGCGATAAGCTTAAAAGTGGCGGTTTTAGCCCATTGTTCCTAACAACTAGGCTTCTTAAGAAGAATGCTCACACGTAGTTCCAGTTTTTATGTGGTTTTTATCTGTACTCTCTCTAGCATGATTTATGTTTCTCAGTTATAGTACTTTGCTCCTCGAACTAAGTGTATTCTAACTATGCCCAAGTGCCACACAACAGCTTTTAATTGTGTCATTGCTACTATAGGCGTGCAGAGGGGTAAGTTTGAACTTTGTTCCATGGTACTACCTGTCATGTATGTAACCATCATGCAATGGTAATCTTCATGTAACTGTAACCTTCATGCAACTCCTGTATACTGCATTTATACCCTAGAAATGCATGCACTGACCACAGAGGGTGAACTTGTGGGAGACACTCCTCACCTGGGTTTCCAGGTATAAAAGGGGAGGTCCCACCCAGGGTCAGCACTCCTTGGTCCTGGGAATAAAAGTTAACATCACATAGTGACTGTATCTGCAGTAAATGCCTCGTGTGAGTTTGTAGTACGGTGCAAGGACACCACATTTGGCGACGAGAAACGGGACTCACCAAACCACGAGGATGGCCACCAGTAGCACAGAGGAAAGTTACTGTGTGGGTGAGGACTGGGACGACTTCGTAGAAAGACTCCAGCAGAGCTTTATCATGAAGGACTGGCTGGAAGAGACAGTGACTGACAAGCGGAGGGTGAATCTACTGACCAGCTGTGGTCCACAGACGTATGCGCTGATGAAAGACCTGCTCACAACCCAAAAACCAGCGGACAAGTCCTTTTGAAGAGCTCAGCCAGCTGATCAGTGAGCATCTCAAGCCGGCGAGTAGCGTACACATGGCCTGGCACCGGTTCTACACACACCGGCGTCGGGAGGGACAATACATCTCGGACTGCGTTGCGGACCTGCGGTGCTTGGGCAGTCTCTTAAATTCACAGACACCTGCAGGGGGGAGATGTAAAGGGACTTTTTCATTGAGGGCAATAATCATGCTGGGATTTTCAGGAAGCTCATAGAGGCCAAGGACTTGACTTTAGAAGGGGCAACATTGATAGCTCAGACCTACATGGCAGGGGAAGAGGAGACCAAGTTAATTTATGCGCGCAGCCCTGGTCCAACGTGGCGATGGACCAGGGAGTTAACATTGTGAACGCAGCTAGGGACCCCGCAGGCAGGCAAGGGCATTTCAAAACCGCCCAGGCAGCAACAGACTCCAGGGTGGGCCTGCAACAGGGACAATGGAAAGGGGATCGGCAATTCACGCCATCACGAGGAACAATGCGTCCCGCGATGGGACCATTAACACCCACCATCAGAGTGCTTAGAAACAGCCAAATGGGCAATCAGAGAGGAATGCCTGGTAACAGTCCCTTTGTTAACAACAATCTCATGCTGGAGATGCGGGGGTAGACATACTGCGAAACCTGCAGGTTCCAGCAATACACCTGTAGAATTTGTAATGTCAGTGGACACTTGGCCAGGATGTGCAAAAAGGCTGTGGCGAAGCTAATCTGCGAGACAGAGGAACCAGACAAGGGGTCTGCAATGCAGGATGATGCCTGGGGAAAAGCCATGGATGCTGAAGTTCAGCGGGTTCACGTGGCTGATGTCCACAGCTCATACACTAAAACGCCACCCATGATGATGAAAGTTTTACTGAATGGCATCCCGGTGCGCTGGAGCTGGATATGGGAGCTAGCCAGTCACTTGTGAGTGCCCAACAATTTGAGCGACTATGGCCACACAGAGCTAGCAGGCCCAAACTGGAACGCATTGACACACAGCTACGGACGTACACCGAAGAGATCATCCCAGTGCTAGGCAGTGCAAACTTGGTGGTAACACATAATGGATTACAGAACCGGCTGCCACTCTGGATCGTTCCGGGAAATGGCCCCGCACTCTTGGGGAGGAGTTGGCTAGCCAAGATGAATTGGGAATGGGGGGATGTGCACGTCATTTCATATGTGGAGCGAAGTTCATGCTCACAGGTCCTACAAAAATTTGGGTCATTGTTTCAACCCGATGTCCGAACGTTCAAGGGCACTAAAGTAGTGACACGCATCACTCCGGACGCCAGACCAGTGCACCACAAAGCCAGAGCGGTGCCGTATGTGATGCGTGAGAAAATTGAAAGTGAATTGGACAGGCTGCTCAGAGAGGGCATAATTTCGGCCATTGAATTCAGTGACTGGGCAAGTCCCATTGTTCCTGTCCTTAAAGCAGAAGGCTCGGTCAGGATTTGTGGCGACTACAAAGCCACCATCCACCGAGTGTCGCTGCAAGACCAATACTCGCTCCCGAGAGTGGAGGACCTTTTTGCCACGCTGGCAGGTGGCAAGCTGTTCACAAAGCTGGACCTCACTTCGGTCTACATGACTCAAGAACTGGCTGAAGAATCCAAGCTTCTGACCACCATCACGACGCACAAAGGATTATTTATCTACAACAGGTGCCCGTTTAGCATTCGTTCGGCGGCAACTATCTTTCAGCGGAACATGGAAAGCTTGCTCAAATCCATTCCTGGAACAATCGTATTCCAAGACGACATCCTTATAACGGGTCGAGACATCGAGGAACACCTCCACAACCTAGAGGAGGTGCTACGCCGATTGTATCGGGTAGGCTTGCGGCTGAAGAAGGCCAAGTGTGTGTTTTTGGCCCCAGAGGTCGAGTTTTTGGGCAGCAGGGTTGCCGCAGACGGGATCCGGCCTACCGAATCAAAAACGGAGGCGATCCGCCAGGCACCCAGGCCCGGCAACACGTCAGAGTTGCGATCATTCCTGGGACTTTTGAACTATTTCGGGAACTTTCTGCCGAACTTAAGCACATTGTTGGAGCCATTACACATGCTCCTGCGTAAAGGTTGTGCATGGCTTTAGGGGGGACTGTCAATGGGCTTTCAATAAGGCGAGGAACCTGCTGTGTTCCAACAAACTGTTGACTTTATATGACCCCTGTAAAAAACTGGTTTTAACGCGCGATGCATCGTCCTACGGGGTTGGGTGTGTGTTGCAGCAGGGTAATGACGACGGCTGACTCCAACCGGTGGCTTATGCCTCCAGGTCACTCTCCCAGGCAGAGCGTGGATACGGCATGGTCGAAAAGGAAGCACTCGCTTATGTTTACGGTGTGAAAAAGATGCACCTGTACCTTTTCAGTAGACGGTTCGAACTAGAGACGGACCACAAGCTGTTAACATCCCTGTTGTCCGACAGCAAGGCTGTTAATGCCAATGCATCAGCTCACATACAGCGATGGGCTCTCACGCTGGCTGCGTATGACTACACCATACGGCACCGGCCAGGCACCGAAAATTGCGCTGATGCGCTCAGCAGGCTCCCACTAGCCACCACCGAGGGGGCAGCGGAGCAAAGCGCTGAGATGGTCATGGCCGTTGAGGCTTTTGACACCGCAGGCTCCTCCATCACAGCCCGCCAGATCAAACTCTGCACCAACAGAGACCCTCTCCTATCCATGATAAAGAAATGTGTTCTGACTGGGGATTGGGCGCCTGCACACAGGGCGTACCCCGAGGAGGTCAGACCGTTTCAGAGATGGATGGATGAGCTCTCCATCCAAGCCGACTGCCTGCTATGGGGCAGCCGGGTAGTCATGCCCTAGAAAGGCAGGGAAGCGTTCATCAGGGTACTCCACAGCGAGCACCCTGGCATCGTGTTAATGAAGGCCATTGCCCGGTCACATTATGGTGGCCGGGGATTGACTCAGACCTGGAACACGACATCCATCACCGTGGAGAGTCTGCGTACGGTTTTCGTGACCCACGGCTTGCCGGACATCCTGGTCAGCGACAATGGCCCGTGTTTCACCAGCCATGAATTCCAGGAGTTTATGTCGGGCAATGGTATCAAACACGTCCGGACAGCGCCGTTCAAGCCGGCTTCCAATGGCCAGGCAGAACGTACGGTCCAAGTCATAAAACAGGGCACGCTACGCATCCAAGGACCCTCCCTTCAGTACCGCCTATCGCGCCTCCTTCTGGCCTACAGGTCCCGCCCACACTCGCTCACGGGAGTCCCGCCAGCAGAACTCCTCATGAAACGCATGCTTAAAACACAGCTGTCCCTCATTCACCCAGCCCTGGCAGACATTGTTGAGGACAAGCGCCAGTCCCAAACCGAGTTCCATGATCGAAACTCAAGGGGGAAGTGTACAGAAATGGATGACCCAGTATTTGTTCTTAACCATGCTTTGGGACCCAAGTGGCTTGAGGGCACAGTAATTGGCAAAGAAGGGAATAGGGTCTTAGTGGTCAGACTAAACAATGGGCAGATATGCTGCAAACACTTGGACCAAGTAAAGAAAAGGTTGAGCATAGACACGGAGGAACCTGAAGAAGAGCATGAGATGTCACTCACATCACTGCCAGTGGACGAGCAACGAGGACAATCAACAGCATGCACAGTCCCTGCGGCCAGCCTGGACAGGCCGGCATCACCTCAGGTGACAGAGACGCGTGCCAAGGCTCAGCCACCAGAGCCACAACTGCGGCGCTCCATGAAAGAGCGTCGACCACCTGAAAGACTTAACCTTTTACACAAAAAGACATAAGGGGGGAGGTGATGTCATGTATGTAACCGTCATGCAATGGTAATCTTCATGGAACTGTAACCTTCATGCAACTCCTGTACACTGTCCTTATATCCTAGAAATGCACACCCTGACCACAGGGGGTGAACTTGTGGGAGACACTCCTCACCTGGGTTTCCAGGTATAAAAGGGGAGGTCCCACCCAGGGTCAGAACTCCTTGGTCCTGGGAATAAAGGTTAAGGTCACGTAGTGACTGTGTCTGCAGTACATGCCTCGTGTGAGTTTGTAGTACGGTGCAGGGACACCACACTACCCACTGGCACTCCTGTGCACATGGTCACTGTACAATGCACTGTGTTCCATGTCTAAAGCTGATTTGTTAAACATTCCACATAGGTACCTTCCAGAATCAACACTAGGGCCCAGATTTTGCGGTGATAATGATGACGAAACTGTCAGTGCTCACCGTTATTACTCCTCTGAAAGTGACAGCAATTTCTGGAGTCAGCACGTGCGCATATAAATGCAGAAATCACAAGTTGCTGTCAGTAATTCTATACTTTTTCACAGGTTGTGTTGTGGAATGCCCCGGAGCTGGCAATCAATTCAAATCATATGGAAATGATAAAACACTTTCCCTGCTATGCTGGAATATTGTTGCTCAAAACCTCCAAAACTTGTTGAAATTTTTTTCTTATTACCGGTTCTTTTACTGGTTTTTCATCATAGAAACATAGAAACATAGAAATTTACAGCGCAGAAGGAGGTCATTCCGGCCCATCATGTCCGCAACGGCCGACAAAGAGCCACATGGCCCTTGGTCAGCAGCCCCGAAGGTTCCATATAAACCTATGAACAATGATAGTAAGGCAAAGAGCACCCAGCCCAACCAATGCGACACCCCTTATACTAAAACATTCTACGCTCCACCCCAACTGGAGCCATGTGATCTCCTGGGAGTGGCACAAACCAGATAAAAACCCAGGTCAATTTAGGGAGAAAAAATCTGGCAAAATTCCTCTCCGACCCATCCAGGCGATCGAAATTAGTCCAGAAGATCAACCTGGCCGTATTTTATTCCCTGCAGTACTTACCATCATATCTGTACCGTCCAACAAAAGGTTATCCAGTCTAATCCCAATTATCAGCTCTAGATCCATAACCCTGCAGGTTGCTGCACTTTAAGTGCCCATCCAACCATCTCTTAAAAATGGTGAGGGTTTCTGCATCCACCACTCTTCCAGGCTGTGAGTTTCAGATCCCCACAACCCTCTGCATAAAGAAGCCCCCCCTCAAATCTCCTCTAAACCTTCCACCAACCACCTTAAAACTATGCCCCCTCGTAATAGACGCCCCCCCCACCAATGGAAATAGACCCTTACTCTCCACTATGTCCAGGCCCCTCAATATTTTGTACACCTCAATGAGGTCGCCTCTCAACCTCCTCTGTTCCAATGAGAACAAACCCAGCCTAGCCAATCTGTCCTCATAACTAAGATTCTCCATTCCAGGCAGAATTCTAGTAAATCTCCTCTGCACCCGCTCTAGTGCAATCAAGTCCTTCCTATAATACAGTGACCAGAACTGCACGCAATACTCCAGCTGTGGCCTAACCAAAGTATTATACAATTTAAGCATAACCTCCCTGTTTTTATATTCTATGCCTCAGCCAATAAAGGCAAGCATTCCGTATGCCTTCTTAACCACCTTATCCACCTGGCCTGCTACTTTCACGGATCTGTGGATAAGCACTCCAAGGTCCCTTTGTTCGTCTACACTAATTAGTGGCCTACCGCTTAATGTATATACCCTTTCCTTATTAGCCCTCCCAAAGTGCATCACCTCACACTTCTCTGAATTAAATTCCATTTGCCACTGCTCTGCCCACCTGACCAGTAGATTGATATCCTCCTGCAATCCATGACTTTCCTCTTCATTATTAATCACACAGCCAATTTTAGTGTCGTCTGCAAACTTCTTAATCATGCTCCCTATATTCAAAATGACATCATTGATATTGATATATACCACAAAAAGCAAGGGTCCCAGTACTGAGCCCTGCGGAATCTCACTGGAAACATCCTTCCAGTCACAAAAACATCCATCAATCATTATCCTTTGCTTCCTATCTCTAAGCCAATTTTGGATCCAACTTAACACTTTGCCCTCTATTCCATGGGCTTTAACCTTCATTACCAGTCTACCATATGGGACCTTATCAAAAGCTTTGCTAAAGTCCATATATATTACATCGTACGCAGTACCCTCATTGACCCTCTTGGTTACCTCCTCAAAAAATTCAATCAGGTTAGTCAGACACGACCTTCCTTTAAAAAATCTGTGCTGACTGTCCCTAATTAATCCTTGCCTTTCCAAATGTAGATTTATCCTGTCTTTCAGGATCTTTTCCAATAATTTTCGCACAACTGAGGTTCGGCTGACAGGCCTGTAATTACTCGGCCTATCCCTTTCTCCCTTCTTAAACAAGGGTACTACATTAGCAGCCCTCCAATCGTCTGGCACCATGCCCAAATCCAAAGAGGACTGGAAAATGATGGTCAAGGCCTCTGTTATTTCCTCTTTTACTTCGCTCAACAGCCTGGGATGTATTTCATCCAGGCCTGGTGACTTATCTACTTTCAGAGCTGCTAAACCTCTTAATACTTCTTCTCTCACTATATTTATTTCATCCAGAATATCACACTCTTCCTCAATAGCAGTATCTGCATTGCCCCTTTCCTTTGTGGGATCATCATCATCATCATCATAGGAAGTCCCTAGGAATCGAGGAAGACTTGCTTCTACTCCTGAAGTGAGTTCTTTGATGGCTGAGCAGTCCAATATGAGAGCCACAGGTGGGACAGACACTCGTCGAGGGAAGGGATGGGTGGGACTGGTTTGCCGCACGCTCTTTCTGCTGCCTGCACTTGACCTCTTCATATGCTTTGGAGGCAGTTCAGAGAAGGTTCACTAGGTTGATTCCAGGGAGTAAGGTGTTGACTTATGAGGAAAGGTTGAGTAGGTTGGGCCTCTACTCATTGGAATTCAGAAGAATGAAAGGTGATCTTATCAAAATGTATAAGATTATGAGGGGGCTTGACAAGGTGGATGCAGAGAGGATGTTTCCACTGATGGGGGAGACTAGAATTAGAGGGCATAATCTTAGAATAAGGGGCCGCCCATTTAAAACAGAGAAGAGGAGAAATTCTTCTCTCAGAGGGTTGTAAATCTATGGAATTCACTGCCTCAGAGAACTGTGGAAGCTAGGACATTGAATACATTTAAAACAGAAATAGACAGTTTCTTAAATGATAAGGGGATAAGGAGTTATGGGGAGCGGGCGGGGAAGTGGAACCATGATCTTATTGAATGGTGGAGCAGGCTTGAGGGACCGTATGGCCTACTCCTGTTCCTATTTCTTATGTTCTTATGTTTATTTTGCTCTCTGTAAAATTTATAAAATGTAAATTATAATTTGTGCATTTTGCTTCCTGGTTTGCTGTCTGTGAGAATTCTTCAGTGTGATTGGCTGCTCAGCCTGCTTGATGACATCAGTGTTGCTGGACGCTGGAGAATCGCTTTATTTGGCATTAGATTCAAACTAACATTGGGAGAGGTGACATTCACAACATAGAGCTCGCCGTCGCTCCGCTGCTGACTGCAAATTATGGGCCTAGATTTTTGTTGGATAGGCCCAACAAGTTTTATGGCCATTTATTCATTGAGCATAAGAAGATTATTATAGGCACAGTATTGCAGAGACTGGTAGGTAGCACCTCAGAGACAGGTGGACAGGCCTCATTTAAAATTCTTTGATTGTTGTAGCAAACAAAATTTAAGTTTTCCAAACCATGCTATCAATGGAACAAGTGAGAAAAACCGTGTGTCTGGCTGAACCTTTAACCATTGTTTGTACAGTTACATATAAAACTGGCATATCAGAAAGTGAGAATCACTGAAAAAGGATCTTGAATTTCACACTGTAGGAGAGGTAAATGATGCTCGAACCTTACCTTCAACTCGCACTAATATTTCACAGGATAAACGGCTGGAAGATCTATTAACAAGTTTGTTAAAGAATGACAATATCAAAATGATATTTAACTGGATAAAAGAACTTGCAAATGATGGTAAGCACCGAACAAACCATCTTTAATTTAATGAATATTTCCCCTAGTTTTACCTTCTCCCACGGAAACCCTCAAATAGAAGACATATGTCTATAGCCAAATGAGTTTTATTATTTCCCCCTCATCAAAATGGATGATTCCATTTCTATGGGGCTGCTTGTCGAGTGGCTCAATTGAAACTAATGAAATACATCTGTAGCAGGAAGATTTGAGTGATAAATCGCTCAAAAACCTGCACCAATTAAGTTACAGTGTGAGGTCGTTGGACATATTTTTTGAAGTCCTTGTGAAATTCACCCAATATCTAACTATTTGCATTTTTATAATATTGCATGTTGGCACTTCCGACTAGATTATATGTACCAGTTCATCACAGGTTCTGTGTCAGTGGAGTCAGGAAATAGGAGCTCAAGGCAAAGAGGGGTTGATCAGCCTCTGTAAGTTCATGATTACAAAGCTGAAAAAGAACACAGCTAAGTGTTACAAATATACACAGTTCAAATGAGTTTGTATATTATAAAAGATATGCCAACACAAAACTAGTCAAATATTCAACACTTTTTATGAATTTAGTCAAAAGTAAAGTCTGCATAACTGTCACATTGAATACTCATTATTTTCCAATGCACAAAATAGTCCCATATGGCTCAAAGGGGTTGCGGTTTCCATGATGAATTTTTATACTAAAATTGTTTGGATACTGTCATGTATGTACATTCTGTTTGTAGCCACCAGATGGCATCATTGTTGGAGGCCACTGAGCAGCACGCACATGGTGCTGCTCAGGTATAAAAGGCCAGCCATTTTGAGAGTCAGGCACTTTGGCCCTAAATAAAGGAGAGCCAAGGTTGAACCTTGCTTAGTTAAACAGTATTCAGTTTGAACCTTTATTGCATACATAACAGATAGGAATACAAAAATTCACGTGGGTCTGCACATCATTTAAATTTCAACAGCAGTTTTGTTGATTTTTAAGTGTGATTGTTATTTATATAGAAGCATAGTGGCTTTTTTCGGAAGGACACAGGAGATTTGGAAAGTACTTGTAGGCCTGGAGGTGGAAATAATGATAGCATTAGTCTGCTTTGTGAACTAAATCGCAGTGGCTTTGGGAAAGAAAGCACGAGTGTGAGAGAACATGCGAGAAAATATATTCAATGGGCTTCTTGGTTTCTTCTAGATATATGATGAACTGCATTTCTATTGTGTCTGATATCTGTATTTAGAAACATCAGTTGATTAAACCCATTCAGTAGTGAGCCTCATATTTAGTGGAGTCATGATCTGAGAATCTTATCGCCCCACCAGGGTTGTCAATAAAAAAAAGTGCTGAAGTATGGGTAATATTGCATTGTGTGTTGATGCTCACTATGAACTGTGTTGTGATTCATCAAATTTAGTTCAATTAACTGAGTGCCACTTTACAATGATAAATGCAATTAATTATTGTTTTTATGTAGGCGGAAAATGGTACACTGCACACATCAGTGAAACATTACTGCCCAGAAATTCTGGTAGGAGGCTTCTTTCGGACGAACGCCTCTGACCGGAGAATTTTTCCGAAAGGTCCCGGAGGAACGTGGAATTCCGTTGGGGATGCCTTCTCTTCCTGCGCTGTGAAGCACGTCCCGTCCTCCAGGTTCCCACGCAGAAGGTGTGACTGCTCAACATGTGACAATTTCACATGTGACTGCTCAACCAGTCAAGTAAAGTATTCTCAATTAATAGCAATGGGAACTCCGTATCTATGAGTTCTCTTTGCTATTGAGGAAAAAAACCCTAACACAATAACACCAAATAAAAAATAAAAAACACACCTCACATAATTAAAATTAATTGAAATTAAAGTTAATAAATATCTTAGAGACATTTTTTTTTCTCAAGTTTTAAAAAAGTTTTTTTAATTATGGTTTAAAATAAATTTAACGTAGTGGGCAGGATTAAAAAAAATAAAATGTGCTTTTTTAATTTTATTTTTTATGTTTCAAGTATGTTTTAAAACTCTTACGTCTGTAAAAAAAATAGGTGCAAGCATTTTGACGACATTTGCTGGGCAGGATATGGGTAAATACCGCAATCTTGCCCTTGCAAATGTCCTCGCTCCTGAGATGCTGTGACCTGTCAAGCTGGAGCTTGACAGATCGGAAAAGCCGGTTTTCAGTGCATGCGCAGTGTGCGCTGAAAACCAGCTTTTGCAATGTCTTCCCAGGTCCGCACACACTCCATACGGACCTGGGGAGGCCAGGATTCCTGGATACCTCTGACCGCAATAATTTCTACAAAAGTACCTGGTGGTCCAGGAGATTCGGTGACTTGCAGTCCTTGGACTCAATGAGAAGGCCAGCGTTTCGTACAGATCTCTGGGATCACGTGGGCCGGCCCAACCTATCAGAGTAGGGAATCCGCCATTCATACTTATGTGAGTTCCATATGTACGGAGAGCACACGTAAGTATGAATGGGAATACCCCAAAAGGACACAAAATAAAATTTTAAAAACACATTACATATTTAAAATTAATTAAAATGCTATTTAATTAAATATTTTATTCCAAATTTTATTTTTTTAATATGTTTTATCAGGGTTAAAAATAAACTTACCTTAATAGACAGGGTTTTTAATATATAAATGAGTGATAGCATTTTATTTTTCTATTTTTTTAAACTCTTACCAGCGTAAGAATTTGAAGGACATTTGCTGGGCAGGAGTTATAGCCCAACTCTACACCCACAGAGGCCCTTTTCCTTCGCATGCGTGCGCTCTGCTCTGTCAAGAGATTTTTTGACAGATCGCAAGTGCCGGGTTTAAGCACATGCACTTCACATACCTAAACCTGGAACTTGCGGGGACCCCATGGGCGCATATGCACTTCGTATGCATCATTGGGAGCAGAATTTCAGGCACTATATTTCTGGCATAAATCAACTTTGTACCAGCATAACACAATCAAAAATCCAAAGAAATATAGCAAATATAACCCTGTTTTGCCAGCTGAGTAGATTTGGTTCAAACATGAATGTTTACAGCTTAACCAAACCAAATCAAAAGGTACAGACAGAGTGAGATCCGGTCACTTATCCCGATGCATAGGCCACGATTTCGCCAACAGGTGCGAGTTAGGTGTGGGAGGCATCGGTGGTGTGTGGAAAACGTGCTCCCGACTCCAGCCCGCCCTCTGACAGCAATCTTCCCTTGATGGAGCTTGTTAAGCTCCCCTGCGGGGTTTCCGGCCAATTAACAGGAAGCGGGTCTGATGACGTCAACTGATGATGTGTCATCAGCCGATTTCCTTAAAAGGACCATGGCAAACTTTTTTCTGACAGTTATTCTGTCACTGTTCTGCAGCATTGAGTTGCTGCAAACACTGACAAGAGCTGCACAAAGGCTGCACGCATGCTTTCCCATGACTCCCTCCAGATGCTTATGGAGGGGGTCACAGCACGCAGGAAGGTTCTCTTCCCTTTCCATGGGCGGAAGAGACCTCCTCAGGACACCAACACAGCCTTGGGTGCAAATCCATCAAAAATTTGGTAAAATGGTAAATGCCTGCCTTTAATCCTCTTAAATAGGACTAAATTACCTGTTAAGTACCTTAATGAAGTGGCCCGCCTCTTGGTGTCGGGTCTACAATCCGCACGCAGACCTGACAGCTGAGAAACAGGCACGGAGACGGGTTCTGGGCGGGATCCCAACCTGCTGTCAATCAGGGCCATTTTGACAGCGGGCCCATCTCTAAACTCATATTCGCAGGGTTGGGATGATTCCGTCCATAGTGTGGCCATTGAGGAGCTCAAGGTCGATCGAATAATTCTGTTGACATGGTGATCATAGAACTCTACATGCATAACCGGGCTAAAATTTTAATTGTATACATCAAAAAGATTTTCAAACAATAGATTCTTTGAGACCTTGTGACTATACCCATATGGAGTTTATCACCAAGGAATGCCCCTTTCAAATGGCAGGGTGGTAATATGTTTCTGCAATAGATAGGCTCAAATATGGAAATATTTCCATATTTACGAAAGGATATACTTGCTTTGGAGGCAGTTCAGAGAAGGTTCACTAGGTTGATTCTGGGGATGAGGGGGTTGACTTATGAGGAAAGGTTGAGTAGGTTGGGCCTCTAATCATTGGAATTAAGAAGAATGAGAGGTGATCTTATCGAAATGTATAAGATTATGAGGGGGCTTGATAAGGTGGATGCAGAGAAGATGTTTCCACTGATGGGGGAGACTAGAACTAGAGGGCATAATCTTAGAATAAGGGGCCGCACATTTTAAACAGAGATGAGGAGAAATTTCTTCTCTCAGAGGGTTGTAAATCTGTGGAATTCGCTGCCTCAGAGAGCTGTGGAAGCTGGGACATTGAATAAATTTAAGACAGAAATAGACAGTTTCTTAAATGATAAGGGGATAAGGGGTTATGGGGAGCGGGCGGGGAAGTGGAGCTGAGTCCATGATCAAATCAGCCATGATCTTATTGAATGGTGGAGCAGGCTCAAGGGACCGTATGGCCTACTCCTGTTCCTATTTCTTATGTTCTTATGTTCTTATCCTTAATCAGATTATAAGTAAGAATCTCGAGAAGATGCTTACTGTAATATATTTGGGTGTGTTGATATGTGATTGACCTATCACATGAGAATGCCATAAGTCATCTGATATACTTCTTAATGCACTTCAGATTTTAGTTGTTGCACAGATTCTTAGATATTTTTGGACCAACAAACACTTTAGTGTGTTATTAAACAGCAGAGACTACTGAGAAATGTTGCTACAGTCATAACGGTTTTAAAAAATCAGATCCACCTCAAGAAGGAGCCAGGTGAGGCATGGTTGAATTATGTAACTTGATGTATCTAAAAAATAGCACCTTTTCACAACACCCCATAGAGTCTGAGAATGTGTTAGGTTTGTAAGTCCATGAAAATCTACAGGACAATTAATGACATTTAAGTTTTATATCAGGCCCCTTGCAGTGGAAAGCACTAATGTGCAGTGCTAGACTTTGCACTTAGATCGCTAGGGCCCAAAAAATGGGCGATATTTCAGCCTTCAGGATTGCTGGAACATTGCCCATTTTTGGGATCGCGTCTTTCGTCTTTTTTTCGGGCGTGATAGCCCAGTGATGTGAAATGGGCCCTAGCGATGCGAACAGGCCTCAACAATATGGAAGGCAAGGCTTCCCTAGCAACGGCCTTCTGCGCAAGCATTTTTTTTGGCAAACAGGCTTTCCTGCAATTTGAGAGGTCAGGGGTCATCCATGCATTCGCAGAAGGCAAAGGGAGGGTTAGAGAGAGAAAGAGAACATAAGAACATAAGAAATAGAAACAGGAGTAGGCCACATGCCCCCTCGAGCCTGCTCTGCCATTCAATAAGATTATGGCTGATCTGATCATGGACTCAGCTCCACTTCCCCGCTCGCTCCCCATAACCCCTTATCCCCTTCTCGTTTAAGAAACTGTCTATTTCTGTCTTAAATTTATTCAATGTCCCAGCTTCCACAGCTCTCTGAGGCAGTGAATTCCATAGATTTACAACCCTCTGAGAAGAAATTTCTCCTCATCACTGTTTTAAATGGACGGCCTCTTATTCTAAGATCATGCCCTCTAGTTCCAGTCTCCCCCATCAGTGGAAACATCCTCTCTGCATCCACCTTGTCAAGCCCCCTCATAACCTTACACGTTTCGATAAGATCACCTCTCATTCTTCTTAATTCCAATGAGTAGAGGCCCAACCTACTCAACCTTTCCTCATGAGTCAACCCCCTCATCCCTGGAATCAATCTGGTGAACCTTCTCTGAACTGCCTCCAAAGCAAGTATATCCTTTCGTAAATATGGAAACCAAAATTGCACGCAGTATTCCAGGTGTGGCCTCACCAATACCTGTATAACTGTAGCAAGACTTGCCTGCTTTTATACTCCATCCCCTTTGCAATAAAGGCCAAGATACCATTGGCCTTCCTGATCACTTGCTGTACCTACATATTATCTGTTTGTGTTTCATGCACAAGTACCCCCAGGTCCCGTTGTACTGCGGCACTTTGCAATCTTTCTCCATTTAAATGATAACTTGCTCTTTGATTTTTTCTACCAAAGTGCATTACCTCACACTTTACAACTGTGGCACTTTGCATTCTCCTGGAGAGAGAGTTAGAGAGAGAGAGGAGGAAGGCAGAGACAGAGAGGAGAGAGAAAAGAGAGAGAAAGAGCAGTTTCACTTAAAATAATAATGTCTGAATCAGAACATAGCCTTCACGATGTAGGAGGAGGGCCAAACCCTTTTCAGATGAGGCAAACAAGGCCCTAGTCGCGGAGATGTTGCCCCATATTTTACGGTAGGCCCGGGGTGGGCATGGGAACCTCCACCCCGGGCCTACCGTAAAATATGAGGTGACATCGCCAACGTCATCTCGTCTGCGTCCCACGAGTCCAGGGGATCTGACCAGTGCTGGAAGTGCTAGAACAGCTTGGTTGCTTTGGCAAGAGTAAATAAAGATTTTAAATTGTAATGATGCAAATTGTAATTGTAATTATAAATCTTCAGGATTGAAATTAAGCTTGTTATTCTTGCATATATTCCCGGCTAAGATTTGGACATGGCTCAGAACCTGTGCCCTTTTTAAGTCTCACTGTGTCATTCTCTCTGGCTGCTGTCACTTACACAGTGACCCAGCCTGGACTGGGGGAGAGCTGCCCTTGCTCACTGTCTGCCGTGGGACACTTTAAGACATTAGCTCCTGTCATTGCCAAGTTCACCAGCTCTCCTGATTCCCATCACCCCCAGGGTCCCTTCAATGGAGATTGTAGTCGAGAGAGATGTTTGTGTCAAGCATTAGATCCTAAACACAATCTTTGTTATAACCATGTATCAATTGTGGATACAAACCCTATTAGCATATAACGTTGGAAACTGTTGTCTTTCCATGATAGTACCTAATTAGCGTATGCGATGCTCTTGTCACGTTATCCAAGAATTGCGCTGAGTGCAGGCACATCAGAGGAGGGCCCGCACAGCTAACTCAGCTCACCGAGTTGGAGGAACGCGCTGCGGCACTGGTCGGCAGTCACACTCGGTCGGCCACCCATGGTGAGGCAGAGCCCTTCCTTGCACCACGTGAGTAATGCATTAAGCAGTGTTAAAGTAATGTTACGTCATTTAATTATAATATACGACTGATGTCATGTTATGCATGCAGCTATCCTGATTCCCATGCAGCCTCTGTGCTTCTCTCAGGTTGACAACGTAAGAAATAAGAGCAGGAACAGGCCATCTAGCTATCTGTCCCCTTCTCTGTCCACTCCACATAAACCTTCATTCCCTTATCATTCTGTCTATCTCCGACTGATCCAGCCTCCACAGCTCTCTGGGTCACTGAATTTCAACTTGGATTTACTACCATATGTACTACCATGTGATGTGTTATTATGTAACGTCTCTTGATCTCATTTATTGTAGTAGTGCTCCTCCTTCGTATGCCAGTGCAGCGCAAGAATGTGTACCCTTCCGTTCTAATAAGCTCAATATTAGAACGGAAGGGTACACACTATGTTGCAGGTCCAACAACACACATGCGCAGCGAGGCATGACCTGAACCTCAACCTGCATCATTGCAGGTGGTCCTCACCACAGGTGGGGAGGAGGAGGAAGACGATGAAGATGCTGAACAGACAACGGAGCAGGAGGAGGAAAGCTTGGATATGGTGGAGGATGTCCCTAGCATCGCTCTGACAGGACTATCACCTGTGGGACCTGCGGCCATAATGTAGGCTTCGACAGAAGAAGTAGCGGGACCAAGCAGGTTGCAGCCGGCGATGCCAAGGCACATGTTAGGGCTCACGCTGACTCCACGGAGGTCGTGTCAGCAAGGTCAGCACATGCATCCTCTGGCTGATCGTATCGAGGGCTTGGCCAGATTGTGCATGGAGAGTGTCACGATAAGTCACAAGCTCCTCTAGGCATTTGGGGTTTACACAAGGGACATGTCCCAGGCGTCTGCTCGCAATTCAGAGGATACGCAGCAGATGATCCGGGAGATGCGTGCGCAGACCGCCTCTGTCGATGCCTTGTGGCATGCAATAGTGGCGGGACATGGCACTTCACTCCAAGGTGCCGATGTATATACCACCAGCACCAGCACACAAGCGAGTCAGTAGGAAGCACTTCCTTCTGGCTCGGAAGGTGATTCCACAGGAACGTCTTCCCCTTCACCACCGCAAGAAACGATCGAGCCACCGTCACTCCCCCGCACAGCAGGAAGTCTTGCCGTCACTCACTGCATGCCCGACTCATCTCGGTACCCGGGGACCAAAATCGGTGGGACACGGCGGGGGGGGTAGTGGGTGTGGTAAAGGACCTGGAGGGAAACGTGGCCGCTGGTAGGGAGGGGGGTGCTTTATTGCTGTTTCATTGTTGTTGTTGTTATTGTTATTATTGTTATATTGTTTTTATTGTTGTTTTTTAAAATTTATTGTTGGCTCACTGGTGGGATTGGGGGGCGGGGTGTTACAGTTAAATTATTGCTAAATTTTATTGTAAAATCATTAAAAAAACTATTTCACTTTACAATTTTTATGCAGTGTCTTCGAATAACATAAGGTAAGGTAAAACATGAATACAACTGTTGGAAAACAATGGCCAGGCCAGACCAGGCAGGGATGAAATGTAACGCAACTGCAACTGTTGTCTTTCCGTAACTGTAATTGTGACTGTCCCCAATGTAAGTTCATGCAAAGCGCTCATTTATGAGCTGCTGGCGCAACAGTTTTTCAGCCGCGTAACTCGCACAGGGTTTTTCCAGTCTTGCGGGGGAAGGGGATGCGTGGGGCGTTGGATTTATCGCCAGGCTGATTGTCCTCCCCGAGGTCCTCACCAGCCTCCTCCTCTTCCTGCTCGTCTGTCTCTTCCGCCTCCATTCCTTCCTGAGGTTGTGAGGGGTGGTTTGCAGGGGGTCAGCTTTCCCTTCTGACCTTATATGAGCGGTTCCGAATCACTCCCACACCCTTGGTTCTAGACACTGGAATTATGAAGGGACTGTGACAGACTTGGACAGACAATCGGTTTCAAGGTAGGAAGCAGGTATGGCTTTATTGTGTTTAAAAAGAAGTAAAAGGTACACCTTTAATAACACACACAGACCAATACACACTGAAGGGTACAACACATTGAATAAAATGTCAAATTACAGCCTGTGGGGAAAAGAATACAGCTTAAACTCTAAATGGGGTAAAGAAGAGAATGCAGATACATTTACACAAGTTATCCCAGACTCCCCCCTCCCAATTCCCCTAACTAACTAAGTTATAGCTTTGAGGGTTCAGGGGCTATGCTCACCAATCCCTTTAGACAGTTGCAGGTGAATCACGGTTTCGGGGTTCGCTGCACTTGGCCTTCTAGGCGAGCCGCACCCCGGACGGAGGAGAGGACTTCGGACTGCGTAGTCTTCGGTTGGGGTGCGTCCGTTGATGCGCTAAGTTGCCTTTTGGATGTATGGGATAAGTACCCACTTTCTTTGGTTTTAGTTAGTCCTTTTAGGTAATTTCTCACCCGTTGGCGTTCAGAAGTAGATTGTAGAGTGGAAATAAATGTTGATTCTTCGGTTTTTGCTGAGTTGGTTTTGGTTGGTCGTTTCGCTGGTTGTGGTAGCCCGGGTTTGTCAATTTGGTTGCTGACAACCTTCCATTTCGTGGGCCTCGTGCTCAGTCGGTCCTTGACGATTTCTTGTAAGTTCCTTCACGACTCCATTTCTTCACTCCGGCTGCTTGTGTCTGTCTGTGTTCCTTTCTGTTCCTTGTTCGAGTCAGTGTTCTGCTAGCTCTGTGTTCTGCTAGTCTTGTGTTCTGCTAGTCTTTCCTTGTAAAAACTGGGGGTAGATATATCCCAAAAAAAGGCTCCGTTATCTCCCATCAAATCTCTTGGGCTCTGTTTAAACTGTTCTGTCCATTGATTTTCAAATGTCTCCTTTGTCAGCAGTAACTCGATTAGGATGTGAGAATGTGCTATCACTGGTTTTGCATTGTTTTAGGATTGTCCAGTTTTTCTGACCATGATTTCCATTGGGCTTGATTGGGTAATTCGATTATCTCTTCGGGGGTGAATAGCCTGGGGTCCTTAATACACAAATTTGTTTCAGACGTTGGCCCCACCTCCTGTATTTGGTAACTCTTTTTCGCAGCCAAAATGTTGTAGAATCTTAAAATTGATATGCTCCTTCCCATAGATGTTTAGGGGATCTCAAGCTTCTGTAATTTAGGTCCATTTTGAATTCTGTTTCCTATGAGTCCAAACACTGCCGGTGGGGGGGGGTCTCCATAAATGCATCCCCTTTTATCCCCCGCAGGCTTTGTCTGCCCCTTTAAACTCATTTTAAAAGCTCAGAAAGAGATTCTTCTCCTCTGCAGGGGAAAGGTACCTGGAATCTTTGCGAGATATTGGTAAATTCTACAAGGTGGACCTGAAGCCCCATCTGGCAATTGTTGTCCTCTCCTTAAAGCTAGGCTATGCAACATGCAGCACACCACAATAAACTCAGCAACCTGGGCAGGGTGGTATTGTAGGCTGCCTCCAGAGTGGTCCAGACATCTGAAGCACTGCTTCAGCACTCCAATTGTCTTTTCCATGATATTCCGTGTAGCTATATGACTTTCATTGTAACGCTTCTTGGCTTCCATCTGGGGATTATGCAGGGGTGTCATGAGTCAACTGGCAAGGCCATATCCTTTATGCCCCAGCATCCAATCATGACCTTGTGGCTGAGTGTTAAACAGGTCAGAGACAGCGCTCTCATGCAGAATGTGCGCATCATGGATGCTGCCTGGAAATTTAGCATTTACTGCCATGATTATTTGGTTGAGGTCAACAATGAGCTGCACATTCAGGGAGTGGAATCCCTTTTGGTTATGAAACACCTCCGCATCCTGTAAAGGTGCTTTCAGGGCGATATGCGTGCAGTCTACTGCGCTCTGCATCTTGGAGAAGTTTGCTATTCTCGAAAAACCCAAAGCCCTCCCTGGTCGTAGGGAAGTTTATAAAGTCGAACCTGTGAGCATAAAGGGCTTGAGTCATCTGTCGAATGGAGGAATGTGTGGCGTGCTGAGCGATACCACAGATGTCACCAGCTAAAGCCTGAAAGGAGCCCGATGCGTAGAAGGATAGTGCCACAGTAACCTTTACCTCAATGGGCAGTGTGGTCCTGATGGTGCTGGTAGGCTGTAGATCTCTCTTGATGAGCTGGCATATCTCATCGATGACCTCCTTTCGGAAGCGCAACCTCCTAAGGCACATGTTATTAGACAAGTTGAGGTACGATTGCTTTTCCCTGTAAGTTCATCGGGTGTATGTTCTCTTCCTCCGCCTCTGCATTACTCTGCCACCTCTTTGATTGGGCCCTTTGCTAAACCCAACTTCAGTCTCCAGCATGTGAGCATTTACAAGTAATGGTAGAGAAGTTACAGAACCCATCACTATCACTATTGTTAGAAAAGCCCTTTGTACTAAAATAAATATAAATGTGAGTGAATCAATCAGTAACTAAGGCCCTTAAATAACTCACAAATTATAAGCCCCTTCTTTAAGCAGCCTCTCACAGTTTGAGCAGCGCAAGTCCGGGGTGGGTGGTGAGTCCTATAAGAGGCCCAACTTCGGAGGAGGAGCGGCAGTTCGATCAGCGCGAGTCCGGGGTGCATGGTGAGGCCTATAAAGACCCAACGTCGGAGGAGAAGCGGCAGTTCGAGCAGCGCGAGTCCGGGGTGCATGGTGAGGCCTATAAAGGCCAGCTTGTACAGCTCCAGCCAGGAGAAAAAGCAAAAAAAAAGTCGGAAGAAATCAAAAGGTGCCGTCACAGCCAAAGGGGTTATTGATTGGCTGGTGATTGGTGAGTAGATTTTCTTTTTTATATCAGTAAGTAACCTATTAACATTGTTATCGCCAATTTAAGTTAATCTAAGGGTTAAGTCATGGCAGGAGAGCTCGGTCACGTGATATGCTGTTCCTGAACTATGTGGGAACTCAGGGACACTTCCGGTGTCCCTGACGACTACGTGTGTGGGAAGTGTATCCGCCTCCAGCTCCTGACGGACCGCGTTGCGGATTTGGAGCTGAGGGTGGATTCACTCTGGAGCATCCACGATGCTGAGAATGACGTGAGTAGCACGTGTAGCGAGTTGGTCTTACCGCAGGTGAAGTGTCCACAGCCAGATAGGGAATGGAAGACCAGCAGGAAGAGCAGTGCAAGGAAGGTAGTGCAGGGGTCCCCTGCGGTCATCCCCCTGCAAAACAGATACACCGCTTTGAGTACTGTTGAGGGGGATGACTCATCAGGGGAGGGCAGCAGCAGCCAAGTTCATTGCACCGTGGCTGGCTCTGTTGCACAGGAGGACAGGAAAAAGAGTGGGAGAGCGATAGTGATAGGGGATTCAATTGTAAGGGGAATTGATAGGCGTTTCTGCGGCCGCAACCGAGACTCCAGGATGGTATGTTGCCTCCCTGGTGCAAGGGTCAAGGATGTCTCGGAGCGGGTGCAGGACATTCTAAAAAGGGAGGGAGAACAGCCAGTTGTCATGGTGCACATTGGTACCAACGACATAGGTAAAAAAAGGGATGAGGTCCTACGAGACGAATTTAAGGAGCTAGGAGCTAAATTAAAAAGTAGGACCTCAAAAGTAGTAATCTCGGGATTGCTACCAGTGCCACGTGCTAGTCAGAGTAGGAATCGCAGGATAGCGCAGATGAATACGTGGCTTGAGCAGTGGTGCAGCAAGGAGGGATTAAATTCCTGAGGCATTGGAACCGTTTCTGGGGGAGACGGGACCAGTACAAACCAGACGGTTTGCACCTGGGCAGGACCGGAACCAATGTCCTCGGGGGAGTGTTTGCTCGTGCTGTTGGGGAGGAGTTAAACTAATATGGCAGGGGGATGGGAACCAATGCAGGGAGACAGAGGGAAACAAAATGGAGACAGAAGCAAAAGACAGAAAGGAGATGAGTAAAAGTGGAGGACAGAGAAACACAAGGCAATAACCAAAAAGGGCCAATGTACAGCAAAATTCTATAAAGGGTCAAAGTGTAATAAAAAGGCAAGCCTGAAAGCTCGGTGCCTCAATGCAAGGAGTATTCGGAACCCAGGAGAGGACACTGAGCTAGTTAGAGTGGGTGAGAGCGCATATGAACAGGACCCCAAGAAAGAATGCAAAAGGCAGGAGGCAACAGAGCAGAGTAGCACTGGGATAAGTGTAAACCACAAGGTGATAGGAAGGGACAATATGTATGAATATAAAGGGGCTGCAGGAGGGGTCAAAACTAAAAATCATGGTTTAAAAACTAGTATTAAAACACTCTACCTAAACGCACGCAGCATTCGAAATAAAGTAAATGAGTTGACGGCACAAATCATTACAAATGGGCATGATTTGATGGCCATTACAGAAACGTGGTTGCAGGGTGGCCAAGACTGGGAATTAAACACACAGGGATATCTGACAATTCAGAAGGATAGACAAGAAGGGAAAGGAGGTGGGGTAGCTCTGTTAATAAAGGATGATATCAGGGCAGTTGTGAGAGACGATATTGGCTCTAATTAACAAAATGTTGAATCATTGTGGGTGGAGATTAGAGATAGTAAGGGGAAAAAGTCACTGGTGGGCGTAGTTTATAGGCCCCCAAATAATAACTTCACGGTGGGGCGGACAATAATCAAGAGAATAATAGAGGCATGTGAAAAAGGAACGGCAGTAGTCATGGGGGATTTTAACCCACATATCGATTGGTAAAATCAAATTGCACGGGGTAGCCTGGAGGAGGAATTCATAGCATGCATATGGGATTGTTTCTTAGAACAGTATGTAACAGAACCTACAAGGGAGCAAGCTATCTTAGATCTGGTCCTGTGTAATGAGACAGGAATAATAAACAATCTCCTAGTAAAAGATCCTCTCGGAATGAGTGATCACAGTATGGTTGAATTTGTAATACAGATTGAGGGTGAGGAAGTAGTGTCTCAAACGAGCGTACTATGCTTAAACAAAGGGGACGACAGTGGGATGAGGGCAGAGTTAGCTAAAGTAGACTGGGAACACAGACTAAACAGTGGCACAATTGAGGAACAGTGGAGGACTTTTAAGGAGCTCTTTCATAGTGCTCAACAAAAATATATTCCAGTGAAAAAGAAGGGCGGTAAGAGAAGGGATAACCAGCCGTGGATAACCAAGGAAATAAAGGAGAGTATCAGATTAAAAACCAATGCGTATAAGGTGGCCAAGGTTAGTGGGAAACTAGAAGATTGGGAAAATTTTAAACGACAGCAAAGAATGACTAAGAAAGCAATAAAGAAAGGAAAGATAGATTACGAAAGTAAACTTGCGCAAAACATAAAAACAGATAGTAAAAGCTTTTACCGATATATAAAACGGAAGAGAGTGACTAAAGTAAATATTGATCCCTTCGAAGATGAGAAGGGGGATTTAATAATGGGAAATGTGGAAATGGCTCAGACCTTAAACAATTATTTTGCTTCGGTCTTCACAGTGGAAAACACAAAAACCATGCCAAAAATTGCTGATCACTGGAATGTGGGAAGGGAGGACCTTGAGACAATCACTATCACTAGGGGGGTAGTGCTGGACAGGCTAATGGGACTCAAGGTAGTAAAGTCCCCTGGTCCTGATGAAATGCATCCCAGGGTATTAAAAGAGATGGCGGAAGTTATAGCAGATGCATTCGTTATAATCTACCAAAATTCTCTGGACTCTGGGGAGGTACCAGCGGATTGGAAAGCAGCTAATCTAACGCCTCTGTTTTAAAAAGGGGGCAGACAAAAGGCAGGTAACTATAGGCCAGTTAGTTTAACATTTGTAGTGGGGAAAATGCTTGAAGCTATCATTAAGGAAGAAATAGCGGGACATCTAGATCGGAATAGTGCAATCAAGCAGACGCAACATGGATTCATGAAGGGGAAATCATGTTTAACTAATTTACTGGAATTCTTTGAGGATATAACGAGCATGGTGGATAGAGGTGTACTGATGGATGTGGTGTATTTAGATTTCCAAAAGGCATTCGATAAGGTGCCACACAAAAGGTTACTGCAGAGATAAAGGTACGCGGAGTCGAGGAAATGTATTAGCATGGATAGAGAATTGGCTGGCGAACAGAAAACAGAGAGTCGGGATAAATGGGTCCTTTTTGGGTTGGAAATCGGTGGTTAGTGGTGTGCCACAGGGATCGGTGCTGGGACCACAACTGATTACAATATACATAGATGACCTGGAAGAGGGGACAGAGAGTAGTGTAGCAAAATTTGCAGATGACACAAAGATTAGTGGGAAAGCGGGTTGTGTACAGGACACAGAGAGGCTGCAAAGAGGTTTCGATAGGTTAAGCGAATGGGCTAAGGTTTGGCAGATGGAATACAATGTTGGAAAATGTGAGGTCATCCACCTTGGGAAAAAAAACAGTAAAAGGGAATATTATTTGAATGGGGAGAAATTACAACATGCTGCGGTGCAGAGGGACCTGGGGGTCCTTGTGCATGAATCCCAAAAAGTTAGTTTGCAGGTGCAGCAGGTAATCAGGAAGGCAAATGGAATGTTGGCCTTCATTGCGAGAGGGATGGAGTACAAAAGCAGGGAGGTCTTGCTGCAACTGTACAGGGTATTGGTGAGGCCGCACCTGGAGTACTGCGTGCAGTTTTGGTCACCTTACTTAAGGAAGGATATACTAGCCTTGGAGGGGGTACAGAGACGATACACTAGGCTGATTCCGGAGATGAGGGGGTTACCTTATGATGATAGATTGAGTAGACTGGGTCTTTACTCGTTGGAGTTCAGAAGGATGAGGGGTGATCTTAGAGAAATATTTAAAATAATGAAAGGGATAGACAAGATAGAGGCAGAGAGGTTGTTTCCACTGGTCGGGGAGACTAGAACTAGGGGGCACAGCCTCAAAATATGGGGGAGCCAATTTAAAACTGAGTTGAGAAGGAATTTCTTCTCCCAGAGGGTTGTGAATCTGTGGAATTCTCTGCCCAGGGAAGCAGTTGAGGCTAGCTCATTGAATGTATTCAAATCACAGATAGATAGATTTTTAACCAATAAGGGAATTAAGGGTTATGGGGAGCGGGCGGGTAAGTGGAGCTGAGTCCACGGCCAGATCAGCCATGATCTTTTTGAATGGCGGAGCAGGCTCGAGGGGCTAGATGGCCAACTTCTGTTCCTAATTCTTATGTTCTTATGTTCTTCCGACTTTCAAAATGGCGTCCATAGTGCCAAGTTCTGTGAGGAGTGCCGGATAAGAGCAGCTTTTCTCCAGCAATGTCCAGCAATTTACTCGGCAGGCGATCAGCCCGGCGATGTGTGGGCGATGTGCCGAAAGTTGCGTTGGCCGATGTGTAGACGATCGCCTCAGCGATCAACTCGGCGATGTGACACGAATGTTGGGCCGGCAATTTTTCGGCGATGTTTCGGCCCAACTTTCCACTTTTAAAGTAAAATGGATGATAGCTTGCCTTTTTGGGCGATAAATGGGCGATAGTCCAGCGATCTCAAGTGGAAGTCCATACATTTCTATAAATGTATATATTAATCCATCTAGGGTGATTTTTCTGTTTAAATT
Organism: Pristiophorus japonicus; assembly: GCF_044704955.1. Classification (NCBI taxonomy): domain Eukaryota; kingdom Metazoa; phylum Chordata; class Chondrichthyes; family Pristiophoridae; genus Pristiophorus; species Pristiophorus japonicus. The sequence goes on from NC_091980.1 coordinate 247,906,153, forward strand.
TTGCATAAACTGGCTTTTCGACAGGTAACAAATGACACTGCAACAATCTATTGGCTTTATTTATGATGTTCATGTACATTTTTTAACTTCTCTTTACAAACTTATTCTTTTGCTTTCATTGCTGCAGTAAGGGGAACAATGCTGGATTAATGATAGATGGAATGGTGGCACATCTAGGAGAGAAACTTGGCTCCCTGTGGGATAGGCATCATGGTGATATGTGGGGCTATCCACCTCACAGCCTGCAGGTAAACCAGAATTTTGGAATGGCGCTATTATTTGCCCCTCAGACTAAATATTGCTCCTGCAAACATTCATATCTGAAACTTTTTGAATGACTGTCTTACTCTTCCAACTTCCAACACTTCCAACAGTAAAGGCAGAAACAGCAGCAGAAGCATTTAAAAAAATCAAGACAATTAAAAATAGCTTATTTTTAAAAAGGACCATCAGCACTACAATATAACAGTTAAGGAAAGTAATTTTCTTTTAGTAAAGAACACGTTTTCATAATGATGCTGGCTCAGTCATGGAACATCTCAAATGATCAACATTCAGTTAAGTCTTCTAACTGCACTTGGACTGAGTTTCATCATTTCTCTGTCAAGCTACTGGTATTGGCGAAGAACCCAAGAGGGAGAAATTGGTCTCATTTGCACCTCTTGTTAGCGCCTCCGGTGGGCGAAAATGGGATGCTTACCGATCGGGTGCACCGAAATTACTGCCGCCGGCGGACTTGCATGGTGGGTTAGCGCTGGTGCTAAAACTTACCAGCTCAATCTCCTGCGCCCCGGAGATCATGACATTATCGCCCCGGATCCTAAATTTGCTTCCACCCCCTGCAGTATCGCCAGGCGTCAACAACGGCAGCTGCAGGATGCGTTATGACCTCAGCCGGCCGCTTGGGGCCCGGTAATTAAAAGCATTGGTAGGCCAATATTTTATTATCATCCGACCGTGCAGTTTTCGAGTGCTTGGGGCTGCTCTTCGCGGATCGCAGGTGCTGTTGCTGACCATTCCCAGCCTTTAAGGGAGGGAAGGAGCCTGTGAATCTGACAGTGCTGCACGGAACACTGTGCAGCACTCTGCTGCTACCGTCCCTCTTGCTCCATTTAACGATCCAAGGGAAATGTAGCACTTGATTTAGCCCCCCACTTCCCTCTTGGAGCGCTAAACCGGAAGTTCGCGACGGATTCATTTGTGTAGTGCCTGCCGATACTTTCACTTCTGCAAAATTTATCGCCCCAAATGGGGCGCTATGCAATTTCTAGCACCAAATGTTAGGAAAAGTTAAAGAGGAAAAGTTAATTAAAAAATAATAAGGCATTGTGCAGAAAGTAATGATATTCTGTGAAGATTTATATATTTTTTTCTAGGTACTTTTAAAGCTCTATTTAATGACTCTGGACGAAGATCATTTGATTGATTGCACTGTATCCTTTAGCCTGGACTACTTTTGATTTATGAAAGCCTGGTGCACGGTGCATTAGCAGTGTTTTTGCAGTGTGGAGTGGGGGGAGGTTCCAGTGGGCAATATATTAGAGCAATATTGGAGTATAACACTGGTTATAACATTGGTCTGAAAAGCCTAGGTACTCATGGTAATATGTTGGTAGAACATTGATTATAGAGGCAACCTGATCTGGTGATGCAATGCATTAGCAGTGTGCTGGTAGACCGCTGGTTCAGCCAACTCTACCTAATAACCATATTGGCTGGAAACAGTGCATAGACCACATGTTATATAAAAGGGGAGAAAAAATAACAAATGGGTATAGAAATATATCAAGTACTAAAAATATCCATTTGATAAATAAAAGTGTATTTTTCTTCTATCTGATTTTCATTTGTTATCCCTCCTCTCCTGAAAGGAGTGAATCAGATGTATAACAGGTCCACAGCTCTTTGGAGCCTTGTCCCACCAACAATCTAATGTGTATGGGTCTGGGGTCACAGATGATTTGGTCCTATCTTTGCACTGTATTCACACATGTGAGTACTTTCAACAGAGAGCTCACCAGTGAACAGGAGCAGGAATCTTGGTGTTTTTTCTCCTTGGCCACTGAGGCCAGTTTCAGTGGAAATAAAAAGAGGATAAAAAACCTACAAATGCTGGATTGTGTGAAAATAACCAAATGTGTGCATCTCTGTTCACAAATATCTTGACCATTCCTGTTAGCTTCTTTATTTCATATTGGATGTTTTATATTTTGATCAAAATGAGAAAGATATTTTGAAGGCATTTTCCTCTGCATTTACTCTGCCGCTTGGTCGTAGTCGACTAATTAAAGGATTTTGGCTGCTGGATCATAAACGGGCATCGGTGGGTGGCCTTTATTAGCCATGTGTGTAAATGAAACTCCTTTCATTTGATTTGAAACAGTGGCCTATTTGTGTGTCAGTGATCCATTGTGAAGCTACCTGAGCACTTTCAAAGTTTCACTTTTCCTTTTCAAGGTGAAGGACATCAGTTAATGGGAGTGGAATTCTTTTTCCACTCTTGTCAGTCAGGGCCAGTGCTAAGCATTGCGATGACAAGTTTGGTGCCACACAGACAATCTGTAGATTAATGATCCTTTTACTCTGCCCAAAAATATGCTTTATCCCCAAGCTCAGAAGAGGACCCTCACTGCACGAACCTGAGTTTGTTTCCCTCACTTCCCAAAGCAGCAATTCTTGTGGCCTGTCAGAGAGAGGTTCTTTATTAGTGCCAAATATGGGTAGTTCAGTGCTGCAGAGCTGAGACCCGTGTCATTTCATGCCCACAAACAACAGGGTTGATACTACTCAAATCCATTTGATGACTAACAAAGAGAGAAGATTTCTTCTAATTACTGTGGGCTGCATTCGAAGCCAAGCCGGTTAAGAAAACGGTGTTCAAGAAGAAGAAGTCGGACAAGAACCAGCAGGGCCACTACAGCTTGCTGCTGCTGGGCGTCATGGAGCGGCAGGGCGCCCGCAATGGCTCGTCCCTCGTCGCCATCGACAAGGAAGCCATGCTGGAGCCCTGGTTCGACATGCTGCAGGGCCGCACCTGTCTGCGCTATTCACTGCAGGCATTGGTGGTGAACGGCATCCTCACCCAGGTGACGGGCCAGGGGGCGAACGGCTCCTTCAAGATGGCCAAGCGGGCGGACGGCCAGGAAGAAGCGGTCAGCCCCCACCCCAGGTCCAGCTCCAGCTCCAGCAGCGGCTCCAACAGCCGGGCCAAGAAATCAGCAAAAAAGGTGGCGACAGTAAGAAAGCGGAGAGCAGCCAGAAAAGCCCCACGAGCCGCTCAGGAACCCCCAGCAAAAGCAAAGATGGCAAATCCAAATCCAAGAGAGCTTAAAGCAAAAAGAGAAGTGGCGATTGTTCATTTTCTGACGTGTGTGTTGCAAAATTTAAAAATAAATGCAAGCTGACATTTTTTTTAAAAACCATCAATGAAAGGGCAATATTTAATCCCCTATGCCACTCTTTGGGCTCAATTTTGGACAGGAGTTGCTCCGTATTTTTTGGAGCAACCTGCTTTTTCTGGCGTAACTTAAAAATCCCCAGGTGCCCCGATCAACTTGCACTCACTTAGTTACGTTTTTTTTAGTTTAGTTTTTTTCTCTCAAAAGGGGGCATTATCAGCCACTTACGCCAGTTCTGCCCATTTAGGCAACTTTGGCCAGCTAATGGTTACTCCATTTCTACTTCGGCCAGCTTATGTGGCCACTACAGAAAACCCTTGCGGAGAGTTAAAGAAATCGGTGCAGGTAGGTACATCGGAGGCCATTCGGCCTGGATAGGGGCGGGAAGTGGAGAGGACCTGCACCTAAACCAATCAAGCCTTACCCTTAGCAATGTTTGCAAACAAAAACTGCTAACAATTCTACAATAAATAAAAAATTGAAGTCCTACCTTCATCTTCAAACTGCAATTCACCTTTCTGTATTTAGGGTTAGGGTTAGGGTTAGGGTTAGGGTGGCAGCGGGCCGGTGCAGGAGGCCACTTGGCCTGGGTTAGGGGTGGGACAATGCACTGGGAGGCCACTTGGCCTGGGTTAGGGGTGGGACAATGCACTGGGAGGCCACTCGGCCAGGGCTAGGGGTGGGACAATGCACTGGGAGGCCACTTGGCCTGGGTTAGGGGTGGGACAATGCACTGGGAGGCCACTCGGCCAGGGCTAGGGGCGGGCAGGAGAACTGATAGAAATCACCGGCAGGCAGGAGCACTAAGAGATCACACCGGGAGGCCACTCAGCCAGGGCTAGGGGTGGGCAGGAGAAATGATAGTGCTCCTACCTGCCGGTGATTTCTATCAGTTCTCCTGTCCGCCCCAGCCCAACAAAGGAGGCAGAATTTATGAGATACAGAATTTTACCTAAAGGAGCCCCAGTTTCAGCCAGAGAGAGATAACAAGAGCAACACAGAGGGTGGAAGAACATCACCATGCTCTCAAACTGACAGAGAGACCTACATTAATTGGGACTGTTGTTGCAGACTCTCAGCGCTACTGCGCATGCGCGAACATCACGAATCACCAGTGCGCATATGCAGACATCCCGGCACATATTCCAGTGCAGAATGACTGGCCACGCTGCGCGACTGCAGTGAAGAGGCCAGACAGCGGCCAAAGTTCCAACATTTTTTCTGGCGCATCTGGGAACGTACATAAGTGGAGCAACTCCAGTAAGTGTGCTGATAAACGGGCTTGGCCAAAATGGAGCCTTTTACCCCAAGCATATTTATTGGCCATGGGCCAGATTTGTTATTTGCTACTACGGTCACTGCTTTCTGTCTGTAGTAAAGGGGGGCAGTCACTAAAAGAAAGCATATTTGAAGGTATTGTACCACTAATTATCTCTATTACTGTAAGTTACTTTTATTGGAGATTGACTGATAGCTCAGATAAGAATCTGAAAACCATATTGAAAAACATTCCTTTGCAACAAGCATGGTCTGGTGCAGTGTCAACTTTCCCCACAATGCAAACTGGTGCTGTTTTGGGCAAGTGAAACAAATGGCTCCAAACAATCACCGAACCTGCCACAACACATCGTGACATAATATGGAGCCAGTTTTGTGGTGGTTTTGCATTGTGACGTGAATTTCTTAAAATATTCTCACCTCAGAGAATTGATCAAATTTTGGAGCTTTTTTCCAATACACTTTGCTTAGTTTGTTCATGCTAGTGGCCCACCTAAAGGTGGGTAAGCCCAAAGACATTGTGAATGACAGCATCTTAATAAAAGAAGAGGCTGCTTGATAACGCAGTGTCTTGTTGTTTTTCAGACTGCCTTAGAGATGCTTTTACATCCCTCCATGCTAATTAACAAGTGGTGGCTTCCATGGCATCAAACATGGATCACTAAAGCTCTGTTGAACGAAAAGGTTCAAGCTGCACTCAAATACATTCAATGTATGAGACCATCAATTACAAAATTGGATGAGCTGAAGATGCATATCAATGTACTGCTTTACAGCAGGTAGGCAGGATGGTCAGTGGTATGGAATAATTATCATTAATATTAGAGGATATCTCGTATAATTGCTCACAGTTTATCAGAAGATACACAGTTTAATCCCATATAATTAGAATATTTTATCGGGGCTACTAACTTACAGTGATTGAATGAGTGAGGTAGTACTTCTATTACATAGTTTTATGGGAGTGTTAGTGGTATCTTCATGTTCAATGCTATGATTATGCTGAATTTTTTATGGATCCTGTAAATCAGTGTCCTGGATTACTATTATATGTTTATTTTGTCTCACACTTTTTTAAAGTTCGGGATACATTTTGTGGGGCAGATTAAATGGAAGCACAGTGCAGAAGTATGAGCAAAGTAGCAAGCAGAGTGGAGAAATTGCTGAGACTAACGTCTGAAAATCTGTCAACAGTGGCAGAAAGACAAGTTGATGTTTTGGTTATGAGCCTTTATCACAACTGACTTACCAGATCCGAATGCCAAGTCCCATGGACTGTATGTCCTTAAACGCTGCAATTTCACCCGTTGTAAAAAATCATTAACTCACCCTGACAGCTGTATATTGAATCTACAAATTTTGTAAACTTATCAGTGCATTAAATAATCAATCACTGAAATTCTTTAAATGGAATATCACTACTACAAGAATTACCTCCGAGAGACTCAAGTAAGTCAAACGAAACTCATGAGAAAGTTGACTTACGACACAAAAGGAGCTCCTTTGTAAATCTCCTTCCCAACTGATGGAAAATGTTGTGGCATGTGGACATCAGTCAGGGATGTCCTAGCAAAGTGGCTGCCACTGTGGTTCATGTGAAGAGAAGTTTAACTGCTGGACTCTCCATGAGGAAGTGTTGTCTAACAGTTGCCTTGGGTGTGTAGACGGTTACCAGGAGAACTTCTGTCGGTAATGAGATTTTACATTTTGTCAACTTCCTCCAGTTTGAGCAGGTAGGGAAGCATTTCCAGTCCCAAGCAGAGGACTGGGTCAAGATAGGAAGAGAAAAGATGGTTCAAAGTAGCAGGATCATACCTGAGCCGATAATGAAGCAGGTCGGAAACAGGGTGAAACCAGCAGTCCTAAGTCAGGATGATATTGAATTTCAAGAACAAATCAGGGACTGGATGCATACATGGAAAACCTCCTGCTTTGCACAGAAAGACAGCACTTTAGATCAGTGTGAGCTTGTCCATGCTTGTTAAAAATCAGCGTGGATTCGAATTGAGAGTTAGAAAGAAACAAAATGAAAAAACCCTAAGTTGTTCTTTTCCTGCAATGCAAAAAATGGGGCAGAAATTTCGGCCTCCCGGGTCTGTACTGAGTGTGTATGAACCTAGGAAGGCATCGCAAAAGCCGGTTTTCAGCACACAATGCACATGCGCTGAAAACCGGCTTTTCCGATCTGTCAAGCTGGAGCTTGACAGATCCTCCGCATCTCGGGAGTAAGGATATTTGCATGGGCAAGATTGCGGTATTTACCCATATCTTGCCCAGCGGATGTCTTCCAAAGCTCTTGCGCCTGATAAAAGTAGGCGCTTAGCCTACTTTTACAGGTGTAAGAGTGTAAAATACACAAAAACATTTTAAAATAAAATTATAAAAACACATTTTATTGTTAAAAACCTTCCTCTCCACCCTATGGTAAAAAACTTTTAAAAAATACGGAAAAATATAAATTTTTTAAATACATAAATAACTTTAATTTAAATTAATAAAAATAGGTGGTGTATTTTTTCTATTTGTATTATTGGTTTTGTGGTTTTGGAGGCTGTTTCTCATTCATAATAATGGGAACTCCAACTTACAGAGTTCCCATTATTATGAATGAGAACATACTATACCTGATTGGCTGCCCAGAGCCATGTGACTCCAGCTGCAGCCTTGCGCACGTCCCGACATACACACGCTGCAATGCACAGTCAGAGGAGGCCTTAGGGCCGGGAACTCGTGTGGGTGCAGCAGGATAAGTAAGTATGCATTTTTTTAAAGTTTTTTACCCGATCGCCCGCGGGAAGCAGCCAACCGGGATTTCTGGGCCATTGAAATGTTAGGAATATCTCCAGATTTAGTTGCAACAAACCCGTGACCCACTACACATTCAGTGTGATTACTTGTTTTCACACCATAGACAATAGCACTGGGCTTCAATTCTCCCAGAGAAATGGAGGGAATCAGATATTGCATTCCCCAAAACATTAGTCATAAAACTCCTGGAATCTCATGAAACAAATTGACGTAAGTTACAATGACTGAATAAGCCAAAGTATACCTTTATGACCTATAGTCTATATTCAAAGCTGCTTTTGATGTGTCTACTTGTTTAAGCTGTTTGTCAGCTCGTGCTACTATTCTAGGTTGGCATGTCATATAATATTACAGTCATAATTATATTGCATGGAGGTGGCCAAGGCTCCGTTACATTCCTGCGTTACATACAGAAGAGGCGAGGACCCAGGGGCAGCACGAGCCAGCCCACACTGAGATATGTGTGCGCGCTTGGTCCGTGCAACAGAGCTGATCTCCAGTCATCTTGGGTAATCCTTGCCACTGGACCAAGACCTAGCTCTGTCAAGCCCGTGTGGTGGCTGGTGTGCAATGGCCACCACACGTTAAAATAATCCAAGCACCAGCATCTTCCACCCTCCAAGATGTAGTTCGGGATCTGGAATATTAGGTCCTTCATTGAAACACCTGTGAACTCATTCCTTTTTGGTGTGGAAGCAGGTCATCCTCGCTTCGAGGAACTGCCTATGATGACATTCCTGAAAGGTTAGAATGGCATTTTAATCTGGAAGAATTAAGGTTGAGCAGTTTTTGCATCATCCAAATTCCCTAAGATAATTACCTAAAATATCCTTAAAGACACTCGCAGCCAACTTTTGTTTATTATAAGAATCTATCAAATCTTCTTCCTGTTTTTGAGCTTCCTCTCCTTGTCTCGTTGCTGGAGCTGTTTTCTTTTGTTAATGCAATGTTTTCTTTGAATACTGCTCCCCATTGCCAAATACAGTCCGTTGGTTTTAAGTTACACAACATGAAATATAGGTGGACTGTTAAAATTCAGACACATCTCCCTGAAGTACCTGGATGTAAACTCTGCAGTACAAGTCGAAGTAAAAGGGCATGTGATGAGATGCCCTGCTCCCTGGAGTGCCCAATTAGTTAGACATACCATTGCATGTATAGGTTTTAAAAACTTTTGTCCACAAAGTTGCTGGAAGTGCAAGCTGATAACAGGGCATCTGAGACCTTGGTAAACAACAGGACCAACAGTGTATCCCCTTAACCAATGAGATTAAAGGTTGAGAAATAAACAGAGGAAACTCTGAGAAGGAGGGTGGATTAGAATGGGTAGATTCAATGTCAAACCAGGTATTGAAAGAGAAATAAAGAGAGTGAACGAAAGATTGGATTAAGAGAGAGAGAAAAGAGAGAAAGGAAAAGTAAGGAAAAAAATTAAAAATTGACATTTTTAAAATCTCCTAAAACAATTCACAACCTGAAGGAATGAGACTCCACATTTATTGCCAGTCATTAACAATGATCTTGCTAAAAGGGTACTTACACTGATAATTATTAGATTTAACTTTCTGTGGCCCGTTTAATGGACAATTAATGTGAAAATGCAGCAACTTCATAAAAATCATGGGGAGGTTAAAGACGAGATGCCATGTTTGTGAAGTTGATGGCGGATTGGTACAAATCGCCCAGCAACTTGTGGTAATTTGCAATTCACGGGGTATCTTCCTCGCCACAAGTTGTTGACTGATTTGTGCATTAATAATGACATGTGTCATTCAGACACCGTCCTTTCTTCAGCAAAATCTGGCCCAATGTTTCCAGCCAGCTTTATGTCAGTATATTGGAATCACATCTGCACAGAGGAAATGGTTTTAATTGCTCAGGAAGCTAAAAAAGATTAATTTCCTCTTGCATCCCAAATCAGGCAAAACAAATCAAACAATGAAAATGGCACTGTGAGGTTTGTTACGAACCCCTGACCTGCTGTAAATTATGCAAAAGAACGACTAATATTTATATTAAATGTGGGTGAATTTCATTCCTGTTCTATGTGCTGGAGTGAGTACTGCGTGATCAACACCAGGTGCTGATGTCCTCCCTAAAAATAAATTAAATGACATTGGTTTCATTTTAGCTTCTGCATAATATTTCCCCTCTAGAGTGTCTCAGCACAGATATCAGAGAACACCATGAATGGGATATAAGAACATAAGAAATAGGAGCAGGAGTAGGAATTTTGGCCCCTCGAGCCTGCTGCGCCATTTAATAAGATCATGGACTCAGCTCCACTTCCCTGTCCGCTCCCCATAACCCTTTATTCCCTTATCATTCAAAAATCTGTCTATCTCAGCCTTAAATATATTCAATGACCCAGCCTCCACAACTCTCTGGGGCAGAGAATTCCACAGATTTACAATCCTCTGCAGGAAGAAATTCCTCCTTATCTCAGTTTTAAATCAAATCAAAACAGATCAATCAAATGCATACTATAAATAGCAAAACAAATCTTGTGTTAGTACTGACGTCACCTATGAGCGGTTTCGTTTTGGGGTAATAAACATGAGTAGTAGCGATCCATTAGCTACAGATAGTCGTTGGTAAAGCTTTTATTTCAAAGATGCTAGCAAATGTTAAGTCAGGAACTCTTGTGTAGGGGAAGTGCTTCTGAGGTAAACAATTACAAACTGTTCATGTGAATGTTCTTTTTTCAAAAGATTTGTGGAATAGATACGTCATACTGACAGCAAATTCTGGCCCTCAGCCTTAGCTATGACACTTTCCTTTGATGCAGGCTGTGCTGCAAAAGGAGAATAGTTTACAACAGTTTTTCGGAATGTGATCGATATACAGTCCGATCACCTTTTTACTATGTATCAATAAAGTCTGTTCTATATATTCCACTACGAAGTCTCGTGCTTACTCTAAATGTAATGGCCCTGAAATTCTGGTCGGAAGCTTCTTTCAAACAAATGCCTCCGACCGGAGAATTTTTATGAATTTACCTGGCGGTCCCAGAGGCGCCTGGGATTCCGGTGGGGAGGCCTTCTCTTCCCGCGCTGCGAAGCGTGCTCCCGTCCTCCAGGTTCCAACGCAGGTGGTGCAGTCACGTGTCACTGCACAACCAATCCGGAAAGTATTCTCATTAATAACAATGAGAACTCCATATCTCTAAGTTCTCATTGCTATTAATGAGAATAACAAACACACCAAAATACCATAATAAAAAAACACATAATTAAAATTAATTGAAATTAAGGTTAATAAATGTCAGGAAAAAAATATTTTTCCAATTTTTTTTCAAATTTTGTAATTAGGATTAAAAATAATCTTACCTTAGTGTGCAGGGTTTTTAAACATTAAAATGTGTTTTTTAAATATTATTTCTCTTTGTTTTTGTATGTTTTAAAACTCTTACGCTGGTAAAAGTAGGCTATGTGTTTGCTTTTACCAGGCGCAAACGTTTTCAGGACATTCGCTCGGCAAGAGATGGGCAAATATCTCAATCTTGCCCATGCGAATGTCCTGGCTGTGGGGATATGGAGGATCCAGATCGGAAAAGCCGGTTTTCGGCGCATACGCATCGCACATTTTGCAATGCCTTCCCGGGTCCGAACACTCTGTACGGACCCGGGGAGGTCGGGATTTCTGCCCCAATTGTTGTGAACCGGGGGAGAAAGGAGGTTGAATGCTAACAACAACAACAACTTATATTTATATAACACCTTTAATGTAGTGAAACGTCCCATTGCGCTTCACAGGAGTATTATGAGATAACAAATTTGACACTGAGCCGCATAAGTAAAAATTAGCGCAGGTGGCTAAAAGCTTGCTCAAAGAGGTATGTTTTAAGAAACGTCTTGAAGGAGGAAAGAGACATTGAGAGGGGAGAGGTTTAAGCAGGAAGTTCCAGAGCTTGGGGCCTAGGCAGCAGAAGGCACGGCTACCAATGGTTGAGTGAATATAATCAGGATGTTCAAGAGGGCAGAATTAGAGGAGCGCAGACATCTTGGAGGTTGTGGGGCTGGAGGAGATTACAGAGATAGGGAGTGGCGAGGCCCTGGAGGGATTTGAAAATAAGGCTGAGAATTTTGAAATTGAGGCGTTGCTTACCCGGAAGCCAATGTAGGTCACTGAGCACAGGAGTAATGGATGAACGGGACTTGGTGCGAGTTAGGACATGGGCAGCCGAGTTTTGAATCACCTCTACTTTATGTAGGGTAGAATGTGGGAGGCTAGCCAGGAGTGCATTGGAATAAGCAAATTAAGAGGTAACAAAGGCTTCAGCAGCGGATGAGCTGAGGCAAGGGTGGAGACGGGTGATGTTACGGAGGTGGAAATTGGCAGTCTTAGTTATGCTGCGGACATAGGGTTGAAAGCTCATTTCAGGATCAAGTATGACACCAGGGTTGCGAACAGTCTGGTTCAGCCTCAGACAGAAGTTGGGGAGAGGGATGGAGTCAGTGGCTAGGGAACGGAGTTTGTGGTGGGGACTGAAAACAATGGCTTCGATCTTCCCAATATTCAATTGGAGAAAATTTCTGCTCATCCAGAACTGGATATCGGACAAGCAGTCTGACAATTTAGAGACCATAGACAGGTTGAGAGAAGAGGTAGTGAGGTAGAGCTGGATGTCATCAGCGCACATGTGGAAACTGATGCTGTGTTTTCGGATGATGTCGCCAAGGGGCAACATGTAGATGAGAAATAGGAGGGGGCCAAAGATCTTCGGGAGACACCAGAGGTAACGATGCGGGGGCAGGAAGAGAAGCCATTGCAGGTGATTCTCTGGCCACGATTAGATCGATAAGAATGGAACCAGGTGAGTGCAGTCCCACCCAGCTGGATGACAGTGGAGAGGCTTTGGAGAAGGATAGAGTGGTCAACCATGTCAAAGGCTGCAGACAGGTCAAGAAGGATGAGGAGAGATAGTTTGCCTTTGTCTCAGTCACAAAGGATGTAATTTGCTTGTATTGGTGAAATTATTTTGTTACCTTTACACTCATCCAATGAGATGAAGGAGAAAAGGTAGACATGTACATGTTATATTAGAGAAACCAAATGGATTGCGATAAGTTTGAACAATCTATTTTATTCAAACAGATCTCCATTCATTTTAATTCAATTGGAATGATTCTACACGTGTTAACTCTAATCAAGAAATCCAGTCAGACAGTTCAATAACTTGTTTATTTAGCCTTTGATCTCACTGACAATTGAAGATGAATCCAAACGAGCACAAATGTGAACACAATGTATTCACAATATGTCGCCAACATTGAATATTCGGAACAATTATGCAGTTTTCTGCCCGAATCATTAGACAGGTTCCTTTGTCAGCTGATTAACAGCATAATACAAAGCTGTCCACATAGAGCACACTGTGAATTTACACCTTCATCATATAAGATTCTAATTCATTATCAACATTGACTGAAGTTTATTAAATTGCTTCAGGTGCATTACAGAGGCCTGGCATTTACTCAGGGGACTAGTGTGTGAAGACTGTGTTGATGAAATGGTTGAAGATTTCTTTGAAAGCTATATGAAGCTGGGATATTGAAAGAACTGATGAATTCATCCTTCAGGATAGAGAAACAAGTATTTTGTTAGAATGTTCTTTGATTAACTGCAGTTACTCATTATATTTTTTAAAGCTGTCAGGAGATCAGAAGAGTACTCAACTTTTTTATTCCTATATACATAACAGGAACAAATCACTGGGTCTGACATTTGGACATGTGCATGCAGGTTATTTTTAAAGCCTGCCCCATTCATCGGTAACTAATTTCTCAAAGTGGTTCACTAACAGGCGTTAGGCCCCTAATTTACACATGCGCAGATTTGACGCAGGCCACCCATTGCTAAATTAGTATGCTTTGCGCCCATTTTACACCGGAAAAACAGACGCAACCCATATCAATTTCTATCCCATATCTTGAGATGTGCATGTGTGAAAAAGACAAATATAATGTTAGTTGTTTATATAGAATTCAATTTGTGGTGAGCATTAACAATGAGCTAGGCTTTAGTCGTCATTATTAAGTATCTTGTCATGCCACCCTATAGGGCTAGAATTTCGGAAAATAGCACTCTGACCGGTTTTTAGGTGGTAATCGATGATTTTGATTTTTTTTTTGCAGCAGGAATAATGCTCTGGCTGGAGGCTGCAAAATTTTCCAAACAGTGACCAGCGGTAGCGGTAAAATCCGGCCTTGCATGATGGAATTCGTGTGCCGGAGCCGAATTCAGCGATCTGAAAAAAAACCCGACCTTCTGCGCATGTGCAATTCTTTTTTTTTTCGACGATTTTTTTCTTCTGATTTTTTTCCCCCCCGCAATTCTGGTCAGGTGTCAGGATGTGCCCGTGCATGCACAGTACACTCAGCTCTCAATCTGCCATTTTTAAGAGACAGGAGAAGATGCAGCAGGATGATCATAGCAGGCAGAGGGACGGGAAATGTAGTTCCGATGCAAATGAGGCACTTATTATAGCAATTAAGAGTAGATGGGAGGAGTTTAATTGGAGGGGTCAAAGTAACCCGCCCACCCGCACACCAGTTGTAAGGAGATTTTGGACCTTTGTTGCTGAGGAGGTGTCCTCAGGAGATGACATTCCCAGGGACCACCAGCAATGCAGGAAAAGGTGGAATGACCGTTGCAGGATCGTAAGAGTAAGTAATATTTTTATTCATTAACTCCTTGATTACTTAAATTGTAAATCTGACACATGTTGCTGTAGGTAGGCTTAGTGTTGCATCTTATTTGCCATGAATAATCGTTACACATAATTAAGACGGCTTTTTGACATCTTAAAAGATGTTTCTGCACGTCGATGTCTTCCTCATGAACCACCTGCAACTACCAGGGCCATAAAACAGACGGCTGTATTAAATGCACCCAGTATGGTATGTGCTTTGATGACTATCTGTGTGACCCACAAGAGCAGAAGGGCACTCTGGTAATCATTCCTATTGTTATGTATCTCACACTACTGTATATAACTGTATTTTACCATGCTATACATGACTGTAACTAGATATGACCTGTAACCACAAGCATACTTTACCACAGGGTCAATTGCAGGAGACACTGCCTATCTGTTCCACACAGGTATATAAAGGCAGGTCTCAGGCAAGTGTAGCACTCGAGAGCTGTGAAATAAAGGTGCAGGTCCAGAGTGACCTTGACTTCAGCATGTGCCTCGTGTAAGTCTGTACTGCAGGGTCAGGACTTTACACCTATTGTCATGTTTCCAGGAAAGGTTGTCGCGCAATCACCGCGAGCAGTGACGGACAGGCAGTGGTCCGCCCCAAACGCATCCCTTAACAGACCCGGCAGAGCAAGTGGCAGGTTTAATTGGTGCCTTCGGAAGGTCAGCTAACATGCAGGTGCTGAGCCCATGGTCGAAACTGAGGGTAAGTCCTGCAAAATCCCCAGGCTAGGTTGGTGTCATGTCATGTAGTATCTGTGGACCAGGGTTGGGGTAATGTCATACAGTGTCTGTGGACCGGGGTTGGGGTAATGTCATACAGTGTCTGTGGACCAGGGCTGGGGTAATGTCATACAGTGTCTGTGGACCAGGGTTGGTGTAATGTCATACAGTGTCTGTGGACCAGGGTTGGGGTAATGTGATACAGTGTCTGTAGACCAGGGTCGGGGTAATGTGATACAGTGTCTGTGGACCAGGGTTGGGGTAATGTGATGCAGTGTCTGTGGACCAGGGTTGGGGTAATGTGATGCAGTGTCTGTGGACCAGGGTTGGGGTAATGTGATACAGTGTCTGTGGACCAGGGTTGGGGTAATGTGATGCAGTGTCTGTGGACTCGGGTTGGGGTAATGTGATGCAGTGTCTGTAGACCAGGGTTGGGGCAATGTGATGCAGTGTCTGTGGACCAGGGTTGGGGTAATGTGTTGCAGTGTATGTGGACTCTGGTTCGGGTAATGTGATGCAGTGTCTGTGGACTCTGGTTCGGGTAATGTGATGCAGTGTCTGTGGACCAGGGTTGGGGTAATGTGATGCAGTGTCTGTGGACTCGGGTTGGGGTAATGTGATGCAGTGTCTGTGGACCAGGGTTGGAGTAATGTGATGCAGTGTCTGTGGACCAGGGTTGGGGTAATGTGATGCAGTGTCTGTGGACTCGGGTTGGGGTAATGTGATGCAGTGTCTGTGGACACGGGTTGGGGTAATGTGATGCAGTGTCTGTGGACCAGGGTTGGGGTAATGTGTTGCAGTGTCTGTGGACTCTGGTTCGGGTAATGTGTTGCAGTGTCTGTGGACCAGGGTTGGGGTAATGTGATGCAGTGTCTGTGGACCAGGGTTGGGGTAATGTGATGCAGTGTCTGTGGACCAGGGTTGGGGTAATGTGATGCAGTGTCTGTGGACCAGGGTTGGGGTCATGTGATGCAGTGTCTGTGGACCAGGGTTGGGGTAATGTGATGCAGTGTCTGTGGACCAGGGTTGGGGTCATGTGATGCAGTGTCTGTGGACCAGGGTTGGGGTCATGTGATGCAGTGTCTGTGGACCAGGGTTGGAGTAATGTGATGCAGTGTCTGTGGACCAGGGTTGGGGTAATGTGATGCAGTGTCTGTGGACCAGGATTGGGGTAATGTGATGCAGTGTCTGTGGACCAGGGTTGGAGTAATGTGATGCAGTGTCTGTGGACCAGGGTTGGGGTAATGTGATGCAGTGTCTGTGGACCAGGGTTGGGGTAATGTGATGCAGTGTCTATGGACCAGGGTTGGAGTAATGTGATGCAGTGCCTGTGGACTCGGGTTCAGGTAATGTGATGCAGTGTCTCTCGATGACATATAATGCAATAATGGTGGTCCTTCAAATAAGCCTGCGCTATGTGACCTTGCTCATGTCACCCTGCCCCATCCACGGCTGCTAACCACTCGTCTGTTGTTTTCAATTTTGCAGATGAGGATTGTGAGGTGCCACATCCTCCTATAAGAACATAAGAACATAAGAAATAGGAACAGGAGTAGGCCATATGGCCCCTCGAGCCTGCTTCGCCATTCAATAAGATCACGGCTGATCTGATCATGGACTCAGCTCCACTTCCCTGCCTGCTCCCCATAACCCCTTATCCCCTTATCCTCTATGCAAGCCTCCACCTCAGCCCATCATGTGTGGGTGGAGGAGGAATACGAGGGCCTCGCTGAGGACCCGCCATGCGAGGAACAACATCATGAAGCTGTTGCGTGGGGAGGGGGTAGTGGGGTGGAGTGGGTGGAGAGGGTGATGGGGGTGGAGGGGGTGCTGGGGGTGCTGGTGGTGGAGGGGGTGATGGGGGTGGAGGGGGTGCTGGAGGTGGAGGAAATGGAGGGGGTGGAGAGGGTGAAGCGGATTGTGGGGTTGGAGGGGCTGCTGGGGGTGCAGGAGGTGGTGGAGGGGATAAAGAGGGTGATGGGGTGGAGGGGGTGCTGGGGGTGGAGGGGGTGCTGCGGGTGGAGGGGGTGATGGGGGTGGAGGGAGTGCTGGGGGTGGAGGGGGTGATGGGGGTGGAGGGGGTGCTGGGGGTGGAGGAAATGGAGGGGGTGGAGAGGGTGAAGCAGATTGTGGGGTTGGAGGGGCTGGTGGGGGTGCAGGAGGTGGTGGGGGTGGAGGGGATGGACGGAGGGATGGGGCCATGCAGTCAGCATGTCTTTTAGCTGCGGCCACAAGTTCCTCGGAGGAAGCCACATTCACAGGCTTTGTCCCATCCGAGGCAGCGGGTCCAATTCGCGTGCAGCAACGCACCCACAGGATAGAACCCTGAATGCCATCTCTGCAGAGGTTGAGTCCGCAAAGCCGGTCTACTGAAAGACAGGCAGAGCCAGAGCTGTATATGGTGGAACATGCCAAGGGAGAGCATCGAATTCAGTCGGGAATTCCTCCAGACCCTGTGTGGCATTTCCGGCAACATCGCCGCATAATCTGCGACCGAGTCTGCGGTCTTGTCGAAGATTGCAGCTGCAATCCGGGAGAACACCGAGGCTGTCAATGTCCTGCGGCAATTGATGGTCTCAAAATCTGGCACTGCAGTCCCCAGTGTCATACCTTCCAGACTGGCAGCACCTGTGAGTGGGGAGGCCGAGAAAGGGACTTCCGACTCAGAAGCCGGGCCTTCCATGACCCGAGCTTCTCCACGGAGTGCAATGGTGTCTCATAGAAACATAAAATCATAGAAAATAGGTGCAGGAGTCGGCCATTCGGCCCTTCGAGCCTGCACCACCATTCAATAAGATCATGGCTGATCATTCATCTCAGTACCCCTTTCCTGCTTTCTCTCCATACCCCTTGATCCGTTTAGCCATAAGGGCCACATCTAACTCCCTCTTGAATATATCCAACAAACTGGCATTAATCACTCTTTGCGGTAGGGAATTCCACAGGTTAATAACTATCTGAGTGAAGATGTTTCTCCTCATCTCAGTCCTAAATGGCTTACCCCTTATCCTTAGACTCTGTCCCCTGGTTCCCCAACATCCGGAACATTCTTCCTGCATTTAACCTGTCCAGCCCCATCAGAATTTTATATGTTTCTATGAGATCCCCTCTCATCCTTCTAAACTCCAGTGAATAAAGGCCCAGTCGATCCAGTCTCTCCTCCTATGTCAGTCCAGCCATCCTGGGAATCAGTCTGGTGAACCTTCGCTGCACTCCCTCAATAGCAAGAACATCCTTCCTCAGATTGGGAGACCAAAACTGGACACAATATTCCAGGTGAGGCCTCACCAAGGCCCTGTCCAACTGCAGTAAGACCTCCCTGCTCCTATACTCAAAACCCCTAGCTATGAAGGCCAACATACAATTTGCCTTCTTCACCGCCTGCTGTAACTGCATGCAACTTTCAATGACTGATGTACCATGACACCCAGGTCTATTTGTATCTCCCCTTTTCCTAATCTGTCGCCATTCAGATAATATTCTGCCTTTGTGTTTTTGTCTCCAAAGTGGATAACCTCACATTTATCCACATTAAACTCCATCTGCCATGCATTTGCCCACTCACCTAACCTATCCAAGTCACCCTGCAGCCTCTTAGTGTCCTCCTCACAGCTCACACCGCCACCCAGTTTAGTGTCATCTGCAAACTTCAAAATATTACATTTAATTCCTTCATCTAAATCATTAATGTATATTGTAAAGAGCTGGGGTCCCAGCACTGAGCCCTGTGGCACCCCACTAGTCACTGCCTGCCATTCTGAAAAGGACCCGTTAATCCCGACTCTCTGCTTCCTGTCTGCCAACCAGTTCTCTATCCACATCAGTACATTACCCCCAATACCATCCGCTTTAATTTTGCTAACCAATCTCTTGTATGGTCCTTGTCAAAAGCCTTTTGAAAGTCCAAATACACCACATCCACTGGTTTACCCTTGTCCATTCTACTAGTTACATCGTCAAAAAATTCCAGAAGATTTGTCAAGCATGATTTCCCTTTCATAAATCCATGTTGACTTGGGCCTATCCTGTCACTGCTTTCCAAATGCGCTGTTATTTCATCTTTAATGATTGATTCCAACATTTCCCCCACTACTGATGTCAGGCTAACCGGTCTATAATTACCCGTTTTCTCTCTCCCTCCTTTTTTAAGAAGTGGTGTTACATTAGCTACCCTCCAGTCCATAGGAACTGATCCAGAGTCGATAGACTGTTGGAAAATTATCACCAATGCATCCACTATTTCTAGGGCCACTTCCTTAAGTACTCTGGGATGTAGACTATCAGGCCCTTGGGATTTATCGGCCTTCAATCCCATCAATTTCCCTAACACAATTTCCCGCCTAATAAGGATATCCTTCAGTTCCTCCTTCTCACTAGACCCTCGATCCCCTAGTATTTCCGGAAGGTTATTTGTGTCTTCCTTCGTGAAGACAGAACCAAAGTATTTGTTCAACTGGTCTGCCATTTCTTTGCTCCCCCTTATAAATTCACCTGAATCTGACTGCAAGGGACCTACGTTTATCTCCACTAATCTTTTTCTCTTCACATATCTATAGAAGCTTTTGCAGTCAGTTTTTATGTTCCTCTCATACTCTATTTTCCCCTCCTAAATAGAACCCTTATCCTCCTCTGCTGAATTCTAAATTTCTCCCAGTCCTCGGCTTTGCTGCTTTTTCTGGCCAATTTGTATGCCTCTTCCTTGGATTTAACACTATTCCTAATTTCCCTTGTTAGCCACGCTTGAGCCACCTTCCCCGTTTTATCTTTACTCCAGACAGAGATGCACAATTGTTGAAGTTCATCCATTTGATCTTTAAATGTTTGCCATTGCCTATCTACCGTCAACCCTCTAAGTATCATTTGCCAGTCTATTCTAGCCAATTCACGTCTCATACCATCGAAGTTACCTTTCCTTAAGTTCGGGACCCTAGTCTCTGAATTAACTGTGTCACTCTCCATCTTAATAAGGAATTCTACCATATTATGGTCACTCTTCCCCAAGGGGCCTCGCACAACAAGATTGCTAATTAGTCCTTTCTCATTTCACATCACCCAGTCTAGGATGGCCAGCCCTCTAGTTGGTTCCTTGACATATTGGTCCAGAAAACCATCCCTAATACACTCTCAAGAAATCTTCATCCATCTTATTGCTACTAGTTTGGTTAGCCCAATCTATATGTAGATTAAAGTCACCCATGATAACTGCAGTACCTTTATTGCACGTGTCCCTAATTTCTTGTTTGATGTTGTCCCCAACCTCACTACTACTGTTTGGTGGTTTGTACACAACTCCCACTAGCGTTTTCTGCCCTTTGTTATTCCTTGTCTCTCCCTGAGCAACAATAGCACCCTGCGCGCCTTGCTGCACACTGTCTTGGTCCCAACATGGGTAGGGGTAGGGGCAAGAAATGAGGGAGGGTGGTTAAGATCAGGGGGGAGGGGGGGGGGGGGAAAGGTAGCCACAGTTAAAAGACGTTCAGTGCAGGGATTGTTGTTTGGTTGTTGTTTCTGTAGTTTTCCTATTTTGGTTAAACGGTCACCACATGTTAAAAAAATGCACGCACAGGCATCTTGCACCCTTTCAATTGGAGTTCAGGACTGGAATAGATTTTTAACCAATAAGGGAATTAAGGGTTGTGGGGAGCGGGTGGGTAAGTGGAGCTGAGTCCACGGCCAGATCAGCCATGATCTTGTTGAATGGCGGAGCAGGCTCGAGGGGCTAGATGGCCTACTCCTGTTTCTAATTCTTATGTTCTTATGTTCTTATGTCCTTCATTGAAACATCTGCGAAACCATGTGGAAGCAAGTCATCCTCGTTCGAGGGACCGCCTCTGATGATGATTTTATAAAAGTTTTTATTTAAAGTTTTACAAATTTGTGTTCAAGTTCCAAATTTATTTAAGTTTCAAAATTAAAGTTTACAAAGTTTCAAGAATGTACAAATTCTAGTAGGTAAGACTTGAGTTTTCCCAGCGGGCTTTTGGGTGGGCGGTAAAAATGGCGGTATTGATGAATTTCCCGCCCGCTGTGATAGCGAGGCATTGCATGCCGATTGACGTCATAAAAACGGTGAAAAAAATGGGCGGGCGATAATTTTTACCGCTGGTGCAAAACCACTGCCGAATTTTCCGCCCGGGCGCTAAATTTTGCACATCGCGTTTACCGCCCCCCCAAAAAAATCACTTTTTCCGCCCCGCCATGGCAGTAAAACAACACGAAATGGGCGCAAACCTGTTGAATTTCTAGCCCTATTGTTTTCTACTCATTGTGTTTTCTCATCTATTACAAAGGATTTATTATTAAAAAAATATATTTGTAATTTACCCAGAAGGCACAGAACCAGCTGAGTCAAAAATACGCAAAAAAAATTGCTGCACTGAAATCCTCTGGAAAATCTTGCACTGCACTCCAACACAGATGATGAACACTTTGAAAAACCTCACATGCAAAGACCATCTGTTAACTTCCCAGGCAAGTAAGTTATGTCAAAGAAGTGCTCTACGGTGCCCTATTTTTGACTGTGACTAGTTAGAGCTTCAATTTTCCTGATCTTTCCAGATGAAGACCCTTACAAAGGTTGTCAGGCCCTCAGACCATGTCGGCATTTTTGCATTTTATGAACAGTTTTTGGAATTTTCATTAAAGTGAAAGTGACCTTCAGAAAAGAGTAGTCCCTGATCATGTTTTCATGTAACGACTGAGGGAACACAGCAAATCTGCTCGGAAACGGTGAATGACTTAATACAGATAAGCAGCTGATAACCTACTGATAAGGTATGCCACTTGCCTCACTCAGAAAACCCTAAAGGTAATGAGTTTTTGACTCATACATCAGACCACAATACATTTTACAAGAACTGACACTAGTGAGTTGGATTTGAGATTAGCTGAAGATGAAACACAAGGAAATTGATAACTGCTTCAACAATGCAGTGGCTATCCTCCGATCGACACAATGTGTAGCATTAAGTATAATATCGGTGGTTTTAATAACATCTGTGCAGTCAGAAATGTTACATGGTTAAAATTCAAATTTCTTTGAGTAGTAAAACACGATCACCTCACAGAGGCCATTTCAAATGAGATCTGAAGTGCATCACGAATCCCTGCAGACATAATTGAATTGTAAATTATGCTTCGCAGGCAAAGCTCTGAAATAAAATAATATTGCAAATCTGCACAGAACTGCACACATAGAGAATTCAGTAGCATCATTCTCTTTATATTAACTTGTGAATCATAAACATAGAAGCAAATGGGGCTGGCCAAATTGAGAATGTACCGAGAGATTGCACCAATGTAGAATGTACAAAAAGATCGTACTGCAACACCTAAATTTTGAAATTCTCATCTTTGAGTTCAAATCCCTCCATGGCCTCGCCATCTGCCCACCTGCCTCCCACCTCCTCCCCGATCCCTGTAACCTCCTCCAGCTCGACAACCCCGAGATCTCTGCTTTGCTCCAGCTCTGGCCTCTTGCGCACCCCAGAATTTCAGCGCTCCACCATTGGAGGCCGAGCCTTCAGCTCCCTGCTCCCTAGCCCTCCCTAAACCTCTATGCTTCTCTCTCCCTCCTCCTTTAAGACACTCCTTATAAACTGTCTCTTTGACCCAATCTGTCCCAATACCTCTTTATGTTGCTCAGTGCCTGTTGTGTATGGAGAAAGAGTCAGACTGAACATTGTGAATTCAAACTAAAGTGTGACCTTAGTCTTTTATTGCAAGTCTCCAGAGTGCCTCTCCAACCTGTGAAGCTTCCTTAAATACTTGTGCTCCCAAGGGATTATGGGATCCCTTGGGACACCAGGGGATGAGCCCTCTCGTGGCTGTACAGAGTAAATACAAGTCCGCATATATAGCAACACTCCCCCCCCCCAAAGTCAATCGTGTAACTATTTACAATGTGAGTCGATCTGGGGCCCTTCTTGCCCTGGTTGATTGTCTCAGTGTGAAAGCTGGTGTTGTCGAATCATTTGTTGGGCCCTCGCTAGGCTGCTGTGCAGCTGGCCTTGCTGGACTGCCTGGTGTGTTGGATCCTGCAGGGCTGCTGTGGATGATGGGTTCTGTTTCGTGGTCAACCGTGGTGCTGGTCGCCACTGGTGTGTATGTTGGGGGAATCAAAAAAGGTCGGATACAAGATGGGTTGCTCAGGATAGTCAGTTGGATTTGGTCCAAGTGTTTCCGGTGAATGAGTCCATTTGAAAGTTTGACCCAAAACACCCTGCTCCCCTCTTTGGCCATGACAGTGCCGGGAAGCCACTTGGGACCTTGTCCACAATTCAATCCAAATACAGGATCATTGATTTCAATCTCGCATTACACATTTGCGCTATCATGGTATGCACTTTGTTGAAGCCGCCTGCTCTCTGCCTGTTCATGTAGATCAGGGTGAACTAACTAGAGCCTTGTCTGAAGTGCTCTTTTCATGAGCAGTTCAGCAGGTGGGATCCCAGTGAGTGAGTGGGGTCTCGTGCGGTAGCTAAGCAGGACTCCGGATAGGCGAGTCTGCAGTGAGCCTTCAGTTACCCTCTTCAAGCCTTGCATGATGGTTTGCACTGTTCTCTCTGCCTGACCATTGGCCGCTGGTTTAAATGGGGCATATGTGACACGGTTGATACCGTTACAGGTCATGAATGCAGCATCGGAGGTGCGTGGGGAGGCGTGAGTTCCGGGGTCGGCGAGAGGCCTATAAAGGCCCAACACGGCGGCAGTCGGGAGCAGCATCGGAGGTGCGTGGAGCGGCGTGAGTTCCGGGGTCGGCGAGAGGCCTATAAAGGCCCAACGCGGCGGCAGTCGAGAGCAGCATCGGAGGTGCGTGGAGAGGCCGATAAAAGGCGAGCCGGTGCAGTTACAGGGAGAAGGCAAAAGAGAAGTAGAAAGAAACAGAAAGGTGACGCCACAGCCAAGGGGGTAAGTGATTGGCTGGTGATTGGTGAGTAGTTTTCTTTTTTCTCTTCTATAACAGTGAGTAAACTTTAGCATTGTTGTTGCTTATCTAAGGGTTAAGTCATGGCAGGACAGCTCGGTCACGTGTTATGCTCCTCCTGTACCATGTGGGAACTCAGGGACGACACCAGTGTTCCTGACAACTACGTGTGCGGGAAGTGTATCCGCCTCCAGCTCCTGACGGACCGCGTTGTGGAGTTGGAGCTGAGGGTGGATTCACTCTGGAGCATCCACGATGCTGAGAATGACGTGAGTAGCACGTGTAGCGAGTTGGTCGTACCGCAGGTAAAGGGTCCACAGCCAGATAGGGAATGGAAGACCAGCAGGAAGAGCAGTGCAAGGAAGGTAGTGCAGGGGACCCCTGCTTTGGGTACTGTTGGGGGGGATGACTCATCAGGGGAGGGCAGCAGCAGCCAAGTTCATGGCACCATAGCTGGCTCTGTTGCACAGGAGGGCAGGAAAAAGAGTGGGAGAGCGATAATGATAGGGGATTCAATTGTAAGGGGAATAGGTAGGCATTTCTGCGGCCGCAACCGAGACTCCAGGATGGTATGTTGCCTCCCTGGTGCAAGGGTCAAGGATGTCTCGGAGCGGGTGCAGGACATTATAAAAAGGGAGGGAGAACAGCCAGTTGTCATGGTGCACATTGGTACCAACGACATAGGTAAAAAAAGGGATGAGGTCCTACGAGACGAATTTAAGGAGCTAGGAGCTAAATTTAAAAAGTAGGACCTTAAAAGTAGTAATCTCGGGATTGTTACCAGTGCCACGTGATAGTCAGAGTAGGAATCGCAGGATAGCGCAGATGAATACGTGGCTTGAGCAGTGGTGCAGCAGGGAGGGATTCAAATTCCTGGGGCATTGGAACTGGTTCTGGGGGAGCTGGGACCAGTACAAACCGAACGGTCTGCACCTGGGCAGGACCGGAACCAATGTCCTAGGGGGAGTGTTTGCTAGTGCTGTTGGGGAGGAGTTAAACTAATATGGCAGGGGGATGGGAACCAATGCAGGGAGACAGAGGGAAACAAAAAGGAGACAAAAGCAAAAGACAGAAAGGAGATGAGTAAAAGTGGAGGGCAGAGAAACCCAAGGCAAAGAACAAAAAGGGCCACTGAACAGCAAAATTCTAAAAGGACAAAGGGTGTTAAAAAAACAAGCCTGAAGGCGTTGTGTCTTAATGCAAGGAGTATCCGTAATAAGGTGGATGAATTAACTGTGCAAATAGATGTTAACAAATATGATGTGATTGGGATTACAGAGACGTGGCTCCAGGATGATCAGGGCTGGGAACTCAACATCCAGGGGTATTCAACATTCAGGAAGGATAGAATAAAAGGAAAAGGAGGTGGGGTAGCATTGCTGGTTAAAGAGGAGATTAATGCAATAGTTAGGAAGGACATTAGCTTGGATCATGTGGAATCTATATGGGTAGAGCTGCAGAACACCAAAGGGCAAAAAACATTAGTGGGAGTTGTGTACAGACCTCCAAACAGTAGGAACGATGTTGGGGAGGGCATCAAACAGGAAATTAGGGGTGCATACAATAAAGGTGCAGCAGTTATAATGGGTGACTTTAATATGCACAGAGATTGGGCTAACCAAACTGGAAGCAATACGGTGGAGGAGGATTTCTTGGAGTGCATAAGGGATGGTTTTCTAGACCAATATGCCGAGGAACCAACTAGGGGGGAGGCCATCTTAAACTGGGTGTTGTGTAATGAGAGAGGATTAATTAGCAATCTCGTTGTGCGAGGCCCCTTGAGGAAGAGTGACCAAAATATGGTGGAATTCTGCATTAGGATGGTGAATGAAACAGTTAATTCAGAGACCATGGTCCAGAACTTAAAGAAGGGTAACTTTGAAGGTATGAGGCGTGAATTGGCTAGGATAGATTGGCGAATGATACTTAAGGGGTTGACTGTGGATGGGCAATGGCAGACATTTAGAGACCGCATGGATGAACTACAACAATTGAACATTTCTGTCTGACGTAAAAATAAAAAAGGGAAGGTGGCTCAACCGTGGCTATCAAGGGAAATCAGGGATAGTATTAAAGCCAAGGAAGTGGCATACAATTTGGCCAGAAATAGCAGCGAACCCGGGGTCTGGGAGAAATTTAGAACTCAGCAGAGGAGGACAAAGGGTTTGATTAGCGCAGGGAAAATGGAGTACGAGAAGAAGCTTGCAGGGAACATTAAGACGGATTGCAAAAGTTTCTATAGATATGTAAAGAGAAAAAGGTTAGTAAAGTCAAACGTAGGTCCCCTGCAGTCAGAATCAGGGAAGTCATAACGGGGAACAAAGAAATGGCGGACCAATTGAACAAGTACTTTGGTTCGGTATTCACTAAGGAGGACACAAACAACCTTCCGGATATAAAAGGGGTCAGAGGGTCTAGTAAGGAGGAGGAACTGAGGGAAATCCTTATTAGTCGGGAAATTGTGTTGGGGAAATTGATGGGATTGAAGGCCGATAAATCCCCAGGGCCTGATGGACTGCATCCCAGAGTACTTAAGGAGGTGGCCTTTGAAATAGCGGATGCATTGAAAGTAATTTTCCAACATTCCATTGACTCTGGATCAGTTCCTATCAAGTGGAGGGTAGCCAATGTAACCCCACTTTTTAAAAAAGGAGGGAGAGAGAAAACAGGGAATTATAGAACGGTCAGCCTGACATCGGTAGTGGGTAAAATGATGGAATCAATTATTAAGGATGTCATAGCAGCGCATTTGGAAAGAGGTGACATGATAGGTCCAAGTCAGCATGGATTTGTGAAAGGGAAATCATGCTTGACAAATCTTCTGGAATTTTTTGAGGATGATTCCAGTCGAGTGGACAAGGGAGAACCAGTTGATGTGGTATATTTGGACTTTCAGAAGGCTTTCGACAAGGTCCCACACAAGAGACTAATGTGCAAAGTTAAAGCACATGGGATTGGGGGTAGTGTGCTGACATGGATTGAGAACTGGTTGTCAGACAGGAAGCAAAGAGTAGGAGTAAATGGGGACTTTTCAGAATGGCAGGCAGTGGCGAGTGGGGTACCGCAAGGTTCTATGCTGGGGCCCCAGCTGTTTACACTGTACATTAAGGATTTAGACGAGGGGATTAAATGTAGTATCTCCAAATTTGCGGATGACACTAAGTTGGGTGGCAGTGTGAGCTGCGAGGAGGATGCTATGAGGCAGCAGAACGACTTGGATAGGTTCGGTGAGTGGGCAAATGTATGGCAGATGAAGTATAATGTGGATAAATGTGAGGTTATCCACTTTGGTGGTAAAAACAGAGAGACAGACTATTATCTGAATGGTGACAGATTAGGAAAAGGGGAGGTGCAACGAGACCTGAGTGTCATGGTACATCAGTCATTGAAGGTTGGCATGCAGGTACAGCAGGCGGTTAAGAAAGCAAATGGCATGTTGGCCTTCATAGCGAGGGGATTTGAGTACAGGGGCAGGGAGGTGTTGCTACAGTTGTACAGGGCCTTGGTGAGGCCACACCTGGAGTATTGTGTACTGTTTTGGTCTCCTAACCTGAGGAAGGACATTCTTGCTATTGAGGGAGTGCAGCGAAGTCACCAGACTGATTCCCGGGATGACGGGACTGACCTATCAAGAAAAACTGGATCAACTGGGCTTGTACTCATTGGAGTTCAGAAGAATGAGAGGGGACCTCATAGAAACGTTTAAAATTCTGATGGGTTTAGACAGGTTAGATGCAGGAAGAATGTTCCCAATGTTGGGGAAGTCCAGAACCAGGGGTCACAGTCTAAGGATAAGGGGTAAGCCATTTAGGACCGAGATGAGGAGAAACTTCTTCACCCAGAGAGTGGTGAACCTGTGGAATTCTCTACCACAGAAAGTTGTTGAGGCCAATTCACTAAATATATTCAAAAAGGAGTTAGATGAAGTCCTTACTACTAGGGGGATCAAGGGGTATGGCGAGAAAGCAGGAATGGGGTACTGAAGTTGCATGTTCAGCCATGAACTCATTGAATGGCGGTGCAGGCTAGAAGGGCCGAATGGCCTACTCCTGCACCTATTTTTTATGTTTCTATGTTTCTGTGTTTCTTTGAACTCAGCACTGTTAAAACATGGCCCGTTGTCGCTCACCAGGGCATCGGGTAAGCCGTGAGTGGCAAACATGGCCCAAAGGCTTTCAGTAGTGGCAGTAGACATGCTAGCCGACATTATCTCACATTCAATCCACTTGGAGTACGCATCTACAACCAGAAGGAACATTTTACCCAAGAACGGGCCTGCATAGTCTACATGTACCCTAGACAACGGTTTGGAGGGCCAAAACCATAAATTTAGCAGCGCCTCCCTGGGCACATTGCTTAACTGCGAGCATGTATTACATCTGTGAATACAGGACTCTAAGTCCGCATCGATACCGGGTCACTACACGTGGGATGTGGCTATCGCTTTCATCATTACGATGCCTGTGTGGGTACTGTAGAGGTCATTGATGAAGTTATCTCTGCCCTTCTTGGGGACCATTACTCGATTGCCCCACAGAAGGCAGTCTGCCTGTATAGACATTTCATCTTTGCACCACTGGAAAGGCTTTATCTCTTCCTGCATTTCCACTGGGACACTGGACCAGCTCCCTTGAAGCACACAGCTTTTGACTTGAGATAATGAGGGATCCTGGCTTGTCCAGGTTTTGATCTGCCAGGCAGTGATGGGTGATTGCTTGCTATATGTGGACTTGTATTTACTCTGTACAGCCACCAGAGGGCTCATTCGCCAGAGTCCCAAATGATCCCATAATCCCTTGCGAGCACAGGTATTTAAGAAGGCTTCACAGATTGGAGAGGCACTCTGGAGACCTGCAATAAAAGACTAAGGTCACACTTTACTTTGAGCTCAGTGTTCAGTCTGACTCTTTCTCCATACACAACAACTGCCGACAAGATACAGATAGCGAACCCAAAGATGCAGAGAACAGTGGGCAGCCTTGAGAAATTTTCGGAGGGAGATGATTGGGAAACTTTTGTGGAGCGACTCGACCAATACTTCGTGGCCAACGAGCTAGATGGGGAAGAGAGCGCTGCCAAACATAGAGCGATCCTCCTCACCGTCTGTGGGGCACCAATGTATGGCCTCATGAAGAATTTGCTCACTCCAGCAAAACCCACGGAGAAATCGTACGACGATTTGTGCACACTAGTCCGAGAGCATCATGAAGGAAAGCGTTCTGATGGCGAAGTACCGGTTCTATCCATACAAAAGGTCTGAAGGCCAGGAAGTGGCGAGTTATGTTGCCGAGCTGAGAGGCCTTGCAGGACATTGCGAATTTCAAGAACATTTGGAGCACATGCTCAGAGACTTTTCGTATTTAGCATTGGCTTTGAAACCATACTTCGCAAGCTTTTGACTGTAGAGACCCCAATCTTGAGTAAGGCCACAGCGATAGCCCAGGCGTTCATTGCCACCAGTGACAATATGAAGCAAATCTCTCAGCACACAAGTGCTGCTACAAGTACGGTGAACAAAGTGATGTTGTTTTTGAATCGTAACGTACAGGGCAGGTCACACATACCTGCAGCTACATGTCCGCAGATGTCTCAGAGTCCAACATCAAGGGTGATGAATGCAAGGCCATTAACACCTTGTTGGCGCTGCAGGGGTGATCATCATTTCCATTCATGCCGATTCAAAGGATACGTTTGCAAGGGCTGTGGAACAATGGGACACCTCCAACGAGTGTGCAGGCGAGCTGCTAAGCCTGTTAAACCTGCAAAGCACCACATTGCAGAGGAGGACAGATCCATGGAGGATCACTACGAAAGAGCCTCAGATAGAGGAGGCAGAGGTACATGGGGTGCACACATTCACCAGGAATTGTCCCCCAATAATGCTGAATGTTGAACTAAATGGACTCCCGGTGTCAATGGAGCTAGATACGGGCACGAGCTAGTCCATCATGGGCAAAAAGACTTTCGAAAGGTTGTGGTGCAACAAGGCCTCAAGGCCAGTCTTAACTCCAGTTCGCACGAGACTAAGAACTTACACGAAAGAACTGATTCCTGTAATCGGCAGTGCTCCCGTAAAGGTCTCCTACGATGGAGGAGTGCACAAGCTACCTCTCTGAGTGGCACCAGGCGATGGTCCCACGCTGCTCGGCAGAAGCTGGCTGGGCAAGATACGCTTGAGCTGGGACGACGTCCGAGCGCTATCGCCCGCTGACGACACTTTGTGTGCCCAAATCTTAAACAAATTTCCTTCGCTGTTCGAAACAGGCATCAGGAAATTCCAAGGAGCAAAAGTGCAGATCCACTTAATTCCGGGGGCACGACCCATCCATCACAAGGTGAGAGCAGTACCATACATGATGAGAGAAATAGTAGAGATTGAGCTAGACTGGCTGCAACAAGAGGGCATCATTTGACCGATCGAGTTCAGTGAGTGGGCCAATCCTATTGTCCCAGTCCTCAAGGGAGACGGCACCGTTAGAATCCGTGCCGATTACAAAGTAACAATCAATCGTTTCTCCCTGCAGGACCAATACCCACTACCAAAAGCCGACGACCTCTTTGCAACGCTGGCGGGATGAAAGACGTTCACGAAGCTGGATCTGACTTCAGCCTACATGACTCAGGAGGAATCATCGAAGGCTTTCACCTGCATCAACATGCACAAAGGTCTTTTTGTTTTTGTTTTTACTAGATGCCCGTTTGGAATCTGATCAGCGGCGGCGATATTCCAGAGAAACATGGAAAGTGTACTGAAGTCGGTCCCGCAAACCGTGGTCTTCCAGGACAACATCTTGGTCACAGGTCGGAACACAGTCGAGTACCTGCAGAACCTGGAGGAGGTTCTTAGTCGACACAACCGTGGGGCTCAGGTTAAAACGCTCGAAGTGCGTTTTCCTGGCGCCTGAAGTGGAGTTCCTGAGAAGGAGGATTGCGGCGGACGGCATCAGGCCCACCAATGCGAAGACGGAGGCAATCGAGAACGCACCGAGGCCACAGAACGTGATGGAACTGCGGTCGTTTCTGGGACTCTTGAACTACTTTGGTAACTTCTTACCAGGTCTCAGCACACTGCTGGAACCACTACATGTCTTTCAATGGAAAGGGGGCAAATGGATTTGGGGCAAAAGCTAAGAAAATGCCTTTGTAAAAGCGAGAAAATTGTTATGCTCAAACAAATTGCTTGTGTTGTATGATCCATGTAAGCGTTTGGTACTAGCATGTGATGCATCGTCATATGGCGTCCGGTGTGTATTGCAAAAAGCTAATGATTTCAGGAGACTGCAACTGGTTGCTTCTGCATCCAGGAGTCTGTCTAAGGCTGAGAAAGCCTACAGCATGATTGAAAAAGAAGCGTTAGCTTGTGTCTATGGGGTAAAGTAAATGCATCAATACCTGTTTGGGCTGAAATTCGAATTGGAAACTGACCATAGGCCACTTATATCCCTGTTTTCCGAGAGTAAAGGGATAAATACCAGCGCATCGGCCCGTATCCAGAGATGGGTGCTCATGTTGTTCTCATACAACTACGCCATCCGCCACAGGCCAGGCACAGAAAACTGCACCGATGCTCTCAGTAGGCTGCCATTGCCCACCACGGGGGTGGAAATGGTGCAGCCCGCAGATCTAGCCATGGTTATGGAAGCATTTGAGAGTGAGCAATCACCTGTCACTGCCCAGCAGATCAAAACCTGGACAAGCCAGGACCCCTTATTATCTCTAGTCAAAAGCTGTGTGCTTCACGGGAGTTGGTCCAGTGTCCCAGTGAAAATGCAGAAAGAGATAAAGCCGTTCCAGCGGCGCAAAGATGAAATGTCTATACAGGCAGACTGCCTTCTGTGGGGCAATCAAGTAGAGGTCCCCAAGAAGGGCAGAGACACCTTCATCAATGACCTCCACAATACCCACCCAGGCATCGTAATGATGAAAGCGTTAGCCAGGTCCCACGTGTGGTGGCCCGGTATCGATGCGGACTTAGAGTCCTGCATTCACAGATGTATTACATGCTCGCAGTTAAGCAATGTACCCAGGGAGACGCCACTAAGTTTATGGTCTTGGCCCTCCAAACAGTGG
Source organism: Pristiophorus japonicus (assembly GCF_044704955.1). Lineage (NCBI taxonomy): Eukaryota > Metazoa > Chordata > Chondrichthyes > Pristiophoridae > Pristiophorus > Pristiophorus japonicus. The sequence goes on from NC_091980.1 coordinate 247,938,062, forward strand.
TCTAGGGTACACATCGACTATGCAGGCCCGTTTTTGGGTAAAATGTTCCTTGTGGTTGTAGATGCGTACTCCAAGTGGATTGAATGTGAGATAATGTCGGCTAGCACGTCCGCTGCCAGTACTGAAAACCTGCGGGCCATGTTTGCCACACACTGCTTACCTGATGTCCTGGTGAGCAACAACGGGCCATGTTTTACCAGTGCTGAGTTTAAAGAATTCATAACCCGTAACGGGATCAAACATGTCACATCTGCCCCGTTTAAACCAGCGTCCAATGGTCAGGCAGAGAGAGCAGTACAAACCATCAAGCAAGGCTTGAAGAGGGTAACTGAAGGCTCACTGCAGACTTGCCTATCCTAAGTCCTGCTCAGCTACCGCATGAGACCACACTTACTCGCTGGGATCCCACCTGCTGAACTGCTCATGAAAAGAGCACTTAAGACATGGCTCTCGTTAGTTCACCCTGATTTACATGAACAGGTAGAGAGCAGCCGGCTTCAACAAAATGTATACCATGATAGCGCAAATGTGTCACACGAGATTGAAGTCAATGATCCTGTATTTGTATTAAATTATGGACAAGGTCCCAAGTGGCTTCCCAGCACTGTCGTGGCCAAAGAGGGGAGCAGGGTGTTTCGGGTCAAACTTTCAAATGGACTCATTCACCGGAAACACTTGGACCAAATCAAATTCAGATTCATGGACTATCCTGAGCAACCCACCTTGAACCCTACCTTTTTTGATCCCCCAACACACACACCAGTGGCAACTGACACCACAGTTGACCACGAAACAGAACCCATCATCCACAGCAGCCCTGCAGGGCCCAACACACCAGGCAGCCCAGCAAGGCCTTCTGCACAGCAGCCCAACGAGGGCCCAACAAATGATTCAACAATACCAGCTTTCACAACGAGACAATCAACCAGGGCAAGAAGGGCCCCAGATCGACTCATATTGTAAATAGTTACACTATTGACTTTGCAGGGGAATGTTGTTATATATGTGGACTTGTCTTTACTCTGTACAGCCACCAGAGGGCTCATCCCCTGGAGTCCCAGGGGATTCCATAATCCCTTGGCAGTACAGGTATTTAAGAAGGCTTCACAGGTTGGAGAGGCACTCTGGAGACCTGCAATAAAAGGCTAAGGTCACACTTTACTTTGAGCTCACAGTGTTCAGTCTGACTCTTTCTCTATACACAACATGCTCACTCTCAAATGCTTCCATAACCTTGGCTAGATCTGCGGGCTGTGCCATTTCCACCCCGTGGTGGGCAATGGCAGCCTACTGAGAGCATCGGGGCAGTTTTCTATGCCTGGCCTGTGGCGGATGGCGTAGTTGGATGCAGACAACGTGAGTGTCCATCTCTGGATGCAGGCCGATGTGCATCCGTTTACTGTCAGAAAACAGGGATAGAAGTGGCTTATGGTCAGTTTCCAATTCGAATTTTAGCCCAAACAGGTATTGATGCATTTTCTTTACCCCATAGACAAACGCTAACGTTTGGTTTTCAATCATGCTGTCGGCTCTCTCAGCCTTAGACAGACTTCTGGATGCATAAGCAACCAGTTGCAGTTTCCCGAAATCATTAGCTTGTTGCAATACACACCGGACGCCATATGACGATGCATCACATGCTAGTACTAAACGCTTACATGGATCATACAACACAAGCAATTTGTTTGAGCATAACAATTTTCTCGCTTTTACAAAGGCATTTTCTTGGCTTTTGCCCCAAACCCATTTGCCCCCTTTCCATAATAAGACATGTAGTGGTTCTAGCAGTGCGCTGAGACCCGGTAAGAAGTTACCAAAGTAGTTCAAGAGTCCCAGAAACGACCGCAGCTCCACCACGTTCTGTGGCCTCGGTGCATTCTCGATTGCCTCCGTCTTCGCGTTGGTGGGCCTGATGCCGTCCGCCGCAATCCTCCTTCCCAAGAACGCCACTTCAGATGTCAGGAAAACACACTTCGAGCGTTTTAACCTGAGCCCCACGCGGTTGAGTCGACTAAGAACCTCCTCCAGGTTTTGCAGGTACTCGACTGTGTTCCGACCTGTGACCAAGATGTCGTCCTGGAAGACCACGGTGTGCGGGACCGACTTCAGTAAACTTTCCATGTTCTGGAATATCGCCACCACTGTTCAGATTCCAAACGGACATCTGTTATAAACAAAAAGACCTTTGTGCGTGTTGATGCAGGTGAGGGCCTTCGATGATTCCTCCAGTTCCTGAGTCATGTAGGCTGAAGTCAGATCCAACTTCGTGTACGTCTTTCCTCCCGCCAGCATTGCAAAGAGGTCATCGGCCTTTGGTAGTGGTTATTGGTCCTGCAGGGGGAAACAATTGATAGTAATCGCCACAGATTCTGACGGTGCCATCTCCCTTGAGGACTGGGACAATAGAACTAGCCCACTCACTGAACTCGATCAGTGAAATTATGCCCTCTCTTTGCAGCCAGTCGAGCTCAATCTCTACCCTTTCTCTCATCATGTACGGTACTACTCTCGCCTTGTGATGGATGGGTCGTGCCCCGGAATTAGGTGGATCTGCACTTTTGCCCCTTGGAATTTCCCGATGCCTGGTTCGAACAGCGAAGGAAATTTGTTTAAAACCTGGGCACACGAAGTTTCGTCAGCAAGCGATAGCACTCGAACATCGTCACAGTTCCAACGCATCTTTCCCAGCCTGCTCCTGCTGAGCAGCATGGGACCATCGCCCGGTACCACCCAGAGTGGTAGCTTGTGCACTGCTCCATCATAGGAGACCTTCATGGTAGCACTGCCGATTACAGGAATCAGTTCTTTAGTGTAAGTTCTTAGTCTCGTGCGAACTGGAGTTAAGACTGGCCTTGAGGCCTTGTTGCACCACAACCTTGCAAAAGACGTTTTGCCCATGATGGACTGGCTCGCACCCGTGTCCAGCTCCATTGGCACCGGGAGTCCATTTAGTTCAACATTCAGCATTATCGGGGGACAATTCTTGATGAATGTGTGCACCCCATGTACCTCTGCCTCCTCGATCTGAGGCTCTGGGTTGTTGTGATACTCCGTGGATCTGTCCTCCTCTGCAACATCATGGTTTGCTGGTTTAACAGGCTTTGCAGCTCGTCTGCACACTCGTTGGAGGTGTCCCATTGTTCCACAGCCCTTGCAAACGTACTCTTTGAATTGGCATGAATGAAAACGATGATCACCCCCGTAGCGGCAACAAAGTGTTAATGGCCTTGCATTCATCACCCTTGATGGTGGACTCTGTAACATCTGCGGACATGCAGCTGCAGGTATGTGTCACCTGCCCTGTATGTTATGATTCGAAAACAATATCACTTTGTTCACAGTACTTGTAGCAGCACTTGTGTGCTGAGAGATTTGCTTCATATTGTCACTGGTGGCAATGAACGCCTGGGCTATCGCTATGGCCTTACTCAAGGTTTGGGTCTCTACAGTCAAAAGTATGCGACGTACGGTTCCGTGGCCAATGCCAAGTATGAAAAAGTCTCTGAGCATGTGCTCCAAATGTCCTTCAAATTCGCAATGTCCTGCAAGGCATCTTAGCTCGACGACATAACTCGCCACTTCCTGGCCTTCAGATCTTTTGTAGGTGTAGAATCGGTACCTCACCATCAGAACGCTTTCCTTCAGATGCAAATGCTCTCGGACCATTGTGCACAAATCGTCGTACGATTTCTCCGTGGGTTTCACTGGTGTGAGCAGATTTTTCATGAGACCATACATTGGTACCCCACAGACGGTGAGGAGGATCGCCCTTCATTTGGCAGCGCTCTCTTCCCCATCTAGCCTGTTGGCCACGAAGTATTGGTCGAGTCGCTCCACAAAAGTTTCCCAATCAGCTCCCTCCAAAAATTTCTCCAGGATGCCCACTGTTCTCTGCATCTTTGGGTTCGCTATCTGTATCTCGTCGGCAGTTGTTGTGCATGGAGAAAGAGTCAGACTGAACACTGTGAGCTCAAAGTAAAGTGTGATCTTAGTCTTTTATTGCAGGTCTCCAGAGCGCCTCTCCAACCTGTGAAGCCTCCTTAAATACCAGTGCTCCCAAGGGATTATGGGATCCCTTGGGACTCCAGGGGATGAGCCTTCTGGTAAATACCAGTGCACATATATAACAGTGCCAAATTTGCTTTGATACATAAAACCAAGTTGTTCTTGTGGCCAATTGCGGCGGATTTGTGCCAATGAATCGAGACATGTGCCCATCAATGCTCCACAGAGCTAAATACATCACAATTTGTGCAGCCGGACCATTTACATATCCATTGGTGGTTCTCTAGCTCAAATGCTATGTAAAATAGGAGCACTGTGCTTGGAAATTAGAGTACACCTTTTAAAAGCCAAGTCTGGCTGAAGATTGCAATAGCAGGCTGGATGAGGAGCATATAACTAGAAAAGTGCTTGGCTCGTTGAGTTGACTGTCAGCTGGCTCCACTGGATAGCTCCTGTGCAATTTTGTCCAACTTTTCAAGAATGTCTTCCACTGTAGGATCTGGCAGTGGACGCCAAAGAAGGGACAAGGACAGTTTAAAGAGGAACAAAAGAGCACATAATTTCACTGAGATGAACCTTCAATTCCTGCTGTAGAAAATTCAACAAAAGATGAAGAGAAACTGCTGGATCTCCATGGGAACGTTCTACAAAACATGTGTCTTATTGCTATGTGGAGGGAGATGGTAGTGGAACTGAGTGCTAACTGTCTCACTGTAGATTACTGCCACAAGAACTTCAATGATCTGCTAGGATAGGCAAGGTAACACACTGGGCACTTGTTGATCCTTGGTCACTCTGGGCGTCACTCTTCACCAATGTTCACGTTAAGCTGTGCGACCGCGCTACCAGGCAGTGTTCTGGAGGTCCGGTAACCAGCTTTTGAATGGAAAAACCACGCCTGCGTGGAAATTTGAATGGGCCACGCAGCCGTGCTCCCCCAAAAAACTTTGAGGGAACATTGCTCTTCACCCTCTGGAAGTAAGAGGTTGGAACGAACTTTTCACAAGGCACTCTGGTTACCTCTTGTGGTACTGACCTATAAGGAATAGTTACAGCTTTGTTCTTCCTCCTCATCATAATCATCATAATAATCCTCATCATAATCCTCCTCTGCCTACCCCATTACTGTGGTGTATCTGCAGAAGAGGAAGGTAGAAGCTAATGATATGCAAGCATTACCTTCTTAGGATTAAAAAGACAGAGAAAGGGATGGATGATTCTTTTGTGTGCTGCTTAACACGGACACCAAGGCTACAGTTCACTCACTACCTGGATACTGGAAATATGCCGCTGATCTCCCACATCAAGAGCAGAATGTCTCCCCATGCCTCTATGGCCTTCTCTTTATAAGATGTGAAGGCTTTAAAGGTGTGGATGTCCCTTGTGGGCATTGCATAACATTTTCTCCTGTGAGAAGATTGTGTAAATGCAGGGGAGGCTAGCAGTTGAGAAGTGTGTGCCAAGTGGTACGGGAGGGCTGAACTAAGAGCAGTGGGTGTATCAGCCTCAAACATAGAAACATAGATAATGGGTGCAGGAGTAGGCCATTCGGCCCTTCTAGCCTGCACCGCCATTCAATGAGTTCATGGCTGAACATTCAACTTCAGTACCCCATTCCTGCTTTCTCGCCATACCCCTTGATCCCCCTAGTAGTAAGGACCTCATCTAACTCCTTTTTGAATATATTTAGTGAATTGGCCTCAACAACTTTCTGTGGTAGAGAATTCCACAGGTTCACCACTCTCTGGGTGAAGAAGTTCCTCCGCATCTCGGTCCTAAATGGCTTACCCCTTATCCTTAGACTGTGACCTCTGGTTCTGGACTTCCACAACATTGGGAACATTCTTCCTGCATCTAACCTGTCTAACCCCGTCAGAATTTTAAATGTTTCTATGAGGTCCCCTCTCATTCTTCTGAACTCCAGTGAATACAAGCCCAGTTGATCCAGTCTTTCTTGATAGGTCAGTCCCGCCATCCCGGGAATCAGTCTGGTGAACCTTCGCTGCACTCCCTCAATAGCAAGAATGTCCTTCCTCAGGTTAGGAGACCAAAACTGTACACAATACTCCAGGTGTGGCCTCACCAATGCCCTGTACAACTGTAGCAACACCTCCCTGCCCCTGTACTCAAATCCCCTTGCTATGAAGGCCAACATGCCATTTGCTTTCTTAACCGCCTGCTGCACCTGCATGCCAACCTTCAATGACTGATGTACCATGACACCCAGGTCTCTTTGCACCTCCCCTTTTCCTAATCTGTCACCATTCAGATAATAGTCTGTCTCTCTGTTTTTACCACCAAAGTGGATAACCTCACATTTATCCACATTATACTTCATCTGCCATGCATTTGCCCACTCACCTAACCTATCCAAGTCGCTCTGCAATCTCACAGCATCCTCCTCGCAGCTCACACTGCCACCCAACTTAGTGTCATCCGCAAATTTGGAGATACTACATTTAATCCCCTCATCTAAATCATTAATGTACAGTGTAAACAGCTGGGGCCCCAGCACAGAACCTTGCGGTACCCCACTAGTCACTGCCTGCCATTCTGAAAAGTACCCATTTACTCCTACTCTTTGCTTCCTGTCTGACAACCAGTTCTCAATCCATGTCAGTACACTACCCCCAATCCCATGTGCTCTAACTTTGCACATCAATCTCTTGTGTGGGACTTTGTCGAACGCCTTCTGAAAGTCCAAATATACCACATCAACTGGTTCTCTCTTATCCACTCTACTGGAAACATCCTCAAAAAATTCCAGAAGATTTGTCAAGCATGATTTCCCTTTCACAAATCCATGCTGACTTGGACCTATCATGTCACCTCTTTCCAAATGCATTGCTATGACATCCTTAATAATTGATTCCATCATTTCACCCACTACCGATGTCAGGCTGACCGGTCTATAATTCCCTGTTTTCACTCTCCCTCCTTTTTTAAAAAGTGGGGTTACATTGGCTACCCTCCATTCCATAGGAACTGATGCAGAGTCAATGGAATGTTGGAAAATGACTGTCAACGCATCCACTATTTCCAAGGCCACCTCCTTAAGTACTCTGGGATGCAGTCCATCAGGCCCTGGGAATTTATCGGCCTTCAATCCCATCAATTTCCCCAACACAATTTCCCGGCTAATAAGGATTTCCCTCAGTTCCTCCTCCTTACTAGACCCCCCGACCCCTTTTATAACCGGAAGGTTGTTCGTGTCCTCCTTCGTGAATACCGAACCAAAGTACTTGTTCAATTGGTCCGCCATTTCTTTGTTCCCCGTTATGACTTCCCCTGATTCTGACTGCAGCGGACCTACGTTTGTCTTTACTAACCTTTTTCTCTTTACATATCTATAGAAACTTTTGCAATCCGTCTTAATGTTCCCTGCAAGCTTTTTCTCATACTTCATTTTCCCTGCCCTAATCAAACCCTTTGTCCTCCTCTGCTGAGTTCTAAATTTCTCCCAGTCCCCAGGTTCGCTGCTATTTCTGGCCAATTTGTATGCCACTTCCTTGGTTTTAATACTATCTCTGATTTCCCTTGATAGCCACGGTTGAGCCACCTTCCCCGTTTTATTTTTATACCAGACAGGAATGTACAATTGTTGTAGTTCATCCATGCGGTCTCTAAATGTCTGCCATTGCCCATCCACAGTCAACCCCTTAAGTATCATTCGCCAATCCATCCCAGCCAATTCACGCCTCATACCTTTAAAGTTAGCCTTCTTTAAGTTCTGGACCATGGTCTCTGAATTAACTGTTTCATTCTCCATCCCAATGCAGAATTCCACCATATTATGGTCACTCTTCCCCAAGGGGCCTCGCACAACGAGATTGCTAATTAATCCTCTCTCATTACATAACACCCAGTCTAAGATGACCTCCCCCCTAGTTGGTTCCTCGACATATTGGTCTAAAAAACCATCCCTTATGCACTCCAGGAAATCCTCCTCCACCGTATTGCTTCCAGTTTGGTTAGCCCAATCTATGTGCATGTTAAAGTCACCCATTATAACTGCTGCACCTTTATTGCACGCACCCCTAATTTCATGTTTGATGCCCTCCTCAACATCACTACTACTGTTTGGAGGTCTGTACACAACTCCCACTAACGTTTTTTGCCCTTTGGTGTTCTGCAGCTCTACCCATATAGATTCCACATCATCCAAGCTAATGTCCTTCCTAACTATTGCCTTAATCTCCTCCTTAACCAGCAATGCTACCCCACCTCCTTTTCCTTTTATTCTATCGTTCCTGAATGTTGAATACCCCTGGATGTTGAGTTCCCAGCCCTGATCATCCTGGAGCCACGTCTCCGTAATCCCAATCACATCATATTTGTTAACATCTATTTGCACAGTTAATTCATCCACCTTATTGCGGATACTCCTTGCATTAAGACACAAAGCCTTTAGGCTTGTTTTTTTAACACCCTCTGTCCTTTTAGAATTTTGCTGTACAATGGCCCTTTTTGTTCTTTGCCTTGGGTTTCTCTGCCCTCCACTTTTACTCATCTCCTTTCGGTCTTTTGTTTTTGCCTCCTTTTTGTTTCCCTCTATCTCCCTGTATTGGTTCCCATCCCCCTGCCATATTAGTTTAACTCCTCCCCAACAGCACTAGCAAACACTCCCCCGAGGACATTGGTTCCGATTCTGCCCAGGTGCAGACCGTCCGGATTGTACTGGTCCCACCTCCCCCAGAACCGGTTCCAATGCCCCAGGAATTTGAATCCCTCCCTGCTGCACCATTGCTCAAGCCACGTATTCATCTGAGCTATCCTGCGATTCCTATTCTGACTAGCACATGGCACTGGTAGCAATCCCGAGATTACTACTTTTGAGGTCCTACTTTTTAATTTAGCTCCTAGCTCCTTAAATTCATTTCGTAGGAACTCGTCCCTTTTTTTACCTATGTCATTGGTACCAACGTGCACCACGACAACTGGCTGTTCTCCCTCCCTTTTTAGAATGTCCTGCACCCGCTCCGAGACATCCTTGACCCTTGCACCAGGGAGGCAACATACCATCCTGGAGTCTCGGTTGCGGCCGCAGAAACGCCTATCTATTCACCTTACAATTGAATCCCCTATCACTATCGCTCACCCACTCTTTTTCCTGCCCTCCTGTGCAACAGAGCCAGCCACGGTGCCATGAACTTGGCTGCTGCTGCCCGCTCCTGATGAGTCATCCCCCTCAACAGCACTCAAAGCAGTGTATCTGTTTTGCAGTGGGATGACCACAGGGGACCCCTGCACTACCTTCCTTGCACTACTCTTCCTGCTGGTCTTCCATTCCCTCGCTGGCTGTGGACCCTTCTCCTGCGGTAAGACCAACTCGCTACACGTGATACTCACGTCATTCTCAGCATCGTGGATGCTCCAGAGTGAATCCACCTTCAGCTCCAACTCCGCAAGGCGGACCGTCAGTAGCCGGAGGTGGACACACTTCCCGCACATGTAGTCGTCAGGGACACTGGTGTTGTCCCCGTGTTCCCACATGGTACAGGAGGAGCATATCACGTGACCGAGCTGTCCTGCCATGACTTAACCCTTAGATACACTTAAATTGCCGACAACAATGTTAAAAGTTACTGATTAATAAAGAAAAAGAAAAACTACTCACCAATCAGCAGCCAATCACTTACCACGTTGGCTGTGACGTCACCTTTTGATTTCTTTCTATTTCTTTTTTGACTTCTCTCAGCTGGAGCTGCACCGGTACCTGGACTGCTGAGCCTTTTATAGGCCGCTGCCTCTCTCGACTCCCGCCTCTCTCGACGCTCCCCGGACTGCTGAGCCTTTTATAAGCCGCTGCCTCTCTCGACTCCCGCCTCTCTCGATGCTCCCCGGACTGCTGAGCCTTTTATAGGCCGCTGCCTCTCTCGACTCCCGCCTCTCTCGACGCTCCCCGGACTGCTGAGCCTTTTATAGGCCGCTGCCTCTCTCGAGGAAGGAATTTTAAAGTTGTAAGTTGTGCTTTGCTGTTTAGGGAGGTGGGTAGCCACAGAGTAAGATGCTTGGTGTAGATGGTTCTGCTGTAGATGTATTCTTGCGTAGTATAAAAAAAGATTGATGAGCCATGCAGTGAAGTTATCTGACAGTCAAGTGAGTGAGCCAAGCACTATTCCTTCCATTTTTTCCCCCACGTATTCCAGCATGGAATTCGGACCAATGACTATGCCAATGGGTATGCAAATGAACTGACCCAGGAATCCCTCATGTAAATACCTCTACAGACCAGCAGCAGTTGGATTCTTTTTTGATTGGTGTAACTACGATACACCTCACCACATGGAAATTCAGCCCCTGAGTCTCTTGCAGCCTACTGTTGACTATGGGTTTTATGTCATGTAAGATTTATTTTAGAAGTTATGCATTAGGACAATGCGTCTTTAACACGTGTATTTAGTGTAGAGTATCAGTGGTGTCTATCTCATTCCTTGGTCAATTTTGGATCAGAGTTTGACTCCATGATGGTCTATTGATGTGTTTGAATCTTATTATCGAGTTGTCTGGGGATATACTTGGATCTCATAACTTGCTGCTTTTGTGTTGATGCAAAGCAGTTTTGTGGCAATGTAACTTTGGGGGTCAGGAGGTGATCTGATTCTTGAGCATGCCAGGTAGTGTGAACCCACCTCTGATAGGTAGTTTCACCCTTGTTTAGTCTTTACACCAGCTGTAGTATGACTCCAACTAAGTGCAGGTAATCCACTGGACTTCCTGGAAACTTTCTAAACTGACCTTATAATCATTTAATGTCAATAGGGAGCTGACACTCCAACAAGCACTCTCCTAAAACAGTAACTGGTCAGGGAGCAGAGCTCTGCACATGAATACAAACTTGCATGCACAGAGCTCTCGTCTCACTCGCAGAACACAAAGCAAAGAGAGATGCAGCCGACAATGAAATCAAAGTGCATTGCACTCTACAGATACCAGTCTGAGCCCGGTATCTGCAGTATAATGGCAAGCTAACTCCCTGATAGGCTGATGGGAAATATGGATCTAATTCTCTGGTGGTTTCTAAACTTGACAGTGTGACAGAGCTGAATACGCAGTTAGTTCAAGGTGAAGCATTCTTTGTTAATGATGGTATTTCTTTTAATGGTCCCTCATACAATAGTTCTCAGTAGCTCCTCCTCATCGTCATCATCATAGAAACATAGAAACATAGAAAAAGGTGCAGGAGCAGGCCATCCAGCCCTTCGAGCCTGCTCCACCATTCAATAAGATCATGGCTGATCATTCCTTCAGTACCCTGTACCTGCTTTCTCTCCATACTCCTTGATCCCTTAAGGGCCATATCTAATTCCCCCTTGAATATATCTAACGAACTGGCATCAACAACTCTCTGCAGTAGGGAATTCCATAGGTTAACAACTCTCTGAGTGAAAAAATTCCTCCTCATCTCAGTCCTAAATGGCTTACCCCTTATCGTAAGACTATGTCCCCTGGTTCTGGACTTCCCCAACATCGGGAACATTCTTCCTGCATCTAACCTGTCCTGTCCCATCAGAATTTTGTATGTTTCTATGAGATCCCCTCTCATCCTTCTAAACTCCAGTGAATACAGGCCCAGTCGATCCAGTCTCTCCTCATATGTCAGTCCTGCCATCTCAGGAATCAGTCTGGTGAACCTCTGCTGCACTCCCTCAAAAGCAAGAACGTCCTTCCTCAGATTAGGAGACCAAAACTGAACACAATATTCCAGGTGGGGCCTTACCAAGGCCTTGTACAACTGCAGTAAGACTTCCCTGCCCCTGTACTCAAATCCCCTTGCTATGAAGGCCAACATTCCATTTGCCTTCTTCACCGACTGCTATACCTGCATGCCAACCTTCAATGACTGATGAATCATGACACCCAGGTCTCGCTGCACCTCCCCTTTTCCTAATCTGCCGCCATTCAGATAATATTCTGCCTTCTTATTCTTGCCCCCAAGGTGGATAACCTCACATTTATCCACATTATATTGCATCTGCCATGTATTTGCCCACTTGCCTAACCTGTCCAAATCACCCTGCAGGCTCTTAGCGTCCTCCTCACAGCTCACACCGCCACCCAGTTTAGTGTCATCTGCAAACTTGGAGATATTACACTCAGTTCCATCATCCAAATCATTGTACAGAGCTGGGGTCCCAGCACTGAGCCCTGTGGCACTTCATTATTCACTGCCTGCCATTCTGAAAAGGACCCGTTAATCCCGACTCTCTGCTTCCTGTCTGCCAACCAGTTCTCTATCCACGTCAGTGCATTACCCCCAATACCATGTACTTTGATTTTGCACACCAATCTCTTGTGTGGGACCTTGTCAAAAGCCTTTTGAAAGTCCAAATACACCACATCCACTGGTTCTCCCCTGTCCACTCTATTGGTTACATGCTCAAAAAATTCCAGAAGATTTGTCAAGCATGATTTCCCTTTCATAAATCCATGCTGACTTGCACCAATCCTTTCACTGCTTTCCAAATGTGCTGCTATTTCATCCTTAATGATTGATTCCAACATTTTCCCCACCCTCCCTTTTCAGAATGTCCTGCACCCGCTCCGAGACATCCGTGACCCTTGCACCATGGAGGCAACATACCATCCTGGAGTCACGGTTGCGGCTGCAGAAACGCCTATCTATTCCCCTTGCAATTAAATTCCCTATCACTATAGCTCTCCCATTCTTTTTTTCTGCCCTCCTGTGCAGTAGAACCAGCTGCTGCTCTCCCTGATGAGTCATCCCCCTCAACAGTACCCAAAGTGGTGTATCTGTTTTGCAGGGGGATGACCGCAGGGGACCCATGCACTACCTTCCTTGCACTGCTCTTCCTGTTGGTCTTCCATTCCCTATCTGGCTGTGGACCCTTAACCTGCAGTAAGACCAACTCACTAAATGTGCTATTCACATCATTCTCAGCATCGTGCATGCTCCAGAGTGAATCCATCCGCAGATCCAGTTCCGTAACGTGGTTCGTCAGGAGCTGGAGGCGGATACACTTCCCGCACACGTAGTCATCCCCACATGGCACAAGAGGAGCATAACACGTGTCCGAGCTCTCCTGCCATGACTTAACCCCTAAATTAACTTAATTTGCAACAACAATGCTAAAGGTTACTTACTGAAATAGAAAAGAAAAAGAAAAGCTACTTACCAATCACTTACCCCCTTGGCTGTGACGTCACCTTTCGATTTCTTTCTCTTTCTTTTTTGCCTTCTCACCCCTCTGCAGCTGCACAAGCATGCTTCTGGTCTCTCTGGCCTTTATAGGCTACTCCACGCACCGACCCCGGAACTCCCGCCTCTCGCCGACTCCCTGAGCTCCTGGTCTCACTGGCCTTTATAGGCCACTCCACGCACCGACCCCGGAACTCCCGCCTCTCGCCGACTCATCATCATCATAGGCAGTCCCTCGGAATCGAGGAAGACTTGCTTCCATTCCTGAAGTGAGTTCTTTGGTGGCGAAACAGTCCAATACGAGAGCCACAGACTTTGTCACAGGTGGGACAGATAGTCGTTGAGGGAAGGGGTGGGTGGGACTGATTTACCGCACGCTCTTTCCGCTGTCTGCGCTTGATTTCTGCATGCTCTCGGCGTTGAAACTCGAGGTGCTTAGCGCCCTCTCGGATGCACTTCCTCCACTTAGGGCGGTCTTGGGCCAGGGACTCCCAGATGGACTTCATGTTAGCGGAGTGGAAGATGCCTGTGCGTGAGTTCTTTTAACATGGAGTGGTCGTTGCATACCGGCTACCACACGGGCTTAGCTGAGCAAGGTCTTGATCCAGTGGCAAGGGGGTCCAAGACGACTAGAGACCAGGCACTGCTATATGGGCCTAGTTGCTATGGCAAGATGTTGGCCGCAGGCTCGCCGCTGGGTAGCGCCCTTGGTGGTAGGTGATCCGAGGCCTGGTTGGGTACAGGCATTGAGAGGTTCAGTGGCCCACCGGGGTTCAGGGTGGGAGGGCAGGGGGGGTCACAGCCATGGAACTCACCACGTAGCTCCTACAAGATGATATGAATAACAGTTTAAACAAACCTAATCAAAAGAGACAGGAAAGGATGTCAAAGTAATTGCAATTCTAAGTAATTATTTGATTTTTAGTTTGGGGCATTAATAATAACATCTTCTCTTTTTATATGTTTTTTAAATTCATTCTCAGGATATGGGCATCACTAGCAAGGCCAGCATTTATTTTCCATCCCTGTTTGGCCTTGAGCAGGTGGTGGTGGCGGGCCTTCTTTATGAACCACTGCAGTCCTTGTGGTGAAGGTACTCCCACATTGCTGTTAAGTAGAGAGTTCCAGGATTTTGATCCAATGACAATGAAGAAATGGCGATATATGTATCGTTGGAATGGTATGTGACTTGGAGGGGATCTTGGAGGTGATGGTGTTCCCATGCATCTGCTGCCCTTGTCCTTCTAGATGGTGGAGATTTCAGGTTTGGTGAGTTGCTGCAATGCATCCTGTAGATAGCATACACTACAGCCATGATGCGCCGGTGGTGGAGAGAGTGAATGTTTAAGGTGGTGCCGGATGGTGTTGAGCTTCTTGAATGTAGTTGCAGCTATACTTAACCAGGCAATTGGGGAGTATTCCATCACACTCCTAACTAGAGCCTTGTAGCTGGTGGAAAGGCTTTGGGGAGTCAGGCGGTAAGCCAGTTGCCACAGAATACCCAGCCTCTGGCCTACTCTGTGTAAAGTTTACACATTTCATGATCAAGGCACAGCAAGAGGCCACAGGCTAAAATGGTTTAAAGAAAACATGTGCGACTGTTGGGCAGGAGAAAGAACACCAGCCTGGGGCAGGTGGTGACTCATAACTGATTCATTCAATTTCTGCGGTCAGGAGCAAGACCCGATTAACATTGAGACAAAGGGTTTTGATCCAATCAAGCAGAGGAGCCCATGGATTAATTGGCTGGAGGGGTAAAAACAGTTCCCTATGAAGACTACAAGTCTGCAAAAACCCAGGACAACAAAGGATCCCACAAGGTGTGCATTTTTGGATAACGGGACACAACAGAGAAGGAGTTATCTTTTGCCCTGTTGATTCCATGCACCGAAGTAAGTGTGAATTGTGGCCATCCAAGCAGATCCAGACCCATCATTACAGCCATCGAGACTCATCCAGATGCATTAACTGAAAGGAGTCCAGTAGGAGGTGTATATAATCAAATGGATTTATATGTAAGAGCTGAGAACAAGAGCTTGGAACAACAGGAAGAGCTGGGAGCAACAGCTCAGGGACAAGGTCGAAGAAACACCTCAGAACAACAGGTCAAAGGAACAACGACCACAAAGCAAGCAGCTGGGACCCAACTTCTTCCCTAGCTCCACGAGCCTACAATCGACAAGAGCAGCAACTGGCTGGATGGGTGATTGTATGTCTTCGATCAATCTCTAAGAAATCTTATTCTGCAATTTTTAGTTGTTTTTTGTGTAATAAACTAACAGTTGAGTTTAAGCCTAAACTTTGCGTAACGTGGAGTCCTTCCTGTAATTCCCGAGGTCTATGAATCAAAGTAGAGTGGAAAATTAACACCCTACATCTGGTAGCCATGGCATTTAATTTAACTGGTCCAGTTAAGTTTCTGGTCAATGGTGACCCCAGAATGTTGATGGTGGGAGCTTCAGCGATGGTAATGCCATTGAACATCAAAGGGAAGTGCTTAGACTCTCTGCTGTTAAGGATGGTGATTGCCTGGCACTTGTGTGGCACAAATGGTACTTTCTACTTATCAGCCCAAACCTGAATATTGTATTTATATGCTGAAAAGTTTTACAGATCTGCAAATTTTGGGGGAATTGGGTCTTAGTCATTGGGGCTAAATTTGGCTTGGGCAGTCGTGCGAAACGGGCAATGGCAAATTGGCATCTGGTTTTACACACGGCCTGATTATCTTTTCCATTGAAGCAAAATGGTCTGCTGATGCGCTATTGCCCAAGACCTATTTCACCCCGTTGTTTCTTTAACTATTCTCACCATATACACATCAATAACTGATGTGTGCAGCTTGTATTCCTGGTTAATTGCAAACAGCAAAAGTCTCCTGTGAATAGTTTTTTATCTTATCACTGTATGATGGGAATGCATCCGTGGTCTACCATCAAATTGTGAAGTAAATACAGTCTTCAAAGCATCAACTGGAACATAAACCAAATGAACTACTTTGGGGTTTAATTAAGCAATAACTTTCACTTCAGTTTAGGATTCAATACACAGCCCCTGTGTGGATTAGATATCCAAGCTGAGGTGTTTAATCAAAGCAAGAGAGCCATTTATTGCGAAGGAAAAATGTGAGTTGTGCCTATTGTACTATAATTTAACAATTAAAATTTCAATTTTATAAAGATCGAAAGATTGACCAAGTTTAAATTTAATGGCAAAGAGTGTTGATTTTCATATTATGATTGGGAGTGGGCAACTATTGAAAGATATAAACAAAAAAAATTACGGGCCACATTTGGATTTGCTTTAGAGAAATTCAGATTCAAGATGCCTAAAGTTGCAGTCTGAATAGTGAAACTGCAGTATGTGAGTCAACATTGAATCACAGAATCATAGAATGGTTACAGCACAGAAGGAAGCCATTCGCCCTTTCCCCATAGCTCTGCAATTTTTTTCCTTCAGGTACTTATCCAATTCCCTTTTGAATGCCATGATTGAATCTGCCTCCACCACCCTTTCCAGATCATAACCACTCGCTGCGTAAAAAGGTTTTTCCTTGTGTCACAAAAGAGTTCTGATGAAAGGTCATCGACCCGAAATGTTAATTCTGTTTTTCTCTCCGCAGATGCTGCCTGAACTGCTGAGATTTCCAGCATTCTCTGTTTTTATTTCCTTGTGTCACCTTTGGTTCTTCTGCCAAACACCTTAAATCTGTGTCCTCTGGACCTGGACCCTTCCGCCAGAGGGAACAATTTCTCTCTATCAAATCTGTCTAGACCCCTCATGATTTTGAACACCTCTATCAGATCTCCTTTCAACCTTTTTCTGCTCCAAGGAGAACAACCCCAGCTTCTTCAGTAACTGAAGTCCCTCATCGCTGGAACCATTCTTGTATGTGGTGCCCAGAATGGGGCACAAAATTACAGCTGAGGCCAAAGCAATGCTTTATAAAGGTTCATCATAAATTCCCTGCTTTTGTACTCTATGCCTCTATTTATGAAGCCCAGGATCCCGCATACTTTTTCAACCACTTTCTCAACCTGCCCTGTCACATTCAATCATTTGTGCACATATATCTCCAGGTCTCTTTGTTTCTGCACCCACTTTAGGATGGTACCCTTTAGTTTATATTGCCTTTCCGCATTCTTCCTAGCAAAATGTATTCCGCATTAAATTTCATCTGCTGTTTGCCCATGCCACCAGCCTGTCTATGTCCTCTTAAAGTCTATCACTATCCTCCTCACTGTTCACTATACTAATATAATGGTAATGGTTCTTCCCCAGATCCTTTAGTCTAGACAGCAGTTTGTCGAGTTCTAGGAAACACTGCTGTAGTTTTACCTTGAATATTACAAATTAGATGGAAGTATCTATACCACAAGGTCACCTTCCAACCGCTAGACTATCAGGGCTCAGCAACTAGCCTACACACTGCTCTTCTCCCACTAAGCCCAAGGGCCGCAGGTATAAATTAATAAATTTTTTAATAGGGCTGCCTGTTCCAAATTAATACCTCTCAGGTTTTTTGAGTTGCGTTATGGGGAAGTCCCACTTGAAATATTTTCCACTGTCCTAATGGGCCTTATGCACAGCTCCTAGTACCTCTCATGTTGACTGGCCCCATTGGGATGTGCTCAGTCCATCAGGCGTATTGAAGACCTCAGCTCTGTGCCCTACAATAGGAGGATCGCGCAATGTCACCACATTATCGGGCGTATTATCATTGTCTATTAATGTATTACTTCAGTACATAAGCTTGTAGATTGTCTCTTCATGTCTAGAAATACCTGATAATTGAAATGTCATGTGATGTGGTGATGCATTTTGCTACCAAAGATCTTTGAATTTGTCTGACTTGATCTTTCAATTCCGTTCAGTGTCCTCCTGTAGTGCCATGTGCTAGATGTTCGTTGATAGGAGAACACATCAGCCACACAGTAAAATACACGGGATTTATAACAGAGATAAGGACCCTTTTGAATAAAAAGCCCATTGACTTTTTTTTTAATTAGTGGGTGAACCAAAGCCATTATCTATTCATTGCTGCCATCGCTTATCACAGGATGTGTTTATTGGTTTGCTGAGAGAAGCAGTGGCTCACGTGCAGGAGGTTGGATCAGTCACAAGGTATGTAATGTTTATGCTTTGTCTGCCTATACAACATACTCAGGCATTTCACAATTACATGAAACTTTATAACATTTATTTTAAAATCAATGCAGTGAGTAATGTTTAATCTGCTTGATCTAAAATAAAGTAAACAATCACCCTACTTGCATGAACTGAGATAACATTGTTAAGTTTTTTTTTTACTAGTGTGGAATTGGTATTTTTCCCCTCTGCTAATACCATCAAACCTTAATAGGGATAAAGGTTCAAAAGTATATAAAACTGCCAATGTTTTGAAAGTTATCATTTAAAATGATTAAAGATGACTTTAAATTGTTGTGCCTCATTGACTTTTCTTTTTTTTCCCCAGCAAAACATTCTCATGGGCTCTCGGCAAAATATCATTTCATTTGAATGAAGATTATTCACTGTTGATATATTGTTTCATCTTTTATTAACAAATTTAACAATGTTGGTTCTTGTTTAAGTTGAAAAGTCTTCCCTAATTTTGTGGATTTTATGTTCAATACCCTTTTTATGTTGACTGATCTTTTAAGATGTTTATTTTTAAATTCACTCAGTTCTCCTGAGCCTAACTTCACTTGTGTGTGGCTCTCAACCACACACAAGTCCGAATCAACCAATGGCTGACCGCCAGAAGTGTAGGCATTCTGAGCATGTGCATGTCAAGGATAGGCCTACACCAAGTCCTACTCCCACAGTTCTTAGCAGTGATGTTAGTATTGGAGAAAGTGAAGTGGAAGAATTTAAATCTTCAGAAATACCAGAGGTTGTTGAGGTAAATTGTTACATTGAAATAGTCTGGTTGCAGCTGGCAAAACTTCTCAGTTCTTTCCTATGAAGATATGAAGAAAAAACAGAGAAACAACAGCGACAACTTGCATTTATATAGCGCCTTTAACGTAGTGAAACACCCAAGGTGCTTCACAGGAGTGTTAGGAAACAAAATTTTAAACCAAGACACATAAGAAGATAAGACAAGAGGTGGGTTTCAGGAGCGCTTTAAAGGAGGAGAGAGAGATAAAGAGGCAGAGAGGTTTAGGGAGGGAATTCCAGAGCCTAGGACCTAGGCAGCTGAAGGCACAGCTACCAATGGTGGAGCAATGAAAATCTGGGACGTGCAAAAGGCCAGAATTGGGGGAGCGCAGAGATCTTGGTTGTAGGACTGTAGGAGGATACAGGGATAGGGAAGGGCAAGGCCATGAAGGGATTAGAAAAGAAGGATGGGAATGTTAAAATCGAGGTGTTTCTGGACTGGGTGCCAATGTAGGTCAGCGAGCTCAGGAGTGATGATGGGTGAACAGGACTTGATGTAAGTTAGGATACGGGCAGCAAAGTTTTGGATGAGCTCAATGTTATGTAGGGTGCAAGATGGAAGGCCGGAATAATTGAGTCTGGAGGTAACAAAGGCATAGATGAGGGTTCCAGCAGCTGATAAGCTGAGTCACAGGTGGAGATGGGTGATGTTACGGTGGTGGAAGTAGATGGTCTTGATGATGGAGCGGATATAAGGTTGAAAGCTCCTCTCAGGGTCAAATAGGATGCCAAGGTTGTGAACAGTTTGTTTCAGCCTCAGACAGAGGCCAGGGAGAGGATGGAGTTTGTGGCTAGGAAATGGTATTTGAGGCTGGGACCGAAGAAAAGGTAATAATCTCTGGATTACTACCAGAGCCACGAGCAAACTTGCATAGGGTAAATAAAATCAGAGAGTTAAACACGTGGCTCAAAGACTGGTGTGGGAGAAATGGGTTTTGGTTCGTGGGACACTGACACCAGTACTGGGATAAGAGGGAGCTGTTCCGTTCGGATGGCCTTCACTTAGACCGTGCTGGGACTAGGGTCCTGGCGAATCAAATAACTAGGGCTGTAAAGAGGGCTTTAAACTAATTAGTGGGGGGGAGGATTCAGGTGAACGAAAATTCTAAAAGTCAAAGAATAAGGAGAAGGCAATAGAGCAGGGTAGCACTGGGGGAAATGAAAACCAGAGCATGCCAGGAAGGGTCAGAATGTATAAGCATAAAAGTGAATCAAAAAGTGGGGTCAAAGCAGGAAAAATGGTAAAAAAACAAATTTAAAAGCTCTTTATCCGAATGCATGTAGCAATCATAATAAAATAGATGAGTTGTCAACATAAATAGATACAAATGGGTATGATCTGATAGCCATTACAGAGTCGTGGTTGCAAGGTGACCTGGACTGGGAAGTAAATATTCAGGGGTATTTGACAATTCGGAAAGACAGACAGGAAGGAAAAGGTGATGGGGTAGCACTGTTAATAAAGGTTGAAATCAGTGCATTAGTGAGAAACAATATTGGCTCAGAAGATCAAGATGTTGAATCAGTTTAGGTGGAGATAAGGAATAATAAGGGGAAAAAGTCGCTGGTGGGCATAGTCTATAGGCCCCCTAACAGTAGCTACACTATTGGACGGAGTATAAGTCAAGAAATAATGGAGGCTTGCAATAAAGGAACGGCAATAACCATGGGCGATTTTAACCTTCATATTGATTGGACAAAGCAAATTGGCCAGGGTAGCCTTGAGGAAGAGTTCATCGAGTGTACCTGGGTTAGTTTTCTTGAACAATATGTTGCAGAACCAACCAGGGCAGGGAGCAGGCTCTCTTAGATCTGGTACTGTGTAATGAGACAGGATTAATAAATGACCTCATTGTAAAGGATCCTCTAGGAATGAGTGGAATGGTTGAATTTCAAATTCAGTTGGAGGGTGAAAAAGTTGATTCTCAAACCAGTGTTCTAAGCTTAAATAAAGGAGACTACAACGGTATGAGGGCAGAGATGGCTAAAGTGGACTGGGAAAATAGATTAAAGAATGCAATGGTTGATGAACAGTGGCAGACAGTTAAGAAGATATTTCATAACTCGTAACAAAAATATATCCCAATGAGAAGGAAAGACTGTAAGAGAAGGGATAATCATCCGTGGCTGACTTAGGAAATAAGGGATGGTACCAAACTGAAAACAAGGGCATACAATGTGGCCAAGATTAATGAGTGGCCAGAGGATTGGGAAACTTTTAAAAGCCAGCAAAGAACGACTTAAAAAAAAGATAAAGAGAGGGAAGATAGATTATGAAAGTAAACTAGCAGGAAATATAAAAACAGATAGTAAGAGTTTGTACAGGTACATAAAACGGAAAAGAGTGGCTAAAGTAAATGTTGGTCCCCTAGAGGATGAGACTGGGGAATTAATAATGGAGAACAGGGAAATGGCAGAGACGTTGAACAAATATTTTGTATCGGTCTTCACGGTTGAAGACACTAAAGACATCCCAATAGTGGATAATCAAGGGGCTATAGGAAGGGAGGAACTTAATACAATCACTATCACTAAAGAAGTAGTACTCGATAAAATAATGGGACTAAAGGCGAACAAGTTCCCCTGGACCTGATGGCATAATGCTAAGGTCTTAAAAGAAACGGCTGCAGAGATAGTGGATGCATTGGTTGTAATCTACCAAAATTCCATGGATTCTGGGGCAGTCCCAGTGGATTGGAAAACCACAAATTTAACACCCCTATTTTAAAAAGGAGGCAGACAAAAACTATAGACCAGTTAGCCTAATATCTGTTGTTGGGAAAATACTGGAGTCCATTATTAAGGAAGCAGTAGCGGAACATTTGGAATAGCATAATTCAATGAAAGGGAAATCATGTTTGACAAATTTGCTGGACTTCTTTGAGGATGTAATGAGCAGGGTGAATAAGAGAGAACCAGTGGATGTGGTGTATTTGGATTTCCAGAAGGTATTCGATAAGGTGCCACATAAATGGTTACTGCACAAGATAAAAGTCCACGGGGTTGGGAGTAATATATTAGCATGAATAGAGGATTGGCTAACTAACAGAAAACAGAGAGTCGGGATAAATGGGTCATTTTCTGGTTGACAAACAGTGACTAGTGGGGTGCCGCAGGGCTCGGTGCTGGGGCCTCAACTATTTACAATCTATATTAATGACTTGGATGAAGGGACCTAATGTAATGAAGCCAAGTTTGCTGATGATACAAAGATGGGTGGGAAAGCAAATTGTGAGGAGGTCACAAAACATTTGCAAAGGGATATAGACAGGCTAAGTGAGTGGGCAAAAATTTGGGAGATGGAGTGTAATGTGGAAAAATGTGAGGTTATTCACATTGGCAGAAAAAATAGAAAAGCAAATTATAATTTTAATGGAGAAAAATTGCAAAGTGTTGCAGTACAGAGGGACCTGATGTCCTTGTGCATGAAACACAAAAAGTTAGTATGCAGGTACAGCAAGTGATCAGGAAGTCAATGGAATGTTGGCCTTTATTGCAAAGGGGATAGAGTATAAAAGCAGGGAAGTCCTGCAACAACTGTACAGGGTATTGGTGAGTCCCCACCAGAGTACTGCGTACAGTTTTGGTCTCTCTATTTAAGGAAGGATATACTTGCATTGGAGGCTGTTCAGAGAAGGTTCACTAGGTTAATTCAGGAGATGAAGCGTTGACTTATGAAGATATGTTGAATAGGTTGGGCCTATACACATTGGAGTTCAGCAGAATGAGAGGTGATCTTATCGAAACATATAAGATAATGAGGGGGCTCAACAAGGTGGATACAGAGAGGATATTTCCACTCATAAGGGAAACTAAAACTAGGGTACATAGTCTCAGAATAAAGGGCCGCCCATTTAAAACTGAGATGAAGAGGAATTTCTTGTCTCAGAGAGTTGTTAATCTATGGAATTCTCTGCCCCAGAGAGCTGTGGAGGTTGGGTCATTGAGTATATTTAAGGCCGAGATAGACAGATTTTTGAGCGCAAAGGGAATAAAGGGTTATGGGAAGCAGGCAGGAAAGTGGAGCTGAGTCCATGATCAGATCAACCATGATCTTATTAAATGGCAGAGCAGGCTCGAGGGGCCAGGTGGCCTACTCCTGCTCTTATTTCCTATGTTCTTATGTTCCCAATATTTAGTGGAGGAAATTTCTGCTTATCCAGTACTGGATGTTGGACAAGCAGCCTGAAAATCAAAGGCAGTGGAGGGGTTGAGAGAGGTAGTGGTGAGCTAGAACTGGGTGTCATTAGCATTAATGTGCAATATACCTTTATATCTCCTTTATTTTTATAGTCTATTTATGGATACTGTATTATAAATATCCCATCCTATCTCATTATTCCTTAAATTACAATTGGATTACTGGTCTCTAAGTATCTTTACCAGCTGGCAGTAAGCATATTGCCCAATTTTTCAATGACATTTAGTGGTAATAGTAACCATCAGGTGAAATGGTTTTGCAGCTGGCAGTTGATCTTAGTGCTAATCACTTACTATCAAAAGGGCAGATTATGATAATAGAGGGTTAGTTGATGGAATTCCCAACTCAGATGAGATAAGACCAACAAGAAACTGGTTTAACATAAAATCCATAAAGATTTTTTGTAAATAGCTTATTACTCGCCTGATATAACGAAAATTCAGCCATTTATTCAAATAGCAATTTTGGAGGATTTTACAAAAAAACACATTTCCTTTCTTGCACTCAGGCACATGTTTATTCCTCAAAAAAGGACAGCCCAACTTCGCTGTTGCATCATCGTTGAAACTTTCCAGGAAATTCTTGTGCCAATATTTCATTTTGATGGTTACTGTTAGTTGTTTGATAGATTTATTACTTGGTTCCTCAATTGAGAGGAAAAAAATGAGGCTCAAACTGATAACATTTAGGTGTCCATGTAGCGGCAGGTTACTCATTCAGGTTCCTTCATAGTAAGGTTGTGGAAAAACTGTCCTGATTTTTATTAATATAAAACCAGTAAGTAGAGAAGATTAGTAAAATGTTATGTTTAATGAGAAATCAAACAGAACTATTTTATTAGTATTAAGGGGTCGAAATTCAGTACCGCTATTTTTGAGGCGGTGTCAGCGGCTGAGAAAAATTTTTAACGCCGGGCGTTAGGCTCGGACCACAAACGCGAAATTAAGTTTAGCCGCCTAAAGAATGGATAGCAGCATTAAATCATGGAGCCACACACTTACCTGGAGGCGCTAAGTAGCGCTAAGTGGGCCATTAAGCGTGGGCTCAACATGCTATGCTCTGACCTCAATGTGCACTCTCTGCTTAATGTAGTGTTTCTAAATCCATGCTCTGAGTGGGTGAGGCCACGGTCAAGGTTCCCATTTGCAGCCTCTCCCACTGCAAGCCTGCATGCGCTGTTAACCTTGCTACTCGGTTCTGCAGACCCAACCCTCATGTTGTTAATTCCTCAGTCTTCATATGTGTCTCAAAGACGGTAGCCTCCCCGTTACTATGAGGTCCTGGCCCCTTAATTCAAGCATTGCCACAGCAAGTCCACGCCGCCAATGGTAGTAACATTGAGCTGCGAAGATTGTCATAGAGTAAAATGTACTAAACATCGAGCTGCGAAGACTCTCAAAAAGTAGCATATACTAATGTATGTAAGGCACTTCGGACACATTGATAGAAGGGCTCTAACTCTGACTTTTTCTTTAATGTTACAGGCGAAGCTCGTACACAACCGGCGGGAGCAAATGTGGACTGGTGGAGGGGAGCCAGACCTCCAAGTACTCAGTCCATTGGAGAAACGGAGAGCTACCCTGATGGGCATGCATGTTGATGCAATGGCAGTGTGTGCGGCTGACCCTCCTTGGGACAGTAACGTTATGTTGAGTTCCTTTGCAGCAACCTGCAGGACACTTGGCCCCTCACACCATCAAAGTGCAGCTATTTCCATGAGACTGGCATTCACGAATGCCTTTCCTGCTCCTGAACCCCTCCCCTGCAGGTGACCACTGTTCTGTGTTTGTGCTTTCAGATGATCAACCAGATCTACCCGGGCTTTCTCGGGTGCCTTCCACGGCTGCAGATGGTGGTGGGAACGAAGAGGAAGAGGAGCAGGAGGAGGATGCGCAGTCTGAGAGTAGGGCCAGCAGCACTGTTAATGAAGGGGTGGATGGGGAGGTGGAGGTGGGTGATGCTCCCGGACCCAGTGGCCTCCAGCAATGCCACGGGGACGGGAAGTTCAGGGGCCAGCTCGCCGGAGGGTAAGTGTGCACCTGAGTGATGCCCAGCAGCACTCTGATGATGAGCCCAACCTAAAGGTTGTCGCAAGGCAATCCCTGCAGTTGCACAGTGATCTGCTGGGTGCACAAGCAAGGATGTCCCAGAGTCTCGATGCATTAGCTGTGAGGATGAAAGAGTCCACCTCAAGTATTGCTCATGCCTCTCAGTAGCCTATCGAGCCCATCTTTGGTAGATACTAATGGATGCTGGATGCAAACAGTGACCATGGGATCCCAGACATGGTGGCATGGGCTATGGCTGATGTTGCAGTGGCCATTGAGCACCAGGCTGATGCTATTTGTAAAGTCCTGTCCCCTCAGTACAGATTCACACAAGACATGCAGTGAAGTCAAGGTCACTGGACCTACACCTTTATTTCACAGCTCTGGAATGCTGCACTTGCCTGAGACCTGTCCTTATATACCTGTCTCTTCAAGTGCACTCCTGGTGGTAAGCTATGCTGGTGGTTACAAGTCATATCTTATTACAGTCATATATAGCATGTTAGGATACAGTTATATATAATAATGTAAGATACATGACACTATTGTAGGCCTCCATACTCAAATGTCATCAGTACGTGGTGTTCTGAGTCAGCTCTCTGGCGTACTGCTGTCACAGTCACAGTCACTCTTGATGCAGAAGCAAATCGATTCAACAGATGCACTGACTGCTGCCATCCTGTCTGGGGCCCCATCAGTTCAATGATGAAACAATTGTTTGGTAGTCACCAGAGATGGCTACTTTGTTAGAAAATGAACTGATGTCAATATTTTCACTTGGATGTCTCAGAGAATGTTTGAAGGGGTTTTGTGGTTATGTTGATGTGTTGGGGATGAAGTTGTTGCCTTGTGCTTGTTTTCAGCACACATGATTTATGTTTGTAATAAACCAAGTTTTGAATGTTCACATGATTGTGCAGTGATTTTTAAAGACAGAGGGCTGCAGGGTAGGTAGCAATGTGTTTAGTTGATGCCCACGTGTATAGGCTGGCCATTCGGCACATCAACAGTCATTCACTGGAATCGATGAGTGATGAGCCTCTGAAGAGCAGCCCTTCCAACCGCAGTAGTGTCAGGCTGTCTCCTCATTCAGTGAGGCTTCTCGTCTTCCTCCTGAGGAACGTCGGTGCAGCCTATAAAAGGCCCAGCAATTCGTGAGGTGGGAGTGCGAGCAACGGGAGTCCGGGGACGTCGGAGCGGCCTATAAAAGGCCCAGCAGTTCGTGAGGCAGGAGTGCGAGCAGCGGGAGTACAGGGACGTTAGAGCGGCCGAGAAAAGGGCAGCCGGTGCAGCCACAAGGAGAGAAGGCAAGAAAGAAGTAGAAAGAAATCGAAAGGTGACGTCACAACCAAGGGGGTAAGTGTTTGACTGGTGATTGGTGAGCAGTTTTTCTTTTTCTTTTCTTTATCAGTAGATAACCTTTTAGCATTGTTGTTGCCAAATGAAGTTAATCTAAGGATTAAGTCATTGCAAGAGAGCTTGGACATGTGTTATGCTCCTCCTGTGCTATGTGGGAAGTCAAGGACGCTCCCAGTGTCCCTGATGACTACATGTGCAGGAAGTGCATCCACCTGCAGTACATGACAGACCGCGTTGCGGCACTGCAGCTGCGGGTGGATTTATTCAGGAGCATCCGCGATGCTGAGGATATCGTGAATAGCATGTTTAGTGAGTTGGTCAGACCGCAGGAAGAGGTTACACAGGCAGATAGGGGATGGGTGACCAACAGGAAGAGCAGTGGAAGGAAGGTAATGCATGGGTCCCCTGTGGGCATCCCCCTGCAAAACAGATACACCGCTTTGGCTACTATTGAGGGGGTTGATTCATCAGGGGAGAGCAGCTGCAGCCAAGTTCATGGCACTGTGGGTGGCTCTGCTGCACAGGAGGGCAGGAAAAAGAGTGAGAGAGCTATAGTGATAGGGGATTCTATTGTAAGGGGAATAGATAGATGTTTCTGCGGCCGCAGTCGAGACTCCAGGATGGTATGTTGCCTCCCGGTTGCAAGGGTCAAGGATGTCTTGGTGCGGGTGCAGGACATTGTGAAAATGGAGGGTGAACAGCCAGTTGTCGTGGTGCATATAGGTACCAACGATATAAGTAAAAAATGGGATGATGTCCTACAAGATGAATTTATGGAGCTAAGAGCTAAATTAAAATGTAGGACCTCAAAAGTAGTAATCTCAGGATTGCTATCAGTGCCACGTGCTAGTCAGAGTAGGAATCGCAGGATAGCTCAGGTGAATACGTGGCTTGAGGAGTGGTGCAGAAGGGAGGGATTCAAATTCCTTGGACATTGGAACTGGTTCTGGGGGAGGTGGGACCAGTACAAACCGGACGGTCTGAACCTGGGCAGGACCAGAACCAATGTCCAAGGGGAAGTGTTTGCTAGTACTGGTGGGGAGGGGTTAAACTAATATGGCAGGGGGATGGGAACCTATGCAGGGAGACAGAGGGAAGTAGAATGGGGGCAGAAGCAAAAGATAAAAAGAAGAAAAGTAAAAGTGGAGGGCAGAGAAACCCAAGGCAAAAAACAAAAAGGGCCACATTACAGCAAAATTCTAAAGGGGCAAAGTGTGTTAAAAAGACAAGCCTGAAGGCTCTGTATCTCAATACAAGGAGTATTCGTAATAAGCTGGATGAATTAACTGCAGATAGCAGTTAACGGATATCAAATAATTGGCATCACGGAGACATGGTTCCAGGGTGACCAAGGCTGGGAACTCTACATCCAGAGGTATTCAACATTCCGGAAGAATAAACAGAAAGGAAAAGGAGGTGGGGTAGCGTTGCTGGTTAAAGAGGAAATTAATGCAATGGTAAGGAAGGACATTCGCTTCAATGATGTGGAATTAGTATGGGTGGAGCTACGGAATACCAAAGGGCAGAAAACGCTAGTGGGAGTTCTGTACAGACCACCAAACAGTTAGAGTGAGGTTGGGGACAGCATCAGACAAGAAATTAGGGATGCGTGCAATAAAGGTACAGCAGTTATCATGGGCAACTTTAATC
Organism: Pristiophorus japonicus; assembly: GCF_044704955.1. Lineage (NCBI taxonomy): Eukaryota > Metazoa > Chordata > Chondrichthyes > Pristiophoridae > Pristiophorus > Pristiophorus japonicus. The sequence goes on from NC_091980.1 coordinate 247,966,428, forward strand.
TACATATTGATTGGGCTAACCAAACTGGTAGCAATGCGATGGAGGACGATTTCCTGGCATGTATTAGGGATGGTTTTCTAGACCAATATGTCGAGGAACCAACCAGAGGGCTGGCCATCCTAGATTGGGTGATGTGTAATGAAAAAGGACTAATAAGCAATCTTGTTGTGCGAGGCCCCTTGTGGAAGAGTGACCATAATATGGTAGAATTCTTTGTTAAGATGGAGAGTGACACAGTTAATTCAGAGACTAGGGTCCTGAACTTAAGGAAAGGTAACTTCGATGGTATGAGACGTGAATTGGCTAGAATAGACTGGCGAGTGATACTTAAAGGGTTGACAGTGGATAGGCAAAGGCAAACATTCAAAGATCACATGGATGAACTTCAACAATTGTATGTCCCTGTCTGGAGTAAAACTAAGACGGGGAAGGTGGCTCAAGCGTGGCTAACAAGGGAAATTAAGGATAGTGTTAAATTCAGGAAGAGGCATATAAATTGGCCAGAAAAAGCAGCAAACCTGAGGATTGGGAGAATTTTATAATACAGCAGAGGAGGACAAATGGTTTAGTTAGGAGGGGGGAAATAGAGTATGAGAGGAAGCTTGCTGGAGACATAAAAACTGACTGCAAAAGCTTCTATAGATATGTGAAGAGAAAAAGGTTACTGAAAACAAACGTAGGTCCCTTGCAGTCAGATTCAAGTGAATTTATAATGGGGAACAAAGAAATGGCAAACCAGTTAAACAAATACTTTGGTTCTGTCTTCACAAAGGAAGACACAAATAACCTTTCGGAAATACTACGGCATTGAGGGTCTAGTGAGAAGGAGGAACTGAAGGAAATCCTTATTAGCGGGAAACTGTGTTAGGGAAATTGATGGGATTGAAGGCCGATAAATCCCCGGGCCCTGATAGTCTGCATCCCAGAGTACTTACGGAAGTAGCCCCAGAAATAGTGGATGCATTGGTGATCATTTTCCAACAGTCTATCGACTCTGGATCAGTTCCTATGGACTGGAGGGTAGCTAATGTAACACCATTTTTTAAGAAAGGAGGGAGAGAGAAAATGGGTAATTTATAGAGTAGTGGGGAGAATGTTGGAATCATTTATTAAGATGAAATAGCAGCGCATTTGGAAAGCAGTGACAGGCTCGGTCCAAGTCAGCATGGATTTATGAAAGGGAAATCATGCTTGACAAATCTTCTAGAATTTTTTGAGGATGTAACTGGTAGAGTGGACAAGGGAGAACCAGTGGATGTGGTGTATTTGGACTTTCAAAAGACTTTTGACAAGGTCCCACAGAAGAGATTGGTGTGCAAAATTAAAGCATATGGTATTGGGGGTAATGTACTGACGTGGATAGAGAACTGGTTGGCAGACAGGAAGCAGAGTGTCGGGATAAACGGGTCCTTTTCAGAATGGCAGGCAGTGACTAGTGGAGTGCCGCAGGGCTCAGTGCTGGGACCCCAGCTCTTTACAATATACATTAATGATTTAGATGAAGGAATTGAGTGTAATATCTCCAAGTTTGCAGATGACACGAAGCTGGGTGGTGGTGTGAGCTGTGAGGAGGACGCTAAGAGGCTGCAGGGTGACTTGGACAGGTTAGGTGAGTGGGCAAACGCATGGCAGATGCAGTATAATGTGGGTAAATGTGAGGTTATCCACTTTGTTGGCAAAACCACGAATGCAGAATATTATCTGAATGGCAGCAGATTAGGAAAAGGGGAGGTGCAATGAGACCTGGGTGTCATGGTATATCAGTCATTGAAAGTTGGCATGCAGGTACAGCAACCGGTGAAGAAGCCAAATGGTATGTTGGCCTTCATAGCTAGATGATTTGAGTATAGGAGTAGGGAGGTCTTACTGCAGTTGTAGAGGGTCTTGGTGAGGCCTCACCTAGAATATTGTGTTCAGTTTTGGTCTCCTAACCTGAGGAAGGACATTCTTGCTATTGAGGGAGTGCAGCGAAGGTTCACCAGACTGATTCCCGGGATGGCAGGACTGGCATATGAGGAGAGACTGGATCGACTAGGCCTGAAGGATGAGAAGGGATCTCATAGAAACATATAAAATTCTGACGGGACTGGACAAGTTAGATGCAGGAAGAATGTTCCCGATGTTGGGGAAGTCCAGAATCAGGGGACATAATTTAAGGATAAGGGGTAAGTCATTTAGGCTGAGATGAGGAGAAACTTCTTCACTCAGAGAGTTGTTAACCTGTGGAATTCCCTACCGCAGAGAGTTGTTGATGCCAGTTCATTGGATATATTCAAGAGGGAGGTAGATATGGCCCTTATGGCTAAAGGAATCAAGGGGTATGGAGAAAAAGCAGGAAAGGGGTACTGAGGTGAATGATCAGCCATGATCTTATTGAATGGTGGTGCAGGCTCGAAGGGCCGAATGGCCTACTCCTGTACCTATTTTCTATGTTTCTATGTTTCCTCATTGTCCTCGTCCTCCTGAGGTGGCTCATCCATCCCTGGTGGTAATGGCTGGCCCCCCATAATGGCAGGTTGTGCAGCATGCAGCAGACAACGGTGATCATGGAGACTCTATCAGGTGAGTACTGCAATGCCCCTCCAGAGCAGTCAAGGCAGCAGAAACACTGATTCAGAACCCCGATAATTTGCTCGATAATGGCCCGCGTTGTGGTATGGCTGCTGTTGTGGCGCTGCTCGGCAGGGGTGGTGGGATTGTGAAGGATTGTCATCAGCCAGGGGGCCACACCATATCCTTTATCACCCAGGAGCCAGCCACGGTCTTCATGCTCTGGCTGGAAGACTCGCGGCACAGTGGTCTCCTGCAGGATTAAGGCATAGTGGCAGCTGCCAGGATATCTATTATTGACAGCGTGGATCACCTGCCTGTGATCGCAGACCAGCTGTATGTTGAGGAAGTGGTATCGCTTGCGATTCCGAAAGACCTCTCCATTGTGGGGCGGGCCCATAATGCCACATGCGTACAATCAATTGCTCCTTGAGCCCTTGGGAAGTCCGCTATCCTGGCAAAGCCATGGGTGCACTCATCCTGGTCTTCCCTGAACATGCTGAACTTGATGTAGTCCATTCGTTTGCCGTAGAGAGCGTTGGACACCTGGCGAATGCAGCAATTTACTGCAAACTGCGAGATGTTGCATATATCGCCTACAGGAAACTGGAAGGTGCTGAAAGCATAGAAAGTCACTGCTACTGTCACTTTCACTGCCACTGACGGCGAGTTCCTAGTGCCGATATCAGCTGCCAGATATGTTTGCAGAAGGTTGCAAAGCTCTGTTACCATCTTCTTGCGGAACCTCAGCCTTCTTAAGCTCCTTGAACATCTCAGGATAAGAGTAATGCACACGGCAAACCCTGTCTGTGTACAGACTCCTGCCCTGCCATCTGAGGCCTCTCCTCTGGGGACGATCCACATTTGCCCTAAGCTGTCTCTGCAGCCGGTGCCTTTCAAGTCATCACTGCAGGACGACATGGTGCGCGCTCACTGCCCCCTTAACTTTGCAGAAATCACAGTGAAATGCAACTTTCAAATTTTTCAGATATCGAACCCAACAATGTGTCCGAGATACTAGTAGTCAATCTGACGAGTCAACAACAGTATGGCGGCAATGCCCTACTATCTGTGCGAGCATCAAACGTAGCACTGACTGAGATCTCTGAGCCCTGGCTGCAACTCCCTTTAAATAACGCCCCCGATTCGTTTCTCCGTCTTGTGCAGTCCAACTTTTTCAGGCGTCACCGATGCCAGCCGTTAAGTGAGATGGCAAAATTAAATGTGGCAAGAAGGGCGCCAAGGAGGTGTTGTACGCATACCGACGTCATGATTTCCATGGCATTAGCCGGCGGGACGTTACGTTTTTAATGCCCTTAAAAAATTACCACCGAATTTTGCGGCAAGTGTCAACAGAACCCAGCGCCAGTCCGAACCGCCTTACGCCCACTTAACACCTAAGTTATCAGCAGGTGTTAGCAACTGAATTTTGACCCCTTAGATTTTTACAATTGTACATTAATTGTGGAAGATCTGGTCAAAGTCTGGAAAGGTCTTGGGCATTCTATCCTATATAATGTTCAAACATAATTATATTTGTTAACTGCATAGGCCTGATTTCTGGATGCTTGATTCCACTTCTGTTGTTGATGATTTGCTGTCGAACATTGCAGTTACTTCTGATGACAAACAACATTCGTTACTTCATTCTGGCCTACTGGATAAGCAGATCTCTTCAGACAGCTCAGGCCTGGCGCTGGACAGTGATTGTTACATTTTAAATGACTCGATATCTGAAGCTGGACCATGTACAGACCAAGATGAATTAACGGAAAACTTTAGTGAACTGTTTTTAAGAGAATCACTTTCATGTGATATTGAAGAATCTTTTCTTGATGAGAGCTTATAAATATAAGATGATCTAGAATGGACTGATAATCTCCCTGTGGAACATGATTTTATTTGTGAATTTACAGAAGAACAGCAGGGAATTCCAAAGCAATCAAAAACAACCAGTTTCCCTCATGAATACCATTCCAATCAGAAATGCTTTGATAATCAAATCAGGCTGAAAGGTAATCTTCATATTTTTACTTTTTTTTTGCTAAGGATGAATGTCCTTGCTTTGAAGTAAATTTTCTCCCCTTTTTCTTTTCTGACTTCCCTGAACTATGCAGCATCCAGGAATGAGAGGTTGGGCAGGTGAAAAGCCCGTTCTGAAGCCTTTCCCAATGGTACTCTGAAACTGTCCACCGGGAATCTGGAAATCACGCTTCAATTCTCCATTCTTCCCTCCTTGCCTCTGCTCAGCATCTCCCACTCTCAGTTGAGATTTGGGAATTTGCTGTGGTGGAGGATTGCAGGAAAAAGGCCACCTTTTAAGTCATCATTTTATCTTCTGATGATTGCACATACAAAAGAATTCAGAGGGGAACTTGAAATGTCTGTAAGACAGATTTGATCCAAAGTACTAATAGAGGTATTTAAAATATAATCCAGCTTCACTGCATTGTGTACTTAGAAATGTGGTTGAGGTTAATTCAGGGTAGAAGTATCATAATGCAGCTCTCTACAGATTTGGAAGCACTGTTACCTACAGCACAGTCTGCATGTACAAAAATATGTAACACATAAATCAAATCTAGTCTTAGACTGGCATGTTACCTATCGCAGCAGTTTACAGCAGACTGTGTCTGCTTTCTGGTATGACGTTGCAATTTGAGGCCACTGGATTCTGGGAGACGTCGATTTCACAGTGACCTTTTCCTGGCAATGTAAGGGGAAGTCCTATTTAAGTTCAACTCACCTCAGCTATCAGAACAATCATTGTGGGACGGCTGCTGATGTTAAGTTGATTACCTTGGCTCAAAAACAGTAATGGGGAGTTCACTGTAATATTGTTAAGCTAAGTATAGAATACTTATCCAACAAAGAGTGATAGGGCATCTCAGTGACTATTTAGTTGTCTGAAATGCTTCCACGACCTGAACCTTATCGAACAGAACCCAATAACAGAACAATAAATTGGAACATTGTGTGCTTAAAGTGAAATAAGATTAAATTGCAGACGAGAGCGATAGGCAAGAGAGATTAGTTTTCTATCAGATTTGTTTGCCACCTTTATGATTACTTTCAATCACATTGATTAAATACTGCTGAAAAGTAAATACATTTTTATTGAAAATTAAATTTCTCTGGCATCTGTACTTGTTTAGTGATATGCACATATTTTTTCAAATATAATTGTTCCTGCTGCGGATTAATACATCACAGTAGCATGAATAGTGATAATTTTTCATTTTAAACCTTTTTATATTGAACCTTTTCTTATGTTGAATTATGAAACAGTTTTAATTCTTGAACGACTGAAGTAATAAATCAGCTGGTCACTGCTCCAAAAAAACTTTAAATCTATAATCCTTAAGTTGAAAAATCTGTCATAACACAACAGAGGAAATATTACATTTGGAGGAATTTGCTGTGTCACAATATTGAAATTTACCGATCACACTAAATGAATATTGAAATTTACCAATAATGCCTAATTGGAAGGGTATAGCAAATTGCAAGGAGCATTGTGAACAATTGTAATAGGACATAGATAGAATCATAGAATCATCATAGAATCATAGAAATTTACAATTTAGAAGGAGGCCATTCGGCCCATCGTGTCCCTGCCGGCTGACAAAGAGTTATCCAGCCAAATCCCACTTTCCAGCTCTTGGTCTGTATACCTGTAAGTTACGGCACTTCAAGTGCATATCTAAGTTTTTAAATGATGTGAGAGTTTCTGCCTCTACCACCCTTTCAGGCAGTGAGTTCCAGACCCCCACCACTCTCTGGGTGAAAAGATTTCTCCTCAAATCCCTCTAAACCTTCTACCAGTTACTTTAAATCTAAGCCTCCTGGTTGTTGACCCCTCTGCTAAGGGAAATAGGTCTGTCCTATCCACTATCTCGGCCCCTCATAATTTAATACATCTCAATTAGGTCTTCCCTCAGCCTCTCTGTTCCAAAGAAAATAACCCCAGCTGATCTAATCTTTTCTCTTAGCTAAAATTCTCCAGTCCAGGCAACATCCTCGTAAATCTCCTCTGTGCCCGATCCAGTGCAATCACATCATTCCTGTAATGTGGTGACCAGAACTGCATGCAGTACTCTATCCGTGGCCTAACTAGTGTTTTATACAGTTCAAGCATAACCTCCCTGCTCTTATATTCTGTGCCTTGGCTAATAAAGGCAAGTATCCCGTATGCCTTCTCAACCACCTTACCTACCTGCCCTACTACCTTCGGGATCTGTGGACATGCACTCCAAGGTCCGTCTGTTCCTCTGCACTTCTCAGTGTCTACCATTGGGCTAGATTTTCCACTTCACCGCCCATTTATGGCCCATATATGGCCCAAAACGGACCTCTATCGCACATTTTGAGCAAAAAGTGGAAACTAGGCCCAAAATATCGCCTGAAAAACAGGTGCCTAAGTTTCCATTTTGATCGCCGAGAAGATCGCCGAAATTATAGCCCACACAAGGCCCATCCCAAGTTTCAGCATCTAGTATGCAATTCGTTGGGCCGATGCAAGGCCCAAAAGAGTGCTGAGAAATAGTTGTTTTTTCGGGGCCTAAGAGAAGGAAAATGGGCACTACGGACACCATTTTGACTTCAATAGAAGGGTGGAGGATTAGTTGTGATTTAATTAGACAGTTAGTTGTACTCAGAATATTGGGACAGGGAATATACATAGGTATTATTACATTATTTTTAGTAAGGTTTTATATATTGAATTTATTAAATAGCTTTTACATAGTGAAGTTATTTACTGATATTGTTGGGGCCTATCAAACTTACTGGTATACACCGTAGAGAGTACAGAGAGTGCAGAGTACAGTGATTAGATATTGTTAATAGATTATTAAAATTAGACATCTGCCATATCTATCAGCACGCTACACACTGCTGCATTTGACAGGTGACTGAAGGCTCCTTACGCTCATGGAGGGACTTCATAAGCTTCACAATGACCAGGGAGGCTCAGACCAAGAGTACTTTCGGTTTCCATAGAATAGCAGACTTCCCCAAGGTGCAGGGAGCAATAGACTGTACGCACATTTACCTCAAAGCACCCTTAAAGAACGCGGAGGATTTTCATAACAGAAAGGGGTTCCACTCGCTAAATGTGGACATTCAGATGTTGATTTACAGTTAGGGTTAATCAAAAGTTTCAATTGCATGGGGTGTCCTTGTTGTCTCGCCTGCACTGACCTACCATCAGAAATTATGCTTATTTTATAAAGTTTAGTGTTAGTAAAGTGTTACTAAAGTACTTGTATATTAAAAGAATAAACAAATATGGATTAATATCTGTATAGTTGATAACTAATGTAACTAAGAGAGAAGACACACACAATTTATTGAATTAAAGAACATTTTTTTAATTAACAACCCTCCAATCCCCCACCCCCCACCCCCCGCACCAACCCACCCTTCCCTCAAATACACAAAATCTTAACAATTAACAATAAACAATTAACTAATAACAACTAACAAAACAAGAACAAGAACAAGAACAATTTAACTAGTGAACAAACTTTGTGAAAAAGCGTCCCCCTCCCTTACTGTGGCCACATTTCCCTCCAGGTCCAGTCCAACCCTGTGTTCGTACCCCACCCACCCGTTTTGGTCTACGCAGACCGACACCAAGATGTCGTGCCGAGTGGGACGGCAAGACTTCCTGCCGTGATGGAGATGACGAAGCGGAAGCGGAAGCCTGAAGCTCCACTTCCAAATCAGAAGGAACTGTGCCCTCCATAGTCGCTTGCGTGCTCGGAGTCTCACTGCGAGCTGACACGACACCTTGGGGTGCAGCGCCGTGTCCAGCCAGCAACGCATGCCGTATGGCATTGGTTGCGGCTGTCTGCTGCCGAATGGCCTCCAACGTCTCCCTTGCAGTCTGTGTTTGCTCAGAAGACCAATTGGAGAAGTTTATGCAGAACTCACTCCAGGATGCTGGAAACTGGCTCCAGTTCGCGGAGAACTGGCTCCAGTTCGCAGAGAATCCCGCGAAACCCTGGATAAGGTCGCAGCCAATCGCAACCGTCTCCCTGCACAGGGATATCAAGCTTTCTGTCTGGCCCTCCATGGTAGGTGATTGCTCACCACACTGACCGGACCTCCATGGGGTTGGCGTTTGCAAAATGACCCACCTTGGCGTCGCCACCTGCACACCGCTTGGTCTCGGTGCTTCTTCCATCTCAATCAAGCTGGCCGCAGGTTGTTCCCCCCCCCCACAAAAAAAATCTCATCCTCCTCCTGCTTTTCCTCCTCCTCCTCCTCTTGCTCCGCTCAAGTAAACTGACGGACTGCGTTGTCAAGTCCTCCTCCTCCATCTCTTCCTCCTGAGAGCTGTTGGAGGGGTCTATTACATTTGCGGATGTCTCAGCTACCGAGCATTGCTCAACGGACACTTGACCTTAGAAAGATGAATGAAATTTCTAAACAACGCATAACAATACATATCAATATATATCAATATTTCAAAAGTTCAATAACCCAAAACATTGCAATACTTTTCAAAACCACATATGCACAAGGGTTCATCAGGGTTAACATGGCCTCATTCGTAGATCAAGACTACATCGAAATTATTGAATTATAATTGCATAACATTACATGCGTAACTACGATATTTTTCATTTGTATTTAGTAATGTTTGACAATTGTACATTTGCCATTACTCACCAGACTCAAGGGTGGGCTTGGCCACACCACGGGTCGTGACCGAACGGTTTTCAGGTCCCACCAAGGCCACCGCAACCTCCTCGTATGCATTAAGAGTGTGCACTGTCGCGGAGCCGCCACTCATCCTCCTTTGCTCCGCGCGGTTGATACTTATATTTTTCTGTAAATGATAATTTAACATTGCACGGTATAAGCTACTGTACTTGACAATAAACATTGAAAACTGACAGATTTAAATGTTCAATTATTACATAACATTATAGTGCATATGAATAATTTCTAATATTCTAATTATAAACAGCAAGTAAATAATACATATGTATCATTTTAAATATGACTTTTAAATATGTTTTAAATATTAAAATGCAACTTACTCTGGTAGCTACATAAGAATAATTTTTAATAATATAACATGCAACTTACTATTAGGGTGAATAAATGTAATTTTTAATTTAAGTAATTTTTAAATTAATGTTATTACTTTACATTATAAATAAATAACATTGAGGATTTTGTTTGCAATTTATAAACATCAAGTAAATAATACATAATAATTTATAAATATGAAGTAAATAATACATATGTGTGATTTTAAATATGACTTTTAAATATGTTTTAAATATAGATAATCCAACTTACTCTGGCAGCTGCCAGCAGGCTGTTCCATCTCTTGGGGCACTGGTCAGACGTCTGCACCTCATTTGATGCCGATGTAACGACAGCGGCAATCTCCAGCCAAATTCATCTATAGGCACGGGGTGGAGGTTTCCCATGGCCACGCCGTGTCAAGTCCTCCCATCTTGTTGAGACCACGTTTACAAGAACCTAGTTGGCCTCCTCACGAAAGGCTTTTGTCCTTTGCCTCTCCATCTCCCTTTGCTTTTGTGGTTGCATTGATGATTTTTAAAAGTTAACAGAAAGCTAATCGAAAATAGTTAGCAATCCAATCAAATTTTATAAAGATATTTAATACATTTCTCAAATTATTAAATATTTCTTCCTCACTGCTTCTCTCCTTCTCTCCTTCTCTCCTTCTCTCTCCTTCTCTCTCCTTCTCTCTCTCCCGCTCTCTCCGATCTTCCCTGTGCTTCTGAGTATGTGCGATGACCCATGAACTCTCCAAACGCGGCAAAAAAAATCAACCCCAAAAAAAAACATCCCACACATGCGCACAATAGCATTGCTAGGGAAGCTTTTTTTTTACTTCCGTTTGACTTCCTCTTTTTTTGGGTGATCATGAGATTGGCGAAAAATCAGATCGCCCATTTGACATCGCCACAGTAAGGCCAAGCGGAAAATCGCAAAAAAAAAGGGCCTTATGCCAACGATCAGCACAGGCGATACGTCCCACATCGCTGGAATAAGGCCCATTTTTTGAGGTCTTAGTCACCTAGTGGAAAGTCTAGCCCATTGTGTCTTCCCTTATCTTGCTAGTACTCCGCAAATGTACTACGTTACTCTTCTTGGGATTGAATTCCGTTTGCCACTTTCTGACCAGTCCATTGATATCTTCCTGCAGTCTACAGCTTTCTTCTTCATTATCAACCATTCAATTTTTGTATTATCAGCAAACTTCTTAATCATACCCACTACATTCAAGTCTAAATCATTGATATATACCACAAAAAGCAAGAGATCTAGTACTGAGCCCTTCCAGTCATAAAACCACCCATCAACCATTACCCTTTACTTCCTGTCTCTGAGCCAATTTTGGATCCAACTTGCCACTTTGCCTTGAATCTTATGGACTTTTACTTTCATGACAAGTCTGCCATGTGGGAGCTTATCAAAAGCCTTGCTAAAATCCATATACATTACATCAAAGGCACTACCCTTATTGACCCTTCTTATTACCTCCTCAAAAAATGCAATGAAGTTAGTCAGACATGACCTTCCCTAGTCAGAGTAGAAATAGCAGGATAGTTAAGATGAATATGTGGCTTGAGGAATGGTGTAAGACTGAGGGATTCAAATTCCTGGGACATTGGAATCGGTTCTGGGGGAGGTGGGACCAGTACAAACTGGACGGTCTGCACCTGGGCAGGACCGGAACCGAGGTCCGAGAGGGAGTGTTTGCTAGTGCTGTTGGGGAGACTTTAAACTAATATGGCAGGGAGATGGCAATCTATGAAGGGAGACAGAGGGAAGTAAAATGGGGGCAGAAGCAAAAGGCAAAAAGGAGATCAGGAAAAGTGGAGGGCAGAGAAATCACAGGCAAAAATCAAAAAGGGCCACATTACAACATAATGCTAAAAGGACACAGAGTGTTAAAAAAACAAGCCTGAAGGCTCTGTGTCTCAATGCGAGGAGCATTCGTAATAAAGTGGATGAATTAATTGCACAGATAGCTGTTAAAGGATATGATATAATTGGGATTACAGAGACATGGCTCCAGGGTGACCAAGGCTGGGAACTCAACATCCAGGGGTATTCAATATTCAGGAAGGATAGACAGAAAGAAAAGGAGGTGGGGTAGTGTTGCTGGTTAAAGAGGAGATTAACACAATAGTAAGGAAGGACATTAGCTTGGATGATGTGGAATCTGTATGGGTAGAGCTGCGGAACACCAAAGGGCAGAAAACGCTAGTGGGATTTGTGTACAGACCACCAAACAGTAGTAGTGAGGTTGGGAATGGCATCAAACAGGAAATTAGGGATGTGTGCAATAAAGGTAGAGCAGTTATCATGGGTGACTTTAATCTACATATAGATTGGCAGTGTATAAGGGATGGTTTTCGAGACCAATATGTCCAGGAATCAACTGCAGAGCTCGCCATCCAAGACTGAGTCTTGTGTAATGAGAGACGATTAATTAGCAATCTTGTTGTGCGAGGCCCCTTGGGAAAGAGTGACCATAATATGGTAGAATTCTTCATTAAGATGGAGAGTGACACAGTTAATTCAGAGACTAGGGTCCTGAACTTAAAGAAAGGTAACTTCGATGGTATGAGACGTGAATTGGCTAGGATAGACTGGCGAATGATACTTAAAGGATTGATGGTGGATAGGCAATGGCAGACATTTAAAGACCACATGGATGAACTTCAATAATTGTACATCCCTGTCTGGCGTAAAAATAAAATGGGGAAGATGGCTCAACCGTGACTAACAAGGGAAATTAGGGATAGTGTTAAATCCAAGGAAGAGGCATATAAATTGGCCAGAAAAAGCAACAAACCTGAGGACTGGGAGAAATTTAGAATTCAGCAGAAGAGGACAAAGGATTTAATTAGGAAGGGGAAAATAAAGTATGAGAGTAAGCTTGCAGGAAACATAAAAACTGACTGCAAAAGCTACGATAGATATGTGAAGAGAAAAAGATTAATGAAGACAAACATAAGTCCCTTGCCATCAGAATCAGGTGAATTTATAATGGGGAACAAAGAAATGACAGAGCAATTGAACAAATACTTTGGTTCCATCTTCACTAACGAAGACAGAAATAACCTTCCGGAAATACTAGGGGACCGAGGGTCTAGCGAGAAGGAGGAACTGAAGGAAATCCTTATTAGTCAGGAAATTGTGTTAAGGAAATTGATGTGATTGAAGGCCAATAAATCCCCAGGGCCTAATAGTCTGCATCCCAGGAAGTGGCCCTAGAAATAGTGGATGCCTTGGTGGTCATTTTCCAACATTCTATAGAATCTGGATCAGTTCCTATGGATTGGAGGGTAGCTAATGTAACCCCACTTTTTAAAAAAGGAAGGAGAGAGAAAACAGGGAATTATAGACCGGTTAGCCTGACATCGGTAGTGGGGAAAATGTTGGAATCAATTATTAAAGATGTAATAGCAGCGCATTTGGAAAGCAGTGACAGGATTTGTCCAATTTAGCATGAATTTATGAAAAGGAAATCATGCTTGACAAATCTTCTAGAATTTTTTGAGGATGCAACTAGTAGAGTGGACAAGGGAGAACCAGTGATGTGGTGTATTTGGACTTTCAAAAGGCTTTTGACAAGGTCCCACACAAGAGATTAGTGTGCAAAATTAAAGCACATGGTATTGGGGGTAATGTATTGATGTGAATAGAGAACTGGTTGGCAGACAGGAAGCAAAGAGTAAGAATAAATGGGTCCTTTTCAGAATGGCAGGCAGTGACTAGTGGGGTACCGCAAGGTTTGGTGCTGGGACCAAACATTAATGATTTGGACGAAGGAATTGAATGTAATATCTCCAAGTTTGCAGATGACACTAAGGTGTGTGGCAGTGTGAGCTGTGAGGAAGATGCTAAGAGATTGCAGGGTGATTGGACAGGTTAGGTGAGTGGGCAAATGCATGGCAGATGCAGTATAATGTAGATACATGTGAGGTTATCCACTTTGGTGGCTAAAACAAGAAGGCAGATTATTAACTGAATTGTGACAAATTAGGAAAAGGGGAGGTGCAACGAGACCTGGGTGTCATGCTACATCAGTCATTGAAAGTTGGCATGCAGGTACAGCAGGCGGTGAAGAAGCCAAAAGGCATGTTGGCCTTCATAGCGAGAGATTTGAGTATAGGAGTAGGGAAGTCTTACTGCAGTTGTAGAGGGTCTTGGTGAGGCCACACCTTGAATATTGTGTACAGTTTTGGTCTCCTAATCTGAGGAAAGACATTCTTGTTATTGAGGGAGTGCAGTGAAGGTTCACCAGACTGATTCCCGGGCTGGCAGGACTGACAGATGAAGAAAGACTGGATCGACTAGGCCTGTATTCACTGGAGTTTAGAAGGATGAGAGGGGATCTCATAGAAACATATAAAATTCTGATGGGACTGGACAGGTTAGATGCAGGAAGAATGTTCCCAATGTTGGGGATGTCCAGAACCAGGGGACATAGTTTAAGGATAAGGGGTAAGCCATTTAGGACTGAGATGAGGAGAAACTTCTTCACTCAGGGAGTTGTTAACCTGTGGAATTCCCTACCGCAGAGAGTTGTTGATGCCAGTTCATTGGATATATTCAAAAGGGAGTTAGATGTGACCCTACGGCTAAAGGGATCAAGTGGTATGGAGAGAAAACAGGAATGGGGTACTGAAGTTGCATGATCAGCCATGATCATATTGAATCATGGTACAGGCTCGAAGGGCCGAATGGCCTGCACCTGCACCTATTTTCTATGTTTCTATGTAAATCCATGCTGACTGTCCTTGATTAATCCATGTCTTTCTAAATGAAGATTTATCCTTTCCCTTAGGATTTTGTCCAATAATTTTTCCACCACCGAGGTTAGGCTAATTGGCCTGTAATTATTTGGTCTATCCCTTTCTCCCTTTTTAAACAATGGTACAATGTTAGCAGTCCTCCAGTCCTCTGGCACCACACCTGTAGGCAGAGAGGATTGGAAAATGATGGTCAGAGCCTCTGCCGTTTCCTCTCTTGCTTCTCTTAACAATCTGGGATACATTTCATCTGGGCCTGGGGATTTATCCACTTTAAAAGCCGCTAAACCTCTTAATACTTCCTCTCACTATGTTTACCTCATCTAATATTTCACACTCCACCTCCCTGATTGCAATGATTGCACCATCCCTCTCTTTTGTGAAAACAGATGCAAAGTATTCATTAAGTACCATACCCATGTCTTCCACCTCCACACACAGGTTCCTTTTTGGTCTCTAATAGGTCCTACTCTTTCTTTTAATTATCCTCTTGCTCTTAATGTATTTATAAAATATCTTTGGGTTTTCCTTGATTTTATTTGCCAATATTTTTTCGCCCTCTCTTTGCTTTCCTAATTATTTTAAAATGTCACCCCTGCACTTTCTATACCCTTCTAGGGTTTCTGCAGTATTGAGCCCGCAGTATCTGTCATAAGCCTCCCTTTTTTTCTTTATCATAACCTGTATGCCCCATGACCTCCAGGGGGCTCTAGTCCAACCCTTTTTCTTTGAGGGAACATACTTGCTCTGAACCCTCACGATCTCCTCCTTGAATGTCTCCCACTGCCCTGCACTGATTTAACTTCAAGTACATGTTTCCAGGCCACTTTGGCTAAATCATATCTTAGCTTAGTAAAATTGGCTTTCCCCAATTGAGAACTTTTATTGTTGGTATATCTTTGTCCATAAGTTTAACAGGATGGGCAGACAGATGGTAGATCTCGTTCATCATAGAAAAATGTGAGGTAGTTCACCTTGTAAGTAAGAACAGGGAAAGGAAATAAACCTGTAAATGAAGTCGAGGAGCAGACAATGCTAGATTGCTTCCATTGGTCACCAGATGGTAATGAGGGAAAACAGAGTTAAGATAATCACAAAAATAATGAAGTGGGATGTTAGAAACAAAAATCTTTATACAAAGTGTAGTTAGAAGGTTGAATTCTTTTGAATGGCACAAGCCATTCTTGAAAAAAGTCCAAAAATTGTTTTAAAAAGGACTTAGATATTTGCTTGAAATTAGGATTGGGCCTGAGGAGAAGATTGGGATCGGACTAGTTGTCCCATTTGGAGAACTGCACTGGTGCAAACTTGATGAGCTGACTGGTCTACTTCTGTACTGTAATATTAAATGATTTGAAGAGGAGCACTTCTTAAAAAAAAACATGACTAGTACTAGAGTGCTAGAGTGGGGGTTCCAAGGGCTGGATTTTCAACCCGAAGTGGCAGCAATGGTGGTGATGAGGTGTTCTGGGTGAGCGGTCAGCCTCCAGCGCCCCGCAGCGATCCTCGGTTCTGGTTTAACGGTGGCGCAGAGCAGCACTGCCCGGAAGAGCTGCGCCCGGTATGCAACGCCCCTGGTTGCGACACTGGTGCGAGTCTGAGCTCCTGCCTGACCCATCCGCCCAGAAGCATGCCTCGCATGACCACCTGGGAAATCAGGGCGGTCCAACCCATCCCATTGACGAAGAGGTAATTAATGGACTCCTAAGGTAAGTGTAATTGTTTTTTTAACAAAAATGTTTGTATTTGTATTGTGTTGGCGTGGGCATTGTTTTGGGAATGTTTTTGTGGGTTCTTTTTTAGTTCCCCCACCCCCACCAAGTGTCTCTCAGAATGCTGCCGGGCCAGTTCTTTACCTTGGGAGTTTCCCATTCTAGTGCCAAGAAAGGTGTACAATACCTCCCTTAGCGCTGTGCCCCCTGACGTAGGGCCTGGCTACCCAATCTTACCTCCTGAGGCGCAAACTATTCCTGGGCGCTAACTTTACCATCCCACTGCCATTATCGCCACAAAGACATAAAAGCCTAAAATCCAGCCCTAAGTGCTCTAATACTCTCTAGGGACCTTTAAGCCAGGTGCTTGTGAGCACTCTGGGATGCACAGAATCAATATAATCCAGGGCATTGGAGGTATGGTCATTCTAAGATCAATGGGAATAATACAATGTTCAAGATCACTCGTCCACTGTATTGCAATATTGGTGCTCTGCTACCTATAGAGTTAATACTATAGGTCTGTGGAGTCAGGTATATAAAACTAACCATTACGACTTTGTTTATTCTGCTGCCATAGAAGTAGAAAATTAAGTCTCAAAGCTCTATCTGGATCCACTTACATTTTTCCATGTTCTGATTTCACATCTCCTTAGCCGGGAGCTGATATCTCTTCCCACTCCTGCCTTGCTGCCATCTGACCCCTGCCTGTTCCTGTTGCTCCCAGCCAGTGTCCCTGGCTGCTCATTTAATTCAAATTGGTGGAGTTTCAATGCTTTGCTGAACCCTGGGGAAAAAAAGCCTCGAAGCCTAAAAACCCAATTTATTCTATCCTAATAGGAGTTTATGTAAAATATAATGGAGTAGTGCAAGATCCATAATTCCTAAAGGCAAAAACAAATTGTGAAGTGTATATTAAATACTTTTTATGCACCCAATTTATTAACCTGCAGTAAAATATGTAGGAATATTACGAAAGCTCTGAAAGTTAATTTTAAGCATTACTATTTAACTGTTTAGATATCGGATTACAATAGTTAACTAGTTAAGTTAATTGTCAAGAAATTAGATGAGCAATGACTAGATTAGTAAATTAAAGTTGACAATATGGGCTTCTAATCAGATTCTTGAGTGTGAGTGTGTGTGTTTGTATGTGTGTATGCACAGATTGCAAAGCAGTGCATCTTAATAAATGCCAACAGTCTATTGGTATAGACTAAATAATACAGGCTTCCAAAGAACTGAATGAGATATTTGGTACTGAAATGCATGTTAATTTACCTGGACTAAAAGATATAGGCCAGAAGATTCATTCGAGCTGCTCCTGCACCCAAACATGCTTTCCGCTGTACACCCGGTGAAGTGCAGCTGGCAGAGTGGAAGCAGCTCCGAAGAATTTTCTGGTCATAGGGGTCAAAATTCTGTGGGGCTTCCAGCACACTCCAAATATAATTTCAGTAGGAATTTGATGGGAGATTTACAAATTAGGCTGGGTCTTGGCCTTCCAGTGGAGGTTCCTGATGGTCTTCTAAGGGAAAAATCCTCCAACTAAATCAAACAAAACCAACAACATGGGGTGGGGGGGAGCAATAATCCATATGTCTGCAGCTCAAAAATACCAGGCACATCTCCAGCAGCTGGTGCATTAGTCTACAGAATGGCAGAAGTGAGGACCGCATGGTGTCCGGTCCTGGATCTACAAAGATTCAGCAAATATCTTTAAGGCATTTAGGCCCACTTAGAACGAAGGCACCTCTCTTCTTTCTGGGCTGAGTGGCACACAGTACAGCCTGGACGGGGTGATCTGCCACAGTTTGCAGCCTGGGGGGCAGGTGAGCCCCTAGCGGAGCGGGTGCCTACAATTGCCAAGAGGTCCAACACTTGCGTTTGGATGCAGCTGCTCCTAATTTTCGGCCCCATACGGTATAAGAGATACATGGAAATGATTTGGGGCAGTGTTCAAACTGAAAGGTTCTGCTGACATCATAAATCTGTAGGTTGATGTACACACAAGAGGTTTAACAGTTGTAACATCATTACTGCAGTTACATTGGAAAATAATCTCCACTGATTACTGTAAAATGATATACCCAATACATGTCATAAGAAAATAAATTGGATATTGGATACTATGACCATATGACTGCATATTATAATGGATACATGTCAGGGACCCAATCGATATAAGAACATAATAAAGCATTGAACAAAAAATGACCATTCAGTCCAACTTTTTTCACAAATCGTATGCATCTATCTGTCTTGTCATGGATTCTAATCTTACAAAGAAACACAGGGCTATTAATGGATCATGGAGTGACAGCAAGAACTTTGTAAGTTTTTATGCAGTATATATCTCTACACTTACATTTGTTTCCAGTCATTGGGGCTGAAATTCAGCTTCCCAATAAGGCCTGTTACCGTCGGAATGCAGTGGTCTGGCGGTGGAATCGAACTGCTGCCGATTTGTGATCGCCGCCAGCGAAATTCAGCACGGGGGGGTTTCTGGCGGTCCCCACTTCCGCTCTGCCACAGCCGAGCGGCTTTAAGTGCTTCATCACTGCACGCACCACCGGGACCCCATCTCCAGCAAAATTCAGGCCTAAAAATCATGCCCGCCGAGCGGTGCTCCCAACAGCTTTTTCTGTCAGTGCACCTTGCATTCTGTCTGTGAGCCATGGCTGCACGACAGCCATTAAAGGCAAGGGCCCACTTCCACGGCCGCCATTTTATTTTTTTTGCCGGCCGGTCCATGTCGACCGGACTATTATGCCCCCGGGTTCAGCCGGGCCGCCAACAGGTCGCTTGGCACTCCCTTTTGGGTGCTGGGCCACTGGCCCGGCCGAAATCTATCCTGGTGGCCCAGTAATAATCCATCTTGGTGGCCCTAAATAATCGCTTTAAGGGGAGAGCGTGGTGATGCAGACGTGCAATGACGTCATCACCTGACTGACAACGGCGGAGAATCTGTCCCGCCTCCACTTCCACCCCTCAACAGCACTTATCGCCACACCTCCACCCCCATTATGACCAACTTCTTGGCCGCTTCAAAAAAAAGGACAAAGAGCTGAATATCGATCGCATCCTACCTGACGGTGAAAAAACGGTTAAGTGTGCCAGGTTTCTGGCAGGCCTGAATTTCGGCCCCATTATCTCTTACATTACTCTTACATTGTTCAATTTTAGACATTTATTACCTAAAGTGATGTTTGAATTGTGGATTTATAAGTTTAAGGAAAAGTGTAAATTAATTTCATTTCAGAGGAAGAGAGGAAATGGATTTCCACATTGTGGCTGTAACTGAAGATCAATCAGATGTAGCTCAAGCCAGCAAAGCTGCAGTGGAAGAGTGTCCTCTGTCAAATGTGTTTTTAAATGCTTTTGTTTTAGCTTTGATAAACATAAAGACTATTTACATGACATCATTTAAACAAGAGCAATCCTTCCAATAATGTTTTACATGCAAAGGCAGTGAAAGAGATGTACCATGCTTGTAAAGTTATTGCATAAGCTATGATTACATAAATCCATTCATACAGCAGAGAGCCAGACTAAACAAAAAAGCTGACAATTTAATGATTTATTTTATGCCTTCTCACAGAACTTGAACTAATTTACAGCTCTTTATTTTACCGAGTAGTGCCTATAAATATCACTGGAAAGAGCGTCTTAAGGACAAAAAAAGCACAAACCTTATTTTTTTAACAATTGGTAACTGTTTAAGTTAAAGGTAATAACTGATTTATGTAGTAAGCAATACTGTCTGTGTGCTTCCTGGCCCTATTTAGTTGAAACCAATGACAGTATAAGTGGGAGAGTCGGTGTCCATGTGACTAAGGAAAGGCAGCAAAGATTTTGCAAACCTGACATGGCCATTTCCAAAGAAACCTGGATGAGTGTTTCCTTTACTCAGGAAAAGTACGGCTTTAGATCATTTCCCAGTTCTGCGTCTCAGTCATTTCTGGAACTAGAACCTCTACAGGTAACTAAAAGACAAGAACCTCTTCAGTCACACAATAAATCAATGCTTTACATGCTTAATTGCCTTCAAGTAAATTCTGCCGCAGTGTGCTTTTAAATTAATTTTCAGAGTGTAATATTTCAGTTTTCAGGGGTGGTAATTCTTTTTAGGTTTTCAGCGCACACACTGTGATGCTAAACAAATATAATATTACAATAATAAAGCTCGGAGGCCAGGCTAGCAATACATCACAAGAATAAATACTTTTTACATTTTAAAAATCTGTTCAATCTCCCGTGGTATTGAGAATGGGGAGTGAAAACCCCCTGTATTTAGGTCAAGCAGGGTTAGAGTGTAGGAGATAATTTGACCCAGGTGGGGAAGGTTGGTAGGGAGTGAGGGTGGAGAGGAGAGGAGGAGGGAAAGCAGAGGAACGAAGAGTGAAGAGCAGGATGGGTTGGGTGAGGGCAATGAGGAGAGTGAAAGAGGAGCGGGCGAGAATGGACAGAGGCTTCAAAGTCCATGGGGGAAGAGTGAGATGGAGCAGGCTTCAAGCTAGTGAGTAACCAAGAATGGGCCAGAGAGCTGGGCCAGCGACCATGCACAGAGCACTCGAGCACTGAAACATTGAGTTGCAGAGGGGCGCCGAACAACAGGGAGAAGGGAAGAGCTTCCAGAAGGGATGTCCATTATGGTTTTATCGATATTGGTTCACTGTTTGCTCACATCTACTTTTTCTTTAAATTTCACACAAGGGTATGTCTCAAATAATTCTAATATCAATGAGGCCACAAGAGAAACAGTGACAGCCAAGAGAAAGCAAGCAGACGCTTGAAAACTAGTACCCCATCTCCACCTCCCTTCCCTCTCCAAAGTCCTTAGACGTGTTGTTGCCTCCCAAATCCGTGCCTATCTTTCCGGCAACTCCATGTTTGAATCCCTTCAATCATGTTTCCACCCCCATCAAAATCACAAATGACACCCTATGTGACTGTGACCATGGTAAACTATCCCTCCTTATCCCTATCTGCAGTCTTTGCCTTGATTGACCACACCATCCTCCTCCAACGCCTCTCCTCTGCCATCCAGCTGAGTGGGATTGCCCTCACCTGCTTACATTCCAATCTATCCAGTCGTAGTCAGAGAATCAATGGCTTCCCTTCCTGCTCTTGCGCCATTACCTCTGGTGTCCTCCAAGTATCTATCCTTGGCCCCCTCCTATTTCTCATCTACATGCTTTCCTTTGGCGATATCATCCGAAAACACATCATGTTCCACCTGCACGCTAACGGCTCCAAGCTCTACCTCACCACCACCTCTCTCAACCCCTCCACTGTCTCTGACTTATCATGCTGCTTGTCCGACATCCAGAACTGGATGAACAGAAATTTCCTCCTACTAAATATTGGGAAAATCAAAGCCATTATCTTCGGACCCTGCCACAAACTCCGTTCCCGAGCCATCGACTCCATCCTTTTCCCTGGCTACTGTCTGAGGCTGAATCAGACCGATCACAACCTTGGGGCTGTATTTGACCTCGATCAGTCTCTGACCACATATCCACTCCGTCCCCAAGTCCGACTACTTTCACCTCCGTAACATCGCCCAACTCCGACCCTACCTCAGCTCATCTACTGGTGAAACCCTCATCCACGTCTTTGATACTTCTAGACTTGACTACTCCCATGCTCTCCTGGCCGGCCTCCTATCTTCCACCTTACATAAACTTGAACTCATCCAAAACTCTGCTACCCGTATCCGAACTCGCACCAAGTCCCATTCACCCATCACCCCTGTACTCGCTTATCTACACTGGCTCCGAGTTTGGCAATGCCTCGATTATAAAATTCTCATTCTTGTTTTCAAATCTCTCAATCGCCTCACCCCATCATATCTCTACAACCTCCTCCAGCCCTACAAGCCTCCAAGATCTCTGCGCTCCTCCAATTGTGGCCTCTTGCACATCCCCGATTTTAATCGCTCCTTAAAAACTTTGACCACGTATTTGGTCACCTGTCCTAATATCTCTTATGTGGCTCGGTTTGATAACATTCCTGTGAAGCACCTTGGGACATTTTACTACATTAAAGATGCTATATAAATGCAAGTTGTTGTTGTTGATCTATGGAAATGGGAAAGACAGCGAGGAGAGGCGCAACACGTAAATGGGAGGCAAGAATTTTATTGACACAAGAGCTGAGCTGTATGGAATATCTTAGCAAGCTTTTCCTTACATTTTGCTGTCTCTGTGCTTCAGTCAGGAGGTGACATAGCTCCAACTCCAAGGACAGTGGATAGAAGAACAGACAAAAGAGTTACAGAAAGTGACTGATCAGCCAGAAATTCTTAGCTCCTGTGAGTTCACTGAGAAGGTGCTTGGGAATTTTTGGAGTAGCTGGACAAAAAAGACGAAGATGAAGATCGAAGGGAGGCAGCACCGGGGGAGAATATCTCATAACAAACAGTTCCTGTTGGTATAAGGGAATGTGATGATTCACAGGGATCTCCTCAAAATGTTCAAAAAATGTTCCATTTGGAAAGTTCATGTCAGAAAATGAAATGGAGTTCTGATAAAGGAATTTCTTGACTTAAAGAAATGTCTTCTCCTAATAAAATGGCCATTGATGTTGCGCGCTCAGTGTTGTACAAGGCTTGTTGTCATGTATGTATGCTTGTGTTTACTAGCCACCAGGTGGCGCTACTGTCAGAGGTCATTGGGCTTTGTGCAAGTGTGTGCGGCCCAGGTATAAAAGGCCAGCCATCTTGTAATGTAATCACTTTGGGCCCGAATAAAGTAGAGTCAGGTTTGTACCTGTTCGGAGTTTACAGTATTCAGTCTATTGAGTTATTGCATGCACAACATTTGATAACAAGAACCTTCGCATGCAAAAATGAGCACAATTGGAATTCTGGAGCGATTCATGGAGAAGATTGGGTAGACTCTGTAGCCTGCTTGAACCAGTACTTCATGGCCAACAAAATGGAGAAAGAGGCAGACGCAGTTCGGCGCTGGACAGTCCTCCTCACGGTTTGCGGTCCGAAAATCTATGGACTCATAAAGAATCTCCTCTCATCTCCAACGGACAAGGACTATGAAACATTGTGTGCTGTGGTACGTGACCATCTCAAACCAGATGAAAGCATCATCATCTCAAGATATCGATTCTATATGCACGTTCGTTCTGAGGGCCATGATGTATCGGAATTCGTTGCCGACCTAAGATGTCTAGCTGGACCATGTAAGTTCGAAACTGCGTTGGCAGACATGCTGCGGGACTTCTTTGTAATTGGCATCAACCACGAGGTGATTCTGTGTAAGCTATTGGTGGCGGAGACGCTGGATTTGAGCAAGGCCATCATGATTGCCTAATCATGCATGACGACAGATAAAAGCTTAAAGCAGATATAATTGAAAAATCAGAAGTCGGCAAGTACGGTAAACAAGATAGTATCATCATTTGGCAGAGCTGCATATGGCAGGGCCTACCCGACTGCGTACGCGAAACCTGTGGCTGCTCAAAGTCCGCCAACGGGAATGAATCCGATATCACCACATTGGCGTTGTGGGGGAAATCATCGGCATCATCAGTGTTGGTTTAAACAGTATATTTGTAAAGGCTGTTCGAGACTGGGGCATCTCCAGCACATGTATCCGCAACTGAGCAAGCGTGCTGCGACACACCACATGGAGGATGATGACCAATCTAGCACGGATCCGGATATGCAATCCGAGATACCAGAGGAGAAAGTGTATGGACTGTATTCGTTCCGAACAAAGAGCCAACCGATAATGATTAACGTAAAACTTAATGGTGTACCGGTATCGATGGAATTGGACACGGGTGCGAGTTGATCAATAATGAGCCAGAGGACATTCGACAAGCTGTGGGATACTAAGGCTGTGAGGCCTAAGCTGAGTCCAGTCAATGCCAAGTTGCATACATACATTAAAGAACTCATAACGGTGATTGGCAGTGCAGTAATCAAGGTGTCGTAAGATGGTGCGGTTCACGATTTACCGTTATGGATTGTACCAGGCAATGGTCCAACGCTGTTCGGCAGGAACTGGTTAGAAAAAATCAAATGGAACTGGAATGAGATAAAAATGTTGTGGTCGGAGGAGTATACTCCATGTGCTCAAGTGCTGAGCAAGTTCCCCTCGCTGTTTGAACCAGCCATCGGCAATTTCATGGGAGCCAAGGTGCAGATCCACGTGGACTCGGATGCAAGACCCGTTCATCATAAAGCTCAGGCAGTGCCGTATATGATGAGGGAGAAGGTCAAAATTGAACTGGACAGACTCCAGCGTTAAGGGATCATATCACCGGTCAAATTTAACGAATGGGCCAGCCCCTTTGTTGCCATTGAAAAGTGATGGCACTGTCAGGATTTGTGGAGACTAGAAGGTTATGATCAACCGAGTTTCGAAATAGGATCAATACCCGTCACCGAAGGCTGATAACCTGTTTGCAACGGGGGAAAACTGGATCTGATGTCGGCCTACATGACACACGAGCTGGTCGACACATCGAAGAAACCTACATGCATCAACACTCATAAAGGACTGTTTTTCTACAACAGGAGCCCTTTTGGAATTCGCTCGGCTGCAGCCATATTTCAGAGGAACATGGAGAGTCTACTGAAGTCCGTCCCCAGAACCGTCGTGTTCCAAGATACTAGTCACAGGTCGTTACTCCGTCGAACATCTGACCAACCTGGAAGAGATTCGACATCGTCTGGACAAAGTGGGACTCAGACTGAAAAGTTCGAAGTGCGTCTTCATGGCACCGGAAGTCGAATTCCTGGGGAGGAAAATTGCTGCTGACAGTATCAGGCCTATGGACTTGAAAACCAAGGCCATCAAAAATGCACCCAAGCCTCAGAATGTGTCGGAGCTGCGTTCGTTCCGTGGTCTACTCAACTACTTCGGTAATTTCTTACCTAGATTGAGCACCTTATTAGAGCCACTGCACATGCTGCTAAGAAAAAGCGACAACTGAGTTTGGGGTGCGTCTCAAGATAGAACTTTTGAGAAAGCTACTAATCTGCTTTGTTCTAACAAGCTGCTGGTACATTATGATCCGTGTAAGCGTCTAGTATTGGCCTGTGATGCTTCGTCATATGGAGTTGGTTGCGTGCTCCAACAAGCTAATGAGTCGGGCAAATTGCAACCTGTTGCATATGCTTCAAAAAGTTTGTCAAAGGCGGAAAGAGCCTACAGCATGGTTGAGAAAGAAGCACTAGCCTGTGTGTATGGGGTTAAAAAGATGCATCGGTACATTTTGGTCTTCGGTTTGAACTGGAAACAGATAACAAGCCACTCATTTCATTGTTTTTGGAAAACAAAGGTATCAATGATGTCATGTATTCAACCAGCATTGTAACCCATGTATAATCTGACCTAAGTTGTACACTGTGAGAACAATGACCACTAGGTGGTGAACCTGTGGGAGACACTCCTAACCTGGACCTTCAGGTATAAAAGGGGAAGTTCCACCCACTTTCATCACTTGAGTGCTAAGGAATAAAGGGCAGGTCACAGACTGACCTTCTCTCAAGCATGGGCCTCGTGTGCATTTATACTGTATAGCAAGGACGTATCAATGGCGATGAGAAACTGGGATTTAAACCATGCAAGCATGGCCACGAGCAGAACAGACGAGAGGTACTGTGTTAAGGAATGGTTGGGACAGAGATTCAACATTGTTAAAGCAGCACACAGTTCTCCAGGCAGACAAGGACAATCGGGCATGCCCCAACATACAGTCAAACCCAGAGGGGGAGTTCGACAGAGACAATGGCAAGCTGAACAGCGATTCACGCCATTGCAAGGGACAATGCGGCCAGTAATGGGGCCATCAACACCTCTTAATGGCACACTCAAGGACAATCACAGGGGCAGTCAGGGACGATCAACTGGCAAGGGACCTTTTGTTTCCAACAACAGCTCATGTTGGAGGCGTGGAGGCACACACTCAGCTGGAGTTTGCAGAGATGAGCAAAATACCTGCAGAAATTGCAGAAATGAACGCTGGGGGAAATCGCTGGAAGCTGAAGTTCAGCGCGTTCATGTGGAGCACATATACAGTTCATATACCAGGACGTCACCGATAATGATGAAAGTGCTCCTCAATGGCATCCCAGTATCAATGGAGCTAGACACGGGGGGCCAACCAGTCCCTGATGGGTATCAAAGAATTCAAAAAGTTGTGGACGTCCAAGGCCAGGAGGCCAAAATTAGCGCCAATTGACGCACAGCTACGGACATACACAAAGGAGATCATTCCGGTGCTAGGCAGCGCCACGGTAGTCGTGACCCACAAAGATTCAGAGAACAGGTTGCCACTCTGGATTGTCCCAGGGGACGGTACCGCACTACTGGGGAGGAGTTGGCTTGCTGTCATGAACTGGAAATGGGGCGATGTCAATGAAATTTCCTCTGTGGAGCGAGTATCATGCTCAGAGGTCCTGGACAAATTTGACTCATTATTTCAACCCAGCATTGGCACTTTCATGGGGGCCAAGGTAGTGATTCACATAAACCCGGACACCAGGCCAGTACACCACAAGGCCAGAGCGGTACCGTATGTGATGCGGGAAAAGATAGAAGGTGAATTGGACCGCCTGCTGAGGGAAGGCATCATCTCGCCAGTCGAATTCAGTGACTGGGCGAGCCCGATTGTGCCGGTGTTCAAGGCGGATGGGTCGGTCAGGATATGTGGTGATTACAAGGCCACCATCAATCAGGTGTCACTCCAAGACCAGTACCCGCTACCGAGAGCGGAGGACCTCTTTGCGACGCTATCCGGTGGCAAACTTTTTGCAAAATTGGACCTGACCTCAGCTTACATGACCCAGGAGTTGGCGAGTGAGTCGAAGAAGCTGACCACCATCACGACACACAAGGGGTTGTTTGAGTACAACAGATGTCCATTCAGGATTCGCACGGCCGCCGCGATCTTCCAACGAAATATGGAAAGCCTCCTCAAGTCGATTCCAGGGATGGTGGTTTTTCAGGACGACATCCTCATCACGGGTTACGATACTGAAGAACACCTCCACAATCTGGACGAGGTGCTACGCAGACTGGGCCGGGTAGGGCTGCAACTTAAAAAGGCGAAGTGCATCTTCCTAGCTCCAGAGGTAGAATTCCTGGGGATGAGGGTAGCAGCAGACGGGATCAGCCCTACTGCGTCCAAGACGGAAGCGCTTCAGAGAGCACCCAGACTCCGTAACACGACGGAGCTGTGTTCGTTCCTGGGGCTCCTGAACTATTTTGGTAACTTTCTTCCCAAATTGAGCACGCTGCTAGAGCCGCTACACGTGCTCCTACGCAAAGGTCGTGAATGGGTCTGGGGTGACAGCCAGGAAAGGGCTTTTAATAGAGCACGCAATTTGTTATGTTCCAACAATCTGTTAACACTATATGACCCATGTAAGAAACTTGTGTTAATGTGCGATGTGTCGTCTTATGGTGTCGGGTGTGTGTTGCAGCATGTCAATGCCAAGGATCAGTTACAGCCGGTAGCTTATACCTCCAGAAGTCTGTCCCAGACAGAAAGGGGCTACGGGATGGTAGAAAAGGAGGCGCTCGCATGTGTATATGCGGCAAAGAAAATGCACCAGTACCTGTTTGGCAGGAAATTTGAGCTCGAGACAGATCACAAACCCCTAATGTCCCTTTTGGCCGACAACAAGGCCATAATTGCAAACGCATCGGCCCGCATACAGAGGTGGGCACTCACATTAGCCGCCTATGACTATACAATTCGGCACAGACCGGGCACCGAAAACTGCGCCGATGCACTCAGCAGGCTCCCACTAGCCACCACTGAGGGGGCTACCGAGCATGCTGCTGAGATGGTCATGGCTGTTGAAGCTTTTGGAAGCAAAGGCTTACCCGCGACAGCCCGTCAGATTAAAGTCTGGACAAATAGAGACCCGCTATTGTCTCTAGTCAAAAAATGTGTCCTGAATGGGGACTGGGCAGCCACGCACAGGGCATGCCCTGAGGAATTTAAACCATTTCACAGGCGCAGGGATGAACTCTCGATTCAGGCCGATTGCCTACTGTGGGGAAATAGCGTAGTCATGCCCCAGATGGGCAGAGAGGTGTTCATCAGAGAACTCCATAATGAGCACCTGGGCATTGTCACGATGAAGGCAATTGCCAGGTCGCACATTTGGTGGCCAGGGATAGACGCAGATCTGGAACTTTGTGTTCGCAGGTGCAACACGTGTGCCTAGCTGGGCAATGCGCCCAAGGAAGCCCCCCTTAGCCCCTGGCCATGGCCCGCCAAGCCTTGGTCATGTGTGGACTACGCAGATCCTTTCATGGGAAAATTGTTTTTGATTGTAGTAGACACCTACTCCAAATGGATCGAATGTGACATTTTAAATACAAGTACATCCTCTGCCAGGGTAGAAAGTCTACGGGCAATGTTCGCCGCCCACAGTCTACCAGACATCTTGGTCAGCGACAATGGCCCGTGCTTCACAAGCACTGAATTCCAGGACTTCATGGCAGGCAATGGAATTAAACATGTCAGAACGGCACCGTTTAAGCCGGCCTCAAACAGCCAGGCAGAATGAGCAGTGCAGATTATCAAACAGGGGATGCTCAGAATCCAAGAGGGTTCCCTACAAAGCCGGTTATCACGCTTCCTGTTGGTCTACAGATCCCGACCACACTCGCTCACAGGGATTCCACCCGCAGAGCTGCTAATGAAAAGGACGCTCAAAACCCGGTTATCCCTTATACACCCCACCATGAAAGAAATTGTCGAGAGCAGGCGCCAGTCACAATATGACTACCATGACAGGAATGCGAGGGCGCGATGTATTGATGTAAATGACCCTGTTTTTGTCCTCAACTATGCTGCAGGGCCCAAATGGCTCGCAGGCACTGTGATTGCCAAAGAGGGAAATGTGATTCTGGTAGTTAAACTTACCAATGGACAAATCTGCCGCAAACACATGGATCAAACAAAAAGGACGTTCAGCAACCCCATAGAAGAAGCAGAGGAAGAACACGACGTAGAGTTTACTCCACCACAGGTGACCGAACATCGGAACCAAGTGGAGGAGAGCCCAGTCACTGTGGGCAGTCCGGACAGGCCTGAGGCACCGCAAACAGCAGACACTCAGGCCAGCGCCCAACAACCAGAGCCCCAACTCAGGCACTCTACAAGGGAGCGTAAACCACCAGAGAGACTCAACCTGTGATCCCAATAATACTTTGGGGGGGAGGTGATGTCATGTATTCAACCAGCATTGTAACCCATGTGTAATCTGACCTAAGTTGTAACTGTGAGATCAATGACCACTAGGTGGTGAACTTGTGGGAGACACTCCTAACCTGGACCTTCAGGTATAAAAGGGGAAGCTCCACCCACTTTCATCACTTGAGTGCTAAGGAATAAAGGACAGGTCACAGACTGACCTTCTCTCAAGCATGGGCCTCGTGTGCATTTATACTGTATAGCAATGCATCGTCCCGCATCCAGAGGTGGACGCTGACATTATCTGCCTATGATTATGTCATTTGCCATAGACATAGAAACATAGAAACATAGAAAATAGGTGCAGGAGTAGGCCATTCGGCCCTTCTAGCCTGCACCGCCATTCAATGAGTTCATGGCTGAACATTCAACTTCAGTACCCCATTCCTGCTTTCTCGCCATACCCCTTGATCCCCCTAGCAGTAAGGACCTCATCTAACTCCTTTTTGAATATATTTAGTGAATTGGCCTCAACAACTTTCTGTGGTAGAGAATTCCACAGGTTCACCACTCTCTGGGTGAAGAAGTTCCTCCGCATCTCGGTCCTAAATGGCTTACCCCTTATCCTTAGACTGTGACCCCTGGTTCTGGACTTCCCCAACATTGGGAACATTCTTCCTGCATCTAACCTGTCTAACCCTGTCAGAATTTTATATGTTTCTATGAGGTCCCCTCTCATTCTTCTGAACTCCAGTGAATACAAGCCCAGTTGATCCAGTCTTTCTTGATAGGTCAGTCCCGCCATCCCGGGAATCAGTCTGGTGAACCTTCGCTGCACTCCCTCAATAGCAAGAATGTCCTTCCTCAGGTTAGGAGACCAAAACTGTACACAATACTCCAGGTGTGGCCTCACCAATGCCCTGTACAACTGTAGCAACACCTCCCTGCCCCTGTACTCAAATCCCCTTGCTATGAAGGCCAACATGCCATTTGCTTTCTTAACCGCCTGCTGCACCTGCATGCCAACCTTCAATGACTGATGTACCATGACACCCAGGTCTCTTTGCACCTCCCCTTTTCCTAATCTGTCACCATTCAGATAATAGTCTGTCTCTCTGTTTTTACCACCAAAATGGATAACCTCACATTTATCCACATTATACTTCATCTGCCATGCATTTGCCCACTCACCTAACCTATTCAAGTCGCTCTGCAGCCTCACAGCATCCTCCTCGCAGCTCACACTGCCACCCAACTTAGTGTCATCCGCAAATTTGGAGATACTACATTTAATCCCCTCGTCTAAATCATTAATGTACAGTGTAAACAGCTGGGGCCCCAGCACAGAACCTTGCGGTACCCCACTAGTCACTGCCTGCCATTCTGAAAAGTACCCATTTACTCCTACTCTTTGCTTCCTGTCTGACAACCAGTTCTCAATCCATGTCAGTACACTACCCCCAATCCCATGTGCTCTAACTTTGCACATCAATCTCTTGTGTGGGACCTTGTCGAAAGCCTTCTGAAAGTCCAAATATACCACATCAACTGGTTCTCCCTTATCCACTCTACTGGAAACATCCTCAAAAAATTCCAGAAGATTTGTCAAGCATGATTTCCCTTTCACAAATCCATGCTGACTTGGACCTATCATGTCACCTCTTTCCAAATGCACTGCTATGACATCCTTAATAATTGATTCCATCATTTTACCCACTACCGATGTCAGGCTGACCGGTCTATAATTCCCTGTTTTCTCTCTCCCTCCTTTTTTAAAAAGTGGGGTTACATTGGCTACCCTCCACTCCATAGGAACTGATCCAGAGTCAATGGAATGTTGGAAAATGACTGTCAACGCATCCACTATTTCCAAGGCCACCTCCTTAAGTACTCTGGGATGCAGTCCATCAGGCCCTGGGGATTTATCGGCCTTCAATCCCATCAATTTCCCCAACACAATTTCCCGGCTAATAAGGATTTCCCTCAGTTCCTCCTCCTTACTAGACCCCCCGACCCCTTTTATAACCGGAAGGTTGTTCGTGTCCTCCTTCGTGAATACCGAACCAAAGTACTTGTTCAATTGGTCCGCCATTTCTTTGTTCCCCGTTATGACTTCCCCTGATTCTGACTGCAGGGGACCTACATTTGTCTTTACTAACCTTTTTCTCTTTACATATCTATAGAAACTTTTGCAATCCGTCTTAATGTTCCCTGCAAGCTTCTTCTCATACTCCATTTTCCCTGCCCTAATCAAACCCTTTGTCCTCCTCTGCTGAGTTCTAAATTTCTCCCAGTCCCCAGGTTCGCTGCTATTTCTGGCCAATTTGTATGCCACTTCCTTGGCTTTAATACTATCCCTGATTTCCTTTGATAGCCACGGTTGAGCCACCTTCCCTTTTTTATTTCTATGCCAGACAGGAATGTACAATTGTTGTAGTTCATCCATGCGGTCTCTAAATGTCTGCCATTGCCCATCCACAGTCAACCCCTTAAGTATCATTCGCCAATCCATCTCAGCCAATTCACGCCTCATACCTTCAAAGTTAGCCTTCTTTAAGTTCTGGACCATGGTCTCTGAATTAACTGTTTCATTCTCCATCCTAATGCAGAATTCCACCATATTATGGTCACTCTTCCCCAAGGGGCCTCGCACAACGAGATTGCTAATTAATCCTTTCTCATTACATAACACCCAGTCTAAGATGGCCTCCCCCCTAGTTGGTTCCTCGACATATTGGTCTAAAAAACCATCCCTTATGCACTCCAGAAAATCCTCCTCCACCGTATTGCTTCCAGTTTGGTTAGCCCAATCTATGTGCATATTAAAGTCACCCATTATAACTGCTGCACCTTTATTGCACGCACCCCTAATTTCCTGTTTGATGCCCTCCCCAACATCACTACTACTGTTTGGAGGTCTGTACACAACTCCCACTAACGTTTTTTGCCCTTTGGTGTTCTGCAGCTCTACCCATATAGATTCCACATCATCCAAGCTAATGTCCTTCCTAACTATTGCCTTAATCTCCTCCTTAACCAGCAATGCTACCCCACCTCCTTTTCCTTTTATTCTATCGTTCCTGAATGTTGAATACCCCTGGATGTTGAGTTCCCAGCCCTGCTCATCCTGGAGCCACGTCTCCGTAATCCCAATCACATCATATTTGTTAACATCTATTTGCACAGTTAATTCATCCACCTTATTGCGGATACTCCTTGCATTAAGACACAAAGCCTTTAGGCTTGTTTTTTTAACACCCTCTGTCCTTTTAGAATTTTGCTGTACAATGGCCCTTTTTGTTCTTTGCCTTGGGTTTCTCTGCCCTCCACTTTTCCTCATCTCCTTTCTGTCTTTTGTTTTTGCCTCCTTTTTGTTTCCCTCTATCTCCCTGCATTGGTTCCCATCCCCCTGCCATATTAGTTTAACTCCTCCCCAACAGCACTAGCAAACACTCCCCCGAGGACATTGGTTCCGATTCTGCCCAGGTGCAGACCGTCCGGATTGTACTGGTCCCACCTCCCCCAGAACCGGTTCCAATGCCCCAGGAATTTGAATCCCTCCCTGCTGCACCATTGCTCAAGCCACGTATTCATCTGAGCTATCCTGCGATTCCTACTCTGACTAGCACGTGGCACTGGTAGCAATCCCGAGATTACTACTTTTGAGGTCCTACTTTTTAATTTAGCTCCTAGCTCCTTAAATTCATTTCGTAGGAACTCATCCCTTTTTTTACCTATGTCATTGGTACCAACGTGCACCACGACAACTGGCTGTTCTCCCTCCCTTTTTAGAATGTCCTCCACCCGCTCCGAGACATCCTTGACCCTTGCACCAGGGAGGCAACATACCATCCTGGAGTCTCGGTTGCGGCCGCAGAAACGCCTATCTATTCCCCTTACAATTGAATCCCCTATCACTATCGCTCTTCCACTCTTTTTCCTGCCCTCCTGTGCAACAGAGCCAGCCACGGTGGCATGAACTTGGCTGCTGCTGCCCTCCCCTGATGAGTCATCCCCCTCAACAGTACTCAAAGCGGTGTATCTGTTTTGCAGGGGGATGACCACAGGGGACCCCTGCACTACCTTCCTTGCACTACTCTTCCTGCTGGTCTTCCATTCCCTCGCTGGCTGTGGACCCTTCTCCTGCAGTAAGACCAACTCGCTACACGTGATACTCACGTCATTCTCAGCATCGTGGATGCTCCAGAGTGAATCCACCTTCAGCTCCAACTCCGCAACGCGGACCGTCAGTAGCCGGAGGTGGACACACTTCCCGCACATGTAGTCATCAGGGACACTGGTGTTGTCCCTGTGTTCCCACATGGTACAGGAGGAGCATATCACGTGACCGAGCTGTCCTGCCATGACTTAACCCTTAGATACACTTAAATTGCCGACAACAATGTTAAAAGTTACTGACTAATAAAGAAAAAGAAAAACTACTCACCAATCAGCAGCCAATCACTTACCACGTTGGCTGTGACGTCACCTTTTGATTTCTTTCTACTTCTTTTTTGCCTTCTCTCCCAGCTGGAGCTGCACCGGTACGTGTCTCTCGACTCCCGCCTCTCTCGACGCTGCCCGGACTGCTGAGCCTTTTATAGACCGCTGCCTCTCTCGACTCCCGCCTCTCTCGACGCTGCCCGGACTGCTGAGCCTTTTATAGACCGCTGCCTCTCTCGACTCCCGCCTCTCTCAACGCTCCCCGGACTGCTGAGCCTTTTATAGGCCGCTGCCTCTCTCGACTCCCGCCTCTCTCGACGCTCCCCGGACTGCTGAGCCTTTTATAGGCCGCTGCCTCTCTCGACTCCCGCCTCCTAGCACTGAGAATTGTGCCGACGCATTGAGCCGTCTGCCGTTGCCCACACCGGAGGTGGAAACGCCACAACTGGCAGACCTACTGTTAGTCATGGATGCTTTTGAAAGTGAAGGAACCCCTGTCACGGCCCAACAAGTTACAACCTGGATCAGCCAGGACCCAATATTATCGGTTGTGAAACATTGTATCCTTAGTGGTGATTGGTCTGCCATACCCAAGCAAATGTGTGAGGAAACCAAACCTTACATCCGTCGCAAAGACGAACTATCCATTCAATCATATTGTATACTGTGGGGTAATCGTGTTGTTATGCCCAAGAAAGACAGAGAGAAATTTGTGCATGATCTACATAGCACGCATCCCGGTATTGTCATGATGAAAGCCATTGCCGGGTCTCAGGTATGGTGGCCTGAAATTGACTCTGATCTGGAATCAGGTGTGCATCAGTGCAACACTTGCATGCAGCTTAGTAAAGCACCAGCGGAATCGCTGCTGAGTCTGTGGTCGTGGCCATCTAAACCATGGTCCAGGATCCACATCGACTTTGCAGGTCCCTTCCTGGGAATTATGTTCTTAGTTGTGGTGGATGTTTATTCCAAGTGGATAGAGTGTACAAACATGTCATCCAGCACATCCACAGCTACCATTGAGAGCCTTCGTGTCATGTTTGCTTCGTGTCATGCATGGTCTGCCTGACATCGTTGTAAGCGACAACGGATCTTCCTTCACCAGTATGGAGTTTCAAGAGTTCATGAAACTCAATGGTATCAAACATGTGAGGTCAGCACCATTCAAACCCACATCCAATGAACAAGCAGAGCGTGCTGTCCAAACCATCAAGCAGAGTATGAAATATGTAACTCAAGGTTCACTGCAAACTCGCTTGTCACGCATATTGCTTAGTTACAGGACAAGACCCCATACGCATACCGGGGTCTGCCCTGCCGAACTATTAATGAAGAGAGGTCTCAAGACCAGGCTCTCTCTTGTCCACCCTGACTTGAATAATCGTGTCGAATACAGACGTCAAAGTCAGCAAGGGTATCATAATCGCGTTACTGTGTCACGCGACATTTCTATCAATGATCCTGTGTATGTACTGAATTATGGTCAAGGTCCCAAATAGATCACCGGTACTGTTACGGCCAAGAAGGGTAACAGAGTGTATATCGTTAAGCTCAAGAATGGGCAAACATGCAGGAAACATGTCAATCAGATAAAGCTGTGGCACACGGATGAACCAGAGCAGTCTGATGAAGACACAATCAGTGACCAACCAACCTACTCTCAGTCATCAGAGGACTCTGCTGTCATCAATGAATCTGGACTTTCAATCACTGACATGATCAATGAATCTGGACTTTCAAACCCTGACATGGTCATTGCCACTCCAATCAGATCGGCTACCCAGCCCCCAGTCATAACAGACTCATAACACTCACCCAAGGCTGGATTTGAACTGAGACGTTCAACTCGGGAGCGGAAAGCCCCGGACCGCCTCAATTTGTTAAAAGACCATTACTAATATCTTAAAGGAGGATATTGTCATGTATGTATGCTTGGGTTTACTAGCCACCAGGTGGTGCCACTGTCGGAGGTCATTGGGCTGTGCACATGTGTGTGTGGCCCAGGTATAAAAGGCCAGCCATCTTGTAATGTAATCACTTTGGACCCTAATAAACTAGAGCCAGGTTTGTACCTATTCGGAGTTTACAGTATTCAGTCTATTGAGTTATTGCATACACAACAGCTTGTTTCATGGATTCTGGACTTGACTGTTTCACAACTGGATTAGACCAGTGCAACTTGCTGCAGAAACACATCAGTTCTATGAACACAAATCCTGAAACTTTTAGCAGAGAAGAGCTTATGAACTTAAAACAAAACAAAAAGGAAGCGCTAACCCGTAAAATCTCAATTGTGCAAGTGAAAGGTAATCTTAGTCAACGGAAGTCCATAATTGAATGGAACAAACTTATCAATAAAGGAAGGAAAGCATCTGCGGGTCTCATTGCTGCCACAGGAAGTGTAATCCCCATTTTAAAAGGTCATTCTTCACGAAATGCATTTTATATTACATAGAATTGTATCGAATTTTACAGCACAGAAACAGACCATTCAGCCCAACTGGTC
This sequence comes from Pristiophorus japonicus, assembly GCF_044704955.1. NCBI lineage: Eukaryota > Metazoa > Chordata > Chondrichthyes > Pristiophoridae > Pristiophorus > Pristiophorus japonicus. Next base: position 248,002,643 of record NC_091980.1, read on the forward strand.
CATGCCAGTGTTTCTGCTCCACAGAAGCTTCCTCCCACCTCAACTACATCTCACTCTATCAGCATATCCTTCTATTCCCTTCCCACATATGTGTTTATCTAGCTTCCCCTTAAATACATTTATGCTATTCACCTCAACGACTCCATGTGGTAGCAAGTTCCACATTCTAACCACTCTCTGAGTAAAGAAGTTTCTCCTGAATTCTTTATTAGATTTATTGGTGACTATTTTATATTTATGGCCCTGAGTTTTGGTCTCCCCCACATGTGGAAATATCACCTTCGCTACATCTACCCTATCAAGCCCATTTCATAATCTTAAACATTTCTATTAGGTCACCCCCTCAGCCTTGTCTTTTCTAGAGAAAAGAGCCTCCAGTCTGTTCAGTCTTTCCTGAGAGTTCTATCCTCTCAGCTCTGGTATTTTCTATTTTCCTTGTAATTCTTATTTGCACCTTCTCCAGTGCCTCTATATCTTTTTTGTAATATGGAGACTAGAACTGTGCACTGTACTCCAAATGTGGTCCAACCAAGGTATATGAACAACTCAACATCAGAGGCAGATAGTTGAATGTATGATAGAGTGCCATTTTCTGGACCATAAAGTGCTTAATTATAATTGCTAAAAGACTTCAGTCAAAAAAATCACGAGAAATCCCAACAGAATGGGAGCTCCTGCAGTATTACGCAAGAGGCTTGTTAGAAAATTCAGGTGTATGGTATAAGATGAAATGTAGCACCATGGATAGAAAGTTGATTGACAGATAGGAAACAAAGGGGACGAAATTGGCCTCATCTGTGCCTCCATTGTGCCTCAAAGCAAAATTGGCCTTGGGTTTTTTGGAGGCGCTAACAGGTACTGGCCCCTTCCTGCCAGTAACACCCCACTCGGGGGCGCCCTGCGATGATGATGTGCACCGCCTCATTATCACCCCCCCCCATAAATTCAGCCTCTCCCCCTTAGGTCCCGCCTGCCGCTGACAACGGCAGCTTCAGTTGCCGAGTTGCAGGCGGGAGGCGGCTGGAGAACCTCTATTTAAAGGCACCATCTTGTCGAAAACTTTTCTGTTGGCCATTATTATTCCCACCTTGCTGACAGGTAGGCAGAGTGCCTGTTGCAAGGATTGTAGCGGTTTTCACCCCAACGACTGTTCTGTCTGTTAAGCATTGCTTTGTTTAATTCAGGGCAGATTTGAATCTGCATCATTTATCTTGTTTCATGGGGGCCGTGTTAGCACTCGACTTCCTGCTGCGATGTCACCGTTGGAGGTTCCTTAGGTGGCGACAAATGCGGAGACAAAGGCAGAGAGAAAGAGAGGCAATAACACAAAGAGAAATACAGGGAGAAGGATATGCAGCAATACAAGCAGAATGGCACAGAGAGAGAGAGGGAGAAAGGCCCACAGAGAGGGGGGAGAAAGGGACAGGGAGAGGGGGAAAAAGGCCCACAGAGAGGGGGAGAAAGGGACAGGGAGACGGGGAGAAAGGCCCACAGAGAGGGGGAGGAAGGTACAGAGAGAAAGAGAGGAAGGCACAGAGAGAGGGGGAGAAAGTCAAGGAGAAAGTTAAAGAGCGAGAGGGGGAGAAAGGTACAAGGACAGCAAGATGTGGCCAGAGGGAGAAAATGCAACAGGACTGGCAACAGGAGACCTTACCCTCCCAGAATATTTCAGCAGCAGTTCTCATATATCAATTTCACTGAGGAGCAGTGTGTTTGAAAACTATGCTTCAGCAAGGATGTGGTCACAGAGCTCTCCCATCTCCTGCAACCAGACCTTGAGCCTCGGACCAGGGTGAGGACGCCTCTCTCAGTGGCAGTCAAGGTCACCATCGTGCTCAATTTCTATGCCAATGGATCCTTCCAGTGTGCAACAGGAGACATCTCCAACATTTCCCAGTTTACCGTCCATTGCTGGGAAGTGATAAGGCCTTCTGGTTTAATGGGGAAGTGGGATGAGAAGAGGGGATAAAGATACCGTTGTTGCCCCTATGGGCTCAATGTCATCACCGGCCACAGCTCCCACCACCTGTGGGCCAATGAACCGCAGCACTTGCTCCTCCAAGTCAGTCAGCTGGTGCAGTTCAGCTCCACCCCCGCCCCCCCCCCCCCCCACCCCAGTCTGCTATTGTTCCCTTCTGTTATGTGCCATCTTGGCCTGCAAAAGAAAGGAACCTGTGCGAGTAAGAAACCAGCTATGTATGAGGAAGATATTCCTCTTGTGGTTGAATAGCCGTGAATGTAGGCAAGGCATGAAATGAGGATGTCACTGGGAGTAGGTACAGATGCTTTGTGTTTGCCTGTTGGCTTAAGTGCTGGTTTGCAGAGTGTGTGCAGACAGAGGCTCAGAGGCTGGGATGGAAGAGTTGTGTAAACATGTGTTCACTTTGACCACCTGACTGAGGTCGTTGAATTTCTTCCGGCACTGTGTCGGGCTTCTGTTGACCATGGTGCTACCCGACACCTCAGCGGCCACCTCTGCCCACCTGGCCCTAAAACCTGACAGCTTTGACCTTCTCCCAGTTGGCGGGAACAGTGCATTCCTCCTTCTCTCCACTGCCCCCACCAATGTCACCAACGCCAGGCGCTATCCTTCCAAAAAGTTAAATCGTAACATCCCAAGTGGAGCGCTGCCAAATTTCACTCCCAAAGAGTCTGGCTAAATAGTCTTTGCTTGGTCTGGAGAAGGGTTCGAAGTGGTGTATCCCAGGAGACAATACTGTGCTCTGTTTTTAATGCCCTGTTATAGGAAAGGACATTAAGGCCATCGAGAGCATGAAGTTTAGTTTCATCAGGATGATGCAAAAATGGAAAACTATAGTTTTAAGATGCTGGGACTATTTCCACTAGAGTAGAGAAGGCTAAGAAAAGATATCATTGAGTTTTTTAAAATTATGAATAATTTTGAGAGAGAATAGAGAAAGATTATTTCCTCTGGTTGGGGAGTGAATGATGAGGGGGAATCATCAATTTAACATTATCACTAAGAGAGTGGTTAGGAGAAATTTATTTATGCAGCAAGTTGTTGGAGCATGGAATACTTTGCCATAAGGAGTGGCTGAGTCATCTTTTAAAGGAACATTGGGTAACTATTTGAAGCAAAGGAAGATACAGTACTATAAGAGCATGTAGAGCAATGGGATTCATTTTAGATTGCTCGAGCAAAGAGCTGGTATAGGCACAATGGCCAAGTAGATTCCTTCTGTGCTATGATTCCTTGGATGTATCAATTTGAGATATTAAAATTCCACCCCTTCTTTTTAAGAGTTCTCATGCCTCATGCACATTTGTTCGTTGTAAGAACGCATCTAGAAGTAAATGGTTTCCTCATATAAATAACTGCACAAACTTCATTTAAATTCCATTAATGAACACAAAATGGCGACATTCCTGATTTCTGAATAAAAAGGACCCAGTGGAAAGAACAGTTTTAATTGTAAATAGTTTTCGTGCAATGTAACATGAAATTATGTTGATTTTTGTTGATTACTTTTAATTGCTTACACAGCAATAAGTAATCATAATCGCTTTTACCAATTACAGTGAATAGCAAATGGCATCTGGGAACTTGTTCAAGTGCCAGGAGTATTAACATAACAGTATACACCAAATATATTCAGCTAATGTACACAACATCTGGAAATTAAGCCTTTAAGGCAACTGGAGTGCTGCAAATCATGCTTCCACAACAGGCTTATTTATTAGTTCTTTAATCTCCTTCGATCAACTAAATTATTTAATGTTGCAAATAAGGTTCACTGAACTGAATTTTAAAGATCTTCAGGCAAAATTTTATAACATGCGAACACTCTGACAAATCCAACAGTGCAGCTTACTCACAGTCCATTAAAATTTTAAATGGTTGCATCTCCTGGATAGTGCAGGCTCTGGTTACAGTAAACACACTGGCCAGCTGTCTGATTGTAGTTCAGCCTCTTAGTTGGTGGGGAGACGAGAGAGGGTTAACACCGAAAGGCTAGGGAATAGGGGCCATGGAACAGAGGGCATAAAAGGGGATATGGGATGGAGGTATGAAATTGGGGTATGGGATAGGGGAAAGGGGATATGAGAATAGCAGATAGAGGATATGAGATGGAGGTAGGAGATGGGGGTATGGGATTGGGGGTTTGGGATATGGGACAGGAGTATGAGAATGGCGGACCGAGGGTATGGATGGGAGGTAGAAGATGAGGGTATGAGATTGTGGTATGGGTTAGAGGATGGGTGTATGATGGGGTATGAGATTGGGGGCATGGGATATGGCACATAGGATATGAGAATGGCGGACAGAGGGTATGGGATGGAGGTAGGAGATAAGATGTATGGAATTAGGGACTGAGGATGTGGGACAAAGGGGTATCAGATAGGGAATAATGGGTATGGGCCAGTGCTATGGGGAAAGAGCTGGGGAGTGGGAATAATTGGATAGCTCTTTCACAAAACTGACACAGGCACAATGAACAAGATAGTCTCCTTCTGTGCGGTACAATTCTGGAATTTAGGGGAAACGAGGGATATGGCGATTGGGCGGGAAAGTGGAGTTGAGGTCGAAGATCAGTCATGATCTTATTGAATGGTAGATCAGGCTCGAAAGGACAAATGGCCTACTCCTGCTCCTATTTCTCATGTTCTTATGTTCTTAGTTATGCAGCAAATGAGCTTCCCTGTAATCACTATAAGCTGCTCCATTTTTTAAAAAATGGTTTGTACTTCAAAGGTCGTCTGGTGGCACAGTATATTGGCGTACTAATATACTGATGCTGTGCTGTTAAGATAGAGATCAGCACTCATTCTTCCCGCATACTGCAAGATTATTATCTTGCCCAGACTTTGAAACACCAAGGGCTAGACTTTCCATTATTTTTGCATCGATACCGTCCACTTAACGTCCATTTTAATGCTGAGATGAGGTATAACGCCCAGATATCGCCCATTTAGCAACAAACTAACACCCACGTATCGCTCACTTATAGAAACATAGAAAATAAGTGCAGGAGTAAGCCATTTGGCCCTTCGAGCCTGCACCGCCATTCAATAAGATCATGGCTGATCATTCCCTCAGTACCGCTTTCCTGCTTTCTCTCCATACCCCTTAGCCGTAAGGGCCATATCTAACTCCCTCTTGAATATATCCAATGAACTGGCATCAACAACTCCCTGCGGCAGGGAATTCCAGAGGTTAACAACTCTCTGAGTGAAGAAGTTTCTCCTCATCTCAGTCCTAAATGGCCTGCCCCTTATCCTAAGACTGATTCTGGGCTTCCCCAACATCGGGAACATTCTTCCCGCATCTAACTTGTTCAATTCCGTCAGAATCTTATACGTTTCTATGAGATCCCTCTCACCCTTCTAAACTCCAGTGAATAAAGGCCCAGTTGATCCAGTCTCTCCTCCTTTGACAGTCCAGCCATCCCTGGAATCAATCTGGTGAACCTTCGCTGCACTCCCTCAATAGCAAGAACGTCCTTCCTCAGATTAGGAGACCAAAACTGAACACAATATTCCAGGTGAGGTCTTACTAAGGCCCTGTACAACTGCAGTAAGACCTCCCTGCTCCTATATTCAAATCCCACAGCTATGAAGGCCAGCATACCATTTGCCTTCTTCACCGCCTGTTGTACCCACATGCCAGCTTTCAATGACTCATGAACCATGACACCCAGGTCTCGTTGCACCTCTCCTTTTCCTAATCTACCACCATTCAGATAACATTTTGCCTTCATGTTTTTGCACCCAAAATGGATAACCTCACATTTATATACATTATACTGCATCTGCCATGCATTTGACCACTCACCTAACCTGTCCAAGTCACCCTGCAGCCTCTTAGCATCTTCCTCACAGCTCACACCGCCACCCAGTTTAGTGTCATCCGCAAACCTTGAGATATTACACTCAATTCCTTCATCTAAATTGTTAATGTATATTGTAAAGAGCTGGGGTCCCAGCACTGAGCCCTGCGGCACTCCACTAGTCACTGCCCGCCACTCTGAAAAGGACCCATTTATCCCGACTCTCTGCTTCCTGTCTGCCAATCAGTTCTCTATCCACGCCAGTACATTACCCCCAATACCATGCGCTTTGATTTTGCACACCAATCTCTTGTGCGGGACCTTGTCAAAAGCCTTTTGAAAGTCCAAATACACCACATCCACTGATTCTCCCTTGTCCACTCTGCTAGTTACATCCTCAAAAAATTCCAGAAGATTCGTCAAGCATGATTTCCCTTTCATAAATCCATGCTGACTTGGTCCGATCCTGTCACTGCTTTCCAAATGCGCTGCTATTTCATCCTTAATGATTGATTCCAACATTTTCCCCACTACTCATGTCAGGCTAACCGGTCTATAATTACCCATTTTCTCTCTCCCTCCTTTCTTAAAAAGTGGTGTTACATTAGCTACCCTCCAGTCCATAGGAACTGATCCAGAGTCGATAGACTGTTGGAAAACGCATCCACTATTTCTAAGGCCGCTTCCTTAAGTACTCTGCGATGCAGACTATCAGGCCCCGGGGATTTATCGGCCTTCAATCCTATCAATTTCCCTAACACAATTTCCCGCCTAACAAGGATATCCTTCGATTCCTAATTCTCACTAGACCCACAGTCCCCTAGTACATTCGGAAGGTTATTTGTGTCTTCCAGTGTTACTTTCGGCATGTAATTAATGCCGAGAATTAATAATATTGCCCGCCCACCTTTTTTGCCGTAAAGATCTGAATGGGCGAAACTAACGCCCATAATATTGCCGAGCGTTACTTTCGGCACCTCGGCCACATATCGCCGAAAATATCGCTCGCCGAAAAAACCACTGAGATAAAGTTGCTCTCACCTGAACTAAACCCAGCGATATGGACGCCATTTTGTAAATTGGAGGTCGGTTCATATAAAAGGCTGCTTCAACTTCTGGGGAGTTTTGATGTACTCTGGAGTTCTTTTCAGGTGATTTGAACATCTGAACAAACATCTTATCATACTGTGAACGATTTGAATTTATTTTAGGTGTTTCACTAGGTAAATTTATTGTTTGTGAACAATAAGTATAATACTGATTGTTAATGTAATGGGGCCTGTAATTTCTCAGCCTGTCTTGATAACTACGCACATGCTGCAGACTAGAGATGGCAGAAGGTTTATTGAAGAGCATTATATGCCCAATCAAAGAGGTGGCAGACTGAGGAGGAGGAGGACGAGAACTTACACCCGATGCACTTATAGGGAGAAGCGGTCTTATCTGAGACAATGCACAACAAGGTTATGTGAAATAAAAAAACATTTAAAGAGAACATTTGTATAAAATCATAATTCTAACGATAAAAAACACCACAACAGATTGATAACATTTATATCATTCATTAAATTATTCACATTTCCAACACAACTTCATAAACATAGAACACAAATGCAAAAAAACAAGGTACCCCGCTCCCACTTCCCCCAAAACCTCCCAACAAAATAGCAACAACAACATAAAAATACTGTGACCAATACAACTCCTGCGGCCATGCACCTCACTTTCCTTTCCCCCCCTAACCCCCGCTTCTCCTACCCACCTCTACCCCTTCCCTTTCCCCTCCCGACTCCGTTGCCTTGCCGAAGAGCTCCTCACGCGCTGCTTCAGTTGGGGGGATGACGGCAGATCCACTGGTTGGCCGGATACCGGAGAGGACGGTCCCGAAGAGGAAATGTCCTCCGAGCCAGAAGCAAGACCTTCCTCCTGGCTCGCATGTGTGGTTGGCAATGGGGGTGCAGCACCTTGGGGTGCAGTGCCGCGCTCCAGGACCACTGGTAGCCCTCTGCCACCAGTGTTCCTGGCTATCACCTCCAGGGCCTCCGCCATCCACGGCACGTACTCGCTCATGGTGGCGGACATGCTGGCCAGCTGTTGGGATATGCTTCCCCATTGTCTGGAGGATCTGCTGACCTATTTCAACACTCCTCCTGGACAAGTGTACCATGTCCCCGCTCAGATCTGCCACGCGTAGAGCAGTCCTGCTGCGTCAAACCAACCTCCGTGGGGTCGGCACCATCATGGAGACACTTGGGGTGCCCTGTGACAAGGTACTTGGGCCTGCTACCTCCACGGTGGAGGAGAGCATGGCCGCAGGAGCACTAGATGTCATTGGTGTTGCATAGATTATGGAGCTTGTCGATGCAGGCTCCTCAAAGTCGGCACTCTCATTAGCGTAGAAGGCACCCTTCAGCTCCATGGGCGAGATTTGGGGCTCCTCAGCATTAGATTGACGATCCCCAGTGAATTCGGCACCGGACCCGTAGCTTCTTGGCTCGGTGGTGGTGCATGGGGCTGCGCTGCTGGCTGAGCTACAAAACATAAATTAAGTTATTAGAGGAGAAGGGGGTTCTAGGGTCACAAGGTGAGTCCAGCGCTACACACAGCATATGCACGACAAAAGCACTACCGCTATCAAAATCATCACAGACATCACATTTCATGACCATGACCAAATTCTGCATTACAATAATTTTCATGAAGCCATCATTACTTAGATAACACTTTTATCAATCATCTATCATATATTATTGCGCGGATATGAGTGGGTGTGTCATCCATTGACTTAACATCACGTAATGGTGTATACTTTCCTCACATGGCTTCATATCAGGTTCTGCTGCTGCTTGCATGGCTGACCGAGGGTGGCTCCCCACTAGTGCCAGCACCCACAACTCGATGTCTGTCAGCTCGCTGATGACTGGTGGCCCGCCACCCATGCGCCGCTGTTTGGCCTTATGCTTTGAAAACTTCTTCTGCAAAAGGTAACAACAGCACAACATGGCATGAGTTCATTGCGTGAGATCATTGCTAGGTACTGTCACAGAGATCGATACAACACATAACTGACAGATGTAATCATGATTATTATAATAATTATCATTATTTACCGAAAGACATACATTGTCAACGCAGGCTTCGCGTAAAACATTCCCAGTACAATGCAAGACATCGCATGTGATTTTAATCACTCATTACACTTACAATTCAAATTATATAAATATATAAGTAAATGTAAATAAATGTAATACTTACTCTGGCAGATCCGACAAGGCCGTTCCAGCACTTGCGGCACTGGTTGCCCTCACACACCTCGTTTCTCGCCGACAAGACCACCTCGGCTATGTCGGCTCAAATCTTCTGATAAACCTTTGGGGTGGGCTTCCCACACCAACCCCGGGTCAATTGACCCCAGCATAACTTTACCTCCTGCAGGAGGGAGGCATTTGCCTCATTGGAGAATCTCCGAGCTCGTTTTCATCCTCCCACCATTTCCTCTCCCACCTCATTGCTTTCGCCAGCATCCTCAGCCTCCACAGCATGCTGTGTCCCCTCCTCCATGCCTTCCATTTTAATTATATTTTTTCCCCCAAATCTCCATGCAAACAATGTTATTTGTGCTCTCAATTTTTTTCGGTGCTGCTAAATCTCTTTCCTACCTCCCACAACAGCCAAACAACCACACAACACACACACACACACGCTCGCTTTCAGTTCCTTTCTGCTCCCTTGCTCTCTCTCTCCTCTTCAGCACATGTATTGATGACCCCTGACCTCCTGAAACGCAGAAAATGACCATTGCTATGTCGGTGCTATGGACGCCGACATGTTACGGCAGAAGGGAAAAATATTTACCGCCAACGCCCATTTCACATCGCTCGCGGTAATGCCCACTTTATAAAGTGGAAAGTTGGGGTTTTGAAAATGGGCGATAGTCCAGCGATCTCAAATCCCATAATAAATGGCAACTTTGGAAATAACGCCAATTTTTGGGCAATCTGCACAATAATGGAAAGTCTAGCCCCCAAGTGAGATATTGAATGTTTTCCCCACATTAACAGAAGCAAAAGTTGGCACATGAACCATCCCCTCTTGTTCTTAAATATTTCCTAGCAACTGATTACAAATTATTATTGGTAGAGGTCAAAAGAAAAGACTGTTTACTCCATCAGCCTGAAAAATGGTGCATGGCTGGAGGTAGAGGGGTTATAGGAGAGAAAATGTCAGAAATTAAAATGAATTAGATGTTTTAAAAATTTATATTTATGGTGGCACATTGGCACATAGCATACTAGACACAATTAGATTTTCAATGTGACGCAGATTTGGATTCATGCTGCTAGTCTTCTTCACATTGGAACAGATTTTCATGCACTGGTGTAAATGAGTTCCAAATTGTTAAGAACTGGTGCAAGTTATGCCAGAATGGAAATGTGCTGGCAAGACATGAATACCATTCAATTCACTTGCAGATTTTGAAAGGTGCTGGGAGCATAATGATGGCGGGGGCAGAAAGTTGTGTGCAGGATGCAGACAATTTATAGGATACAGACAATTAAAGAGAAGTAGCAGAAAGAAGGGGAAATTTTGGTTTCAATACATCTCAACCCAAGGGGCTGAAGGGGAAGAAGGCTAAGAACTGACAAGGAAAAAAGGTCAGAAAACTGTGCAAAATCCGGAACTTGCAGTGTGTCAAGGTACGCCTTGACAAATCATCTGAACCGACTGAAAAATAAGTATCGCTGGCGCAGAATTGGGCTATTTGCCCAACAACTGCCCAGCAATTGTCCATGTAGCTCTTCCTGCTGGTAAAAGCAGGCTTGGGGCCAGCTTTCATCAGCGTAAGGGTATATTTAAGGCTTAAATAAAATATCTAATATGCAAAATTATGCAAATGCACTTTAAATGGGTTTATGTAAATGATGTTTAAAATTATTTATCAAAAAATTACATTTTTATTGAGGTTGGTGCAATGAAGGGACTTAAGAATAAAATTGCAATGCAGTACATTCAGAGGACTTATCACCCAAAAATTGGCGTTATTTCCGGCATGGGCAGTAAAAAAGGGTTTTTAGATCGTCAGCTTCTCGCCCATTCTCAAAGCACTTAAACTTCATTTTTAAAAATGGACGTTACCGCGAGCGATATGAAATGGGCGGTAGCGTTAATTTTTTTTGAACTTCTGTTGTAAAATGTGGCCATCCTTAGCAATGGCATGGCAACGCTCGACTCCCGCGATTCAGGAGGTCAAGGGTCATCGTGACATGCGCAGAAGAGGAGACAGAGAGAGAGAGAGCTCAGAGGGACTGAAGGCGTGTCTGGGTGTAGTGTGGCTGCTTTGGGAAGAAGGAGGGAGACTTTAGAGCTTCACAGCAAGCAGGCAAACAAAAATTAGCTGTTACCAGCCACATATTTGCCTGAATTTGGCCTATAATGGAGGGAGAGGAGGAGGCATCACAGCACGCTGTGGAGACTGACACTGGAGAGAGCAGTGAGGTGGGGGAGGAGCACATTGGAAGCCGCAAAAGAGTCAGGAGGTTCTCGGATGAGGCAAATGCCTCCCTCCTGCAAGAGGTCAAGTTATGCTGGGGTGATTTGACACAGGGAGGGCGTGGGAAGCCCACCCCAAAGGCCTACGAGAGGATATGGACCGAGATAGCAGAGTGGTCTCGTCGGTGACCAACGAGGTTCATGAGGATCCGTAAGAATATTACATAGATTTACATGTACTTATGTATTTTATATAATTTGATTTGCAACAGTCATGCGTGACTATCATCAGATGTGAGGTCTTTAACTTTTACTGGGAATGTTTTACTCAAAGCCTGCGGTCACGGTGTACGTCTTTAGGTAAAGAATGATAACTTTCATAATAATCTTGATTACATCTGTCGGTTATGTGTTGTATCAGTCTCTGTGACAGTACCTAGCAATGATATCACGCAATGATCTCATGCCATGTCGTCCTGTCACCTTTTACAGAAGAAGCTATCGATGATAGGTCGGTGCAGAGGCAAACAGGTGGGGGGCCACCAGTCACCAGCGACATGGTGGAGCGGGTGCTCGCACTCATGGGGAAGCATACCCGGACAGCCACGGATGCATCTGCATACCCTGAAATGATGCCACGTGAGTAAAGCTTACACCATTGCATAGTGTGAAGTCAATAGATGCCACACCCACTCATATCCGAACAATCATATATGATAGATGATTTCGAAAATTGTCATAGAAATAATGATGGCCTAATGAAAATTATTGCAATGCAAATATGTTGATAGTCATGAAATGTGATGTCTGTGATGATTTTGAGAGTGGTGGTGCTTTTGTCGTGCATATGCTGTGTGTAGCTGGACTCCCCTTGTGACCCTAGCACTCCTTTCTCCTTTAATAACCTCATTTGTGTTTTGCAGCTCAGCCAGCAGCGCAGCCCCAGGCAAGACCACAGAGGCCAGAAGGTGGGGGCGCGGGGCCCAACTCTCTAGACGATCCAACATTTAGTGCTGAGGAACTCCGATTCTCACCTGTCAATCCACTGGGTTTGTTCTCCACGGTTGAGAGCGCAGACTTCAAGGAACCTGCATTGCCATGTTCCAGAAGCCATTCTACCCCAAGGCCATCTAGTGGTAGATCAATCCAGTGGTAGTGGTAGTTCAATCTCAGGCTGAACTAGAGACTTGAACCGAGGAGGCAGAAGTGTACGGGATACACACCTTCACCACAAAATGTCCACCGATTATGTTAAAAGTTGAACTGAATGGAATTCCAGTATCCATGGAACTGGACATGGGTGCAAGTCAGTCTATAATGTGCAACAAGGCACACAGACCCAAGCTTAGCCCCATTCACACCAAGCTAACAACTTACACCAAAGAGCTAATCTCTGTAATTGGCAGCGCTGAAGTAAAAGTCTCCAATGATGGAGCAGTACACGAACTCCCACTATGGATCGTGCCAGGGGATGCCCCCACACTGTTCGGCAGAAGCTGGCTGGGGAAAAATCCGCTGGAACTGGGACGATATCCGAGCGCTTTCGTCCGTCGACAACGCCTCATGTGCCCAGGTTCTGAGCAGATTCCCATCGTTGTTCGAGCCAGGCATTGGAGGTTTTTCGTGGGCGAAGGTGCAGTTCCACTTGGTTCGCGGTACACGACCCATCCACCACAAGGCACAGGCGGTACCGTACATGATGCGAGAGAAAGTGGAAATTGAACTGGACAGGCTGCAGCAAGAAGGCATCATCACGCCGGTGGAATTCAACGATTGGGCCATTCCGATTGTCCCGGTACTCAAAGGTGACAGCACGGTCAGAATTTGTGGGGACTATAAAGTAACGATTAATCGTTTTTCGCTACAGGACCAGTACCTGCTACCCAAGGCAGACGACCTATTTGCGACCCTGACTGGAAGAAAGACAATCACCAAGTTGGACCTGACCTCGGCCTACATGACGCAGGAGCTAGAGGAATCTTCGAAAGGCCTCACCTGCATCAACACGCACGAAGGTCTGTTCATCTATAACAGATGTCCGTTTGGGATTCGTTTGGCCGCAGCAATTTTCCAACGGAACATGGAGAGCCTGCTGAAGTCAGTTCCACGCACCGTGGTTTTCCAGGATGACATACTGGTCACAGGTTGGGACACCATCGAACACTTGAAGAACCTGGAAGAGGTTCTAAGTCGGCTAGATCGCGTGGGACTCAGGTTGAAACGCTCGAAGTGTGGTTTCCTGGCACCAGAGGTCGAGTTCTTAGGAAGAAGAATCGCAGCAGACGGCATCAGACCCACCGACATCAGGACGGAGGCCATAAAGAACGCGCCGAGACCACAGAACGTGATGGAGCAGTGGTCATTCCTGGGACTCCTCAATTATTTTGATCATTTCCTACCCGTGTTAAGCACCTTGCTAGAACCCCTACATGTATTACATGCGCAAGGGAGATGACTGGGTATGGGGGAATTCACAAGAGGCTGCCTTTGGCAAAGCCAGAAATCTGTTATGTTCAAACAAACTGCTTGTTCTGTATAGCCCATGTAAATAATTAGTGCTAGCTTGCGATGCATCGTCGTATGGAGTCGGGTGTTTGCTACAACAGGCTAATGAAGCGGGGATTTTGCAATCAGTCGCCTATGCGTCCAGGAGTCTGTCCAAGGCCGAAAGGGCCTACAGCATGATTGAAAAAGAAGCTCTGGCGTGTGTTTACGGGGTGAAAAAAATGCACCAGTATTTGTTTGGTCTCAAGTTTGAGCTAGAAACCGACTATAAGCCACTCATATCGCTATTCACAGAGAGCAAAGGGATTAACACCAATGCCTCTGCCCGCATCCAAAGATGGGCGCTCATGCTGTCGGCATACAACTATGTAATCCGCCACAGACCGGGCACAGAGAACTGCGCTGATGCTCTCAGTCGGCTACCATTGCCCACCACCGGGGTGGAACTGGCACAGCCTGCAGACTTGCTCATGGTGATGGATGCATTCAAAAACGAAAAGTCACCCACTATGGCCCATCAGATCAGGACCTGGACCAGCCAAGAGCCTTTACTGTCCCTGGTAAAAAAACTGTGTCCTCCATGGGAGCTGGTCCAGCGTCCCAGCGGAGATGCAGGAAGAGATTAAGCCATTCCACAGGCGCAAAGATGAAATGTCCCTACTGGCGTACTGTCTTTTGTGGGGTAATCGCATGGTCTTGCCCAAGAAAGGCAGAGAAACATTCATACGCGACCTACACAGCACCCACCCAGGCATAGTAATGATGAAAGCCATAGCCAGATCCCATGTGTGGTGGCCTGGCATCGACTCAGATTGAGAGTCATGCGTACACCAGTGCAACACTTGCTCTCAACTGAGCAATGCACCCAGAGAGGCACCGCTAAGTTTGTGGTCGTGGCCCTCCAAACCGAGGTCTAGGATCCACGTTGACTTTGCGGGCCCATTTCTAGGCAAAATGTTCTTGGTTGTTGTGGATGCTGATTCAAAATGGATTGAATGTGTAATAATGTCTGTAAGCATGTCCACCACCACCATCGAAAGCCTACGAGCCATGTTTGCCACACACAGCCTGCCTGATGACCTTGTCAGCGACAATGGGCCGTGATTCAAGGAATTCATGACCCGCAATGGGATCAAGCACGTCACATCTGTACCGTTCTAGCCCGCATCCAATGACTATGCAGAACGGGCAGTTCAAACCATCGAGCAAAGCATGAAACGTGTGTCAGAAGGCTCCCTGCAGACCCGACTGTCCCGAGTCCTGCTCAGCTACCCCACCAAACCCCACTCACTCACTGGGGTTCCCCCAGCCGAGCTGCTCATGAAAAGGGCACTCAAAACAAGGCTCTCTCTTGTCCACCCTGATCTCCATGATTACGTCGAGGGCAGGCAGCATCAACAAAGCATGTACCATGATCGCGCAAACTTGTCACGTGATATTGAGGTCAATGACCCTGTGCTTGTACTCAATTATGGACATTGTCCCAAATGGCTTGCTGGCATGGTCATAGCCAAAGAAGGGAATAGGGTGTTTCAGGTCAAATTGGCCAATGGACTAATGTGCAGAAAGCATTTGGACCAAACCAAATTTTGGTTCACTAACAGCTACGAGCAACCTGAAGAGGACACCACCAACTTCGACCCTCCAACACACACACAAGTGGCAACTGACATCATGGTTGACCATGAACCCGAACTCACCATCCGCGCGACACGGCCAACTGCCCAGCAGGCCAGTGAAGAACCAACCAACTCACCCACACCTACATTTGTACTGAGACGATCGACAAGGGAGCGAAAAGCCCCAAATTGTCTCACCCTGTAAATAAGTGTACTATTGACTTTACAAGAGAGTGATGTTATATATGTAACCCTTGGCAACCTGTTGGTGGCCCAAGGGATCCCAGCATCCCTTGTGAGCACTGTATATAAGCAGGCCTCCCACGCTGTACCAACACTCTGGAGTTCAATTAAAGAAGCTAAGGTCTCACTTACTCATTGCATACAGTACTCAATGTCATCCTTTATTATGAGCGTAATAGTATCGATCTCGGCCTATCGGTAATTCACATCAAGTACAATCAGGGTGGAGTGGTTTTGTGTCTTCGCCTCCTTTTCCAGTCCACTGTGTACTGTGAACTGATGCACACACAGGTAATAGACGCTGAAGTCAGCTCTTTTGAGTTTCCTATCTCAGCCATACAGGGAGACAGCAAGCACAGCCCTGTCACCAGAGATAGGAAACTCGTATTTCTGCTGCCAGCTGGTTTTGGAGCAACACTGACAGAAAATTAACTAGAACTGCTGCAGGGATTGCTGCAGAGAGATCTGAGCCAATGAGGTAAGTGCAACAAGGTAGATGCAGCTGTAGATTCAGCTTCATTAACACTCCGCTGGCTTTGAACTAGTCAACACTATAGTCCAAAACCTTCAGATTCTATGATTATATGCCACTGGTTACAAATTAACTGCGAAAATATTCCATTACCTAGTCTCAACATATAACCTCCAAAATCAGAATCCTTGCCCTCACCCTTGCCCAAAACAATTTTGAGCATGTAATTTGGTGAATTTACCATGAGAAATAAAGGTGGGATTTAGGCAGGCAGTGGTTCCTCTCTGATGTTTGTTTGTTAATGTAATAATAAGCAAGATAATAAGCAGTCTATAAGTAAACCCCGCTAAAAAGTAAAGTGTGCCTCTCCCCTACACTGTCCCAACATCAAAGCAGCTTGATAGCTTGGTTGCAACAGAAACCTCCAATACCAACACATGAACTGAGTTGCGCTGGGCTCTGTAAAGCATACAGGTGGTTGTGATATGTGGGGAGGAGGGAAGCACTTTTCGGTTAGATCATCCAGCTCTGTTCTCAGGCCTGAACTTATAAACTGGATTTACATCCTCCTTGTCTGGATTATAATCAAATTCCAGTCACAGAATTGAAAGATTATTTCAATAATTCTCCTTCATAATATTTACAGTGACATGCACAAAATTTATTTAACAAATGTTTGGTTGCAGGAAATATACACAAATATAATCTTGTTTTAATGTGCTGTTTGCTAACCAGCCAAAAGCTATGATCTAACTGAGAGATGGGGCATGAATGAGAAGCTAGATATTGCAATAGACTAGCACATTGTTTGAGACACAATTTTAATAGCTGTGGGTTTAAAAGAAATTGAGTATTTTAGCTTTTATACACAGATTGACAACAGTGAATATTTGGAAATATCTAATACTGTATTACTTTTTGAGAAGTTCATTTTATTGCATTACTTTTCATCTTCAACATTTACAATTGCATGAGGAAAGCTATTTGTGCTGGGTGTTAAATTCCGTGTTTTTCTTTACTTATATTCATTCCTGAGATGTTTATTACCTATCCCTATATCCCTAATTGCCGTTGAGAAGGTGGTGGTGAGCCACCTTCTTGAACTGCTGCAGTCTGTGTGGTGAAGGTACTCCCACAGTGCTGTTAAGGAGGGAGTTCCAGGATTTTGACTCAGTGACGATGAAGGGACGGCGATATATTTCCGTTAGGATGGTATGTGACTTGGAGGGGAAATTGCAGGTAATGGTGTTCCCAGGTGCCTGCTGCCCTTGTCCTTCTAGGTGGTAGAGGTCGCGGGTTAGGGAGATGCTGTCGTAGAAGCCTTGGTGAGTTGCTGCCATGCATCTTGTAGAGGGTACACACTACAGCCACGATGCACTGGTGGTGGAGGGAGTGAATGTTTAAGGTGCTGGATGCGATGTTGATCAAGCGGGCTGCTTTGTCCTGGATGGTGTCAAGCATCTTGCGTGTTGTTGGAGCTGCACTCATCCAGGCAAGTGGAGAGTATTCCATCACACTCCTGACTTGTGCCTTGTCGATGGTGGAAAAGCTTTGGGGAGTCAGGAGGTGAGACACTCGCCGCAGAATACCCAGCATCTGACCTGCTTTTGTAGCCACAGTATTTATGTGACTGGTCCAGTTAAGTATCTGGTCAATGGTGACCTCCAGGATGTTGATGGTGGGGGATTCAGCGATGGTCATGCTGGTGAACGTCAAGGTGCGGTGGTTAGACTCTATTTGTTGTAGATGGTCATTGCCTGGCACTTGTGTGGCATGAATGTTACTTGCCACTTATCGCCCCAAGCCTGAATGTTGTCCAGGTCTTGCTGCATGCGGGCATGGATGGCTTCATCATCTAGGAAGTTGTGAATGGCACTGAACAATGTGTAGTCATCAGCGAACATCCCCACTTCTGACCTGATGATGGAGGGAGGTCATTGGGCCTAGGACACTGTCCTGAGGAATTCCTGCACCAATGTCCTGGGGCTGTGATGATTGACATCCAACAATTACAACCATCTTCCTTTGTGCTAGGTATGACTCCAGCCAGTGGAGAGTTCTCCCCCTGATTCCCATTGACTTCAGTTTTACTAGGGTTCCTTGATGCCACACTCAGTCAAATGCTGCCTTGATATCAAGGGCAGTCACACTCACCTCACTTCTGGAAATCAGCTCTTTTGTCCATGTTTGGACTAAGGCTGTAATGAGGTCTGGAGCCAAGTGGTCCTGGCAGAACCCAAACTGAGCATCAGTGAGCAGGTTATTGGTGAGTAAGTGCCGTTTGATAGCACTGTCGATGACACCTTCCATCACTTTGCTGATAATTGAGGGTAGACTGATGGGGCGGTAATTGGCCGGATTGGATTTTTGTGGACAGGACATACCTGGGCAGTTTTCCACATTGTCAGGAAGATGCCAGTGTTGTTGCTGTATGGAACAGCTTAGCTAGAGGCGCAGCTAGTTCTGGAGCGCAGGTCCTCAGCACTGTAAGATTAGGATCACAGGTCATACGCAGATATCCAAAAGGTCTTCGGAGTTATAAGGCATTTTATTATGGAGTGGTAGTTCAAATATAGTCAAACAAAACACACAAT
The DNA here is from genome assembly GCF_044704955.1 of Pristiophorus japonicus. Lineage (NCBI taxonomy): Eukaryota > Metazoa > Chordata > Chondrichthyes > Pristiophoridae > Pristiophorus > Pristiophorus japonicus. Next base: position 248,021,355 of record NC_091980.1, read on the forward strand.
CAGGATATACATAGTAGACCATGACAAGTAGCTGGTATTAGTTCCTATCAGTCAAGACGGTTGGTGGTACAAACAGTTTTTATCTTCTCTGTCTGCCCTGAAATGCCTTCTAGGTCTTCTTTTATTCTCTTTTTAGAGGTGGACCATGAGTAGGATATGGACAAGACCATTTAACCTATGATATGTTGAGTTCTTTGTATCAACTCAAGTGAAAGTTCCTCTTCACATCCTCCCAAGGTTGGAGTCAAAAATGCAATTCTTGGCCTTCAGATGTTTGGAGCTGCCTGTTATCAGTTATTTATGTTCAAGCTGTTCAAGTAGCTGTAGCTATTGCACCATGGAATGAATCATTCAATTCTGACATCAGTCTGAAGAGACTTTTTAGTATCAAGTTATTGCTTCCAATTCATGATTTTTTACATTCCCTACTTTGAGAAGGAAATCTCCTATTGACATCTCACAACCAGCTTTTGACTGCTCTAGTTATTTGCCAAGTTATTTGCTTCTTACTTTCTCCATTTGGGTGTTAATTAGTAGGGAGGCTCAGAAATGAAGATTTCCCCTTTCTTAAAGTCCAATCCTTTGAGAGGGAGGAGCAACCTCCGACCTCTTGCTCAAGTTCAATTCAATGTTGCGGTGTTTGAATTCTTCACCGCTTAGGGTATCCTTTGTTTCGTCTATCTTTCCTGACCTTACCACCTGGGTTACCACCCCTATGTTGCTTCAGATCTTCTCTTTTGGTGTGCACAATTATTATTTTTTTTAATGCTGGTTAGCCACAGACATATATTAAATACACAATCATTAAAAGTTGGAGAACTACCCATCATCATAGGTAGTCCCTTGGAATCGAGGAAGACTTGCTTCCACTCTTAAAATGAGTCGTTAGGTGGCTGAACAGTCCAATACGAGAACCATAGTCCCTGTCACAGTGGGACAGATAGTCATTGAGGGTAAGGGAGGCTGGGGCAGATTTGCCGCATGCTCTTTCCGCTGCCTGGGCCTGATTTCTGCATGCTCTCAGCAATGAGACTCGAGGTGCTCAGCGCCCTCCCGGATGCACTTCCTCCACTTAGGCCAAGGACTCCCAAGTGTCAGTGGGGATATTGCACCTTATCAGGGAGGCTTTGAGGGTGTCTTGTAACGTTTCCTCTGCCCATCTTTGGCTCGTTTGCCGTGAAGGAGTTCCGAGTAGAGCATTTGCTTTAGGAGTCTCGAGTCTTGCATGCAGACAATGTGGCCTGCCCAGCGGAGCTGATCAAGTGTGGTCAGTGCTTCAATGCTGGGGATGTTGGCCTGGTCGAGGACACTAATGTTGCTGCATCTGTCCTCACAGGGGATTTGTAGGATCTTGCGGAGACATCGTTGGTGTTATTTCTCCAGCGACTTGAGGTGTCTACTGTACATGGTCCATGTCTCTCAGCCAAACAGGAGGGCGGGTATTTCTACAGCCCTGTAGACCATGACCTTGGTGGTAGATTTGAGGGCTTGGTCTTCGAGCACTCTTTTCCTCAGGTGGACGAAGGCTGCACTGGCACACTGGAGGCGTGGTTGAATCTCGTCATCAACGTCTGCTTTTGGTGATAAGACGTTCCCGAGATATGGGAAATGGTCCATGTTCTCCAGGGCCACGCTGAGGATCTTGATGACTGGGGGCGGGAAGTGCTATATGGCGAGGACGGGCTGGTAGGGGAATTTTGCCTTATGGATGTTTAGTGTAAGTTCCATGCTTTCGTACGCCTCAGTAAATACGTCAACTATGTCCTGGAGTTCAGCCTCTGTATGTGCACAGATGCAGGCGTCATCCGCGTACTGTAGCTCGACGACAGTGATTGGGGTGGTCTTGGACCTGGCTTAGAGACGGCGAAAATTAAACAGGTCCCACTGGTTCTGTCGTTTAGTTCCACTCCAGTGGGGAGCTTGTTGACTGTGAGGTGGAACATAGCAGCGAGGAAGATTGAGAAGAGGGTTGGAGCGATGACGCAACCCTGTTTGACACTGGTCCGGACGTGGATTGGGTCTGCAATGGATCCATTGGTAAGGATGAAGGAATGCAAAATTCACAAGAAACTCCCTCCCCCCCCACCCCCACCCCTGCCCCTCCTGTGTTTGGGCTCATTCGAAAGGAAATTTAATTTGGGACTATCTACCAAAAAGTTTGGAACTCTAAAATGCTGATGGAAGAAACTACGAACTTTAATAGAATTTTGGATTTTAAAAGACAAATTCAAGGCTGTGAGCGGACCTACGGAACTATCAAGAGACAGTCTAATTAAGTAAAGCTACCTGGGTGTGAGAACTGAGTTAACCTGTCTGGAAGAATGAGCATTTGAAAATCCTTCTCCACAAGAGACATTAACATCACAAAATCACCCACAAGTAGCTACCCATCAACATGGGTCTGGACAACCATTTCAGCATATACATCACAAAGAGGCCCAATCCATCCTGTATGAGAAAGACTAAGCACAAAAGGACATTGTAATTACCAAACTAATATATCCATCAGGAAACAGTTTACGAACATCAACCCACCCAAGACATATCAACTTTTATCGAGCCCGACAAAATATTACAAAGAAGAACCAAGCCCGCCAAAATTATACTAAGGATTTTGAACAATATTTGGTGGCAAGACCTGTGTGCCCTCGAATATGATGCGTGGGGAAGACTGACCGTACAGATGGAAGTAGAAAAGGTGAAAGATACTTACCTGTTGGACACTGGTGCCTCAAGCGCCGTTGTCTATGCAGCTAACCCCACCACCTCACCTCTGTCTAACGGGGTACCCTACAGCTTGGTGGGTTTCACAGGCACTGAACAGACTAGCTCATTCTCTGTTCCACTCTCTATTCATTTAGGTACTCTCCACACTAAGTGGACTTGTGTCTTGATTGTTGTGTAGGTATGCCTGTTCACTGTGTGATGTCTGTAACACTGTCATGCAACATTGAACTGTACACACCTTACCGGTACACTAGAGAGTGCTGTTGCTGGAGACCCAGGGGTTGCCTGCACACGGCAGGTAACCCAGTATAAAAAGGAACACACAGCTTGTTGTCGTCACTCAGGAGCTGCTAATAAAGGACTGCAGGTCTGCACAGTTTAAGTACCATACCCTGCCTCATGGAGTCATTACTAAAGGTGCCTACATATACCACACTGATGAGGTGGGAGCAGGAAGGGAGAGGGATCCTGGGGGCTGACTTCATCCTTGGCCACAGGATCCTAGTGGATTTAAGAAACCACTGTCTTTGTGGGTCAGTCTGTATGGGACAGGAGAGTGAGGTGATGGTTATCCTGGGAAAACAGGGAAAAGGGACGGTGTGCACCATGAAACTAAAGGAGGGTTATGACCTTGACTCACTGGTCAGTAACACCCCTGTAGAATATCAAAAGTATGTGAGGAAAAACCTTGCAGCTTTTACCACTCACAAACACGACTGTGGGAGAATAAACGGGGTCGAGGTTAGCATAGATGGGGACCCCATGACCCGACCACAGAAACAGTACAACTTCCCCAGGGAGGCGATGGCAGACATGGAAATAGCCTTGGGTTCGTTGGTTAAACAGGGGGTACTGAGACCAATAGCTACCCATGTGAACTCTCCATTGTGGCTGGTTAAGAAACCGGACAACTCCTAATACATAAATTGACAGTAATTGCTTAATCTCTGAAGTGCTGCACTGGATTGAAGTGCTGTTTCTTTGCTTCTGGTTACAGAGCCACGGTGGACTATTGAGTACTCAACCATAACATCCTTGCCTGTGCACCCACTGTTGCTGCTGTCGCCGACCTCAATGGAAATATCCCAGTCTCCGCGACCACCTTCACATTGCTGGATATACCTTTAAGAAGGGAAGATCAGTACAAGTTTGCTTTTACCTTTAAAGGACAGCAATATACTTGGAACTGTCTCCTTCAGGGCTTCCACAACAGCCCCAGTATTTTCCATCAGTGTATGGCCAACTGTTTAAAGAACTTCAGCAGACCCCAGTAATTAGTACAGTATGTGGATGACCTGCTCCTGTTCACCGATGAGAGGGAGGAGCATGGGCCACTGCTTGCTGAACTGCTGGAGCTGCAGAAAGAAGAAGGATTTAAAGTAAACCCCAAGAAGGCACAGATCGGCCTGAAGGAAGTAAAATTCCTGGGACTGGTTGTGTGTGCTGGGGAAAGAGCCATAGACAGAACTAGAATAAAAGCAGTGCAGAAGTTACCCGCCCCCAACACAGTAACAGGAGTAAGATCTTTTCTAGCGGTAACCGGGTACTGCAGAGATTACATTGAGGATTATGCAGCCACCGCAGCCCCTCTGCTCCGACTCCTACACAAGGGAGTGGAATGGGAATGGTCCAAAGATTGCGAGGCAGCATTTATCCAACTCAAGAAAGACCTGCAGACCGCGCCAGCTCCAGGGGCCATAGATCGGGGTAAAGAGTTTTTCCTGGAGGTAGCAGCCAGTGGGGACAGCCTGAGTGCAGTACTACTCCAAGAGCGGCACGGCCGGCTGAGACCAGTGGTTTAATCCTCCAGCATAATCACAGACGTGGAGAAGGGATACTCCAACTGTGAGTGGCACCTCCTAGCCACTCACTGGACTGTGAAAAGATCACTGATCTTCACAGGGGGATCCCCTAGCACACTCCTTGCCCACTATATGCCCACCCAAATGCTCCTGGACGGGAGAATCAAGGACGGGACAGTGAGCAGTGCCCGCGTTGCTTGCTGGACCCTGCTCCTCTCTCAAATGGACCTAAGGGTAAAGGGTCTCTGTGAGCCAAGACTCGCAGCCAACATGATTTATCCAGGGACAGCCCACCGGTGTTCCATAGAAGGGGTATGGGAAATTAACATAGGCTTTCGGGCTGAGTTACACCCCACAGGCTGAGAGATCTATGTGGACAGTTCAAGCACGGTATCTGCAGGTGAACGACTCACAGGCTGCAGAGTTTATGACCCCGAGGCAGTCATTGCCCTGGCGATTAAACTCCCCAGTATTATGAGCGCCCAGCACGCTGAACTGTCTGCGGTGGTGTATGTAGTCACACACCCCTAAGAATTCCCTACCACATACACGATTTGCTCGGACAGTATGCTCACATGCAATTCATGTACAGAGTACCTGGCTATCTGGTCCCACCGCGGATACACATCCGCAGACGGAAAACCCTTGGCAATTAAGCCCCTACTGGAAAAGATCATGAAAGCCATAGGGGAGGAAGGGAATATTTACATACATAAAGTGAAGGCACATTCCACCACTGAACCCCATAGCAAGGGAAACTAGCAGGCTGACATGTTGGCCAAGCAGGGTGCCCGCACGGGCATGTTATGGGATCCTTACAACCCAGGACCCATCGCAGCAGTCAGGGGCAGGATAGGGATGGCAGGGAAGGCAGAGATAGCTTTGCCCCCGGAACTAAAAATGGTCCAGACCCAAGACCCCGTCCTCAAAACTGTCCTGAACATGCTAGCAAAAGGGGAAAGGGTAGACGGTCCGTACAGCACCGCAGCAATTGCCATTAAAGAAGGCATGCTGTTCAGGGGGAGCAATGGGTAGTACCGCAACAGCAGCGGAGAGAATTCCTCCAGCTGGCCCACGAGGGTCCAGGAGCAGGACACCCCGGACCTGAGACCACTTGGCAACAAGTGAAACAGGCAGGATGGTGGCCAGGACTCAGGGAAGACGTCTGCAAGTTCTGTGCTAGCTGTCTGGTGTGCGCGGCCAACAACCCTGACCCCCAGAAAAGAAAGGTGTCTATGGGACATATCAGGAGGGTAGAGGGACCCTGGCAGTCGACCCAGGTCGATTACATCGGGCTCCTACCTACTGCCCAGGGAGGTTACAAGTACTGCCTAGTATTGATGGATGTATTCACCAAATGAGTGGAAGCCTTCCCATGCCGAACAGCCATTGCCCTGGGAACAGCTAGGATCCTGGTCAGAGAAGTGTTCTCCCGATGGGGACTACCACAATACGTGGAGTCCGATCAAGGGAGTCACTTCACTGGGCAGGTGATACAGGAGACCCTTAAGGTACTCGGCATCAAAGGGAAATGGCATGTCGCCCACAACCCGCAGTCATCCGGGTCTGTGGAACGTTTAAACTGCACCATCAAAGAAAGGTTGCGCAAAGAGACAGGAGACTCACCCAAAGGGTGGGTAGAGTTCCTATCACTAGTCCTCATGGGGATCCGGGCCAGCCAGTCAAAGAGCACGGGGTACTCCCCGTACGAGCTCATGACCGGCAGAGCCATGCGAACCCCCACCCATGTGTTAGCCCCGGTACTCACGGAAGGTCGGTTTAGGGAAGCGAACCGGGACAGCTTTGTCAGGAATCTGTTTGAACACCTTAAACAGATTCACTGGCAGGCTGCTAACAACATGGGAAAACAGCATTGGAGCAACCGACTGCTGCTAGAGCCCCACAAACACTACGAGTGGGAGATAGGGGACCAGGTCATGGTGAGGAACTACGCTAGAGTAGGGGTCTTTGAGGCACTGTACATGGGACCGTACCACATTGTCGACAAGGCAAGCCCCATGGTCTATGCCATAAAATTGCCCTGCCGTGCAAAGTGGTTCCACATAAATCAGTGCAAACTTTTCAACAGCTAAACGCAAGGGACAGCCAAAACCTGTAAACCGTGCTAAAGACAGGGACCCCCAGCCAGCAGCCCCCAACTGTGGACTTCCCACAGGGGACGTGGCAGACCCACAGACTGTACCTAGAGAGGCGGTGGACTCTGTTACTGGAGGAGCTGTCCCCCCAATCATTTGGGACTCGGACGCGCCCCCAGCAGCCGGAGCCTTAAGAAGGACTCCCCGCATACCACGGCCAAAGACACTGTGGTCACCAGCGCTCCAATTTGAATGGTTCAACCCCGGGAGAGGGACCAGACGCAAAAGGGCACCTAAGGTCAGAGACCAGCCCGCGAGCAGGAACACCCAGCCGGTAGCCTCGGGCAACGAAGAACCCCCAGAAGAGATAGCAGTGGACCAGTCACCAAGTGAGAGTCCCCAGCCCGCAGCCCTCGACCAGGCAGAACTCCCAGGGGAAGAAAGGAACCAGGCAGCCACCCCCAAAGGAGCAGTGCTGCAGCACCGGTCAGGGTACTTAGGGTTAGATGGTGCAGACCGACCTATCACCTACCTCGCTGGACACCCAGCGGGAGAAGAAGAGAGAGAGAAGGCAGGAATTAACCTGGCCACCTGGAGACGGGTGGCAGATGTACATACACAGCGATATAAATTTAAGGATGTTTAGTGAATAAGTTAGAGTAGTGTTAAATAAGTTATATGTGTAATGATAAGTATGTATGTATTAGTTAACTGGGGTAAGGAAAGGAATCTGCCTGTGCAGCTGTTAAAAGAAGCACAGGCCGGGTAATCCCCGGGAGTAAGAAGAATCTACCGGTATGGCTATTAAGGAAGCACCGGTGAGACAACAAGCAGAACGACTGTGAGATAAAGTTAAAAGCAATCAGTCCACAAGGAACTGAATAAGGCAGCCAGTCAATTAAGACGATAAACCCGAATTGGAACTCGATCACCTTTGTCAAGCCAGAGAACTTTCTCAGCGCGAGACAATATGTTTTATGTGCCCCTACAGGAAAGAGAGCAGCATGAGAAGAATCCTACTTATGCTCGCCCAGATAAGAATGAGCAGCGGCGACCGAGGAGACGTGGAAGAATCCCTCATTTACAGATGCTCAGGAGGAAGAGCACCGATCATAACCGCTGGGGGTGGCACCCCAGGCGTGGAAGAACTCGCCATTTACGCCCACAAAGGAAGATGGCCAGGGTGGCTGGGATCTAATTCTACCCGCTACTCCAGCCAGGAATGTTTTACCTACGGAGAGGCCTCACTTCCATGCTCCCGGATGCGGATCATCGCTGCCCAAGTCAGTGTTACAGAGGGAAAGCGTGTGTGTTTGACTTGCAAAGGGAACATTCCCCTGGGAAGATGGTGGTGGCTCAGAAAACTCAGCAAGGACGCATGGGACCAGGAATATCGGACTGGGAAAGTCTCGTTAATGATACGGACTGCACCATCACGGGGACACGGGGAGGAGTAAAAGTGTGTTGGGACAAATAGTGGGAATCCGAACAAGGAATTTATGTTTATATGTGGGGATCAGAGAGTATTTGTCGCGCAGGCATATCGATCGCCTTTACCGGGCAATGGCAAGATGAAGGGGAAGGGATGGGGTGGGATTCTAGCCTACATTCGCGATTATACTTTACTTATGGTGTTTCATTTGCCAAGTGAAATGCAGAGGCCATCAGGTCAGGCACCAAAGGGTGCTATACACTCCTTGGCCGAACTTGGGAACCGTGCAGGGACACCATACTATTATGTTTAATTTGTGTTTGATTTTACCCGCTGTAAACCGCAGAATATCGAGTGTCATAAGAGTGATACTTAAAATGTGTTTGATTATGTACCTTTTATTTTGCTGAACTTGAATATGAGTTTGACTCTGGACCTTTATGCTATTTGAGAATGTGTTACTATGTCTTTTTATTTTACTTTACTTAAAGTTGTGCATGACTGTATATCGTCATTTTACTGTGAAAACCGAGTAAAAGAGGGACATCATACCCCCTCTATGCTATAACCAAATTGTAATGACTGCATTCACCTGTATATTGCATTCCATTTCAACGGGGGATGCAGGGTAACATTTAGCTAGTATAAATGCAGGGAAAGTTGACTCTTGGGAGCAGGAATTTTGCTTATCTTGATTGACACTCAAGACTGTGGAATGTCAACAGGGGGGAATGAAGGAATGCAAAATTCACAAGAAACCCTCCCTGTGTTTGGGCTCATTCAAAAGGAAATTTAATTTGGGACTATCTACCAAAAAGTTTGGAACTCTAAAGTGCTTATGGAAGAAACTACAAACTTTTTTTTAAAGACAAATTCAAGGCTATGGGTGGACAAGTAGCTACCCATCAATGGGTCTGGACAACCATTTCAGCATATACATCACAAAGAGGCCCAATCCATCCTGTATGAGAAAGACTAAGCACAAAAGGACATTGCAATTACCAAACTAATATTTGATCAGGAAACAGTTTTCGAACATCAACCCACCCAAGACATATCAACTTTTAACGAGTCCGACAAAATATTACAAAGAAGAACCAAGCCCGCCAAAATTATACAAAGGATTTTGAACAAGATTTGGCGGCAAGATTATAACACTGAAATTGTATAACTGGCCTCTGTTTTCAACAGAGGTTGGGTGGTTGCTAGGTAGCTACAAGGCTGCTACCATCTTAGATGACACTTTGACTGACAGACTAGTAACACACTACGCTGTGTCATCAAGACAAGGAGAAACCAACGCGACAGTTCGAAACAAACTTCTCCAGCCTCGAAGTCCTGAAGTCCTGAAGGAAGGAAGAACATCACCATCGCAGCAGCGACCGGCCACAGTCAATGTGGTATCAAGGGAAAAACAACCGCGATCTACCGTTAACTATCAAAAGGATTGGTACGCATAATCCCTGCCTGCCCTGGAGTCTAACCTAGCTAGAATTAGGTATATGGGAGGTGGGAGGTAGAATTTTACTGTAACCCCCTTTGAATGTGTAGTGCACGGTTCTTTATTAGAGTGATTGTAAGTTTGGCCGTGTATTTTCTTACTAGAGTAATAAGCCTGTATTACCTTTACTGTAATAAAAACAAAGTTCTTTGCATCAAACCAGTGTCCTTTGCACTTTTGTCACACCCCCAAATAAATCCAGAGTACAGAACCCAAGGGAGTGGGAGTGATTCGAACCGCTCAAATTGGTCAGAAGGGAACCTGACCCCCTCATAGAGACCAAACCCCGTTACAAGGATCACGGCCTGCATGTCATTGTGGAGCAGGCGGAGGATGTTGACGAACTTCTGGGGGCATCCGAAACGGAGGAGGATGCTCCATAGAACCTCGCGGTTGACAGTGTCAAAGGACTTTGTAAGGTCGAAGAAGACCATGTATAAGGGCTGGAGCTGTTCCCTGTATTTTTCTTGTAAAAAGCATGTCTGTTGTGCCCCGTAGGGTACAAAATCCGCACTATGACTCCAGGAGGAGCACCTCAGCCACAGGGAGAAGACGGTTGAGGAGGACTCTAGCGACAACTTTCCCAGTTGCTGAGAGCAGGGAGATTTTTCTGTAGTTGCCTCAGTTGAACTTGTCCCCTTTTTTAAAGATGGTCACGATCACTGCATCTCTGAGGTCTCCCGGCATGCTCTCCTCCATGCAGATGAGAGAGATGAGGTCATGTATTTGCGCCAGCAGTGCCTCAGCGCCATACTTTAGTGCCTCAGCAGGGATTCCATCCGCTCCCGTAGCCTTGTTGTTCTTAAGCTGTCTTATGGCCAGAGTGTGTGAACCTAAGGGTGTGCTGATATATTAAGCCCAATGGGACAGGTCCTGTTAGACCCATAAAGCATAGTAGTTGCGGTAGTAGTAACACAGGAGGCACCACCAAAATCACCTCATAGTGGATTTGTACTGACTTTTCCCCACTCTGTTACCTACAAAACACAATTATTACAGGCACAGTTAAATTCAGTCTCACAATCATTTCAAGCGATACTACAGTTTAACATCTAATCAATAAATCATGGACTTAAAAGATTCTCCAGATCTCATTTTTTCTCGTATCCATCTTGTGGATAATTATTGCTAAATTTATACCTCCCTAGCCTTCAATTGTCCCAATCCAAATTCCATGTAACTCCCCACTTCAACTTCAATTTCAATCCCTTTAACAGGTACCAGTGTGTTTAACTCTATCCTGATTGCTTCATTAATTAGATAGTTTCTTGATGGAATATGTTTCAATGCTTTAAAAGCTGTCTCACTCTCCTGAGCCATATTAACCATTTCATTTCTTGCTGTTGTCAAGTAACTGAGCATGTCTGAGACCTGTTCTTCAGTGCAAATTCATTTGCATACTTATACTGGTATCTCATGCCACATGTGCCAACTGATACAAACCATTCTCGGGCTTTCAGGTGATCTTATCAAAAGATTTTAGTCATCTGCAGATCTTTGCTTATCTTCCACTGCATGGTCCCGATATCTTGGGTAGTGGCCAGGCCATCAAATTCAGTTTTCTTTAAAAAGTTCATTATAGGCAGGGACACAAATATCTCCAAGAGAAAGCTATCAATTTACTATTTGTAACTACAGTTTCCTGACTTTCACTTGAATGTTAGGAAAATGTAATTCTCCTGTTTCACTAAGTTGGGTGGCAGTGTGAGCTGCGAGGAGGATGCTATGAGGCTGCAGAGTGACTTGGAAAGGTTAGGTGAGTGGGCAAATGCATGGCAGATGAAGTATAATGTGGATAAATGTGAGGTTATCCACTTTGGTGGTAAAAACAGAGAGATAGACTATTATCTGAATGGTGACAGATTAGGAAAAGGGGAGGTGCAACGAGACCTGGGTGTCATGGTACATCAGTCATTGAAGGTTGGCATGCAGGTACAACAGGCGGTTAAGAAAGCAAATGGCATGTTGGCCTTCATAGCGAGGGGATTTGAGTACAGGGGCAGGGAGGTGTTGCTACAGTTGTACAGGGCCTTGGTGAGGCCACACCTGGAGTATTGTGTACAGTTTTGGTCTCCTAACTTGAGGAAGGACATTCTTGCTATTGAGGGAGTGCAGCGAAGGTTCACCAGACTGAGTCCCAGGATGGTGGGACTGACCTATCAAGAAAGACTGGATTAACTGGGCTTGTATTCACTAGAGTTCAGGAGAATGAGAGGGGACCTCATAGAAACGTTTAAAATTCTGACGGGTTTAGACAGATTAGATGCAGGAAGAATGTTCCCAATGTTGGGGAAGTCCAGAACCAGGGGTCACAGTCTAAGGATAAGGGGTAAGCCATTTAGGACCGAGATGAGGAGAAACTTCTTCACCCAGAGAGTGGTGAACCTGTGGAATTCTCTACCACAGAAAGTTGTTGAGGCCAATTCACTAAATATATTCAAAAGGGAGTTAGATGAAGTCCTTACTACTAGGGGGATCAAGGGGTATGGCGAGAAAGCAGGAATGGGGTACTGAAGTTGCATGTTCAGCCATGAACTCATTGAATGGCGGTGCAGGCTAGAAGGGCCGAATGGCCTACTCCTGCACCTATTTTCTATGTTTCTATGTTTCTATCACATACCCTCATTCACTTCCTCTCTCCATTTTACTCATCCCATTAATTACCATTCTTGATACCTGGAGGAGCTTTGCTGTCTAGTACAATATTAAAGATAGAAAACATAGATCAAATGTGCAAAGTGGTATATAATTTAATGCACGGAGTATAGCGAATAAGACAGATGAGCTCAGAGCACAGATAGACACTAGGGAGTATGACATTATAGCCATTACAGAAACATGGCTGAAAGAGGGGCAGATTTGGCAGATCAATATTCCTGGTTACAGGATTTTTAGACAAGATAGAGAGGGGGGTAAAGGGGGAGGGGGGTGTTGTGGTTGAAACTATTACAGCAGTGAGGAAGGATGATATGTTAGAGTGATCATCAAATGAGGACATATGGGTTGAATTGAAAAATAAAAAAGGGGCGATCACACTGCTGGGCATGTATTATAGACCCCCAAGGAAAATAGAGGAGCAAATATGTAGGCAAATTGCTGTGAAGTCAAAAAACCATACGGTAGTAATTGTAGGGGATTTTAACTATTCAAATATTGATCGGGACAAATATAGTGTGAAGGCTATAGAGGGTGCGGAATTCTTGAAATGCATTCAAGAGAACTTTTTTAGTCAGTATGCAGCAAGCCCAACATGAGAGGGGGCGGTATTGAATTTAGTTTTGGGGAATGAAGTTGGGCAGGTTGAAGAGGTATTAGTCGGAGAGCATTTGGGTGCCAGTGAATATAATTCAATGAGATTCAAGTTGGTTATGGATAAGGACAAGGATAACCCTGGAATAAAAGTCCAGAATTGGGGAAAAGCTAATTTTGCTAAGTTAAGGAGTGATTTGGCCATAGTGGACTGGAAACGATTACTTGTGGGTAAATCAGTGTCAGAACAGTGGGAGGCATTCAAGGAGGAGATCCGGAAGGCGCAGGCCAAACATGTGCCCTTAAAGAAAAAGGTTGGGAATAATAATTCGAGAGCCCCCTGGATGTCTAGGGACTTACAAGGGAGTATAAAGACAAAAGGGACGCTTATGGCATATACCAACAGCTAAATACTATAGAATCTTTAGTGGAATATAGAAAGCTAAGGGGCAAAATTAAAAAGGTTATTAGAAATGCTAAGAGAGAGCACGAGAAATTCTTGGCTAGTAAAATTAAGAAAAACCCTAAGATGTTCTATAAATATATTAAGAGTAAGAGGGTAACTAAAGAAAGGGTAGGGCCTATTCGAGACCATGAGGGTAATCTTTGTGTGGAGGCGGAAGTTGTTGGTAAGGTTCTTAATGAATACTTTTCATCTGTTTTCACAAAGGAAAGGGGCAATGCAGATACTGCTATCGAGGAGGAGTGTGATATTCTGGATGAAATAAATATAGTTAAAGAGGAAGTATTAAGGATGTTAGCAGCTTTAAAAGTAGATAAATCTCCATGCACAGATGAAGTGCATCCCAGGCTGTCGAGCAAAGTTAAAGAGGAAATAACAGAGGCCTTGACCATCGTTTTCCAGTCTTCTTTGGATTTGGTGCCGGAGGATTGGAGGACTGCTAATGTAGTACTCTTGTTTAAGAAGGGAGAAAGGTATAGGCCGAGTAATTATAGGCCTGTCAGCCTAACCTCAGTGGTGGGAAAATTATTGGAAAAAATCCTGAAAGACAGGATAAATCTACCTTTGGAAAAGCAAGGATTAATTAGGGACAGTCAGCACGGATTTGTTAAGGGAAGATCGTGTTTGACTAACCTGGTTGAATTTTTTGAGGAGGTAACCAAGAGGGTTGATGAAGGTTGTGCGTTTAATGCAGTGTATATGGACTTTAGCAAAGCTTTTGATAAGGTCCCACATGGTAGATTGGTCACGAAGGTAAAAGCCCATGGGATCCAGGGCAAAGTGGCAAGTTGGATCCTAAATTGACTTGGAGGTAGGAAGCAAAGGGTAATGATTGATGGATGTTTTTGTGACTGGAAGGATATTTCCAGTGGGGTTCCGCAGGGCTCAGTACTGGGTCCCTTGCTTTTTGTGGTATATATCAATGATTTAGATTTGAATATAGGAAGTATGATTAAGAAGTTTTCAGATTAAACTAAACTTGACTGTGTGGTTAATAATGAAGAGGAAAGTCAATCTACTGGTCAGGTGGGCAGAGCAGTAGCAAATTGAATTTAATTCAGAGAAGTGTGAGATGATGCACTTTTGGAGGGCTAATAAGGAAAGGGTATACACATTAAGCGATAGGCCACTTAATAATGAAGATGAACAAAGGGACCCTGGAGTGCTTGTCCACAGATCCCTGAAAGTAGCAGGCCAGGTGGATAAAGTGGTTAAGAAGGCATATGGGATGCTTACCTTTATTGGTCGAGGCATAGAATATAAAAGCAGGGAGGTTATGCTTAAATTGTATAATACTTTGATTAGGCCACAGCTGGAGTACTGCATGCAGTTCTGGTCGCCATATTATAGGAAGGACATGATTGGACTAGAGCGGGTAAAAAAGAGATTGGATATGCTGGGTTTGTTCTCTTTGGAACAGAGGAATTTGAGAGGAGACCTCATTGAAGTGTACAAAATATTGAGGGGCCTGGACATAGTGGAGAGTAAGGGCCTATTTCCATTGGTGGAGGGGTCTATTACGAGTGGCCATAGTTTTAAGGTGGTTGGTGGAAAGTTTAGAGGGGATGTGAGGGAGGGCTTCTTTACGCAGAGGGTTGTCAGGATCTGAAACTCGCTGCCTGAAAGAGTGGTGGATGCAGAAACCCTCACCACTTTTAAGAGATGGTTGAATGGGCACTTAAAGTGCAGTAACCTGCAGGGTTACAGACCTAGAGCGGGTAATTGGGATTAGACTGGATGACCTGTTGTTGGCCGGCACAGATATAATGGTAAGTACTGCAGGGAATCAAATACGGCCAGGGTGATCTCCTGGACTAGTTTCGATCGCCTGGATGAGTCGGAGAGGAATTTTCCCAGATTTTTTCTCCCTAAATTGGCCTGGGTTTTTATCTGGTTTATGTCTCTCCCAGAGTGTAGAATGTTTCAGTATAAGGGGTGTCACAGTTGTGTGAGGCAGACTGGTTGGGCTGGGTGCTTTTTGCCTTTCTGTCATTGTTCATAGGTGTAACCTTCAGGGCTGCTGACCAAGGGCCATGTGGCTCTTTGTTGGCCGGCATAGATATGATGGGCCGAAATGGCCTCCTCCTGCGCTGTAAATTTCTATGTTTCTATGGGCCCAAATTTCCCCATGAGTTGCACGTTTTTTTTTGGTGTAACTTGATTTTTCTGGTGTATCTTTTAAATTGCAAATATGGCCATTTAATTTGCCCGAATGTAAGTGAGTTAGTTAGTTTTTTTGTTCGGTCAGTTTTTTTTTCAAAAGGGGGCGTTCCCAGCCACTGAGATCATTTATGCTAATTTGGCCAGAAAAAAGTTGTACTAAACTAACTTTGGGCAGCGTATGTGTCCACGTTTGTACGCACAGAAAGACCTTACTTACATTTAAGGAATCAGTGCAAGTAACTACATTTAAAGCACCATAAAGCACAAAAAATAATAAGCAATTAATTAACAAATAAAATAGAAGGAACCCTGCCCCTAAAGCACCAAGACCAAAGTAATAAGCAATCAATAAATAAAATATAAAAAAATAGAAGGAACCCTGCACCTAAATAACATTTCAAACAAAGCACAAGCAGTAATAACAATTCAATAAAAAATAAAGAAGTGAAGTAAATAATTAAATCAACAAATAAAAGTACTGCATCAAATCCTACCTTAAACTGAAGGCTGGCCGTGCTGAAGTCTGTTCGGACAGGGCAAGGTGCAGGACACCAGCAAGCCCTTCGGCCAGGGCAAGAATCAGGAGAATGCGGCAGGCTGTGGGGGGGGCAGGGAGAGGGGGGGAGAGAAACTGGGAAACAATGCGGCAGGCTGTGGGGTAGGGGAGGGGGGCGGGAGGGAGAAGGCAGAACTCTGCAGTCTGTGGGAAGGGGCGGGTGCTGACGAGGAGGGATAGAGAAGTCACATGACTTAAGGGGGGGAGGAAGAGAGAACAAAAGACCTTTGGGTTTCTTACCTTGTTTGGGGAGTGAGAAGAGGTGGGAGTGCTGCCATTTTGCACCATCTTTAACCTTTGAAGTTTTAATTTTACTTTAAGGATGGGTGCATCAATCTCAATGCCACGGATTATTCAATGGTTATGCATCACTGTGCTACGTAGGAGAGAATTGATTAGAGCTCATCGCATCAGGAACATCAGAGCCCGTAGGCTGCTGGACAGGAAGCGTTACACACCTCGGAGATTTCGAGTCAGGCGTTCCTACCTGGACCTGAGTGAGGCAGATTGTGTCAGAAGGCTGTGTTTCCGCAGAGAAGTTGTCCGTGAGATCTGTGAGTTGGTGAGACCAGAGTTGCAGCCGAGAAGCAGCAGTCGGACTGCCTTGTCTGTTGAAGTGAAGGTTACAGCTGCACTTCCTTCTATGCCTCAGGATCGTTTCAAGGTACAACTGGAGATGTGTGTGCCATCTCTCAAGATGCAATACAGGTCTCCATTCGCCAGGTCACGGATGCACTGTATGCACAAAGGAATGACTTCATCAAGTTCCCAATGACCTCACAACCAATGCGTGACAGGGCTGTGTACTTCTGCAGGATTGCTGGCTTCCCAAAGGTACAGGGCGGCATTGATTGTACCAACATCGCCTTGCGAGCACCTGTGGAGGATGCCAAGCAGTTCAGGAATAGAAAAGGCTTCCACTCCATTAATGTGCAGCTCTTGTGTGATGACAAGTATCGCATCATATCAATGCAAGATACCTTGGCAGCACTCATGATGCATTCATCCTACGTGACAGCACTATATCTGACAAGTTTGAGCAGATGCCAGAAGGGCAGAGCTAGCCACTGGGAGACAAAGAGTACGGCCTGGCCACCTGGCTCATGACACCCCTACGCGTAACCCGGACGGAATCTGTCCATCAATACAACATGTCGCACATTAAGGCACGCAGCATCATAGAGAGGACCATTGGCATCTTGAAACAGCATTTCCGATGCCTGGACCATTCCGGAGGCAACTTGCAATATTCCCCTGAGATGGTCGGTTACTTCACTGTTGTGTGTTGCATGCTGCATAACTTAGCCATCATGAGGCAGCAGCAGCTGATAGGGGAAGAAGAAGACCCACTTGCAGTGAGAGTGTCTGATGATAATGATGTGGAAGATGCAGGTGACGAGCAGGACGAGGAGGAGCTGGAGGAGGATGATGACGAGTGATGAGGATCAGGAGACCATGCAAGTGCCTGAGGCTGGAGCACGACGTCGGAGGAGGGTGGACCATCGTGCTCCATTAACAATTGCTCGAGCTTTGTGCCAGCAGCTCATCCCTGGTCGCTTTACTGATGCCTGAGGGCTCAGCAACAACTGTTCCACTTTGACATGTTTATTTTTTGCAGCTGTTCCTAAATGTTGTGTTGTGTTAATGGAACATGATTCAGTTTCAATGTAAAACAAATGTATTGAAAATTTTAGAATGTACTTCACTTTAGTGTAATAAAATAATTTTTTAACAAAGGGTAGTTTAATATGACTCTTTAAGATCACTTAAAAACTTTAAGATCACTTATAAACTTGTAAAGTTACAAAAGTTACAAAACAATTTCTGTTATATATGTGGACTTGTATTTACTCTGTACAGCCACCAGCGGGCTCATCCCCTGGCGTTCCAAGGGATGCCATAATCCCTTGGCAGCACAGGTATTTAAGGAGGCTTCACAGGTTGGAGAGGCACTCTGGAGACCTGCAATAAAAGACTAAGGTCACACTTTACTTTGAGCTCAATGTTCAGTCTGACTCTTTCTCCATACACAACAACTGACGACGAGATACAGATAGCGAACCCAAAGATGCAGAGAACAGTGGGCATCCTTGAGAAATTTTCGGAGGGAGATGATTGGGAAACATTTGTGGAGCGACTCGATCAATACTTCGTGGCCAACGAGCTAGATGGGGAAGAGAGCGCTGACAAATGAAAGGCGATCCTCCTCACCGTCTGTGGGGCATCAACGTATGGCCTCATGAAGAATCTGCTCACTCCAGCGAAACCCACGGAGAAATCATGCGACGATTTGCGCACACTGGTCCGAGAGCATTTGAACCCGAAGGAAAGTGTTTTGATGGCGAGGTAACGGTTCTACACCTACAAAAGATCTGAAGGCCAGGAAGTGGCGAGTTATGTCGCCGAGCTAAGACACCGTGCAGGACATTGCGAATTTGAAGGACATTTGGAGCATATGCTCAGAGACTTTTTCGTACTTGGCATTGGCCACGAAACCATACTTCGCAAACCTTTGACTGTAGAGAGCCCAACCTTGAGTAAGGCCATAGCGATAGCCCAGGCGATCATTGTCACCAGTGACAATATGAAGCAAATTTCTCAGCACACAAGTGCTGCGACAACTACTGTGAACAAAGTGATGTTGTTTTCGAATCGTAACGTACAGGGCAGGTCACACATACCTGCAGCTGCACGTCCGCAGATGACTCAGAGTCCACCATCAAGGGTGATGAATGCAAGGCCATTAACATCTTGTTGACGCTGCGGGGGTGATCATCAATTCCATTCATGCTGATTCAAAGATTACGTTTGCAAGGGCTGTGGATCATTGGGACACCTCCAACAAGTGTGCAGGCGAGCTGCTAAGCCTGTTAAACCTGCAAAACACCATGTTGCAGAGGAGGACAGATCCACGGAGGATCATGATGAACCAGATAGAGGAGGCAGATGTACATGGGGTGCTCACATTCACCACGAATTGTCCCCCAATAATGCTGAATTTTGAACTAAATGTATTCCCGGTGTCAATGGAGCTGGACACGGGCACGAGCCAGTCCATCATGGGCAAAAAGACTTTCGAAAGGTTGTGGTGCAACAAGACCTCAAGGCCAGTCTTAACTCCAGTTCGCATGAAACTAAGAACTTACACGAAAGAATTGATTCCTGTAATCGGCAGTGCTACCGTAAAGGTCACCTACGATGGAGCGGTTAACAACATAAGAACATAAGAATTAGGAACAGGAGTAGGTCATCTAGCCCCTCGAGCCTGCTCCGCCATTCAACAAGCTACCACTCTGGTTGGTACTGGGCGATGGTCCCATGCTGCTTGGCAGGAGCTGGCTGGGAAAGATATGCTGGAACTGGGACGACGTCCGAGCGCTATTGCCCGCTGACGACATTTCGTGTGCCCAGGTCTTAAACAAATTTCCTTCACTGTTCGAACCAGGCATCGGGAAATTCCAAGGAGCAAAAGTGCAGATCCACCTAATTCCGGGGGCGACCCATCCATCACAAGGCGAGAGCAGTACCGTACGTGATGAGAGAAAGGGTAGAGAATGAGCTAGACCGGCTGCAAAGAGAGGGCATCATTTGACTGATCGAGTTCAGCGAGTGGGCCAGTCCTGTTGTCCCAGTCCTCGAGGGAGAAGACACCATCAGAATCTGTGGCGATTACAAAGTAACTATCAATCATTTCTCCCTGCAGGACCAATAGCCACTACCAAAGGCCGACGACCTCTTTGCAACGCTGGCGGGAAGAAAGTCATTCACAATGCTGAATCCGACTTCAGCCTACATGACTCAGGAAATGGAGAAATCATCAAAGGCCCTCACCTGCATCAACACACACAAGGGTCTTTTTGTTTATAACAGAAGCCCGTTTGGAATCCGATCACCGGCGGCGATATTCCAGAAAAACATGGAAAGTTTACTGAAGTCGGTCCTGCACACTGTGGTCTTCCAGGACGACATCTTGGTCACAGGTCGGAACACAGTTGAGCATCTGTAGAACCTGGAGGAGGTTCTTAGTCGACTCAACCACGTGGGGCTCAGGTTAAAACGCTCGAAGTGCGTTTTCCTGGCGCCTGAAGTGGCGTTCTTGGGAAGGAGGATTGCGGCGGACGGCATCAGGCCCACCAACTCGAAGACGGAGACAATCGAGAATGCACCGAGGCCACAGAACGTGACGGAGCTGCGGTCGTTTCTGGGACTCTTGAACTACTTTGGTAACTTCTTACCGGGTCTCAGTACACTGTAAGAACCACTACATGTCTTACTACAAAAAGGGGGCGAATGGGTTTGGGGCAAAAGCCAAGAAAATGCCTTTGTAAAAGCGACAAAATTTTTATGCTCAAACAAATTGCTTGTGTTGTATGATCCATGTAAGCGTTTGCTACTAGCATGTGATGCGTCATCATATGGCATCGGGTGTGTATTGCAACAAGCTAATGATTTCAGGAAACTGCAACTGGTTGCTTATGCATCCAGGAGTCTGTCTAAGGCTGAGAGAGCCTACAGCACGATTGAAAAAGAAGCGTTAGCGTGTGTCTATGGGGTAAAGAAAATGTATCAATAACTGCTCGGGCTAAAATTCGAATTGGAAACTGACCATAAGCCACTTATATCCCTGTTTCCCGAGAGTAAATGGAAAAATACCAATGCATCGGCTCGCATCCAGAGATGGGTGTTCACGTTGTCCGTATACAGCTACGCCATCCGCCACAGGCCAAGCACAGAAAACTGCGCCAATACTCTCAGTAGGATGCCATTGCCCATCAGGGGGGTGGAAATGGCATAGCCCGCAGATCTAGCCATGGTAATGGAAGCATTTGAGAGTGAGAATCAACCGTCACTGTCCGGCAAATCAAAACCTGGACAAGCCAGGACTCCTTATTATCTCTAGTCAAAAGTTGTGTGCTTCATGGGAGCTGGTTCAGTGTCCAGTGGAAATGCAGGAAGAGATAAAGCCGTTCCAGCGGCGCTAAGATTGAAAGATTGCCTTCTGTGGGGCAATCGAGTAGTGGTCCCCAAGAAGGGCAGAGACACCTTCATCAATGACTTCCACAGTACCCACCCAGGCATCGTAATGATGAAAGTGATTGCCAGATCCCATGTGTGGTGGCCCAGTATCGATGCGGACTTAGAGTCCTGCGTTCACAGATGTAATACATGCTCGCAGTTAAGCAATGTACCCAGGGAGGCACTGCTAAGCTTATGGTCTTGACTCTCCAGACTGTGGTCAAGGATACACGTCGACTATGCAGGCCCGTTCTTGGGCAAAATGTTCCTTGTGGTTGTAGACGGACCGCATTGCGGCACTGGAGCTGCGGGTGGATTCGCTCTGGAGCATGCACGATGCTGAGAATGACGCAAATAGCGCGTTTAGTGAGTTGGTCTTACCGCAGGAAAAGGTTATTCAGGCAGATAGGGAATGGATGAGCAACAGGAGGAGCAGTGGAAGGAAGGTAATGCAGGGGTCCCCTGCGGTCATCCCCCTGCAAAACAGATACACCGCTTTGGGTACTGTTGAGGGGGATGACTCACCAGGAGAGGGCAGCAGCAGCCACGTTCATGGCACCGTGGATGTCTCTGTTGCATAGGAGGACAGGAAAAAGAGTGGGAGATCTATAGTGATAGGGGATTCAATTGTAAGGGGAATAGATAGACGTTTCTGTGGCCGCAACCGAGACTCCAGGATGGTATGTTGCCTCCCTGGTGCAAGGGTCAAGGATGTCTGGGAGCAGGTGCAGGGCATTCTGAGAAGGGAGGGTGAACAGCCAGTTGTCATGGTGCATATAGGTAACAACGATATAGGTAAAAAAAAGGGATGAGGATCCTACAAGATGAATTTAGGGAGCTAGGAGGTAAATTAAAAAGTAGGACCTCAAAAGTAGTAATCTCAAGATTGCTACTAGTGCCACATGCTAGTCAGAGTAGGAATTGCAGGATAGCTCAGATGAATACGTGGCTTGAGGAGAGGTACAGCAGGGAGAGATTCAAATTCCTGGGACATTGGAACCGGTTCTGGGGGAGGTGGGACCAGTACAAACCGGACGGTCTGCACCTGGGCAGGACCGGAACCAATGTCTTAGGGGGAGTGTTTGCTAGTGCTGTTGGGGAGAAGTTAAACTAATACGGCAGGGGGATGGGAACCTATGCAGGGAGACAGAGGGAAGTAGAATGGGGGGGGCAGAAGCAAAAGTTAGAAAGGAGAAAAGTAAAAGTGGAGGGCAGAGAAACCTAAGGCAAAAAGCAAAAAGGGCCACATTACAGCAAAGTTCTAAAGGGCAAAGTGTCTTAGAAAGGCAAGCCTGAAGGCTCTGTGCCTCAATGCGAGGAGTATTCGGAATAAGGTGGACGAATTAACTGCGCAGATAGCAGTTAGTGGGTATGATGTAATTGGCATCACGAAGACAAGGCTCCAGGGTGACCAAGGCTGGGAACTCAACATCCAGGGGTATTCAACATTTAGGAAGGATAGACAGAAAGGAAAAGGAGGCGGGGTGGCATTGCTGGTTAAAGAGGAAATTAATGCAATAGTAAGAAAGGACATTAGCGTGGATGATGTGGAATCGGTATGGGTGGAGCTGCGGAATACCAAGAGGCAGAAAATGCTAGTGGGAGTTGTGTACAGACCACCAAACAGTAGTGGTAAGTTTGGGGACAGCATTAAACAAGAAATAAGGGATGCATGCAATAAAGGTACAGCAGTTATCATTGGTGACTTTAATCTACATATCGATTGGGCTAACCAAACCGGTAGCAATGCGGTGGAGGAGAATTTCCTGGAGTGTATTAGGGATGGTTTTCTAGACCAATATGACGAGGAATCAATCATGGAGCTGGCCATTCTAGACTGGGTGATGTGTAATGAGAAAGGACTAATTAGCAATCTTGTTGTGAGAGGCCCCTTGGGGAAGAGTGATCATAACATGGTAGAATTCTTTATTAGGATGGAGAGGGACACAGTTAATTCAGAAACTAGGGTCCTGAACTTAAGGAAAGGTTAACTTCGATGGTTTGAGGCGTGAATTGGCTAAAGTAGACTGGCAAATGATACTAAAAGGGTTTACGGTGGATAGGCAATGGCAAACATTTAAAGATCACAAGGATGAACTTCAGCAATTGTACATCCCTGTCTGGAGTAAAAATAAAACGGGGAAGGTGGCTCAACCGTGGCTAACAAGGGAAATTAAGGATAATGTTAAATCCAAGGAAGAGGCATATAAATTGGCCAGAAGAAGCAACAAACCTGAGGACTGGGAGAAATTTAGAATTCAGCAGAGGAGGACAAAGGGTTTAATTAAGAGGGGGAATATAGAGTACGAGAAGAAGCTTGCCGGGAACATAAAAACTGACTGCAAAAGCTTCTATAGATATGTGAAGAGAAACAGATTAGTGAAGACAAACATAGGTCACTTGCAGTCGGGTACAGACGAATTTATAATGGGGAACAAAGAAATGGCAGACCAATTGAACAAATACTTTGGTTCTGTCTTCACAAAAGAAAACACAAATAACCTTCCGAAAGTATTCGGGGACCGAGGGTCTAGTGAGAAGGAGGAACTGAAGGATATCCTTATTGGGCAGGAAGTTGTGTTAGGGAAATTGATGGGATTGAAGGTCGATAAATCCCCGGGGCCTGATAATCTGCATCCCAGAGTATTTAAGGAAGTGGCCCTAGAAATAATGGATGCATTGGTGATCATTTTCCAACAGTCTATCAACTCGGGATCAGTTTCTATGAACTGGAGGGTAGCTAATGTAACACCACTTTTTAAAAAGGGAGGGAGAGAGAAAGTGGCTAAGTATAGACCGGTTAGCCTGATATCAGTGCTGAGGAAAATGTTGGAATCAATTATTAAGGATGAAATAGCAGCGCATTTGGAAAGCAGTGAAGGGATCGGTCCTAGTCAGCATGGATTTATGAAGGGAAAATCATGCTTGATAAATCTTCTGGAATTTTTTGAGGATGTAACTGGTAGAGTGGACAAGGGAGAACCAATAGATGTGGTGTATTTGGACTTTCAAAAGGCTTTTGACAAGGTCCCACACAAGAGATTGGTGTACAAAATCAAAACACATGATATTGGGGATAATGTATTGACGTGGATAGAGAACTGGTTGGCAGACAGGAAGCAGAGAGTCTGGATAAACGGGTCCTTTTCAGAACGGCAGGCAGTGACTAGTGGAGTGCCGCAGGGCTCAGTGCTGGGATCCCAGCTCTTTACAATATATATCAATGATTTGGATGAAGGAATTAAATGTAATATTTCCAAGTTTGCAAACTGGGTGGTGGTGTGAGCTGTGAGGGGGACGCTAAGAGGCTGCAGGGTGACTTAGATAGGTTAGGTGAGTGGGCAAATGCATGGCAGATGCAGTATAATGTGGATAAATGTGAAGTTATACACTTTGGGGGCAAAAATGCGAAGACAGAATATTATCTGAATGGTGGCAGATTAGGAAAAGGGGAGGTGCAACGAGACCTGGGTGTCATGGTTCATCAGTCATTGAAATTTGGCATACAAGTGCAGCAGGTGGTAAAGAAGGCAAATGGTATGTTGGCCTTCATAGCTAGGGGATTTGAGTATAGGAGCAGGGAGGTCTTACTGCAGTTGTACAGGGCCTTGGTGAGGCCTCACCTGGAATATTGTGTTTAATTTTGGTCTCCTAATCTGAGGAAGGACGTTCTTGTTATTGAGGGAGTGCAGCGAAGGTTCACCAGACTGATTCCCGGGATGGCAGGACTGACATATGAGGAGAGACTGGATCAACTGGGTCCTTATACATTTGAGTTTAGAAGGATGAGAGGGATATCTCATAGAAACAAAGAAGATTCTGACGGGATGGGACAGATTAGATGCGGGTAGATTGTTCCCGATGTTGGAGAAGTCCAGAACCAGGGGACATAGTCTTAGGATAAGGGGTAGGTCATTTAGGACTGAGATGAGGAGAAACTTCTTCACTCAGAGAGTTGTTAACCTGTGGAATTCTCTGCCGCAGAGAGTTGTTGATGCCAGTTCATTGGATATATTCAAGAGGGAGTTAGATATGGCCATTACGGCTAAAGGGATCAAGGGGTATGGAGAGAAACAGGAAAGGGGTACTGAGTGAATGATCAGCCATGATCTTATTGAATGGTGGTGCAGGCTCGAAGGGCCGAATGGCCTACTCCTGCACCAATTTTCTATGTATCTATGTTTCTCGACGCATGCTCCAATTAGATTGAATGTAAGATAATGTCAGCTAACACGTCCACTGCCACTACTGAAAGCCTGCGGGCCATGTTTGCCACACACGGCTTACCCGATGTCCTGGTGAGCGACAAAGAGCCATGTTTTACCAGTGCTGAGTTCAAAGAATTCATGACGCGTAACGGGATCAAACATGTCACATCTGCCCCGTTTAAACCAGCGTCCAATGGTCATGCAGGGAGAGCAGTGCAAACCATCAAACAAGGCTTGAAGAGGGTAACTGAAGGCTCAC
The DNA here is from genome assembly GCF_044704955.1 of Pristiophorus japonicus. Classification (NCBI taxonomy): domain Eukaryota; kingdom Metazoa; phylum Chordata; class Chondrichthyes; family Pristiophoridae; genus Pristiophorus; species Pristiophorus japonicus. The sequence goes on from NC_091980.1 coordinate 248,046,827, forward strand.
TGCAGACTCGGCTATCCCGATTCCTGCTCAGCTACCACACGAGACCCCACTCACTCACTGGGATCCCACCTGCTGAATTGCTCATGAAAAAAGCACTTAAGACAAGGTTCTTGTTCGTTCACCCTGATCTACATGAACAGGTAGAGAGCAGGCGGCTTCAACAAAGTGCATACCATGATAGCGCAAATGTGTCATGCGAGATTGAAATCAATGATCCTGTATTTGTATTAAATTATGGACAAGGTCCCAAGTGGCTTCCCGGCACTGTCGTGGCCAAAGAGGGAAGCAAGTTGTTTCGGGTCAAACTTTCAAATGGACTCATTCACCGGAAACACTTGGACCAAATCAAACTCAGGTTCACGGACTATCCTGAGCAACCCACCTTGGACCCTACCTTTTTTGACCCCCCAACATACACACCAGTGCCAACCGGCACCACGGTTGACGACAAAGCAGAACCCATCATTCACAGCAGTCCTGCAGGGCCCAAACACCAGGCAGCCCAGCAAGACCAGCTGCACAGCAGCCCAGTGAGGACCCAACAAATGATTCAACAACACCAGCTTTCACACCGAGATGATCAACCAGGGCAAGAAGGGCCCCAGATCGACTCACATTGTAAATAGTTACACAATTGACTTTGGTGGGGAGTGTTGTTATATATGTGGGCTTGTATTTACTCTGTACAGCCACCAGAGGGCTCATCCCCTGAGTCCCAAGGGATCCTATAATCCCTTGGGAGCACAGGTATTTAAGGAAGCTTCACAGGTTGGAAATGCACTCTGGAGACCTGCAATAAAAGACTACGGTCACACTTTACTTTGAGCTCACAGTGTTCAGTCTGACTCTTTCTCCATACACAACACTCTGGACTTTAGAAAGCATCCAATGTCGCACCAAACTATAAACCACTATGCAGGGACTGGGACGAGCTGAAACCACAGAATGTCGAACCAGACCCTAAACCATTATGTAGGGACTGGGCCGCGCTCAAACCATGGAATGACGAATCAGAAATCATGGAGGTGCTTGGCAATGCAAGTTCAAGATTCTCCCCTTCATACCTCTCCATGGCCACCCCCTCCCCCCTACAAAGTTGGTCTGGCTCACCCACGTCTGAATCTTCTTCTGTATCTTTAGGATTGGAATCAGGTTCTGCAAAATATAACAGAACAGTCAAATGGTTAACAGCAGAGGAGGGGGCAGGATGGGCGGCATGAGTAGGCTCACACATAGCAGGCCAGGCAGCAGGTTGATTTGAAGGGCCACGAGTAATTTTCAGTACTTACCCTCTGCCTCGCATGCGGGCCCAGCTTGTGCAGTACTGATTGCTTTTCTCCAGCTAGGACCCATCAAAGCAGCGACCCTCTCTTCCAAGGGTGTCAATGGGTGCAGATTTGGAGGACCTCCTCCTGTTAAAGTTCTTTCCCTTTTTTTCTGGGCCAAATTCTTCTGCAAAGATTAAAACATAACTTGTTAAAATATAGGATGTCTTTCTGCTGGGTGGGACACATAGAGATGGTCACATTTACAGATGCAATTCCATTGACAAATGAAAATACTACTTACACGAACTGCTTGACCAAGGTTCTGCCATTTCTTTTTATACTGTCTTCCATTTCTCGTGGTATACACCACTGCGCAGTAATCTTCTGCAAGTTTGTTCCAGTGTTTATTAATTTCTTTGGGTGGCACTTTTATGCAACCTCTGTTGCTCATATCCAGCTTCTTTCCTCGATTACATTAATATTGTGTTCCTAACACAGATGAGGCTGCACACTGGGAGGTTAAAGTAACAGTGACCTCAGTCGTTAATAAGACACTGCAGAGTGAGGAACAGGTCTTAGGGGCCGGCTTATATACAGTGTCTCAAGGGATGCTGAGATCCCTTGGGATTTCAGAGGATGAGCTCCTGGTGGCAGAACATGGGAGTGCATGCTTTACAGATGCACAACATCACTCCCCCACCAAAGTCAAAGAGAAAACTATTTACAAGGTGAGGCAGTCAGGAGCCTTTCTTTCCCTGGTGGACCGCCTCGGTACAAAGGTCTGTTCTGGTATGCTGGGCTGGCGTGTTGTTGGCCCTGCTGGGTGAGCCTGGCCTTGCTGGGCTGTTGGGCATGATGGGTTCGATTTCCTGGTCCGGGGTGGTGTCGTTGATCCTTTGGGTGCATGTTGTGGGCTCGAAAAAGGTGATGTCTGCTGTGGGTTGTTCAGGGCAGTATGCCAACCCACAGCCTCGTTTGGTCCAGGTGCTTTCTGCAAATTTGTCCATTGTCTAGTTTGACTACAAACACTCTATTCCCTTTTTTAGCTAACACCGTGCCCGCGATCCACTTGGGACCATGTACATAGTTTAGCACACACACAGGATCATTCAGAACAATTTCCCGTGACACAGTGGCGCGACCATCGTTTACATTTTGTTGCTACCGCCTGCTCTCTACCTGATCATGCAGGTTGAGGTGAACCAGCGAGAGTCTGGTTTTAAGTGTTCTTTTCATGAGTAGCTCAGCCGGAGGCACCCCTGTGAGCGAGTGGGGTCTCGTGCGGTAGCTGAGCAGTACTCGGGACAGGCGGGTTTGGAGTGAGCTTTCTGGGACTCGTTTAAGGCTCTGTTGGATGGTTTGTACTGCCCACTCTGCCTGCCCATTGGAGGCTGGTTTAAACGGGGCCGAGGTGACATGTTTGATCCCATTGCGGGTCATGAATTCTTTAAATTCGGCACTGGTGAAACATGGCCCGTTGTCACTGACCAGTATGTCAGGCAGGCCGTGGGTGGCAAACATGGCCCTCAGGCTTTCAATGGTGGTGGTGGCGGTGCTTACCGACATTATTTCACATTCAATCTATTTTGAAAGAGCATCCACCACCACCAGGAACATTTTACCGAGAAACGGGCCTGCATAGACGACATGGATCCTCGACCATGGTCTGGAGGGCCAGGACCACAAACTTAGTGGTGCCTCTCTGGGCGCATTGCTCAACTGAGCTCATACGCTGCATTGCCGTACACAGGGCACTAAGTTAGAGTCGATACCGGGCCACCACACGTGGGATCTGGCTATCGCTTTCATCATTACTATACCCAGGCGTGTGCTGTGGAGATCCGAGATGAACGTCTCCCTGCCCTTTTTTGGTAGCACTACGCGGTTACCCCACAACAGGCAGTCTGCCTGAATGGACAGCTCGTCCTTTCGCCGCTAGAACGGCTTGATTGGCTCTTGCATTTCAACGGGGATGCTGGCCCAGCTCCCATGCAGTACACAGATTTTTTACTGCAAGAGGATCTTGGCTGGTCCAAGTCCTAATCTGGCGGGCCGTGACAGGTGATTTATCATTTTCAAACGCTTCCATGACCATCAACAAGTCTGCGGACTGCGCCACCATCAACAAGTTTGCAGGCTGCACCATTTCCACCCCTGTGGTGGGCAATGGTAGCCGACTGAGAACATCCGCACAGTTCTCTTGGTATAGTTATAGGCTGTTAGCATGAGTGCCCACCTTTGTATGCGGGCTGAGGCATTAGTATTTATCCCCTTGTTTTCAGCGAACAGGGGTGTGAGGGGCTTGTGATCAGTTTCCTGCTCAAATTTGAGGCCAAACAGGTACTGATGCATTTTCTTTACCCCGAACACACACGCTAATGCCTCTTTCTCAATCATGCTGTAGGCCCTCTTGGCCTTAGACAACCTGCTGGAAGCACATTGACAGGTTGCAACTTCCCCGCAACGTTAGCTTGTTGTAATACACACCCAACACTGTACGACGATGCATCACATGCTAGCACAAGTCTTTTACATGGGTTGTACAATACAAGCAGCTTGTTGGAGCATAAAATGTTTCTGGCTTTCTCGAAAGCAATTACTTGGTTTTTTTCCGCATACCCAGTTCTCACCTTTGCGCAATAACACAAGTAGGAAGTTACCAAAATAGTTGAGTGGTCCCAGGAACGACTGCAGCTCCATGACGTTCTGTGGCATGGGCACGTTCCTGATAGCCTCTGTCTTGGCGTCTGTGGGCCAAATGCCATCTGCCACGATCTTTCTCCCCAAAAACTCCACTTCTGTTGCCATGATGATGCATTTCGACCTTTTCAGCCGCAGCTCGACGCGATCCAGTCGCTGGAGGACCTCCTCCAGGTTTTGTAGGTGCTCAGCGGTGTCCTGACCCGTGACCAATATGCCGTCCTGAAAGACCACCGTGTGTGGTCCCGACTTGAGTAGGCTTTCCATGTTTCTCTGGAAGATCGCTGCAGCCGACCGAATTCCAAACGGGCATCTGTTGTAGATGAACAGTCCCTTGTGCGTATTGATGCAGGTGAGGCCCTTCGAAGACTCCTCCAGCTCCTACGTCATGTAGGCCGAAGTCAGGTCGAGCTTGGTGAATGTCTTGACTCCTGCCAGCATCGCAAATAAGTCGTCTGTCTTAGGTAGCGGGTATTGGTCCTGTAGCGAGAAACAATTAATGGTTACTTTATAATCGCCGTAAATCCTGACCGTGCCATCACTTTTGAGTACTGGAACAATCAGGCTGGCATACTCGCTGAATTCCACTGGGGAGATGATGCCCTCACGTTGCAGCCTGTCCAGCTCAATTTCCACTCTCTCCCTCATCATGTGAGGTACCGCTCGCGCCTTGTGGTGAATGGGTCGTGCCTCTGGGACCAAGTGGATCCGCACCTTTGCCCAGGAAAAGTTTCCAATGCCTGGCTCAAAAAGGGAAGGAAATTTGTTAAGAACCTGGGTACATGAGGCCTCATCGACATGTGATAGCGCTCAGATGTCATCCCAGTTCCAGCGGATTTTGCCCAGCCAGCTCCTTCCAAGCAGTGTGGGGCCATCGCCCGGGACAATCCAGAGTGGCAGTTCATGCACCATGCCCTCGTAGGTGACCTTGACCATGGCGCTGCCCAGGACAGTGATGAGCTCTTTGGTGTATGTTCTCAGTTTTGTGTGGATGGGGCTCAGGGCTGGTCTGAATGCCTTGTTGCACCACAGTCTCTCAAACATCTTTTTACTCATGATGGATTGGCTAGCGCCAGTGTCCAGTTCCATGGCTACGGGTAAGCCATTCAATTTTACGTTGCATTATAGGTGGACATTTCGCCGAAAATGTGTGCACCCCGTGTACTTCAGCATCTGCCTCCTCTCTCTGAGGCTCGAAATTGCTTTGATCCACCATGGACCGATCTTCCTCTGCCACGTGGTAGTTAGCAGGTTTTGCAGAGCTTGCAGCTCGTCTGCAAGTTCATTGGAGGTGCCCCATTGTTCCACAGCTCTTGCAATCATACCCTTTGAAGCAGCATGAATAGGCTGAATGGAAGCCTCCACAATGCCAACAAGGTGTGAATTGCCTTGCATTCATCCTTTGTTGGGGACTCTGAGTCATCTGGGTCACCTGAGGCTTGCTGGCAGTTGCAGACTCGTGGGTTCTGCCCTGTACATTTCTGCTCGCAAACACAGTTCCAGTTAATTTATGAACATTGCTAGCACTTGTGTGCTGAGAGATTTGTTTGGTGTTATCACTGGTGGACATAAATGCCTATGCTATCGCAATGGCCTTACTGAGAGTCGGTGTCTCTACAGTCAAAAGTTTTCGTAGGATGGTCTCGTGGCCAATGCCCAGTTCAAAAAAGTCTCTGAGCATTTGCTCCAGGTAGCCATCATACTCACATTGTCCTGCAAGTCACCTTAGCTCGGTGATGTAGCCTTCAGATCGCTGGCACGTGTAGAACCGATACCTTGCCATTAGCACACTCTCCCTTGGGTTAAGATGCTCCCGAACCAGTGTCCACAGCTCCTCATACTACTTATCTATATGTTTCATGAGGCTGTAGGTTGGTGCCCCGCAGACTGTGAGGAGGTCCGCTCTCCTTTTTGCAGCGCTTCCTTCTCCGTCCAGCTCGTTGACTACAAAGTACTGGTCTAGCAGTTCGACATAGGCTTCCCAGTCCTCACCCTCTGAGAACTTCTCCAGGATGCCCACAGTTTGCTGCATCTTTGCGTTGGATTCCTATTCTCGTCGCCAGTTATTGTGTTCCTAACACAGATGAGGCTGCACACAGGGAGGTTAAAGTAACAGTGACCTCAGTCTTCAATAAGACACTCCAGAGTGAGGAACAGGCCTTAGGGGCCGGCTTATATACAGTGCCCTCAAAGGATGCTGGGATCACTTGGGACTTCACGGGGTGAGCTCCCTGGTAGCAGAACATGGGAGTGCATGCTTTACAGCTGCACAACAATTAACTAGTACCTCCACTTCGTGATGCATGAAATTCTTCGTTCTTGGCGCACGTGTTACATTGCTCTATTGAATTGACACTCAGTGATTATTAAAAACACAAAGTCCTTATTTTGCTTGCAGCAATGAATTATTCTCACCTATGCAGCACTCCTTGTGGAGCTTTAGCAGCTGATTTCTTGCAGAGTAGTCCAAACAGCATTCCTTTTGCTTTCAAAACATCAAGCAGGCATCCAAAACTCAGTGAAAGGTTCTCCCTTTAAAAATGGCCGATTGCCAATGTTAATGCCCCACTGAGCATGCGTAAATGCTGCAATGCGCATGCGTGTGCTGCCGGCACTCAAACAGTCACTCAGATCAGGCCCCGCCCCCTGCCGGCTCTGCGCGGCAAGCACGGTCCTAGCTCCGCCCCACTCTGTTCATTGTACACCACACCAGCTCCACAGATGGCCCGAAAATCGGTCATGATCGCAGCGAGTTTTCTCGGCGCAGTTTTTGAGTTAAAAAGTCGGCGGGGGGCTCGGACGTACGCAGAAAAAAATGGAGGGCCAAATTTGGGCCCTATGTTTCTAAATTTTCCCACTTGGTCCAAGTCATTAACACATTTTTTCAAATTCTTTATAACCCGTTACATTTTATTTTCCTTCTGGCATGTGGGAAAACATTCACTTAAATTAAGAAATCTAAATCAATAATGTCCAATATCTTTAAAATTAATTTAGTGATGCTAAAGTTGTTTGGGGAACCAAAAAAAAACAGCTGTCAGCAGAAAGGGTTAACTCCTTTGCAGGTTTGTAAGAAGGTGGAGCAAATATTGTCAGATGCATGCAATTGCGTCCCTTTGGGTACATTTTTGTTTAAAATCTTTCCCGATAGAAACTTTTTTCCTATACCTTTGTACCTTCAAAACTTGCTGAGGTATTAAAAATCCATTAAAACAGCAGAAGCCATTACTAAAGCTGTCATTATTAGCTTTAAATAAAACTTTCTCATCAGGGAAGACAACATTTTAGATTGAACTCCAGTTTCTAAACTTATAATTCAAATACTGCCAAGGATTTTTTAAATGTGAGAATCTTTTGTACGGAATTAGAAACGCCCACATAATTTTAAATAACCAGAATTTCACTGTGGTCACAATATAAGTCAGGTTTTTACAATTTAATGATTAACCCTAATAATTCCAATTTAATTCAGACTAATTGTATAAGCACAACTAAAGACAATACAGTGCAGATAAAATAAAACAAAAATACACAGTAAGTTACATCATATTTCCTATTGTTCTTTCTTCTAATGCCTTTCCAAATGACTGTAAAAATATTGAATATAACTGGAGAAAAATTAGTTTACACTATCATTTTAACAAACATCATTCATTCTACACAAAAGAAAAAAGAGGGCGGAGCTTCCCTCAGCTTATATTCTTACAGGCTTTTTTTTAAAGGGACATTAATGAAGGTGGTACATTTTAAACGTTCAAATTGATTTAAAATGAGACCACGCATTTTTTATTTAAACTATATGTCAATAGCAATTTTGTTTATTGTAGTCCAATTTAAAACAAAGTACTGGCAACTGTGATTTCAAGACCGAAGCTTATCCTTTTTCATAGCTCCGTAAATCATAGTCAAAACAATCAGGCAAACTGCCACACTTTAACACACTTTCACACAAACTACATACATTCCAGCGTTTAGTTTTTTAAGGTTCCGTTCACTGAGCAAATCTTGTGTTTTATTTCTCTCGGCACAAAAGCTAAAACATCCGTGCCAATTCCATTTTCTTTTTTTTTTCTTTTTTCTCAGCAACTTATTTCTAATTCCCAGTTTATTTCCTTCCTTTGCTGAGTTCTCAGATGGGTTAACATGCAGCTTAGATCTTTTCCCCTCATTATCTTCAAAACCTTCTATATTCATTTAGATTGTTCACGACTTTTTCTCGATAATAAGCACCATCCATTTTGTGTTAGGCTTCACTATCAGACATGCTCCCTCCCTCTCCCTTCTTTCAGGCAGTAAACTACCTCAGTCTAAGCGACTAAGTGCTGCTGGCTAAGCAGAACCCTATAACTCCTAACTCTGTGAATCCCACTTCTGACACCACTGTAAGATTAGGATCACAGGTCACACACAGGTTACCCAAAGGGTATCAGGAGTTATAAGGCATTTTATTATTTACAAAGAACTCGACATATAGGTTAAATGGTCTTGTCCATATCCTACATCAGGCATACCTCTAAAAGGAGAATAAAAAGATGTAGAAGGCATTTCAGGGCAGGCAGTGAAGATAAGAACTGTTCGTGCCCCCAGCCATCTATTCAAATATAATCAAACACAACACACAATCAGGATAGACATAGTAGACAATACGACCGTGACAAGTAGCTGGTATTAGTGCCAATTGGACAGATGGCTGGGGGCACGAACAGTTCTTATCTTCACTGCCTGCCCTGAAATGCCTTCTACATCTTCTTTTTATTCTCGTTTTAGAGGTATGCCTGATGTAGGATATGGACAGGGCCAGTTAACCTATGATATGTCAAGTTCTTTGTATCAACTTTTAGGTGAAACCCTCCCCTTCACGTGTCTTTCCTGTTTATACTTTCTGAAAATCCATCCTCCAAAGGTTGGAGTCAGACGAGCCATTCTTGGCCTTCAGGTGTTTGGAGCTAGCTGTTATCAGTTATTTATGTTCACACTGTTCAAGTAGCTTTAGCTATTGTACCATGGAATGAATCATTCAATTCAAACACCACTCTGAAGAAACTTTTTAGTCTCAAATTATTTCTTCCAATTCACAATTTCTTACAGCACAACAGCCAGGATGTTGTCAGGGTCCATAGTCTTTGTTGTATATAGTGCACTCAGTTGTTTCTTGATATCACATGGAGTGAATCGAATTGGCTGAAGACTGGCTTTTGTGATGGTGGGGATGTCAGGAAGAGGCCGAGATGGATCATCCATTCGGCACTTCTGGCTGAAGATGGTTGCAAACACATCAGCCTTGTATTTTACAGTTGCATGCTGGGCTCCGCCATCATTGAGGATGGGCATATTCATGGCTGGATGTGGCAGGACTCCAGAGCTTTGATCTGATCCTTTGATTGTGGGATCGCTTAGCTCAATCTATAGCATGCTGCTTTCGCTATTTAGCATGCATTTAGTCCTGTGTTGTAACTTCCCCAGGTTGGCACCTCAACTTTAGGTACGCCTGGTGCTACTCCTGGCATGCTCTTCTACACTCCTCATTGAACCAGGATTGGTCATCTGGCTTGATGGTAATGGTAGAGTGAGGGATATGCTGGGCCATGAGGTTACAGATTGTGTTGGAGTGCAATTCTGCTACTGCTGATGGCCCACAGCACCTCAGGGATGCCCAGTGTGGAGCTGCTAGATCTGTTCTGAATCTATCCCATTTAGCATGGTGGTAGTTCCGCACAATACGATGAAGGGTATCTTCAGTGTTAACATGGGACTTCATATGCACAAGGACTGCGGTGATCACCGATGCTGTCATGGACAGGTGTATCTGTCACAGGTAGATTGGTGAGGATGAGGTCAAGTAGGTTTTTCCCTCATGTTGGTTCTCTCACCACCTGCCACAGGCCCAGTCTGGCAGCTATATCCTTCAGGACTCGGCCAGCTCAGTCAGTAGTGATGGACATTGAAGTGCCCCACCCAGAGTACATTCTGTGCCCTTGCTACCCTCAGTGCTTCTTCCAAGTGGTGTTCAACATGGAGGAGTACTGATTCATTAGCTGAGGGAGGGTGGTAGGTGGTAATCAGCAAGAGGTTTCCTCGCCCGTGGTTGACTTGAAGCCATGAGACCATGAGTCAATATTGAGGACTCCCAGAGCCACTCCCTTCTGACTGTTTACCACTGTACTGCCACCTTTGGTGGGACAGGACATACCCAAGGATGGTGATGGAGGAGTCTGGTACATTGGCTGAAAGGTATGATTCTGTGAGTATGACTAGGTCAGACTTTTGCTTGTCTAGTCTATGGAACAGCTCTCCCAATTTTGATACACACGTCCCCAGATGTTAGTGAGGAGGACTTTGCAGAGTCGATTAGGCTGGATGTGCCGTTCTCATGTCTGAAGTCGATGCCAAGTTTGATGCTGGGTGATCCATCCAGTTTTATTCTTATTATTGTTTTCTGTGGTGATTTATTACAACTGAGTGGCTTGTAAGCCCATTTCAGAGCACAGTTATGTGTCGACTACATTGCTGTAGGTCTGGAGTCACTTACAGGCCAGACCAGGTAAGGACGGCAGATTTCCTTCCCTAAAAGGCATTAGTGAAGCAGATGGGTTTTTATGACAATCTGATAGTTTCATGGTCACCATTACTGATACCAGCTTTTTATTCCAGAATTCCAGAATAATTGAATTTAAATTCCCAGCTGCTGTGGTGGGAATTGAACTCAATTTCTGGATCATTAGTCCAGGCCTCTGGATTACTAGTCCAGTAACAGAACCACCATGCTACTGTCTCCTTATGTAACTTTGAAGGTTGCAGGAAATAAACAAGGAGGCACTGACTCAAAATAACATGTGTGAAATGCTAAGATACTTTACTAATTGTTCAGCATTTTTGATTCATTGATAAAGTGCTTAATTTTGTGCAAACTCAGGAACAGAACAGGATCCCACAGGTACGTTTTTATAGTCTGTGGGCAGCTAGAGTTTGAAGTCCAGAAATTCCTTTCCAGGAACTGTGTTGCTTGAGGTGTGGTGCAACTCAATTTTTACCTGCCTGCCTGTCCCCGCAATGATTCCATCCCAAATCCTGGGGATGGGTTCATTTGCATAGAAGAGGTGGGTGCCCAAGCCATTTATACCACCACTGGGGAGCCTACTGTGCTGGATCACTGAAACTCTGGAGCTGCAGCTTGCCACTCTGCTAGAGGTTGGAGACATGGGCAGTCTGGTCGAACGTCCCAAGGGAAACATTTTTGTGCTGACCTGCTCCTGCAGCGATACGCCCTTTTCTTAATGGCAGTTGGTTTCTTCCGATGGTCCATCCCTCATCCCCCCATTCGAATTCTGCAACCTGACCAGAAAAGGGCAGAAATCCAGCACAAATAATTCCATCACAAATTCCTCCCCTACTGCTGATCCAGTCGATGACAATTCCGTACTCAAAACAGGACAGAATTTCTAGGCGTAACTGTTTTAAGAGATACTTGATAACCTATTTTGGAACAGAATTGAATTGTTGGGGCTTGTGGATTAGAACGATCATAAAATTTGAAAAGTTGTTTAATGCTGGATACCTGTAAGAAAGTCTTCAATGTCTATGCATATCAGAAATGTGCATTACTGAAGGAGGCAGAGGATCATACTCACAGTTGCCCACAGAAGACACTAGGGATGATTTTAATCTTACGCATATAACAAGCGGGCAGTGGGCAGTTCATTACGCCTACCTGATGGCATTGGCAAGAGGTCAGAACCGTTTTTCGTGGTTGGGACTCATTTTAATATTCTCGGCGAGCTGCCAGCCTTATTCACGATCCCGATAGGCAGTTTGCCCACTAACGAATTCTGACAGGGCTACTGCTATTAAAAGACAGCCGGTACTTCTTAAAGGGGAGGTGCACTTTTTGTATGGTAAACATTACATACCTTTATATGCCATTATGGTGGAGGAAAACCAGCACAAGGTGAAGAGTAAGTCAGCATTTAAGGTTTGCAGACCACAGCACTTTTGTGCTGACCTGCTCCTGTAGTGATACGCCCTTTTCCGAATAGCAGCTGGTCTCTTCCAATGTCCATCCACAACCCCATTCGAATTCTATAATCTGTGGGAGAGACAGTTAGCACTAGAATAAGGGGACAGACAGATAGCGTAGAGTAAGGGGAGAGACAGATAGTGCTAGAGTAAGGGGAGAGACAGATATTACTAGAGTAAGGGGAGATACAGATAGTGCTAGAGTAAGGGGAGAGACAGATATTACTAGAGTAAGGGGAGATACAGATAGTGCTAGAGTAAGGAGAGAGACAGATATCACTAGAGTAAGGGGAGAGACAGATAGCGCTAGAGTAAGGGGAGAGACAGATAGTGCTGGAGTAAGGGGAGAGACAGATAGCACTAGAGTAAGGGGAGAGACAGATAGCACTAGAGTAAGGGGAGAGACAGATATCACTAGAATAAGGGGATAGACAGATAGTGCTAGAGTAAGGGGAGAGACAGATAGTGCTAGAGTAAGGGGAGAGACAGATATCACTAGAGTAAGGGGAGAGACAGATATCACTAGAGTAAGGGGAGAGACAGATAGTGCTAGAGTAAGGGGAGAGATAGATAGCGCTAGAGTAAGGAGAGAGACATAGCGCTAGAGTAAGGGGAGAGACAGATAGTGCTAGAGTAAGGGGAGAGACAGATAGTGCTCGAGTAAGGGGAGAGACAGATATCACTAGAGTAAGGGGAGAGACAGATATCACTAGAGTAAGGGGAGAGACAGATAGTGCTAGAGTAAGGGGAGAGACAGATATCATTAGAGTAAGGGGAGAGGCAGGTAGTGCTAGAGTAAGGGGAGAGACAGATAGTGCCAAATTAAGGGGAGAGACAGATAGCACTAGAGTAAGGGGAGAGACAGATAGCACTAGAGTAAGGGGAGAGACAGATAGCACTAGAGTAAGGGGAGAGACAGATAGTGCTAGAATAAGGGGAGAGACAGATATCATTAGAGTAAGGGGAGAGACAGATAGTGCTAGATTAAGGGGAGAGACAGATAGTGCTAGAATAAGGGGAGAGACAGATATCATTAGAGTAAGGGGAGAGACAGATAGTGCCAGATTAAGGGGAGAGCCAGATAGCACTAGAGTAAGGGGAGAGACAGATAGCGCTAGAGTAAGGGGAGAGACAGATAGTGCCAGATTAAGGGGAGAGACAGATAGCACTAGAGTAAGGGGAGAGAGACAGTGCTAGAGTAAGGTTAGAGATGGAAAGTGCGAGAGTAAGGAGAGAGAAAGATAGTGCTTGAGTAAGGGGAGAGACAGATATCACTAGAGTAAAAAATTGTACAGAAGTAGGTGGGTCAGACTAAGAGAGACTGCAAGAAGGTCTATGATAGGTTTACATTGCATGTGTGTAACTGCACAAAGTTTGGTTAATAAGGTTGGTAAGCTGCAGATGCAAATAACCACAAGGAATATGATGTTGTGACTATTGTGTTCCTAACACAGATGAGGCTGCATGCAGGGAGGTTAAAGTAACAGTGACCTCAGTCTTTAATAAGACACTCCAGAGTGAGGAACAGGCCTTAGGGATCAGCTTATATACAGTGCTCCCAAGGGATGCTGGGATCCCTTGGGAATTCAGGGGATGAGCTCGCTGGTGTCGGAATATGGGAGTGCATGCTTTACAGATACACAACATCACTCCCCCCACCAAAGTCAAAGTGAAAACTATTTACAAGGTGAGGCGGTCGGGAGCCTTTCTTTCCCTGGTGGACCGCCTCGGTACAAATGTCTGTTCTGGTGTGTTGGCTGTGCCCTTGCTGGGCTGGCTTGTTGTTGGCCCTGCAGGGCTGCTGGGTGAGCCTGGTCTTGCTGGGGTGTTGGGCGTGAAGGGTTCAATTTCCTGGTCCAGGGTGGTGTCGTTGATCTTTTGGGTGTGTGTTGTGGGCTCAAAAAAGGTGGTGTCTGCTGTGGGTTGTTCAGGGCAGTCTGTGAACCGCAGTCTCGTTTGGTCCAAGTGCTTTCTGCAAATTTATCCATTGTCTAGTCTGACTACAAACATCCTACTCCCTTCTTTAGCTATCACCGTGCCCGCGATCCACTTGGGACCATGTCCATAGTTTAGCACATACACATGGTCATTCAGATCAATTTCCCGTGACACAGTGGCGCGATCATCGTTTACATTTTTTTGCTGCCGCCTGCTCTCTACCTGATCATGCAGGTTGGGGTGAACCAGCGAGAGTCTGGTTTTAAGTGTCCGTTTCATGAGTAGCTCAGCCGGGGGCACCCCTGTGAGCGAGTGGGGTCTCGTGCGGTAGCTGAGCAGTACTCGGGACAGGCGGGTTTGGAGTGAGCCTTCTGTGACTCGTTTAAGGCTCTGTTTGATTGTTTGTACTGCCCGCTCTGCCTGCCCATTGGAGGCTGGTTTAAACGGGGCCGAGGTGACATGTTTGATCCCATGGTGGGTCATGAATTCTTTAAATTCGGCATTGGTGAAACATAGCCTGTTGTCACTGACCAGTATGTCAGGCAGGCCGTGGGTGGCAAACATGGCCCTCAGGCTTTCAATGGTGGCGGTGGCGGTGCTTCCCGACATTATTTCACATTCAATCCATTTTGAAAAAGCATCCACCACCACCAGGAGCATTTTATCGAGAAACGGGTCCGCATAGTCGACATGGATCCTCGACCATGGTCTGGAGGGCCAGGACCACAAACTTAGTGGTGCCACTCTGGGTGCGTTGCTCAACTGAGCACACACGCTGCATTGCCGTACACAGGACTCTAAGTCAGAGTCGATACCGGGCCACCACACGTGGGATCTGGCTATCACTTTCATCATTACTAGACCCGGGTGTGTACTGTGGCTATCCGAGATGAACGTCTTCCTGCCCTTTTTTGGTACCCCACAACAGGCAGTCTGCCTGAATGGACAGCTCGTCCTTTCGCCGCTGGAACGGCTTGATTAGCTCTTGCATTTCAACGGGGATGCTGGCCCGGCTCCTAAGCAGTACACAGTTTTTTACTAGGGACCGCAGAGCATCTTGGCTGGTCCAAGTCCTAATCTGGTGGGACGTGACAGATGATTTATCATTTTAAAATGTTTCCATGACCATCAACAAATCTGCGGGCTGCGCCACCATCAACAAGTTTGCAGGCTGCACCATTTCCACCCCCGTGGTGGGCAATGGTAGCCGACTGAGAGCATCCGCACAGTTCTTGGTGCCTGGCCTGTGGCGAATGGTGCAGTTATATGCTGATAGCGCGAGTGCCCACCTTTGTATGTCGGCTGAGGCATTAGTATTTATCCCCTTGTTTTCAGCGAACAGGGATATGAGGGGCCTGTGATCGGTTTCCATCTCAAATTTTCGGCCAAACAGGTACTGATGCATTCTTTACCCCAAACACACATGCTAATGCCTCTTTCTCAATCATGCTGTCGGCCCTTTCGGCCTTAGACAAGCTCCTGGAGGCATAGGCGACAGGTTGCAACTTCCACGCAACTTTAGCTTGTTGTAATACACACCCGACTCCGTACGACGACGCATCACATGCTAGCACAAGTCTTTTCCACGGGTTATACAATACAAGCAGCTTGTTGGAGCATAAAATGTTTCTGGCTTTCTCAAAAGCAATTACTTGCTTTTTTCCCCATACCCAGTTCTCAGCTTTATGCAATAACACATGTAGGGGCTCTAAGAGGGTGCTTAACCCCGGTAGGAAGTTACGAAAATAGTTGAGGAGTCCCAGGAACGACCGCAGCTCCGTGAAGTTCTGTGGCCTGACCGCCTCTGTCTTGGCGTCTGTGGGCTGAATGCCATCCGCCATGATCTTTCTCCCCAAAAACTCCACTTCTGTTGCCATGAAGACGCACTTCGACCTCTGCAGTCGCAGCCCTACGCGATCCAGTCGCTGGAAAACCTCCTCCAGGTTTTGTAGGTGCTCAGCGGTGTCCCGACCCGTGACCAATATGTCGTCCTGAAAAACCACCGTACTTGGTACCGACTTCAGTAGGCTCTGCATGTTTCTCTGGAAGATTGCTGCAGCCGACCGAATTCCAAACAGGCATCTGTTGTAGATGAACAGTCCCTTGTGCGTGTTGATGCAGGTGAGGCCCTTCGAAGACTCCTCCAGCTCCTGCATCATGTAGGCCAAAGTCAAGTCGAGCTTAGTGAATGTCTTGCCTCCTGCCAGCGTTGCAAATTGGTCATCTGCCTTAGATAGCGGGTATTGGTCCTGTAACGAGAAACGATTATAGTTATTTTACAATCGCCGCAAATCCTGACCATGCTATCACTTTTGAGTACTGGAACAATCGGGCTGGCCCACTCACTGAATTTCACTGGGGAGATGATGCCCTCACGTTGCAGCCTGTCCAGCTCGATTTGCACTCTCTCCCTCATCATGTGAGGTACCGCTCGCATCTTGTGGTGAATGGGTCGTGTCTCTGGGACCAAGTGGATCCGCACCTTCACCCCGGAAAAGTTTCCAAAGCCTGGCTCAAAAAGGGAAGGGAATTTGTTAAGAACCTGGGTACATGAGGCCTCAGTGACATGTGATAGCGCTCGGATGTCATCCCAGTTCCAGCGGATTTTGCCCAGCCAGCTCCTTCCAAGCAGTGTGGGGCCATCGCCTGGGGCAATCCAGAGTGGCAGTTCATGCACCGTGTCCTCGTAGGTGATCTTGACAGTGACGCTACCCAGGACAGTGATCAGCTCTTTGGTGTACGTTCTCAGTTTCTTGTGGATTGGGCTCAGAGCTGGTCTGAGTGCCTTGTTGCACCACAGTCTCTCAAACATCTTTTCATCTTTTTACTCATGATGGATTGGCTGGCGCCAGTGTCCAGCTCCATGACTACGGGTAAGCCATTCAATTTTACATTTAGCATTATTGGTGAACATTTCATCGAAAATGTGTGCACCCCGTGTACTTCAGCATCTGCCTCCTCTCTCTAAGGCTCAAAATTGCTTTGATCCACCATGGACCGATCTTCCTCTGCCACGTGGTGGTTAGCAGGTTTTTCAGAGCTTGCTGCTAATACTGGACATGCTCTAAAGGCACATCTCCGGTGAACGTTGGAATGCTACAGAAGTCATCATCATCATCATGATAGGAGGTCCCTCGAAACAAGGATGACTTGCTTCCACGCTAAAAAAAAGGACGAGTTCACAGGTATTTCAATGAAGGACCTGAACTACATCCTGAAGGGTGGAAGATGCCTGTGCGTGAATTTTTTTAACATGGGTTGGCCGTTGCACACCAGCCACCACACGGCCTTGACAGAGCTAGGTCTTTGTCCAGTGGCAAGGATTACCCAAGACAACTGGAGACCAGCTCTGCTGCACGGACCTAGTGCGCACACGTATTGCAATGTGCGCTGGTCTGTGCTGCCCCTGGGCCCCTGGCCCCGAACTTGCACCTCCCCTGGGCCCCGATCACGTCCCTCCACAGTCTTTCACCACTCCTTCGCCCCGACCTCGCTGCTCCTGTTGTATCTGCCCACGCTCTAATCACCGACCTAGATCTTGATGACGTCACTCTTCACAGCCATGCAGGAGGGCTACACAAGACATCAATGGCAAAGGATGAATCATAACTTTTACTGCAACAAAGTAACAAAAATTCCCCCCCAAAATAAAACCAGACAATATACAAATAAAACCAGACAATATACAATGTTATGTTCCAGGGCACTGAGCAACAATGAAGTTCCTTGAATCAACAAAACTATTTTAACGCCGTTATTTTCCATCAAATTGGTTGGCCCCATCTCACTGCTGCCGTGCTTTGATTCCAAAAGTGTTGTATTCACCAGCTCCCCTGAAAAGTACGTCAGTCAGCTGTCAAATGTATTGCCATTCCTTGTGTGATGCCTGATTTTGCGCGCCTGATCATGGAACCTCATTTTTTGGCAAATTTTGCAGACGAGGGCACAAACTTTTTCCAGGCAGTATCAGGACTGCCCCGCCACCATTACCGCCCCAAAATCTCAAAAGCCAAAAATACAAAGCAAGGACGTTATGATGATCCTTTATTAAACACTGGTTCAACCGCAACTGGAGTATTGTGTCTAATTTTGGGCGTCGCACTTTAGAAAGGATGTGAAGGCCTTAGAGAGGGTGCAGAAAAGATTTACAAGAATGACTCCAGGGACGAGGGACTTCAGTTACGTGGATAGACTGAAGAAGCTGGGGTTGTTCTCCTTAGAGCAGAGAAGGTTGAGAGGAGATTTGATAGAGGTGTTCAAAATCATGAGGGGCAGCGAGTAGTTATGATCTGGAATGCACTGCCTGAAAGGGTGGTGGAGGCAGATTCAATCATGGCTTTCAAAAGGGAATTGGATAAGTATCTGAAGGAAAGACATTTGCAAGGCTACGGGGAAAGGGCAGGGGGAGTGGGAATAGCTAAAGTGCTCTTGCAGAGAGTCAGCACGGGCCGAATGGCTTCTTTCTGTGCTGTAACCAATCTATGATATTATTTACTCTGTGAAATATACAGGCAACACAGGTCAAATGAGGATCTTAGTGAGGAGATGTGTAGAAGAGGAGTGCAATTTTCCAAAGAGGTAACAGAGATCTGCCACATACTGCACGAGGACTTGAAGCCAATGACATCTGCCTGCATTGCTCTCGCAATGACTATGGAAGTGATGACTGCACTCAACTTTTATGACAGTAGGTCATTTCGGGCAGTCACGTGGAATCTCTGTAATATCAACTAGAGTGCAGTAATGGCAATACATTCGATAGCTGACTGATGTACTTTCCTGGGAGCTGGGGAATTCAACACTTTTGGCATCAAAGCACAGCAGCAGTGAGATAGGACCATCCAATTTGATGGGGCATTACAGGATTTCTGGCTTTCTCAAGGCCCAGGGTGCAATAGAGAGGACTCACATTGCTTTGTGCATGCCCTCAACCTCCTCAACAGGAAGGGCTTTCACTCCTGAATACTCAGATTAAGTGTGACAAAATGTAAAGGATAAGCTGGAAATTGTCAGGATGCTTTATCCTATGAAATTTGGTCTTCCCTGCTCTCTTCAGGAAAGAAAATGATGCCATGGTTTGTGGGTGACAAAGCCTACTCGCTGCTCCCATGGACAATGACCTCACTAAAAGCGGCCGGAAAGACAGCAGAAGAGCACACATATCACAAGAGCGATCATGAGAGGATCATCGGGATCTCAAAGGGATTCTATTGCAGCCTAGGAAGGTTGGGAGGGGCTCTGCAGTGTGCTCCATATTGTGTGTCCTGCATAGTTGTAGCCTGTTGTACCCTGCACAACTTTGCCATGCACAAAGACTTGGATAATGATATTGTTAGGAAGTTGATCCTAGCTGCTTTGGAACCAGAAGTACATGGAGGAGAGCATCAAGATGATCTACACTCAGAGGACTCCTCACTGACTCCGACAAGGACATCAGAGCACACCCCATCATCTTCTGTTTAACAGAGTCTACCTTTGATATCAATGCCTTACCTCCTTCTCTCCCTTTCAAAGAAAGACCAATCCTTCAATCCAGTAGCCATCTTAAAATGAGACATCACATCAGCCCTCTTTGCCCCTACATGATCATGCTGATGATCATCGCCTGATTAAATAAATTGGCATCAAATAATTGCATCCTTTCCTTATATGGCTTTAAACTCCATGAATAACAATATGACGTAAGTGCACATTCTTATTTATTTCAATAAAGACCCCCTACACTGTCCTAACACTGTGCTCCCCCTGGATGGCCAAACGTGCCTTTTATCATCTATTCCAGTGCTTCTCCTAGGTGAAATTTCAGGGACAGTATTGTGAGGATTGAATGATGTTCTATAAAAGGATGATGGGACTGAGGTGGTGCTCCTAATATGGCGGCTTGTTGCTGATGGGGAGCTGCTGATGGCTGTATCTCTGGGGCTTTTAAAAGGTGAAGAGTGTGCTGGTGCTCATGGTGCCCATGGAGAACAGTTGGTGGTTTGCCTTGCCTGCCACGGTCAGCTCACTGATCTTTGTTTTTTGGAACTAATCTGCAGTCCTGGGTTTGAAAGAGATGGCACTAAGTGCCAGTGCCACCTCCCTCCACATGGAACAAGTGACCTTTTTTCCTGCCATGTGTTTTACTTTATCCAGCAGCAATTGCAGGTCAGGTTCAGTATATTGTGGCATCTTCTTTGCTGCCGCTGTGACATGCCCTGCTCCCTTCCCTGCCTGCCTCTGCCAGGTTCTCCTGTGTTAGGCATTCTTGTAAAGTGGCACAGAAACAATAATGAGACATCCATCAAACTAACTGACAGTCAACTTTCTGAGCCAAGAACTTCCCTCCTTATCTACTGCTCTCCCAGCCTGCTAATGCAATCTTCAGCCCAAACTGTCTTTTTAAATGTCTGTGCACCCAGTATATTACTCTCGTTTTACACAGGTTTTATACCAATTACTACTCCAATGGATATGCAAATGAGCCGACCCAGGAAATTCTGGTGTAAATACCATCAACAGACAAACCTCATTTTCCATTAGGATTAAAATGATACAACTGGAACTTCCGGGTCATGATGGATCAGCAACAAAACACAGCAAAGATTGAACATTCCTATAATCATAGCTGAGGTGTGACAAACGTGAGGCGTGTTATAACTTTCTGTGATAGGAAAGAATATATTCACAGTAATAAAAGTACTTTTTCTGTATTAGTTTAAGATAGAAAGAAAAAGAAAGAAAGACTTGCATTTATATAGCACCTTTCATGACCATCATCATCATCATCATCATCATAGGCGGCCCCTCGAAACGAGGATGACTTCCTTCTATGCCAAAAAAAAGGATGAGTTCACAGGTGTTTCGAAAGAAGAACCCGAACTACATCCTCAAGGGTGGAAGATGCCTGTGCGTGGATTTTTTTAACTTGTGGTGGCCGTTGCACACCAGCCACCACATGGGCTTGATAGAGCTAGGTCAGAGCCAGTGGCAAGGATTACCCAAGTCGACTGGAGACCAGCTCTGCTGCACAGACCTAGTGCGTGCACATATTACAGTGTGGGCTGGCCCGTGCTGCCCCTGGGCCCTTGGCCCCGAACTCACGCCTCTCCTGGGCCCCGATCTCTTTCATGACCACCGGACACAAAGTGAACACAGTCTCAAAGTGATTTACAGCCAATGAAGTACTTTTGGAGTGTAGTCACTGTTCTAATGTAGGAAACACGGCAGCTAAGTTGCACACAGCAAACTCCCACAAACAGCAATGTGATAATGACCAAATAATTTGTTTTATCTGATAGATAAAATAATATTGGAGGGACTAGTTAAGCAGAAAGAGAGCTTTGCATTTATCTAGTGCATTTCACAACCTCAAGATGTCCCAAAGCATTTACAGTCAATGAAGTACTTATGAAATGTAGTCACTGTTATAATATAGAAAATGAGCAGTTGATGTCAGGCCGCCTGCAAATGCGAGTGACAGGGGCGGGTGCAGATGTGAGTGACCCGGGAGGAGGCTTGCGGGGGAGGTTCCGCGGCGGTCTCTCACTCCGTGTTCACCTCCCACGCCCTCGTCTGTAACTGCAAGGAGGCGGGAGGGTGGGACGTGTCCCCTTGGCACCGACCGCCACCTTCGCTTGCCCGCCCGCCCCCCTGAATGTCAGCAGGCTGTTCCGTTGGGTGGGTCGTCGCACCCAGGCCCGATTGTCGCCCCGCCTTAGCTCGCTACCACGTGGGAGTGGACGAGGCGGTTACAACAATAACAACTTGTATTTATAAAGCACCTTTAACGTAGTGAAACGTCCCAAGGCGCTTCACAGGAGTGTTATAAGACAAAAGAAGGGACGTGATCAGAGCCCAGGGGAGGCGTGAGTTCGGGGCCCGGGGGCAGCACGGGCCAGCCCAAACTGTGATATGTGTGTGCACTAGGTCTGTGCAGCAGAGCTGGTCTCCAGTTGTCTTGGGTAACCCTTGCCACTGGACCAAGACCTAGATCTGTCAAGCCCATGTGGTGGCTGGTGTGCAACATCTACCACATGTTAAAAAAAATCCATGCACAGGCATCTTCCATCCTTCAGGATCTAGTACAGGTCCTTCATTGAAACACCTGTGAACTTATCCTTTTTTGGTGAGGAAGCAAGTCATCCTCGATTCGAGGGACCGCCTATGATGATAGAAAATGAGACAGCCAATTTGTAATGGGTTAATGACCGGATAATCAGTTTGTTTTAGTGATGTTGATTGAGGGATAAATAGTGGTCAGGACAGCGGGGAGAGGGGAACGCCCCTGTTAAAATAGTGGAATCTTTTACATCCACCTGAGCGGGCAGACGGGACCTCGGTTTAACTTCACATCTGAAGGATGGAACCTTTGACAGTACAGGACACCCTCAGTACTGCAATGGAGTATCAGCGTAGATTTTGTGTTCAAGTCTCTGGAGTCAGGTTTGAACTCACAACCTTCAGAGGCAAGACTGGTACCGCTGAGCCATGGATGAAACCTAGATAATTCTAATGACAGTTGAAAAGGTAATTTTAAAAGGCGTGAGATAAAGGAATATAAACTCTACATAATGTTTATGCAATTGAAGTTATTATAGAAGAACAAATCATGAGGAACTAGAAAAGAAAATCTGTGTATTTCCTATAAATTTAAGTTATTTACTGATTTAAATTGTAAAATACAAGTCATGACAACATCATTTTTGAAAAACATTGTGCAATTTTAAAGATGTCCTGGAATTCACCCTGGGATGGGAGTCATTGATCCATATTTAGTTTTAAAGTATACCACGCATTCTCCTTGGATTGGCATATATCTACCACTTGTAATGATAAAAAAAACTTGTTTCTTTTTGTGCTAGAGAGCTATTTTCTCTGAACTTGTTTCCACATTAAAAAGAAATGTATAAATATATTCTATTTGGTTTGTTTTGAACTATGTAAATAATTTATAAGTTATCTTTGATGTAAATAATTCATAAGTGTAGAGAGTTTTTTTTAAGACTGCTACAAGTTCCAATCATTACTAGATGAGGATTCTTTGGGTTTAACGTCTGAACATGCTTTGTGAATAACTCAGTAATAAGGTCATTTCAGTTGCCCGAGTGACACAGCTGGACACGTTTAATGTGAGTCAGGTGCAAGCCCTCAGATCACCAGGTGCTTGTGAATTGACGCAGCTGGAGGTGGAAGTGACATTTATCAGGAACTGTCATATTTCACAACAGACACGGGTCCGTCGTACTTTATAGGTCAGGAGGGCCTGTCTGCCTGGCTTCTTGTGGCAGATGGATTTGATTCTAATAAACTGTATCCGAGCGAAGCCAGCCTTTATGGAACATGTCCAAATGCTTCTCGCACACTGGGAGAAAGATTGTTTACAAAGTAACTAATTGTGCACCACATATTTACAGGATATGTACACACTGGGGATCCCTGGTGTCACATCCAAGGGATGGTTACATCTCACTGAAGAGTTCAGCCATTCTCGCATACAAGCCAACTGGCACCTCCTGGCTTCCAAACAAATATAGTTTGTGTACACGGTAACATTAACATCTTACAGAAACTCAATCGTGTGACTAATTGACCCCTCAGGATTAAAGTAATTGTTAATAAGTCCAGTTAGGTCAGTGTAGAGTTGGATTTATTATAACTGCCAATATTAGATTAAGGCAAAATTAGAGTGTGGCTGTGCTGTTTTTAGCCTTAATCTCTATTTTCAGATGATAAAATTCCCTTCTGAACATAGTTATCATTCCATTAGCAATAGTCTAAAGACTACTTTTTGTCATAGAAGCTGAATAATAAAATCACTTGTGGCTCTCTGTTAATACAAGAGATACATAGTCACTCTGATCATCCTTAATAACATTTTCAAAGCACATCAGTGAAATTAATAAGGCTCAGAGTGTTTTCTATATGTAATTATCATGGCAGCTTCGTGAGTATTTGAATCTTTCAATGAAATGTGTTATTTATATTCTATGGCAGGCAAGAATACAGCACAGTCAGTGGGAAGGCCACACTATGCTGTCCAGACTCGTGGAACCTATTTGCAGGCATCATCAGGGTCTGCTCTCACCAAAATCAAGACCCATGACGATGAGGATTGATGATAGTCGGGTAACTAAAAGCCTGAAAGCAGTTCCTATCTGTTTCATGCCATGTAGAAAGTCAGTCAGATAATTGACTAATAATTAAGTACAGCTGTAGCCGATTAACATTTTTATGGTTGATTAACTTAAAATAAATGCTGTCCATTCTGTAAAATGTTGCCTTTCAATCCCAGTTTTGACATTGGTTTTGCTTTTTAGATGCAAAATATGCAATTTACATCTTTTTTGTGTTATATGCATTGTGCAGGCTGGTGATGCAAATAAACCAGTCCCCAGAGAGCCCATAATTTACATCAGAAAACAGCTCAGAAAT
Organism: Pristiophorus japonicus; assembly: GCF_044704955.1. Classification (NCBI taxonomy): domain Eukaryota; kingdom Metazoa; phylum Chordata; class Chondrichthyes; family Pristiophoridae; genus Pristiophorus; species Pristiophorus japonicus. Next base: position 248,071,159 of record NC_091980.1, read on the forward strand.
AAGGCATGTTGCTGAGGTACAGGAGTTACTAAAATTGGTTGTTCAATGCATACAGAAAACTTTAACTATGCCGACCTTGCAAAACTAGCAGATGAATGTGTGCTTTACTTAATACGACATTAACCTACTAGCTCACAATTCTGATAGTAAATCCATGTCTTTCATGCACGTTATAATTCTTTCTGCTTGTCTCACCAATAAGTGAGCAGATTGATTTCAGATTTTCATTAGGTCCATTACGGTTTAATTTCTTTTAGTGAAGAATTTTAGAAGTGTGAAAGTACCATTTGTAGGAAATAGTCCGAGAATTGTGATGAAATATTAATCTTCAGTTTACCAAATAAGGCACTTTGAAAGTGAATGTCCCTTTAAAGAAAACAAAGACAGATTATAACTTATGTGCAGCATCAGTGGGTATGGTCTTCTTGAGGTAGTTTAAGACGTGAGTGGTAGATTTGATAATAGGTTAATAATTAGAAACTGGTTACAGAAAGTTTTATCATTCAGATTTTAGTAATGGTTTTTAACAGCCCACTAATAAATACTTGAATGTTGTCCATCTATCCATCATCTCCACACTGGGGCACACACTGGCACAGTATCATCAATAAATTCATCTTTCTCATTTTGACTGATGATTTGTTTTAAGAATATTCACCTTAAGTATTAATTATTTTCTTGGGGGGGAACTAGATCTTTTTGTCATATCCTTCTCTACCCTTTCCTTGCATGTCATGTCCCTTCTAGTTGAGGCAGCAGGAGATGGCATAGTTACAGGCCTCTACCAATATATGTTGGAAGGTGTGCAAAGGTATCCTAGGGTGACTCTCCCACAAATTTTCCCACATTTTCTATGGGAAAGCACCCAGCCACTGCTCAGCACCTTACTCCGATGTGTTGACTAAAGGAGGAGTTTGTATGGTGATGCAAATAGAATTGCCCCTGAATCCTATCATTGGATGACTGCGGGGCTGTTAATGACTTCTCAAAATCAGCAACAATAGACTCCTTTCTCAATGGGACAAACCACCCTGCTTTATTTGTGTTATTTGTAAGGATCTTATATGTTTTGTATTTGTCAGAACCAACAAATGCTCATGAACAGCTGTCAAAGTAACCAGTGACCATTTTAATGATGACACTGTGACAGGAAGAGAATTCCATCCTGTCACACATTCTAAAATATTTCTATATTATATTCTTCCTTTTAAATGGTAGGTAGGTCTAGGCACTGGTATGTTTCTGAAAAGATTTCTTCTGTTCTTTGATTGACGCAAGGGGCAGAGATAAGCAAATACACACATGCTATGTCCAGATTTAACTTTAAAGTACAATGGAGGCAGTCTGTCTTTGTAAATAGTCCCTCATCGGGTTCAGAGTGGTTGGCCAACCACCTCAGGCTCATGCAATGTTAATAAATACAACGTTGCCCCTGTGAAAGGTGTATAACAGAAAAGAAAGAAGGAAAGAGAGACTTGCATCTATATAGTGCCTTTCATGACCTCTGGATGCTTCGAAGTGCTTTATAGTCAATGAAGTACTTTTAAAGTGTTGTAATGTATAAGGGTCACTTAAGATCAATGTCTGGAAGATTCAAAACCTATCCAGGTGTCAAAGGCCATTAACTCAGCACTTTATTTGCCTGGAAGATATCGAAGGCTTTTTCAAAGGAATGTATTTAGTGAGGAAAAGACTCTCTTGACTTCGCTTGTTAGGAGGTACCTGATCCAGATATAATCACTGCAGTCACTTGCCATGATTTTAATTCATTTAGTGCAACTTTCTTTGTTAATAGTGAGACAGAACTCGGAAAGTACAGAAGTATTCATTACAGAAAAGGCTAATCAAAAGGCTCAGTCTAAAGGACTCTGAAAAAAGACTCCGAATTTGGAACACTTTACTATTTCGTTTTCAGAAAATGGTTTGAATTATCAAAGAAATTAAGTATTACATTGTTCTTTTACGTGCTGATTCAACTTGCTTTTGTTTATATTTCTTTCTCATAATAATCTCAAAGGTTGTTTTAGCCCAAACTGTATGGCGTGTGAGCATAATGTTTTTTCCCCTAATGGAGAAGTTAGTAGTGAGTGTGCTGTACTATATCCAATGTATACCACAGCACTACAAGTTAACAGAGGAACACTATTCCCAGTCACTTCACACTTACGGTTCACGTGAGGCATGGAATGCATTATGTCAGCTGCTTTTTACTGTGTGCATGAATAAAGTGTTGGGAGAGAGCCTGAGTTGTAACAGCCACAACTCACAATCCTAACTGTCATGGGGTGTCATGTTGGCCATTGCCTTTCCAACGGTCTAAAGGTACATTAATCTGACACCCTGACAAAATTACAAATGCTACATGAAAATACTGGCCGAAGTGAGCATAAAATAATAAACCAATTGTTTGAACGGAGTTTATTTTACCGGCTGTGAAAGCAGGCAGTCTGAGACACACTGTGTACTCCTGCTAGCCCAGTGGGTTTATATTCAGTCAGAGAGTCAGCATCTACATTTCAGTCGAACCAGCCTAATGCAGTATTTTATCTGCAAAGAACAGTATAACAATGCCAACTCCAGGCAAATAAAGTGATATTTAAACTGTGCTGTCTCATGTGCATCGTGTTATACTTGGCATGATCCAAGCTTTAGATAAAACCAGAATGCTTGGTGTATGTAGTTTATTTTCTCCTGCCATACACACATCATCCTCATTACAGCGTGAATCTGGTGGCCAATTACTAGTATAATAACAACATAAAACACCAGCTGCCCACCAGTTAAATCAGTGCTCAAATGAATGAATCAGATTGAACCTTTATTAGGAGGCCACCTGTTTCAAAGACCACTTGAAGTCAGTCCCAAAGTTTGGACTGGTTTCAGATTTCACCATATAGTAGTTTCGGAAACCCAGAGAGCTGGATAACACTGGTAACAATAAAGGGACTTCTGAATAGCTACTGGCATTTTGCTATGTTGAGCAACTTTTTGAAAGGCATTCAAAATGAATGCCTCAGCTTTCTTTTGAAAATCTTGCAGAGTGGAATAGATTTTTGAATAGGAACAACAACACCTTGCACCAACAGGTAAAAATCTGGAAATTCAGAAACATGAGATCTTTGGAATACCCCAAAGCCTGTCTTGATTAAACAAAATAATTGAGACTATTTTAGTCAAGATAAATAAAGCAGGTCAGAGAGTGTGAACAAGAGCAGGAGGAAGAGGATCCGTTTTCAGACGGTGGGTAAACTATGGGCACAGGGAATCAGTGATGGCTATAGTTGGAGACTTTTAGAAAGAGATATGAGGATATTTGAGGATATAGAGCTTGGTGTGTCTTTGTACCACACTTTGTTGCTCATATTGTCCCTCGAAATCGAGGATGACTTGCTTCCACTCTAAAAGTAAGTTCTCAGGTGACTGTACAGTCCAATACGGGAATTACAGTCTCTGTCACAGGTGGGACAGACAGTCGTTGAAGGAAAGGGTGGGTGGGACTGGTTTGCCGCATGCTCCTTCTGCTGCTTGCGCTTGTTTTCTGCATGCTCTCGGCGACGAGACTCGAGGTGCCCTCCCGGGTGCTCTTCCTCCACTTAGGGCGGTATTGGACCAGAGATTCCCAGGTGCCGATGGGGATGTTGCACTTTATCAAGGAAGCTTTGAGAGTGTACTTGAAACATTTCCTCTGCCCACCTGGGGATCACCTGCAGTGTAATAGTTCAGAGTACAGCACTTGCTTTGGGAGTCTTGTGTCGGGCATGTGGACAATGTGGCCCGCCCAATGGAGCTGGTCGAGTGTGGTCAGTGCTTCGATGCTGGGGATATTGGCCTGATCGAGAACATTGATGTTGGTGTGTCTATCTTTCATGGGGATTTGCAGGATCTTGCGGAGACATCATTGGTGGTATTTCTCCAGTGATTTGAGGTGTCTATTATATATGGTCCATGTCTCTGAGCCATACAGGAGGGCGGGTATCACTACAGCCCTGTAGATCATAAGCTTGGTGCTAGATTTGAGGGCCTGATCTTTGAACACTCTCTTCCTCAGGTGACCGAAGGCTGCACTGGTGCACTGGAGGCGGTGTTGGACTTCGTCATCGATGTCTGCCCTTGCTGATAGTAGGCTTCCGAGGCATGGAAAGTGGTCCATGTTGTCCAATTTTGCTGTGTGGCAGGGTCAGGTTGGTGGAGGACTTCTGTCTTATGGATATTTAGTGCAAGGCCCATGCTTTCATATGCCTCGGTGAAGATGTTGACGATGGCTTGGAGCTCAGCCTCTGAATGTGCGCAGACGCAAGCGTCGTCCGCGTACTGTAGTTCGACAACAGAGGATGGGATGGTCTTGGATCTAGCCTGGAGGCAACAAAGGTTGAACAAGTTCCCATTGGTTCTATAGCTTAGTTCCACTCAGTGTGTTTTTGTACCACACTTTGTTGCTCATGTTGTACTGCGATTTTTACTGTGTTGGTTCCAAATGTGCAGCATAGTGGTGAGCCTTGGCTGTCAATGTGTCAGTCTTTCTGCAAACCATATAACCACACCTGATCTAATAGCACCTGTTATATAATATTTTTCAAACAAAATTTGGAGTATAGGAGGTTGTTTTCCCTTTGATTGAAAAGAGCTATTAACAGTCCATTCAGCTTTTTCAAAGCCAGTGGAAGACTGGTAACACACTCCATCATTCTGTTACCACAGATAAATGCATAATCATGGAAATAAGTAGTCTAACTGCATACTTTGCAATGAACCAAGGACTGGAACTCACTAAAGTTAATGTAAGCAAGAAAACAGTATTAGAAAAAAGAATAGTACTGAAGACTGACAAATCTCAGGATCTGATGGTTTCCACCCCAGGGTTTTAAAGGAAGTAGGTGAGAAAATTCCAGATGCTTTAGCCAGAATCTTCCAAAGCACACTCGATTCAGGAATTGTCCCTTCACATTGGAAAATTACAAATGTAACTCCATTATTTAAGAAAGCGAGAGAGAATCCAAGAAATTATAAACCTATTAGTCTAACATTTGTTACGGAAAGTTACTGGAATCAATAATTAAGGTCTGAGTGACTGAGCATTTGGAGAAATTTGAGCTGTTTAGAGAGAGCCAACATGGATTTGTAAAGGGTAGGTCATGTCTAACGAACCTAACTGAATTCTTTGAGGAAGTCATTAAAGTAGTAGATGGGGGAATGTCTATGGATGTAGGTCCATTCGATAAGGTCCATATATAGGCTCGAATGGAGCATAAACACTGGCATGGACTGGTTGGGCCGAATGGCCGGTTTCTGTGTCGTATATTCTATGCAAGAGTCTGTTAGCTAAAATTAAAGCTCATGGAATTGAAGGCAAATTGACCTTGTTAGGAGATTGGTTAGGTAGTAGAACACAGAGAGTAGGGATAATGGGTATGTACTCAAATTGGAAGGAAGTGACCAGTGGTGTTCCATAAGGATCAGTACTGGGACCTCAACTATTCACTATATTTATTAATTCCTTAGATAATAAACTAGAGAGCCAAGTATCCAAGTTTGTCAATAACACTAAGATTGGTGGCATAGTAAGTAGCTTAGGCAGGAGCATAAAATTACAAAGAGACATTGATAGATTAAGTGAGTGGGCAAAACCGTGGCAGATGGATTTTAACGCAGGTAAGTGTGAGGTCATCCATTTTAGACCAAAAATGGATAGATCCAAGTATTTTTTAAATGGTGAAAAACTAGGGACAGTGGAGGTCCAGAGAGGTTTCGGGATCCATGTACACAGATCGCTAAAATGTAGTAATCAGGTACAAAAATAATCAAAAAGGCTAATGGAATGGTAGCTTTTATAACTAGAGGGCTAGAATATAAAGGGAAGTTTTTGTAAAGCTCTGGTTGGACCACATCCGGAGTACTATGTACAGTTCTGGGCACCACACCTTTAAAGGGATATATTGGCCTTGGAAGGAGCGCAGTGCAGATTCACCAGAATGTTACCAAGGCTCCAAGGGTTAGATTATGAGAGATTACATAACGTAGGCTTGCATTCCCTGAAATATATACGGTTAAGGGGTGATTTGATTGAGGTTTTTAAGATTTTGCAAGGAATTGATAGGGTAGGTAGAGAAACATTTTCTGCTGGTGGGGGAGTCTAGGACAAGAAGACAGAAGCTTAAAATCAGAGTCAGGCCATTCAGGAGAGGTTAGGAAACACGTCTTCAAATGAAGGGGGGTAGAAATATGGAATTTCATCCCACAAAAAGCAGTAGATGCTAACTCAATGAATAACTTGAAATCTGAGATCGATAGATGTTTGCTAGCCAAGGGATATGGAGCCAAGGTGGGTGGATGGAGTTGGGGTACAGATCAGCCATGATCTCATTGAATGGCAGAACAGGCTCAAGGGGCTGAATGGCCTACTTCTGATCCTACGCTCCTATATTGCTGTCTGAATAATGCCTGTAGAGTACCGCACTGCTGGTATTAAGGCACTAGTAAACTTGCAATACAATTGTAACTATTGTCACAGTGTAATGCAGTCTAAATCTAACGTTATGGCTCAGCCCACACTGGAATGAAGCAGTGAAAGTTCCTGGAGGAGCAAGTCTCACTTTGTTTTGCTTCAGAGACAGGTCAAGCCCTAACTCTGGACTTACACCACTCAAGTGTAGCATCAGTGTAGCAAAGCAGAAGGTAGTCTCGTTCTTCTTCACTTTGGTTCCAGCTCAGGCCCTGTCTCTGGATTTACACTACAGATGTTTTCCACTTTGCACTTTTGCTAAACGTGCAATATAAATGCATTTGATGGAGATAGGGTTAATTTATGATCAATAACATTATAATGAGAGCTCAGAGTTCTTATCACACAGAGGACGATTTTAACCCTACTCGCCCAGCAGAAACCTGGCGGGTGAACAGTTAAAATCGCGCTGGCTCTTACCTGTCCAAAAGCCGCCACGATTGCAACATCTGCAATTTTAACCTGCTCTCCTGAGCAGGCAGCAAGGACATGCGCCCGGAACTAACAGGGTCTTTCTTTACATGTGCATGTTGCGGCCCAATGACATTATAGAGACCCGACTGTAATTTTAACTCAGGCTGAGTGGGGAATCCACCTGGAATTAACTTGTGTTTTGTAAAAATAGATCGATTTCCTTATTTGTGTGGTTATGCTTTCTCCCTTTTCTCATTAAGAAACAATAGTTCATGGGTAGAATGCAGCTTTGTACATTAAAAAAAAAATTGAAAACATGGGTTAAAAGTGAGGCTTCACTTTCGCTAAGAATTACACTTGACTGTGCAGCAGAATAAGAGAGAACATGTATTGCTTTAACCAAAACTAAATGAGGGAATAAATGCAAGTATAAATGATTCTTAGCTATTTCAAACAACAGTTAAAGTCTCATTTAAACATAATTTATATTTTAATGTATACATCACTTTACATATAGGCCACAAACGAGTTTGACAAACACTATACTGTGAAACATTTGTGCTATTGTCAACTTACTGAGCAATGCTTGATTTTTACATGCCATTATGAGAGCCACCACAAGCTGGCGCTATAGGCAGTATAAATGGCATCAATCTGAACCAAAACATTTAAAAGGCTGATGTGAAATGGTAGAAATTGTACATTTAAAGTATAGTAGAATGTGTAACTGCAATTGGACACATACTGTTTACTTACTATTTACTAACTAATTTGGTACTCTGGAGATATTCTTTGATGAAAAAACATGATCCATAGGAAAACACATTCATTTAACTGTACAATGCTTTGATTAATCTATGTGACACATTGAGTGCTGCAAAATAGTTGACCCAGCTGGCCTTAATATCTATATGTGTTTTATTTTAATAGAATACAAAAATGAATAAAGCATTATTAAATCTGACAATTTTTCATCTGTCATTTAAATTAATAGCATCTATTATGAGTATTAAATCAATGCCAGTGGAGAGAGGCTCAATAACTGAATGCAGAGAATGATTAATTGGACAGGATATTTAAAAAGAATAACATGTAATACGTTGTTACCGGGTGTGAAATAAGACATGTGTTTCTGCTGCAACTTCATAAAGAAGATCGGTCTGTAAAGAAAAGCAGTTACCGTGCGGTGGGCCAGAAGATGGAGAAGAAATCAGGAACATGTGACAGTGCCAACACAAAGCTTTGTTTACAAAGAAACGCTTTTAAATTCCTGGAGGATAGCAAGGACTCGACTGTGAATTTAAAAAAAAATTACAACACAAGAAACATTGCAGCAGGCAGCATTTGAAGCAAACAAATTTCTTCACTGATTATCTGGATGGGAAGAAATGTCAAAGCTCTGTCATATAACATTTTGTGTCTGATGTCAGTCATTTTTGTAAGCTGATCTTCCCATATATTCATTTACATTTATTTGTACTGGAATATTAAAATATTTGTACAGTATCAAATTTATTCAGATTGGCCACTGACCGAGATAGTTCGACACCTTGGTAATACGGTATTGGTCATTGAACTGGTAGTTGTAGGTTATTTTTATGGAGTGACTCCTGCCAACGAACCGGAAACTGCGCAGAAACATTCTGCGCATATATGTCAGATCCCAAATATGAAAAAGTAACGTTCACCACAACAGACAGAGGAGCTGATAGCGATAAGCACACTGGGCGACAGTACAGTACAACTCTCACAAGCTGATATCATCCTATCATCATCTTCAAGTCACGTTTCCTCACTAAATTGTACTGGAGGTTTTAGTAGTTTATTCTGATGAATTAATCACACCCGCTGCCACTCTCTCTCTCTCTTCTCGTGTTCCTTCTTCGCCCTCCCTCTCGTTTTCCTTCCCAGTCTCTTTGTCTCACACTGCTCTCTCTCTATCTCTCCGCACTGTCTCTACTCTCTTTCTCAATGATCCTTTTCCCAGCCGATTAAATCCCAACATCCTGTGCCTGCATTCTGTTCACCAGCCGTGTGTTCAAACCACGACAGACAGAGGGCCTGATAGCAGTAAACACACTCCGTGAGAGTACAATAAAATTCTCACAAGCTGAAAACATCCTAATATCACCTTCAAGTCACATTACAGACCCCACAATCCATGACATTTCGACCCTCACCTTTCACTCTCACTAATCTTTGGACAGTCCTGTGGGAACAAGCAAAGAACCACTGGAACTGCGCATGCACAACTACTTTATGTCATCGGCAGCAGTGATGCCCTTATTTTTATTTGTCTTTTCCATCCTGAAGGCTCTGACATTTTGCGAGGTATAATTCCACAGGACCAGAGGGGCTCAAGGGCCTCCCCTGAAAGGCCATTGTTCTGGTCTGAGCCGAAACAGAAAGTGACACCAAGCGGTTTGACTGTGGAGAACACCACAGCTGAGTCCAGTCCTGTCTTCCTCACCTGCTCACACCTTGCTGCAAGGCTGACCTGAAAATGTCACACTGCAAAAAGAATTTTGAATATTAAAAATATTGCAACGTGACAAATTTGGGGCAGTTTTAACAATTTATTTTATTTACTCGCAAAAATTTTGAGGGCCAAATATCAGTTAATATTCAATAGAAAGTGCTAATTGACTACTCATCTATGTGTACCTCAGCTCTGATTATTTATACACACCACCAAAAATAGACCAGGGAGCATTCATGAAGAGTCAGTGAAAAGCCACTCTTTTGAGGCAGGTGGTGTGATTCAGGGGTTATCGTGTAGGTGTATTGTTGGACCAGAATAGAGGGAATTTTACTCTTCAACCGACTCAGCTATCATCAACTGCGGAGTGCTTGATCTGACACTGCAGGGAGGATTTGAACTCCCTCCACCCAGCGGAAAACAGGCAAAAGGGAGAGTGAAAATGTAAGCGGGTGGACTTGGCCTCTTTTCGTGCCCATGACCATTTTAATGTCGTGTTAGCTTGGGTGGTTGAGATGCCCGTTTGGCTCCAGTGGGAGCCTCATGAATAAATGTAATCTGGGTCCTATGGTGTCTCTAGGGCCCCGATGCACTATTAACTGCCTACTGAATGGGGTGTCCGCTTTGGGTGCACCTCTCAGTGAAACCTGGTGAGGCCCTGTCAGGTAAACCTTATCTTTGTAGGGCCAGGAGGAGTAGGAATTCTCCTTTGGATCCCAGAAAAATTGTGGGCTGCTGTCGCCTCAGGCTCCCAAACTGCAGAATCCCCACCACCACCCCTCCGATCCCCCCTTGCAACTTATCTGACTGTCGGCATAGTGGCCTCCGGACTGCCCGATCTTCATAGGCCCAAAGCTGCCGAGCTGCCTCAGGACACTTTTTTGAGGGGGGAGATAACTGGCTAGCAGAATGTTAAAATGGACCTGGCCACCCACTGCTGCTCCAGGCAGGCAGCCCCCACCTTGTACCAGCTTTCTCAGGCAGAGAAGGCTAAAGAGGAGATCTAATAGAGGTTTTTAAAATTATGAAGGTTTTTGATAAAGTGAGTAGGAAAAGATTTCCCCTGGTGGGGAGTCAGTGATGAGAGGTCATCAGTTTAAAATCGTTGCTGAGGAGAGAGCCTTGGTGAATATGTTTTACACCGAGAGTTGTTGGAGCATGGAATGCTTTGCCATGGAGATGAGGAAAAGACCATTACATATTTTAAGGGAAAATTGGATAAATATTTGAAGCAGAGGGAATATAGGGCATGGGGAGAGTGTGGGTTTGTGGAATTAGTATTGTATTTTTACAGCAAAAAGCCAGCAGAGACAAGATGGGCCAAATGGGCCTGTTCTCCATTGTAAACTTCTCTAATTCAATTTTGATCGACAGTAGCTATAATGTAATAAAGATGGTACACATTGCACACATCACACACTTCCTGCAACAGGTCCTTGTGATGCTTAATCATAGTTTACTAGTTTATTCCAGCCCAGCCAAATTTATTCCTGGAAGATACCTGATTGAATCATTCATTCCACATGACTAAGTCTTCCTGATTGATCTTCAGAAAGTAGGAAATGCAGTCACCAAAATTCTTCTCAGCTTATAAAGGTGGGAAACACATAACCTATAAAATGTAACTGGCACTCTGTCTCTGGTACGCCTCATATCCAAGAGTAAATTGCAGCTCCCAGCTTCTTCCAGCCATTATGGTTCAGGACTCTCACGTACTCATTGACAGTAAAGCCCGTGCTGTTCAGGAGCAAGTGCCCTTTATGTTGTCATCCCATCTTGGTCTGGGTGTGCCTCATGACCTCTTCCATGTCATTGGTGGTTTGACGGTGAATGCTCAGGTGGGGCCAGACCCAGGGCAATGCAGGAGCTGTCCATACCAAAGAGTTGGTAATGGTCAACCAGCGGTGGTGGAGGAGTCAGATTGTATACAAACTCATTTAAGATTTTGTCCTGAGACTTAAATTTTAGTAACATGTGAAGCAAAGTAAAATCAAATCCATAATCCTGCTGCTTAAAAAGTATCCGTCTTCCCCTCTCTCTCTCGCACCATGCCCAATCTATGCATACTACTCCTGACCTGCCTGCACTCTGAGAAACAGTCCTGATGCCAAGTTCAGGCCTGTAACCTGGGAACCAGTTTAAAATTATTCAAAGTGCTTCTTATTGTTATAAATGTTAGTTTGGCTCAGTTGGTAGCACTCTTACCTCTGTAGGTCAAAGGATAGTGGGTTCAAACACTACTAGAGCACATAATCGAGCCTTGCATTCCAGTGCAATGGTGAGGGAGTGTTTTGTATTATCAAAGGTGCTGCCTTTTGAATGAGGTGTTAAATTCATCTACCTATTTAGGTGGACATTAAAGAGCCAATGTCCGAGCCAACATTCTTCCTTCAACCAACATCATCAAAAAAACAATTAACTGGTTAATCAAAGTCACTTAAATTAAAGGCTAATTCACATTTTTTTAGTGAAACAAATGACTTTGCAATGCATGTCACATGACAATTGTGTACAAAATGTCCAAATAAGAGCTGCGAAGCATGCGTCTCTGAAAAAACAAATCAATTACTTTGTGTTTTCAAACATTAAATAATAATTCTGAGCTAATTATTGTTTAGGAGGAGCTCTTTAAATGGCATTAAAGGCACTGATGTTTGCACTGGAGCAGAAGGGATGCTCAAGATGTTTTGACCTGTACTAATTTCAGGCAGCGTCTAGAGCCGGCTAAAATAGGTCCTGACCATTTAGCCATGGTCCGAATGCCTGTGCTGATAAATTGCTCATCATTGTGCTCACTTTATAGATATGAAACATGCAGAACAATGCTGAATTTAGAACCCAGTGTGCATTTAAATAGTTATTTGCAAAGGATTAGTTTAGAATTGTGATTTTTAAAATTATTTTGTTTATTCAAGGAGTTAGAGGACTGGTTTTCTACTCTAATTATATAACTATATTATGTGCTTATTTATGTATTGTAAAATAAATTAACTTAATATTTTAATCTTAAGATGCGATCTGATGTGAGAACTTATGAAGGCATGAAATAGGTCCAATAATTAGAAGCAGTTATAAGATAGGGCTTGCTACTTGTTTCCTGGACATGTTGCTGAAAACTTGCCTAGATCTAAAGGCAAAGATAGAAACTTGAAGGTATGGGGCATTGGGACTTCCCCATTAGAGTGATCTAAGATAACAGAGCTGAAATAATCTAGGGCAAGAAGGTTAGAAAAGTCCCCAAAAATATAATCGTTACTTTGTAGGGTAAATATTACCAAATTTAAGAGAGCATCAAAAACATATTTAAAAGGTAATAAATCATAGCAAATAAGTCATGTTTTAGCTCTCTCAACAGTTTATAAACCCATCAAAAATGTACAGCCAAGTGTTTCTAAATGTGGAAGTAACAAACTAGAACATTAGTTCTGAGAAGGAAACGAACAAAAGAGACAGTGAAATGTTTCTATTATTTTTGAACTTTTATATTTTTGTTAATGTTCCTGTTATGTTCTCAGATGCTCTGATAATGACTCCACGAGACAATGTGTTGTAATTGAACTGAAGTGACCTTAGTCCATTTAATGTAACTCCAGAGTGAGGATCACACATGGTGGTCTGCCTATTATACTAGGCCTGGCACACCTGTACAGGTAACCTACAAGTCTCCGGCTGCAGTGCCTTCTGGTGGCACACCTTGTAATAGTACAAGCAATAACCATGACATCACTCTCCCCCAAGTCCTTGGTGCAAATCGGCTTCATGCATTGATTGTGCTCTGGGCTTAGCTCTATCTGGTTGACCCTTGGAGGGTAGTTTCCATCTTGGGTGAGTAGCTGGTGTTTCGTTGGCAGTAGAGGTGCTGGTGGTTTCTGTTTGTGCGTCCATGACCACTCCATTCTCTCCCCCCCCACGGACAGATTGTGTCGTTGGCTCATTAAATTCAAGTCCAAAAAAAATTTGCATTTACAGTATTACATTTGTGGTACCGTAGAGAGGCAAGTACATTTGAATGGTGAGGTACATAACTTGGAATATTCTTGGAGTCAGTGCTGGGGTCAGCACCGGTGCGTGAGGACAAACTAGTACCAAAACTGCTGGATGGTGTCCAGGTAGTCTGGTGAAGGCGCGGTGCCCAGTGCTGGTAGTGGGAACCCGGTTGGCTCAAGTTGCCTGCTCTCGGGGCTTTTGCTTCTAGCGTCGGGCAGGTTCACAGATGCCTGTGACCTCCCTGTCCTCTCCTTGTGCCCTGGGTCACTGCTGCTCCCTGAGGAGCAGTCGTCTAGCAGTGCACAGGGAACTGCTGACTCGCTTGCCTGGGCATTATGGCTGGTCCCGGTTCCATTTGGGAGAACCGTTGTGGGTGACCCTTCATTCCCGGGTGTGGTCTTAGTGGCGATAGAGTCTGGGGGCTGCGCCTTAGCGCGGTTTGCTCTTTCAGGCTAGTGGCGGTTGGTGCCAATGGGTGCCTGAGAGGTGGAGCCAATCGGGGGCAGGGTATCGATACCGGTGCCGTTGCCCTCCTGAGATGGCTTGCTCTGCAGCTTGTATATATTAGCTGCTTGTGGCCACACTCCATGGTGCATCACTCTGGTCTCAGGGTCGCAGGCTACAGCATTGGGTAGCTCACTGGACCTGTGCGCTCCCGATGGGTGTTTGTCAGCTGCACTGACTGTATACAGTTGAAATCCTATAATCGCACAATGTTTCATTACTCATTGTAAATAACTTGTAGCTCCGATCGCAACCACGTGACTTTTCCTTGCTTATTGCATGTACACAACTCTGATAATCTATTACACATTTTACATCTATCTCACAGTTGCTATTACATTGATTGAGAATGTGGAACTGTCCCTTTAAGTGTGGTGGTTTGCTGGCCTCCTTTAAGAGAGCCTTGCTATCTTTACCCCAATCCTCTTCTTTGCTTGGTACCACATGTTGCTCCATCAGCGCCGCACCTCGTGGTCTGGCCGCTGCTATCTTTTTCTTCAGTGCCTCACCTCGTGGTTTGGGCGCCATCTTTCTTCCATCCATGATGTCGACTGCTGTGATCTTCTTCTCCCTAGGTTCTGCCACTGAGGCTTGGAAGTCGCCTCTGGATCTGATTTTCTTCCTCCGGAGTCCTGCCACTGGAGACGGAAGGTGCGTTCGGGTTGTCTCAGCTGGATCATCTCCACGCAGTCGCGCTGAGCGGTCTGTGCCTCGGGTGCTGTGCTGGTCTGCTCTCTGGTGCCAGATCCAACCTCAGGTGAGGGCTTGTTTTGCCTCTGAGCACGGAGGATGTCGATAGCTGGAGTGATGAAATCTTCCCAGCTCCAATGGATCTTCTCCATCCACCTTCTTCCGAGCAGTGTTGGTCCATCACCTGCAACAATCCACGGGGATAACTTGTGCACCGCGCCATCATGGAGTACCCTTACATCCACACTACCAACGACTGGGATAAGTTCATTGGTGTAGGTACGCAGCTTCGCCTGAACCGGGACCAACTTGGGACGTTCAGCCTGATTGTCCCATAGCCTCTCAAAGGCTTCTTGATTCATTACTGACTGGCTCTCCCCCGTGTCCACTTCCATTGAAGACTGGAACGTCATTTATCTCGACTTCCATCCTCAACGAAGAACATTCGGTGGTGCAAGTAAACATGCCATATACCTCATTGTGGGGCTGAGCTGCCTGTCTGACTATCGCTTCATAAGGCGCGCTGGATTCATGGCCATCTGCAGACTCAACACAGTGAGTCATATTTCTTTTACACATTCACTGGAGGTGCTCTTTGTGCTAAGTCTTTAAAATGGCACTGGTGAGCCCTGTGAATCCCCCTGCAACGCCAGCATGATGCTACTCGATTAGGCCCCCTCGGCGGACTCTGAGTTGAGGGACTCGGGGCCTATTCTTTCTCCCCTTCACATTCTACAGTCCAGCCTGTAAAAGGCGCCATTCTGTGCACAGTACTTGCCGGGTTTGAGACTTGAGGATGAGTCCTCCACCTAGAGCCACAGGTTGAGGTCATGAATGCTTGGCTCACGGAGATGACCTTCTGCAGTGTGACTGTGGTAGCTTAAAAAGAAGGCCCTCATGGCCGACTCCGATGACAAAGATATCCTGCAGCACTTCGGTGAGGTGGTTGCCGAAATCACACAGTGCCGCCAGCCTCCTGAGGTCTGCAGCATATTTTGCGATTTCCTGGCCTTCGGGCCGTCGGTACGTATAAAACCGATGTCTGGCTGTGAGGATGCTCTCTTTGGTCTGGAGTTGTTCTTGGATCGGCGCTACAAGCTCCTCATACGTCTTGGTCATTGTCTTCACTGGTGCCAGCAAGTCCCTGACAAGGCCATAGATGGTGGGCCCACAACTGGTTAGCAGGATAGCTCTGCGCTTATCAGCCAGTGTGGTCAGATTGTCGCCTGCCAAGTTGTTTGCTGTGAAGAAATGGGTGAGCCTCTCCACAAAGGTGTCCCAATCATCACCATCGGCGAACTGTTGTAACGTACCAAAGTTAGCCATTTTCACATGAAGGTCCGTAATCTCATCGCCAATTGTTATGTCTTCAGATGCTCTGATAATGACTCCACGAGACAATATGTTGTACTTGAACTGTAGTGACATTAGTCCATTTAATGTAACTCCAGAGTGAGGATCACACATGGTGGCCTGCCTTTTATACTAGGCTTGGCACATCTTTACAGGTAACCTACAAATCTCCCACTGCAGTGCCCTCTGGTGGCGCACCTTGTAATAGTACAAGCGGTAACCATGTTGGATACATGACAGTTCCAGTCACACAATTGCCCAAAATAAACTAAGCTCCCTCTTAAACATTCATATAGAACATTAGCATTCAACTGTATGAGCAGCATGTAACCAGATAACAAATGTGTTCAAGGGCCTTGCTTTAGGCAGGTCTATAATGATAGTTATTTGACTTGCAGTGATCAGATGACACGAGCACTGAAAACTGTAAACATCATGCTGAGTGGCAACTCTGAGAGCAGGCTCTCCACACACACAGGCAACCTCTCAAAGGAGTCACATTTTGGGTGGCAGCTTATTCAGCTTTTGGTGATAATATTGTCCACTCTATAAAAGCTGAAAAATGAATTTTTGTTTGGTAGCAAAATATCTAATATAATGCACAAAACAGCTACCCTGTACTGTACAATATTGAATATTCAGAAACATTAGTACTGTGAAATGGTATTTGTTTCTGGTAGAATTATGGTTTTATCTTTTTAATAAAAAGTGAAATAAAGGAAAGTATGTTAAACCTGTCAAAAGAGCCATTTGTAAAGATTTTTTAGATTAATTCCCCCTTTGTGGAGATTGGGGAGGAGAGTTATACAATGAGGTTCTATTACAAAATTTTTTCTCGTGCAGATAAAATACTCAATAAAATTAATGCATCAAACGAATCAAGCACATTATTCAGAGATGAATATAAAATAGGTTTCTCTATTAAAATAAATGATACACTTCCTAACTGTGCCCATGTTAAAGTAGATAATATCCAATAAACCCATGAGCTGAGTTGTTGAGCTATTAGAAGATACTATTTGTCAGAAGATAATGTAATTTGCTAGAATGTGACTGTTGTATATATTAAGGTTTTAGTGAGTGGGTACAAGTAATCATCCAAACATACCAATAAAGAATATGCCTAAACATTTTCTGTTGTTAATAATTAAGATGAATACAAGTTTAAATAATCAGACAGCCACTTACTTACAGCTAATCTGATAGCCCATTCGTACTGCCTACACTTTTTTAATTGAAGCCCTGAGCTGCCCCCAAGCATCTTTTCAATAGGAGAGGCATTTATCAGCCTTCCCTGCTCCACCATGGATAGACTTGGGAGAAACCCAGGGTTGTTTACATATATACAATATTTTGAACTTCATTCTGCATAGCTTCCCCAAGAATGTGTCATTTGTCTATTTGGTAAACTCCCCCATGCATTTTAAATGCTTAGTTGGCAGTTATCTACTTGTAATTGTCAGTAGCCATCTGGGAGTATTACAAGCCCCACAGCAGACAAGCGCCTTTCTGAACATACTGAATAAATGTAAAGCTTTGTTCTCTTATCTCATATTCACTTTTATAGATAGGTACAAATGTATTCTATTGTTTTATGTTATGGTGGATTATTTGGAACATTTCAGTGACTTTACGGCTAAAATTTACATCACTATTGTTCGTGAGTCTCATTGTAGTGAATGCTTGATATTGAAAGTCAGATGGGATTCACTGAATCTATTGATTTACATAGAGAGCAATTTTCCTGGTTGTTATGGTAACGATCATTGGTATTCAAGCAGGAAAGGCTTCATTTGTGACCCTAGTGGGGTGAATTTCCTCACCATTTCCAACACATTAGTGGTGCATAAAGGGCACAGGAAATTTGCTACATGCGGACGTGACGGGTTTCTGAGTCTGGAGAGACTGAAGAGTCTGCAGAACATAAGAAATAGGAACCCCTTGAGCCTGCTCCGCCATTTAATACAATCATGGCTGATACGATCATGGACTCAGGTCCATTTCCCTGCCCGCTCTCCATAACCCCTTATTGGTTAAGAAACTGTCTATCTCTGTCTTAAATTTTTTCAATGACCGAGCTTCCACAGCTCTCTGAGGCACCGAATTCCACAGATCTACAACCTTCTGAGAAGAAATTCCTCATGTCAGTTTTAAATGGGAGGCCCCTTAGTCTAAGATTATGCCCCCTAGTTCTAGTCTCCCCTATCAGTGGAAACATCCTCTCTGCATCCACCTTGTCAAGCCCCCTCATAATCTTATACGTTTCGATAAGATCACTTCTCATTCTTCTGAATTCCAATGTGTATAGACCCAACCTACTCAACCTTTTTTCATAAGTCAGCCCCATCATCTCTGGAATAAACCTAGTGAACCTTCGCTGACTAGCCTCTAAAGCAAGTATACCCTTTCTTAAATATGGAAACCAAAACTGTACGCAGTATTCCAGGTGTGGCCTCACCAATACCCTGTATAACTGTAGCAAAATTTCCCTGCTTTTATACTCCCTCCCCTCTGCAATAAAGGCCAAGATTCCATTGGCCTTCCTGATCACTTGCTGTACCTGCATACTATCCTTTTGTGTTCCATGTACCAGGGCCCCCAGGTCCCGCTGTACTGCAGCACTTTGCAATTTTAATAATAACTTGCTCTTCGATTTTTTTCTGCCAAACACTTTCCAACATTATACTCCATCTGCCAAATTTTTGCCCACTCACTTATCCTTTGCATGTTTTTGTGTCCTCCTCACACATTGCTTTTTCTCCCATCTTTGTATCCTCAGCAAACTTGACTACATTACACTTGGTCCCTTCATCTAAGTCGTTAATATAGATTGTAAATAGTTGGGGTCCCAGCACTGCTCCCTGCGGCACCCCACTAGTTACTGATTGCCAACCCGAGAATGAACCATTTATCCGACTCTCTCTTTTTTGTTAGTTAGCCAATCCTCTATCCATGCTAATATATTACCCCCACCCCTGTGAACTTTTATCTTAGAAACATAGAAACATAGAAAATAGGTGCAGGAGTAGGCCATTCGGCCCTTTGAGCCTGCACCACCATTCAATGAGGTCATGGCTGAACATGCAACTTCAGTACCCCATTCCTGCTTTCTCGCCATACCCCTTGATCCCCCTAGTAGTAAGGACTACATCTAACTCCTTTTTGAATATATTTAGTGAATTGTCCTCAACAACTTTCTGTGGTAGAGAATTCCACAGGTTCACCACTCTCTGGGTGAAGAAGTTTCTCCTCATCTCGGTCCTAAATGGCTTACCCCTTATCCTTAGACTGTGACCCCTGGTTCTGGACTTCCCCAACATTGGGAACATTCTTCCTGCATCTAACCTGTCCAAACCCATCAGAATTTTAAACGTTTCTATGAGATACCCTCTCATTCTTCTGAACTGCAGTGAATACAAGCCCAGTTGATCCAGTCTTTCTTGATATGTCAGTGGTATCTTGATATCTTGTGCAGTAACCTTTTATGTGGCACCTTGTCAAATGCCTTCTGGAAGTCCAAATATACCACATCCACTGGTTCCTCTTTATCCACCCTGTTCGTTGCATCCTCAAAGAATTCCAGCAAATTTATCAAACAGGACTTCTTCTTCATAAATCCATACTGACAGTCTGACTGAATTATGCGTTTCCAAATGTCCTGCAACTGCTTCTTTAATAATGGACTCCAACATTTTCCCAACCACAGATGTGAGACTAATTGGCCTATAGTTTCCTGCTTTTTGTCTGTTTCCTTTTTTTAAATAGGGGCATTACATTTGCAGTTTTACAATCTGCTGGGACCGCCCCAGAATCCAGGGAATTTTGGTAAATTACAACCAATGCATACACTATTCCTGCTGCTACTTCTCTTAAGACCCTACTACGCAAGCCATCAGGTCCAGGGGATTTATCCACCATTATCTTACTGAGTACCATCTCCTTAGTGATTGTGATTGTGTTAAGTTCCTCCCCCCCCCATAGCCCCTTGACTATCCACTGTTGGGATATTTTTAGTGTCCTCTACCGTAAAGACTGATACAAAATATTTGTTCAGAGTTTCTGCCATCTCCATGTTCCCCATCACCAATTCCCCGGTCTCGTCCTCCAAGGGACCAACATTTACTTTAGCCACTCTTTTCCTTTTTATATACCATAGAAACTCTTGCTATCTCTTTTTATATTTCGTGCCAATTTACTTTCATAGTCTATCTTCCCTTTCTTAATCATTTTTTTAAGTTATTCTTTGCTGACTTTTAAAAGCTTCTCAATCTTCTGTCCTCCCACTAGTTTTGGCCACTTTGTATGCCCTTGTTTTTAATTGGATACCATCCTTTAGTTAGCCACGGATGACTATTTTTCTTTTACACCATTTCCTCCTCACTGGAATATACTTTTCTTGAGAGTTATGAAATATCTCCTTAAATGTACACCACTGTTCATCAACCGTCCTACACTTTAATCTATTTTCCCAGTCCACTTTAGCCAACTCTGCCATAATACCTTTGTAGTCTCCTTTATTTAAGCTTAGTATGCTGGTTTGAGATCCAACTTTCTTGCATGCCATCTGAATTTGAAATTCAACCATGCTATGATCACTCATTCCAAGGGGATCCTTTACTAGGAGATTGTTTATTAATCCTGTCTCATTACACAGGACAGGATCTAAGAAAGCCTGCCCCCTGGTTGATTCCATTACATACTGCTCAAGGAGCTTATGCACTCTATGAACTCTTCCTCAAGGCTACCTTGACCAATTTGATTTGTCCAATCAATATGGAGGTTAAAATCACCCATGATTTTTGCTGTTCCTTTTTTACAAGCCCCCACTATTTCTTGATTTATACTCCGTCCAACAGAGTTGCTACTGTTAGGAGGCCTATAGACTACGACCAACGGTGACTTTTGCCCCTTATTATTCCTTATCTCCATCCAAAATGTTTCAACATCCTGATCATTTGAGCCAATATTGTTTCTCACTATTGCAGTGATTCCATCCTTTATCAACCAACTCCTTTTCCTTTCTGTCTGTCCTTCCAAATTGTCAAGTACCCATGAATGTTTAATTTCCAGTCCTGGTCACCTTGTAACCACATCTCTGTTATGGCTATCAGATCATACCCATTTGTAACTATTTGTGCTGCCAGTTCATCTAATTTGTTATGAATGCTGCGTGCATTCAGATAAAGAGCTTTTAAATGTGTTTTCTTACCATTTTCTCCTGCTATGGTCCCAGTTTCTGATACACTCTTATGTTTATAGATTCTGTCCCTTCCTGTCACGCTCTGGTTTTCGTTTCTCCCAATGCTACCCTGCTCTATTGCTTGTTCTTGTTCTTTGAGCTTTTAGGTTTCTGCTCACCTGAACCATCCCCCTCACTAATTAGTTTAAAGCTCTCTCTGCAGGCCTAGTTATTCAGTTCGCCAGGAGCCTAGCCCCAGCACGTTCCAAGTGGAGTCCGTCCCGACAGAACAGCTCCCTCTTAGCCCAGTACTGGTGCCAGTGCCCCAGGAACCAAAACCCATTTCTCCAACACTAGTCTTTGAGCCACAAGTTTAGCTCTCTGATCTTATTTAACCTATGTAAATTTGCTTGTGGCTCGGGTAGTAATCCAGAGAGTATGTAGAGTCTGGAGAAGTCCAGAACCAGGGGTCACAGTCTAAGGATAAGGGTAAGCCATCTAGGACCGAGATGAGGAGAAACTTTTTCACCCAGAGAATTGTGAACCTATGGAATTCTCTACTACAGAAAGAGAGTTAGATTTGGCAGGAGTGGGGTACTGAAGTTGCATGATCAGCCTTGATCATATTGAATGGTGGTGCTGGCTCGAAGGGCCGAATGGCCTGCTCCTGCACCTATTTTCTATGTTCGTTTAGATTGGAAAAGTGTGCATGTTACTCCATTATTTAAGAATGGTGAGAGGGAAACTAGTTAAGCCTAACATCTGTTGTCAGGAAATTATTAGAGTCTATAATTAAGGATAGGGTGACTGATCACCTTGACAATTTTCAGTTGAGCAGAGCGAGCCAACATGGATTTGTAAAGAGTAGGTCATGCCAGACAGACCTGTTTGAATTTTTTGAAGAGGTAACTAAAGTGGTGGACAGGGGAATGTTTATGGATGTTATTTATATGGACTTCCAGAAGGCATTTGATAAAGTCCCTCATAAGAGACTGTTAGCTAAAGTTTGAAGCTCATGGAATTGAAGGCAAAGTATTGACCTGATTAGGAAATTGGCTGAGCGACAGGAAAGAGAGGAGCTGAAATTCACCTCCGCCCGAAAAGGGTCGCACCTTCGGCTCTTGAAGTGTTTTTTCCGCCACATCGGATGAGGTCGCCTCTTTCAGTAAATTCAGCTCTGTCGTTTTGTTTTTAAGTGGACCGGAAGTCGGTCATAATGGGGATGGACGTACTCTAGAGGGGCGAAAGTGGAGCAGTGATGACATCATTACGCACATGCGTCACTACGTCTCTCCCCTTCACTTAAAGGGGAGAGAAGCAACGATTCTTTAGGTTTGGTCCACTGGGCCACCAGGGAGGGTTTCGGCTGGACCAGCAGTCTGGCTCTCAAGAGGAGGTGCCAGGCTGCCTGTTGGCAGCCCGGCCGAACCCGGGGGCATAATTGTCCGGTTGACCGGCAAAAAAAATAAAATGCCGGCCGTGGCAGTGGGCCCTCATCTTTAATAGCTGCTAAGCAGCCAAGTCCCATACACAGAAAACAAGGTGCACCAACAGAAAAAGCTGTCGGGGGCACCACTCAGTGGATCGTGGACTTTTGCAGGTGAATTTGACTGAAGGCGTGAAGGAAGTGTGGCAGATCGGCGGTGCACCCTTTGATGATGCACTTAGGACCGGTCGGCAGCAGAGGGGCGTAAGTGGGGACCGCCAGAAAAAACCCGGAGCTAAATTTCGCTGGAGGTGGCCATTGGACCAGAAGTCGGTGGCCACTTGACTCCGCCGCCTGCTGGCGGTAAATGGCCTTTATGAGGAGCTGAATTTCAGTCCCAGAGAGTAGGGATAATGAATAGGTACTCTAATTGACAGGATGTGACTAGTGGTGTCCCGCAAGGATCTATGTTGGGCCTCAACTATTCACAGTATTTATTAACGACTTAGATGATGGGATAGAAAGTCATATATCCAAATTTGTCAATGACGCAAATAAAGGCGGCATTGCAGGCAGTGTAGATGAAAGCATAAAATTACATAGATAGATTAAGTGAATGGGTAAAACTGTTGCAAATGGATTTCAATGCAGGCAAGTGTGAGGACATCCACTTTGGACCTAAAAGGATAGAACAGAATACTTTCTAAATGGTGAAAAGCTAAAAAAAACAGTGGCGGTCCAAAGAGATTTTGGTGTCCATGTACATAGATCAGTTTAATGTCATGGAGAAATACAGAAAATAATCAGAAAGGCAAATGGCATGATAGCCTTTATATCTAGAGGACTAGAATACAAGGGGGTAGAAGTTAGGTTGCAGCTATACAAAATCTTAGTCAGATCACACCTGGAGTACAGAGACCAGTTCAAAGGTTTACCAAAATAATACCCGGATTAAACTATGCGGAGAGATTACAGAAATTAGGGTTGTATTCTCTATAATTTAGAAGGTTAAGCAGTGATTTGATCGAAGTTTTCGATATTAAGGGGAGCAGATAAGGTAGATAGAGAGAAACTATTTCTGCTGGTTTGGGAGTGTAGGACTAGGGGGCATAGTCTAAAAATTTAGAGTCAGACCTTTCAGGAGTGAAATTAGGAAACACTTCTACACACAAAGGCTGAATTTTGCCAGTGCTCAGAGGGAAGTTCAGAAGCGCGTCCTACTGTCAAAATGTAAAAGATCGACAGCGGGCCGGGATCCCCCTGTCAACCCAGCTCCATGTCAGTTTCCCAAGTGCTGGGTCTGCCTGTGCATTTCAGACCCGACACCAAGCAGCGGGGGAGCCAATTCAAATCATTAAGAGCTTGTTAAAATGTACTCAAACTGTATTTTACCATGTACTTATCATTTTTCACAAGATTTCCGGTATTCGGAGATTACGTCAGGTAAGTAGGTTGGGTTTTCAATTACTTTTCATTCCTCTGAATAGGTGACAGCTGCAAAAGTGGTATAAAAGCTACCATTTAACAGCTGTTCAGTTTCCAATCTTAGAAGCTGGAGCCTTCAGGATTTGGAATACACTTTTGAGCTTTATGCAGTTTGGAATAAACTCTATCCACTGTCACCTCCTTAGAACAACCTCTCTCACCAGTGTCATATCGTTTCTATCATCTTAACTTCAGCTGTCATCTATTCCATCAGCATCAGTGCCCGTGAAAAAATCTCACCTTGGTCCTCAGAACCCCACTACAATCAGCCCCAACAATCTCCAGGCATGCCAACATCACCAGGCACACCAACAACACCAACCTTCTCCGCAATCACCTAATGCTGCACAGGACAAAGGACATCAGCAGCTGACCACATTCCTGCCCAGGAGGCCAGGGATGGCCTCACCATGGCCAGATTTACTTCACGTGACGCTGTACACCATGGCTGCCACATGATGCGCCAGGATGGTACCACCCCACACCAGCACCATAAAGCATCCTTACAATGCCCAAGCCATTCCTTTCACATTTATCACCATTGTGGGGGGTACCCTTATGTCTCACCATTCACTGCAACTCATTAATCCACTTCCAAATGTGCATGTAAATCTGTCCAAGAAGGCAAAGTGTTGAAAATAAAGATTTTAATGTTTGACAACAACTTAGCAGAAACTTTACATGAATATTGGCTAGAAGATCCAAGCCCCTACCCTTGTGTGTTGTTAGTTGGTATGATTGGACTAGGATGAGGCTGAGTATGAGGGGAGGCTAGTGAGATGGGGATGTGATAATGTAGATAGAGAGAGGGGGATGGGTGGAGGTGCAAGGTAAGTTGGTGTGAGTAAGCAGGAGTAGGGTAGGGGAGGCAGAGTGATGGAGATGTTATGAGTGGCACAGTAGGATGAGGTTGAGTGTGACTTTGTAGTAACATTTTGTAATCAGCAGAGATCATTGAAAGGGTTGTGCCACTGCAGCCAGCTCCTCCTGACGATATCCTTGCTTGTGCCCTCCTGTGCAATGCACAACCAGTCCGTGTTGGTGTCCAGGGGAGGTCTCTTCCACCCATTGCAAGGGAAGAGAATCTCCCTGTGTGCCATGACTCTCTCCTTAAGCATCTGGAGGGAGTCATGGGAGAGCCTGGGTGCAGCCGTGCATCTTTGTGCAGTGCTTGTAACAGCTCAATGCTGCAGAACACAGAGAACAACTGCTAAAATCAATGTTGACATGGTCCCTTTAAGGAAACCGGCTGATGACTCCTCATCAAATGACGTCATCAGACCTGCTTCCTTTTAATTGGCCAGGAACCTCACAGGACAGGCTTGACAAGCCCCATCAAGATAAAATTATTTGTACAGTGTGGGATGGAGCCAGGAGCGGGGCCGCAACCCACCACCTACCCCAGATTCGCCACGGTTGGTGAAATCAAGGCCAAAGGGTGGTAGAAGTTTAGAATTCTCTTCCACAAATGGCAATTGATGCTAGATCAATTGTCAATTTTAAATCTGAGCTTGATAGATTTGTTTTAACTAAAGGTATTAAGGAATATGGGGAAAAGACGGGTATTTGGAGTTAGGTCACAGATTAGCCATGATCTCATGGAATGGAACAGGCTCGAAGGGCTAAATGGCCTATTCATGTTCCTATGTGAGTATGAAGAATCTGAAGTCATCTCCTTCTCCTCATCATCATCCTCCTCCTCCTCCTCCTCCTCCTGTGCATCCCCATTGATGTAGTGCATCTGCAGGAAAGGAAGGTAAAAGTTAAAACTGGGTGAACATTACCCCCAGGAGGTGGTAGGTGTGGTGCTTTACAGGGAAGCAGGTATTCAGTCACTAACATGGCACTGGCAATATCCCGCCAACCTCACCAGCTCTCACGGCAAGTGCAGAATGTCCCCATGAGTTCCATGGCCTTCTCCTCATGGTGTGTGGTGATTAAAGGTGAGGATACTCCCTCCGGTGGCCTGTCTCTGGCAGGCATTGTGCACCAATATCTCCTGCAAGAATATGGAGTAAATGAGAAGATTAGCAGTTGAAGAGTGTACATCAAGTGGCTGAAGTTAGAGATGTGGAGGTATGAGCCGGTTAAAGTGGAGGAAGTAGTTTTAGAGTTGTGCATGTAATTTAATTGCTATTTGGAGAACTGGGTAGCCATAGTGCAAGATCCCAAGTTAAGGCCTCACTTAATCAGAATGCATTGTGAAGGGTTAATTGTACAAGTGCTGCTTTAAAAGGGTGAAGAGTGCACTGGTGCCAGGATGGATAGGGGAGAAAAGGGAAAGAAGTTCAGTGTGTTACCTTGCCTTCCCTGGTGAGGTGGTTGAATTACTTGTGGCACTGGTCGTTAGTTCGGAGGATGAGAGTTGACGCTCAGTGTCAATACCACCTCCCTCCAGGTGGCATGATTGATATTGCCGGCCAACTTCCTGGCCTCTTTAAATCAGTTTCCTTGAGGAGAGCTTGGTCATCTGAGTCAGAAATATTTTGTGTTCTTCTCCCTGGTTTGTCCAGCTGGTCCTGTTGTAGACATCCTTGAAAAGTATGAGAAAGACCAGTGATGTTATCTGAAAGTCAAGCGAGTGAGCCAAGAACTCTTCTATCCTTACCTGGTTGTCCCCCAGTCCACTGCTGAAGTGCACAGTGTGAACACCAATTTCCATGCATTCCAGCAGCTTACATCCATTTTAAACTGAATTTATGCCAATCACTAGTCGTATGGGTATGCAAATGAGATCCAAGAAACCCTCATGTAAATCATTCTCCTGACTACTGGTAGGTGCAAAGCATTTTTAAATGGTGTAACAGCAGCACAACTCACCCTGTGGAAATTTGTCTTGTAGCAGTAATGAGAAGGGTAAAGAGCATACGCTGGATTTTCTTGTTGCTTTTTCCTATCTAGTTTGCACTCTTATTTTTGGCCCGCTTTCTAGCACAAGTTGTACCCCATTAAAGAAGAATTATGTAGAGCATGGACTAGTTGGGCTGACTGGCCTGTTTCTGTGCTGTACGTTCTCTGTAACTCTAAGATATTGAACTGACCCTCTTCAGAACTCAAAAGCAAATTCTGCCCTAGCAACCCTATTATTGCCTACATTACACGGTTTATTGCAGAAGCGACGTCAATTGACCTCAAACTATACAGAGGATAGAAGGTCATGCAGGTTTATTATTTGCATCCCTGATCTCCTAAAGCTTTCAGATTTTCCTTTGTCTAATTTGCCACGTGCTACAACGATGGTACTTCTTTTGATAAAAGATCCGAGGTATTTGTTTACCACTAATTATGGATTAGCTGCACATCTAAGACATTTATTCCCTGACTGAGCTCAGGGTCATCTTCCAGCTATGGTCTGATGAGCGCTGAGGTGAGGATTACTGCGGATTGTCACTGTTGTCTTGTTAAGGATTGAGTACACAGCTGTCATCAACCTTCATTTTGTGGAGCTGAATGAATGCAACCGTCCCAGGGTTTCGATTGTTGCAGCTTGAGGTGATAACAGTGAAAATGCACGAGGTGGGAGGGTCAAGAGATGTTTGAGCAACAATACTAACAACCTCGCACATGTATTCAATTTTGTTGTGCGGAGTACTCAGCAGCAAAGCAGCAACATCGCCTGTGCTTGTAGACACTTCCATCCTTTCTTGGGAACGCAACACTAAGGTGTCGATTTTAAACTCGGGGCAAGATGCAGCTGAACAAACACTGATCAGAATCAGTTATCATTGACTTTATCATCTAGTTTAATTAATGCATTTACTGACATCTTTGATATAAACTTGATCTTAATATACCCACTTCCACTTCTATGATTACCTAATTTGTTTCAATACTTAAGGGCCGAAATTCAATGTCCCTGGAGGGACCCTTAATGCGGGTTTTCGGCAGCCAATCGGAAAAATCGATCCTGTGTTTTGTCCCCCCCGAAGTATATTCAGCTCAGGAGGGGTTCCAGCAGTGCGCACATCCTCCAGAATTGGCGGGGTGAATTAGCGGTAAAGGGATTTGGGCCACAGTGACATCAGGGTGCGCATCGATGCTACGCGGCCACGCCATCAATTTTCAGCACTTAAAAAAAGGGAGGGTTTTTTTTGGCAATGACCCCGCCGGGTTTTTGTGTCGGTCCGCTTTCCCGTGGAACCCAACACCGCTGGACGAGGTCAACGGACTATTCCCACGATCGGGGAGATTTTTGGAGGAAAGTTTAGCTTTTGTTTTTTGTCTGCATTGAACCCGCTGAGTGGTGTTCAGAAGTTGAGAGAGTTCTAAGGACTTTCAGCTCTTTAATGGAGGTCTATAAGCCTAATTCTATGCTCCAGAGGCCTGCTGGGCAGGGTGCAGCCTGAAAAAGAATGGGATCAGTGTTGGCAGGGCAACACCTGGGCAGATGCAGGGCAGCATGCAGGAGAAGGCATCGCCGTCAGCAACATCTAGAGAGCCAGCGAGAAAGGAAGGCAGCAGCCATGGCTGCCCATCAGAGAAAAGGGCCTGCAGATGTGCAACTAGAGAGCATGGCCAGGGGGGAGATGGCGTCAGGAGGAGGGCGAGGAATGCAGATTCCCCCCACACCAAATAATGGGCCAGGAGCCTTGCCAGCAACAGCCTCCAGAAGCAGCCGACAATCATCCAGCTGCCAGGGGAGGTGGCCAATGCAGAGGTGGGGGAAGGAGGCCCTTCCCTCAAAGGGTCTACAGACCTCAGTTCTTCCTCCTCCAGCTCGGTGATGAGCAATGCCTGCAAAGGCTAAGATTTAGGAAAGACTGTCCTGCGCGAGGACCTCCAGCCTCACACGAGGCTGCGGACCGCCCTGACCATAGAGACCAATGTCACCATCGCATTGAATTTTTATGCCACTGGGTCTTTCCAGTCTGCCACTGCAGACATTGGCAACATCTCGCAATTCTCCACATATCAATGTCACCGGTGCACTCTACAGGAGAAGGGTGCAGTACATTTCCTTCCCTTTTACAAGGGACAAACAGATGGAGCGGCAGGCCGGATTTGACGAATTGCAGGCTTCCCGAAGGTGCAGGGTGCAATAGACTGCACACATGTTGGGCTGAGTGTGCCACAAGTCCCGAGATCTTTATGAACCCAAAGGGGTTCCACTCGCTGAATGTCCAGCTCGTGTGTGACCACCAGCATCGGATCCTGGCAGTTGACACGAGGTACCCAGGAAGCAGCCATGATGCCTTCATTCTGCACCAGACCAGTGTGCCTGCCCTCTTCACAGGCCCGGATCAGCATTGCGGTTGGCTGCTTGGGGGCAAGAGATACCCGCTGTCCACCTGGCTGCTCACTCTGCAAAACCCCAGGACAGCTCCAGAGCATGCATACAATGCAGCGCATTGTGGCACCAGTTGCATCATCGAGCACAGCATTAGCATCCTCAAGCAGAGGTTCCGGTGCCTGGACCGCTCTGGTGGTGTGGTCTG
The DNA here is from genome assembly GCF_044704955.1 of Pristiophorus japonicus. Taxonomy (NCBI): domain Eukaryota; kingdom Metazoa; phylum Chordata; class Chondrichthyes; family Pristiophoridae; genus Pristiophorus; species Pristiophorus japonicus. The sequence continues at coordinate 248,100,610 of NC_091980.1, forward strand.
CTTCATGCTGCACAACCTGGCCATCATGAGGGGACAGCCGCTGGAGGTCGAGCCAGCAGTACCACCGGAGGAGGACCATTGTCGCCACCGAGCTAGGAGCCATCGTCCCCAGCACAATCCTGCAAGGGAGGTGCAGCTGCGTCTCATAGCTGCTCACTTTAGATAATCCCATTCACACATGACCCTTCAACTTCCACTTTCAATGGCCTTCACACACAATTGCCTACTCCGAAATGAAACACCTAGTCAGATATATGGACCAAAATTAAAGATTTATCAAGAAATTTAATTCAGTGCAAAAATGCAACATCAACAAAAAGACTCCCATCAACTAACACCAATAATCATGTCTTACCCCTGTGCATGTCCTATAACACCTCGTACGTATGCCTACCCTCACACGATGCCCAAGTGTCTCCCCTGTGGCTGCATCACGGGTTTGGGAAGGCTGCTGTGGTTGTTGTGTGGGAGCTACAGCTGTCCTTTTAGGACTCCCTTGAACACTTTTGGGCCTGGAAGGGCCGGGTGTAGAATGGCCAGCATCAGGCTGGCTTGGGTGGAACCATGCGTGGAGGCACTGGCGGAGTGGGAGGTCTGAGGCCCGGAATGCTGTGATCCTGAGAGAACGCAGCATCAGGATCCTGGTCTGAGGAACCTGCATGACTCACTGGGGGCAGTACCTTAACACCACCACCACCAAGCTGAGGGAGGTCAGGTCGATGGGATGGCGCAGGACCGGAAGGAACCCCGTGACCAGTGTTGGACCCAGCTGCGAATGCACTGAGGTGTCTGGTGGCATCGAGCTGAGACTGCATGAGAGCAATCACAGTCTCAAATCCACCAGAGATGGCAGCAGTTTGACGCTCCATGGCAGCACTAAGACACTCCGTGGCCTGTTGCCCAGAGTGCTTAAGAGCATTCGGAGCTTCCAGGGCTGCGGCCATCCTCTCCAATCTAGCACCGATGCGATCGTTCACTTGCAACTGTGCGGAAATGGCAACTGCCACATCACCTGCAGGTTGCGGCATCACAGGTGGATCCGTATGGACAATCTGAGAGTCACCATCGTCCGCACACTGGCAATGATGGGCTCCACGGAGAGCACAGAGCTGTCCACTATGTGGGAGGCGGACTCCTCCGCACTCTTCATTTCCGACAGGCTCTCTGGCAACGTTGTCAGTGCCCCCAACATCTGGGAATGCATGGTCTCCACACTTCTCTTGTAAGCTGCTACGTCGATGGCATCATCTGAGTCCTTGTCGGCAGAACTCCGGTACAGACTCGTCCTCCAGATAGGTGGCATCGGAGGTTGCCTAGCCCAGTCACCATGCTGCAGCCCGCTAGTCCCCAGTGCAATACCCAGTGCCACCCCACCTACCACGTCAACTACTTCAGACCGTATCTGAACATAAGAACATAAGAATTAGGAACAGGAGTAGGCTATCTAGCCCATCAAGCCTGCTCCGCCATTCAACAAGATCATGGCTGATCTGGCCGTGGACTCAGCTCCACTTACCCGCCCGCTCCCTGTAACCCTTAATTCCCTTATTGGTTAAAAATCTATCCATCTGTGATTTGAATACATTCAATGAGCTAGCCTCAACTGCTTCCTTGGGCAGAGAATTCCACAGATTCACAACCCTCTGGGAGAAGAAATTCCTTCTCAACTCGGTTTTAAATTGGCTCCCCCGTATTTTGAGGCTGTGCCCCCTAGTTCTAGTCTCCCCGACCAGTGAAACAACCTCTCTGCCTCTCCTTGTCTATCCCTTTCATTATTTTAAATGTTTCTATAAGATCCCCCCTCATCCTTCTGAACTCCAACGAGTAAAGACCCAGTCTGCTCAATCTATTATCATAAGGTAACCCTCTCATCTCCGGAATCAGCCTAGTGAATCGTCTCTGTACCCCCTCCAAAGCTAGTATATCTTTCCTTAAGTAAAGTGACCAAAATTGCATGCAGTACTCCAGGTGCGGCCTCACCAATACCCTGTACAGTTGCAGCAGGACCTCCCTGCTTTTGTACTCCATCCCTCTCGCAATGAAGGCCAACATTCCATTCGCCTTCCTGATTACCTGCTGCACCGGCAAACTAACTATTTGGGATTCATGCACAAGGACCTCCAGGTCCCTCTACACCACAGCATGTTTAATTTCTCCCCATTCAAATAATATTCCCTTTTACTGTTTTTTCTTTCCCCCCAAAGGTGGATGACCTCATACTTTCCAACATTGTATTCCATCTGCCAAACCTTAGCCCATTCGCTTAACCTATCTAAATCTCTTTGCAGCCTCTCTGTGTCCTCTACACAACCCGCTTTCCCACTAATCTTTGTGTCACCTGCAAATTTTGTTACACTACACTCTGTCCCCTCTTCCAGGTCATCTATGTATATTGTAAACAGTTGTGGTCCCAGCACCGATCCCTGTGGCACACCACTAACCACCGATTTCCAACCCGAAAAGGACCCATTTATCCCAACTCTCTGCTTTCTGTTAGCCAGCCAATTCTCTGAGCTGGCGCGTGTGGGTGGAAGCCATGATGCACTTGTGCCATCTATGTCCTCCTCCTCATCAGTTGTCTGGATGAGCCAAGGAGTGCTGACAATGGTCTCTTCATCACTGGAGGCCTCAATATCATCAGTGCTTGTTGAGATTGGAGAGCTTCTGTCCACATGCCTGTGCTTCAGGCCTGCAGCTGGTCTCACAGGTGGTGTCCATTTGTGCTGTGCTGCCACTCAGTGTTTCATCTGCAAACATAACTGGGAGGAGGGCTGCCGTGAGGCAAGAGGGAGGTGGGGGATTGACACATGGAGGGTGCAATGAGTACACTTTTGTACAGAAAAGCACAGTAGGCACTGGCACATTCATGTAGCGAGCACATTCAATGATGGCCTCACTTAACAATGCTGCCTACATCATCATCAGCTGTTCTGCTGCCCACAGGAAGCATGTAATCTGCAAGCATAAATGGGAGAAGGCTGCTGTGAAGGAGAGGTGGGGGATGAAGGCATAGAGGATGCAACTAGCAGACTGCCATGAAGGAAAGGAACAATAGGCGCTAGCACATTGAAGGAGAGCGCATTAAAGGAGGGATTTCACTTACCCACATCGGCATCAGCACAACCGTCGGCTACACGGAATGCAGCATGGCCACTGACCAACGCCTGAGCCCTCTCCTCCAGAGAGGTGACCACCTGTGTCTGCGTTGCCACCCCCAGTCATCCTTTGCTCACCTCTATTGTGAGCCAGTTTAGCCTGCAAAAGAAAGCATGGTTGGTGAGTACGACTGTGATGACACATCAGAAATGAGTGCACAAGTGTTTGTCCATGACATGCAGCTGAAAGTGTGAGATGAAAGGGATTCTTCATTGCAAGATCACACACATACATGTATAGAGGCGTGAACAATGAAATGCTGCTTGAGTGACTAAACAGTGAGTATGGGAGGTAACAGCATGTTGAAGGAGAGTGTCACAGATGCAAGGTCAACAGTTGGTGGAGGAGGTACTCACTTTCATAAGCCAGATGATGTCGTGGAATCTCTTCCTGCACTGCACTGGCGTCCTCTGATATACGGAGGGGCCTGACACCTCCTGTGCTATCTCATTCCACGTATTATTTATGGCCTATCTGCTTGGTCTCCTCACGTCTGGAAACATCACTGGCCCTCTACCCTCTACCCTCTGCCCTCTACCCTCTACCCTCTACCCTCTACCCTCTACCCTCCACACCTTGCATCAGGGTCTCAAGCTCCAAATCTATACAGCAGTTCACCCTCCTTCCTGTTCTCACGCCAGCCATCTTTCAATCCAACTCCTTCCCCCCTCAGGGCCTAGCTGCAAACCTTGGCCTTTAAAAAGGACAGGGAGCAGCTGGCTTGTTAGAAACACTTACCTGCATGCTGAATTCCTCCGTGGGAATTCCGCTCCAATTAAGACACCACACCACTGAAAAATACACTTTGGAAGGGTTCCTTAGCGCTGAAACCCATTTTTTCACTTTTGGAGCTGAATATGGATTGGGCCACCGGTGAAAACATTTCAGCGGTATTGGCCCCAAAGAGTCAGGAGGAGCACCAGGTTTCCAGCAGGGCTGAATTTCAGCCCCTTAGTGTAATTTATCCACACTGTGATGCAACAAAGCAAGAATTAAATCTTTTGTTATTCATTCATCTTCGGGATGTGAGCTTCACTAGTCACTGTTGTAATATACAAAATTTTAGTGGAATAGAACACTTGATGGTTTTTATATTTTATACTTTGTTGAAAATGTTATCAATATTTTCTCTCAATGCAAAGATACTGGCGATCATTGATAGAATGTGTTATTAGCATAGCACAAACCTCTCCTTCAAATGACACCAATTATGTGGGAATTTTTTTTAACAAGCTGCTCTAATAAAAATCCTACTGAAGTCTGGTCCAAAGGTGTTCATTTATTAATAGCCCTACTTCTAAAATAACAATGTCATAAAATAGTCAATCTTAGCTGGTAAGCTAATAACACCATCAAAGTCACTCTTTAAATCAGTGACAACCATCGCAACTGTGCTGTATGGGCAGAATGATCGTGTAAAGAAATGAGAGAAAATTTGAACATTTTATTTTGAATGTTCCTTAAATATGAAACTCAAAGTGGGAGACTTTCGATTTGGATGCCAAATGGGTGCAATATTGGTGATGTGCCCGTGTGACCTGCGGTCAGCCAGTCAGAACCACTTTCAGGTTCGGGCCTCATTAACATTTTTGCACTAAGTTGTGGGTGTTACGGTGGCACATTGCTGCCACTCCCTGGTTTCCTCAGGAGGAAATTAGGCCGGCTGATTCACACAATCTGTTGGGGGGTGGGGGGGAAGTGGATGCCGACGGGGGTGAGTGGATGATTGCAAGAAAGGGTCCACTGTGGGCCAGATCTTTGTGGGGCAAAGGAGCAGTCCTGCCCAAACTGACCCAACAAAAATCTTTTTTAAAAATTCTCACGTTTTGCAAGAGGACTCCAGGGGTTCCTTTCAGGTCCGCCAGTTAGGCTTCTGAATGCCTGGAAAAAAGGACTGGCATGCGCCATACATGCTTCACCCATTTCTCCTTGAATGTTGCAGTCGGGGTACTACAACAGTCATGGGACCCCGATTTGCATATCTACACAGCTTGTTTTAGGTGCCCATTTAAAGATCTGCCTTCTCAGATGGGAAAATGGGTGCACAAGGTCCCCACCAGGCTTTCAACTGTCGATCGCCAATTTCTCAAGCAAGAATCAGGCTCCCGTCAGTTCAATGTCTCCCTCAATCTTCTTTATTTTTATTTATTATCAGTATACTGAATTTCATCCGTGTTGTTGAGATATTCTGATGCATATACACACCTCGCCAAGCAGGAGCACCACAACGATTAAAGGAAAGTCAAAACTTTTGTTCAATAGGGTAATTATTTTATTGTTGCACATTGCTAAACCACTTTGTACCTAAAGTGCATTTGCCTCGGCTAACCTTACAATAGTATCAAAATTAAAAATTGGGGCAACAGACTTTTAAAATTTGTACATTTAGCCCACCACCAAATGATTTATATTGTTCAGAAGACATATTAGTTTGAGAATGTAATTTAGAGGCATTCCTTTAACACCAGTTAATGCTACATTAATGTTGTAATAAACAACCAGTCGAATCAAGAATGGAGCTCGGCAGTCTGTAAGATGGGGTTTGCAAGCTAGAAGGAACTGCTGTATGTAAAGTTGTTTGATAACCTTAATAAATATATTCCTTGCTCATTTAGCATATGATTATATGAAGCCCTCAACAAGTTCAACATAATCTCAGTACAGTTGTCACATGTAGGAGACTGTTGATTAAATTAATAATGAGCTTTGTAAAATTGATGACTTTTAAATAATTAAATCACTTAATTAAAAATTTCAAACCTTAAATACTTTCATAAAAGGAAAATCCAAAATGAAAAATAAAGATTTTTTTGTACTTCATTATTTGTAAATGTCTTTCGTTCTCTTAATCCAGTGACTTTATGTCTTCAGTATATTGGTTTCTAAAGCTTGGTTGATAGGCATAAAAAATTAATATGCCTTTCACAGAATAATTCAGTGCTTTCTCCATTATCCTACTTCAGTTACCAATGGGGCCAGTACCAATGTTTGATTGGACACCTTTCAGCTTCAGACATGCCATTGACATTACATCTAACGCACTGGAATACTCTCACACAGAGGTCACCTTCTTCGTACAGCAGCGTATAAAATACCACAACAAGACATCAGCAAGGGCCAAATGCATGAACAGTAACAGTGTGTGAAGCAGGTGAACTTTCTCACAAGATAGTTTCCTCTCCTTGTTGCATTTTACTGTATGTTTTTATCAAACAGAATCGCTCTGTTTAACTTGAGAAACCTCATAATGCTTAATGGGAATAGTCTCAAAGTTGCTGTTCGTGTACGCCCTTTCAATCAGGTAAGATCATCCATTTCAATATTTAAAATACCAGTGAATTCCCACTGTGAAACCTGTGTGTGTAATCTATTATTTACTGCAAAAATAAGATGGCAATGAACAATTTAAAAATGCATTGAAAAGCCACGGTGTATCGTCTTAAATTATCTGACGATAAAATGGTATTCCAAGTTAATTATAACCCTGAGCTTACTTACCCATGCCTTGTTGTTCTTGAGCTGGTGGAGCACTGAAGCATTGAAGCACTGACCACACTTGATCAGCTCCGTTGGGCGGGCCACATTGTTCGCATGCCTGACACAAGGCTCCCAAAGCAAGCACTCTACTCGGATCTCCTAGCGAGCCCCAGGTGGGCAGAGGAAATGTTTCAAGGGCACCCTCAAAGCCTCCTTGATAAAATGCAACGTCCCCACTGACACCTGGGAGTCCCTGGCCAAAGACCGCCCTAAGTGGAGGAAGAGCATCCGGGAGGGCGCTGAGCACCTCAAGTCTCGTTGCCGAGAGCATGCAGAAAACAAGCGCAGACAGCTGAAAGAGCGTGCGGCAAACCAGTCCCACCCACCCTTTCCTTCAACCACTGTCTGTCCCATCTGTGACAGAGTGTAATTCCCGTATTGAACTGTACAGTCACCTACGAACTCACTTTTAGAGTGGTAGCAAATCTTCCTCGATTTCGAGGGACTGCCTATGATGATGCACCCCATGAGAATGGGACTTGCGGAGGGGGTTAAAATATTAGCAGCGCGGCACTCATCGAAGGCACGCTGCTCACACAGCCCATGCAATTTTAATAGGCACATTTCAGGCCATGTGTGAGGTCCTCACTCCAGCAAGAGATTGAAAAGTTGGGGTCTGATGATGTCATTCAGACCCTGACCATATTTTAACCGGCAGCTGCAAGATTGGCACCTGGTGCCACCTCATCAGGGAAATCTGGTGCCGAGGAGCAGCAGGCACAGAAAGAGGGTTATTTTCTTTTTCTAAAGGTTTTCTTGGGCCCATTAGGTGGGTAAAGGATTATCATCTAATTTTACGGATTGGTAAAAGAAAATTTTAACAGAGCTTCTGACCAGGGTAAAGAGGTGAGCTTCGTCATGATGAGGATGACAGATCAATTGTCAAATATTGTCATTAAAGATGAAATGATGTGTGACTAGAGTTTAAATGTGCTGCTCAAAGTCAATGTCCATGTTATTTGTGGAAATTAAGTGCGTGATAAATTTATCCATTGGCATACTGCATGCCGACAATTCACATGGGATAAAGAACCATTTTACATTTACGTAACACCTTATCAGGTCTTTCCGAAATGTCTCAGAGCTTCATGTACAACTAATTATTTAGAAGTTTACTGACTGTTGTTATGTAAGCAAAAGTAGCAGCCATTTTGCACAGAGCAAGGTCTCACGGGATGCAATGTGTAAGAAATCATGAATTTGAAGAAATTGCGAATGATAAAAGAAACAATGATTTTATAAAAGAAAAGCTTGTGCCAGCTCAGCAGACACAGGGAGCTAAGTTCAGAGAGAGAAAAACAAGCCTTTGAGGCCTAGCACTGGCGATAAGGGATTTAGCAATGAGCCTTAAAGATAAACCAGCTGGGGCCGAACTTGCCACTTTCTATAAGGGCCTCAAAGAGACAGCCACGGGTCGGTAAAGAATCACCGCACGGTCAGCGCGGAGGGGCCGCCATTTTGTATATTGCCCTCCTTTAGTTTTGGAGCAGTGTACGGGCCCGCCCCGACCGTTTTCTCATCACGTCGTGCACGCGCCAACCCCTTACCGAGCTGCGGCGACTCCCTTTCGGAAATTGTCCCCCGGGAAATTGCCCTGTGCGGAATTGCCCCGCTGCCGCTGGTCGATGCCACTGACAGCTTTTTCTGTCGGTACCCTTTTTGTGGCTGGGCGGCATGGCCAACCTTAAAGGGGAGGTCGCACTGCCGGAGACTCCATTTTGTTTTTTTATTTTCGGCCGACTGCTAGGTCGGGCCGACAATTATGCCCGTGGGTTCAGCCGGGCTGCCTGTAGCCTGGCACTCCATCTTGGGTACCAAGCTGCTGGCCCAGCCGAAACCCTCCCTGGTGGCCCAGTGTTTGCCACTAAAGTGGCTGCAGAGTTCGCAGTGGTCCTCCCCTTTAACTGATAGTCCCCCCACCTCCGTCCTGCTAGTGGCGGTTACACCAACCCTACCACGCTTCTGCCCCTCTCCCGACAGCAACGCCCTGACCGGAAACATAAACCAAAGAGCTGAAAATCGCCAGAATGTCCACCCCATGCATTGGGGTGGATGGAGCACCTGAAAAACGGTAAATGCACACCGTTTTGGGCGGAGGGCAATTTCAGCCCCGCTGTCTCTTGAAAGGGCAACAGGGAAATCAGACAGAGATAAGGAAGAAGACGACCTCATAGGTACCCTTTCCTCTGTGATTGGACAATTGAATGGGTAAAAAGTGATTGATGCAAGGCATCCACATTCCCACCGAAATAAGGTATAAAAACGGGAAACCGAGAGAGAGAAACAGGCAGACTGAAGAGAGAGTTTCCTCATGGATCTCATGCAGGTTTCAGCCTAACACCTTGGTCAAGCTCAAACCTCTGAGGTGGATTCCCCCATACAGGCTTCAGCCTAACACCTCCACCAGCTCGGGATCTGTTCAGAGACCACCGTTCCGCCTCAACGTCCGTCTGTTCTGTTCCAGGGCCATAGATCGTTCTCATCTGTCACGGGTTGTATGTCTACTATATCTATTTTAATCACATGTTGCATCTGATTCTGCTTATAACTGGCGCTCTTTAATAAAATGCCTTACAACTCCTGTAAGCGATTTTGATTCTAGCCCAATTGCTAGATGGACGGTTCGAATCGCCCCCACATAATGAAAATGTTATACCCGGGGATTATTATTTTGAGTGTAAATGGAATAAGTCACGGACAGGAATGCTTCGGTGAAAAATCGTACTTATATTTATTTAGCCTAACATACACTGGCTAAAACATGCACTACTAAACAAAATCACTGTCTCTGTGGAGAGTAAGATCCAGGTTACAAACAACATACATACAGTACAACACTGAGGACCGGTAACATGCAGTAATTCCCTTGTTGCTATGGTGGATTCTAACTCCACCCCTACCAACGAATTACCCAGTCGCAGCCCCTTCGCCCGGCTAAACCAAAGGAAGCTTCCTCCTCAGAATAGCCTCGAAAAACTTCACTTCTGAGAAACCTCTGAGCCTTTACACCTCACCCAGCTCGCCTGGGATATTTGGTTACCGGCTTGGGACACTCGCGACCAGGCTCACCACCACACACAGTTGGTCTCGATCGCTCAGCTCAGCTGTGGGAAGTCACTGCCTGGAGGCCGTACCCTGTGAGGGGGATGCAGTTCGCTGTCTCAGCGGCTTCTTCTGCGGAACTGCGGCTACCTCCTCTGGTACTTCTTTTTGTTACATCAAGAGCAAAAGGGAGAAAGGTAGAGAAATGGTGGAAAAGAGTCTATCTTTATCGGAGTCTTGCTACCCCTATCTTTCCCACCAATCTTTAAAACCCTTTTGTTTCTAAGCACTCCGGTGCTTAGTCAGTGATGGGCCATCAGACCTACATGTATTGGACTAATGGCCCGAAGTCTGCGACATATCTCGGTCTTTGTGTTGGGGAAAAAAAAAACTGGCCCCTCTTTGGCTGGCCGGGTTGGTGGGTTCATTGTTCTGCTTCTCTTCTGAGATGGAGGTGAGAAGTGCTTTTGCATATGGCTCCCTTCCTTTAGCTAGGACTGGCAGGCGAACCCATACATTCTGGATGACTGACAGTTCTTTTGTCACAGTCAACTGCCATGCGGTCTCTCTGCATAGGAAAAAATACCCTCAGAAAAATCCCATAAAGTCCACAAAATATTCTCGACTGAATCCATTCTTTAAACAGAGACTTTGCGATCTCTTCACTCCTGAAACCCTTTGGTTAATCTGTGTGTGATCTGTGATCCAAATCTTACTGTGGTGTCAGAAGTGGGATTCACAGGGTTGGGAGTTGTAAGGTTACGATTCGGTGACCAGAGAGATTTAGTTCACTGTGCGTGATCGTCACTTAGACTGGGTAGTGGACTCCCTGAAAGAAGGGAAAGGGAGAAAGTATGATAAAGGTAAAACCAGAAATACAATAGCATTGGCGTATCACTGGGAAGTTAATAGACAGCCTGACAGAAAATGCTGCCGCATCTGCGGCAACCGACCGTCTAAAAATCCGAGAACATAGTAACATGGACTATGATTATATTCTTGACGGACTTTCTGAGGATGTCCAGGAAAGTAAACTTAAGCTGAACAAAGACCGAGACAACTTATCTTACGGAGCATACTTGTGCACTGTACAGTTAAATAAGAAAACTAAAGAGTTAGGGCCCAAAATTCCACATGGATTTTTTTAGGTGCAGTTGTTGAGGTACGTCTGATATTTTAGTGGCCCAACTGCGCCTAAAAAAAAAAGTTCCAAGTTTCGCCAGTATAACCTTTCTTTTTGGATCGGCACAGATTGTCCTTAAGCTCTGTGGGTGGAGCTTAAGGTCTGCGCCGAAAAACTGAGGTTGCCAGGGTAACGAGGGACACACTGAAGAGCTGAGGCACAAATAAAGCATTTCCCCTTTGTAAAATAGATCACTAAGTGAGACTTGGGACAACAGACTGAAATCTCAATATATGAAACAGTATGAAATTCCTTTATTCCTTTTTAGCATTGATAGATTTTTTTCATCTCTACAGTGCTGGTGCTACTGCAATCCCGGGCCGAAAAGACCCCCACCCCACCATCACCAGCCCACACCTACCCCGAGCTGAAAGGCCCCCTCCCCACCACCACCAGTCCACACCTATCCTGAGCTGAAAGGCCCCCACCACCGGCCTGCACCTATCTTGGGCCGAAAGGCCCCCACACCCCCACCCCCAAACCCCCCCCAATGCCATGTCTTCAGCTCTGATGAAACAATGCTGTCTTCTCTCCGCCGATTTTCTCTTCTCTGCGCCGATTTCCTTAAGTGTATGTAAGGTTTTTCAGTAGGGTGCAGAGCGCCATTTTAGGAAAAAATCATACTTGGCCAAACTCGCTTAAATGGCCAGAAATTGCGCACCCAGCAGGTTCCGCCCCTAGTGACATAGTAAAATCGGGAACTAAAAAAATCGGACACAGCTACTTTAGAATGGTGCAGAAACTTTGGCGAAACTTGCAGATTTTAGTCTGCTCCAAAAAAACAACGTTGGCCAAAAAAATGGCACAGAATGGTGGTAAAAATTCAGCCCTTAAAAGAACAGATAGAGAAGCTGCAAAAAGAAAGCAATGGTTGGCAGGAAAACATTTCTGTCTTTCTCAACCAGTTATGCTGGGTGCAAAAGGGTCATGACAAAGCTCATTGTACACAATGGAAACTAGACCAAATGCTAGATCAAAATATTGAACTACAGGCAGAAAATACCAGACTGAGTGAGAAGATGCAAGGGGCGCTTTAAGGGAATTAAACCGGTGCCAAACCATCATTTCCCCCGAAGCAGACCGCACCCTCTGCTTAGCACAAATCCAACAGCTCCAGGCACAAATCAGCCAACAATGGGCAGTGGTGGCAGCTGTCTCCAAAATCAAACCGAAAGATCCCAACCCTTGCTGGGACAACATAGCTGAGGACCCCACTCCCTCTACTCCCCCTCCACTGTACAAGGATGGTGAGGCAAGTGAGACGATAAATGGCCAATTAATCTGTTTTTTGGTGCTGCTCGTTGATCCAAACTGATACTGGGACTATAAAAATCAGTTTCCAATTTTTGCTCCCCACGGGGAGCCTTGCCTGTAGGAAATTGCAGTGCATGCTACCATTAGAGTAAATGGTGAAAAATGTGCAGGACGCACCTGACTTTTTGACAAGAGTTACCAATTGCTGTAGCTCCTCACAGGCAACATGAAATTGTAAAATGATTCTTAATGTCGACGGACTCAGTGTGAGTCTGAAAAGAGAAATCGTACTAGTAGGTATAAAAAAACACCATCGGCAATTCAGTCAAAAATGTGGAAGTGCACGTTTGTGTTTACAGAGTAAAATATTGCCTCAATATTATCTACTACTGGCATCTATTCTGTATATAATAACAGCTAGGTAAGGTTCAGACACGTTTTTGCAAATGCCAAACTGGAATAGAACGTTGAGCTTCTTGAGCAAATAAACAAAATTATGTGAATCGAGAATATTCTTGATTTTTAGTTTGTTAGTGTGCTGATTTGTGTTAACAAAATGACATTTATATAATGGTGCCAAAAACCCACAGGGGGGTGAGGGTCCACTGGATTCCTGCTGTAACTCCAGTGGGAATCAGCTCTCTGCTCTCTATGGGATTTTGCAGCCCAACCTTGTTAGGGGTGGATCTTTCGCTAAACTCTTAAAAGACAAATGTCATCGGGGGTTGGTGGTGGTGGGAGGAACGTTGGGGATTTGTGGGGACAGTAATTCCCTAGTCCTGGAGCTCCTGCTTCTCCAACTCAATTGGGACTGGAGACTGGTACGCCAAGTGAGATGACATGTATTGGCCTCCCACTGGATGGTCCCCACATGGAGAGAGTCTAAGTCAGCGAAGTGGCCTAGATCGCTGAAAAATACCCAACTTTCTTCTAATTGAGATTGGTTGAAGGGTTTGATGGACAATTGTATGGGGTCAGGCAGGGTGGGGGACGGTCGTGGCGGTGGCGAACTGGGCAGCTAGACATTGGAGGGTGCCAGCGATGCATGTGCAGTGGTGCTAGCACCCACATACCTCATGGAAGTTAGATGCCCTCCCACTAACTCTACAAACTCTAGTGGGATCAGCATTGGAGATCCTGCAGGCATGATCCTGGCACAGCTTCCAGCATGGCATTCAGTGGATTTCCATGCCCAATGGGCTAGAAATTCATCTCCTTCCTGATACTCCGTAGCGCCATGAAATGATGATAAAATGGTGGCCGCCGCTCTTTCGCGAGCTGGTGGCAGGTCCCGCCCCATATTTTTCTACGCCTTTGAGCTGCAGCATTCTGGAAATAAAATGGCAGCATGATGACATCAGTCGGTGTGCAACGTCGAATTAATGTCACCAACACAAATTTCGATCCTAGTGCTAAGCACGCCAGGTTTACCTGGTTAACTTGGTGTACAAGCAGGCTGACAGTGGTGATGTCTGCAGCTCTTAAAGGGACACAAACATCATTCAGGTAAGTTTGAATTTAGGGTTTGGCAAGTGTTTTTTTTTTATTTTATTGAAGCAGTGGCTTGCTTCATTAAATGTGAAAAGTGTTTTAAGTGTGTAGGGAATGCTGCTGGATACTTGCAAGGGCTCGGATGGTAAATGAAGGTCTTTAAGATAGAACATGCTGCGAATACTCAACAGGTCATGCAACATCCGTGGAGATATAAACAGAGTTCACATCTCAGGTTGACATGTTGGTGACCAGCTGAGTATTTCCAGCATTTTATGCTGTAATTTCACATTTACAGCATCCACTGCAGAGGGAAGTGGAAGACGCAGAAGAGGAAGATGCCAAAGAGGAGGAATCAGACGGAAGTATGCATCCTAGACAGCCCCTTTGTAGCCGCAATATCTAGGATGGAATCATCTGCCTGCGGTCCCACTGGCTGAGCTGGCTACATTTCATGGGTGTGTGAAATGAGGAAGGCACAAGGGTGGAGTTGTGCTGACAGGAGGGTGGGAAAGCAAGAGGTGCATGCCAGAAGGAGGATAACGTATGAGGATACCAGCATCTTGTATCCTTTCAGCCCCGTTCCTGACCAAGGGCTCAGCCATGCCCCTGGCAAGAATGAACTGCACCATTTCCTCTAAGGGGGTGAAGTGACGCTAGGAATGGAAGATGTGCCTCGTGATTGGTGCAGATTGTTGGTAGGTGAATGATTGTGTGTCGTGCATTGAGCAGTGTGTGAGGCTAGTGATGCAGTTGTTAGGAGATGGCTTTTGATGATGCATTGACCAGTGGTCTGAGGTAATGAAGTTTCTTTGGGCACTGGAGCCAAGTGGTGGGGGTGACACTGCTGGCAGCGATGGCCTTAGTGATGTACTCCCACATCGTTCTTTCTGGACAGCCTCCTGGCCCCTGTGGGTAGAGGGCCACTCTTGCAGTGTTGACCCACTGCACAAAGCTGGACAGCTGCATGCCAGACCCTCGGTGCCTCTTTCCTGGCTTGCTGAACCATTTGTGTTAGTGCTGAGGGGATTTTCCCCATTTATAGAAACATAGAAACATAGAAAATAGGTGCAGGAGTAGGCCATTCGGCCCTTCTAGCCTGCACCGCCATTCAATGAGTTCATGGCTGAACATTCAACTTCAGTACCCCATTCCTGCTTTCTCGCCATACCCCTTGATCCCCCTAGCAGTAAGGACCTCATCTAACTCCTTTTTGAATATATTTAGTGAATTGGCCTCAACAACTTTCTGTGGTAGAGAATTCCACAGGTTCACCACTCTCTGGGTGAAGAAGTTCCTCCGCATCTCGGTCCTAAATGGCTTACCCCTTATCCTTAGACTGTGACCCCTGGTTCTGGACTTCCCCAACATTGGGAACATTCTTCCTGCATCTAACCTGTCTAACCCCGTCAGAATTTTATATGTTTCTATGAGGTCCCCTCTCATTCTTCTGAACTCCAGTGAATACAAGCCCAGTTGATCCAGTCTTTCTTGATAGGTCAGTCCCGCCATCCCGGGAATCAGTCTGGTGAACCTTCGCTGCACTCCCTCAATAGCAAGAATGTCCTTCCTCAGGTTAGGAGACCAAAACTGTACACAATACTCCAGGTGTGGCCTCACCAATGCCCTGTACAACTGTAGCAACACCTCCCTGCCCCTGTACTCAAATCCCCTTGCTATGAAGGCCAACATGCCATTTGCTTTCTTAACCGCCTGCTGCACCTGCATGCCAACCTTCAATGACTGTTGAGGTTAGGAAGTTAATTCAGCTTTAACAGCTGAATCTTCACATTTGGAACTTCTTTCAAATGTTGAATATTTTTTAAAAATGTATTGATTCACTGCATTTTATTTTGTATTGCTTCAGTGTGCATGGCCCCTTTAATTCTCAAACCTCTTCATTACCCACAATTCCCTGCGAGCTCCACAGCCTTGCTCCCAGAGGCTGTGGGAAACTGCAGCACTGGACCTGGTCAGCAACTTCGTCCCGGATCCCTTCAGGAATGCCACCAGGACGGCGTTGCATGGAAGGTGAGTGCTGTGCCACCTATCTCCATGTCCCCCAGACCAATTTGACATGGTTAGCGTTGCGTTCACTTCCAGAGGCCGTTGCACCGGAAACTTTGCTGGCGAATACTAATGTTTCCCCTAATATCTTTAAATTAATCAATATGTGTTGTTTCCCATGCATGATTTTGTAAGAGAGAAAAGGCAATGAGAAGCAAATGTATCATCGCTATGGATGGCAACAATAGTACCATTGTGGATCCCAAAGACCTGAGCAACAAAAGAACATTTATCTTCGATTATTGCTATTGGTCAACTGATGGATATATTGAGAATGACCAAGGAGTTTATCTGCCTGATGGACCCCACAGCAAATATATCAATCAGGTCAGTCAGATAAGCCTCTTTTAAAACTAAGATACTAGAATGCAACCATTATTGACTTTTGGTTTTATATTTATAACTGATGAAATGCAATTAAGTACAAAAATATTATACACTTTTATTAGTATTTTTAAATTAAAACATTAAAACCTTATCTTGAGCCAAATAATAATTTAGAATGTATTATATTGTGATTTGAAAATATGGAGAATTCATTCATGTCAATTATTCAAAGGAACGGGTCTTTAATGAACTTGGGAGAGCTGTCTTGGAGAATGCCTGGAAGGGGTACAATGCATCCCTTTTTTCCTATGGACAAACTGGATCAGGGAAGAGCCATTCTATGACAGGATATGGAGGAAACAAGGGTCTTGTTCCCATGATTTGTGAAGAACTCTTCCAGGAAATTAAACAGCATCAAAACAAGGACAGGCTGTTTTATGTAAGGAGTAGGTGGCATCACATGCACAGTAAATCTTAGTTTATTTAAAATTTAGTTTAACAACCTAAAGTGCCCCTTTATTGATTATCAATTGTCTTTTGTAGGTTTATTTTAGCATGTTCGAGATCTACAATGAACAGGTATGTGTAACTATTGCGCTGCACAATACTCAAATGGAAGTTGCAAATCTAGACGTGCTGTCTATTAATTTCAGTGAAAAAGTAAACATCAGTATAAAGAAAGAAATACCACTTTATACTCATTTCTACTTTTTGTTGATTTTAGTTAACAGGGGAAAATATAGCCCATAGTTCCTAACCACACAAGTATAAACCCAGGTCTAGTTTTTCCCAGGCCTGAAAGTTGCAGTGGGTAATAATAGCAAAAGTACAGTGTTCACTGTTATTACTCCTCTGAAACTGACCGCAACTTCAGGATTTGGCGCATGTGCATCCTAACATGGGAATCCTGAAGTTGCGATCAGTTATTCACTGCTCTGACACTGGCTGTGCTGTGGGGCCGCAACCCCTCTCCCCCCCCCCACCTCCCCACTCTGTCATAGTCGACAATCCGTGTAATCATGAAACTGACAAAAAGATTGACTTCTCCGTGGTAATATCGCTGTTAAATACCCCATTAATAGTTAGACCTTGTTGGATTAGATGTAACTGGGGTTTTAATAGCATAATGACTGGTAAACAAACGTTATGGCCCTGAAAATCCCATTTTAATTCTGTGGAGTGTCAAATTTCTCCATAATTCCAATTTTTAAGGAACCTTAAAAATATAGATATTTCAGGTTTACCTTTTCCCCATGTGAGAGGCTCAATCTTTGTTTTGCTCTCTATAACATTTTTAAAAAGTCAGAATAAAAGGAGCTTCTTCAATTTCTGGTTCACTGGCCGTGAGAATTTTGCATTGTAATTGGCGCATAGACAGTTTGTTGACGTCAGAATAGCTCGCACTATGGAATTCCCACTAAACCACACTAATCTCAATTAAACACCGTAAAAGCCGAACTTCTTGCCACGGGAATCACAGGATCTTTGTGGGATGCTTTCTTTGGGGCCAGCGGTGAAAGCCTATGCTTTGCCACTGACTACAAATTACGGGCCTTTATCTTATCACAATATTAACTTAGATATATTAGGCATTTAACATTGTAATTATTTGAAAATACTATCTGTATCATGTTTTTTTTAAATTGTGGACTAAAATACTTTTTTTAAATCATCATCCACCCAGTTTGTATTTATTTTTGTCCTGATCTTTAGCTCCCTCCTCCAACTATATACCATTTCCTAGGAACTGGACATATATTTGCTCATGTCACTCAGTAAATTACCATTAGGAGCCCCATGAAACAAGGTGTAAGATCTCTTCCTTGCACGATTGCTTCCTTCCTGAGAGGCAATGCTTTGCATCAACATGGTGCTTCTAACAACATGGTGCTTCTATAAAGGGATTTCCCACCCAGGCGGAGCAGGCAAAAACCTGCCTCTCTATGTGGGCAATTGTGGACACAACCTAAGCTTTCCACATCAGATATGATCTTATTAAATGGCGGAACAGGCTCGAGGGACCAAATGGCCTAATCCTGATCCTATTTCTTATGTTCTTATGTTTTGCTTCTCTGTGGTGCACTGGCAGGCTCACCACACTGCTGTGTACTTTTATTAATTTATATTATTATGTTAAGTTTCCTCTGAAAATTTGAAATAATATTAAGAAATCACTAGAAATATATAGAATACGGGAATAGACCATTTGGCCCAAGCAGTTCACGTTGTCATTCACGCTCTATGTGAGCAAATACACCTAACAACATTTACACATCTTGCTCCAATATCCCTTCAACCCCTTTCGCTTCAATCACCTACCCAATCTAATCTTGAAAGTTGATATAATTTCTACCTCAATCGCTAGTTCTGGAAATGATCCAGAGCTTCACAACTCTGTGTAAATTAGTTTATCTAACCTGCCCTCTATTCTAAATCTCTTACATTTAATCTTGAATCCAAGGCTCTTTGCTCTTAACATCTTAACTACTGGAAACAATCTGCTTCTAACTACCCTGTGTCATTGTTTCATAATTTTAAGCATTTCTATCATATCGCCGCGTAATATGCAGAGTTCTTACAAAAACAAAAACATTTCAAGTCTTTTATTTGTTTTTTTATTTGCTCATACCAAGCAGCATTCTAGTGAATCTGCATTGGATTAGTTCAAATGATTGAACATTGGTTGCTGCCTGCCATTTGGTGATCTATTTTTGTTCTGCAAATAGTATTTCTGTGCATTTTAATGATTACATGTTTTGATTTTGAAGGTTCAGGACCTCCTGTCAAAGATTCGAAAGCCTAATGGTCTGCGTGTGCGGGAAGGCAGACATGGATTTTATGTTGAGTGCCTTAAGTCAGTGCCATGTAACAGTTTTAAGCAACTTGAGGCTTTCCTGGATCAAGGAATTCGGAACAGAAGCGCTGCCTCAACTAACTGGAACACCACCAGCAGCAGATCCCACATGGTGATCAGCATCCACTTTCAGCAGGTACAAGGTGTAAGACCATGAAGGGAGCTAGTGAGCAACGTGGAAACTTTCCAATATTTAGGCTGTAAAGCTCACTCCCAAAGTCCTACCTGTGCTGCCACTCCTAATGAACATAACATGACATTTGATAAAATTCAATAGCAATATTAAGAACAATTTAATGAGGCATCAAATAGAATACAGAACATCAGGTAACATTTTCAACTGCATTAAAAGTTTATTTATATATAACTTAACTAATTTAGTGAAGTGTATTGTGTTCCTAACACAGATGAGACTGCACACAGGGAGGTTAAAGTAACAGTGACCTCAGTCTTTATTAAGACACTCTAGAGTGAGGAACAGGGCTTAGGGGCCGGCTTATATAGAGTGCTCCCAAGGGATGCTGGGATCCCTTGGGACTTCAGGGGATGCGGTCCTTGGTGGCGGAACATGGGAGTGCATGCTTTACAGATACACAACATCACTCCCACCCAAAGTCAAAGTGAAAATTATTTACAAGGTGAGGCGGTCGGGAGCCTTTCTTTCCCTGGTGGACCGCCTCGGTACAAATGTCTTCTGGTGTGTTGGGTGTGCCCTCGCTGGGCTGGTGTGCTGTTGGCCCTGCAGGGCTGCTGGGTGAGCCTGGCCTTGCTGGGCTGTTGGGCGTGATGGGTTCGATTTCCTGGTCCGTGGTGGTGTTGTTGATCCTTTGGGTGTGTGTTGTGGGCTCAAAAAAGGTGGGTTGTGGGTTGTGGGTTGTTCATGGCAGTCTGTGAACCGCAGGATCATTTGGTCCAAGTGCTTTCTGCAAATTTGTCCATTGTCTAGTTTGACTACAAACACCCTACTCCCTTCTTTAGCTATCACCGTGCCCGTGATCCACTTGGGACCATGTCCATAGTTTAGCACGTACACAGGGTCATTCAGATCAATTTCCCGTGACACAGTGGCCCGACCATCGTTTACATTTTGTTGCTGCCGCCTGCTCTCTACCTGATCATGCAGGTAGGAGTGAACCAGCGAGAGTCAGCTTTTAAGTGTCCTTTTCATGAGTAGCTCAGCCGGGAGCACCCCTGTGAGCGAGTGGGGTCTCGTGTGGTAGCTGAGCAGTACTCGGGACAGGCGAGTTTGGAGTGAGCCTTCTGTGATTCGTTTAAGGCTCTGTTTGATTGTTTGTACTGCCCGCTCTGCCTGCCCATTGGAGGCTGGTTTAAACGGGGCCGAGGTGACATGTTTGATCCCATTGCGGATCATGAATTCTTTAAATTTGGCACTGGTGAAACATGGCCCGTTGTCACTGACCAGTATGTCAGGCAGGCCGTGGGTGGCAAACATGGCCCTCAGGCTTTCAATGGTGGCAGTTGCGGTGCTATCCGACATTATTTCACATTCAATCCATTTTGAAAAAGCACCCACCACCACCAGGAACATTTTACCGAGAAATGGGCCTGCATAGTCGACATGGATCCTCGACCATGGTCTGGAGGGCCAGGATCACAAGCTTAGTGGTGCCTCTCTGGACAAGTTGCTCAACTGAGCACACACGCTGTATTGTCGTACACAGGACTCTAAGTCAGAGTCGATACCGGGCCATCACACGTGGGATCTGTCTATCGCTTTCATCATTACTATACCCGGGTGTGTGCTGTGGAGATCCGAGATGAACATCTCCCTGCCCTTTTTGGGTAGCACTACGCGGTTACCCCACAACAGGCAGTCTGCCTGAATGGACAGCTCGTCCTTTTGCTGCTGGAACGGCTTGATTAGCTCTTGCATTTCAATGGGGCTGCTGGCCCAGCTCCCATTCAGCACACAGTTTTTTTTACTAGGGACAGCAGAGGATCGTGATGGGTCCAAGTCCTAATCTGGCGGGCCGTGACAGATGATTTATCATTTTCAAACGCTTCCATGACTATCAAGAAGTCTGCGGGCTGTGCCACCATCAACAAGTTTGCAAGCTGCGCCATTTCCACCTCCGTGGTGGGCAAAGGTAGCCAACTGAGAGCATCCGCACAGTTCTCGGTGCCTGGCCTGTGGTGGATGGTATAGTTATATGCTGATAGGGCAGGTGCCCACCTTTGTATGCGGGCTGAGGCATTAGTATTTATCCCCTTGTTTTTAGCGAACAGGGATGTGAGGCCAAACGGGTACTGATGCATTTTCTTTACCCTGAACACACATGCTAATGCCTCTTTCTCAATCATGCTGTAGGCCCTCTCGGCCTTAGACAAGCTCCTGGAGGCATTGGCGACAGGTTGCGACTTCCCCACAATGTTAGCTTGTTGTAATACACACCCGACTCCATACGACGATGCATCACATGGTAGCACAAGTCTTTTACACGGGTTATACAATACAAGCAGCTTGTTGGAGCATAAATGTTTCTGGCTTTCTGAAAAGCAATTATTTGGTTTTTTTCCCATACCCAGTTCTCACCTTTACTCAATAACACTCTAAGAGGATGCTTAACCCCGGGAGGAGGTTACCATAATAGTTGAGAAGTCGCAGGAACGACCGCAGCTCCGTGACGTTCTGTGGCCTGGGCGCATTCCTGATAGCCTCTGTCTTGGCGTCTGTGGGCCGAATGCCATCCGCCGTGATCTTTCTCCCCAAAAACTTCACTTCTGTTGCCATAAAGATGCATTTCAACCTCTTCAGCCACCACCCTACGCGGTCCAGTCGCTGGAGGACCTCCTCCAGGTTTTGTAGGCGCTCGACAGTGTCCCGACCCATGACCAATATGTCGTCCTGAAAAACCACCGTGCTTGGTACCGACTTCAGTAGGCTCTCCATGTTTCTCTGGAAGTTCGCTGCAGCCGACCGAATTCCAAATGGGCATCTGTTGTAGATGAACAGTCCCTTGTGCGTGTTGATACAGGTGAGGCCCTTCGAAGACTCCTCCAGCTCCTGTGTCATGTAGGCCGAAGTCAGGTCGAACTTGGTGAACGTCTTGCCTCCTGCCAGCGTCGCAAATAGGCCATCTGCCTTAGGTATTGGTCCTGTAGCAAGAAACGATTGATAGTTACTTTATAATTGCCGCAAATCTGACCGTGCCATCACTTTTGAGTACTGGAACAATCGGGCTGGCCCACTTGCTGAATTCCACTGGGGAGATGATGCCCTCGCATTGCAGCCTGTCCAGCTCAATTTCCACTCTCTCCCTCATCATGCGAGGTACCGCTCGCACCTTGTGGTGAATGGGTCATGCCTCTGGAACCAAGTGGATCCGCACCTTCACCCGGAAAAGTTTCCAATGCCTGGTTCAAAAAGGGAAGGAAATTTGTTAAGAACCTGGGTACATGAGGCATCATCGGCATGTGATAGCGCTCAGATGTCATTCCAGTTCCAGCGGATTTTGCCCAGCCAGCTCCTTCCAAGTAGTGTGGGGCCATCGCCCGGGACAATCCAGAGTGGCAGTTCGTGCACCGTGCCCTCGTAGGTGACCTTGACCATGGTGCTGCCCAGGACGGTGATGAGCTCTTTGGTGTACATTCTCAGTTTCGTGTGGATGGGGCTCAGGGCTGGTCTGAGTGCCTTGTTGCACCACAGTCTCTCAAACATCTTTTTACTCATGATGGATTGGCTAGTGCCAGTGTCCAGTTCCATGGCTATGGGTGAGCCATTCAAATTTACATTTAGCATTATAGGTGGACATTTCATCGAAAATGTGTGCACCCCGTGTACTTCAGCATCTGCCTCCTCTCTCTGAAGCTTGAAATTGCTTTGAACCACCATGCACCGATCTTCCTCTGCCACATGGTGGTTAGCAGGCTTTGCAGAGCTTGTTCGAGGTGCCCCATTGTTCCACAGCTCTTGCAAGCATACCCTTTGAAGCGGCATGAATAGGCTGAATGGAAGCCTCCACAATGCTAACAAGGTGTGAATTGCCTTGCATTCATCCTTTGTTGTGGACTCTGAGTCATCTGGGTCATCTGAGGCCTGCTGGCAGTTGCAGACTCGTGGTTTCTGCCCTGTACATTTCTGCTCGCAAACACAGTTCCAGTTAATTTCTGAACATTGCTAGCACTTGTGTGCTGAGAGATTTGTTTGGTGTTATTTGGTGGACAAAAATGCCTGTGCTATCGCAATGGCCTTACTGAGGGTCATCTTCTCTATAGTCAAAAGTTTTCATTGGATGGTCTCGTGGCCAATGCCCAGTTCAAAAAAGTCTCTGAGCATCTGCTCCAGGTAGCCATCAAACTCACATTGTCATGCAAGTCACCTTAGCTCGGCGACATAGCTTGCCACTTCCTGACCTTCAGATCACTGGCACGTGTGGAACCGATACCTCGTCATCAGCACACTCTCCCTCGGGTTAAGATGTTCCCAAACCAGTGTACACAGCTCCTCATACGACTTATCTGTGGGTTTCACTGGAGCCAGAAGATTCTTCATGCAGCTGTAGGTCGGTGACCCGCAGACCGTGAGGAGGTCCGCTCTCCTTTTTGCAGCGCTTCCTTCTCCGTTCAGCTTGTTGGCTACAAAGTACTGGTCTAGCCGTTTGACATTGGTTTCCCAGTCCTCACCCTTTGAGTACTTCTCCAGGATGCGCACAGTTTGCTGCATCTTTGTGTTGGATTCGTATACTCGTCGCCAGTTATTGTGTTCCTAACACAGATGGGACTGCACACAGGGAGGTTAAAGTAACAGTGACCTCAGTCTTTATTAAGAGACTCCAGAGTGAGGAACAGGCCTTAGGGGCTGGCTTATATACAGTGCTCCCAAGGGATGCTGGGATCCCTTGGGACTTCAAGGGATGCACTCCCTGGTGGTGGAACATGGGAGTGCATGCTTTACAGATACACAACAAAGTATATGTGTTATTAAGTATTCCGATAGGTTATTTAACCAGTTAAATACTTGGGGCAGATTTTCCTAACAATCCATCAGTGCCCGATTGCTGCCCAAAAGACTTACATTGAGTAAGATTTGAAAGAACAAGCCTTGTTTGGTAAAGTAATGCATTGAACCAAATTTCTCAGCCACAATAATTAAAGAGTTAATGATATTAAATAGACTAGAAATGAAAAGGACTAAGAAAATTGGAAATAGATATAGAGGGAAACAACCAATTGGAAGAAGTGAAATGGATACATTGCAAGAAGATGATAATAAGAGGTTACAAAAATGTTGAAAATACAAAATAGAAACCACTGCATAACAACAACTAGGAAATAGTTTCCAATGTTACAATTCAGAGAACATAAGCGAATTAGACGTAAAATATTTTAAGAATGAGAATTAATTTATTTCTGTTTTTTTTGGTTTATTTGCAGTATATATATAATTTTAATGACATTTTATTGGTTACTTTCATTCTGCGACAAGGGCAAAAATAGTATTACTTCAAAAGTGTCCTATATTCTTGACTACTATTCAATTGCAGTGTGCAAGTTCAACCACAATGTTTACAACTCGGAATTTGAAGCCTTTTTTAAAAAAAGGTACAAAAGGGAGGCTCATAAATGAAGCTAAAAACCTTCAGAGGTCCCATGAATAGATCCCTGCATTAACAACATGAAGCATCAGGATTTTACAATCAACAACAGAACCCTACACATTGAGCTTTTGTTTTTTTACTTAATTATTTATAACATTATGGGACAGTATCACTAAGGTTAAGGAGCATTGTGTAAGATCCATTACCATTTTGAGCTGTGTTTTACTTTTTCAATACTTGGACATTATCAGCTTTAGTTGTACTCAAATGTAGAACCTTCAAAACTGAATTTCAGCACAAATTGTGTGGAAAAGGAATTGTCAATTCTATTCTATGACACATAGAATCAAAGAATCATTACAGCACAGAAGGAGGCCATTTGGTCCGTCAAGTATTTGCAAGAGCACTTTAACTTGACCCACTCCCCTGCCCTTTTCCGGCATCCCTGCCAATTTTTTTCTTCAGGTACTTATCCAATTCCATTTGAAAGCCACAATTTATGTGGCACAAAAGTGCAGGACTTTGAAGCCTCCTGTATTTATTAAATGTAATAACACTTTAAAACTGCTTAACTAAATAATAAAACAGTGCTATTGAATGCTGATGACCTTTTGTGAACAAGAGAAGCTCAACCTGCAACTCTGCAAACTGGACATTAATCCTCAGTCAGCCAAATGTAGTATAGACTCGATTTCATGTACAGAGGCTGATGCTGTTCCCTGCATTTCTCCTGAATTTGGCGCACGGTGAAGATCATGTCCATTGTGCTCCTTCGTGGGCAGAATACGCATTGTGACTCTGGAAGGAGTTCTTCAGCCATAGGGAGAAGGCAATTGAGGAGGTTTCTTGCGATGACTTTCCGTGGCAGACAGCAGGGAAACTCCTCTGTAATTACCGCAATCGGACTCGTCACCTTTCTTGAAGATGGTCACGATTATGGCATCTCTGAGATCCCTTGGCATGCTCTCCTCCTTCCAAATAAATGAAATGAGTTCACTTATTTGCACCAATAGTGCATCTCCACTATGCTTTAGTGCTTCGGCGGGGATTCCATCTGCTCCCGAGGCCTTGTTGTGCTTCAGTTGACCTTTTCGACCTCATGCCAGGCTGGCATTGTGCTGATGTGGTGGCGGGTAGCATGCTGCGGGATGGAGTCGAGGACACTAGCATTAAAGACAGAGTCTCGGTTAAGGAGATCTTCAAAGTGCTACTTCCAGAGGGTACTATGCCTCTTTGTCCTTGATGAGTACCTCTCCGTTCTTGGCCCACAGTGGGGTAAGGACCTTGGGTGCTTGGGCTGTAGGTGGTCTTGACTGTGCTAAATAATCCATGCACGTCGTGGTTGTTAGCTAGTTGCTGGATCTCCTGCGCTTTCTCCACCCACCATCTGGCCTTCAACACTGTCAACCATGAGGGATTATGGAGTGACCTCCTCAAATTCGGCTGCCCTCAAAAGTTTGTCACCATCCTCCGCCTGCTTCGCGATGACATGCAAGCCGTGAGCCTGACCAACGGATCCACCACAGACCCAATTCATGTATGGACTGGGGTCAAGCAAGGCTGTGTTATTGCACCAATGCTCTTCTCGATCTTCCTTGCTGCAATACTCCATCTCGTCCTCAGTAAGCTCCCCGCTGGAGTGGAGCTAAATTACAGAACAAACGGGAAACTATTCAACCTCCGTCGCCTCCAGTTCAGATTCAAGGTCGTCCCATCCTTTGTCATTGAATTATAGTGTGCAGACGACGCTTGTGTCTGCGCACACTCGGAAGCCGAACTCCAAACCATCGTCAACACCTTCACCGAGGCATATGAGAGTATGGGCCTTACATTAAACATCCGTAAGACAAAGGTCCTCTACCAACTTGCCCCCACCACAAAGTACTGCCCCCCGACGAGGCCTTGGACAACGTGGACAATTTTCCATACCTTGGGAGCCTACTGTCAACAAGGGCTGACATCGATGACTAAGTCCAACACTGCCTTCAGTGTTCCAGTGCAGCCTTCGGCCGCCTGAGGAAGAGAGTGTTTGAAGACCAGGACCTCAAACCCGGCATCAAGCTCATGGTCTACAGAGCAGTAATGATACCCGCCCTCCTATATGCTTCAGAGATATGAACTATGTACAGCAGGCACCTCAAAGTACTGGAGAAGTACCACCAATGCTGCCTCCTCAAGATCCTGCAAATCCATTGCTCAGGCCAACATCCCCAGCATCGAAGCAGTGACCACGCTCGATCAGCATCGATGAATGGGCCACATTGTCCACATGCCCAATACGAGACTCCCAAAACAAGCGCTCTACTCAGAGCTCTGACCTGGCAAGCAAGCCCCAGGTGGGCAGAGGAAACGCTTCAAGGACACCCTCAAAGCATCCTTGAAAAAGGGCAACATCCCCACCTATACCTGGGAATCCCTGGCCAAAGGCCACCCAAAGTGAAGGAGAAGCATCTGGGAAGGAGCTGAACACCTCAAGTTTCTTCGTCGGGAGCAAACGGAAGCCAAGCGCAAACAGTAGAAGGAGCGCACGGCAATCCAAGCACCCCATCCACCCGTCCCTTCAACCACCATCTGCCCCACCTGTGACAGAGACAGTAGGTCCCACATTGGACTTATCAGTCACCTGAGAACTCATTTTAGTGTGGAAGCAATCATCCTCGACTCCAAGGGACTGCCTAAGAAGGAGACTTGATTTCAGCTCCACCAACACAAAACATATTCTTCATCAAAAAGATGATTGAACTGGTATCAAATTGTTCGAACATAAGAACATAAGAAATAGGAACAAGAGTAGGCCATACGGCCCCTTGAGCCTGCTCCACCATTCAATAAGATCATGGCTGATCTGATCATGGACTCGGCTCCACTTCCCCGCCCATTCCCCATAACCCCTTATCGTTTAAGAAACTGTCTATTTCTGTCTTAAATTTATTCAATGTCCCAGCTTCCACAGCTCTCTGAGGCAGCGAATTCCACAGATTTACGACCCTCTGATAGAAGAAATTTCTCCTCATCTCTGTTTTAAATGGGCGGCCCCTTATTCCAAGATCATGCCTTCTAGTTCTAGTCTCCCCCATCAGTGGAAACATCCTCTCTGCAACCACCTTGTCAAGCCCCCTCATAATCTTATACGTTTCGATAAGATCACATCTCATCCTTCTGAATTCCAATGAGTAGAGGCCCAACCTACTCAACCTTTCCTCATAAGTCAACCCCTCATCCCCGGAATCAACCTAGTGAACCTTCTCTGAACTGCCTCCAAAGCAAGTATATCCTTTCGTAAATATGGAAACCAAAACTGCACGCAGTATTCCAGGTGTGGCCTCACCAATACCTTATATAGCTGTAGCAAGACTTCCCTGCTTTTATACTCCATCCCCTTTGCAATAAAGGCCAAGATACCATTGGCCTTCCTGATCACTTGCTGTACCTGCATACTATCCTTTTGTGCTTCATGCACAAGTACCCCCAGGTCCCGCTGTACCGTGACACTTGGCAATCTTTCTCCATTTAAATAATAACTTGCTCTTTGATTTTTTTCTGCCAAAGTGCATGACCTCACACTTTCCGACATTATACTCCATCTGCCAAATTTTTGCTCACTCACTTAACCTGTCTATGTCCTTTTGCAGATTTTTTGTGTCCTCCTCACACATTGCTTTTCCTCCCATCTTTGTATCGTCAGCAAACTTGGCTACGTTACACTCAGTCCCTTCTTCCAAGTCGTTAATATAGATTGTAAATAGTTGGGGTCACAGCACTTATCCCTGCAGCACCCCATTAGTTACTGGTTGCCAACCAGAGAATGAACCATTTATTCTGACTCTCTCTTCTCTGTTAGTTAGCCAATCCTCTATCCATGCCAATATATTACCCCCAACCCCATGAACTTTTATCTTGTGCAGTAACCTTTTATGCGGCACCTTGTCAAATGTCTTCTGGAAGTCCAAATATACCACATCCACTGGTTCCTTTTATCCGTCCTGTCCGTTATATCCTCAAAGAACTCCAGCAAATTTGTCAAACATGACTTCCCCTTCATAAATCAATGCTGACTCTGCCTGACCGAATTTTGCTTTTCCAAATGTCCTGCTACTGCTTCCTTAATAATGGACTCCAACATTTTCCCAACCACAGATGTTAAGCTAACTGGTCTATAGTTTTCTGCTTTTTGTCTGCCTCTTTTTTTAAATAGGGGTGTTACATTTGCAGTTTTCCAATCTGCTGGAACCTCCCAGAATTCAGGGAATTTTGGTAAATTACAATCAATGCATTCACAATCCCTGCAGCTACTTCTTTTAAGACCCTAGGATGTGAGCCATCAGGTCCAGGGGATTTATCTGCCTTTAGTCCCATTACCTTACTGAGTACAACCTCCTTAGTGATTGTGATTGTGTTAAGTCTTCCCCCCCCCCCCCCACCCCACCAGCTCCACTATAGCCCCTTGGCTATCCACTGTCCTCTACCGTAAAGACTGATACAAAATATTTGTTCAGAGTTTCTGCCATCTCCGTGTTCCCCATTACTAATTCCCCGGTCTCGTCCTCTAAGGGACCAACATTTACTTTAGCCACCCTTTTCCTTTTTATATACCTATAGAAACTCTTGCTATCTGTTTTTATATTTTGTGCTGGTTTACTTTCATAGTCTACCTTCCCTTTTTTAATCATTTTTTTAGTCGTTCTTTGCTGGCTTTTGAAAGCTTCCCAGTCTTCTGTCCTCCCACTAGTTTTGGCCACTTTGCATGCCCTTGTTTTTAATTGGATACCGTCCTTTATTTCTTTAGTTAGCCAAGGATGGCTATCTTTTCTCTTACACCCTTTCCTCCTCACTGGAATATATTTTTCTTGAGAGTTGTGAAATATCTCCTTAAATGTACACCACTGTTCATCAACCGTCCTACACTTTAATCTATTTTCCCAGTCCATTTTAGCCAACTCTGCCCTCATACCTTGATAGCTTCCTTTATTTAAGCTTAGTATGCTGGTTAGAGATCCAACTTTCTCACCCTCATTTGAATTTGAAATTCAATCATGCTATGATCACTCTTGGGATATGGACTTATCAATGTAGCTCCAAAAATGACACATCAATTTGTGAATAGAGTACATATCAAAAGGTCTCCTTGATACTTTTTCTCCCCTCAACTCTGAAGGCATAAGCCCTTCTGGGATAGTTTCACAGACACTGCCGACACTATGGTATCTTGTCCAAGTGGCTATTCTTCATCTGCCTCAATCGTGAACATTTGTAGGCTATTTAACAGTGGAAAGCATCACAGTTGCACTCATTTCTATTCTCACTCAATAGAACACCTATCATGTTCCAGGAAGGGTTGCTGAATAGCACTCAAGAACAGGTGCACTGGATAATTTATGTTCTTACTAGCCCAGGATCTACCTTTATAATATGGACATCTTCAGAACTAAAATATAACATTTTGAAAAATGATTCAGATCTTACATCCTTCTGTACCCATACAATAGACTCAATTAAAGCTCTCATCATTGGAAATCAAAGAATACTAAAAGTCAGATTTGAAGGAAAACTTTGGAACTCAGAAAGTGATTGAAAGCATACACCTGTGGATCTTAGTAAAACTTTTCTGAATGTCTAATGACTGAAAAATGAAGATACAGGGAAACTGGTCATGATAACAAGGTCGATTCAAGATTTAGCAATTCACTGTGTGATCGCTGTCAAATTCTGAAAAAGATTAAACACCAAACTAGCAGCTGTATTCGAGGCAAATGCTGCATCCTTAGATATGGGGTAGAGAACGGAAACCCTTTGGATGCAGAGTGTTCTTTGTGTGTTTGACAATATGTATAAATCTGTATTGGATTTTCTATTATACAGAGTAAGTATATGTGAACCTCAATTTCTATCAAGTCAGTAATGCATATCACACAATATTTTATCGGGGTAGTAAGGAATGCACATTGAGATACTGGTGAGCATTTTTATTGCACAACTGCTTACATGCTTTTAATTACAATGAAAAATATTCAATGCTGTGAATGGTTTCTAACGTTTTAATACTTAGACTGCTGACAGTTCCAAATGATAATCTCCCTGTATTGGCTTTTGTTTATAATTTTTCATCTTACATAGAGTGGTACTGAAGCCCACACTAATCATACAGCAATAAAGCTATTCAAATGTTAGGAATCACTTTACTACTATAATGTTAAACCTACACAAACTTGAGCCTCCCTTGCCTTGGGATTCCTACCCTCTTTCCTGACCATGACTGCCTCTGGACCCCCTCGCAACCACTTACGTTATGCTGGGAACTGTTCCCTCCGCTCCCCAATGGCAGCCTGATGCCATCGAAAACCCGCTGGCCCTCTCGTCATTTACACTAGGTTTGAGCAGAAGTCCTTCCCACAGAACGTATATGAGGCTTGACAGTTAAAATCAACTGGACTATCCCAATGCCACTGCTGCTCTCGGATAGATTAGACACTAGCTAGGCTTCGCTCCTGCCTAAGAGTGAAAATTGAGCCCATACAGCATATTGCCTTCTTTTTCATATTTCCTGCAACAAAGATTATTGTTAGGAACCTACAATTTATTTTAAATCCTACTGGTCTTTGCTACTATCCCTTGGGTTCCTAGCAGTCACAGGGCAGGAATGCAAAGGTCATAGATCAAAGGTGAGTGACATGATACATTCTGATCATGAGGATTTAAATGGCTTTTTCAGCCGTGGGTTTCTTTACCCTACCTGAGGAAGGTTACTTTGGAATCACCGAGAAGTGTAGCTTTAGAACTGGAATCCTGTTCTTGATTACATAAAGTGATTTTTAGAAAATAAGCCATCAAATGTAGCTATCCCACATCCATCACAAATTAAACAAGTTTGAGTCAATTAAGTCAATGAATGCAGTTGCCTGGGCCACAAACTGTTTACTTTCACTAAATTAACACCACCCAATATATATGTATGCCACGTATCCCGATGTCCTTGTTTTGAAGTAAATATACGTTAGTTGCTTTTGGTTGTCATTGCACAGTGTTTTTATCATGTCTGACATTGTGCCTGAGAAGGATGATTGATGGGTTGATACCATCAATGCTGAGGATTGTCAAAAGATGATCTCATTGGAACACAGACATTGAATACAGGGCCCAGTGCTCACATCACAATGCCCTGAAACAGTAAACAGGAATGGGGACAAAGGAGAGCCTTAACAAAGTAATAGAGCAGTATGATGGAAAGAGAGGCAGTCCAGGAAACAGAAATAAAGGTGATAATCAAATCTAGAAATATTCACAAAGGAGAGCAGCTGGACAAGGGCCTTTGAGCATCGGTAGTTGTTCCATTGATGTATACGGCCCATAAAACATAGTGGGCTGATGAGTTCCTGCTGAGTTGGCCACTATGCCTTGTGCGAATATGCTTTCTGCTTACGATGGAAAAATGACCTAAAGTTTGTACCAGTTTAAGAAAACCTGAGTGATAGCATTGTGAGGATGAGTAATGTCTGTATGTGTATTGTTTAATAGCGAGTGTCTTTTCTCAATGGTACAGAAAGGAGATGTGTTACGGTAGAAAGTTAACATTTTGAATATAAATGGAAGTTGCAGGATGACTGTTTAGTG
Source organism: Pristiophorus japonicus (assembly GCF_044704955.1). Taxonomy (NCBI): domain Eukaryota; kingdom Metazoa; phylum Chordata; class Chondrichthyes; family Pristiophoridae; genus Pristiophorus; species Pristiophorus japonicus. The sequence continues at coordinate 248,132,687 of NC_091980.1, forward strand.
ACCTGAGCCCCTATCTTAACTTACCCAACAGAAATGTAATAAGGCTCGACCATGGACATTGATTGCTCTCTTGCCAGTAATGTTGGGCAGGCATCTGAATAGTCATCCCACCACCACCAGCACCAATGTGCTCCAAAACTGAAAATCGGCCCCCCAAGTGTGGTATAAACAATAGCACTACCACGGTCCTTCAATAGTTAATAGTACTGATTTATACCTCTGTGTTGGTTGTCCATCAGGTTAGTGGCCTTAGCTGTCTAGAGCCAAGACATTATTGTCCTGTGCCACAAAGCAAGTGAATTATCCACTATTGACTCCATTATTTATACCTAATGGTATTGACTGTCAACTGCAAGGATTTTTCCTATTCATAATTTATTCCATATCCGCGTTAAATTAGAATCATGTCATTCAATGCTGGGGTATTATTGAAAAGCAATATATTTTTCAGGATCAGTGAATAACGCAGTCACAGGGCTACTAACACAGCTCTGATGCTGCAAATAAATGCTACGCTTGTTGCTCTTTTGAATTCTTTCAATCCTTTGGAATTCACCAAAATAAAGTACATGAAAGAAATTGAATTGCTGGTTAATCTCTATCCACTTGTTGAAGGATTGCTTAAATATTTGTATAAACTTTTACAGCAAAGGAAGCCAAATGTTCCCTATTTTCAACTACACAGTGAACATTGATCATTGCAACAAGCTTCTTAACACCATCCACCATGTTTATATTTTCCTAAGTTTTATAACATTTTTCTTATTTTTATGCCCACAAGTTTTGGCATGTCCATCGCATTTCACTCATTTTGACAGTTACCTTGATAATAACTCGATAAACAAATAAATAACTGTTTAGTATTCATAACAGGTGTTTACAGACCAACTCACTATGAAGCATTCGGAGATTGATCTGGTGGATTTGGCTGGCAGTGAAAGGCAGCGAAGTGCGGGAGTCACTTCTGACAGATTCAATGAAGCACGAGCAATCAATCTCAGTCTAACAACTCTTGGAAATGTTATTAGGTGAGCTTAACCCAACCTGACCTTTCTTCAAAAAGTAAATGAAACCGATATTGCATTTGGAGTTCAGCTTGCAGTTTTAATATTTATGCCTGATTCCTGCACTGGCAATTCTTTATACTGTACACAGTAAACAAAATCCAAATGATCAAGCCTTGATATCTTTATGTACCTGTTGTTAAAGTGAGAAACTGCATACTGTTCATTACATATTGTACAGTTCCCTATCGGACAAGGCTGTAGGCAAGAGAGTTCAGTACATTCCCTATCGCAACTCAGTACTTACCAAACTACTCAGCACAGCACTGGGAGGTAACAGCAAGACAATTATGGTGAGTTTTAACATCTCGATAGAAGTATCTATTAACTTTTTCCAACTCAGGAAGGCCAAAAATAATCTTAAATTCTTTTAATTACATCTCTCCAAAATTATCTCCAACTACACCGAGGTGAAAATGTGATAAGGAGTAGTTATCACATTTATATTTTCAGCTCCAGTGCTGTTCAAACTGACACATTTTGGCACACCTGACTCTTGCTGTCTGTCTATTTTATTGTTAGATAATGTTAACCACAGTAAATTTAAAAATCTGTCCACTTTTCAGTGCATCATATTTATATCATAGAATCCAAGATGAGGAGCTATAAGCCAGCGAGTTTATTCACCTTGTGAAGACGACTTCATAACTGAACTTAACTGCTTTCAGAATTAAATCCCATCGGTGACCCTATCATGACTGGAATGTCAGAGTTCCACAAGTTACCAAATTTGAAAAACATTCAGTACAGTCCACCTAACCATGAAGGAAAGAAAAGTACAGATAAGCTTCTGAGAGTTCCCCAGTGACTGAGAGAGATACTTGAGCCATATAGCTTAGTAATGTCATCATCATAGGAAGTCTCTCGAAATGAGGATGACTTGCTTCCACACCAAAAAGGGATGAGTTCACAGGTGTTTCAATGAAGGACCTAATATTCCAGATCCCGAAATACATCTTGAAGGGTGGTAGATGCCTGTGCGTGGATTTTTTAACGTGTGGTGGCCGTTGCACATCAGCCACCACATGGGCTTGACAGAGCTAGGTCTTGGTCCAGTGGCAAGGATTACCCAAAACGACTGGAGACCTGCAGTCTGCACGGACCTAGTGCGCACACATATCGCAGTGTGGGCTGGCCCATGCTGCCCCTGGGCCCTCACCTCTTCTGGCCCCGAACTCATTCCTCTCCCAGGTCCCGATCACATCGCTCTACATTCTCTCACCACTCCTTCACCCCAACCTCGCCGCTCCTGCTAGAAACATAGAAATATAGAAACATAGAAAATAGGTGCAGGAGTAGGCCATCCGGCCCTTCGAGCCTGCACCACCATTCAATAAGATCATGGCTGATCATTTCCTCAGTACCCCGTTCCTGCTTTCTCTTCATACCCCTTGATCCCTTTAGCCGCAAGGGCCATATCTAACTCCCTCTTGAATATATCCAATGAACTGGCATCAACAACTCTCTGCGGTAGGGAATTCCACAGGTTAACAACTCTGAGTGAAGAAGTTTCTCCTCATCTCAGTCCTAAATGGCTTACCCCTTATCCTTAGACTGTGTCCCCTGGTTGTGGACTTCCCCAACATCAGGAACATTCTTCCTGCATCTAACCTGTCCAGTCCCGTCAGAATTTTATATGTTTCTATGAGATCCCCTCTCATTCTTCTAAATTCCAGTGAATATAAGCCTAGTCGATCTACTCTTTCTTCATATGTCAGTCCTGCCATCCCGGGAATCAGTCTGGTGAACCTTCACTGCACTCCCTCAATAGCAAGAATGTCCTTCCTCAGATTAGGAGAGAAAACTACACAATATTTAAGGTGTGGCCTCACCAAGGCCCTGTACAACTGCAGTAAGACCTCCCTGCTCCTCTCCTCAAATCCTCTCGCTATGAAGGCCAACATATTTGCCTTCTTCACCGCCTGCTGTACCTGCATGCCAACCCTTCAATGACTGATGAACCATGACACCCAGGTCTCACTGCACCTCCCCTTTTCCTAATCTGCCACCATTCAGATAATATTCTGCCTTCCTGTTTTTGTCCCCAAAGTAGATAACCTCACATTTATCCACATTATACTGCATCTGTCATGTATTTGCTCACTCGCCTAACCTGTCCAAATCACCCTGCAACCTCTTAGTGTCCTCCTCACAGCTCACACCACCACCCAGTTTAGTGTCATCTACAAACTTGGAGATATTACACTCAATTCCTTCACCTAAATCATTGATGTATATTGTAAAGAGCTGGAGTCCCAGCACTGAGCCCTGCGGCACTCCACTAGTCACTGCCTGCCATTCTGAAAATGACCCGTTAATCCCGACTCTCTGCTTCCTGTCTGCCAACCAGTTCTCTATCCACATCAGTACATTACCCCCAATACATGTGCTTTGATTTTGCACACCAATCTCTTGTGTGGGACCTTGTCAAAAGCCTTTTGAAAGTCCAAATACACCACATCCACTGGTTCTCCCCTGTCGACTCTACCAGTTACATCCTCAAAAAATTCTAGAAGATTTGTCAAGCATGATTTCCCCTTCATAAATCCATGCTGACTTGGACCAATCCTATCACTGCTTTACAAATGTGTTGCTATTTCATCCTTAATGATTGATTCCAACATTTTCCCCACTACTGATGTCAGGCTAACTGGTCTATAATTACCTGTTTTCTCTCTCTCTCCTTTTTTAAAAAGTGGTGTTACATTAGCAACTCTCCAGTCCATAGGAACTGATCCAGAGTCGATAGACTGTTGGAAAATTATCACCAATGCATCCACTATTTCTAGGGCCACTTTCTTAAGTACTCTGGGATGTCGACTATCAGGCCCTGGGGATTTATCGGCCTTCAATCCCGTCAAGTTCCCGAACACAATTTCCCGCCTCATAAGGATATCCTTCAGTTCCTCCTTCTCACTAGACCTTCGGACCCCTAGTACATCCGGAAGGTTATTTGTGTCTTCCTTTGTGAAGACAGAACCAAAGTACTTGTTCAATTGGTCTGCCATTTCTTTGTTCGCCATTATAAATTCACCCGAATCCGACTGCAAGGGACCTACATTTGTCTTCACTAATCTTTTTCTCTTCACATATCTATGGAAGCTTTTGCAGTCATTTTTGATGTTTCCGGCAAGCTTCCTCTTGTACTCTATTTTCCCCCTCTTAATTAACCCCTTTGTCCTCCTCTGCTGTATTCTAAATTTCTCCCAGTCCTCCGGCTTGCTACTTTTTCCGGCTAATTTGTATGCCTCTTCCTTGGATTTAGCACTAGCCTTAATTTCCCTTGTTAGCCATGGTTGAGCCACCTTCCCCATTTTATTTTTACTCCAGACAGGGATGTACAATTGTTGAAGTTCATCCATATGATCTTTAAAGCTTTGCCATTGCCTATCCACCGTCAACCCTTTAAGTATCATTTGCCAGTCTAATCTAGCCAATTCGCGCCTCATACCATCAAAGTTACCTGTCCACGCTCCAATCACCGACCTGGACCTTGATGACGTCACTCTTCGCTGCCGGTGCCCTCCTGCACCAGCTCACGCTGCTCCCTGAAGTAGTATACCTCCATGCTGCTCCCAAAGCTGCTTGCCGCTCGTCGCTCCTTTTATGGCCCCGACCTACCACTGGTGTTCTCACACAGTAATGTACCCACTCTTGGTTCGCAGTTCAATGTTGCGCCAGTGATTAGGAGCTATAATTAGCCATAGTGCCCCCAGTCTCGGGATTGGAAAATGAATCAGGGTTCCCACTCCTGATTGCTATCCAATGGTAGCTGCCAGAAAACAAGCATGTGTGACATCAGATAATAGCAGGTTTAGGCTTGGTCATTGTCCTCAAACAGTTCACTGGCTCTGAAATTCTGCAGGGTTTCTCCCAGTCTCCAGCTGCAATGACAGTGGGAAATCAGCTGATGCCCTGGCGAAAAGACATAAATGGATATTTTCACCTGTTCAGGCTTTTTCTCCAAGAGTTACGCCCTTCTCCCGCCCGCGGAAGGCACTGTGGGAGACTGGAAGAACCCCAGCGGGATTTCACTGTTTAGGTTTTGCATATTAAGAATGCTGTTTGGTGAAGTAGCAGAGGTTGACTGATGTCTGTGGAACTGTACAACAGTATGAGCCACTAACTTCAGGAGAGAAGGAAGAAAATTAAAAAACACAAGATAGTTATTGGTATGTCATTGGATGCTCCGATAATGATTCCACGAGCCAAGTGTTGTACTTGAACTGTATTGACATTAGTCCTTTATTGATAACTCCAGAGTGAGGATCACACCTGGTAGCCTCGGCGGACTCTGAGTTAAGGGATTCGGGGCCCTGTTCTTTCTCCCCTGAGAAGATTCATGTTCTACAGTACAGCCTCTAAAAGGCGCCACTCTGTGCACAATACTTGCCGGGTTTGAGTCCTGAGGATGAGTCATCTGCCTACTGCCGCAGGTCGAGGTCATGAATGCCTGGCTCACAGAGATGGCCTTCTGCAGTGTCTGTGGTATCCGCCGACAGTAGCTTATGAAAAGGCCCTCATGGCCGATTCCAATGACAAAAATGTCCCGCAGCGCTTCGGTGAGGTGGTCGCCGAAATCACACAGTGCCGCCAGTCTCCTGAGGTCTGCAACATATTTCGCGATTTCCTGGCCTTCGGGCTGTCAGTGGGTGTAGAACCGCTGTCTGGCTGTGACGATGCTCTCCTTGGGCTTGAGTTGCTCATGGATCAGTGTTACGAGCTCTTCGTATGTCTTGGTGGTTGTATTCGCTGGTGCCAGCAAGTCCCTGACAAGGCCATAGACGGTGGGCCCACAAGTGGTTAGCAGGATAGCTCTGCGCTTGCCAGCCAGTGTGGTCGGGTTGTCTCCTGCCAGGTTGTTTGCTGTGAAGAAATGGTCGAGCCTCTCCACAAAGACGTCCCAATCATCACCATCGGCGAACTGCTGCAACATACCAAGGGTAGCCATTTTCACGTGAAAGTCCGTAATCTCATTGCCAATTGTTATGCCCTTGGATGCTCTGATAATGGCTCCACGAGGCAATATGTTGTACTTGAACTGTAGTGACATTAGTCCTTTATTGACAACTCCAGAGTGAGGATCACACCTGGTAGCCTGCCTTTTATACTAGGCTAGGCACACCTGTACAGATAACCTACAAGTCTCCCACTGCTGTGCCCTCTGGTGGCATACCTTATGATAGTACAGACAGTAGCCATGTAGGATACATGACATCACTCTTCCCCAAGCTTTTAGTGCAAATCGCCTCTGCATTGACTGTGCCCTGGGCTTAGCTCTATCTGGTTGAACCTTGGCGGGTCGTTTCAATCTTGGGTGAGCGGTTGGTGTTTCGTTGGCATTAGAGTGCTGGTGGTGCTGTTTGTGCTCCATTCTCCCCCCACCCCCTCCCATATGTAGATTATGCCGGAGGCTCATTTCATTCATATACAGTCAAGTCAAGAAAAACAAGTTTGCATTACATTTGTGGTTCAGTTATGAGACAAGTACATTAGACTGGTGAGATACATTATCGAAAAGTACTGGGGATCAGTAACCGGTGTGTAAAGACAAGCTAGTGCCAGAATTGTTGGATGGTGTTCAGGCAGTCTGGTGGCAGCACGGTGCTCAGTGCTGGCAGTGGGAACCCGGTTGGCTCAAGTTGCCTGCTCTCGGAGCTGTTGCCGTTGCTTCTAGGGTTGGGCAGGTTCACAGATGCCTGTGACCTCCCTGTCCTTTCTTTGCACCCTGGGTCACTGCTACTCCCTGAGGAGCTGTCGTCTAGCAGTGCACAGGGAACTGCTGACTCGCTGGCCTGGGCGTTGTTTGGTTTGGGATCCTGGCTTGTCCCGGTCCCCTTTTGGAGAACAGTTGCAGGTGACCCTTCATTCCCGGGTCTGGCGTTGTTGGCGATGGTGTCTGGGGTCTGCGCCTTAGCACAGTCTGCTCTTTCAGGCTCGTGGCGGTTGGTGCCATCGGATGCCTGAGAGGCGGTGCTGATCGGGGGCAGGGTATCGATACCGGTGCTGTTGCCCTCCTGAGATCGCTTGTTCTGCAGCTCGTGTGTATTGGCTGCTTGTGGCCACACTCCATGGTGCACAACTCTAGTCCCAGGGGTGAGGCTACAGTGTTGGGAAGCTCGCTGGAACTGTGTGTGCCCGATGGGTGTTTGCCCGCTGCATTGGCTGCATGCAATTGAAATCCTACATTGCACAACATTTCATTACATATTATGAATACCCTGTAGCTCCAATTGCGATCGCGCAACTTTTCCTTGCTTGTTGCATGTACACAACCCTGATCGTCAATTACACATTTTATATGATCGCAATCGCACGACTTTTCCTTGCTTATTGCATGTACACAACTTTGATCATCAGTTACACATTTTACCTCTAACTCACAGTTGCTATTACATTGCTTGAGAATGTGGAACTGTCCCTTTAAGTGTGGTGGATTCCAGGTCTCCTTTAAGAGAGCCTTGCTTTCATTACCACACTCCTCTTCTCAGTTTGGTGCTACATGTTGCTTCATCAGCGCTGCACCTCGTGGTCTGGCCGCTGCCATCTTTTTCTTCAGTGCATCACCTCGTGCTTCGGGCGCCATCTTTCCTCCATCCACGATGTCGACTACGGTGCTCCTGTTCTCCCCGGGTTCTGCCACCGAAGCTGGGAAGTCGCCTTTGGATCTGATTTTCTTCCTCCGGAGTCCTGCCACTAGAGCCTGGAAAGTGCGCTCGAGTCGTCCCAGCTGGATCATCTCCACACAGTCGTGCTGAGTGGTCTGTGCCTCGGGCGCTGTGCTGTTCTGCTCTCTGGTGCCGGATCCAACCTCAGGTGAGGGCTTGCTTTGCCTCTGAGCGCGGAGGGCGTCGATTGCTGGAGGGGTGAAGTCTTCCCACTTCCAATGGATCTTCTCCATCCACCTTCTTCCGAGTAGCATTGGTCTATCACCTGCAACAATCCACAGAGGTAACTTGTGCACCGCGCCATCATGGAGTACCTTTACATCCGCACTACCGACGACTGGGATAAGTTCATTGGTGTACGTGCGCAGCTTTGCCTGAACCGGGACCAACTTGGGTCGTTCAGCCTGACTGTCCCATAGCCTCTCAAAGACTTCTTGATTCATTACTGATTGGCTCGCCCCCGTGTCCACTTCCGTGAAGACTGGAATGCCATTTATCTCGACTTCCATCCTCAACGGAGAACATTCGGTAGTGCAGGTAAACATGCTATATACCTCATCGTGGGGCTGAGCTGCCTCTCTGACTATCGCTTCATAATCCACGCTGGATTCATGGCCATTTGCAGACTCTTCATCAACACAGTGAGTCATATTTCTTTTACACGTTCGCTGGAGGTGGTCCTTTGTGCTGCAGCCTTTACATACATAGTCTTTAAAACGGCACTGGAGAGCCCTGTGATTCCCTCTGCAATGCCAGCATGGTGCTACTCGATTAGCCCCCCTCGGCAGACTCTGAGTTAAGGGATTCGGGGCCCTGTTCTCTCTCCCCTGAGAAGATTCATGTTCTACAGTACAGCCTCTAAAAGGCGCCACTCTGTGCACAATACTTGTTTGAGTCCTGAGGATGAGTCATCTGCCTACTGCCGCAGGTCGAGGTCATGAATGCCTGGCTCACAGAGATGGCCTTCTGCAGTGTGACTGTGGTATCCGCCGACAGTAGCTTATGAAAAGGCCCTCATGGCCGATTCCAATGACAAAAATGTCCCGCAGCGCTTCGGTGAGGTGGTCGCCGAAATCACACAGTGCCGCCAGTCTCCTGAGGTCTGCAACATATTTCGCGATTTCCTGGCCTTCGGGCTGTCAGTGGGTGTAGAACCGCTGTCTGGCTGTGACGATGCTCTCCTTGGGCTTGAGTTGCTCACGGATCAGTGTTACGAGCTCTTCGTACGTCTTGGTGGTTGTTTTCGCTGGTGCCAGCAAGTCCCTGACGAGGCCATAGACGGTGGACCCACAAGTGGTTAGCAAGATAGCTCTGCGCTTGCCAGCCAGTGTGGTCGGGTTGTCTCCTGCCAGGTCGTTTGTTGTGAAGAAATGGTCGAGCCTCTCCACAAAGGCGTCCCAATCATCACCATCAGCGAACTGCTGCAATGTACCACGGGTAGCCATTTTCACATGAAAGTCCGTAATCTCATTGCCAATTGTTATGTCCTTGGATGCTCTGATAATTGCTCCACGAGGCAATATGTTGTACTTGAATTGTAGTGACCGTAGTCCTTTATTAGTAACTCCAGAGTGAGGATCACACCTGATGGCCTGCCTTTTATACTAGGCCAGGCACACCTGTACAGGTAACCTACAAGTCTCCCACTGCTGTGCCCTCTGGTGGCACATCTTGTGGTAGTACCAACAGTAGCCATGTAGGATACATGACAGGTATCACATGTTCTATGAAAGAAAGAGGCAAAAAAATTACAGAATGTATATGTTATGCTTACAACATGTTTCTGCAAATATTTAAACAGGTAAAGATGTTTAGAAATCCATTATGGGATGAAAAGAGGGCAGCCAACCACTGCATAAATGACAGTGGTCTGAAATTACTATTTCAAAAAATTATGACCTTGAAATTATGAAGTCAATTGATAGGTATGAACATTTAATACAATCATTTCAAATTCCTTTTACTGCTATTTTTGCATAGGCATTAACCTTTTGAAATAAATGGATTAACGCATCCCTACAATAGCAGGAAAGAGGAATTTCAAATGCATTAAGCTTTTATACCTATTATCACACTGTGTAATTTCAAGGGCTATGATTTTAAATAGGATGTGATTTCACATAGCTGATTTTACAGGTTATTATTCCTATTTGCAGTGGTGAAATTGCTTTTGCTTTAGTAAATATTTAAAGGATACTACCTTCATGAAAAGTGACTGACAAATCTTCCTCATTTGTTTCAAAACACATAATGCAGGGATATAATTCACATTGAAACGGACCATTGTGGTACTTGTGCATGACATGGTGACAAAAGTGAGCATGACTCTTCTTTCCAAAACAATAAACTGTCTGTTACCAACTCACACTTCACTAGTGGCCTTAAAGATTTTGATCGAGGACATTTCAATTCCATCTGTTAAAGACGAAGGCCAGGATTTTCTGCTCCACGCTCACTAGCCTGGGATTTTCTTGAAAATTAAAATCAGGGGCTGCTGAGTGCAGTGGCAGAAAACCTCGGCCTAAATGTTGTCTTGTTGGACAGAAGCTGAACAACACACCACGGAGCTCTGTATTAATGGAGGATTTCCCCTAACTTCAGAGCTTTTTTTATATCCAGCACATTGAAGTGCAATGAAGCTTTCACTGAAGCCTCAGGAAACTGGACAGGAACAATTTGATGTAATCATACTTCAATAGTACTGAAATCCAGAAATATCTTGACTGAGATTATTATGGTCTTCCATCACTTTTGTTGTGAGGTTTGATTGGTACACAAAGATTCTGGAGATAGTGCACTGAGGCTGGTGAAAATCCCTGATCTACACCCTCAATGAGTGGAAAAATAAACATCTTTCTCTTCTTTTCTTTTACAGTATGCCTATTTAGGATTGTAAAAACTAAATCAGATCACATGGGGCTCTTCTAGTATTTTAAGATATGAAACTGTTTTTAATTCATGTGAAATGCAGAGCGGTTGAACAAATCTTTATGTATATTTCTTGTTCAAATTTTGCAATGAGCAAAGGACTGTAAAAGATATGTGTTTAATATATAAGATCATGTCCATTTACTACAGCATACTGATCATTTATAATAAGAACTATTTCCAGGTTGCAACGATAAGCCCAGCAGACATCTGTTACGATGAGACCATGTCAACATTACGATTTGCAGAAAGGTAAAGAAGGGTGTTGTTTATTCCTAAATCTTCCCTCTGAATCAGTCATAAAACCAGATAGAATGGTATCTGAAGCATATGTTACCCTCCCAATCTATCCTTCATAGACAGAGGGCAAAGGTAAAGGTGTGGAGCACAGTCATTAGTGGGGTCCTGCAGGAATTGGCATTAGGGCAGTTGCTCTTCACCATCTTTATCAATGATCCGGATGAAGGAATTGAGGGAAATTTATGAAAATCTGAAAATGAGGTGAAGAAATTTGTAGGTGTGAAGACTTTACATGAAGAAGAAGATTGGAGGTAATGCAATGGGAGAATGGGCATATGTCTGGTAGCTATCCTTTAATATTCAAATGCAGCATGATGCACTTGGGTTGGGGCAATTCCAAGCATGAATAAACTGGATGGACCACCTGACATCGACCTCGGCACCGGCTACTGACACGACAACAGCACACCCAGCCCAGTCGACCCTGCAAAGTCCTCCACATCAACCTCTGTGGACTTGTGGTAAAATTGGGAGAGTCGTCCCACAGACTAGTCAAGCAACAGCCTGACAGTCATACTCACAGAATCATACCTTTCCGCCAATGTCACAAACTTCTACATCACCGTCCCTGGGATTATCATGTCCCACCAGCAGGACAGACCCACCAGAGGCAGCGGCGGTACAGTGGTATACAGTCGGGTGGGTGAGGCCCTGGGAATCCTCAACATTGACTCTGGACCCCATGAAGTCTCATGGCTTCAACTCAAGCATGGGCAAGGAAACCTCCTGCTGATTACCACCTACCGCCCTCCCTCAGCTGATGAATCAGTACTCCTCCATGTTGAACACCAATTGGAAGAAACGTTGAGTATAGCAAGGGCACAGAATGTGTTCTAGGTGAGGGACTTCTGTGATGCATGTAGCACTCAAATCACTGACTCCACACGGTTTGGTGTTGTAGTAACTGCTGTGACCTTAGTCCTTTATTTTATAACTCCAGAGTGCCTCCCAGGTGTGGTGGGCAGCCTTTTATACTCTGTCTTGCAGGTACTTTCAGGTCTCTCACCACAGCGCCCTCTGTGGTGCACCATTGTACGTATACATTTAATGTACCTGGACAATACATAACATCTCACTCCCCCCCAGTTCCAAAAGCCATTGCCGGAAACCTCGGCCTTGTTCGTCCTGGTTGGTTTGTGACTGTGAATCCATGACCATCCACTTCCCCGCCATGTAGAGATTATGCTTGCGATCCGGTACAAGCATGTGGTGTTTGTAGTCCTTACATGGATGATGAAGTACACGAGTATAACCCCCAACAGAAAGCAGGTATACATAGACAGTGCATTTGTATGGTACATATGATATGTGGTACAGATGTTATGTCAAAAGGTTGCAGGTGCACTGAACAGTTATTTAATCCCAGCTCCACTGGGTGAGGTATGGTGGAGAGTACTGCCCCTTTTCGCCCGAGGTAATGGGCTGCGCTGAGGCAGGGTATTGCAACTAGTGCATTGCCTCTGTTCTCAGTAGTCGCCTTGGCGGTTCATCTGCAGCCGCTGAACCCTTGCATGAATCACGTAAAATCGAAAATCGCATTGGCCCCTTTGGCATGTTAGTCACGGATCCATTAGCCCTTTTACTTGTACCTCATGGTATTAACTCTTTTCGTAAATCATTCATATCCATCATTTTAAACACAGTAACCATTCATCATCAAAATATCAACTCTTCCCATAAATCACTTCATCATACAAATCACATTACACATTTAGACTCGCTCTTGCCATACAAAATTCTTTTTGTGGGGACTGCCAATGGTGTAAGGCCCTTTTAAGGCTCCCGGGTGCATTTCCCTTTTAAGACGCCATCTTGTGGTTCCCACGAGGCTTCCCTTGGGCGCTGCCATTTTAATTGTACTGCTTGCCTTTGTTCTTTGCAGAGCTCTGCTGCCACAAGGCTCGCTGGCCTGACGTTTTACTCTCTGGAATAGAAGGAATAAAGAAGGAAAATGGCCAAAATAATCCGATCTTGAATCTGGCTCTTTGAATTCGATCCATCATAGTCCCTGTGAGAATGGCCTCCGTGATTGCTGCCGTATCCTCCGCTCTGGCTCCTGCACCCACCCCAGTAGCGTTCTCCCAAGACGCACCCGCCGCCGCCGCAGCCTCCGCCACCTCCGCCGCTGCAGCCTCCGCTCCTGCCGCTGTGCCAGCAACTGCCGCCTCTCCTGCGGCCTCTGCTCCTGTCCCAGTAACTGCCGCCTCTCCTGCAGCCGCCATAGCCGCCACCACCGCCGCCGCTGTCCCGGCCTCCACCATAGCCGTGACTGCCGCCCGAATATTCCTCCGCGTGGGCCCCCCTGGACTTGTCGGCCATCGATGGACCTCCCGTTCATCGCCCGCAGCGTTTCGCCGGCTCGCACCTCAGCGATTGACCCACACCTGAACAACTGCTCTTCCAGGGTCTGCTCCAGGGAGGCTGCAGGATTGCTTGAGGTCAGGAATTCTGGGCTGTTGTCGCCTGTGTGTGGATTTAGACTGCCGATGAACGGCTTCTTCCTCCTCCAGCTCGGTTGGCGCTGCTCTTTGGGAACCCGGGGAACAGCAGTCTGTGGAGGAATGAAGTCTTTCCAGCTCCCACGGACCTTCCCCATCCACCTCCTGCCGAGAAGCATCGGCCCATCGCCTGCAATGACCCACAAAAGTAAACCGTGTGTCTCGCCCCCATGAGATACCTGCACCTCCGCTCTGCCAAGAACGGGTATCAGTTCCTCGGTGTAGGTACGCAGCTTCGCCGTGACCGTGACCAGCTTGGGTCGTGCAGCTGGGTTGACCCAAAGTTTTTCAAAAGTTTCCTGACTCATCAACAATGGACCCGATCCGATCCAGTGTCCACTTCCATACTCACTGGGACTCTGTTAATCTTGACCTCCGTAATTACTGGGGCCGAACCGTCGGTACACGTATACAGTCCAAACAACGCCTCATCTTCTTCTGCCTGCTACTCGCTGGAAAATGGAGCCTCTACCATCTCCTCAGCCACATGGTGAGTCAGGTGTCTTTTGCACATACGCTGAAGGTGGCCTTTCGTGTGGCAGGTGTTGCACGTGTCCTCCGCAAACCTGCTGTGACCTTAGTCCTTTATTGTGTAACTCCAGAGTGCCTCCCAGGTGTGGTGGGCAGCCTTTTATACTCTGTCTTGCAGGTACTTTCAGGTCTCCCACCACAGCGCCCTCTGTGGTGCACCATTGTACTTATACATTTAATGTACCTGGACAATACATAACAACTTCAATGTCAATCACCAAGAGTGGCTCGGTAACACCACAACTGACCGAGCTGGCTGAGTCCTGAAGGACATAGCTGCCAGACTGGGCCTGCAGCAGGTGGTGAGCAAACCAACACGAGGAAAAAACCTGCTTGACCTCGTCCTCACCAATTTACCTGTTGCAGAAACATCTGCCTATGACAGCATTGGTAGCAGTGACCACCACACAGTCTTTGTGGAGCCAAAGTCCTATGTTCATACTGAGGACACCCTCTATTGTGTTGTGTAGCACTACCACCATGCTAAATTGGATAGATTCCGAACAGATCTTGCAGCTCAAAACTGAACATCCATGAGGCACTGTGGGCCATCAGCAGCTGCAGAATTGTATTCCACCACAATCTGTAACATCATGGCCTAGCATATCCCTCACTCTACCATAACTATTAAGCCAGGGGACCAACCCTGGTTCAATAAAGAGTGTAGAAGAGCATGCCAGGAGCAGCACCAGGTGGACCTAAAAATTAGGTGCCAACCTGGGGAAGCTGCAACACAGGACTACATGCATGCTAAAAAGTGGAAGCAGCATGCTATAGACAGGGCTAAGCGATCCCACAATCACCGGATCATATCCAAGCTCTTCAGTCCTGCCACATCCAGTGGTGAATGGTGGTGGACTATTAAACAACTAACGGGAGAAGGAGGCTCCATGAACATCCCCATCCTCAATGATGGCGGAGCTCAGCACATGAGTGCAAAAGACAAGGCTCAAGCATTTGCAAACATCTTCAGCCAGTGGATCATCCATATCGGCCTCCTCTTGAGGTCCCCACTATCACAGAAGCCAGTCTTCAGCCAATTCGATTCATTCCATGTGATATTAAGAAATGACTGAACATACTTGATACAGCAAAGCCTATGGGCCCCGACAATATCCCGGCTGTCGTGCTGAAGACTTGTGCTCCAGAACATGCCACGCCTCTAGCCAAGCTGTTCCAGTACAGCTGCAACACTGGCATCTACCTGACACAACGTGGAAAATAGCCCAGGTATGTCTTATCCACAAAAAAACAGGACAAATCCTATCCGGCCAAATTTCCACCCCATCAGTTTACTCTCACTCATTAGCAAAATGATAAAAGGTGTCATCGACAGTGCTATCAAGTGACATTTACTCACCAATAACCTGCTCACCGATGCCCAGTTTGGGTTTCGCCAGGACCACTCAGCTCCAGACCTCATTACAGTCTTGCTCCAAATATGGACAAAAGAGCTGAATTCTAGAGGGGAGGTGAGAGTGACTGCCCTTGACATCAAGATAGCAGGTCAGAGGTTGAGTATTCTGCAGCGAGTGTCTCACCTCCTAACTCCCCAAAGCCTTTTCACCATCTACAAGGCACAAGTTAGGAGTGATGGAATATTCTCCACTTGCCTGGATGAGTGCAGCTCCACAACACTCAAGAAGCTCGACGCCATCCAGGACAAAGCAGCTGCATGATTGGCAACCCATCCACCACCTTAAACATTCACACCCTCCATCACCAATGTACCGTTGCTGCAGTATGAACCATCTACAAAATGCACTGCAGCAACTCGCCAAGGCTTCTTTGGCAGCACCTCCCAAACCCACGACTTCTACCACCTAGAAGGACAAGGGCAGCCGGCGCATGGGAACACCATCACCTCCAAGTTCCCCTCCAAGTCACAGACCATCTCAACTTGGAAATATATTATCGTTCCTTCATCGTCACTGGGTCAATATCCAGGAACACCCTCTGTAACAGCACTGTGGAAGTACCTTCACCACACAGACTGCTGCAGTTCAAGAAGGCGGCTCACCACCACTTTCTCGAGGGCCAATTAGGGATGGGTGATAAATGCTGGTCTTGCCAGTGGCACCACATTCCATGAACAAATTTTAAAAAGTGCACCATGCAGGGTTGTGCGCTCAAGGCTGTTGAGCGGGAAATATAACACATGATTAATTGAAGGTCCATAACCAATTGGGAGGTTAATGTGAAAGTAAATAGGGCATGAAGACACATTGCCAGGTCAATAAAATATGAATCTAAGGGCTAGTGTTTCCAAAAAATCCGCCACTGCCGGATTGCCGCCCAAAATACCGCTAAGATTTTAAAATTACTGCGGGCGAAAAATTCCATAAAAAAAGGAAAAAATTCTGCCCGGCGGAAAAAATGGACTTTACACCCAGATTCTCGGAGGAAAAGGCGATCCTGGGACGATTGGGTGGAACTTAATCTAATTGGGCAGTACTTACTAATATTTAGACCATGCCTGTGGGTTGGGCCAAGGGAGGGGGGAAAACACTAAAAATATTTTTTTTAAATACAAAACATAAATAACAATACATTCTCAGGACCCTTTTACATATAATCGCTCAAAAACAAAGTAAAAGAAAACTTTAAGAACATAAGAACATCAGAAATAGGAACAGGAGTAGGCCATACGGCCCCTTGAGCCTGCTCCGCCATTTAATATGATCATGGCTGATCTGATCATGGACTCAGCTCCACTTCCCCGCCTGCTCCCCATAACCCCTTACCCCCTTATCGTTTAAGAAACTGTATATTTCTGTCTTAAATTTATTCAATGTCCCAGCTTCCACAGCTCTCTGAGGCAGAAAATTCCACAGATTTACAACCCTCTGAGACAAGAAATTTCTCCTCATCTCTGTTTTAAATGGGCGGCCCCTTATTCTAAGATCATGCTCTCTAGTTCTAGTCTCCCCCATCAGTGGAAACATCCTCTCTGCATCCACCTTGTCAAGCCCCCTCATAATCTTATACGTTTCGATAAGATCACTTCTCATCTTTCTGAATTCCAATGAGTAGAGGCCCAACCTACTCAACCTGTCCTCATAAGTCAATCCCCTCATCCTCGTAATCAACCTAGTGAACCTT
This sequence comes from Pristiophorus japonicus, assembly GCF_044704955.1. Lineage (NCBI taxonomy): Eukaryota > Metazoa > Chordata > Chondrichthyes > Pristiophoridae > Pristiophorus > Pristiophorus japonicus. The sequence continues at coordinate 248,149,778 of NC_091980.1, forward strand.
CTCTGAATTGCCTCCAAAGCAAGTATATCCTTTCTTAAATATGGAAACCAAAACTGCACGCAGTATTCCAGGTGTGGCCTCACCAATACCTTAGATAACTGTAGCAAGACTTCCTTGCTTTTATACTCCATCCCCTTTGCAATAAAGGCCAAGATACCATTGGCCTTCCAAATCATTTGCTCCACCTGCATACTATCCTTTTGTGTTTCATGCACAAGTACCCCCAGGTCCCGCTGTACTGCGGCACTTTGCAATCTTTCTCCATTTAAATAATAACTTACTCTTTGATTTTTTTTTCTGCCAAAGTGCTTGACCTCACATTTTCCGACATAATACTCCATCTGCCAAATTTTTGCCCACTCACTTAGCCTATCTATGTCCTTTTGCAGATTTTTTGTGTCCTCCTCACACATTGCTTTTCCTCCCATCTTTGTAACATCAGCAAACTTGGCTACGTTACATGTTATGTCTTTAATACTCTTATGAATGACTCCACGAGGTCTAGTATTGTACTTGAGCTGTTGTGACCTTAGTTCCATTTATTGTAACTCCAGAGTGAGGCACAAGCATGGTGGGCAGCCTTTTATACTGGGCCCTGCACACCTATGCAGGTGACCCTCAGGTCTCCCACTGCAGTGCCCTCTGGTGGCACAACTTATGTGACTAGACAGTTAGTATACATGGTCTACATACATGACATCACTTCCCCCCCCAAGTCTGTAATGCAAATTGACTCGTACATTGACAATGACCTGGGCTTTGCTCTTCCTGGTTGACCATTGGAGGGTCACTTCTAGCTTGGGTGGGTTGGTAGTGAGATTTGTTGCCAGTGGAGGTCCCAGTGGTTTCTGGTTGTGAGTCCATGACTACTCCATTCTCTCCCCCACACAGAGATCATGCTAATGGCCATTACATGCAAGTTGCATTCAAGTTCATCACATGGGTTTTACATTTACATTTTGGTATATTTGTTGGGTGGATTACAGTTGCGTTTCTTTTTGTGTGGTACATTTACATGATCAGTACAGATATATCAGTACAGGTACACAAGGACAGTCTAGTTCCAGCACGGCCGGATGAGATCCGGGTCCTTTGGTGATGGCACAGCGCCCCATGCTAGTGGGTCTGTGGGCGAGGTGAGCTCATTTTGCTCGAGTTGCCGGAGTTCAGGGCTCTTGCCATTACTCCTAGTGTCGGGCAGGCCCAAAGACAACTGATGTGTCTGTGACCTCCCTGTCCTTTTCGTTTGCACCGTGTTGCTGCTGCTCCCTGGGAAGAGGTCTGAGCGAGTGAACGTTTTGTCTAAGTGACAGCGGGACTGCCTCGTCTTGTCTAGCAGTTCGCAGGCAACTGCTGACTCGCTTTCCTTGAGGGCACCATTGTGAGCACTCTCTAGTTTGTGATCCTGGCTGGTCCAGGTCCCGTTCGGAGGAGCCATTGCGGGTGACCCTTCGCTCTTCGGCATTGCCGTGGTGGCGAGTGGGTTTGTGGGCTGCGCCTTTTCCACCCGGGTGGTGGGTGACGGTAGCAGACTACGAGCATAGGCGCAGTTTCTGGCCCGTGGCGGTTCATGCTATCGGGTGCCTGCAACGTTAAACCGATCTGAGGCAGGGTATCGCTACCAGTGCCTCTGCTCTCCGAGGATCATTTACTCTGCGGCTTGTCTACTTCTGTCAGCTGTGGGGACACTTTATGATACATCGTTCTGATCCCGGGGATGCAGGCTACAGCATTGGGTAGCCCACTGGACCTGTATATGACCGTTAGGTGTTCGCCCGCTATATTGGCTGATTGCAATTTACACCCGACATTGCTCAACAACATTTTGCTCGTTACAGCTGGACTTTTACATTGATTACCAATTTCAAACAGTTCATTTAAAAATGGCGGGTTGCTGACCTCCTTTAAAATGGCCTTGCTACTTCTCCCAATCGTCTTCCTTGCGTGGAACCATGTGTTGTTGCTCCATTAGCGCTGCACCTCGTGGTTTGGACGCCATTGTTTCCCTGTCCATGTTGTCGACTGCCGCCATCTTCTTTCCCAGGAATTCTGCCACTGAAGCTGGGAAGGCGCCCTCGGATCCAATCTTCCTCCCCAGAAGTCCTGCCACTGAAACCGGGAAGGTGTGTTCAGGTCGTCTCGGCCGGATCATCGCCATGCAGTCGTGATGAGCGGTCTGTGCCTCGGGGGCTGCGCGGATCTGCTCTCCAGTGCCTGGTCCAACCGAAAGTGGGGGCTTGCTCTGCCTCTGAGCACGGGGGTCGTCGATCGCTGGAGGGATGAAGTCTTCCCAGTTCCAATGAATCATCCCCATCCATCTTCTTCCAAATAACGTTGGTCCATCACCTGAAACAATCCACAATGGTAAATTGTGCACCGCACTATCAACAACTGATATCAGTTCCTTGGTGTAGGTGCGCAGCTTTGCCTGAACCGGGACCAGCTTGGGTCGTTCAGCTTGATCGTTCCATAGCCTCTCAAAGGTTTCCTGGCTCATTACTGACTGACTCGCCCCCGTGTCCACTTCCATGAAGACTGGAACGCCATTTATCTCGACTTTCATTATCACTGGAGGAAAATCTGTGGTGCAGGTATATACTCCATACACTTCGTCCTGGGACTGAGCTGCCTCTCGAGCCATCTCCCCGTAATCCACGCTGGATTCACAGCCATCTGCTGACTCCTCTTCCACGTGGTGAGTCACAACTTTTTTGCACATTCGCTGGAGGTGGCCCTTTGTGCTGCAACTATTGCACACATAGTCTCTGAACCAACACTGATGAGCTCTGTGATTACCTCCGCAACGCCAGCATGGTGCTACTTGACTTACGTTTGCACCCCTCGGCGGACTCTGAGTTAAAGAACTCGGAGCCTGTATGCTCTGCCCTGGGCAGATTCACATTCAACAGTTCTGCCTGTGAAAGGTGCCATTTTATTTATAGTACTTGCCGGGTTTGAGTCCTGAGAGTGAGTCATCATCTGTTTGGAGCTGCAGCTTGAGGTCATGAACGCCTGGCTGATGCTGATGACCTTCTGCAGAGTGAAGGTGGTTTCGGCAGACAGTAGCCTGTGAAGAAGGGCCTCATGACCGTTGCCAATTACGAAGACGTCCCACAACGCATCAGCGAGGGATGTGCCAAATTCACACGGTCCTGCCAGCCTCCTGAGATCGACAGCGTACTTCGCGATTTCCTGGCCCTCGGGGCGGCAGTGTGTATAAAATCGATGCCTGGCCGTGAGGATGCTCTCCTTCGGTTTGAGTTGGTCCCGAATTAACACTTTCAACTCCTCATATGACTTGGTCATTATTTTTTCTGGTGCAAGCAAGTCCCTGAAGAGGCCATAGACCGCAGGCCCACAACTGGTCAACAGGATAGCTCTGCGCTTATCTGCCAGCGTGGCCGGATCATCGCCTATCAGGTCCTTTGCTATGAAATATTGGTCGAGCCGCTCCATGAAGGCTTCCTAATCTTCACCCTCTGAGAACTTTTCTAATGCACCAACGTTAGTCAGGCCAGTTGTTATGTCTTTAATACTCTTGTGAATGACTCTACGAGGTCTAGTATTGCACTTGAGCTGTTATGACCTTAGTCCCATTTATTGTAACTCCAGAGTGAGGCACGAACATGGTGGGCAGCCTTTTATACTGGGCTGTGCACACCTATGCAGATGACCCTCAGATCTCCCACCGTAGTGCCCTCTGGTGGCACACCTTATGTGACTATATAGTTAGTATAGAAACATAGAAACATAGAAAATAGGTGCAGGAGCAGGCCATTCAGCCCTTCTAGCCTGCACCGCCATTCAATGAGTTCATGGCTGAACATGAAACTTCAGTACCCCCTTCCTGCTTTCTCGCCATAACCCTTGATCCCCCGAGTAGTAAGGACTTCATCTAACTCCCTTTTGAATATATTTAGTGAATTGGCCTCAACTACTTTCTGTGGTAGAGAATTCCACAGGTTCACCACTCTCTGGGTGAAGAAGTTTCTCCTCATCTCGGTCCTAAATGGCTTACCCCTTATCCTCAGACTGTGACCCCTGGTTCTGGACATCCCCAACATTGGGAACATTCTTTCTGCATCTAACCTGTCTAAACCCGTCAGAATTTTAAACGTTTCTATGAGGTCCCCTCTCATTCTTCTGAACTCCAGTGAATACAAGCCCAATTGATCCAATCTTTCTTGATAGGTCAGTCCCGCCATCCCGGGAATCAGTCTGGTGAACCTTCGCTGCACTCCCTCAATAGCAAGAATGTCCTTCCTCAAGTTAGGAGACCAAAACTGTACACAATACTCCAGGTGTGGCCTCACCAAGGCCCTGTACAACTGTAGCAACACCTCCCTGCCCCTGTATTCAAATCCCCTCGCTATGAAGGCCAACATGCCATTTGCTTTCTTAACCGCCTGCTGTACCTGCATGCCAACCTTCAATGACTGATGTACCATGACACCCAGGTCTCGTTGCACCTTCCCTTTTCCTAATCTGTCACCATTCAGATAATAGTCTGTCTCTCTGTTTTTACCACCAAAGTGGATAACCTCACATTTATCCACATTATACTTCATCTGCCATGCATTTGCCCACTCACCTAACCTATCCAAGTCACTCTGCAGCCTAATAGCATCCTCCTCGCAGCTCACACTGCCACCCAACTTAGTATCATCCGCAAATTTGGAGATACTGCATTTAATCCCCTCGTCTAAATCATTAATGTACAATGTAAACAGCTGGGGCCCCAGCACAGAACCTTGCGGCACTCCACTAGTCACTGCCTGCCATTCTGAAAAGTACCCGTTTACTCCTACTCTTTGCTTCCTGTCTGACAACCAGTTCTCAATCCACGTCAGCACACTACCCCCAATCCCATGTGCTTTAACTTTGCACATTAATCTCTTGTGTGGGACCTTGTCGAAAGCCTTCTGAAAGTCCAAATATACCACATCAACTGGTTCTCCTTTGTCCACTTTACTGGAAACATCCTCAAAAAATTCCAGAAGATTTGTCAAGCATGATTTCCCTTTCACAAATCCATGCTGACTTCGACCTATCATGTCACCATTTTCCAGATGCACTGCTATGACATCCTTAATAATTGATTCCATCATTTTACCCACTACTGAGGTCAGGCTGACCGGTCTATAATTCCCTGTTTTCTCTCTCCCTCCTTTTTTAAAAAGTGGGGTTACATTGGCTACCCTCCACTCCATAGGAACTGATCCAGAGTCAATGGAATGTTGGAAAATGACTGTCAATGCATCCGCTATTTCCAAGGCCACCTCCTTAAGTACTCTAGGATGCAGGCCATCAGGCCCTGGGGATTTATCGGCCTTCAATCCCATCAATTTCCCCAACACAATTTCCCGACTAATAAAGATTTCCCTCAGTTCCTCTTCCTTACTAGACCCTCTGACCCCTTTTATATCCGGAAGGTTGTTTGTATCCTCCTTAGTGAATACCGAACCAAAGTACTTGTTCAATTGATCCGCCATTTCTTTGTTCCCCGTTATGACTTCCCCTGATTCTGACTGCAGGGGACCTACGTTTGTCTTCACCAACCTTTTTCTCTTTACATACCTATAGAAACTTTTGCAATCCGCCTTAATGTTCCCTGCAAGCTTCTTCTCGTACTCCATTTTCCCTGTCCTAATCAAACCCTTTGTCCTCCTCTGCTGAGTTCTAAATTTCTCCCAGTCCCCAGGTTCGCTGCTATTTCTGGCCAATTTGTATGCCACTTCCTTGGCTTTAATACTATCCCTGATTTCCCTAGATAGCCACGGTTGAGCCACCTTCCCCTTTTTATTTTTACGCCAGACAGGAATGTACAATTGTTGTACTTCATCCATGCGGTCTCTAAATGTCTGCCATTGCCCATCCACAGTCAACCCCCTAAGTATCATTCGCCAATCTATCCTAGCCAATTCACGCCTCATACCTTCAAAGTTACCCTTCTTTAAGTTCTGGACCATGGTCTCTGAAATTACTGTTTCATTCTCCATCCTAATGCAGAATTCCACCATATTATGGTCACTCTTCCCCAAGGGGCCTCGCACAATGAGATTGCTAATTAATCCTCTCTCATTACACAACACCCAGTCTAAGATGGCCTCCCCCCTAGTTGGTTCCTCAACATATTGGTCTAGAAAACCATCCCTTATGCACTCCAGGAAATCCTCCTCCACCGTATTGCTTCCAGTTTGGCTAGCCCAATCTATGTGCATATTAAAGTCACCCATTATAACTGCTACACCTTTATTGCATGCACCCCTAATTTCCTGTTTGATGCCCTCCCCAACATCCCTACTACTGTTTGGAGGTCTGTACACAACTCCTACTAACGTTTTTTGCCCTTTGGTGTTCTGCAGCTCTACCCATATAGATTCCACATCATCCAAGCTAATGTCTTTCCTAACTATTGCATTAATCTCCTCTTTAACCAGCAATGCTACCCCACCTCCTTTTCCTTTTATTCTATCCTTCCTGAATGTTGAATACCCCTGAATGTTGAGTTCCCAGCCCTGATCATCCTGGAGCCACGTCTCCGTAATCCCAATCACATCATATTTGTTAACATCTATTTGCACAATTAATTCATCCACCTTATTGCGGATACTCCTTGCATTAAGACACAAAGCCTTCAGGCTTGTTTTATTAACACCCTTTGTCCTTTTAGAATTTTGCTGTACAGTGGCCCTTTTTGTTCTTTGCCTTGGGTTTCTCTGCCCTACACTTTTCCTCATCTCCTTTCTGTCTTTTGCTTTTGGCTCCTTTTTGTTTCCCTCTGTCTCCCTGCATTGGTTCCCATCCCCCTGCCATATTAGTTTAAATCCTCCCCAACAGCACTAGCAAACACTCCCCCTAGGACATTGGTTCCAGTCCTGCCCAGGTGCAGACCGTCCGGTTTGTACTGGTCCCACCTCCCCCAGAACCGGTCCCAATGCCCCAGGAATTTGAATCCCTCCCTGCTGCACCACTGCTCAAGCCACGTATTCATCTGCGCTATCCTGCGATTCCTACTCTGACTATCACGTGGCACTGGTAGCAATCCCGAGATTACTACTTTTGAGGTCCTACTTTTTAATTTAGCTCCTAGCTCCTTAAATTCGTTTCGTAGGACCTCATCCCTTTTTTTGCCTATGTCGTTGGTACCAATGTGCACCACGACAACTGGCTGTTCTCCCTCCCATTTCAGAATGTCCTGCACCCGCTCCGAGACATCCTTGACCCTTGCACCAGGGAGGCAACATACCATCCTGGAGTCTCGGTTGCGGCCGCAGAAACGCCTATCTATTCCCCTCACAATTGAATCCCCTATCACTATCGCTCTCCCACTCTTTTTCTTGCCCTCCTGTGCAGCAGAGCCAGCCACGGTGCCATGAACTTGGCTGCTGCTGCCCTCCCCTGATGAGTCATTCCCCTCAACAGTACCCAAAGCGGTGTATCTGTTTTGCAGGGGGATGACCGCAGGGGACCCCTGCACTACCTTCCTTGCTCTACTCTTCCTGTTGGTCTTCCATTCCCTATCTGGCTGTGGACCCTTTCCCTGCGGTAAGACCAACTCACTACACGTGATACTCACGTCATTCTCAGCATCGTGGATGCTCCAGAGTGAATCCACCCTCAGCTCCAATTCCGCAACGCGGACCGTCAGGAGCTGGAGGCGGATACACTTCTCACACACGTAGTCGTCAGGGACACCGGAAGCGTCCCTGAGTTCCCACATGGTACATGGTCTACATACATGACATTACACTCAGTCCTTTCTTCCAAGTCATTAATATAGATTGTAAATAGTTGGGGTCCCAGCACTGATCCCTGCAACACCCCACTAGTTACTGGTTGCCAACCAGAGAACAAACCATTTATCCTGACTCCCTGTTCTCTGTTATTTAGCCAATCTTCTATCCATGCTGATATATTACCCCCAACCCCGTGAACTTTTATCTTGTGCAGTAACCTTTCATGTGGCACCTTGTCAAATGCCTTCTGGAAGTCCAAATACACCATATCCACTGGTTCCCTTTTATCCAGCCTGTTCGTTACATCCTCAAAGAACTCCAACAAATTTGTCAAACATGACTTCCCCCTCATAAATCCATGCTGATTCTGCCTGACCGAATTTTGTTTTTCCAAATGTCCTGCTACTGCTTCTTTAATAATGGACTCCAACATTTTCCCAACCACAGATGTTAGGCTAACTGGTCTATAGTTTCCTGCTTTTTGTCTGCCTCTTTTTTTAAATAGGGGTGTTACATTTGCAGTTTTCCAATCTACTGGGACCTCCCCAGAATCCAGGAATTTTGGTAAATTACAACCAATGCATCCACAATCCCTGCCTTTTTTTGCAGGTCTTGTAAGGTTGCAAAATTCGTGGGAACCACCCACCGTTTGGACTCATTGGATAGGAAATTTGATTTGGAACTACCAACCAGAAAGTTTGAGATCCTGAAATGCACATGGAAGAAACTATGAATTTTAATCGAATTTGGGATTTTACAAGACAGATTGGGAAGGGCTAAGAACTAAAGGATAACTATCCTTCAAAAGAAACCAGTTTTGAGTATTGAAACTGTCTGCGGTTTTGAAGTTAAAACAAATTGTCTGGGGAATTGTGTAAACTCGAAAACCCTTCTCCCCGGGAGACACTAACATAGCAACAATCAACTCAGGGATAGCCAGCCATCACCCTGAGCAAGAAATCAATACAACATATACATAATGACAATGGTACATCCAGCCCGCAAGGAAAACCCAGGCCTAGGCAGACATTGCAAATACCAAAGCTAACTTTTCCCCATCAAAAACACATTTAAAAGATCGACACATCCGAGACAGGTTAACATTTAATGGGCCTGCCAAAATATGACACAGCGATAGCAAGCCTGCCAAAAATTAAACAAAGAATCAGGGCTGATTTGGTGCGAAGATTAGAACAGCTCCCAAAGTATAATGGGGGCCCTGTTTTAACAAAGTTTATGCATAGCATCATAGAGCATCAAGAAGGGAGGAGAGAGAGACCACCGCAGCAGTTCTAACAAGCCTCTCCAGCCCCGACGGCACTCCTGGGGCCACACTGCCCTGCTATCGAGAAGGAAGGAAAAACATCACCACATCAGAGAAAGCAGCCCCAGAACCTTGGACATCACCATCGCGGCAGCAACCGACCACAGCCAACGTGGTACCATCGAAAACACCGCGATCGACCAACTCCGAAACAAAACTCCTCAAAGAAGAAACCGAAGATTCTAAAGTTTCCACTCTACAATCCAGTCCTGACTACCACAGGTGAAGCATTAACTAAAGAGACTTTTGAAACCTATTTCTAATGAAAGAAAGTGGGTACTCACCCCATAAGTCCAATACGCGCCCTACCGCATCAGTGGACACCACCCAACTGAAGACTACGCAGTCAGAAGTCTTCTACGATCTTCAGGGTACGGCAAGCAGAACCTACAGAGTCCAGCGAACCCCAAAATTGCGGATCACCACCAACTGACAATAAAGGATTGGTGAGCATAGTCCCTGTTTGCCCTGGAGTTTAACCTATTCAGAGTTAGGCATTGGGAGGTGGGAGGTGTATTATTTCTGTAACCCCTTTGAATGTGTGATATAGTGTTCTTTATTTGAATGATTATAAGTTTGACATTGTATTTTCTTGTCCTTAATAAAATTGAAGTTCTTTGCACCAAACCAGTTGTCCCTTGCACTTTGGATTGATTTGGGGGATGTGACAAAGTCTAGAACCCAGGGAGTGGGAGCGATTCGAACCACTCAGAAGGTCAGAGGTGAACCTGACCCCACACCACCCCCTACAGAATGGCGACCGCAGCAGGACTTTGGTATAAGGGATGTGATGCAGAGAGTGCTGTTTTGGAAGAAAGAACCAAGATGGAAGAGAGGATTTCCTCCTTTGTGTACAAGAAAGTGAATGTCACTAAAGAATGGGTGCTTGATCTATTGTGTGATGAGCATCCGGGAGACAACAAGCAAGGAACATAAAGAATCGGTAGAAAAGGCAATATGGTTGGTCTGTCTACAGCAACAGGTCCAACCCCTAGATAAAACCATCGAGTCGCTACAGGCAGAACTAAGGGAATGTGCAGAGACATCACATGAAAGGGCTGTGGCAGGAGAAAGGTTATGGGGAGTACTCTGCAAGCTGAAGCATGGAAAGATGCAACTAATAGAGAGGTTCAAGAACAGCCAGCACTATTTTCCGTGTCAGGTTACCGAGGTTATGAATAATGAAAAGATACTGCGGGAGGAAAATACTCACCTTACCCTTCAAGTAAAAGAGTTGGAGGAGAAGTTAAGAGATGTACAGGTAGCTTATAAAGTAGCCAGCACTAATGGATTTGAGTCAGGAGACCACGATCTCTGCCAGCAACAGATCAAGAGTTTAACCCTTGCTCTGTCCAAGGCAAAAGGCATGGTATGCCTAATAAGCCCGGGTACGGCCCAGGTAAGCCTGGACGAGAAGGAGGAAACTGTTCAACCACCACCTGTGGCACCGGTGACTATACCGGTTCGGTAGCAAGAGGGTCGAACGAGTTGCGGGGCAGACAGGGATAGCGGCCCAGCACCAGCTGTGGTGCCGAGGTTCAGCTCGGTTTTGCAGCAAGAAAGGGTGGGTGAGCCAGAGCAGGAAGAGCCAGAGCTGGGGCCGATGTGCCCGGTCCGGCAACAGAAGTTTGGCCCGCCCAACGGCACTGAGGGTCAGGGGCCCCTGGAAAGTCCATTTGTGGTTCCCCACACTACCCAACAGCTTAGAGCTATGATAAGCCACCTGGGAAAGCTCACTCCAAAGGGAGACCCCTCGGTCCACTTTATGGAAGTGGAACAGGCAGGGGATATTAACGAGTGCGATGATGCCGAGATAGCAAAGGTGCTCCTCCTCTCACTAGACAGCAAGCTGTAACAGTCCCTCTCTGCTGAGAGCAAAAGGGGGCAGAGGACATGTGCCGCTGTCCAGGAAGACATTCTAGAAGCCATGGGCTGTAATGACGGGAGTCCCTTCTCCAGAGTGGAGAAGACAATGCAGCTCACAGGGGAAACCCCACAGGCTTTCGCAGACAGACTGCGGCCTGTGTACCAGACCGCCTGTGGTGGGGACCTCAACCGGGGTCACCTAAACCGGGATGAGAGAGCCCACTGGCTCCGAAGCCTGGTGGCAAACAGTTCACCACGAATAAGAGGCCTGGTTTGACCCGAGAGATCCCAGGCCACCGAGCAGGGAGTGGTCAGGCAACTGACCCTAGCCTACCGGAACGGCAGGGGGATGGAAGAGCACCCACCCAAGGGAAGAGTCCACGAAATCAGACCTAGTCAGGATAAGAGGGAATGGCGCCAGGAGGGGGGTAACCTCTCCGATACAAAACAAACTTGTTTTGGGTGCAGGAAAAGTGGGCACTGAAGAAAGGATTGTAGAAATCCATGGAAGAGTAGCGCAGGGAAGAATTCTCCAGCCCCTGCCCAAAGGACTGAGCCCGAGAAACCAGTCTCTCCCCACACGTTTGACACCTTTGTGACTGCGCTCCGAACAATGCTAGATGGCCCTGGGAGGGTAGCCGCTGCCACCGGTACCGAAATCCCATCTGCCCCATCCCAGCCAAAACAGTGACTAGGACAGGCGTAGCCTGTTCACCTGTGTTCCCTCGAGTACGATGCGTGGGGGAGACCGACCGTTCAGACGGAAGTGGAAAAGGTAAAGGGGACTTATCTGCTGGATACTGGTGCATCAAGCAGCATCCCTTATCTATGCAGCTAACCCCGCCGCCTCACCTCTGTCTAGTGGGGTCCCCTACAGCTTGGTGCGTTTCACAGGCACCGAGCAGGCTGGCTCATTCCCCGTTCCGCTCTCTAGTCGTTTGGGAACACTCCACATCAAGTGGACTTGTGTCCTGATGAAATGGGAACAGGAAGGGAGGGGGATCCTGGGGGCTGACTTCATTCTAGGCCACGGGATCCTAGTGGATTTAAGAAACCACTGTCTTTGGGGGGCAGTATGTACGGGACAGGAGAGTGAAGTGGTGGTTATCCCAGAAAAACGGGAAAAGGGACGGTGTGCGCCATGAAGCCAAAGGAGGGTTATGACCTTGACTCACTGGTCAGTAACACTCCGATGGAGTACCAAGAGCATGTGAGGGCAAACCTTGCAGCATTTGCCACTCACAAACATGACTGTGGAAGGATAAACGGGGTCGAGGTTAGCATAAATGGGGACCCCATGACCCGACCGCAGAAACAGTATAACTTCCCCAGGGAGGTGGAGGCAGACATAGAAACAGCCTTGGGTTCGCTGGTTAAACTGGGGGTATAGAGACCAGTAGCTACCCATGTGAACTCTCCATTGTGGCCGGTTAAAAAACCGGACGACTCCTGGAGGGCCACGGTGGACTATCGAGTACTCAACCGTAACATCCCTGTCTGTGCACCCACGGTTGCTGCCGTCGCCGACCTCATTGGAAGTATTCCAGCCTCCGCAACCACCTTCACGGTGCTGATATTTCCAATGGCTTTTTGGTACATCCCTTTACGAAGAGAAGACCAGAACAAGTTTGCTTTTACCTTGAAGGGACAGCAATATACTTGGAACTGTCTCCCTCAGGGCTTCCACAACAGCACTAGCATTTTCCACCAATGTATGGCCAACTGTATAAAGAACTTCAGTAGACCCCAGCAGTTAGTATGGTATGTGGACGACCTGCTCCTATTCAGCAACAAGGGTGAGGAGCATGGCCCACTGCTGGCTGAACTGCTGGAGCTGCTGAAAGAAGAGGGGTTTAAAGTGAATCCCAAGAAGGCACAGATCGGCCTGAAGGAAGTAAAATTCCTGGGACTGGCTGTGAACGCTGGGAAAAGGGCCATTGACAAAGCTAGAAGGAAAGCAGTGCAGAAGTTACCCACCCCCAACACAGTAACCGGAGTAAGGTCTTTTCTAGGTCTAACCGGGTACTGCAGAGATTTCATTGAGGATCATGCAGCCACAGCAACCCATCTGCTCCGACTCCTACACAAGGGAGTGGAGTGGGAATGGGATTGGGATGAAGGCTGCGAGGCAGCATTTATCCAACTCAAGAAATATCTGCAGACTGCGCCAGCTCTAGGAGCTATTGATGGGGGAAAAGAGTTCTTCCTGGAGGTTGCAGTCAGTGTGGACAGCCTGAGTGCAGTACTGCTCCAGGAGTGGCACGGCCGGCTGAGGCCAATGGTCTACTCCTCCAAGATATTGACGGACGTGGAGAAGGGATACTCCAACAGTGAGCGGCACCTCCTAGACACTCACTGGGCTGTGAAAAGATCACTGATCTACACAGAGGGGTCCCCTATCACACTCCTTACCCACAATACGCCCACCCAGATGCTCCTGGACTGGAGAATCAAGGACAGGGCAGTGAGCAGTGCCCGCATTGCTCGCTGGACCCTATTCCTCTCTCAGGTGGACCTAAGGGTAAAGGGTCTCTGCGAGCCAAGGCTCGCAGCTAATATGATCTATCCAGGGATAGCCCACTGCTGTTCCGTAGAAGGGGTATGGGAAATTAAAATAGGCTTTCAAGCCAGGTTACACCCCACAGGCCGAGAGATCTATGTGGACGGTTCAAGCACGGTATCTGCGGACAAACGACTCACAGGCTGCGAAGTGTATGACCCAAAGGTAGGCATTGCCCTGGCGATTAAACTCCCCATTACAATGAGTGCCCAGCATGCTGAACTGTCAGCGGTGGTGTATGTGGTCACACACCCCGAAGAATTCCCTACCCCATACATGATTTGCTCGGACAGTATGTTCACATGCAATTCGTATATGGAGTACCTGGCTATCTGGTCCCGTCGTGGATACACATTTGCAGACGGGAGACCCCCGGCAATTAAGCCTTTTCTGGAAAAGATCATGACAGCCGTGGGGGAGGAAGGGAAGGTCTATATACATAAAGTGAAGGCACATTCCATCACTGAACCCCACAGCGAGGGAAACCAGCAGGCTGACAAGCAAGGTGCCCACACAGGCAAGCTCTGGGATCTGTACAACCTAGGCCCCATCGCAGCAGTCAGAGGCAGAATTGGGAAGACAGGAGGGGCAGGGGTAACATTGCCCCCGGACGTGAAAACGGTTCAGACCCAAGACCCCGTCCTCAAAACTGTCCTGAACACGCTAGCTAAGGGGAGAAGATAGACGGCCCGTATGGCACCGCAGCTATTGCCATTAAAGAAGGCATGCTGTTCAGGGGGGAAGCAATGGGTGGTTCCGCAACAACACCGGAGAGAATTCCTCCAGCTGGCCCATGGGGGCCCAGGAGCAGAATACCCCGGACCTGAGACCACTTGGCAATGGGTGGAACAGGCAGGGTGGTGGCCGGGACTCAGGGAAAACATCCGCGAGTTCTGCGCCAGCTGTCTGGTGTGCGCTGCCAACAACCCTGACCTCCAGAAAGGGAAAGTGTCTATGGGACATATCAGGAGGGCGGAGGGACCCTGGCAGTCGATCCAGGTCGATTACATCGGGCCCCTACCCACTGCCCAGGGAGGCTACAAGTACTGCCTTGTATTGGTGGACGTGTTCACCAAATGGGTGGAAGACTTCCCATGCCGAACAGCCACTGCTCTGGAAACAGCTAGGATCTTGGTAAGGGAGTTATTCTCCCGATGGGGACTACCCCAGTATGTAGAGTCTGACCAAGGGAGTCACTTCACCGGGCAGGTGATGCAGGAGCAACCGAATGCTGCTAAAACCCCGCAAACACCACGAATGGGAGGTAGGGGACCAGGTCATGGTAAGGAACTACGCTCGAGTAGGGGTTTTTGAAGCACTGTACATGGGACCGTACCACATTGTCGACAAGGCAAGCCCCATAGTCTATGCCATGAAAATGCACCTCCATACAAAGTGGTTCCACATAAATCAGTGCAAACTTTTCAACCCTGGGATAGCAGCTAAGCATAAGGGACAGCCAGAAAGAGTGAACCGTGCTAAAGGCAGGGATCCTCAGTCAGCAGCCCCCGACTGTGGAGATCCCGCAGGGGACGTGGCAGACCCACAGACTGCACCTAGAGGGGCGGTGGACTTTGTTACTGGAGGAGCTATTCCCCCCAATCATTTGGGACTCGGACGCACCCCCAGCAGTCAGAGCCTTGAGAAGGATTCTCTGCACACCACGGCCTAGGACACCGTGGTCACCAGCGCCCCAATTTAAGTGGTTCAGCCCCGGGACAGAGACCAGCCGCAAAGGGGTACCTAGGATCAGGGACCAGCCTGCGAGCGGGGACCCCCAGCCGGTAGTCTTGGGCGATGAGGGACCCCTGGAAGAGATAGTGGTGGACCAGCCACCAATTGGGAGTCCCCAGCCCGCAGCACTTGATCAGGTAGAATCCTCAGGTGGTGAAATGAATCGTGCAGCCACCCGCAAAGGGGCGGTGTGCTGCAGCACCGGAGGGGACGTTCCTTGAGTGTGGGACTCAGACCGACCTCCGGTCAGGACACTCCAGGTCCTGCGGTACAGGCCGACCTACTACCGGCCCCGCTGGAAATCCAGAGGCCCAAGAAGAAAGGATAAGAACAGGAATTAACCTGGCCACCCGGAGACGGGTGGCAGATGTACATAGTTAGGATGATCATGCGTGTAAGAAGTTTAGGTCACCACGACCGAAAGTAAACCACGCGTGTGGAAGTAGTGGAACGAGTAAAATAGGATAAAAGCATTTGTGTAGATATGTAATGGAAGAGCTCCGGACACCAGCCGGTGCCAAATTAGTGACATAGACCTTGTAGTATTTGAAGGAAGCACCGATAACAGTTATTGGGAAAAGGAGAAGACCCCATCTTATAGACAGTAAAAGAGGCACTACAAGAACGATAAGAGTAAGATGAGACAAAAGTTAAAAACAGACATCAGTTCCGACAGGAACTCGTAAGACAGCCAGTTGATTAAAGACTTAATTGTGTTCTCTGAGAAGAAATTAGCCCAAACTGGAACTCGATCACCTTTTGTCGAGCCAGAGAGCTTTGCTCAGGGCTGGACAATGTGTTTTATGTGCCCCTATAGGAAAGAGAACAACATGAGAAGGGTCCTGTTCCTGCTCGCCTTGATAAGGATGAGCAGCGGCGGCCGAGGAGACGTGGAAGAATCCCTCATTTATGGGTGCTCAGGAGAGAGAGCACCGATCGTAATCGCCGGGGGTAGCACACCGGGTGTGGAAGAGCTTGCCGTTTATGTCCACAAAGGGAGGTGGCCAGGGTGGATGGTGTCTAATTCCACTCACTGCTCCAGCCAGGAAGGGTTTACCTATTGGGGAGGCGTCCATTCCATGCCCCAGGATACGAGTCGTTGCTGCGAGGGTCAGTGTTCCGGAGGGAAAACGTGTGTGTTTGACTTGTAAAGGACAGATTCCCCTGGATAGATGGTGGTGGCTCAGGAAGCTGAGCAAGGATGCAGGGGACCAGGAATCTGACTGGGAAAGACTCGGTAATGACACGTACCGTACCATCACGGGGACACGAGGAGGAGTGAAGGCGTGTTGGAACAAATGGTGGGAGTCTGAACAGGGAATTTACGTCTGCATGTGGAGGTCAGAGGATCTGTCCCGCAGGCATATCAATCGATTTCGCCAGGCAATGGCAAGATGATGGGGAAGGGATGGGGTGGGATTCCAGCTTACACGGGTGTGCGGTCCCACATTCCCCGCTCCCAATTAATGCTACCGAACTTAGAGCACACATTAAGAAACCCCTGCCCACGACCCTGCCAGTACAGACAGTAATAGAAAGGTGTCCTACCACCACCAAGGGACCAGGGAACGGATTAGTATTGGTACCAACCGAAAAGGTGTTATACCAGGGGGTACACAATGCAGTAGCTTCAGTTATTTTAAACCTTACCGAGGTGCACTTACCTGCATGGTGCCTGAAGGAAACAGAACAGCTATACCAGGCCCTACTCAGAGAAATGTTCAAGAAATTTTATGAGTTAGACTTTGGGAACGTAGACAAAGCAGATCTATACACCCTATACGCTAGGGATACCATGGGCACGGGGAGACCTAGAAAGGGAAACTTGAACGACATTTTTACTTCATAATATACTGGATCCTCTGTGATAAATAGCCTAGATGATATAGAACTGCAAACGCAGATAAATGGTTTAAAGAACCAACTGAGAAAGATCCTAAAAGAAGAAAACACAGTAGTAGGCTCAGAGCTACACGAGGACCAGGCTATGATGATCCATTTAAAAGAAATCGTGGCTCAGCTGGAAAAACATGCACAGACAGTGAATGCACTCATTCGGGAGGATAGGAATGCTTCAGACCAGGCTGCACAGAACGAGGTGTGCGTGCTGTATGGGGAATGGTTGTTGGACGAAGGCCACAACAACCTGGAGGATTTAAAACAAGGTTTAGTCCCCTCCTGGATCAGTAACAAGCACCTCGCAACCCTCCACCTGTACAGTAATTCACTAAGCCCGTGCCAGCTCCGCCTAGCTTCTGAAGCCTACCCTGTCCCAGTAGATTACGGGTGTTCTAATCATACCATCATGGGGATAGTACTAAGGATGCCGGTCATGGGTCGGACAGCCCAACCCGCATCGGTATACTGGGTGGAGAACTTTGGAGTCATTCAAAGAGGTGCACAAGTTCGTTTCACAGCGGTCTAGCTGTATGTCATAAAGTGGGAGCATGCTATGATGGGTACTGACCTCTCCGGGTGCCGGAGCCGGGGTGCACACATAATACTGTGTCCCCAGCACTTGAACGCCTATTCTAAACCACAATGCGGGTTTAAAACTGCTGGCGCACAGCCTATCAACTATACCATGGAGGTAATGGCACAAGACCATGTCCCTCCACAGGTAGCATACATAGGGGGTGGTACATATTGTGTCACCACCAGTGCGTCCCACTACCAGCATGGACAATACTTCTGGTGTCCAGTCAGTGACAGCAGTTTTTGCTTTAAACCCGAAGCAGAAGTTCAAGTGGCCCAGGAATGGATTGTCCCCATTCCCGAACCCTCCACTGTTCACCTCACTGTCAGAGAAAACATCACAAACCTGCAAGATTATGTTGTACATTTTGGCTATGAAATTCCCCCTCTACCCGAACTAATTACCACTCTGCTAGAAGCTGTAGTAATCTCACAAAAACATTTCTACACTCTGGAACAGAAAACAATTGAGAAATGGAGAAAAATTCTAGAGATCACAATTCCACCTTGGTGAGACATTTTCAGGAATATAGAAGTTCCTGCCGGGATCAGAATAACTTCCCACGTTTTGGTTGTCTGTCAACTCGTGATTATTCTTTAATTATGGTGTCTCACTTGCCAAGTGAAACGCAGAGGCCGTCAGGTCAGGCACCAAAGAGAATGTTACTTAAAAATATGTTTGACTATGTACCTTTATTTTCTGTAAAACGGGTAATGGAGGGGCGTTGGGCCCTCTCAATGATGCAATAGGATTGGAGTGACTGTATTTGCCTGTAAACTGCATTGCATTTCAAAGGGGGATGCACATTTAAATTTTAGCTAGGTAAATACTGGGAAGGTTGACTCTCGGGAGATCAGGAATTTTGCTCACCTAGCATGATACTCTAGCATGGAGAGTGTCACAGGGGGGACTGTAAAGTAGCAAAATTCGTGGGACCCCCCCCCCCCCGCCCAGAGTTTGGACTCATTGGAAAGGAAATTTAATTTGGAACTATCAACCAGAATGTTTGAGATCCTGAAGTGCACGTGGAAGAAACTACGAGTTTTAATCGAATTTGGGATTTTACAAGACAGATTGGGTCCGTGTGGGAAGGGCTAACAACTAAATGATAACTATCCTTCAAAAGAAACTAGTTTTGAGTATTGAAACTGCATGGGGTATTGAAACTAAAACAAATTGTCTGGGGAATTGTGTGAACTCGAAAACCCTTCTCCCCGGGAGACATTAACACAGCAACAATCAACCCAGAGATAGACAGCCATCACTCTGAGCAAGAAACCAATCCAGCATATACATAATAACAATGGCACATCCAGCCCGCATGGAAAACCCAGGCCTAGGCAGACATTGCAAATACCAAAACTAATTTTTCCCCATCAAGAAACAAATTTAAAAGATCGACACATCCGAGACAGGTTAACATTTAATGGACCCGCCAAAATATGACAAAGAAATTTCAAGCCCGCCAAAAATTAAACAAAGAATCAGGGCTGATTTGGCGCGAAGATTAGAACAGCTCCCAAAGAATAATTGGGGCCCTGTTTATGCATAGCATCATAGAGCATCAAGAAGGGAGGAGAGAGAGACCACCGCAGCAGTTCTAACAAGCCTCTCCAGCCTCGACGACACTACCGGGGCCACACTGCCCTGCTATTGAGAAGGAAGGAAAAACATCGCCACGGCAGAGAAAACAGCCCCAGAACCTCGGACATCACCATCGCGGCAGCAACCGACCACAGCCAACGTGGTACCATCGAAAACACCGCAATCGACCAATTCCGAAACAAAACTCCTCAAAGAAGAAACTGAAGATTCTAAAGTTTCCATTCTACAATCCAGTCTTAACTACCAACAGGTGAAGCATTAACTAAAGAGACTTTTGAAATCTATTTCTAATGAAAGAAAGTGAGTACTCACCCCATAAGTCGAATAGTCGCCCTACCGCATCAGCAGACACCACCCAACTGAAGACTACACAGTCAGAAGTCTTCTACGACGTTCGGGGTATGACAAACAGAACGTATAGAGTCCAGCGAACCCCGAAATCGTGAACTACCGCCAACTGACAATAAAGGATTGGTGAGCATAGTCCCTGTTTGCCCTGGAGTTTAACCTATTCAGAGTTAGGCATTGGGAGGTGGGAGATGTATTATTTCTGTAACCCCTTTGAATATGTGATATAGTGTTCTTTATTTGAATGATGACAAGTTTGTCATTGTATTTTCTTGTCCTTAATAAAATCGAAGTTCTTTGCACCAAACCAGTTGTCTCTAGCACTTTGTCACATCCCCCAAATAAATCCAAAGTCTAGAACCCAGGGAGTGGGAGCGATTCGAACTGCTCAGAAGGTCAGAGGTGAACCTGACCCCACACACCATCCCCTACAGTCTTCATACCTACCTGGTTTCTCGTGGGCATTTTTTTTTTACTTACCTACAGGTCACTGCTGGAACAAAACTTGGGCAGTGGTGGTTTTTTGAATGGTGCACGCCGGCGGTCCACTCATCAGCGGTATTTCGAAACCAGCCAAACTGTTTTCCGAAAATCCTGCCGGGTTGTTTCCCGCCCAAACCGACCAATACCGCCGAGAAACCGAACGGAGATGCGGTGGAAAATCCAGCCCAATAGATACTATCCTTTCTTTGTTCAAAGCCTTTGTCAGGGCTCATCTGGGATACTGTGTCCTGTTTTGGTCCCTTCACATGGTAGGGGATATCATAGGCCTGGAAAGGGTTTGGATGAGAGCCACTTGATTGATTTCTAGTTTAAGGGTCCTTAGTTATCAGGGTTGGCTTAGTAAACGGACTTTTTAATGTCGGTAAAGTATAAACTTCAAGGAGATATGGTTGAGGTCTTTAAAATAATGAAAAGATTAGACTGTCCACATAGATAATCTATTTGAACTAGATAATTTAGGGGAGGGGGACATGTGTATTAGATACAAAAGCATGGAACTAGTTTAGATGCTAGGAAGTAGTTATTTTTGCAGACAATCATCCACCTCTGGAGTAAGTTGTTGTCATGTACGGTGAGTGTAGATTTGCTGTCAGCATTTATATAAGGGAGCTGGATTGGTTTCTGCAAGTGGCAAACATTTCTACATATAGAAGGTAGGTGGGTGACTGGGTAGTAAGGCACCTAGTCAACTTGATCATCTAGTGCTTGTTTGATCACCACTGGTGTCGGAAAGAAATTTACCATATTTCTTTCCTAAATAGCGGAACTGTTTTCTCTGTGTTTTTGACATTCCCAGGCGATTGTGTGACTGTGAGGTGAGGAGAAATTATACTGATGGTATGTGTAAGTTACACCGTGCTGGGACCAGCTGTTCTTTTCCTGTCCTGTTTTGTAAGGTAATATGTTTGTGTGTACAATTGTATTCTTAAAAGTCTTTTGCTGGCAGATTGCTAGCTGTATCACCTGCATTATTGTATTATTTTCATCACAAGATTATCATATGGTGTAATTAGGCCAAACATGAATTACTGCCTTATGACAGGAATTAGTATACCTGACTCATGGCTTTTACTTGCTTTCCCCTTTCCCCTCTTCTTTACCTTTTGTTCAGTCTTTTAAAACTGTTTGCTTATCTCCCAGTTTCCAATTCTAATTTGGGATCTACATTGAAAGCATAAAGCTAGCAGACCTAATGAGTATTTTTTTGCTTTTACATTAGTTTCCAGCATTGGGAGGATTTATTTTATTTCATTATTTTTTAATCTGTACATTGATTGTGTCAGCTTGGCTCAGTGGGTAGCACTCTCACCTCTGCGTCAAAAGGTTGTGGGTTCAAGTCCCACTCCAGGGACTTGAGCACAAAAATCTAGGCTGACACTCCAGTGTAGTGCTGAGGGAGCGCTGCACTGTCGGAGGTGCCGTCTTTCGGGGGAGACATTAAACTGAGGCCCCGTCTGCTCTCTCAAATAGATGTAAAAGATCCCGTGGCACTATTTTCAAAGAAGAGCAGGGGAGTTATCCCCAGTGTCCTGGCCAATATTTATCCCTCAATCAACTTAACAAAAAACAGATTCATCATCATCATCATCATCATAGGCTGTCCCTCGGAATCGAGGAAGACTTGCTTCCACTCCCAAAGTGAGTTATTTGATGGCTGAACAGTCTGATACAAGAGCCACAGACCCTGTTACAGGTGGGACAGACATTCGTCGAGGGAAGGGATCGGTGGGGCTGGTTTGCCGCGCGCTCCTTCCGCTGCCTGTGCTTGGCCTCTTCATGCTCTTTGCATTGGGACTCGAAGAGCTCGACGCCCTCCCGGATGTACTTTCTCCACCTCGGGCGGTCTTCGGCCAGGGTCTCCCAGGTGTCAGTGGTGATGTCGCACTTTACCAGGGAGGCTTTGAGGGTGTCCTTATAACGTTTCCGCTGTCCTCCTTTGGCTCATTTACCTTGAAGGAGCTCCACATAAAGCATTTGCTTAGGGAGTCTCGTATCTGGCATGCGAACCAGATTATCTGGTCATTATCACATTGCTGTTTATGGGAGTTTGCTTGTGCGCAAATTGGCTGTAGCATTTCCTACATTGCAACAGCAACTACATTCCAAAAGTACTTCATTGGCTGTAAAGTGCTTTGAGAGGTCCAGTGATCGTGAAAGGCGCTATATAAATCCAAGTCTTTCTTTATTTTGATTGCTGCATTGGCATTGTATTTGTGTGGTTGAATTATCCAGTACTTGTGATAACAGCCACTCTATTCTGCTAACCAAAGGTGGAATCATGTTCATCAGTGCTATGATGAGCACCAGTACTTAAGATGTTGAAAAACCATGATGATCTTTTCCATGTGGAATGCATCGCCCACACATATTAAGCATTAGACATAACAAGGTGTAGATTTCTAGGCAAAAATCTAGGCTGCAGTGTATACTATCCTCCCCTGTTTGACTAACCGGGGAGAAGAGTGTAAAGGCAAGCAATTATAGAAGGTGATGAGGGAAGAGACCTATGTAAAGAAAAACTAAAATATATTTGACTTAATTTTGATTAAATGTCACCAGTTATTAAAAACACAACAACCTGTGCTTTTCATCTAGATACAGATATCTTTTCCCATATTGAGTTCCCTATAGGAAAGGTACAAGTAACACCACAGCACCCTCTCCTGATGCTCACCTTCCACACAACAATATTACCTGCTGAATAACAGACACTTCAGAGATTTAAAAATAACCTGATGTCACGTATAGTAATACAGTTATGCATTATAATGATACATGAGTGCATCTAATGGCACACAAATATCATTTGCACGTTTCTTGTCTTTAAAGAGCGAAGAACATCCAGAACAGAGCAATGATTAATGAAAATCTAACTGAACAACTTCACATGGATCTGAAAGAGGATAATACTAGGCTGCAGGCAAGAATTGCTGATCTGGAGAAAGCAGGAGATATCCACATTGATGAGCGAGGTTGGTTTATTACTTTGCCACTCATTCTGCTAATTGGTTGAACACCTGCTGTGGACACATTTTAGAGTTTATTAAAAATACAGCCCTATGGGTTATTCCAGATATCCCAGTGAAATGGTAAGTAATGGTAAAAAAAGTAAATGTCTCTATGCCTACTGTGCTGATAACATTTTTACAGATATTTTATTCATTAGGATGATTTAAAATTTTATACTGCCCTTGTTTTGATATACTAAATTACTGTCATTTATTTTTCCAGTTCATAGTTTATCAAGAATTCAAGTAAAAACATACCTAGCATTCAAAAGTTAGGTTAGGAGTAATTAACCGTAGGATTGCACAGGCTTATCACTACTGAATGATGTTTGCATGTTGTATTTACTTAACTGTTGTACACCTGACGCCATCTATTATATATTTTCACTGAAAATTGATGCTTTTTGCTTTGATTTATTCCTTTCTGCTGACGGTGGATATGGCAATATGAAAAAAAGTTGCAGCATTTATATAGCACCTTTCACAACCTGGATGTCCCAAAGCATTTCACAGCCAAACAAGTATTTTTGAAGTGTAGTCACTGTTGTAATGTCGGAAAATGGGGCAGCTAATTTATGCACAGCAAGATTCCATAAACAATAATTAAATAAATGACCAGATAATTATTTTTATTAATGCTGGTTGAGGTATGAAATGTTGACCACAACTCCTTAAATGTCATAGGATATTTTACGTTCACCTGAAAGGAGCCTTGGTTTAACGTCTCATCCATAAGACAGCACTTCTGGCAATGCAGCACTCCCTCAGTGTGGCTCGAGAATGTCACCCTAGATTACGTGCACAAGTCTCTGAAGTGGGGCTTGAACCTGTAACCTTCTGACTAAGATAGAGTGCTACCACTGAGCCAAGGCTGACTTATAATCCTTTTTACCTTGCACTATACCAAGATAAACATAAACCTTTGGTGGGATTCAAAGAAACTTAGTTAATCAGCTGTAATGCATCAACACCGTGGGCAGGTTCAATATTGGTCCAGTTTGGGTGGCATTATATTAAGAACTGCTGTTCTTGCTGTCCTATTTTGCAGGTTATGTATGCTAAATTCTATCATTTCTTTTGCACCTGAATTTTTGTATTAGATTGCAACATCAATATATTTGACTCCACACTAAAATGATTGTTTAATGTTATTGCATCAATGCATATGTAGATTCTTTAATTTAATGCAAGGCAGATGGGATGGAAATGAGACTGAAATGTTAATGACACATGAAATGTGCTACAATAAAGGAGCAGGAAATGGCCACCAGGCCTTCAGCATGTGACTCAGAGCCAAATGTCAAACAAAAGCAACAACAAAGCAGATGGACAGAGCTTGTAAAGTGCTGCTCCTCCATTTTGCGTGCAAAGCCTTAAGCCCCGTGAGAACTGGATATTCAGGGCGTTAAAATCTAGGAAGTGTGGGACTTTGCACATGAGCCCTGTACTAATTTAACAGCCGTGATTTGGGCAGCATGTGAGATTCAAAAGTCAAGGTCTGATGATGTGATTCAGACTCCGATGGCCTGCAGCAGTGAGGTCTGCACTGAGTTTCCCTGCCGGTCCAGAAGGCTTCCTTATGGGCCAGGAGAAGCAGGGCCCCACAAGAAATCCTGGGTGATCCCCTGCTTCCCACAATTGCCTCGGACCCTACCACTCCCAGACTTATCTTTGCACAGGACCGTTCCCCCAGATCCCCAGTGGCAGCCTCCTGCCAAACTCACTACGCTGGCGCCATGTCACTAATGCCGGGTTTGGGTGGGAGTTGGGCCTATCTTATTT
This sequence comes from Pristiophorus japonicus, assembly GCF_044704955.1. Taxonomy (NCBI): domain Eukaryota; kingdom Metazoa; phylum Chordata; class Chondrichthyes; family Pristiophoridae; genus Pristiophorus; species Pristiophorus japonicus. The sequence continues at coordinate 248,174,724 of NC_091980.1, forward strand.
AAATATCAACAACAACAACAAAATATGAGGCCGAGTAGATAAAAATGGCCTGGTCCTCACTTCAGCAATTCAGAGCAAGCCTGGTGCACTCCCCGCTGGTCCACACACACCAAATTAAAATCGAGGCTATATTTTTTTACGTAACTGTACAATTTGAGGGAATTTTACATATTTATCTACCTACAGTAGGAAGAAAAATTCTATTTATTTATTTTCCAGGAATCTATCAAAACACACTGCCACAAAAATACATGGGGAATCAATCTCAGCAATTATCCCAGGATTGCATCTTCTGGGAATGGCACTGTTGACCTTGGCAGTCTTTCTGGGGTCAGGCAGAGGTTCTCTTAATTATCTGGCAACGGTGGGTTCCCGCGTCACTAGAGGTGCATCTGAAATCCCACCTGTCGAGGAGGCTGTAAAGTCTGACCCAAGATTGCTTGGATGGTGTGGGGTGCCGAGACCTCTCTGGAAACACATTATGGATGCCCTGTGGCTTCTATTGTATGGAGGGTACTTTAAATGAAATAAGAAATTAAATGTTCATCCAAATCTTCAGGTGCTAAGACTAAAAATCCAGCCTGGACTCCATGAAGACACACTTCATCATATCTCCACTAACCATATGCAGGGTCTCAGTGATGATTGGGGTCCAGCAACTCCCAATATAGTCTTTCCCTGCTGCTGTCCCCAACCCCATACCCTCTTAGGACCATGGCCGTTTTGGGGGCTGGTGTAAATGGGGACCAGCTGAGCTTCTGGCCATTCTGACTGACTGTGCTAAAGTTATAGTGGAAGCACAACTGCATGGCCACAGATGTTCGGGGTCACTTATTCTATTTCCTGTTTAAAAGACACTCATTTTATGCTGAGGTCAATTTGAGGTTAATTGCTGTTGATGGAGGAAGTTTTCAATTATGTTATAATGGATGATCCTATTTATTATGATGCTATTTTACAAGAATTAGGTATTACTGCAATCCTTTTTTGTGGATTTTTTTGTATTCATAAAGGTAAGTGTCATGTATGTCACCATCTTGCAACGACTATAAGTATGTAACTGTAACTCATGCACACTGTACCTGTACCCTTGTAATGCACACCCTGACCACAGGGAGTGAGCTCCTCACCTGGGCTTCCAGGTATAAAAGGTGAGGTCCCACCCAGGATCAAGATTCTTCAGTCCTGGAAGTAAAGTGAAGGTCACAGAGTGACTGTGTCTGATATATCCATGCCTCGTGTGAGTTTGTAACAAGGTGCAGAGACATACAGTAAGGAGTCCTGTGAAATTAAACATGCTTTTTGTCATTTATCTTACATTATTATATATAACTGTATATAATAATGTATAATAATGTCATATCTTATTACAGTCATGCTATACATGACTGTAATAAGATATGACCTGTAACCACCAGCATACCTTACCACCAGGGGTGCACTTGCAAAAGACAGGTAAATAAGGACAGGTCTCAGGCAAGTGCAGCAGTCCAGAGCTGTGAAATAAAGGTGCAGGTCCAGAGTGACCTTGACTTCACTATATGCCTCGTGTGAATCTGTACTGAGGGGACAGGACTTTACAGTGGTGACGAGTTACGGGATTACAGAATCCACAGAATGGAGAACAACGGATCAGATGAAAAGTACATTGCGGGAGACAATTGGGAGGACTTTATAGAAAGACTCCAGCAAAGCTTTGTAACCAAAGACTGGTTAGGCGACGATAAGGCAGACAAGAGAAGAGCCCATCTCTTGACCAGCTGTGGCTCGAAAACATACGCTTTAATGAAGGATCTGTTGACACCCGAGAAACCAGCAAGCAAGTCGTTTGAAGAATTGAGCACACTGATAAGAGACCACCTGAAGCCAGCGAGCAGCCTACACATGGCCAGACAACTCCAGACACTGTGTGGGCCAGAGCATACCCGACTTCGTGGCGGAACTTCGGAGGTTGGCTAGTTTATGTGAGTTCTCCGATGAACTGAGGAGAGAAATGCTGAGAGACTTTTTCATTGAAGGAATAGGCCACGCAGGCATATTCCGAAAGCACAAAGAAACCAAGAACCTGACCTTAGAGGCAGCAGCACTGGTTGCACGGACATTATTGGTAGGGGAAGAAGAAACGAGGTTGATTTACAACGCAGGTACGACAACTAACGAAATATCGGAACAAGAAGTTCACAGCACTAAACAAGCTGCTACCCCCACACACAGACAAAACCGGGAGAACAGGCTCTCGACAGCAGGCAGAAGCCATCAAGGGCCACAGGAACGGCCGTTCACACCTCATCAACCCACAATGCGAGCAATCAACTACAAACTGAGAGAAGCTCACGAGCGATCAGCCAGGCGCAGCTCATTCTTTGGAAACACTTTGAACAATGGAACAGGTCTCTGCCGGAGGTGTGGGGATGGGCACTCATCAAGGGGATGTTGATTTCAGCAGGCTGTTTGCAGAAATTGTGAATATACAGGGCATTTGGCCCGCATGTGCAAAAAATCGGCAGCTCGGCTGGTCTACGAATCGAATGGGTCGGAAAGCGGACCAGAAGATGGTGGGGACAGTACCTGGGACACCGACGTATAGCGGGTCAACACGATCAATGGCCGCTGCTCCTACAACAGGACGCCTCCTATAATAATGAGGGTCCTACTCAACGGGATATCTGTCAACATGGAGCCGGATACGGGAGTGAGTCAATCTCTCATGCGCGCTCAACAATTTGAACAACTGTGGCGCATAAAAGAGACAGACCAAAACTCACAAGGGTCGACACCAAACTAAGGACCTATACCAAAGAAATCGTACCAGTCCTCGGCAGCGCCATGCTCTCTGTCACACACAAAGGGACAGTGAACCGACTTCCCCAGTGGATTGTCCCCGGAGACCCCCAAGCACTGCTGGGGAGAAGTTGGCAGGCAAAACTAAACTGGAAATGGGATGATGTCCATGCTATGTCATTAAAGGAACAGGCCTCCTGCTCAACAGTTATAAAGCGATTTGGACATCTCTTTCAGCCAGGTGTGGGCACTTTCAAAGGGGCCAAAGTCAAAATCTACATCACACAGGATGCGAGACCAGTCTATCACAAGGCCAGAGCTGTACCCTATGTGATGAGGGAAAAGATTGAACACAAACTAGACAGGCTTCTGCGGGAAGACATTATATCACCTGTGGAATTTAGCGACTGGGCAAGTTCCATTGTCCCAGTCATAAAGCCTGATGGATCCGTACGAATCTGTGGGGACTACAAATCTACCATAAACAGAGTCTCGTTACAGGACCAGTACCCGTTGCCCAGAGCGGAGGACTTATTTGCCACATTGGCCGGAGGTAAACTTTTCTCAAAATTAGACCTCACATCTGCGTATATGATGCAAGAATTGACCGAGGAATCCAAGCCACTCACCACCATCAACACACATCGAGGCTTTTTCATGTACAATCGATGCCCATTCGGCATCAGGTCGGCAGCTGTCATATCCAGCGCAACATGGAGAGTCTACTCAAGTCCATCCCGGGGACAGTTGTATTTCATGACGACATACTTATCACGGGCAGGGACATCGACTCCCATCTCCGTAATTTGGAGGAAGTACTAAAGCGGTTGGATCGGGTAGGCTACGAGTAGGCTACGGGTAGGCTACGGGTAAGAAATCCAAGGGCCTGTTTCTCGCACCCGAGGTTGAATTTTTGGGCAGAAGGATTGCCACTGATGGAATCCGCCCAACTGAGTCCAAAACAGAAGTAATTCGCTTGGCACCCAGGCCCCGGAATGTTTCAGAACTGCGCGCCTTTCTCGGGCTACTCAATTACTTTGGGAACTTTATGCAGAACTTAAGCACGCTGCTGGAGCTTCTCCACGTGCTACTCAGGAAGGGGTGCGATTGGTTTTGGGGGGATGCCCAGGAACGCGCCTTCAATAAGGCACGCAAGCTTCTGTGTTCCAACAGCGTTTTGACTTTCTTTGACCCAGGTGAAAAGCTAGTTCTCACATGCGATGCGTCAGCATATGGGGTCGGGTGCGTTTTGCAACATGTCAATAGTGCGGGCAAATTACAACCCATAGCTTATGCCTCCAGGTCACTTTCGCGGGTGGAGCGCGGGTACGGAATGGTAGAGAAGGAGGCACTCGCGTGCATGTACGGTGTCAAAAAGATGCACCAATACCTTTTCGGGGCCAAGTTCACATTAGAAACCGACCACAAGCCCCTCACGTCCCTCCTATCCGAGAGCAAGGCAATAAACGCCAACACCTCGGCGCGAATTCAACGGTGGGCACTCAGGCTGGCGTCCTACAACTATACCATAAGGCACAGACCAGGCACAGACAACTGTGCCGACACGCTCAGCAGGCTACCCCTGGCGACCACGGAAGGGTCTGACGAACAGGACTGTAAGAAAGTCATGGCAATCAATGCCTTTGAGTGCACAGGTTCGCCCATGACGGCTCGCCAAATCAGAGCCTGGACGGCCAGCGACGCCATGTTATCCCTCGTAAAAAGACGTGTCCTAACCGGTGACTGGGCAGAGGCTCGCGATGCCTGCCCCGAGGAATTAAAACCCTTTCACAGGCGCATGCATGAGCTATCACTACAAGCAGACTGCCTAATGTGGGGCAGCCGAGTAGTCATGCCTCTGCGAGGCAGAGAGGCATTTATCCGGGAGCTCCACCGCGAGCACCCGGGGATTGTTCTCATGAAGGCCATAGCCAGATCCCACGTCTGGAGGCCTGGTATTGATGCGGACTTGGAGCTCTGCGTCCGAAGGTGCACCATTTGTGCCCAACTCAGCAATGCCCCCAGGGAGGCTCCACTAAGCCCCTGGCCCTGGCCTACCAAACCGTGGTCACGGGTGCACGTAGACTATGCGGGCCCATTCATGGGCAAAATGTTCCTCGTAGTTGTAGATGCATTTTCAAAGTGGATCGAATGCACCATTTTAAACTCGAGCACAACCTCCACCACTGTGGAGAGCCTCGCAACCATGTTTGCAACGCACGGAATCCCTGACATATTGGTCAGTGACAATGGTCCGTGCTTCACCAGCGCAGAATTCCAAGACTTTATAATTGACCACGGCATAAATCACGTCAAGACGGCACCGTTCAAGCCGGCCTCCAACGGCCAGGTGGAGAGAGCAGTGCAAATCATTAAACAAGGCATGCTTAAAATCCAAGGTCCCACGCTGCAGGGTCGCCTGTCACGACTGCTGCTGGCATACAGATCTCGTCCGCACTCACTGACTGGGATCGCCCCCGCGCAACTGTTGATGAAAAGGACTTTAAAAACAAGGCTCTCATTAATCCTCCCAGACATGCATGAAATCATTGAGGCAAAGCGCCGTAAGCTGACTGAGTAACAAGACAGGAATTCGAGGGGGAGACGGAATGAGATAGGGGACAAAGTGTTTGTACTAAACTATGGCAGGGGTCCCAAATGGCTTGCAGGGACAGTAACGGGCAAGGAAGGAAACAGGCTACTGGTAGTACAAATGGACAATGGCAAAACCTGCCGGAGACATGTAGACCAAGTCAAAAGCAGATTTACCAACAACACTGCGGAACCAGAGGCAGACTACAATGTGGAACTCGCACCACACCTGGTGGACAGACAGAGGGAACAACCTGAGGAAAGGGCAAGCCCAACAGACAGCCCAGGTGAGTCAATAACAATCACACCAATCAAAACAGACAGCCCAGGCGAGATACAAGCAACCACACCCAAAGAAAAACAGACACCAAGGCAAACAACTGAACCACAACTCAGACGCTCCACGCGAGAGCGTAGACCACCTGAGAGACTGAACCTATAAAGACAATAAGACCTTGGGGGAGGGTGATGTCATGTATCTTACATTATTATATATAACTGTATCCTAACATGCTATACATGACTGTAATAAGATATGACCTGTAACCACCAGCATACCTTACCACCAGGGGTGCACTTGCAAGTGACAGGTATATAAGGACAGGTCTCAGGCAAGTGCAGCATTCCAGAGCTGTGAAATAAAGGTGCAGTTCCAGAGTGACCTTGACTTCACTATATGCCTCGTGTGAAACTGTACTGAGGGGACACGACTTTACACTTTTATACTTCTTGCACCCATTGTCAACAGCAAGCATTCCAAAGTCAAGTATATCCAAGCCAAATACAGAATACAGCAATGCAGCTCCCTTCACTTTGCTCCATTAGTCGAGATAACAATTTTTGGGTTGCTGGGTGTAGTGCAACATAAGTACATTTGTGAAGATTCCCTCTGTTCAATATTGCTCGTGAAATTGTCCCGCATGTTCATTTCCTTTAGAACGTGTTTTGGACTTTGCTCGAAAGATTGAACAGAGGAAATCTTCACAAATACATTTCCAAAGTGTTTCAGGTGATGTCTAACTCCCTTGTACCTTAGTCCTAATCTGGAACAAAATGCTTTCTACTGCACTGAATTTTTCCACTTCCCAAACCAGCTAAGTATCATTACAATTTCTCTATATTTCTGAGAGTAACACCATGTAGATTTTGACTTTCTTAAATTTACTAAATAATCATTTATGGAAATCTAATTCCTTTATTTAATTTCTAACATGTTAATTTAATAACTCAAGTCCTGTGCAGATTTAATGCCATATTTATGGTAAGTTATAAATGTGGTGCCCTAGTTTTAACAGTCAGCTGTGATGCTTATCTTAATATGAGACTCATTACAGGAAAAATAACGTACATTATCATTCAACATAGAGGTACTTAAAAGACTAATTGTGGATAATGAACAACAATTGAAAGAGATGCAGAAATCATGGCAACAGAAACTAGAAGAAGCAAGGAGGGAATGGAAACAGCAATATAGCAGTATTACAAAGGTAATGATTTATGTATTTAATATCCTACTATCTATTATACAGATATTTTTAGCAAATATAATGGGCAATTCACTACAGCAATGTTATATCTAGGATTATAAAACCATGACTATACTCTCCTGTTTAGGAGCATCAACAGCTACAGAGTTCCATATTTTCCTCCTTGGAGGTTTAAAGCCCATTTCATATTGTCTTTCGATCCTATATTTGTGCATTATTTTCAAAAGAGCACATCTGTAAGAATTTCTAACTTGTGAATTGAAATTCTTTAAGTTCACTGCAGCTCGAAGGTGAAATAATTTTCAAATCAGTTTCCATAGAAGCAAATACCTCCATGAATGTACGATATTCTGGTTGTGAAAAGGCAAACGTTAACAGTGCAATTAAAAACATGAAGTGCTAATAATTAAAATTGTTTTACATCTGTGAATATTCATTCCAATTGGATCTCTATTTAAATAGCAATGAGAGTCGTCCTTTAATACAAAAACAAATTAGAGAATAGAACTGTAACCAATCATTTTTATTTTTAGGAAGAGAAAATGATGGCAGAGTTTCCCTATTTGTTGAATGTTAATGAAGATTCCCAATTGTCTGGGGTGGTTCGGCACTTTATTCATAACGGTAGGCGAAAGCTTTGAGAAAGTCTCCGTTATGCATGACTAATGGTGCAAGAGTAACCCTGATCAGTTTTCAAGCCTTTTAATCTTCTTATGCATTTATATCGTATTGCTGCTATGAACGAAAAAGAATCTTGTTACAGTGCAAAATGATATGATCTGTTTCATTTGAGAGCTGAAGTATTTAGTGCTGTTGGAAAAAAACACTCACAGCTGATTTATGCTAGAAAGAGTTAAAAGAAAGAGAACAGAATTGCATTTAATTTAACCTTATACAGTACTTAGTACTCAGGAAGATTTCTGCATGTATTCCCTGTGGCTGATATCACTGACTGAAGCCCCAACTCTCATTTGCAAATGAATAAACTGACTTCTTGCTGTGCACCATGCAGGAACCTAGAATGAGCAGGTGTTCTATAATTACAATTACTGCGTGGTGCAGCCAGAAACTTATTTTACTATTTCAGGCATTTCTGCAATTGGACGAACCGATGGGTTGGAGCAGGACATTGTTTTGAAAGGACTTGGGTAAGTGAAAACTAGGGATTGAGTTATCTTCCATTGCTCTCATGTGTAACAAGGAAAATTGAAGTTTAGAACAATTCAAAAGTCTATTGAAAGACTCCGATGGTTCGACTTAACTTGTGGAGCGTACTGGCCAGCCATCTGTTCTGCCGGAGAGGTAGCCACCATTTTGAAGCCTGCGCCTCATTTGAATCTAACTGAGAAGCTGTGGATGACAAGCTGTGGATGCCAAACGGGTGCCCCGAGGCGGCTCACCTGTTTTGGACCACAGGAATGTCGGCCAGCTGGGCTGCCAGTGGCAACTGAAGGTAGGTCCTGCGAAGGGGGAAAGTGAGGCTGAGTATGCGAGCCTAGGCCATTTCCTGAGCGGCCATTGGTAGTCCCTCAAATCCAGTACACATGGGCAGAGTGGTCATCGCACACTCCACCCAACTCTCCCTTAAGATTGCCATCAGGGTCCTAACTACATCATTAGGAGCCTGATTTATTTGGGTAGAAGGCTTTCTGACTGTTTCACGTGGGCACTGTGGTTGCCCAGGGTTAGGGATCTTTAAAGCAATCTCACCATCAAAGATAAATAATTAGAAACATAGAAACATAGAAAATAGGTGCAGGAGTAGGCCCTTCGGCCCTTCGAGCCTGCACCACCATTCAATAAGATCATGGCTGATCATTCACCTCAGTACCCCTTTCCTGCTTTCTCTCCATACCCCTTGATCTCTTTAGCCAAGGACCATATCTAACTCCCTCTTGAATATATCCAATGAACTGGCATCAACAATTCCCTGCGGTAGGGAATTCCACAGGTTAACAACTCTGAGTGAAGAAATTTCTCCTCGTCTCAGTCCTAAATGGCTTACCCCTTATCCTAAGATTGTGTCCCCTGGTTCTGGACTTCCTCAACATCGGGAACATTCTTCCTGCATCTAACATGTCCAATCCTGTCAGAATTTTATGTTTCTATGAGATCCCCCCTCAAACTTCTAAACTCCAGTGAATACAGGCACAGTCGATTCAGTCTCTCCTCATATGTCAGTCCTGCCATCCCGGGAATCAGTCTGGTGAACCTTCACTGCACTCCCTCAATAGCAAGAACGTCCTTCCTCAGATTAGGAGACCAAAACTGAACACAATATTCCAGGTGAGATCTCACTAAGGCCCTGTACAACTGCAGTAAGACCTCCCTGCTCCTATACTCAAATCCCCTAGCTATGAAGGCCAACATACCATTTGCCTTCTTCATCGCCTGTTGTACCTGCATGCCAACTTTCAATGACTGATGTACCATGACACCCAGGTCTCGTTGCACCTCCCCTTTTCCTAATCTGCCACCATTCAGATAATATTCTGCCTTCGTGTTTTTGCCACCAAAGTGGATAACCTCACATTTAGCCACATTATACTGCCACGTGTTTGCCCACTCACCTAACCTGTCCAAGTCACCCTGCAGCCTTTTGGCGTCCTCCTCACAGCTCACACCGCCACCCAGATTAGTGTCATCTGCAAACTTGGAGATATTACACTCAATTCCCTCATCCAAATCATTAATGTATATTGTAAAGAGCTGGGGTCCCAGCACTGAGCCTTGTGGCACCCCACTAGCCACTGCCTGCCATTCTGAAAAGGATCCGTTTATCCCGACTCTCTGCTTCTTGTCTGCCAACCAGTTCTCTATCCACGTCAGTACATTACCCCCAATACCATGTGCTTTAATTTTGCACACTAATCTCTTGTGTGGGACCTTGTCAAAAGCCTTTTGAAAGTCCAAATGTACCACATGTACTGGTTCTCCCTTGTCCACTCTATTAGTTACATCCTCAAAAAATTCTAGAAGATTTGTCAAGCAGGATTTCCCTTTCATAAATCCATGCTGACTTGGACCGATCCCGTCCAGGTTGCAAGGCCATGGTGTCAACGTTTGAAAGATAACGGGTATACATTCAAACGGAAAATTTGGAAATATCTAATAATACTAACATAAAAGTGAATCCAAAAGTCTTTTATAGGCATAGAAATAATAAACGGGTAGTAAGAGGAAGGGTGGGACCTATTACGGACCAAAAAGGAGCACAAATCATTGAAGGTGGCCGGGCAGGTTGAGAAAGCGGTTAATAAAACATATGGGATCCTGGGCTTCATAAAGAGAGATATAGAATACAAAAGCAAGGAAGTTATGATGAATCATTATAAAACATTAGTTTATCCTTAACTGGAGTATTATGTCCATTTCTGGGCACCGCACTTTAGGAAGGATGTGAAGCCTTAGAGAAGGTGCAGAAAAGATTTACAAGAATGGTTCCAAGGATGAGGTACTTCAGTTACATGGATATGTTATGTATGTAAACATTACTAATGTGTAAGACTTGTCGCCAGGGGGCGTGCCTATGGGAAACCCAAGGGTCATCTACACACCCTGGGCAAGTAGGTATAAAAAGCAGTCTACCATGCTGCTTCCTCACTCTGGAGTTACATTAAAGAGACCAAGGTCACAACAATTGGAGCTTACAATATACAGTCTTGTGGAATTATTCTGAACATAACAATTGGTGACGATTAACAGATCACGAACTTTCACGCAGTTATGGCTGCCTTTGGTATTCTTGAGAGATTTGTTGAGGGTGATGATTGGGATGCCTTTATTGAGTGTCTTGATCAGTACTTCATGGCCAATGAGCTGGAAAATGAAGAAACCACGGTCAAACACAGGGCAATTCTCCTTACCGTTTGCGGGTCCATGACATATGGCCTCATCAAAAATCTGCTAGCACTGATGAAACCAACAGAGAAGACATATGCAGAGTTGTGCACGCTGGTTTGGGAACACCTCAAGCCGAAGAATCTTGATGGCCAGGTATCGCTTTTATATGCCCCATCGCTCCGAGGGCCGGGACGTGGCGAGCTATGTCGCTGACCTAAGACGCCTTGCGGGACTGTGCATATTTGCTGGATTTTTGGGGGAAGTGTTGCGGGACTTTTTCATGCTTGGAATCGGCCACGAGATCATTCTTCGCAAACTGCTGTCTGCCGAATCCCTCGATCTGAGCAAGGCCATTATGATAGCCCAGGCTTTTATGTCCACGAACGATAACACTAAACAGATATCATTGCAGCATTGAAACTCACCGGCAAGTACTATGCATAAAATAATGCCTTCAGCAGGCAGAACTGTACATAGCAGGGCCTATACACCCGCAGAGGCCAGATCTAGGATGACTCAGAGTCCGACGTGGGGCGTGAATGCGAATCCATTAACACCATGTTGGCGCTGCGGGGGTAATCATCGAGCCCATCAATGTCGATTCAAGCACTACGTGTGCAAGAGCTGTGGAACAATGGGGCACCTCCAGCGAATGTGCAGACATGCTGCGACTCACCACGTGGCAGAGTCGGCAGAAGATGACCGATCCGACGCAGATCACGCTGAACGAGTAAGAAAGGCAACTCAACCCGAGGCTAAAGAGGAAGTGTATGGGGTACACACCTTCACCACCAAAAGTCCTCCGATAATGTTAAAAGTAAAAATAAATGGCATTCCAGTTTCCATGGAACTGGACACGGGGATGAGTCAGTCAATTATGAGCCAGAAGGCTTTTGAGAAACTGGGACAACAAGGCACAAAGGCCAAAACTAAGCACGATCCACACTTAGTTGCGCACTTACACCAAAGAGGTCATACCAGTCATTGGCAGTGCGGCAGTGAAGGTATCGTACGATGGAGCTGTGCATGATTTACCACTATAGATTGTACCAGGCGATGGCCCAACACTGTTCGGCAGAAGCTGACGAGGAAAGATCCAATGGAACTGGGATGACATCATAGCACTGTCTTTGGTGGATGACGCCTCGTGCGCCCAAGTGCTAAACAAATTCCCGTCGTTATTCAAGCCAGGCATCGGCAACTTCACAGGCGCCAAAGTGCAGATCCATCTAGTCCCTGATGCATGGTCCGTTCATCACAAGGCCCGAGCGTTTCCATACATGATGCGAGAGAAAGTCGAGATCGAGCTGGACAGATTTCAACGAGAGGAGATCATATTGCCAGTTGAGTTCAACAACTGGGCCAATCCAATTGTTCCGGTGTTGAAAAGCGATGGGACGGTCAGAATCTGCGGGGACTACAAGTTAACGATCAACCGAGTCTCGTTACAGGACCAGCACCCACTACCCAAAATGGATGACCTGTTCGCAATGCTAGCAGCGGGGAAGTCATTCACCAAGCTGGATCTAACCTCTGCTTACATGACACAGGAGCTGGCTGAACCTTTGAAAAAATTGACGTGCATCAACGCGCACAAAGGACTGTTCATATACCACAGATGCCCCTTTGGGATTCGCTCGGCTGGGGCCATCTTCCAGAGGAACATGGAGAGTCTGCTGAAATTGGTTCCGTGCACCGTGGTGTTTCAAGATGACATCTTGATCACTGGCCGCAACACCACTGAAAACTTGCACAACCTGGAAGAGGTTCTCAAGCGACTGGACAGAGTGGGACTCAGGCTGAAACGCTTCAAGTGTGTTTTCCTGGCGCCAGAGGTCGAATTTCTGGGGAGAAAGATTGCGGCGGACGGCATCAGACTCACGGACTCCAAGACGGAGGCCATTAAGAATGCACCCAGACCACAGAATGTGATGGAGCTGCATTCGTTCCTGGGACTCAACTATTTTGGTAACTTTCTACTGGGGTTGAGCACTTTGCTGCAACTATTGCATTTATTGCTATGCAAGGGTGATGACTGGATTTGGGGTAAATCTCAAGACACAGCCTTTAACAAGACCAGAAACCTGCTACGTTCTAACAAGTTACTTGTATTGTATGACCCGCGTAAACGTTTAGTACTAGCTTGTGATGCATCTTCATACGGGGTCGGTTGTGTCTTACAGCAAGCCAATGTGTCAGGCAAACTGCAACCGCTTGCATATGCGTCCAGAAGCTTATCTAAGGCTGAAAGAGCCTACAGTATGGTTGAGAAAGAAGCATTAGCATGCGTATACGGGGTTAAGAAAATGCACCAATACCTATGTGGACTCCGGTTCAAACTTGAAACCGACCACAAGCCACTCATTTCGCTGTTCTCAGAAAGCAAAAGTATTTAACAGCAATGCTTCATCCCGCATCCAAAGATGGGCACTAACGTTATCTGCGTATCACTATGTAATCCGCTACAGACCAGGCACTGTGAACTGTGCTGATGCCCTCAGTTGGTTACTATTGCCACCACCGGGGTGGAAATGGTGCAACCCGCAGACTTGCTTCTTGTAATTAATGCTTTTGAGAGCGAGGGTTCACCCATCATGGCTTGCCAGATCAGGACCTGGACTAGCCAGGACCCTATGCTATCACTAGTAAAAAGCTACATCCTTAATGGGAGCTGGTCGGCGGTTCCCGGGGAAATGCAAGACGAAATTAAGCCGTTCCACCGATGCAAGGATGAAATGTCCATCCATTTGGACTGTCTCTTATGGGGGAATTGTGTTGTTTTGCCAAAAAAAGGCAGGGAAACGTTTATATGCGATCTTCACAGTACCCACCCAGGCATAGTCATGATGAAGGCTATTGCCAGGTCGCACGTTTGGTGGCCCAGCATTGATTGGAATTGGAGTCAGGCGTACATCAATGTAACACTTGCTCACAATTGATCAATGCACCAAGGGAGGCCCCACTGAGTCTGTGGTCATGGCCCTCCAAACCGTGGTCCAGGTTCCACGTAGGTTTCGCTGGCCCTTTTCTAGGAAAGACTTTCCTAGTAGCAGTGGACACTTACTCTAAATGGATTGAATGTATAATAATGTCGTCATGTACGTCCACTGCCACCATTGATAGCCTCCGGGCCATGTTCGCCACCCTTGGTTTGCCCGACATCTTTGTTAGTGACAATGGACCATGTTTCACCAGCTCAGAATTCAACGAGTTCATGACCCGCAATGGCATCAAGCATGTCAGCTCCGCACGGTTTAAGCCCACATCCAATGGTCAAGCGGAACGGGCAGTCCAAACCATCAAGCAGAGCTTAAATGTGTGACGGACAGTTCCCTGCAGACCCGGTTATTTTAGATTCTGCTCAGCTACCGCACGCGACCCCACTCGCTTATTGGGGTTCCCCCTGCAGAATTGCTAATGAAGAGAGCACTCAAAACCAGGCTCTCCTTACTCCACCCAGATCTTAATGATCATGCAGAAACCCAGCGTCACCAGTATAACATGTACCACCATCGCACGGCTGTATCACGTGACATTGAGGTTAATGACCATGTGTTTGTTCTTAATAACGGGCATGGTCCCAAATGGGTTGCTGGCACTGTCTTAGCCAAGGAAGGGAAAAGAGTGTTTGTTGTCAAACTTTTGCATAGACAAACGTGCAGAAAGCATTTGGATCAGACCAAACTGCGGTTCACTGACAACCGAGAACAGTTTGAAGAGGTCATTACCATCAAGATGAAGGATTTGAATATAATATCTCCAAGTTTTCAGATGACACTAAGCTGGATGGCAGTGCGAGCTGCGAGGAGGATGCTAGGAGGCTGCAGGGTGACTTGGACAGGTTCGGTGAATGGGCAAATGCATGGCAGATGCAGTATAATGTGGATAAATGTGAGGTTATCCACTTTGGTGGCAAAAGCAGGAAGGCAGATTATTATCTGAATGGTGATAGATTATTAAAAGGGAAAGTGCAACGAGACCTGGGTGTCATGGTACATCAGTCACTGAAGGTAGGCATGCAGGTACAGCAGGCAGTAAAGAAAGCTAATGGTATGTTGGCTTTCATAACGAAGGGATTTGAGTATAGGAGCAAGGAGGTCTTACTGCAGTTGTACAGGGCCTTGGTGAGACCACACCTTGAGTATTGTATGCAGTTTTGTCTCCTAATCTGAGAAAGGACATTCTTGCTATTGAGGGAGTGCAGCGAAGGTTCACCAGGCTGATTCCCGGGATGGCAGGACTGACATATGAAGAAAGACTGGATCGACTAGGTTATATTCACTGGAATTTAGAAGAATGAGAGGAGATCTCATAGAAACATATAAAATTATGACAGGATTGAACAAGTTAAATGCAGGAAAAATGTTGGGGAAGTCCAGAACCAGGGGTCACAGTCTAAGGATAAGGGGTAAGCCATTGAGGACCGAGATGAGGAGAAACTTCTTCACTCAGAGAATTGTGAACCTGTGGAATTCTCTACCACAGAAAGTTGTTGAGGCCAGTTCATTAGAAATATTGAAAAGGGAGCTAGATGTGGCATTTACAGCTAAAGGGATCAAGGGGTATGGAGAGAAAGCGGGAATGGGATACTGAAGTTGCATGATTAGCCATGATCATATTGAATGGTGGTGCAGGCCCGAAGGGCCGAAAGGCCTACTCCTGCACCTATTTTCTATGTTTCTATGTTTCAATGATCCACCCACACACACCCAACCAGCAATCGACCTCGCGATCAACCACGAGGATGAACCCACCATGCCGACAATCCGATCAGACCAGCCACACTACAGTGCAGCAATGATCTGACCGACTCACCTATGCCAGGACTTCAACTCAGAGAACGCAGAGCCCCGGATCGCTTCAACTTATTAATAAGACTTTGGAAGGGAATGATGTTATGTATGTAAACATTGCCAATGTACAAGACTTGCCACTAGGGGGCGTACCTGTGGGAGACCAAGGGTCACCTGCACACCCTGGGCAAGCAGGTATAAAAGGCAGTCTACCATGCTGCTTCCTCACTCTGGAGTTACATTACAGAGACCAAGGTCACAACAGTTTGAGCTTACAACATGCAGTCTTGTGGAGTTACTCTGAACATAACAAAGGGGATAGACATGGAGCAGCGTGGAGGCCCCGATCTGTGTGAGAACACCAGTGGCGGGTCGGGGCCATAAAAGGAGCGGAGATGAGCTGCCCGGGAGCAACATGGAGGCAGGTCGCTCCAGGGAACTGCGCGAGCTGGTGCAGGAGGGCGACGGCAGCGAAGTCCAGGTCGGTGATTGGAGAGTGGGCAGATACAGCAGGAGCGATGAGGTCGGGCAAAGGAGCGGCAAGAGATTGTGGAGGGATGTGATCGGGGCCCAGGGGAGGCATGAGTTTGTAGCCAGGGGCCCATGGGGAGCATGGGCCAGCCCACAGTGCGATATAGAAACATAGAAAATAGGTGCAGGAGTAGGCCATTCGGCCCTTTGAGCCTGTACCGCCATTCAATGAGTTCATGGCTGAACATGCAACTTCAGTACCCCATTCCTGCTTTCTCGCCATACCCCTTGATCCCCCGAGTAGTAAGGACTACATCTAACTCCTTTTTGAATATATTTAGTGAATTGGCCTCAACAACTTTCTGTGGTAGAGAATTCCACAGGTTCACCACTCTCTGGGTGAAGAAGTTTCTCCTCATCTCGGTCCTAAATGGCTTACCCCTTATCCTTAGACTGTGACCCCTGGTTCTGGACTTCCCCAACATTGGGAATATTCTTCCTGCATCTAACCTGTCTAAACCCGTCAGAATTTTAAACATTTCTATGAGATCCCCTCTCATTCTTCTGAACCCCAGTGAATACAAGCCCAGTTGATCCAGTCTTTCTTGATATGTCAGTCCCGCCATCCCGGGAATCAGTCTGGTGAATCTTCGCTGCACTCCCTCAATAGCAAGAATGTCCTTCCTCAAGTTAGGAGACCAAAACTGTACACAATACTCCAGGTGTGGCCTCACCAAGGCCCTGTACAACTGTAGCAACACCTCCCTGCCCCTGTACTCAAATCCCCGAGCTATGAAGGCCAACATGACATTTGCTTTCTTAACCGCCTGCTGTACCTGAATGCCAACCTTCAATGACTATGTGTGTGCACTAGGTCCGTGCAGCAGAGCTGGTCTCCAGTCATCTTGGGTAATCCTTGCCACTGGACCAAGACCTAGCTCTGTCAAACCCGTGTGGTGGGTGGTGTGCAATGGCCACCACATGTTAAAAAAATCCATGCACAGGCATCTTCCACCTTTGAGGATGTAAGTCGGATCCTTCATTCAAAACACCTGTGAACTCATCCTTTTCTGGCGTGGAAGCAAGTCATCCTCATTTCGATGATGATGGGATAGACTGGAGAAGTTGGTGTTGTTCTCTTTAGAGCAGAGAAGGTTGAAAAGAGATTTGATAGAGGTTGTACTGGGTTCTGTAAGTTGTAGCTTGTGGCAAGTGATAACTCTTATTTCCCCAGCTAGCATCAACTACAAGAAATATGACTAAAGCTCAGAGCTTCAGTATCCAAATCCTTTAATAAATGTATGTGTGGCTGTAAAATATAAACAAAAAGACAGACTCGAGATTTCTTACAGTACATCAAAGGGAACAATACAATAATCCCAGAACGATTGGATAAAGCAGCAATAAAGAGAAGTTACTTACATAACTGTGGTTCTGGAGGGGTCACATAAACAGAGGTCTAATTCCTAACGAACAATAAGTTAAAGATTTCACAACAAAATGGATGACTGCCATGCTGGCTGGCTTCTTCACTCTGTATGGCTTCACTCTGATCCGAATCTGAATGGGCGCCACCCAGTGGCGTGAAACGGCAAGACATGATACGGAGTCTCTGAGGTGTCAGAAAATGCCTCCGTCCATCACATCTAAAAATAACAAGCATTGAATTTTTACTAATTAGCCGAACTATTATAGTTAGAGCTCAGCTCCCACTCGTTCATGGGAATGGCTTTGAGGCGGGTGCCGTCTGCACAAGTACAAGTTCCGATATCGGTCTCAAGTAGTTGCGACGCGTGCCATCGTTGCAGACCATAACATCCACCTTGTGTACTCTCCCATCATCGCTGGGGTAGGACTTTGTGACACGTGCAAGTGGCCAGTCATTCCGGGGACTTCCTTCTGCCGGAGGAAAATGAGATCTCCGGCAAACGTCAGGCTTAGTCTCGTTAAACTTCTGTCAAGGCTCCCAGCTCTGAAAGTACTTCTTCTGCCATCGAATCCAGAATTGATCTGCTAGACATTGGGCCTATTGCCAATGTCGTCGTCCATACAGATCTTCCTGCATGAGGTTGCCGGCCAATGCCTGGAGGGGCTGAGTTTTCATAGTTAAGAACATGGCAGGAGTGAGTGCCTGAGATTCATTGTTGGAAGGGTCAGCTGGTTGTTGTTGAGGGGTAAAGGGAACTCCAGTTTCCGAGTTGGTGTGAGCACCTTCTCTCAAGATCTCGATGAAGTGTTGGTCTTGGATGGACATGGCCTTCAGGCTATCTTCGGGAGTTTCTTTCCATGATTCGTTCATCGTTTCATCTCCGCAGGGTGTGGAGAGAGGTCCTTTCACATAAATGTGCTTCTTGTTGGCCCCTGGGTTGTCTGGTTGTAGCTGAAGGATAGTACAGTTGACAGAGGCATGGACTTTCTCATTTGCACAGCTCATCCAAACCTGTCCGGAGGCTGTCCAGCCGAGGTCGGTATGTTGTGCCCACGGTGTTCTTCTCGACTCGTTGCGAGACTCCCTGACCTTGAGGGGTTCAGGGCAATTTCTTCCAATGAGGAGGATGATATTTGCATCTTTTCTCGGCCCGGGTATCGTTTTCACCACTGAAATCGGGACGCGGGATCTTGCTTCTGTCTCCAGGGGATTCTTGATGAGGGTGGGCATTTTCCATCTGCTGCATCTATGATCAGACCGCTTGCTCATCTCCCTTCTGCCGTGATTCTGTCTCCACCACAGGTGGAAAGCTTAACTGGGAAAACTGGATCTGGGAGGTCTCAGGGTCTCCAAAGCAGGCTTTAGACTGGCGGTCCAGCACTACGTAGCCAAGGATACGTTTCGAGGGACGATCTCTGTGGTAGATTTTGCATAGAACAAGATCAAGCCATCAAGGTATCTGGTGCACTTTGCGTTGGCCTCCAAGAACCTAGTGGTCGTCCATTGGCTTCTCGTTGTGAGTCTCCCCACTATTCTGTCTCAGCATCATGTGCAGGAAGGAGGCATGCTCTGTGCCTTGGTCTCATAGGCTTGTATTCTGTGGTTGTTACCACACCTGAAACACAGGCCCTTGGCTTTGCAGAATTCTCTTCGCTCTTGAATGGGCTTTTGGCTGAAGGCAGTGCATTCCAACAGATGGTGGCGCACTGTGATGGTAGAGGCATATCTCTGAGGCTTGCAGCATGGACGCTGACTTCGTAGGTGTAGATGTTGCCAAGACACGAAGAGAAGAGCTGGGACTTCTGTTTCTTCCTGTCCTCTCAGAGATTGGATGATGGACCTGGCTTGATGGGTAAAGGTCGGGGTCATTGTGCAGTCTGGGTTCATCTCTCAGGAATCTAGCCAGCATGGCGAAAGGAGGGTAACTGCCGTTATCTGTTTTATTCTCTGATACATGCCTCCTCCTCGTTATGTATGTAGGTAGGAAGTTTGTCAAGGATTGGGTGAAGATAGTGAGAGTAATTAAGCACCGTCAAGTCGGGCAAGTCGTCCATCTGTGCTGCAATGTCCAGGCACAAATCTGCAAGTTCGAGAAATTGGCAGCTTTCATCTGCTTTGAACTTAGAAAAGCTGTCAAGTTTTTCAAGGACGGATGCTGTGATTTTTGTCCAGTTGCCGAATCTCTCTTTGAGTTCCTTCCATGCTTCTTGGTAGGCCGGAACCTGTCTACCAGTATCTTGATCTTCCCTTTTGTAAATTTGGTGAGAAATGTAAGCTTCTGCATGGCTGGGGTGTGGGCCTGGTCTACCATGGTTTCGAATGCGTAACATGGCTGAAACATGATAGGGTCCCTATCATAGACATCAGGCTCATGTACAGGCTGACGCTGACGAGCGAGATTGTCGGAAATTTCTCTCGTCAGATTGAGGAATGGATCCTTCTTGTTGGTTGCCATGTCGGGAGGCGAGGAGTTTGACTCGTTCGCTCCGGGAGGCGTGGAGTTTGACTCGTTCGGTGCCGCGCCAATGGGTGCTGGGACAGCTGTTTGTTCTGTTACGGATGGCCGAAACATCGGGGCTGCTGCCCGAAGGTGGTTTACTGGGGCAGACCTAGCTGACATGTCGGTGAAGTCTCAGACTGCGAGTCATTGGAGGTCTGTTCTGGTGACGTTCAGGGCCAAGCTATCTGTTGATGCTCGGCTTGCAGTATTGCATCTAACCTTGCTCTCTCTATGGCGGCGGTTTGGCCACCACAAAGTATTTGGAGCTCTGCCTCGGCCGGAGCTCGTTTTCCTCAGCTTCCACTTTTGCCCTTGTCGCCTCTTCAGCTGATCCTCTCGCTATGGCCTCCTCAAAGGCTGTGTTCTCGGCTGCAGCAGCAGCATTGACTAGAGTTTTGACCCAGGCACTCAGAACTGAGGACCATGATCTTCAGCTCCTTGCCGACCATCTGCTGACGCTTGAGTGTGATTCTAGGGCCAAGGAGCAGAGCCGCTCCGTCGCGTGATCGAGAGTGCTGTTCGCAAGACGGCAGTTTTCTAGAAAGGTTGATTTAGTTTGTTGGGCATCTTCCTTGAATGTTCCCATTTTATCTTGGGTGTAGAGATCCTTGAGCACAGACCATAGCTCAGTGTATGTCCGGAGTGCAGAGTGAGCTTCAGTCAATTCCATTTGAAGAGTGGTTTCGTCATCCGGTGCACCTTGTAGGTTTTCGAGAATTTGTTCGGTTTTCCCCCAGTGTCGATGTAGTTTTCATTTCCCTGCTTCTACATCATTGTTGAGAGCTTTCAATGTGGGATGTCTCTCTCAGTGTGGTCGACTCGAAGGGTCTGTAGTACTGGGAGAGATCTCACCGAGCTCTGGGTGTTGAGTTTCACCATGAAGGGAGATCAGTGTGGTATCAGGGACACCTGACATGATAATCTTTCTGTGTGGTGACCACTGGACAATTACTCGGGGGTAATTTTTAAGTCGGTTCGTCAAAGTTATTTAATTGTACTGGGTTCTGTAAGAATGTAGCTTGTGGCAAGCGATAATTCTTATTTCCCCAGCTGGTGTCAACTACAACACCAATATATATGGCTAAAGATCAGAGCTTCAGAATCCAAATCCTTTAATAAATGTATGTGTGGCTGTGAAATAAAAACAAAAAGATAGACTCGAGATTTCTTACAGTACATCAAAAAGGAACAATACAACAATCCCAGAATGATTGAATAAAGCAGCAATAAAGAGAAGTTACTTACATAACTGATTCTGGAGGGGTCACAAAACAGAGGTCTAATTCCTAACTAACAATAAGTTAAAGATTTCACAACAAAATGGCTGGCTGGCTTCTTCACTCTGTCTGGCTTCACTCTGACCCGAATCTGA
This sequence comes from Pristiophorus japonicus, assembly GCF_044704955.1. NCBI lineage: Eukaryota > Metazoa > Chordata > Chondrichthyes > Pristiophoridae > Pristiophorus > Pristiophorus japonicus. The sequence goes on from NC_091980.1 coordinate 248,195,992, forward strand.
AAGACCGCCACCCAGTGGTGGGAAACGATAAGACATGATACGGTGCCAGAAAATGTCTCAGTCTATCACATAGGTGTTCAAAATCATGAGTGGTTTAGACAGAGTAGATGAAGAGAAACTGTTCCCATTGGCAGAAGGGCTGAGAACCAGAAGACACAGAACAGGGTGGATAAAGGGGAAACGGTGCATGTGATGTATTTGGACATCCAGAAGGCATTTGACAAGGTGCCACATAAAAGGTTACTGCACAAGATAAAAGTTCATGGGGTTGGGGGTAATATATTAGCATGGATAGAGGATTGGCTAACTAACAGAAAACAGAGAGTCAGGATAAATGGTTCATTCACTGGTTGGCAACCAGTAACTAGTGGGGTGCCGCAGGGATCAGTGCTGGGACCTCAACTATTTACAATCTATATTAATGACTTGGAAGAAGGGACTGAGTATAACGTAGCCAAGTTTGCTGACGATACAAAGATGGGAGGAAAAGCAATGTGTAAGGAGGACACAAAAAATCTGCAAAAGAACATAGATAAGCTAAGTGAGTGGGCAAAAATTGGAAAGTGTGAGGTCGTGCACTTTGGCAGAAAAAAGTCAAAGAGCAAGTTATTATTTAAATGGAGAAAGATTACAAAGTGCCGCAGTACAGTGAGATCTGGGGGTGCTTGTGCATGAAATGCAAAAGGATAGTATGCAGGTACAGCAAGTGATCAGGAAGGCCAACGGTATCTTAGCCTTTATTGCAAAGGGGATGGAGTACAAAAGCAGGGAAGTCTTGCTACAGCTATATAAGGTATTGGTGAGGCCACACCTGGAATACTGCGTGCAGTTTTAGTTTCCATATTTATGAAAGGAAATACTTGCTTTGGAGGCAGTTCAGAGAAGGTTCACTAGGTTGATTCCGAGGATGAGGGGGTTGACATGAGGAAAGGTCGAGTAGGTTGAGCCTCTACTCATTGGAATTCAGAAGAATGAGAGGTGATCTTATCGAAACATATAAGATTATGAGGGGGCTTGACAAGGTGGATGCAGAGAGGATGTTTCCACTGATGGGAGAGACTAGAACTAGAGGGCATGATCTTAGAATAAGGGGCCGCCCATTTAAAACTGAGATGAGGAGTCATTTCTTCTCTGAGGGTTGAAAATCAGTGGGATTCACTGCCTTAGAGAGCTGTGGAAGCTGGGACATTGAATGAATTTAAGACAGAAATAGGCAGTTTCTTAAACGATAAGGGGTTATGGGGAGCAGGCGGGGAAGTGGAGCTGAGTCCATGATCAGATCAGCCATGATCTTATTGAATGGCGGAGCAGGCTCGAGGGGCCGTATGGCCTACTCCTGCTCCTATTTCTTATGTTCTTATTTAAGGTGATTGGCAGAAGAACCAAAGGAAAATCTTTTTTACGCAGCGAGTGGTTAGGATCTGGAATGCACTGCCTGAAAGGGTGGTGGAGGCAGAATCAATTATGACTTTCAAAAGGGAATTGGATAAGTACCTGAAGAAAAATAAATTGCAGGGCTACGGAGCGAAAGGACGGGGAAAGGCGGGGAATGGGACTAGCTGAAGTGCTCGTGCAGAGGCCCGGCATGGGCTCAACGGCCAAGTGGCCTCTTTCTATGTTGTTACCATTCTATGATTATTTGATTTAATGTGGTAAACAGTATTAAAATTAAACATTTGAAGTGTGCTAATCTCAGATTGGGTATGCCTTACACTTCATATTTTGCATTTTTAGGATTCTGGACAAGCATGCAGTGCTTACTGTTTGTGACCACAAAGTGGTACTAGAGCCCCTAAACAAGGCCAGGGTGATAATCAATGGAGTACCTCTTCTAACAAAATATCAGCTGCTACATCTGGTAAGCATAACAAACACATGTCCACTTGCATGAATTTATATCTGTAAGATGTATTTGCACAACTTCACTGACATAATGTAAAGTTGAGACATAGCTTATTTTTACTGTGTCTATGGTGGGCTGGCAGCTTTATGCTGCAATCAAGAAAGACTTGCATTTATATAGCGCCTTTCACGACATCCCAAAGCTCTTTACAGCCAATGAAATACTTTTGGAGTGTAGTCACTGTTGTAATATTGGAAACGTGGCAGCCAATTTGTGCACAGCAAGCTCCCACTAACAGCAATGTGATAATGACCAGATAATCTGTTTTAGTGATGCTGATTGAGGGATAGACATTGGCCAGAACACCGGGGAAAACTCCCCTACTCTTATTTGAATAGTGGCACACGATCTTTTACAACAACTTAAGAGAGCAGATGTAACTTGGTGACATCCTCGATTTAATATCGCATCTGAAAGACAGCACCTCTGACAGTGCAGCATTTCTTCAGTACTGCACTGGAGTGTCAGCTTAGATTATTGTGCTTAAGTCTCTGGAGTGGGACCCCACAACTTTCTGACTCAGAGTGCTACTCACTGAACCACAGCTGACACTGTGGCTTGGACATGTTGCTTGTACAGTCTTGGGCACTTCAACACTCGACTAGACACAGTTATAGTGATGACTGGCATTAACTGTAAGTGTAAGAATGCTAAATGATGCTGGTTAACTCAAAGCTCAGATAAATTGTGCAACCATTGATCAAAGAAATGTCACCCAAAATTTTAGCTTCAATCTTCCGTAATAGCTTCCCATTAACCTCACAGACATGGAATGCTGAATATCGCTAACACTTGATGAAAGATTTCTAAATTTTCAAATATACAGACTGTATCATGATTGATATTTAAAAAATGATATAGTTACACAGTAAATCAGAAATAAATTTCATGAAGATCATGCCGTGCTGTGGTGTACAGTTAATTATGATAGTGACAACTGTTTTCTCCCTTGGCAGGACAGAGTTATAATCGGATCCAGTTCATTCTACTTGTATGTGGGTTTCCCACATGAACGCAGTGCCAAAGATAAAATACATAAATACAATTATGAATTTTTTGCTTCCGAACTGGCATCTATCGAAGGATTTGGACAGGTGAATCTAGGTATGTTCCATTTTAAGTCTAATAGTGAATTAATATTTTCCTTATATATATTTTGCTAGCTCTTAAAGGGCAGAAGCAAAGGTTATTGTTACATCTGTACAATCCTGTTCTTCATCATGACAAGCAAAACAAAAATTAGTAACCGGCTAGTTACAATCTACGGGTTCATTTGTTTTATTGCAGTCAAATAAATCCAGTTCCTTATTTCTTTAAATGAGATTCACCCACAAGTATATTCAAGCAGCATCTAGTTATCTATCAAATGAGGTGTCTGCAGGTGAGCGACTGAAATGACAAGTGCTATCTGAAGAAGAACGCAGGTGCTGACTTCTGATGTCGCTATGAATTCCGGAACGATTACAAACTTCCACTTCACAGTTTGTGGTTACAGGCGCCAATGCAAATGGTGACGACACTTGAATCTGCCAACAAGGGACAATTGCCCTGACACCACTGACTAGCCCGTCTCTCAGTAAGTTCGCTTCCTATCACATGAGTCACGGAACAGACTAGTGTCAGCTGCCTTGTAAGATTCCACAGCCCATGCACTTGTCTTCCCAGCTGTAACATGTATTGGTGGAGGTGAGCAGCCATGACAGAGAGAGGTTAAGCGGTGAATGGAGTGGGGAAGGGGAATAAGTAGATACAAGCTGTACCTCCAAAATAGTACTTCCGTTACTAACTGTCATTATATTACCAAGTATTCATGAATGGACTGTCACTGCTTTCATATTATCCTTGACGACACAGATGACGTTTGCGTCTGCGCACATACAGAGGCTGAACTCCAGGACATAGTCGACGTATTTACTGAAGCATACGAAAGCATGGGCCTTACGCTAAACATCAGTAAGACAAAGGTCCTCCACCAGCCTGTCCTCGCCGCACAGCACTGCCCCCCAGAAATCAAGATCCACAGCGCAGCCCTGGACAATGTGGACCACTTCCCTTATCTCGGGAGCCTCCTATCAACAAGAGCAGGCATTGACGACGAGATCCAACACCACCTCCAATGCGCCAGTGCAGACTTCAGCCACCTGAGGAAAATGGTGTTTGAAGACCAGGCCCTCAAAACTGCCACCAAGCTCATGGTCTACAGGGCTGTAGTAATACCCGCCCTCCTGTATAGCTCAAAAGCATGGACCATGTACAGTAGACAGCTCAAGTCGCTGGAGAAATACCACCAACGATGTCTCCGCAAGATCCTACAAATCCCCTGGGAGGACAGACACACCAACGTTAGCGTCCTCGTCCAGGCCAAATCTCCAGCACTGAAGCACTGACCACACTTGATCAGCTCCGCTAAGCAGGCCACATAGTTCGCATGCCAGACACAAGACTCCCAGAGTTGTTAACCTGTGGAATTCCCTACCGCAGAAAGTTGTTGAGGCCAGTTTGTTAGATATATTCAAGAGGGAGTTAGATATGGCCCTTGGCTAAAGGAATCAAGGGGTATGGAGAGAAAGCAGGAAAGGGGTACTGAGGTGAATGATCAGCCATGATCTTATTGAATGGTGGTGCAGGCTCGAAGGGCCGAATGGCCTACTCCTGCACCTATTTTCTATGTTTCCAAAGCAAGTGCTCTACTCGGAACACCTTCACAGCAAACGAGCCAAAGGCGGGCAGAGAGCATGCAGAAATCAAGCGTAGGCAGCAGAAAGAGCGTGCTGCAAAACTGTCCCACCCACCTCTTCCCTCGACGACTATCTGTCCCACCTGTGACAGAGACTGTGGCTCTCGTATTGGACTGTACAGTCACCTAAGGACTCATGCTAAGAGTGGAAGCAAGTCTTCCTCGATTCTGAGGGACTGCCTATGATGATGATGATTATCCTTGATTAAACAGCTTCTACTAATATGTTGCGACTATAGCAGAAATGTGATCTTAAAAAGTGGTAACTTTAATTTTCCTCTTGGATTTTTGTGTCAAAGGCTGAATAAAGATCTGCTAATACTCTCCACCATGACAATCATTACATGGTCATGTTAATCCCAGCACAGTGTCAAAGTGCTACTATCCACAATAGTGCTGCTCATTTTAACTTTTAGGTTGCCGGTTTTCCCCCCCGCCCCCAATGCCGGGGGTGAAGAGCCCAGAGCCATTTTGTGGCACAGGCCACATTTAAATCGAACTATCAAACAGGCATCCCAATCCAGCTTGCTGGATTTGAGTCAACAACAAGGCAAGTCCTGGGGAAATGGCTATAATCGTGGAGGGGCAGAGGGAGGGGTGCCTGGAGCAGTGGCAACAACAAAAACTTGTATTTATACAGCACCTTTAATGTCGTAAAATGTCCCAAAGTGCTTCACTGCAGTATTATAAGATAAAAAAATTGACACCGAGCCACATAAGGAGAAATTACGGCAGATGACCAAAAGCTTGGTCAAAGAGGTCAGTTTTAAGGAGCGTCTTAAAGGAGGATAGAGAGGTAGAGAGGCAGAGAGGTTTAGGCAGGGAATTCCAGAGCTTAGGGCCCAGGCAACAGAAGGCATGGCCACCAATGGTTGAGTGATTATAATCAGGAATGCTCAAGAGGGCAGAATTAGAGGAGCACAGATATCTCGGGGCGGGGGTGCGGTGTTGTGGCACTGGAGGAGATTGCAGAGATAGGGAGGGGCAAGCCCAGATTATAGTTCTGGAGCCTGGAGGAGAACTCCTGCTTCTACTGTCCCCCCAAAATTATTGGACCCTTATTTTTTTGGGGGGGGCTTCTTCTGCTGTAACATCAGTGAAGCTGTTTAGAGAGTACACGGCAGAGACTCAATTCTGTCCTAAAATGGCACTCGGGGTCCTATGTACTTCATGGGGCACGAATTTTAATGTGACCAAAACATTGTCAATGAAGGGTAATGACATCAATATGGGGTCAGGAGAATTATCGCCCTGTTAACGTTGATGCTGCAGCTGCCACCATTTTAAAGAGGCTTTCTGCTGGTTGACCAAAGTGTCCACCTCTTCCCGGCAGTAGGCCCTTTTAATATGCAAATCAGAGTCACTGGGTAGTGATCCAGAGTAGGAATCCTGTCCATTTCTTCCTCTTCATACTCTGGGGATAATAATGCCCCTGGATTCAGGGGCGGTCCCAGCAGATTGGTAAACCACAAATGTAACACCCCTATTTAAAAAAGGTGGCAGACAAAAAACAGGAAACTATAGACCAGTTAGCCTAACATCTATCGTTGGGAAAATGCTGGAGTCCATTATTAAGGAAGCAGTAGCGGGACGTTTGTGTTATGTATGCAATAAAAGGTTCAAACTGAGTGCTGTTTAACTAAGCAAAGTACAACCTTGCCGGTGCTTTATTTACTCCCGAAAGGCCTGACTTTTATACCCGAGCAGCACCATGTCCGTGCTGCTCAGTGGCCTCCAACAATGACACCATCTGGTGGCTACAAACAGCAAGGCATGTACACACATGCCAATACTCCCTTCTGAGATCTTATCACAGTCTTTCACAGGTTGAGATGGTCTGGTGCTTTACGCTCCCGGTTTGACCGTCTCAGTTCAATTCCGGCCTTAGGTGAGTGTGCGGAATCTGTTGTGGCTGGATGGCTGACTTGTTGGGGATGGCAGTGGCCATGTCAGGAATTGCAAGTCCATTTTTATTGAACAAGTCTGTGATGGAAATTCCAGGTTCACTGATGACCCTCGAGTCCACTGAAGGCTGCTAGACGGTTTTTATATCGTCCAACTGCTCTGGCTCATCTGTGTGCCTCAGCTTTGTTTGATCCATGTGTTTCCTGCAAGTTTGCCCATTCTTGAGCTTAATAACAAATAATCGATTACCTTCCTTGGCCATGACCATACCAGCGATCCATTTGGGACCCTGACCATAATTCAACACATATACGGGATCATTAACAGAAATCTTGCATGACACAGTTGTGTGATCGTGGTACCCTTGTTGACTCTGTCTTCTGTATTCAACATGATTACTTAAATCCAGGTGTACAAGAGATAACTTGGTCTTAAGACCACTTTTCATCATGAGTTCAGCAGGTGAGACCCCTGTGAGTGTGTGGGGTCTTGTCCTGTAACTCAGCAGTGTGCAAGACAAGCGGGTCTGCAGTGACCCTTGGGTTACTCTCCTCGTGCTTTGCTTGATAATTTGTACTGCACGTTCTGTTTGAACATTGGATGCAGGCTTGAACGGTGCTAACCTTACATGTTTTATGCCGTTCAGTTTTACAAACTCCTGAAATGCCTGACGGTGAAGCACGTCCCATTTTCGCTCACCACTATGTCAGGCTGACCATGTGTCACGAACATGACATTGAGATTCTCTATGGTTGCTGTGGACGTATTGTATGACATGATTATGCATTCTATCCACTTCAAATAAGCATCCACCACCACCAAAAACATCTTGCCCAGGAAGGGACCTGCAAAATCTACATGGATCCTGGACCAAGGTTTGGATGGCCATGACCACAGATTCAGTGGTGATTCCGCTGGTGCTCTGCTGAGCTGCATGCAGGTGTTGCACTGATGCACGCATGCTTCCAGCTCAGAATCAATTCCTGGCCACCGTACGTGAGACCTGACGATGGCCTTCATCATCACTATACCAGGACGTGTGCTGTGTAACTCACACACAAATTTCTCTCTCTCTTTCTTAGGCATTACAACACGATTGCCCCACAATATGCAATCTGCTTGAATAGACAGTTCATCCTTGCGACGAATGTATGGCTTGGCCTCCTCACACATTTGCTTAGGTATGGCAGACCGATCCCCTTTGAGGATGCAACGCTTTACCACCGATAATATCAGGTCCTTGCTGGTCCAGGTCTTAACTTGCTGAGCTGTGACAGGGGTACCTTCACTCTCAAAAGCATCCATGATTAACATTAAATCTGCCGGTTATGGCATTTCCACCTCTGGTGTGGGCAACGGCAACCGGCTCAAAGCATTGGCACAATTCTCTGTGCCAGGACATAATCATAGGCAGATAATGTCAGCGTCCAAATTTGGATGCGGGATGAAGCGTTGGTATTGATATCTTTGCTCTAGGAAAACAACAAAATTAGCGGCTTGTGATCGGTTTCTAATTCGAACCTCAGACCGAACAGGTATTGATGCATCTTTTTAACACCGTACACACCACTAAAGCTTCTTTTTCTTCCATACTGTAGGCTCTTTCTGCTTTAGACAAACTTTTGGATGCATACGCGACAGGTTGAAGTTTCCCCGACTCATTGGCTTGTTGTAACACGCAACCAATTCCATATGATGATGCATCACAGGCCAAAACTAAACATTTACGTGGGTCATCATGTACCAGCAGCTTGTTCAAGCAAAGCAGATTGGTGGCTTTCTCAAAAGCTCTGACTTGCAATGCGCCCCACACACAGTTGTTGCCTTTTCTCAATAGCATGTGCAGTGGTTCAAGTAAGGTATTCAATTTAGGTAGGAAGTTACCAAAGTAGTTGAGTAGGCTCAGGAATGAACACAGCTCCGTCATGTTCTGCGGTTTGGGTGCATTCTTGATGGCTTTGGTTTTCACATCAGTAGATCTGATGCCATCAGTGGCGATTTTCCTCCCAAGGAATTCTACCTCCGGTGCCATGAAGATGCACTTCGAGCGTTTAAGTCTGAGTCCCACTCTGTCCAAATGCAGTAGAACCTCTTCCAGGTTATTCAGATGTTCCTTGGAATCACGACCGGTGATCAAGATGTCACCTTGGAACACGATGGTTTTGGGAACAGACTTCAGTAGACTTTCCATATTCCTCTGGAATATTGCTGCAGCCGAGCGAATTCCAAACAGACACCTGTGGTAACTAAACAGTCCTTTGTGCATGTTAATGCACGTAAGTCTCTTCGACGTCTCGACCAACTCCTGCGTCATATAGGCCGACGTCAAGTCCAGTTTTGTGAACGACGTCCCTTCGGCTAGCATCGCAAACAAGTCATCAGCCTTCAATAACGGGTACTGATCTTGTTTCGAAACCGTTGATCATAGCCTTGAAGTCTCCACAGATTCTGACTGTGCCATCACTTTTCAGCACAGGAACAATGGGGCTGGCCCATTCATTAAATTCGACCGGTGATATAGAAACATAGAAAATAGGTGCAGGAGTAGGCCATTCGGCCCTTCTAGCCTGCACCGCCATTCAATGAGTTCATGGCTGAACATTCAACTTCAGTACCCCATCACGATCCCTTCACGCTAGAGTCTGTCCAGTTCAATATTGACCTTCTCCCTCATAATGGGCTCAAGTTTCGGGCCGCGCCTAGAACGGCGCAGCCCCGACCTGGACGTTCGGGCCACAAAGTGCGCCAAAAAAAAACTTACCTACTCTCCGGCTCCCTGCAGGTCCTCTGGAACTTGGCGCGGCGCGGCACAGCGCAGCACGAGCTGTGGGGAGGTGGAGCCAGGTCCCTGCGCTGAAAACAGTGCCGGGACCTCTGCACATGCGCGCTACAGTGGGCGCGCATGTGCAGTAGCTCCAAGCACCCAAAACTGTGTGGGAGGGGCCTGAAGTACGCAGCCCCTCGCCCTGGCCAAATGGCCTCACTGGGGCTGCGTGGATAAGGCTGCATGGATAAGGCTGCCTCCCACGCCCAGCTCCTGCTTCCTCCCGACCGGACCCGACCCGACTTGACTCCCTCCCCCAACCCCGCCCCCGGACCGGACCGCCCCCCACGCCCCGACCTCCGCTTCCACCCTTCCCACCGACTTCCGCTCCCAACCTCCACTCCCAACTACCCCCCTCCACACCTCCGCTCCCACTCCCAACCCCCCACCCCCGACCTCCGCTCCCAACCCCCCCCGACCTCCGTTCCCAAACCTCCCCCCCTCGGCCACCGCTCCCGACCCACCACCCCACCCCACCGACCCGCGCTCCCGACCTCCCGGACCCGACGCCACCTACCTGTCAATCTGGTAAATCCAAGCCCAAAGTCTTGGGCCCGCCTGGGCCCAGCCCGTTCAGCCTCCCTCTCCTTTCTTTCTTTCTCTCCCTCTATCCCCCGCTCCCTTCTCTTCCCCCCTCCCATCTCTCCCCCCTCCCTTCTCTCCCCCTCCTCTCCCTCCCTTCCCTCCCACCCCTCCCCTCCCTTCGCACCAGCCCCTCCGCTCCCTCCCTTCTCTGCAGCCCCTCCCTCCCTCCCTCCCTCCCCTCCTCTCCCCCCTCCCCTCCCCTCCCCCCGTTCGCTCCCTCCCTTCTCTCCCCCTCTGCCCTCTCACCCTTCTCTCCCCCTCCCCTCTCACCCTTCTCTCCCCCTCCCCTCTCACCCTTCTCTCCCCCCCTCTCACTCTTCTCTCCCAC